>NW_026562398.1:6742500-8077358 GCF_027474105.1 Poeciliopsis prolifica
CCAGTAAAACAAAGATAAAAAATACTGAAGTGCCAAATAACTGATCAAAACTTCAATCATTTAATATTTAAAAATTACATAGTCAGACAGATCAAAATATATGGACATGTTGATATTTTATAGAACAAAATGAAAATAATTTCATTTAAAAATTACAAAATAAGAAAGATTGTTCAAAGCACACTACTTTTATTGTGTAAAAACATAAACTTTAGCAAAACCTGCAAATGTGTCTGAGGTGAATATTTAGAAAAATATATAAAATAAAATAAGATTGTGAGATTACAGTGAGTGGAGTATATAGAAATGTTAATCAAGTAATTTGATTTGATTTCCCTTTGGGATTAATAAAATATTTTTGAATTGAATTGAATAAACTGTAGCCATAGTTCATATTAAAATCACTAAAGTAAAAGTAAAAAAGAAAGAGGTAGTAAAAACATTTTTAAAAGTGCATTTGTTTTAAAAAATGACACATAAAAAACACTTAAATACATTAGACTTCAATATATAAATAAGAAGTTAACACTTCATATTTTTGTATGTTCAGACACTGACTTATCTTATAAATTTACACAAATATCTGAAACCATGTTACTGATTGTTTGGTGTGTTAAAATAGGTTTGTGTTGTGGGAAAAGTGAGGGGATGGACTTTGTGTATAAAACCACGAATTCAAGGCAGAAATATTTGCACAATGCAGAACATACAGATAACAGAGGACTAATTCGTTTCCTCACCAAACTGCCATGTTGGCTGCAAAGCATCTCATTTGCTGCGAAGAAGCTCATTAAGACAGACAGTAAGATTTATGGGGGAACATTAGAGCAGGGAAGGACAAACACACACAAGGAGACGGAGCAGCTGAAATAGATGGCGGTGGAGGAGGGCGAGGCGCCGGTTCCTCCGGGAGGGGATGGAGCTGACAGAACTGCTGAGGCAGCACGGCGAAAGAAACCCAGAGTCCAGGAAGGCAACAGAGAGCCAGGGAAGCGTGTGGGGACAGAAAACAAGAAACGAAAGGAGAGAAATATAGAGAGAGACATGAAAAGTGAAAAAGAAGTGGAAAATATCAAGGGAGCAGGAGCCGAATGTGGCAGGAAAGTTTTTTCGCTTGGCTGCACAGGGGAACATTGATTTGACATGCAATTACTGGAGAGGGGACATGAGATGAGAGCGAGGGAGAGGAGAGGATGAACGAGAGACGTGGAGTCGGTGAGGTCCAAGGTCAGCAGCTGAATGTTCAAAGACGGGCTGAATCCCGACTCATTTTTGGTCAAAATGTGGCTCCATATGTCAGTTTAAATCACCAGTTCTGCCCTTTTTACCAGAAAACACTTCAAAATGGGACCTGTTGTATTATTTAACAGTTAAATCCCAAAGCGTCGCTGGCAGTGACAGGAATACGACGGGTTCTAACCATAAACCAGCAGAAGCAAAACAGAAGTACCGATTCTTAAACTGCATTTTTCTTACGAGGTGATGTCTGTAAAGATACACTGCAAAAAATTAACAACAGGTTTATTTAGCCTGCGATATAGATATGATTTTTGAAATCATAACTTCACCATATAATTCATGCATTTATAAACACCAAAGTTTTAAACTAAACATTGAATCAACAAGCTAAATATTTATGTTAGAAACAATTTAGATTTGAAATTAAATATTTGTGTTGCTGACTAAATATTTAGATCCAAACTAAACATTTAATTTGCAAACTAAAAATTTAATTTTCAAACTGAACATTTAATTTTCAAACTAAACATTTAATTTTCAAACTAAATATTTATTTTCAAAATTAAATATTAAGCTCAGTCAAAAATATTGATCAAACACAAAATATTTGGTTTTGCGGTTTTCTACAAAAGTCTTTTTGTCACAAATTTCTAGCTTTTGGAGGTATAAAATGTCCTTGTTTTTCTTCGAGAAAATTTCTAAAAATTTAAAGTTTTTTTTCTTTCCATTTTTTAACTTTTCGAACTCAAAAATGTGTTTCATTGTAGAAAATTTTGAGATTAAACTCAAGATCTCTGAGGTTTTTCTCACGAATTTCTGACTGAAACATTTTCAGAAATAAATCTAAAACAATTCTGAGTTTCTTTGGCAGAAGTTGACTTTATTGTCTGTCTACATTGGTCCTAATATGTTGTCATATTCACATGCTTCCTTTATTGTAGCAATGTTGGGTCTTTTAACCTTGGTTATCTCCTTTACTACCTGTTATAGAAATCAATTCACTAAAGCTAAATTTTTATTGCTTTTTCCTGTTTCTCTTTGCAGAGGGGTCATGTAGGCAACATGCTGTGCTCTTTTGACGCTGATGGTCGATTAAAGGTCTCTTTCATTTACTTTCTGATCTTCTGCTTGATGTTCTCTGCTTGCGGTTCCTTTCAGAAAACTGACTCTTGGCTAAAGGATATTCATCTCCCTTTGTGCACTAACAAGGTTACAGTCTGTTTTATTGTAGACACAGTGGCAGGTTTTCATGTGAGCACTGCAAAAAGAAAATCATATTTAACAAGAAAATTCTTGTAATACTCTATTTATTTATTCTGCTGTAACTTTTTCTCATTTTTTTGTGTTCATGGCCTTAATAACAACAGCGTATTAGGACCAGATAAAAAAAAGAGGAATAAATTTCAACCAAAAATTTCTGAAAATTTGAGATCAATCTCAGAAGTTTTCTTGAAAAAACAAGGAATTTCTTGAAAAGTCAGATTTGCTAGACAAAAAACAGGGACATTTCTGAGTTTGAAAAGTAGAACAATTCCAGGAAAAAAACACTAGAAAATAAGTTGGAAATTTTTGTGAAAACTTGCATGAAAAAAAAGATTAATTTTAGAAATTTTACAGGAAAACCTGGAAATGAGACAATTTCTGAGATAAATGTAAAAATTTTCAACGTTTGAAACTTACAAATTTGTTACTTGCAAGAAAAAACTTAGAAATTTGTGAGTTTCAAAAGTTAAGAATCTGGAAATTTTCTTATTTTCTCTACAAATTTTTTGGCAGGAATTTTCTCGTCATTTTTTCTCTAATGCTCCTGATCCGCCGCTGTATCTAATATTCCATCATATTATTCATATTCATTGAGTGAATGAAAAAAGAGAAACGTTTGGTGAGTTTTGCATATGATGAAGGCCCCTCTTTACTGTAACAATAATTTGAAACAGTACGATTGCAATAGGAGTGGTTGCTGTTTTTCAAACATATCTGTATTTATGCTAATTTTCTGCTGCAGGTGAATGCGAAGGAGCTCTCTCGTCTCTCTGGAGATCCCACCCTGGACATACGAGACCCCCGGCTCTCCAGCATCCTGAAGCGGGGCGCTCGGAGACGCGCGGCCCCGGCTGCGGCCGCCGGGGGCCCCGTGGCGGTCACCATGGGCATGGCCGACTGCGTGGACAGCTGCACCCAGACGGACATCAGCTTCCAGCATATGTTGACTCTGGGCCGGAGCAGAGAGCATCCCTGCGGAGCGCCGCCCCCACCTGACCCGCCGCCCTCCCCGCCGCTCCCCCCGCTGCCGGAGCCATATCTGTTCAACGAGCTGTGAGTGGGAATTGCTCGACACAGGGTGTCCAAACGTTTGGTCACATGGGCCAAAACTGTGGAGACAGAAGTATGACGCCGTATTAGAGCCATTTAAAAAACAAACAAACAAACAAACAAACAAACAAAAAAAACTCTGAAATTTTGACATTAATCTAGAAAAAAACAAAGAAATTTCTGAGCTCCAAACATTGAAAAACTTTAGACACTCCAGTTTACTAAGTCTCCAATTGCACTGTCTACAACATCTCTTTGACAAATTTTGAATTAATATAAGTTACAACGTTTAATTTACCTTTGGGATCAATAAAGTAGTTTTCATTAAAAAAATATACAACGGGAGCTGATGTGTCGTGTTGGTCCATTTTAATACGCATTTGAGGCCAGAAGCTGCTCCAATTGAAAGGTATTTTCCTGAATGCTTTTGTCCTCAGCTTCTCGGAGCCTGTGTACTACGACCCCACCGACTACTTCGACATCAGTCAGCACGAAGTGGACAGAAACGACGAGCTGGAATACGAGGTCAGGGATTTTTAAATCCCAAGTTAGCTAGTAACCGGCGACATTTATTTTGATAACTTTTTGGAGCAAAAAAAAAAAAAATTCCTTTTGGAGTATTTTTACTATGTTGTACTTTTTAACTTTTACTTGAGTGATTTTATTATGAAGTGTTGCTACTCCTAATCGAGTAAAATTTCTGTATATTCATCCCAATGTGAGTAATTTCACTGAATGAAAAATGACAAAAAGTATTTTAGATATTTAAAAATAGAAAAAAACTTATCAATCAATGATTGTTCAACCGATATGAAAGGCTTATAGCTTAATACCTTTTTTTTGTCGTAGAAATGTGTTTAAGTAGCGCTGTTCTTCCTTGAGCACATAATAACCACGACCTCTGACCTCCCCGTTACCTGCTCCAGGAGGTGGAGCTTTACAAATCCCGCCAGCAGGATAAACTGGGTCTGACGGTGTGCTACAGAACCGATGACGAGGAGGACCTTGGGATCTACGTGGGCGAGGTGAAGTCAAGAAACGTTGTATTAGTTACATATTATCAACGATTTTATGGTTTTTAACACCTTGTTATTTTATAAGGTGAACCCAAACAGCATCGCTGCGATGGATGGACGGATCCGTAAAGGAGACAGAATACTACAGGTATAAACTTTTTTTCATGTTTCATCTACCAACTTCAATGTGTTTTATCGGGGTCTCATCTGGTAGACCATCTCAAATTAACCCATACTTTTTTTTTTTTTCTTTTTTTTACAAATATGTGGTCTGCATTTTCAGAATTAGTTAATATTGTAGCTTGTTTTAGTTTTACTGTTTTTGTCTGTTTTGCTCTGTAAAGTGACTGAGTATCTTAAAAGGGAATAAAAAGTGAACTGAAAATAGAAAAACTTACCAAGATTTTTTTTGTCCAGTTTCTATGCTAGCCTTTGAAATAAGACAAAACTAACTTCTAAGTAACTTTTCAGAAATATATCAGTTTGTCTTATATCAATAATTTTTGAATATTAATAAAAAGTACTATTTCAAATGGCAGATTTTTTTTATTTATAGCATCAGAAAACTGTCTTGTCAAAAGTGAAATAATCTTCCAGTGGAACTATTATTTCTTAATCAATATTAAAGAATTATTGACTTAAAATTAACTCCTATATCTTGGTGAAAAGTTACTTGTTAGTTTTGTCTTATATCATAATAAATTAGACAAAAAAGTTTGTGGTTTTGCAGTGTGTTATGTATTTGTAAGGCTGCAGTTATGCCATATTTTGTGTCTTTAGATAAAGGTTTGAAATTTGCTCAGGGAGATATTAGGTATTGATACCATATGATTAAATTAACTCCATTTTCTAAATACAAAGTAATGCATTAGTTTCTCTTGACCTCACAATTTTGCACTACTTTCTGCTGGGCTATTAAACTCTCAGTAAAATACTTTGCATGTTATTGTAATGTGAGAATCTTTAAAGTGGTTAAGTTAGGGCTGGACAATAAATCAATAACAATATATTAATATCAATAGTTAAAGCATCTGATGGAATATTCACTGAACTCTGATCCATAACCGCACAGCATTCTGGGAGATGTAGGCAGAGGAAATACGTTAGCTTCTCATGGCCAGCTAAGAAAGGTTGGTGGAATCAACAACCTGTCAAGTAACTGGCGCAGCAGCAGTTTCAGTTTTGCCATTTTGTTTAAAGATACAAACCAGCATTGTGGAGTGAGAACTGTGGATGAAACAGAAAAAGTCATGTCACCCTTTCAAATATTTAAAACAAACAATCCTAAAACATGCCAAACGTGTGACTCCTTGTTAGGCTCTGGAGTATCTTTTCTGAATTCCTCCTAAATATGAATCCAGGTTCAGCTTAACTGAGTTTCTCTTTGGCTTTACATTATCTGGAATAAGCTCATAAAGTCATCCTCCCCTCTTCCTCTCAGATAAACGGAGTGGACATCCAGAACAGAGAGGAGGCGGTAGCTATCCTCACCAGAGAGGACAGCACGAATGTCTCCCTGCTCCTTGCAAGGCCTGAGATAGAGGTGAGGAAATTGAATATGCAGTCTTTGGGGAAGGGAGACTCGATTGTGAAAGACGTTTTTCTAAGCTCTTCTTACAGTTCATGTAACAAGATTAGGGCTTAAACAGTTAATCTGATTAATTGTGATGAGTTGATTATTGAAATAATCATCAGTTAATTTAATAATCGATGAATCGTTAATGGAGTATATAAACGTAAAAGTAGACATTTTGCATAATTAAATAAAAATTGTACAAAAAAAATACACATTTTGCATTTAAAATGAAAAAAAAAACTTATCGATTGTAATAGTTTTAGCTTCAACTGGTTTAAATTCTGTAAAAAAGAGTAAAAAATCTGAAGCACCTTTTACAATCTAATTATTATTCAGTTTATCCATAAAAAGTTAACACATTAGCACTAAATTTTATTGATTAATTTTTACATATTGATGTTTGAAGTATTTTTTTAAGCTTGCAACAAATAAAGAAATGCAAATACATTATTGCATTTTAGGGAATTTAAAAAAAATTTAATTTGAAATTGTTTCCATGTTTTAATGTATTTGTAATGTTGTTTAAAAAAGTTTAAGTAATTAAATGAAAAGTCAGCAGAATGTGCCAATTTTTAATCCAATTAATCGTCAGAACAATCGAGAAAATAATGGATTACAAATATTAATTGTAGCCCTGAGCCAAATATTACATTTCCTTTTTGGAAGAAAACATCCAATTGAAAGTGGAAAAGGAAACACAATTCTTTGTCTCTTTTGCAAATATGTGCACAAAATGTTAAAAAAAACAAAGATGGTATCAATACAGAAACAAGGTCAAGTAGTCACAAGGTCACTTTTAACAGATATGAGATCCTCGACGAGCAAAACGCCTCCGCCAAGCTTTCTCTGCTGAATATCATTACAGAGACATGCAGTGTTTACGTGAGCGCAGAAACATTTGTATTCTCTCTGCGCTGCAGGGCAGATTTAAAAGTCACTCATTAAAAACAGAGCAGGTCAAACACAGAGCACAAATAAACACTGCTCTCTTCCAACACATTGAGTTTGAATATATGAAGACCAGTAAATACCAGCCAAGGTCTTACAAGATCTGTATTGGCGGGGCATTGTTCCCACATTAGGATTCAAACTGGGCAGAGCGGGAGGGAAGGACGAATAATCATCAGAGGGAAACGCAGAAGAAGAGATTAGAGCTTGATCTGATGGTGAGGAAGATGAAGAAATGAGGGGCTTTGTTAAAGAAGAGGATCAATACAACTCGTCTAGGAGTTCACATTTAAATCAAACGAATTAGACTGAATCTGCAGAGAGGAGGAAGAGGAGGAAGGTGTTTCAGTACTTTCAATTTATTACATCAGCCTCTGAATTAAACTGCAACCTTAAAAAGAAGAGGCTGCATAAAGTAAATATATTATTTTGTCTCATTCTAACATTGAATGATAAAAAGTCTTCAATAAATTCTTTTATTTTTAATCCATTCCATAATTAACAGATTTATCTTTCAAATCTTTCAATAGAAACTGAACTGATGAAAGTTTTTCCTACCTTTGGCGCCACCTGGTGTCAGAAAGGACAACTACTCTCATTTAACCAATAAGAGAACTGCAGTTGTTGTTTTTTTGTCCCGATTCCAGGCCAAGTCATTTAAGAATGGGAATTTGTCAATAGAAGTTCAATACTTTAATAAAACCAACACAATCCAAATCTGGAGTTTTGTAGATTTGAGCATAAATTTAGCTTTTTGTCCCACAAATAAATCTAACCAGACATGCCTACCTGAAGTCAACTAACGTTAGCATGTTCCCTTTTCTTCTCCTGCTTCAAAAGTTCAGCGCTTTGCTTTGAACCCTGAGGATAATGATTGAAATGTCACTGAAGTTTTTGTGCATGTGAATTCAGATTAGTGAGAACTAATGTTTTTATACTTAGAGTTAATCCCATGAACAATGGTTGCAGGAAGTTTTGAATGACACTGATGGTCCAGCAGTAGAGTCTCTAATGTTAGTACAAGTAAGACTTGAGGTTGCCAGCTGAAATCTCTTAACTTATATTTGTTAAAAACAGCATTTTATAGCAACTGAAGATAACAGTTACTTGATTGGAGAACATGTAAGACAATACTGTCCCTTTAACTGCAAGTATTAGGAAAATGTTTTTATTTTTAATTGTCTAGATGCGTTACTAATCTATTATTTCTTCTACGCCTTCCTTTCTCAACACGAATCTCTCCTCCGTAATGCAAAAATTTCAATTCATCGGCTGGCTAGAATGAGAACCAGCTGGATCCAGATGAGCTGGAACTGGAGCCTCTGGACAGCGATGTTCATTTGAGCAGCAGTACCAGATTGAGGAGCAGCCCTTCCATCCAAGGTGCAGGACAAGTCAGCGCTGCGGTCGGAGGAGTCTTCTCCAGTCACAATCACGCTCACTTGTTGAGCAGAGATTCTCCCGATTTGCTCCAGACTGTCCTGAGTAACAGCCAGGAGTTGGACAGCGGGGTTGGCCGGACAGACGAAAGCACAAGATATGAGGAGTCGTCAGAACATGACCTGCTAGGGGATGACCATACCAGTGCCTCCAACACAAACACAACCAACACACCTGGAAGCATGAGGAAGTTCTTGTCGGGCAGAGGGGACACCCCACCGTTACTGCACTCCCAAGACCTCCAGTTCAGCACTGACTCTCTGCTAGGACTGGACTGCTTCAATGGAGGAGGAGGCCTGGAGCTGGTGGAACGTTTAGAGAGGAGCTACATGGCCGATTCGATGCGGATGATGATGCCTGGGCTAACCGAAGAAGAGTGCGAGCGATACAAAGAGCTGCTGGAGATCAAGTGCTTTTACGAGAAGAACAGCAATGTTCCGGGGGTGGAACAAGAGGAAGGGGATGTCCCACTGGACGAGAATAGGAACGAGAGTTTGACGCAGCACGAGATGGCCCTCATAGAAGAGGAACTGCGCCATCTGGAGTTTAAGTGTCGCAATATCTTGAGAGCGCAGAAGATGCAGCAGCTGAGGGAGCGTTGCATGAAGGTTTGGCCTCATGAGGATAAAAATGGAGCAAGCACAGGCACTGGGTTAGGAGCTGGGCGCTTGGAGACAAACGGTTCTTTGGTGAGTGAGGAGTCTTGTCACCAGGCTCTATCAGACATCAACGAGCTTCCTGAGAGAGAGCGCTCTGATAAAGACAGCACGAGTGCCTACAACACTGGGGGAGAAAGTTGCAGAAGCACGCCTCTGGTCAGTGAACAGTACCCATCTCTGTCCACTCAGAGTCTGGAGGGGGGACAGTCTCCTCTTCCACCATCCACCAGGCAAAAAGAGAGATGGGACGGGATCCAAGCAAATTTAAACCAACCGTATTCTCCGCAAACACACCGGAGAGGAAGTGAGGCCAAGTCATCCAGCTCGGGGGTAAAGGTTAGGTCATTATCCCGGGACGTAGGGAGTAGGAGGGGCTCAGATGGGGCAATGAGACGCAACCCCAGAACCAATGGGACCGCTGAGAGAGCCGGCGGACGCAGTGCAGAAAACAGCCCATATCTGTCCCGGCGTCAGACAGACATAAAGCCCCCGCAACGCTACCTGAGCTGCATGCAGCTGAGGACACCCTCGGCCTCCGAGCACCTGGGTGGACTCAGGAATCCCCCCAAAGAGGCCACTACAGAGTTAGGAGACGATGCGAGTCCAATGAGTTTGGGCAGCACTTGCAAAGATGTTTCCCAGATTCCAGATGGCATTCCCTCAGCATTGTCCCCTCCTCTGCTGCCCGCTTCCCCCAGAATGGAGTGGAAGGTGAAGATCCGCAGCGACGGCTCACGCTATGTGGCCAAACGACCTGTGAGGGATCGCCTCCTGAAGGCGCGTGCCATGAAGATCAGAGAGGAGCGCAGCGGAATGACGACAGATGACGACGCTGTGAGCGAAATGAAGATGGGTCGTTACTGGAGCAAAGAGGAGCGAAAGCAGCAGCTGCTGAAAGCCCGAGAGCAGCGGCGGCGCAGGGAGTTCATGATGCAGAGCCGTCTCGACTGCCTCAGGGAGCGTGACAGGGAGCAAGGTGGCAGCGCGGCAGGTCAACCAGGGGCGCCACAGCAGCAGGAACCAGCATCCATACTGGAACTCTGCCACCGGAGGAGCATGAAGAAGCGCAGTCGGAGAATCCTGGACAACTGGATCACTATACAAGAGCTGCTGGCGCATGGGAGCAGGTCTGCAGACGGGAAGAAAGTCTACAACCCCCTGCTGTCTGTTACCACAGTCTGAGCCGTTGTACACACGTAGCCGGGTCTTTATAAAAACAAATATCTCCTTCACATAAGTTTTAAAAAATATTGCGCACACACAGGACTGGTTTAAGAAAAATATTCATCCACATGAACTCACTGAATTACTCCACTGTGCGTTGTAGTAAACATGTCAAACCCATAGAGGGCAGTGTACTGCAAAGCTAAAACCAATATCAGCCAATCACAATCCTCAAAAACCACAACTTCCTGTTAGAAATTAAATATTGTGTCAGGAGGTTAAGTGATGTGGACAGAAACAGAGGTGAGACTACTTTTAAATACGGTGTTAGAAAATAAAGTTTATAATGTCGTTTGGGATTCGCATCAAAGCTACTAACGACAACGAATGGCATGATTGGATAGTAGTTGTAAGGCAGCTGATCTTTGGCCTCTGATAGTCATTTTTCTACGACGGGGTTTTACAGCCAAAAGGAGAAAAAAGCAAAAAAAGAAAAATTACGAGAAAAAGTCATAACATTACGACATTAAACTCGTACAAGAATAAAGTCATAATGTTACGAGACAAGTCATAAAGTTGCAATATTATGAATTTATTGTTGTACTTATTCTCAGAATTTTATGATTTTATTGTTGTATTATTTATTTTTATTTTCTTAGTGTGTTCCTAATTTTCTGTCGTATTTCTCCTCCATTGATGGCCAAACAAATAACATTAGCACAACATTATTTGTCACAGATCGCATTGCATGTACCTCTAAGTCTCTGGTTTCCAATTCCCAAATCTCCACTTTGTTCTGAATTTTTATTAATAATTTTATTTTATTAATATAAATGATTAATTATTAATATTTTTGACTATATCAAACAGAGTTTACGTGGGAAGGAAAGTATTCAAACTATTCAGTTTCCCAGACATCCGGCTACGTGTGGACAAGGTTTGCTACTAGATGGGCAATGAGAAGAGAGAGTTAGAGAGAGATAACAAAATTTGGCACACAACAAGCCCAAGTAATAAAAAAAAACTTCTTCCAAAAGCGCAAGAAAACACATATCTATACACTGTGAACATAAAGATCGGTTTTATGTATCCTGTAGAAATTCCCGTCCTAGAGACAAAGGGAAGAAAGCACAGATTTTGTTCAATAAAACATAATGCTACATACCAAGATCACACCAGCTGCTCCTCAGAAGCTCGCCAATAACAACAGCAATGTTTACAGGTCTTGAACACCTTTTTATAATTAATGAAAAACGGGGCCAAGAATAATGCAGCTGTGTAAGAAAACATTGAAGAAAAATCACTCGTGTGCCATAAAAACTGGACAACTGGTGTCCAAGTAAGACTTTGCAAGACAACTTTTTTCTGCTATGCTGCATCTTTTGTAATATTTTTTGCATTGTTCGTGTACAACTTCCACCAGTTTTTTGTTTGTTTGGTTTTTAACGCGTTATCTAAGCACAGACATCTCTTGGACATGAGGAGCTGAGCCGTGCCTTTCTTTCAGGCAGAACCGACTGTAAAGCACAAAAGAAAAAAGGCTGGACCGCTTCAATATTTCATTAAAATCAATGTAAAACGCCTCCGCAAGAAAAAAAAAGAAAAGAAAAAGATTTAGGTTATAAATATTGTTGACCTTTTAAGAAGCACAGACAAGATGTTGACATCATCACCCGAAGAATAGATTAGGCAATTTAGATTAACATTATCCAATGAAATTGGTATTTTTGATCTGCTGTAGCTCTTCTTGCAATGGAACGGTGTTTTGCACAAGTATTCATACATCCCGATTTTTTCCACATATTTTCACAATAAAAACAGAAACTCTGCTGCTGCAATCAGCATCTTTGCATTTTTGTTTTTATTTGCTATTAGACCTTCCTGTTTAAAATTATGAACTAATTTGCATCTGAAACCACATAAAACACACCGATATAAAAGGCATGAATACTTTTGCAAGGCACTGCAAGTTCCCAAAATGAACATTATGCCGTCCTCTACTCCTGCAGACCAGTTAGGGTTTGTTTATGACCAGGGCTATTCATGGATTCTTCAAGCTATAACTTACCTAACATCTGCTGCACCTGCTGTTTTCTGAAACTTGCTCCTCCTATATGGAGCATCTTCTCTATTATACCCAGACAAATGCTGCTTCTTTCCATTGAACTCATGCATGTTTGATACAGAGCGGATTCCCCCACCCATATGCTTCAATATTGAAGGCTTTTACTCCAATTGTGTTCGTCTTTCTATGACTTTGCTGAAGTCCTAGCATAGAGAAAAGAAAAACACGTAATTGTTAAGTGTTGTGACGTGTCTGCAGTTTGAAAGCTTTTATAAATAAATGCTGTGAACATTGAGACCATGTCTGTTAATTTCTGCTGCAGATATTGTAGGGCTGGGTGATCAATCTATTTTAATCCGTCTTTGGAAAACCGGGATTTTTTTCCACTAATGTGATTATTGGGTTTCCATAGAGATGCAGGGCCGCCATCTTGATATGTTGAGCATCTTAAGTCATATTTTGGTATAAATTTTTATATATCCTCAATTTTTCTAATTGACTCTTAATTTTAAGACGTTTTATCTTTATTCTAATGATAGCCATATTCTTGTAATTAAACAATAATTATTGTAGCCTTGCCTTCATACTTTTACAATTCAGAAGGGACGATTGAAATGAGATCCTCTTTTGAAAATATTTCCTCACATTCATTTTTTTTTTAGAAAAGAAAACAAAAAATTAACAACGGAAATCTACAACCAGCTTGTTAGTACAACTGTAGAGGAAATAATTTTGCGGGGAAAAAATAAAAAAACTAGTTTTCTGGAAAATACAAGACAATTTTTGATCTCTAAAAGTTGCTCGGAAAAAAAAAATCTAAATTAATCTCAGAAAATTGCTTTATTCCTAGAAAATATCTACATTTGAAAAGTCAAAATTTTTGCATCTCAGAAATGTTTATTTTTCTAGACAATTTATAATTTTTTGGGGTGAAAATGTACTCTTCCTTTTCTTTTCCCATTTAATGTGGTACAAAAAAATTACATCACATTTTATTTTTAAGCCGTATCGCCCGCGTTCAATAAACTGGCATGTTGATGTTAGAAATAAGGAGACCCAAAGTCCTAAACAATTCTAAACTTTTATTTTATCCTAACAAGAGTGAAAAGAAACAAAGGCAACAGTAAAATTAAAAGTTTATACACAAACTCACGACAACTTTGTGTCTCCAATATCAACAATAATAATAATAATAATATAGTCATTTGAGCTCATAAACAAAACAAATTGAGACCAGGTGAGTTACACTTAAGTAACCTTATTTTGCAAAGTGAAAATAATGAGGTGGTGGATCAGACTGAGAGGAATACATCATGGAGTCAAAAAGGATGGCATCTACAAAAACGAAGCATTGAGCAGAAGGTAAGGGTGGAAAGATAAAGCCAAGAGGTACATATATATTTATTCTGGAAAAGTAGCACCAAAAACATTAATGCCTGTTTTTAAAACACTTCCCAAAATTTACTCAGGGTGTTGAAAATGCACATCTCCTAGGAACAGCTTCAAAAACAAGATTAAATACAACTAAAAAAAAAAAAACAGAAACAAAAAGAACATGTAACCATGGTGCCGTTTGTCTCAGGTCAGCAGTCTTAAATCCTGCACTCAGCATCAGGATTGAGGCCCAAATAACAGTTTAAGTTAGCTTATCCAAGGTCAACAAGAGCTCTCGAAGGAAGTGAAAGTGATGCTGTTGGTCCTGAGACTGAACTAGCAACGTGGGGAGTAGTACAAAGCAAAACCAGCTGACCTCAAGAGAACTTGAAACCAAAGAAGCTGCTTTAACAGCTTTAAGTCTTGCATCGGTCCAACAGTCTGGACAGAAATGTTCAGGTAAGAGTTGCGGGGAAAATAATAAAAATGAGCGAGATACTGCTGAGTTACCGATGCGACGGTGGAGTGCACAAGGAGAGTCATTTCTCTGTTAGTGTCTGACCACATGAGTGAGGGATGAAGCGGCGTCGGGGTAAATGGAGGAGGAGGAAGTGGGAAGGGGGGGATGTCCTGCATCTTTCTATAACTTGACACTGTTTCTGGCACGGAGAGTTCTGCTTCTCGAGTTTCCTGGACAGATGTTTTTGCACGCAGCTCCCACGTTGGCTGCATCACAAAATCTGAGCAAACAGAAACACAATCAGGTTTTGACAGAATCAGGAGGCATTTCTGAGAACCGAAGCGTTACCTCTGGATGGATTTCGACGTTTAAGTGAGGAGGAGTCGGGCTGTTTTTCAGAGGAC
This sequence comes from Poeciliopsis prolifica, assembly GCF_027474105.1. Taxonomy (NCBI): domain Eukaryota; kingdom Metazoa; phylum Chordata; class Actinopteri; order Cyprinodontiformes; family Poeciliidae; genus Poeciliopsis; species Poeciliopsis prolifica. The sequence goes on from NW_026562398.1 coordinate 6,757,159, forward strand.
AGATTTTCTTCGACTGGGAGGCATCCTGGGGTTTTTGCCCTGCCGCGTCCGCGCTGCTGCCTCGCTGACCCTTTCTCTTCCTTTTGTCCTTGGGTCGTCCGCGGCTCGTCCTCGTCCCCCTCTGCTCCTCAAGCTCGATCTTTTGAGAGAGTAAAAGTTACTAATTCAGCTGCCAGAGCCTTTCATAAAAACACCTGGGGCCACATTTGTTAATTTTGCTTCATGTTTATAATCATTACACTGACCATACAATTGCACAATTTGACATTTGAAAATAAATTTGCTTAATAGAAACACAGCAATTTTGGAAAAAAAAAAGAAACAAAAAAACCCTTATGTTTAGGAGAAAAGCTTTGGAACAAGGATGAGGTGATTTTTGTTTTGTTGCTGTATTGAAAACTGCAAAGGAAAAAAAACGTTCTTCGCTTCAACAGAGACATGATCCACTGCATGTCCTTTAATCAGTTAAACTTATTCATGTGTGATTTTAATTGCATTTACTACTTAATGAAAACACCACAATTACAAAATTGTGTTTTTGTTTTGTATTAGTGGAATATTGATTATGTTTTGCGCACATTTGTGATGGAAATGCAGCTACTGTTCTCCAGATAAGTTATGGATTTAAGCCAGAATTGATCAAAATTGCATCTTCACTGATCACCTCTGATTGGTAACAGACAAAAAAAAATCTATTCCCTGATTATTAAAGGTTTTCTGTTACAAAATTTAAAAAATCTTTACATTTAAGACCAACATGAATTTAAACTATATTTTTTGTTCATATATTTATGTTGATGCTTTCTTGCTCTGGCATTGAAGTTCAGTACTTTTAAAAATCAAGAAAACACGATTTCAGCACCTTATTATGGTACACAGTAAGTTTCGGGTTCAGTCAACTATTGAAATTACAGTTTTAAAGCCATTCTCACTTTTTAAAAATGTAAAAAGTTAATGATATGATTTGAAGATTTTTCTGTGAGTTTAATAAATTACACATAAATAAAGCATCTGAATAAAAAAATCAGAAACCTTTGCTGAAAGCCTAAAGTGCATCTTTAGCTTTAATGTCTCACCTTTTCATCAGTACATTTACACTCTATGTTGTACAACCGTAGATTTGACTGAACCGTTTTTGTTAGATTTCATTAGACCGACTTGCTGAATGCCTGTGCCTGACCTGAATGAGCGTCTCCAGAGTTTCTCTGGGAGGGTCTGAGGCGGCCTGCAGGACTCTGTGGATGATGTACGTCTGGTCCAAGGTGACCTCCAGCAGGTCTCCTTCCAGCTGCAGCTTCTCCAGCTGCTCCCTGGCGCTGGGGGACAGCGCCACCACTCGGCCTCTCAGCAGAGGCAGCAGGGGCAGCAGAGACTCCACGCCTGGGAGCAAAATAACAGGGCAGCGTTAAAAACGTTCTTTCAGCAGGAAGCGGTCCGTAGGAAGAAACCAGCAGAGCGTCCTACCTGTAACATTTGACTTCTTGCTGATGCCATTCTGACACTCAGCCTGCCAAACAGAGACAAGACAGGTATTTAACAGTTTGACACATTTACAGAAGATGTGACAAAGTTCAAGTTTTGCTACTAGAGATGTTGTGAAAAATTATTTCAGTAATCTAGTCTTTATTTTGATCATTAACTGAATTTAAAAAATTATCCTATTCTATTGTAGCTGCTTGAGTAAAATAAATAAATGAGAAAATGATAAATAAGTTAGCTCTTTTTAACCCTCTTGTCATCTTAACAGATGAGCCTTTCACTCTGGACGCAGTCTGGGAGCCTGGAACTGACCCTGCGTGCGCTTATAAAATTATTATTTTGTGTCTGTGTGGTCAACGCAGTGGACTAAAAAGTAGGGGTGCAACAATTTACTAGCTCAAACATTCTTAATTTTGGGAGACCTGTGATAAACATTTCAGATGAAAAGTTTTGATTAGCCAAAATTTGAATTGGCAGGTCAGGTTTTTTTAAAGATTGTAATCAGCGATCGGCCAGAAAACTGCAGCTGATCCTATAAGGTAAAAGGTAATTTAACGAAGCCTCCAGGAATTTAAAAAATTGAATTACTCGAATCATTTGATGAATCGTGAATTGCACCGTTAAGATTTGATGAAAACAATAACAAGCTGAAAAACATAACTTACCTGTGTAGCATCGAGTTCCTTCGTCTTCTTTATGGGTGAACTGTCCTCCGTTAAGTCGATTACGCCGTCCTCTCCTTCTCCTCCCTCAGAGTCTGATAAGACGATAACCGAGTTCCCTTCTGCGTCCTTCTCCTTCTGCTCCTCTTTCTCTCCGAGTTCCTGCAGCTCCTGAAGCGCTCGCTGCAGCTCCGGCAGCTCCAGCGCCTCCTTGGCCCGGCCCTGCCAGGTGATGGCTCGCTCCGTCAGACACTGCAGAGCCTCTCCTTCTGGCAGGCGCACGGGTAACCGCTGGAGCGCCACCAGCAACGCCAAGATGGTGGCCAAACGAGGGCGGCGCGACCGCTGACACTGAGGGCACAAAAAGCGGGTGTCCCAGTCCCACCAGCAGAGACGGTTGCTTTGTGGGCCGGAGGGCGGCAGGAGGGAAGGGAACGAAACGCAGCCGCCGTGGAACCAGTCCTTGCACAGATGGCAGCGGAGCTGAGGCGCACGCGGCGGCCCGGCGCAAACGCACACCGACTGAGCGGCGGCGCTGCAGCTGCCGTTTCTGATCTCCTTCACAGAGTCCTCAGAACGGCAAGACGTGTCCGTGTCCATGGTCTCGTCCCAGCGCCCGTTTTCCTTGTAACTCGCCGAGCTGAGTCCAGATTTACACAAGTTCAGTTTCTGTAGCCTCAGCAGCGCCTCCTTCTCCTGGTGCTCCCCTTCCTTGAAAGCCAAAACCTGGAAACGAAACACCGGCACAATCACACAAATGTATCTGGAGCGCTTGAGGCGTAAAACACAAATCTACAAAGAACAAAAAAAGAGAAATAAAAAGAGCCATTGTTTTCTTTAGAGCAGGGGTGTTCAAAGACTTGGTCATGTGGGACAAAATTGTCAAGTAAAAAGAACTTGCAATGCAAAAATACTAAATTTTACCAACTTTTGTCATTTTCCATTATGTTGATAATTTTCCCAGACTACAAATATAAAACTAATTTTCCATCTGCACCAACTTGCTGCGCTGAACTGCCTAAATTTTATCATTCTTGAATGGCAAAATCAGTGGAAAGGCCACAAAATGGCCCTGGGCCACAGGTTGGACACCCCTGCCCTGGAGATTGGGGTTCAGGATTCTTACGATAGCTGCCGGGTCCCTCAGCGCCTGAGCAGAGAGACCCAAAGTGTTGGAATCAGAGTCGTCCAGAGTTTCGTCCAGCGGCTCCAACTCAGTCCGCCGATCTCTCCTTTTCACACACGGACACAAAACCTGCAGCAGGCGAAGGACGGGTCACAGTTTAATGCTTACAGCAGTTTGACAAGGTACAAAAAACCCCAATGAACCTGGAACTGAGAAGTATTTTACTCAAATGTTAATTTTAACTATATAATTAATTTTAATTAATAAGATTATTAAAATACAGACTGCTTCAAGGGATCATTCCTGCCAGCAGCCATCAGCATCCTTAGTAACTCTGAAGAGTCTGAATCAATGAGTTCAGCAGATAACAGGAAGGCGAACTGAAGTCGTTCTGAGTTTTCCATCTTTGAGGCTCACCTCCAGTAAACTGTGCTGACTGCTTTTCTTCAGGAAGGTTTTGGTGGCCTTGTCCCTCCAGGAGTGAGCGCTGGCCACCTGCAGCTCCAGCTGCCTCAGTTCCTCCATTAAAACCGGTAGGTCCCTCCCAATCGCCACCAGGCCCTCCAGGTCGTCCAGACATGGGTAATGCTCCCCGTTCTGCAACGCCACATTTAACGACTTTATTCATTCATTTCTCCTGACCATGATATATGGCTTAGAGCACAAACATGAAAGAAACAGCAGAATCCTAAAATAATATTACCTTTTAGCTCCATCTTCTTTATTTTTATATATATATATATATATATATATATATATATATATATATATATATATATATATATATATATATATATATTTATATTTTTTTTTTTTTTTCTCTATTTCTCTTTTTTTGTTTTGTCGGTATGATGTTTTATGTTCATTAAGGGAAAAAAAATTCACAAGTTATGCGAATTTTGCAAAATGTATGTAATGTAGATAAATCTATAATCTCCTGATAAACAAAAATATATATATAGCAAGATTCCTGAAACCAACGACTAAAATTATGTTAGAAAATGTACATTTTTGTCTAACTCCTGGTTTATTGGATGGATTTTCCCTTTCGGATCAAAAGTCTCAGGCTGAAAGGTGCAACATAAATCTGCAGTATGAACTAAAACTGCTTGGTTTTGTGTTTCTGCCAAGCACAAAAGGTCTTAAAGCAACAGTTTATTTTGCATAAACTGTTGCTTGGTTTTCTGGGTACCTGGATTTCCTCCAGGTCTGTGACCCAGGCCCGCGCGCGCGTCAGGCAGCCCCGCAAAGCCTCGATGTTGGGCAGCTTGACGGGAATAAGCTGAGCCTCGTTCACGATCGCCTCCAGGGTGGAGAGAGGATGCTTCTGCCTGCCAGACCGAAACAAAACATCATCTGACGTCTCTACATCGTCATCACAGCTACCAAATGAATTAGCTGTCGTTACCTCTGTTCCAGGCAGATTTGCGCCTTCTCCTCCCAGCGCTCGGCGATGGTGAGCAGCTCCTGAAGCTCCGCCATGGCCGTCTCCACAGATACGCTCTGAGCCACATTGCAGCCTGCCTCCATGAGGTTCCTCAGCACCTCCAGCGTCACCTCGCGCTTCTCCCCTCCTCCTGTGCCCAGCGTGCGCCTCACCTCCTCCAGCCAGTGGCCCTGCGCCTTTAGGCCCTGGAGTAAATTACACTCGGGCACCACGACGGGCAGCTTGCCCCCGTCCTCCAGCAGACTCTGCAGCTGCTCAGGAGGAGGCGACTCCTTCCTCCAGTCCTTGTTGTTGACCAAGACTTGGGCCTGTTTTTGGAAATCCTCAACTGTTTGCAAAACCGCCTCAAAAAATGAAACATCGAATAGAAGAATTTTAGACAAATAAATTCATCAGACATCTTCCTGCAGTTTGATCACATTGGGTTGTTTATTAACGGCATTTTATTTTCATTTTGAGCCACATTTAGATCATGAATGTTCTTAAAGAGCCGGTTGTACCACAGCGTACTGATAAAACCCATCAAACTGTTAAAATATTAATAAGTAGCCATCTGAGCATCCGCCGAGTACTTCTTTAAATGAAATGTTAAAATTTAATTTAATGATTTTTTGCCACATAAAAAATGCCACGTTCTGCAGATTTTTTATTTAATATTAGAAACACATTAGAAGACTCAAACAAATAATTTTAAGCGTTCCTCTGGAGTCTGGAGGGCCACATAAACGGCCTATATGGGGCCACTTTTGGCCCTCAGGGCTCCAGTGTGACACGTGATTTACTGCAACATTATTTGACATGTTTCTTACCTGCACTTCCTTTATGTGTTTAATCACACACGGTAGGTTTTGCATTTTCTCAACCAGGGACTTCAGCTCTGCCAAAGTCATCCTATCGTCACTGAAAGGAGACAACATGAAAGTTTGTATAAGTTTGAATAAAAACAAGCTGCTGACGTAAGAGGTGAAGCTTGTGAATCATCTCACCCAGTCTTTGTGTTACTGAGAAGCTCGGCACTCTTCTGATGGCAGAACGCGATGTCTTTGAAAACAGCGTTGAGTTTCCTGAGAAGCTCGTTGTCGGGAAACCGTTTCTCTGCTGCTTCCGTCTTCAACTTCTCCAAGTCAAGAATTTCTGCAAATAAAATTTCCCTGAATGTTAAGATCAACTTGTCTCTTCCAGGTTTAGTTTATCATTCACGAGTTTTTCCTACCTATTTTGTGTCCTTCCTCCTGTTCAAGTGCCTCTTTTACTCTGTTGGCCCAGGAATCAAAGGACTCTGACCGGACCTTTAATCGATGGAGCATGGCCAGCAACTCGTCTAGAGTGTATCTGTACCTGCAAGGTAAAAAACAAAACCATGACTAAAGGCTAGACAGGAAAATGTGGCTCTGGAAAAATTAAAGAGGGGGTTTGCTGTGGTGTACCCCAAGGCTTTATACTCAGTCCTATATATTTTCCTTCATTATTATGTTGATGACAACCCAACTTCTTTACTTTTTCCTCTCTGACTGAAGCTTCTACTTAAACTCTACAAGATAAGATATTCTTTCAGCTATATATCTTTCTTTTAAGTACCTAGAAAACATTTTTCAAGGCTTCATCGTCTCTTGGTTTGATACAACATTGGTCACAAACATTGTCATCTTATTGCTGCAACTAATTATCGTCTCAGAAATCAATTATTCTACTAATCAATTACTATGGAAATTAAATGATTATTCTATCGATTAATCTGATAAAAAGTGTCAAATTCTGCGGAATTTTCATTTAGCCACTTAAGACTTTTAATACAACATTAGGAATACATTAAAGGACGCAAATAGACCAATAATTAAATAACTATTTAAGTCATTAAATATTTTATTGCCTAAAATGCAACAATAACAATTATTTTCTGTACACTTGATCATTTGTGGGAAATTATGCATCTACACCAAAAAAATATATCATAGGGCTAATCTGTTGATTATATTTTGATTAACCAATCAATAATCAGATAGCAAAATGGGCTTTTCAGAATAGTAACCATGTGAAGCTAAAATAATATCACTAGAGAAGTTATGGGTGGAAACAACTTCTCTTTCTAAAGGTTTTTATTTTTATTTTATTTTATAAGCAAAATGTTAATTTTTTTTTCCAGTTTTTGTTTAAATATTGACTCTGAATATGTTGTCCTTTCAGAAAACTGTGTTTTTTGTATAATCCAGTTAATGATTAATCAATTACTAAATTAGTTGACGATTAATTCATGATTAATGGTTTCAGCACAAGTCTAAAATACTTCCAAGAGTCAGTTAATGGCTTTTGGAAAGTGCGACCACTTCACACCACTTTTTTAATGCCTGTTTATTAGTTTTCACATCGGTTTCTCCATCATTTTTACTTGATTTTCAAAGGTTATACCTGAGGTAGAGCTTTTCGGTGGGACAGTTGCACAGATCCTGAGTGTGATAGAGACACACGAGTCGCTCGGGACAGTTGGAGCAGGCCAGAGCGGAGAGGAAGCACGTCGTCTTACATTTATCACACTGTCTCTCATCATCAGGCAGCAGCTCAAAAGCCTCTCGCTCTGCTTCTGTGATGCCCTGCAAATGCAGACAAATCCTCACAACGTCAGCGACGGTCCACCTCCAGACAAACATCACACTTCTGCACCTCACCCTTTCCATCAGATTCTTGCGCAGTTTTCTCTCCTCTTGAACGATGATGAACATCTCCCGATGCGTAGCTGCAGCCAGGTTAAGGTCCAGTTTCTCTGGACATGCAGCCATTTTACAGGTGAGCTCTTCGTGAGAGAACACACAATACCTCCTCAGGCGGCGGTAATGCTCAATACAGTGTCGACCAGCAGGGAGCTGCAAATACAAACACATAAACTCCTTAGTATCGCGCAGAACTGCAAATTAGGCCTGTATCAATAATAAACTTAGCTGCATAATAAACTACAGAAGTTATTGTTGCTTTGAGATTATTATCAAGTGATGAGCAATAACACAGTCTTAGATATTAGTGAATTTCAAAATCTAATGAACATTTAACACTGGAACTGAAAAACATTCTAAATATACAAAATAAATAAATAAAAAACAATTCATTTTATTTTTTGTTTCTGAAGTTTGTAAACAAAATTGTCCTTCGAATAATTTCACCAAAGCATCAGACTGACGACTTCTGTCATCCAGTTTTTGGTAGAAACAGAGAAAGAGAAAATAAAACTATAAATAATCCAAAATTAAACCAGGTTAAAAGACCGTTTAAAAAGGAGCTTAATGGGAAATATGTTGTCTCTAAAAATACCAAAAATGCTATTGATAATTTTAAAAAGGTATAAAATAATTGTACATTTAAGAATGATAATGTGGGATTTAAGTTCCATTCAACATGGAAATAGTTTAAGTTTATCTGATGTTTGGAGATTTAAATGTTTGTAAGTCGAGTATGAGAGGAGCAGGAAATCAGAAGATCTTCTATCTGCTGCTTTTTGAACAAATAATGTAAAATTGGACATTAATTGGACATTAATTGGACATGATCATTTGTTTTTACTTTTTGCCTGTTTGAAATAAAATGAGTGAATAAATAAAAATTACTGAGGTTGTTTTAATTTATCATTGATTTATTTCTAATTGTGACTCTACAGATTAGACCAAAGTGAGCCAAACGTACCCAATCTGCAGTGCAGAAGTTGACTGCTTCAGCAAAGTTATATCCCTGATTGAAGCCACTGTGGTAGGCTCTAGGAAAAGTGATCACAAACTCGCCGGCACACTGGTTAGTGCGTACCACCTAGAATTTGGAAACAGGAAGTTAACTGGAGAAGCTTCACAGAGAGGTTCCTCTCGGAGCCGTCGCTGATGCGGTACTGACCGGTACACCATGAGCCATGAGGATATTGGGGTTCATGATGGTGACGAGCTGGTGCAGGAGGTCGGGTTGATACTCAAACAGCTCTGGTGTCAGCTTCTTCATGACGTCTTCGAGCTGTTCAGCTGCCGCAGAGGGAACTCCATACCAAGTCTTGGGTTCACCCCTGGAGGTTAAGGGAGGAAAACGGAGCCTCAAGCTTCACTTCAACACTTTATTACTGCATTCATGCTCAAACAGACACAAACAAACAGAGGCAATGAAGGTGAAGTACCAGTGCAGGTAGTTGATGGAGTAGCTCCAGTGATCCTCAATGTGCCAGCAGAACGTTGAAAACACCATGCCCACGTAAAGCCAAGGCACCTTCATCCCAGAGATGTCTCCGTTAATATGGCAGAGGAGCGACTGCTCCAGAACAGGCATCACGTTTAGGTTCCAGCCAGAGCGCGCGTACTCCTGCCCAACAGACAAAAACAGGTCAGTTTCACTGAAAAGGGTTTCGTTCTGAATTAATTTGAACAATTCAGGCTACAAGCATCATTCATGGAAAATATGCAAAGCATAATTTAATATTTTTATCTGTATTTAACATATATATTGTTATATACAATTTATAACAGAATGTTAGACTGTCACTGCTCATTGTTATTTGTTGTATGTTTATTATTATTATTACTTTATTTATTTGTTATTTCTTCACATATTTTAATTTTATTGTGTGCTACGCTGGGACAGACAAAATTCTCCCCCCTTGGGGGATAAATAAAGTATTATCTTATATAAATAAAACAAAAGAGGCAAATTTTTATCAAAATGTACCACAAAGAGACGCAGGAAATCCATTAACAACCGATGAGCTAAGCATACCTCTTCTTCTTTCGTGAGTTCCTTCTTCCCGTTATTCATAGGAAAGCCACTGCCGAACTCTTTGGAGTGAATGTCTGCGCCGTACTCGACGGTCACGTCTTCTTCAATACTGCTGACTAACCTCCAGAACTCCCTCTCCACGAGTTCAGTGGGAACCATCTACACAAAACAAGAGTGCTGGACACTTAAGCTCTGTCTCTAATTTCAGCACATCAGGCGGAGTCCTGTAATTTCCAGCTGAACTCACATGAACAGGCATATTGAAGTAATCAGCTTTGAACGAGTCGGCCATTTCTCCAAAACTCTGCAAAGTGTACTCTCTTGTTGCTTGCTCAAAGCCAAAGGCTTCCGACGGTTTCTTGCACTCCTGAGGAAAAGACAAGAAGCAACAAGTCAGGAAACTCGAAAGTAACCCTGGTCTCTTTTTTGGCTGAAAAATTAATAAGGCTGCAGCCTGAGGTGATACTGATTCTACTGCCTTAATACAACCTGTATCTGATCTTTTCATGGCAGTCTGAACAACACAGATCAGATTGTTTTAATGTGACCCAGGCTGCTTGGACGTTGTTCTATATCCAAAACGTTTCCTGTCTGTTGAGCTCTCTCCATCAGTTGGGCAGTTTAAGTCCAGAGTAAGAGAAAATTTAAAGAAAGACAGAAAAACGCTGCAGCTAAAATGAAGGTATTGTTTGGTTTTCATTCATTTTACTAGCTTTTGGTATCATTACCAAATTTATATTTGTCTTTTTACTTAGTTTTATGTTCTACTTTATAATCTAACTGCCTGTGATGTTGTGTTTGTTATGAAGCAATTGGGTCAGCTGAGGCTGCTGTAAATGCACTGTAAAAATAAAGGTCACTTCATGCGGCGTTCACACTGCAGCCTGAAGTGACCTAATTCTGAGCTTTGTGCCTCAATACGACTTGTATCTGATCTTTTCATGACAGTCTGGACAACACATCTCGGATGTTTTTCGAATGCGCCCCAGGTCACCTGGATATCCGACACATAGCCGATTCTAATGTGACCGACGTCCCGGTCGCGTCCATCCAACCTGAACGGCACTAGTACTTGACAAATGTCACTACTCTGTGGCCTGACACGCGCAAGCGGGAAGACGGGAAGAAAACAACATGGCGGACGATAATGAGGATAAAGATGTTAATGTGCTGGCTCCGGTCGGACAACAACTTCAGAATCGTAAGTTATGCTTCACCATGTTTTACACTGAGCACTTCTTCTTCTTCGCAGTTGGAAAAACACAGAGCACGCTCTCAATGTGTGACGTTATTGCGCCTTCTACTGCGCATGCGGGACACTTTCAGATCATTTATGGCTCTCACTTAAAATCACGTACAAGTCGCATATATTTGGAAATGTGAACGACAAAAATAAAATAAATAAATCCACTTTCACTTCAGGCTGCAGTGTGCAGCTTTAGAGTCTTTTAAAATAAAATCTTTCAACTTACTTCAGCGACACACTTTGGGCATCGCCACTTGGTTTTTGGAGGATCAGTGAGCGGCGGTAGGAGACAATACGTGTGATAGTTTTCATCACAGCTGTCGCACTGCAGGAGTTTCTCATCATCATCTCCCCGGCCGCACATCCGGCAGATAAAAGAATCCACCTTTGGAAGCAAGAAACGAAGAAAGCAATTATTTCATTAGATCAGAACAAATGAAAAGTACAAAAACTCCTGGACTTACACACTGAGGGTTGGTAATGTTTCTTCTGAGCCTCATGGTCATTTTGGATCCATCGTCGTCTCCATATTCTGCCTTTACTTCTTCCTTCTTTACTTCCGTTTTGACTGTAACAGTCAGAGGAGGAAGCTGCAGGTTGGATGAACCCTCATCAGTTTGCTTCTCCTCTGGGTCTACATGCTCAGGTTTGATGGAAACGTCACCAGAAGCAATGTCAGAAGCGGGAAGTGAGGCGTCCTTGATGGTGACAGTCTGAGGCAGATCATCTGAAAAGAAGAGAGAAAAAGAACGTCTTCAACTCTGCCTGTCACAAACTCTGGAGGGTTTCAATTATGGAAGAATGTTATGCTTTAAATCAGAGAACTATTCTTTTTTTTTGGTTAAAATAGGTTGGTTATACATTTCTAAGTAGGACTAAAAAGATTTTAGTCACTTGAGTGCAACCCAGTGGCAACTAAAAGGACAGGAGCATCCAACACTAGAAAACAAACCCACCAGCAGACACAACCAGACACAACCGAATGCAGCAGTAAACTGAGGTAAAACCTTAAAAAAAACAATTATATAAGAATAGTATGAACACAATATTTACACACTGATCTGCGTGTAAATGAGGAAATATAAATGCATTTTAGTATTAATATCAGATTTTTAGAACATTTTCACCAAATATCAAGGCTATGGGAGACCATCTGCCACAGCCTGAGATTTCAGCAGCAGATCAGAATAAAACCAGAAGCTTTTAAAAGATTATAAACAGCATCAAAGCTTACGGATCATGAAAAAGTTGTACAAGAATAAAAACAACTTCGCTTTATATCACAAATACGTCTTTAAAAAAGTCAAAAATGTTCTTACTTTTCAAAAACATTCTTGTGATTAATCTAAGAAACTTAGATTTTATAGTAAATGTTTGACATTCCAGCTGTTGATCATGTGACGCATAAAGCAAAAAAAGGCCTTGTATCGCAGTTTTACAAAATGCTATCTTTTCTTTACAGCCGAAAAACCACCTCATCCTAGCGCAAAAATGTGAGTTTTTTCAGAATTGCCGTGTTTCTATTAACCGAAATAATTTTTCTGATTTAAATTTGGGCAAAAATATGGTAAATGGAAACTGAGCTCCTGACAAATAACACTAAATTCACCTTTTTTCTTGAAGCCTTTGTCCCTTGCTACAAGTCCAAGTCCCATCATCTTTGGTCCGGCTCCGTAGATCTGCAGCTTCTTCAGCTCCGGGTTCTTCTCTATGTCTTCCTCTGTTGGTTCCGGCTGCGAATAAAACAACACTTTCATTACGAAGCCACAGACGGACAGCAGCAGCTACTTCACCAAACACACAAGCAAAGCAGCAGCTGAGTGATGACCGAGTGCAGAACAACGTAAACGTACTAAATGCATCACAAGAAAGGATTAGGGATTCCAAGGAAGGAAATGTTGACCTTTAACCCAGTGGCAACTAAAAGGACAGGAGCATCCAACACTAGAAAACAAACCCACCAGCAGACACAACCAGTCATGGCAGGAGGAAGTTTCAGCATCCACCATATCCTTGCATTCTGTGTTAGTATTTAAATTAAATATTAAAACGTGTAAAGAATAATAAAAAAGATTTTTAATAATAGACAGTTATAAAAAGGCTTGAGATGTATTTGTTTACACTTTAAGAGAAAAATAAAACTGGCCAAGAGTCAAAACTACTATTTCTTATTTTCACCAAAAAAGACCTCAAAATTTTTTTAGAAGAAATTAAAATTTGCTAGAAAAACTATTTTTTTTCTGAAAAAAAAAGAAAATTAGATCAGTATTAATTTTAACATTTTAAAAAGTTGATGTCTTATAACATTTTTATTATAATTTAATATTTATCAAGATAAAAATCTCCTTTCTAAAAAATTTTAAATCTGTATTTAAAAAATTATTTAAACATTTGATCAAATTTTAATTTTTTATCTAATTTTTAAAAACTTATAATTAAAATTTTTATTAATGTAAAAATTTGTGTATTGATAAAAAGCATAACAAATTTGTATTTAAAAACAAAACTGCTTGTTCAGTCGACCCTTTTAGTATTTTTACACCAAATCTTAAAAAAACAAAACCAGAAAAATGGTCAGTGTGATGATATTCTGAACTGTTCTCATGTAACCAAAGTTTTCCTCTTACCTGCACTGAACTTAATCCTGCTATTTATATAATTTAAAGAAACTCATTTAAAGTTATCAAAACTTTAAAAAACCTGACAGACTTAAATCTGCAAAGAGTCAAAACACATTTTAAAAAGTTAAAACCCAACAAACCGTGGCATCATTTTGAACAGGTTGCACAACTAAAACTGACTCACTGAAATAAACACTGGGTGCAAATTTCAAAACTATTGTGTGGTAAGAGTTTCACAATAAAAGCCTTTCACAATACCTTTAGATGCTGTTAAACTGCAATCAGTGACAAAAAAGAAGAAAAGAAGAAACATATAATGCCCTAAAAGATGCTGTTCCACCGTTTTTCTTCTTTCCAGTGATTCCAAAATGGGTGAATCAAAACCATCTGAAAGCAACTGCAGGTAAAGATGCACCAAGCAGAAACGCAGGACGAAAAAGACCGGTTTGCTCAAAACTCGAAACAATAAGATGCAATTTACTTTACTGATGAGGAAATAAACCAAACCTAACTGTTAAAGGGACTCTTTGTTGCCCTGCAGAAGACGCAGGTCGCTCTTTTTATTTTCAGAGAGGTGATTGAATTCAGACAAAGCAAAAAAAAAATATTTTTTAAGCAAATGCATATCAGCCATTTATTTAATGTTTATTCTTATAACTGTTGTTGTTTTAAGCTATTAAACTTGATGTCATTTTAAATGTGCTTCATAAACATGTTAACCTTCTACAAGAAGTGAGACTTTCAGGGGTAAAGACGATCAATCACAATTTCAAACTCTGTCCATGACTGATCAGGTTGGATTTCAAAATATTAGCAGCCTTTTGGAAGACTCACATTTAAAAGGTGAAAATTTCAAAATAAAATAATGAAAAGTCAATTACTTTTCTTTTAGATCTAAAATGAAAACTACAATTCTGTTTTATGAACTTTCTCGCACATGGTGTGACGTCACCTCTGGGGGCCAATGTACCTTCTTAATGCACATTCTCAACAGAAATAACACTAAGTGTTATTTAGACACAATTAGTGTTATTTAGTGTTTATTCAGTATTATTTAGACACTATTACTGTCACTATAAGCGTTATTTAGACACTATTGGCATTATTTAGACACTGTAGGAATTATTTAGAATTTTATTTAACTTTATAGTCATTGCACATGTCAAGTACAAAGCAATCAAAAGCAGTTTGCATCCATCCAGAAGTGCTTGACAAATAAAAAATATATTACAAATGTACATTGAAGTTTTTTCTTTTTACTAAAATATACAATTTAAACCCTTTTAACGCCAATAGTGTCTAAATAAAGCTCATAAATAACACTACGAGTTCCATCTCTGAATGAGAATCAGAATCTGATTTTTAAAAAGCAATAGCTGTAGGTGGAAACATTTTAAATTGGTGATTAGGAATTTGCCACAAATCTGATTGGTGCATCTCTAGTTGAAAGTCCTTCAGTCATGCAGCTGCAACTTTGTCGTTCCTCCAATTTTGCTTCATACTTTCTGCTACTATTGATACTTTTGTAAATGAAAGCAGAAAAAGCAAAAGAAAATTTGTATGATGATGTAGGACAAACTCACAGAAGTGTTAGCTTTAACTGCAAACAAGCAAAAAAAAAGAAGCAAATTTCACCAATTTGACTATTTTTAGTCACAAATTGTACTTTGTAATTAATTAAACAAGTATTTTTAATAGGTCTAAGTAAGTGCACTCAAATGAGAACCCATGCAGCCACAGTGTTAGCGTCTGAAGTGATGGCAGAGCAAGCCGAATCATAGAAAGTGGAGAAAATTAGGACATGGACAGCTCAGCAAGTAAGCATTTAAAGGCAAGCATTAGTAAAGAGAGTAGGGGTGAAAAAAAAGAGCAAAGCAAGTCAAAAATCCCCGGGAAGAGTTTGTTTTTTCATAGCAGTTTCAATGTTTTTATAGACGTATAAAAGGCTAAAAAAGGATACAAGGACAGCTGGCAATATCTGTAAAAACCTGAAAACTCTGTAATACATCTTTACACAAATAGGCTGAAACTGATATCAATTTTAATAATTACTGTTTTTTGTGCTGAAACGACACAGAAGAGGAGTGATTGCATGGTAATGAGAAGATTTTAGTACTTAAAAACAAGTGAGAATTTTTTATTTTTTTTTAGGTATGGTGGGTTAGGGACAGCAAAAGGAAGGAAGAGGGGGCGGAAAGTGAGCTCTTATGCTCAGGGGGGGCAGTACCGCAGAGATGAGTTGAGAGCCAGTGGTGAGAGGATGGGGGGCCAGATCCTCTGGACCCTGCAAGGGGAGACAATAACAGCAACAATAAACTAAGACACGGAAAATGGAAAGCGGCAGGGAGTAAAGTCTGGAAAAGTTGAGCCAGAATAAAACATCTCTCAGCATCTGCACATTATATTCCTTTACCAGAACGTTCTGGAGAGAGTTGCCTCATTTAAAGTGTTTTTGTCTGTTCATTTGCAGTCTTCACAGATTAAAATGTTTCAAGGCTACTGAAGATCAGGTTTTGTTTTTAGAAAATGTAATAATCAATTCTAAATACAATCAAATTCCTCTTTATAGAAGGCAAATAAACAGCTGCATCCAGATGGTAATTTTAAATGAGGCAGCTTTAAAGACAAAAATCAAAATTTTTGAAAAGTCTTAAGTTCTGCAATTAAATGCTTACTTACAATGTTGCTTTTCATGCACACCAAGTTAAAACAGTATGCCAGCATGAAGAAGATTAATCTGAGGATGTGGAAGCTAATTTGTTGGGTCCAAACCTTTGAATCTGTCCAGTCCAGCTGAGTATTTTCAACTCTGTCGTTTAACAGTGAAAAAGAATAAATTGAAATGAGAACTAAA
Source organism: Poeciliopsis prolifica (assembly GCF_027474105.1). Taxonomy (NCBI): domain Eukaryota; kingdom Metazoa; phylum Chordata; class Actinopteri; order Cyprinodontiformes; family Poeciliidae; genus Poeciliopsis; species Poeciliopsis prolifica. Next base: position 6,773,328 of record NW_026562398.1, read on the forward strand.
GCTTCACCGGCAAGTTTTATCATCAGGACAAAGACCCAGTTTAACAGGAGATATTTCATCTGAAATATTTAATCATCATCAGTGGAAAATTGATGCCCACATTGTGAAAGACCGCTCTGCTTCAATGAACAATTTATGTTGTTTTTCCACTGGGGGTTTTTTGTGGATCCTGTCGGCACTTTGGTGCAATTAACAGCTTAGAAGGGAAGTTGACACTGAACTGTACAAGTGCAATTTAATCAAAAATATTATGCATTTTAGTGTTTTAATTCAAAATGTGCATTTATTTCTTACCCACCGACATATTTTGAGCATCTACTCCTCATCGTTTTGATTAATTTCTGCATCAGTGCAGCATAGCATTGAAAAATACAGCTCTGAAAAAATTAAGAGATTACTTAAAGGGATCAATTTCTTTGATTTTACTTTTTATAGGTATATGTTTGAGTAAAATGAACATCATTCTTCTATTCTATGAACTACTGATAACGTATCCAAAATTCCAAGCACAAACAAAATAACTAAAAAGATGTTTGGCTCTCAGACCTCAACTAATGCAAGGAAAACAAGTTGATATTCATTTAGAAACAACAATACTAATGTTTTAACTCAGGAGGAGTCAGAAATCAATATTTGGTGGAAGAACCAGGAGGTTTTCACTGAAATTCAGTGCAGAGGCCTCTTAATTTTTTTCCAGTTGTATATTCACAGATCCTCTGCAAAGTTTATGGTGAGACCACTTTACAGGCAAATCAAGAGTCTACATGGTAATTAAAGCAGGTATTGGACCTTTTGGCACTGTGGGTAGAAGTTTTGTCCTGCTGGGGGGAAAAAACAGACGTTTTGGCACCTTCATCTGCAAACGACATGGATCCTAAATCTTCGCTCACTGTGTCAGGCTGGACTTCAAGCAGCTCCTGCCTCCCTGGGTCCTAAACTAAATGCATGAGAGGATTTCTGCACTGTTGGACAACAATCTGTTCTCCCTTTGAGATGCTTCTGGTGTCGTCTCTGATTCGGAAGTGGCTCAATGGAAAGAATGAAACAGTTGCAGTGAACTTTTTCTGACTAAACTTTTCTTTCTTTCACTCAAATTTCCACTACTGTGGCTGGAAAAAGCCTCTCTGGTCAGCCACCTTCTTTAGCATTTGTGGCATGGTTGTATTATAAGTCTGGCAGGCCACCAGGCTTTACTTGTCCCCCCTCCAGGCTAAACATAGCTTATTTAAATTTCTTTTTTTTTTTTAAATGTTTGCATTTTTAAGACTTTATGGTTGGTGTTCAGGTATTAATCTTTCAATCACATATAATTATCAAGCAATATTTTCAAATTTCCTCTCAACTTTAAGCATTTTTTAAACTCAAAAACATGACGGGCTGCTGGATGAATGACTGCCGAGCGCCCAACCACCGGGCTTAGCAAGTTTTAGGGGAAAACCTTTAACTGTGCAGTCTGCACTCTTGTCGTCGTCTTCTTTTTTTTTTTTTAATAAAACATTTTTTTCTCAATTGTTCAGACAGAATAGGGTTGTTATTTAAAGTTGAAGTCAAAATTAACAAAAATATACAAACGTTTGATTGATTTTTAGTTCTTAGGTGAACCAAAATATTCAACCACATCATCGCAATTTTACAAGTTGATTTTTTTCAACTCAATGTCAAAAAATTATTTGAAGACTTGGAATTTATTAGTTACAAGATCATTTAATTTCGCTTTTAATAATGCATTTTTTAATTTGAAATTAAAGGAATATTAATAAATGATTAGTCAATGTAGTGAACAAAAACTTTTAGAACAGAATTATTGAAAATGTGCTTAAGGAGAATTTGAACTTCTTGATAAATTTAATAAGGAAAATCTAGTTTATAAGAGGTTTAAAGGGCTAAATTTCTCAGACTAAACATTTCATTTCACTCAAGCTAATTTTCTTATGAAAAACTATTTCAGAATCGAAAGCCTTTGTAGCATTTAACTTTGTAATCTTTTCTACTGACAATCGGCTGCTATGTAAAGTTTATAAATGTTTTGTGCTTTTTCACTGTTTCTATTCAAAATGTATTAGAACGAGTCACTTTGTTGGAGATTCATCATCAAAATTAATAAAAATACATCTGGCATACTCCGTGTAAATCCAAACAAGTATGTCAATAACAATATTCTGATTGTGTTTTTTCTAATTTAATGTATGCACCGGTATGTAACAATGACAATTCAGTCTAATTTCTGGTTGCTCTAGTAAACAAAAAGACTGCAGACAACTGAAAGCAAAATATCTGGATATTATGTTCAAACTCAAACAGATGCAGTGATATTTTACGAGAGAATAACCCATTAACTGCATAAACATTACATGTTTTTTTGGGATATAGTCATCTTCTCACACTGTCCTAGTTTGCAAAATATATCAACAAAAAAGAGAAAAATGTCAAATTAACAGAAGCATAAATATGCATGTAAAATAGGCCTGACCCAGAAGCTGTGTGTGCAATAGAAACAACAGAGTGAAACACATTTTCACATCATGCAGCTTGTAAAAATAACTACCTTTTTGTATTTGGATGAAAAAGCATCAAAGGAAAGCATAAGAATGTGAGCAGAGAACAAAATACCCCAGAAGCACAAAGCAATAACGGCAGAATCAAGCAAAGCAGCAGGATGGAAAGCAAGCATGCTGGAATCTGTTCTGAGTGCACAGAATCGTTTTCTGGACACAAACATTCGTCTGACGCCACACAGCTCGCTGGAAAAAAACTCAATGACAGTCGCAGCTCACGTTAAACACAGAAAACACACCTGAGTTCATCCATTTGGCTGATGATCAAACATCAGGCTGTACAGGTCATAAAAACTAAAGAGCAAGTGCAGTGTTCAGTCTTACGGTGTTGTGACATTGTTTTGGAAAATCAGTTTTAATCCCCAAAGTTGTTCAACCGGTCTGATATAAAGAAACGTTTTAAAATGGTCTAATTTTTAAAAGTTGTAGAAAAGGAAAAACACTAAAATAGATCCCAAATATTTCCTGGATGACCAGAAAGATAAAGAGTGGAAATGAAATTATTACACCTATAGTGCGTTTGTCTGGATTCCAGAAGAAAACGTGAGTAAAGAAAAACAAGATGGGCTTACATTTTCGGATCAGAATTAGATTTTTGGTTTTCTCCTTATTCCACTTCTGACCAAGTAGGGAACAGATTAGCAACAACAATCATTCATTTAATGTTTTTTTTTTCTTTTTACTTAACAGGCCTGTTACAATCAGCAGTAAATCAATTAATCACATGATAAATTGAGTTAAATTCAATAGTTTCAATTTGAATGATTTATCATTTTTCACTTTTTCTTCAGACTATACTATCCATTTTGTTTGAAGAACATTTTTGTTTACAGAAACTTGAGTTTCCATTTTATTGGTTTTTATACATTTATTTTGCATATTTCAAATGTCTTCCAGTTCCCCAAATGTCAATTGTTCATAAGAATGTAAGGTTTATTAATGCAATTTATTATGCCATTACTTTCACATAACTTAAGATTGCACCGATATAAAATTTGGACCAATATAAATATCCGACATCAATATTGCTGTTATGGCGATAACCGATGTTCATCGGTATGATGTAGTTTTCAGTACCGTTTTGACATCTTTGGAAAAAAAAAAAAAAAACAACACAACAACCAGAAACGGATAAAAATAAATACTGATTCTTTGTATCAGCCCAGTTTTTGTTTTTTTGACTGATATAGAATACATTGTGCATCCCTAATCTTGATAATGTTCTTAAAACAACAATATTACTGTTTAGCGCAACAATTGCTGGGACAAATTATCGTCCGTCAAAATCTACAATCACGACCGGCCAACTTAAGAACACAGACCTTTGAAATGATTCACTTGCTGCGATCAGCATATATATAAAAAAACTAATTATGTGCACGTAATTTCCTCAAAATGAATCCACATATTGCCTCAGTATGAGCCGTCCTGATTGAAAAACTTTCTGCAGCTGAGCAGCAGACGTGGACAGCATGCTTGGCACTGAGCTTCATGAGGAGCAGATCAAGGCGGCCGCCATGCGCAGCGAGCATGAGGCTTCAGCTTCCAATGTAACACAATGACGACTCAGATGGAGCAAAAAGCTGAAGTAATGACACTGGATTCAAATGTGGATGGTTGTTCACAAGAAGATGCAACTAAAAGCTGACTGATCTTTGACCTGGAAGCAAAATTTTACCTGAATGGTACTAACTTGTGTGCATGTTTCTCACTCCAGGTGTTTATTCCTGCCCAGAAAGTAGTTCAACTTTTTCATATACAGACCCTGGTGGAAAAAAAACATTAACTAGGGACTGTATGTATTTGTGTGAATATATGGGATCATATTGGCATGGATAATGAGTTCCTCTTTCTGGGGTTCATACTACATGTAGAATGTTTTTTGTAGCTACCATGCTAGCTGCTAGCCTCGATGCTAGCATTACTTTTTAAACCAGCTTTAGCTTTTTAGCTAATTTTAGCTTTAACATGGATTTTTATTTTCCCAGTGTGCATGGATTGTGTTACTGTAGGTCAACATGCAGGTGCTAGCCACTGATGCGATGATTAGTATTTAGCTGGTTTCACTTTATTAGCTTATTTTAGCTTACAAACTGTTGTGACCTTCAAATTTAGCTTTTCTGCACCAATTTCTAATACGGTTCGGGTGGGATTTTTACATTTTCATCAAAAACATGGGCATGCAGCATTCACACTGCATTTTCAGAGGAAATGGATATTTTCTAGTTATTTTTGTTGAACAATAAGCTTTGCTTCTACCCTTTCTGTTTTGATTATGCCAGCTATTTTTTTCCTGGTTTTGGTGTTTTATAGTATTGTGTTTCCTTAAAATTCATGTGTTATTTTGAGATTTATGAGATAAATTATGCAACAAGCTAGGAATCATTTGAATATTCAAAAGAAATGTTAAAATTTTTATAATTATATTAATTTCTTATGCATTTTACTGTATGTATGTAAAACACAACAACATGAATAACAGATAAAAACAAAGTGACATCTTCACAGATAAGTCTAAAAACAGAGCTTTACATTTGTATCCAGCCTCCTCAGTAAATACTTTACAGATCCACGTTTTGCTGTAATATTCATCTCCAGCCAATATTCATCAGATCCAGCCTCCCTGTCGTTTCCACCACAGAGTACTTTGTATATGAACAAAAAAACCTTTGGTCTCATCTGAATACAGCCTTCTTATACATGGCAAACATTACTCCGTATTTAAGGTTTGCGTCTAAATTTGTTAAAAACTTAGTTGATAACAATATCTCCACAACTTTATGTGACATGTGCTTGATTAATCAAATTGTTCACAAACATTGACTAAATAATAATAATAATAAAAAACCTGAGGCCTTCAATAGAACAACTGTATGTATATTCAAAGAGGAGAAGCACTAATTAAGGGACTTTTCAAAACAATATACTGAATTTTATTTTGTACAGAAGCGCTTGACTGCAAGTGCTTGAAAATACATTTAGGAACAATATCTTGTTTGAACAAGATAAAAAAAAACAGACTTATCTTCTCTTTTAGAAAAATAAAGATTGAAACAATAAAACGCAGGAACTCTTGGGATTCTTAGATGTTGTCCAGAGGAAACTGTCAGAAGCAGGAGAGTCACGAGATCCTTCACGTCTTTTTAACAAGTCAGGAGGGAATTTTTATATTTCGTTTTAATGAGAAACTCTCTTGTCATAACGAGATGTCGCTCCTGGAAGTTAAACTCTTTTGTAATACAACCGTTGGAGTAAAATGAGATGAATACAAAAATGTATGCCGCGCAATTTAACTTCATTTGAGAAAAATAAAAGTGTATATTTCTTCTGGTCCTTTATAGCCATATTTGAGGTCTTAGTTTATCACAAGACCTCAAAAAAAAAAATACAAACAAAAAATGATTGAGCTTTCTGGTATTAATGTGAAAAAAAGTACCCTGGGGAGTTTTGTAACATTCATTTTGTCAAAATTTTCTCTAAATTATTTAGTCATAACCAAAAGTGGCAAAACTAGCCAATTACCAATTGAGCACAAGAACTATAAATACAAATAAACTCCCAGATGGCATAAAAACAAGATTCTTATAGACTCAACAGTCAGTAAAATGTTCATATATGTTGAATATATGAACAAACTTAAGTTGCAGCTTGCAAGGTGAAAAACATGGACAATAAAAGCAAACAGATGGATTTGAATTGTGTTGAATGATGGATCATCGCTGGTAAACTACATAATTTTCTCTAATTTGCTTCATATTAAAACAATCAATAAGAAGAATGGTGTAGTTGGATTGTGTGCATCAAAAACTGTTTTCCACAAAGCATTACTGGTTCCAGAGGTATGTAGGTATAAAAAATAAGCATCAGCGGGTGACTCACGTCAGGCTGGCACCGGTTTGCTCTGCGTCCATAGCCGTTCATTTTGGACGGCGGCACAGACTGTCGCAGCGGGATGGAGTGAGGCTTGTACTCCTTATCCACATCTTCTCCATCATAATGCTTTGGCTTGCAAGGCTTCAAATCGAACAAAAAATGGAGTTCAAAATGGAGATTATTTATTAACACAATAACCTGCCTCTTTACATTTTAAATTTATTGCAATTTAATTTAAAAAACTGGCAAAATACAACTAAAGAGTGGAGTAGTACCGTCAGGCTGGCGCCAGACTGGAACATTTCGAATGGATAGACAATCCTCTCATAATGTGAGCGAAGCAAAGACCCGATGTTCTTCCCTGGAGGGTAGCCGAGCCGCTGCGCTATACGAGCCCATCGTCGTTCCTTACAGATCAGCTCAAAGCCTCCTTCATCCGCCACAATCTGAGGAAAAATGAAAAAAAATACGCTGTTCAAATCCTCTCAAAAAACAAACAGCTGACATTCCTGAGCAAATGTTGATTTACTCACCTTTGACAAACTGTACAGATCCAGAATGCGCCTTTCGATATGTGGGATTTTCAAAGAAGAACCTTGAATTTCCCAAAATCTGGCAATGCGGTCCAAATAGTTGAGCTTCACTCTGGTCTCAGCCTAAAATGAGAACACAACGGTTCCAAATGAAGTCGCCATACTGGCTGAACAGATGCAGCATGATGCATAGCTGCAGAACATTTAGTGCTGCATGGAATCAAATTGAGACACAATAACAACCATCTGCTTCAAAATGTGTCTGGAAAATGTTGCATTTTTTTGGAGGACAAAGTTTAGTGTGAAGACGAGCCTTACCTCCAATTCGTTTAACCTCTGGATGCGAGGAGTAAAGTGAAAGTTTTCCAACTCCACTGAAAACGGAGGCTGCCAGTCCTGAGTGAGAGCAAAGAACTTGTGAATTATTCTGCAAAGTTGTGTGTAGATTGAGCTTAATTCCTGCTTAGATGTGGCTTTCCAGCTAATGTTATTGATTAAAAAAACTTATCAAGAGTAAAATTACATCTTGCTATAGACTAATTACAAAATTCGAGGACATTGCAAAAAATGTCAGATCTCCCCTGTAAATACTCATAAATTTACAAATATTTATATAAACCAAATTAAAAACAGACATAAGCCTTTTTTTCCTGGCTGTCTGAATTTACATCTGACCAAACGTTTCTTGTTTTAAGTCAGAAAAGATTTTAATCATTCAAACTATTTACTAAATCTCACAATAACGAGAAAAAGAATAAGTCAGATATATTTTTCTTCATTTACATGCAGACTGATTAATATCTCTTTAAGCAATGAGAGAAAGCTCAGATGATGAGCTCATGGTTCTCGCCATGAAAAGCTCAAACTGTCTACATCAAGATGAGACATGTTGTAAGGAAGGCCGGAGTTCTTAAAACATTTTTTTAAAGGTAACAAAATGCAAAACATCCAGTTTCTGCAACGCAACTTAGACATAAGCAGATAGTTACCGGCGGAGGTCGGATTTTGCAGATTCCAGACTTCTCTGCGATTGGACGTATCTTGGCGATGTAGCCCAGGGGATCCTGGAACTCCTCCCATGACGGCTCAAAAACGGGACACTCCGGAGGGGGGATGAACTCTTCCACTTCCATTTCCCTGACAACAGGAAAAGCACAAAAAAAAACAAGTTAAACAACTTTACACACAAACAAATGGGTATAATATTATCAATATTTCTGTTTGTTGAATCTCTGCAGCTATTTGCAACCAACGTTTTACATTTCTAAGCAGCCAAAACATGTTTTTAGTACCTGACGAATAATACAACACATCCTTCCACTGACAGAAAAACAAAACAAATTAGAATAAAGGATATAATAAAATTTAAAACTTCAATTAAAGTTTCTTCAAATAACTAAGATGTTTAGTCTTTCAAAATCACTACTTCCTCATTTTACTACCAGATTGATGGTTCCTTCAAATATTACACATTTTCCAATTCCAAGTATTTTCACAGGACAGTAGTTTCTATAATCTTTGCTTCTCTATTGATGGAAAAACCCCAGGATGCAATTTATTGTCCAGGAAATCCCCTCCCCCAACGTCAGACACAACAACACAAACCCAGCACATCAGAGGCCAGTAAGGACTCAAGTTACACCTTTTTAGTCCAATTTCAAACATGACCTAACAGCATAACAACAGTTACCTGAGCTGACAGCAATAATTTACCTATCAGTGGTGTTTCTTATCTATTTAACACATGGAAACATCTACCAGCCATTTTTCATGTGTACATATTTACACATGTCCCATCTAATTCTGCCTATGTTTAGCTGTCTGAAGGTGGTTATATGTACTAACCAACTATAATTTTTTTATTTTAGACAAATAGAAAAGAGTGATCACAGCAATCCTTAGGCCTACTTCAGCAAATCCAAACAGAAGACAAATGAGTGCTACCAATCACCAAACATGAAGAAACGCTGTAAACAAAACCTTAAAACATAATCAGTTTACTCCACAACAATAAGCAAAAAAAGGCAAATGTTTAGCAGATGACAGCATTTGTTGATTAATGTGAGAAGACAGAAACAATTACACCGAGTTTGGATTCATTTCGGGAATATTCACGAAAATCATCTTAAAATAAACTCAATTTGATGTTAGTATTTCAATGAGCGTCAATTATATTTTTCACGGGCCTTCGGGCAAACAATGGCGTTGAGTCAATGAACCCTGATGCATTAAAAGGCCAGAAATGCAACTCCACTTACAAGTGGGCAGGGCTTGGTTTACAATTATATCACAAAACATCAATATTAAGCCAAAACTGACACATAGCTTCACTTTAATGTCGACACAAACCACATTCTTTATTTTATCCCATTAGCTGACAGTGTTAGCAAGTAAACTTGTGAGAACTGACGTAAAACACTAAGCTTACCTTTAGCGAGAGCCGTTAAACACGGTTAGTATTAAAAACCAAAAGCCGTGAGGCCAAATTATCTGTCACTCATCTGCTCCTACTGATGACAATGACCCGAGTTAACGTCCATTATCCAGTAGCGAGAGGCCATAACACCACTAACAGCTTGGGTTAGCATCAAGGCCTCCAAATTTTCCTAGCAGCACCGTCCCACTGCCTCCCACTGGTCTAGATAACTAGCATCCGTTTGCTAACGTTAACTGGGTGGCTTGAAGGAGTCAACAATGTAACCGCAGCCCTGCTAACCCATGACTACACAGCGCTGGTAATGTCGACTATAAAGTATTTTTCATGAACAAAAATCCAGTTATATATCCAGTCCGTTATAGTACAAGTGTCTAGCTGAATTCTTGTGACTGACCCGAAGACACCTCGATGTCCCGGGGTGAGATAAAGACTGTGGCCGCACTCCTTCCTCTGTTGGTGGTTAGCTAACCAGCTGTGCTCGGTCCTGTTCTGTTGGCTAGCAAAGTTGACCCGTTTTCAGCTTCGGTTCTCCATACACACCGCTCTGCCAACCGCACGGGGTTAATGTATGAGTGGCTGATGTTCGTTTAATACTAAACGAGAATCTCAAACTTTCTCAATTACTGTCGTGATAAATCATTTCCCGATCAACATCATCACTGTCTTCAGGCCATCCTGTGCATCTTAACGAGACGCCATCTTAGCTTTTTCTCATGACCGAAGTACAACCTCAAATATGCACACGCCGCCTCCCACGTTTTCTTCCTGAAAGTAGTGCGCACATACGCAAACATGCCGTGCAATTACAATGGCACTGTTGTGTGAGGAAGTAGGTCAAAATTATCTGAAGTTTTTTTTGTTGCAAAAATTAAGATATCGATATCACATCGTATTAAAAAAAAGCGGTAGAAATATTTCAAACAGCCCGTGTTATAACATAAAAGGAAATGCTCACCTACATATTTAGAGGCAGGGTTTACACTAAAAAAACACCAAATTTACCAAGTATATTTTTTTTTCTTGTTTCTAGTGTGAATATCAAGACAAAACTGACTTTATAAGTGACAGTTCTGCAAAAAAAAAAAAAAAAATTAGGAGCTTGTTTTCAGTAAATAAATTATTAATATTGATGAAAAAGTATTATTATTCAACTTATAGCACGGCAAAACTGTTTGGCAATGGAACCAGTTCTTCTTTCCCAATTGTAAAGAGTTCTTGGATTTAAAAAAAGTTACTTGCAAGTTAGTTTTGCCTTATTTCCAGTGCATTATAATATATGCACTAGAAACTAGGCTAACAATACTTGGCAAGCTTTTGTGTTTTTGCAGTTTAAGTATAATCCAGCCTTCATAACTTTTCAAAAATAAATAAGCAAAGAAATAGGGGGAGAAAATCATAGAATTTATAACAACAATATTCCAGATGAATTAAAATGATGTGTTATTATTTTTTTTTTACTTTTTTAAATACAATATTTCTTATAAGAAGAAAATATGTAAAAAATATATAAAATAAAGTAAAATTTTAACTCATTAAGATTGATTTCCATGTTTTGTTGGAGAAGCATAATTCAGTTTTTATGCACCACAAATCTGCAACAAACTTCCAGAAAACTGCAAAACAGCTGAAACACTGAGTAAATTAATTTAAATGTACGTCAAAAACTCACTTATGGTTACCATTGACTAATAATAATTGGAATACTGATAAATAATTTTGACGTATATTTGATGATGGCGTTTGACAAAATATAATGCTTGTTTAATAATTGGCATTATTGTTAAAAGAAACATCACTTTCACTTAAAATGTGGACAAGTATTTATTTAATCAAGTGTTAGCTCATCTAAGACAACATAAAACAAATTGTATCTATTTAATATACATATTAAAATGTTTATTCAAATTGTTACATGTATATTATTATGTACAACATATTAAAATTACTTATTTATTCATAAGCTTGTGTCACATTTTGGCACTGGATACTTTTGAACACCTCTGGCAACATTTTAGAAATTAAACTAATCCATAAAGTAATCAATAGTTATAGTTGATCATTATTTTTAAATAACTAAAAGTTTGACTGGACAGATTTGCTCTAAAGTTTCTATAATTCAGATCAACAAAATAACGTTTTTGTTAAAATGCATCATAACACACACTCCATAAAAATATTTCATGTCACTTTCAGAACTGCAAAGTTCTGAAAGTGAAAGTAAATCACACCCACACACTTGTTACTTCACTGCAAGGACACTTTAATTTATCAGAAGCAATAAATATTCACATCTCAGTTCTCTATTCTTCCATTACATGTAATACATACACAAAAAAAGAAAATCATGTTCAAAAATAATATCAATAAGTGCACTGACATTAACATTTCCCAGGCCTTGAGTGTATAATTGCTGTAACTCATTCTCGCTCTGGCAGTATGAAACAATAAGAAAAGAAGAAAAGAGGTCAATAATCCTTTTGGACAACATTTCCTGTCCCCGTCTTTGCTTTAAATGTGCATACATAATGGGACTCACATGCACGCACCTGAATACAGAATGGGAGCAGTTCATCCCATAATTATAAGAAGCCTATGTATAGTTTAATATGTACATTCATGTTTATATAGTACAATCTATTCAATAAGTGCAGATATATTCATGCAGGAATAGTTAAAAAGGACACAATAAAAAGAATACCCAACAAATACTTTCCATTTAACATTCTCAAAACTTTCTTAAAATCCCTTTTTAAAAGTTAAAATCTTCTTCAAGTTTCAGCATCTCACTGACATTTAATTATATGATGTATTCTCTTTTGGATCAAAAAAATATGCAATTTTGTTAATAAATGGCACTGAAGATGAACTTCATCAGTGCTCAATTTTATCTCGAAGAATGCAGTAGCAAAAAGGGGGTAACACTTACATTTAGCCCACAAGAAAATTAATAAATAACAAAACAAACAAAAAATTCATAAAATAAAGTATGTACCTGCAGGCTATTTTACATTCATAACTACTGTAGTGATTTCACCCAAGAAGCCTTCAGCGACATGCTGAGGCATCAGAAAATATAATATTTTGATTTTCAAAGTGACAGAAGAGGGATGATTAGGAGAAGGCCAGTTATGGCTTAAGACCTCACATGTGCAAAACCACAAAGCGTGCTTTTTTTCAGCACAGAAAAAAAGCAAACAAACACAATAACCAAAATCTGATGTAAGGAAATACAGTTTCAGGCTACATTCACACTGCAGCCTGAAGTGACCCAATTCCGATCTTTTGTCAAATCTGATTTTTTTATTTTATTTTTTTCACGCTTTCAAATATGTGACGTGTATCTGATCTCCAGTGTGAACTGAAAACGACCTGAAAGTGTCCCGCATGCGCAGTAGAGGGCGCAACAGCGTCACACATAGAGAGCGTGCTCGTGTTTTGTCAACCGCCTTAAAGAAGAAGAAGAAGTGCTCACTGTTTGCGTACGTAAACATGGATGCTAACAGCATATTAATCCTCATTATGATCCGCCACGGTTTTTCTTCCTACTTGGGCGCAGAATAGTGACGTATGTCGAGTATCGATGGCGTTCAGGTCGGATGGATGCGACCTGGCCGTTAGACCGCATTAGAATCGGATACGTATCGGATATCCAAGCGGCCTCGGTCGCATCCGAAATAAATCCAATCTGACTTGTTCAGACTGTCATGAAAAGTTCTGACACAGGTCGCATAAAGGCACAAAAAAAAGATATACAAAAAAGGTAAAAAAAAAAATCAGAATTGGGTCACTTCAGGCTGCAGTGTGATCGCAGTCAGAAGCTAACAGTCATATAGAGCAAAATATATGAATGTTGCCCTTCTTATGACTTATTTAAGCTTTTCTATTGCCAGGGTGAAATCTTGAGGCACAAATTTGTTAAGAAATGTCTCTAATACTGGCATTTCTTTAATTTACTACACAAGACAAGAATTATAAAACAGGCCAAATCTGCTTAAGGAGCAAGAAAACATTATTTTAACCTGAAGTACAAATTTTTGCTGTGTGTGGATCAGATGAAATCTACAACATATTCAAGCTTTTTCCCCCCATATTGTCATCTAAATTATGTGTTGCACAATTATTCCACCTTAGAACAAAATTAGACCAAAAAATCAATAAAAACCCCAAATTAATTTGAGATTATTGTTTGCAAAACTCTGACCTGAACTGTCAGTTGATTATTGATATTACACATCCATCCTTATATTTAGACATCACCCCAATGTAGAGAAACTCATGATATAAATTTAACTTAAATATCTCTGAATGTTGTTAGTCATGTCATCTACACGACCAACAACATTCACTGACATTTAATTTTGTCCTCTATGATTTATTCTCTTCTGGATCAAAAAAATATGCAATTTTGTTAATAAATGGCACTGAAGATGAACTACATCAGTGCTCAAACAGTTTGGATTTCTGTTTGGAGAAATCCAAACTTATTTCATTATTTTAACACTAAATAATACTCAACATTACAGACAGAAAGGAAAAAATATGATGATGTGAAAGAAAACCACATTTCACACATCAGAATACCCTCCCGTGGTTATGGCAAAATGAGAGGATCTGTATGTGCACATACTTTACAAACATTTGCTGATATAATTAATCACTGATCAAAACAATGATCGAACAATATTGATTATACTCAGGTAGAGCAGGTATATCGTAATATCAATAAAACAGCAAGAAGGTTCAGAAACACTTAAAATAAATTATTGTTTGTATCACTGATTAGATTTCCAAACCCACACAGAAAGTGTAAGCAAGCCCCATGACTCCAGCTGATGTAAGAGCAGGAAGGCAGAACAGCGTTAAAAACCTGCGATTGGCTTAGAAGTTTAAGACAGAGCAAATATCTGAGGTCATCTTCAGAATAAAGAAATGGCCTAAATGGCAACGTGTAACCAGCAACCAGGGATGGGGACATCATGAAGCCAAGAAAATTATTGCAAAGTCAAGGGAGATTTCTTCTTCTTCTTTTTTTTTTCCAAGTTTCTTCTCTTTTCAATGCAAAACTGCAACAGGAATGCATTCGGTGGTTCAGTCTCTATTTACAAACCCACTGTGAGTCAGTGGATATAGGAACACTCTGGTTTTCCAGTGTCACATTATAACATCTTGGTACTGTACATGGAAATATTCTCATACATACCTATGACTTCAAACAAGCAAAACTTAAGCATTATTATCAGATATAGATTTAGTTTCATTTAAAATTATATGGCTATAGACTTTTTTTTGATTGTGTGTGGCAAAAGTAGCAACGTGAGCTCATGTTATATTCTGTGTGCAGTTTTTCCAGGTATGTGAGCACATACCGTTTACCGCTAGCAGTGTTCGCTAGCTCCATGTGGAGCTAAATTGGGGCCATCAAGTTTGTTCAAAAGAAAAAAAAAACTGAAACTAAAAAAAATAAAATTGAAACTGAAAAAATATTTTCAAATAAAAAAATCAAACTGAAAAAAAATATTTTGAAACAGAAAAATTATTTTTGAAAAAGAAAACAAAACTGAATAAATTAAGATTAAAAGAAATTTTAACAAAAAAAAAATTTTAATCTGAAAATAATATATATTTGATAAAAAGTTAGAAACATGAAAAATATTTTTTGCAATAAAAAAGATTTAATATTGAAAAAAATGTAAAGATAAAAAAGAACATATGACTGAAAAAAGATTTAAAACTGAAAAAAGATTTGAAGCAGGAAAAACTGTTCTGAAGCTCAAAATAAAGATCTGAAATTTAAAAGAAAGTTAAAAACTACTTTTCAGATTCAAATTTCTTTTTTCAGTTTCAGATTTTTTTAAAACTTTGAACAAACCTTAGCTCCGCCTACATATGTGGGAAGCGAAGGTGAAAATAGCAGAGGCGCAGCAGCCTGCGTTTCCTCTTGTCGCCAGCGCTGCTGCTGTTGCTCTCGGTCCGGGCGGACTTGCTTCGGGTTCGGGACCTGCCCGCCTCCTCGTACCTGTCCTCGAAGCGGTGGCCTCTGGAGCTCCACGTCCGGCTCACACTACGGTGCTTATCCGGTTGATAGGTTTGGATTTGGAGCTGCCCACCGTACCTGTCGATCCAGCCCCGGTCACCTGCGGCCCCTGCTGAGGCTGCCCTGGGTGCTGGGGGGGGTGAGGGGAGAGAGGTGTAAGAGGGGTAAGGGGGGACGAAGGGGGGGGTAAAGGGGAGTGTGGTGGGGGAGGGGGGATAGAGGATAGAGGAGGGTACTGGGGCAGATACGGGGCGGCGGAGGCTGCGTGATGCGCACTGACGGAGGCGGACGGCAGGTTGTGGGGCAACGTGCCGAATATAAAGTGTGTTTGATGGGTGGAATGGCTGGTTGGGTGCGGCGTTTGTGCGTGCCTGGGGTGGGTTTGGGAGTGTGCGTGGGGGTGGGAAAGAGACAACGTTAGCGGGGGTTTGGAACCAGGGCCGCCGGCCCCTCTGGCAGATTGTGTGGGCGGCGCGTGGTAGAGGGCGAACTGCTGGCTCTGGGAATGTTGGGAGAGAGGAGAAAGAGGGGGGGGACATCCGACCACCATGTTGGTGTAGCGACCCTGAAGCCCATGCTGGGAGAGCTGGGAGAGATGGGCCAGCTGCGGGTGCTGGACGTGCGGTGGCCCAACCGGAGCACGACAGGGTAGTGGGCCTCTCTGTAAAGCATGAGGGGGCACACCTTGCAAAGGAGGGGGCGCGGGCTGGACGTGAAAGCGATGGTGATGGTAGTAAGGTGGCGGAGGCTGTATTGTGCCCACGTGACAGAACTGTGCGTGCAGTGCCTGAATCTTGGAAGCTCCCCCCTCCAGCTGGCATAGGGATGAAGGGGAGTGAGGAGGGGCTCCTCCAGTAGTCAGTGGGGGTACAGGTGCGGGGTATGGTGGCCCCGGTGGAATAAGGGGCCCTGGTGGTTTGGCGCGTTTGCTGCCGAAGAGTGAACCCAGGAAGGAGCTGCTGTTGTTGCTGCTGTTGCTCCCCCCAGGACCGCCCCCCGCACCTGCTCTCTCTGCACTGCTGGAGACTCCCCCAACTCCTGTCCCAGCAGTGGTAATTTGCTGCCCCGGCCCACCCCCCACCCCCGATCCGGGGCTCAGGATGGGGCGGTGAGGCCGGAAATCTTCTGTGCCGTAGCAGCCAGGGATGACACCCGGCATTGGATAGCGCTGATGAGGCTGCGGGCTGCTAATGATGGAGCCCTGGGAACATAAAAACTCATCAGGTTTTAAAAAACACACTGGAGAATTACAATCCCTGCTCCTCCTCACGTCAGCACACAGAACATGCTGGGGTGGATTTAACTGCAAAAAGCCATGCAAAGGATGTCAGTGTACCATGCACATTTAGTCGATATGCACATGCACTCAGACAGCAGAGCAGTGGTTAGGGGAAAAATGTAAGCCCTTTAGCTAATCTCAGCTAATCTTTTATAGACTTACTTCCATTGTACTGTCCAGAGAACCAACACTGTTCCTGCGACCACGTTTCCCTGCACCCCACCAGGAAGAATCAAGTTAGCAAAGCGTGAAAGATTGATTTTTTTCTTTATTACAAGAATCCAGTGCCTTGCAAAAATATTTTTATTCTGCTCATTTTTCACATTTTGTCATTTTAAAACCATAGACCTCAAGGCATTTTACTGAAATTTTATATTATAGACCAACATAAAGCTATACAACTAATAAACTTTTGCCATATGCCTGCTAAAGAATAATTGTAAATTCTTGTTTGCAAAATTGTTCAAGGTTATTCAGATGAATGAAAAATGTGTGAGAAGAGCAATTCCTACTTCTTTATTTAGGTTTATTCTCTGACTGGGTGATCCTAACAATTATATGGTTTAGTAATAATAAAAAAAACATCCAAATGCAGCTTGGGTGCATCGATTGCAGTGTTTTTAGCATATCTTCAATTACCAATCTTTAAAAAAATGGAATCGGCTGGTTCACGCAATAAGTAATTAAATTCATGCCCTTTTATGATCCTCCGACTACTTCCTGTAGTCTTTGTGGTTTCCACCAGTAGTAACATCCATTTGTTGGTCACATGACTTGTGTTGCGTGAAAAAAGCGTGAAAAAAATAAACCAAAGTTTGATGAAAATTGTTTAATTTTGATAAAGCCGAACAAACCACCTCATCCAAACAAATGAGTTTTTTCAAAATTGGCCTGTTCCCATTAAGCAAACTTGTTCTCTTTATGTCTTTGTTTCAACAATTACTTTCTTTTTTGTCCTTCTGCCATGAAAACCTTCTGCCATGAAAACCAAGTTTTTGGAGCGTTGGAATAATAGTTGTCAACAGATTCTCCGATATGAACTGTGAATCTAAGCAGTTCATTCAGAGTTACTACAGCCCTGGTCCTGTTGTGATGCTTATTTAACTAATATCCTCCTTGAGTTCATGACCATGTACCAAACTCTTTGCAGTCGGTTGAACCATTTTCTCTGATTTGTACCAAACTCTTTGCAGTACCAAACTCTTTGCAGTCCTTTTGTACCAAACTCTTTGCAGTCGGTTGAACCATTTTCTCTGAGGTTTTCAAACTTTGTTTTGTAGTGAGACAAAATTTGAAAAATCGCAAGATTTAAAAGAACTTTTGCAAGATAGAGGAACACAATTGAGCACTAGAAAGAGAGAGCAAGATCAGCCAACCCCAATCAGGAGAGATGATGTTAGAGAAATGGTTTTGAGCAGTGATGTCGTCTCACCTGTGTCCGAAAGGTCCCTGAGAGATGAGCTGAGCGCTGTGCGCTTCAGACCCTCACCCACTGAGCAGTTGTCATCGAAACTCGTCCTTCCCAAGGTGCCATTCACAACATCGCTCTTCACACCTACACCTCCTCCATCCACGGTGCCCGCCAGCAAGCTGGGCCGCATCACACCTTTCTGTTTCTCCAGTTCCGCTGCAGATTTACATAGAAACACAACGGAATATTAAATGAGAGAGAAAAAACACACAGAAATGAGCTGCATAACAACAACAACTTGGGAAAGTTTCCATTCTCATGTTTAGAAACATCTAGAACAATGTCTGTGATAGCCAACAAGGACAGTTTAAATCATAGAAATGACCAGCAGATGGGGCACTTACACTCCACTCTGTATTTCTCCATCTCTTGGACTTCAGCAATACTCTCCCTGAGGTCACTAACAAACCGGGTGCGGTCTTGCTGACTGGGTGCCATAAAGACGATAAGAACCTTTCTCTCTCCGCCGAGGCTGGATGAGGTCAGGCGGATGCCATGAGGGTAATCTAGTTAGAAACGGAGACATTTATGTTACGATGAAACAGAAAAACTAGGTTTAACTGAAAGGTACAAAATGAAAAAAGTTTCTTACATGAGTTCTGAAACATGTGGACTTGCATGTCAACCAAAGGGAAAGATTGTCTGAAGCTATAGGTTACTGAGGTTTTCTTCTTTTGGAAGATTTTGGTTACCTGGTATGCAATGAAAAATTTATATATTCACAGTGCATGATCAATTATTTAAACTTTAATATCATAGCAGTCTGAAAGTCAGCCTTACCACCAGCAGGTCATTAAAGAGAAAGACCTCTCGCTGGTGAACCCCTGTCCTCTGAGGTCTGTTGGGGTCAGGCACCTCGTAGAGCTGGCAGCAACACACCAGCCGGCGATGGGGAAGGGACAGCACCTATATACCCAAAGAAACAGAAAAAATCAATTTTACAGAAAAAAAATCCATTAAATTACATCTTATGATGCCTTAAATAGTCATAGAAACTCACAGGCTTTTTGCCAACAATGACCCTTTCCACCGCTTGCACCTGTGAGACGTGATCATCATTGGTCCGTAACTCCCATTTCTGTATTCGCTGGTAAATCCCAACCAGCAGGTCCCTGGGAATATCCTGACCATTGTCCACACCTTGGTTTGGATAAGGACATTAGTGGTTTTAGGAAATAAAGGCCAATGTTTCCTAATCCTGGTCCTCAAGGCACTTTGATCTGCATGTTTTAGATGTTCACCCCATTCAGCAAGACCCTGTGAATCAACCTTCATGAGTGCCAAACAAGGGAATGCCTAAAACATGCAGGGGATTGTGTCTTGTGGACAATGGTAGGAAAACACTGCTTTAAAAAGAGCCACAATTAGTTTTAACAATCAACTTTACATGAGGAATACTTGTAGATGTAAAAACAATACAGTAAAATTACATACAGGCTGTTTAGTTTTTATACATTTTAATAAAATATTGTCACACGAACGTCTCCATGTTGTACACGCTGCAATGCATTCTGGATAAGTGGTGTTTAATGGTCCAACTACGCTAGTTGCGTACAGAACAGTGATGAGTAACGTCAATAAGGCTTTTCAAATTGAATTGGATCATTGAAATTGATCGGAATGTAAAAATCACAAGAGGTAATGAAGATGAGGACCAAACGGAGGAAGAACTTGACCGGAGGAGTTGGGATTTTGCTGCCGCTGATATCTTCAGCTTTGTAAATTAAACAATGAACGACACAAACATATGGTTGGACTGGGTGATCCGGTAAGTACATCTATAGCTCTTCTACTGTCTTCCTCCGGGGCGGCAGTAGTGCCGCCGGTCCTACTGATGTAGAGCGCCGTTAACATTCAAAAGAGCTTCCAGTGCTATCTGTCTGATGTTTCTCCCAGCGATTTTCACTCCAGTTTCAGTGGGGTTTGGGCCTATATGGATAAAAACTGTGGCACAGCATTCATTTTTAGATTGTTACGGTAACGATCGGCAGTTTTGCTCATACAAATCATTCAAAGTCTTCTGGAGAGAAACGATGAGGATAAAAATCTAGTCCTTTGGAAGTTGTATTCTGCTCCGGCTCTCTACCATTGCGCTCTTCTTTTTTTTCACATGGGAAGCATCCAGATTCACCTCACAGTTTTTTTTAATTTATTACAGCCAATAGTGACACACAGTGTGGCATTATCAAAAATTACACCAGCCTTCCTGTGTTTACTCTGGAGATTTCAGTACAGAATGGACCTAATGACGTCATCAACCCAGCAGGTTTAGAAATGTAACAAAAGATACATTTTTTTTAAGTAGCTATGAGTTTTGGTGTATCACAAATAGCATTTTGTTTTAGTTAATAGGACAATTACAACATATTTAGGCCAACATGTTTAGCTAATCTTGGATCCCTTTAAGCCTTAACAGTAAGGAGTATATGCATGCTGAAACTTGTGTTTAATGAAGTGTCACTGTTAGCAACAGTGTCAGCACCTCTCAAATTCTTGATGAAATCTTCTAGTTTCATCTTCCTCTCTGCTTTGATGTTGGGGCTGTACATGTCCGTGTTGAGGAGGATTATGGCAAACGCCAAAATGAAGATGGTGTCAGGGTTCTGGAACTGCCGAACCAGGGTTGGATTGCACACGCAGTACCTCTGACTGAAAACAAAAGGAAGTAGTTGAAACCTTATAGCTTTGTTTCAGTCAACATCCAGCCAAAATTTGCATATGGGACCTCATAAGAGTACAAAATTGGCTAAAAAGTGGGCCTCAGAAGGGATTTTCCACAGACTCATACAGGTCAAATTAAACTTTTGTCAATATCTATTTGATAGAGATAAACTGAAACTGTTTGGACGACCAGTTGGACAGTACGTCCATATTTTCTTGTCAAGAAAGGTTTTGCTCAGTATACTGAAGTGTGTCTCATTTAAAAAGCTCACTTAGTATCCATTGAGCCTGAATAAACTCTTCAGGGAATCCACATGCAGCTGTATTGCTGGACAAACCAACTGAATGACATTTTTCTTTAGGTATTTTTCATTTACAAACCTGAACGCCTCTATAAGTCTCTCCACCTTTTGGGCTTCCCCTTGAACTTTAATTTGCGCCTGGAATTTCCTCAAAGCGTCATCGATGTCCATACCTGAGAAATCCATCTCATCCACCACACAGCTGCAAAAACACACACACAACTCACAGGTTATAGCTGAATTTCTGAAATACCAGGCATGCTTGAACTTGAGTAGCAGTATTATGTAATTCTGATCACATTTTATGTGCATGGGTGTGGGTTGAGTAAAGCTCTATGAAATCAAATTGGTTCAACAGCCTTTCAGTGGCTTCTGGGCATGTATGCAGATTTCCTCAGCTTTTTACCGTCAGTCCATTCATCCATTATCTTCCCTCTCATCCGGGAATGGGTCGCCCAAGGAGAGAAGCCCAGAGTTCCCTGTCCCAAGCCATTTGGGTCAGCTTCTCCAGGGAAATCCCAAAGCATTTCCAGGCCAATGAGAAACATAATCCATACCCCTACTAGTTTATAAATTATGAATTACTTATTCTCATTCTTATTAAACACAGGGAACCAATATGTATTTTCATACCTTTAACTTTTTTTGGTTTTGTTTGTATTTCCTTTTAATTTGTAAAGCACTTTGAAATCCTTGTTGCTGAAAATGTGCTTAATAAATAAAATGACATACCTTACCTAATCCTATTAATTTTTATATAAAAATTTGTTTGAGATAAATCCTTTTTACACAGCACTTAATGTTTATTTTGAATACTTACTCCAAAACGTCTTTGTTGAACTGTTTTTGTCGGTTTCCAAGAAACTCGCCAATCATCTGCCGGCTGAGGCCCTTTCTTTCCAAAAGAAAGCGAGCGATCCCAACTGGAGTGTCTGACACAAAGCCTCTCTCTATCAGGTACTGGATGCCCTTTTCTGGTTTTCTAAAGTCGATGCAAACAAAGCATGAGCCTTATCACTGTACATACATGGACATAGAAGCATTGCACTTTGTGGAACTCCAGCTCACTTGTTGAAGAGATTGAGACCAATGCGGTATTGGCGTCTCTGCACCACGTCGCTGTTGAAGGGTGGAGAGTCCCAGCTGTGGCGGCTCTCCCTCTGATATGTCTGCTTGCCCAGAGGAGGAAGAGGCTCCTGCAGGCTGTCCTGAGATGAGGAGCCTGAGCTGCAGTTGACTGTCTCGTTGGAGTTGGTGGTGGAGTTGAGGGAGTCGTTGTCTCCATCGGAGCAGCATGGCTGCTCCAGAGCGCCGGGCGGCAGCGCTGTCGAAGAGGAGGATGACAGCGGGGTGGTGGGGGGCTGCTGGGGTGAGGAAGAGGATGAGGGCGTGTCAGGGTACTGATGGTGATGGATGGGATGGTGGTGATGGTGGTGGTGGGCTGCCACCTGATGAGGGATATGAGTGGGTATGGATCTGCCAGGTGGTCTGGTCTGACCCTGGGCAGCTGCCGCTGAGGACGGGTGGGTGCCTGAGTTGGGGGAGTGCTTGAGGGTTCCCTGTGGGGAGCCCGACCCCACTCCGGGTTCCTGCTCATACACCAACTGTCTGCTCAGGGAGCCTCGGTCTGAACGATCGCTCATGTCGACAGAGCTGTCACTGGGTGGCTCGATGGTGAGAAGTGGCAGGTGGGCCCCCCTTAGTCGGTAATCTCTGCACTCGGTGCATGGGGTGCTGCGCCGGCTGTTGCTGCTTCCCCCTCCTTCAGTGTCCCTGCTGTCCTCACGGCCTCCGACACCCCCACTGGGACCCCAGTACTCTGTATCTGTGCTGCTGGGTGCCCGGTCGAGGGACAGAGGAGAAGATGGCATCCCATCATCCATGTAAAGAGTGACGTCACTGTAAGATGTGGCAGTACTGTCACCATGCATGCTGTGTCCCCCCCCAGCTCCTCTGCCTCTTTCTCCCAAGCCTCTCTGGGAAGACGGGTTGCTGCTGCTACTCCACATGCATTCTCCAAAGTCTTCACTGATTGGTCCACCCTCCCTGCTGCCCTCCTGGGAGTCATCGCGACTTGCGCGGCAGGTGAGGGCGTCATCTATGGAGTCGGCCAAGGACTTGACCTGGAAGAAACACGAGAAATTAAATGATCGATGCCAAATTCTTCAATTATGTGTGTCTGATTTTTGTTTTTCTGTTTTAATTTTCGTCTGATCAGTTCTAACTATTTTTAGAATCATAATGACCAGTTTTAAGTTCTTTGTCACTTTAAATCCAAATAAGACACCAAACAACATCTGCAGAAATATGTATAAAATTCAGATTTTGTACATATTTCTGTGTACAAATTTGGTGCAATTCATATGGCACCAAATTACAACACATATTAAAACATTAGAAACCAAACAAGTCCATCAGTAATATTATCGGCCCAATTTCAATGCTAATCACTTCATTGTTTTCAGTCCCGTCCAACAGTGTCGTCACATTAACTGATTCCTCGGTAAGAGGAAGCTTCTGTTTGAACCTCCTGGCTTTTTAAATTCTCATCAGTTTTACCTGTTTGGAGAAGGAATCCTCCAGATGGGTGTAGTCGGGGGCGCGGTCCGGATCCGGGGAGTGAGGAGGCCCGATGGCCACGCTGTGGGTGAAGTTGGTCTGCGTCTGCGCCTGCTGCTGCGGCTGGCGCTCGTCAAAGGAGAACTGCAGCCTCATGTTGGACAGGATGATGCGCCGAGTCATGCGACTCTCCGAGGCCGAGCTTCGGAGTCGCTCGAAGTTCTTGTTCATGCGATATTGTCTGAAGGCCGTCTGAATGGTCTTGGCTGCTCTGCGACTTACAAAAGAGCCTCCGTACTTTCTCTCCAACATCTCCACCTGCAGAAGGTGAGAAAAATAATCTGTGCACTCAATAACAACTTTTAGCCAAAGATGTTTAACTGTAAACTTCTAAATCACATTTTTAGTTATGCAATTAATTGCATGCTAAATTAAAATAAGCTCAATTATTTCCATTTTTTTGTAGTATGTTTAAAGGGAACTTTATTTCACATACATCAAAGTAAATATCTCAAATAAAATATCTCCTATTTCCAGTGAAGAAAGTTTGTCTTTCAGAGAAAAAACTTGCATTATTATAACTTTTTCTTGTTTCTATTTCTGCCTTTTTCCATATTTTGAATGTTTGATTTTTTTTTACTTTATTGCAGCTAAAATGCTTTATAAATAAAGTAGTAGTAGTACTACTAACAGTAGTAGTAATATCAATATATTACTTGAAAGTGATTTCAAAACAACAATATTATTAATTATTGTAATAAATACTGGGACAATTTATCCACCATCAAAATCTGTTATTGTGACAGGCCTAATTATTGGTGCCTTTTTATTTTGTTTGCTACTTTAATTCATTTAAAATCAACAAAATCTTTGGCTTTTTATAGGATACTGATAAGTAAACAATTGTAGATACAAAACATACAAAAGCTCCACAGTTTAATTTTTCTTTGGCTTGATTGTTTTCCTTTTTGAGAAGTAAGATTTGCTTTGGAGAAAAAAGTAGGTCAATGTTTGTGGTTCTTGTTGCGATGAAAAACTTTGAAAAATTGGAATGTATTTTTTTTCTACCTAATATTTTTCCTGTAAAAATAAAAAAATGTTGCCCTAAGAGATGAAAAACTGTCCGCCTGCATCAATGCTGTCAAGTTTTATTTGCTCCATTCTAGATTTGATCTCTTGGAGAGTAGTGATTAATTTTTGTTTTATGCTGTACTTTTTACTTTTACTTGTATCATTTTATTATGAAGTACCTCTACTCTTACTTGAGTGAAATTTCTGGATTCTCCACCTAATGAATGAAGAACAAACATTATATAACCAAATATTTTACCAGATAAAGTCATATAGTTACTTTTGAAGTTTCATTAATTTTTATTGAAATTTTTATTGGTTATTTTTTTGGTACTTATATGATTTATTGTCTTATAAGAACCAAATTTTAAGAAACTTGGTTCTTAAAATACCAAAATTTCAGCCTAACTTTACATTTCGCTCTCTCCAATGATGTAATTTTTACACAATAAATGATTGATAATTTGATCAGTTACTCAGTACTTGAGTAGACTTTTTACCAAATACTTTTTCTACTCTTAATTGACTAAAACGTCTCAATTTTCTACCCACTGAATGAAAACCAAACCTGTTTTAACCAAATATTCACCAGACACACACCAGCAGTTTTTGTTAAAGTTTCATGAGTTTTTTTTTATTAATTTGGAAACATTTCTTTTCCCTAATGTGTTATATTTTGGTACTTAAATAAATTACTGTAATTTTCACCCTTAAAATACCTAAATTTCCACTTAACTTTATATTTTGTCTAATGATGTAATTTCTAAAGACTAAATGATTGATAATTTGATCAGTTACTCAGCACTTGAGTAAACTTTTCACCAAATACATTTTTACTCTCACTTGAGTAGAAATAAGTTGAAATAGTGCTGCTCTTATTTGAGTAAAATTCTCTGTTTTTATTCTGAATCTCTTGCTGTCTGTTGCGCATCTTTACCTTCTTATCCTGCAGATCTGTGGAGAGCTCATAGCTGTCAGACAGGGCCTTGCACCTCTTGTTCTCCTCCTCTTCCTGTTTGCGGAGGGCCAGGCTCGCCGGCTGGTGGCGGCTCCGCAGGGCCCAGGCCAGGCTGGCCGGGCTGGAGGTGGCCACGCTGGCCGGGCCCCTGGGAGCCGAGGGGCCGCCGCTGTCAGTGTATCGCTCCGAGCCGTGGAGATAAGGCGACTGGCTGAAGGAGCTGTCTTTGTGAGCCACTGTCTCCGGACACTGGGACTCCCCCTCCACACTGAGGAGAAAAAACAGAAGCAGAAGTTCATGAGTCATTAACAGTTTGAGAAAATATAGCAGCAAACGTTTTGACCCGCAGTTCACAGCGACTGAATATCAGCATCTATATGCAAAGCTGCCAAACATGGACTTACTTGTAAATTTTGGAGCGCCGTGAACCCAGCCACCGTCTACTTGAACTCATTGCCAACTTTTATCAGGGTTTATTTTATGCAATTTGAGCTCCTGACAAAATTCCCAAAATGATTTTGTAACCGGACCAACATAAATACTTCTGCCTGTTGAAGAGTTCAGGGTTTAGTTAACGTTTTGCCAAGTCAACATATCTTTCCTCACTGTTGTTCTGCCCTTGTCAGACACGCACCGCAGCAGTAAAACTTTCTGAAAAGTCAGCTGCTCCATAAACAAATTTCTGCAGCGCCACATACCAGTACGTCTATCCTAACAGGAAAAACCAGCGTGTTATGTCAGCAGCAGCTGTGGAGCCAACGCCACCGGTTTACAGGGGAACCAGACATTCACTAAAACTTCAGATCACCCAGAAAGAATCCACAAGTTTCTCAAGATTAAACTTGTTCAGACTTATCCGTAAATGGAGTTAGTCCAGAAATCCTTCAGTCCTGCTAGTTTGAGTCCACCCGCGTCTTTGTGTGTGTGTGTGTGTGTGTCACATGTTCCTGTCTGCATTTCCTCCCCGTTTTGGCCACGCCCCCTTCTGTCAGCCGTGCCCGGTCCCACAGAGGGAGCAGCCGGGGTCAGAGGCGTGTGTGGACGTGACAATCAACTCCAGAAAAATGCTAATCACAACAGCAAATCATTTCCAATTGATTAATCAATACAAAGAAAAACCAAATCCAGAAATCATTTTCCTCTTCCTGATTGGTCACTTTTCCTGCTGGACATCAGAAACTTCCTGTGTGAGAGTTAAAGAGGAGGAGAAGCAAACATTTCCTTTAATTTATTGAAATCAACACGTCACAGTTGATTCAAACATCCCGGCTGCTGGAATGTTTGGACTGGGCAGACGGGGAAACGTTGTACAATGCAGCGTCCTTCAGCCGGACATCCTGTGCCTTTAAGCAGCACATGACTTCGCTCAATGATTGCTGAGAGTGGCGCAACACGAGCTTCCTCAAAAAGACTATAAAGGAGGCAACGATTGCCATAATCTACACGTTATTTACAGCAGATCTAGCGACACTTCTACCCTCTGCAATGTTAAAAATGTCTCTTTTTTTCCCTCTCCGGTTTTTAGAGCCGAGTTTTATTCCACCCAGCATCATTTTTCCAGTCCTCCTCCTCCTCCTCCTCTTCCTCCTCGGCTCCTTAAATAGAGGAGCAGGGAGGGGGTTGCTTGGTGACGGTTGCTGTTGGACCTTTGTGGGCGGCGAGGCAGTTGTTAGGATGAAAGGCGTTGTTGCCATGGCGACGTATTGACTGTCATCCTCGTTAAGGTGGGTGTCGAGGATGCTGCGCAGGTTGTGAATGACGGCCTGCGGCGTTTTTTACCCTCAGTCAAGCTGAAAAGTAATTTAGAGGCACAAATTTCGATTTATGATAAATATCTACTATAGGAAAAGAGTTCATTACTTTTATGTCTGTTTTCTTATTGATTATTTTATAATAAAGAAAATATAACCCTTTTGCAAATCGATAAATACATTTTATTTTATCGTATGTTGGCATTTGCAGAATGTTTGTCAATAGATACATATTTATTTAGTTAAATAAATATGTAATATGTAAATAAAGTTCATTTACGTAAAAATTTATTTTATTTTTTGGCGAGAAAAATATTTTTTGCCAACCTAATGACACGACTTCACACTGTAAAACATTAAAACTCATCCAGAATCTGAGCGGTCTCTGAGGTTTGCTCCAACTCTCCTCCTTTATTTTAATTTTTTTTTTCATTCCAGATCCAAAACCTAAAAGGATCTTGAAGGTTTGCTGTGTTAAAAGCATCTAGATTTCAACAATCATAAGATCGGGATTTGGATCAACTTCTTTAAAAATGCGCAATATATTTAGCTAAGCTAAAAGTATAGAAAAGCTGATTTGGGTGAAGAAAGTCGGCGTTCAGTAAAAATCTCTGCATAAACGCGGCTCTTCATGTTGTACTGAACATTTTCCACTGCAAGAAAATTATGTCAGAATTAAGTTTACACTGATTAAAAATTAAAAAAAAAAAAAGTTTGAGAAAAACACAACTAGGCGATTATTTTTTGTGAGTATTATAGCAGATTTTTGACTTTTGAAAGTTTCCTTGTGGTATTTTTCAGAAAATTTTAGATCTGCATGGAATGGAGCATAAAGTTCATATAAGGTTTAAAGAACCTTAAAGAATTTACCTCTCAGTTGGTGGGATGCACACACACCTCCAAAATGCGCATATGATTGCTGGGAGACAGCGTAAAGTTCAACTACGGTACATTTGGTTTTAGATCTGGCAACCCTGGTCAGTATTTATCCAGTCAAAGTGCCTGAGCAGGAAGATTCAGGATCTTTCACTCCTTCATTTTATCAATTGTCTCAAATCACGGCATCATGAAGCAAAAAAAAAAAAAGAAAAAGCAACAAAAAAAACTTTTAAATTTTTTAAATCAGGACCAAAGTGCTTTGTTTAGCAGGATTATAGTGAGGCAAATCTTTGAACAAAATCTGGCCTTGTTTGAAACTTTAAATACGCTTTACTGCATCTTAAACACTATCAGAGATGGAAACTTTAATTTAATTTTGTTTACAGTTACGAATGTTATTAACTCAAGTTTTGTTTTATCGAAGACTCTATTTGTGAACCATTTTGTTTGTTGTAATGCAGCAGAGGAACGTCACAGTTTCTATTTGTCCTGCTCCATTCGACTGCTCGGGGTTATTTTTCTGCTAACTCCTGAGATTCCAGGTGTTACTTGTCACAGCCGGATCGCTGTGCGATCCGCGTTCAGGTTCTATTCAGCCGTTTCCATTCAGCCAGCCGGCTCTGCGGGATTTCCTCTACAGCACGCGACCCAGAAGTCGGATCATGTTCGTCCACAAACCTTGTGCTTTTCCAGTCTCTTTGTTTACTTTCGCCGCACGTTACAAAATCCTGGATGTGTTTTGTTTACACAACTTTGTTTGCAAGAGATTCCTTTACCCACAAATTAAATATATGTTTAATAATATATATGTGACATATTATTTATATTTAAATAAATACATATTTAAATGTGTTGAATATATACATTTATTAATTACATTAAATACATATAATATATATTAAAATATGCTATTTCATATTTTAATAAATATTTGGAATTAAGCTAAAAAGATTTTGTTGCTACAATCAGTAGGAAAATGTGGTCAAAGGTATTAAAAGTTTTTAGAACAAAAGACAGGAAATCCTGCTTTCCCCCATATCTAGTTCCATTTATTTGCCTATCAACACCAGTAAAAGTGAGACCTGAAAATCCTGACAAAAATAACATCTTTGTTTATGAAACAGTCTGCTCACTTGAGAACTTAATCTACAAAACCATAAAATGCAGCTATGGCACAAATTTTTAAAAATGGTTTGGTAGGAAACACAGGCAAGAAGATGTGGATGAAAATAAGAAAAACAGGTTTGTTGTGTAAAACATAAATGTGGTCATATCACAGCTGGCAGCTCATCATTTATGTAAAAGAAAGCCTGTTTTCCAGTCTCAGTGCCAGAGAGAGACGGACTCTCTGGAGGTTTCCTCCAGAGGACAAGCCAACACTTTCACTACTCTCACCATCTAACTGGAGCTGGAGCAGATGGCTGTAATAAACTACATCGTCGTCACAAAGACGGTTTACAGAAGAAAAGAAGTGGGCAGAAATTGAAAAGTGAACGGGGGCGCTGAAAAAGCACAATGTCAGCTTCTCTGGCTCCTGTCCCCTCCATCATGTAATATTGATGTGACGGTGTGCGTGCGTGTGTGTGTGTGCGCGCGCGTGTGTGTGTGTGTGCGTGTGCGCGTGTGACTGAACCCGCAGCAGGACACCCAGGCTGCTGGATTAACCTCTCTGCAGCGTGCCATAGGGAAGCCAATAATGGCGTCAATCTGTGTGTTGACTCATTTCCGCAAGAGCGTTGACTCAACGAAGTTGTCTGAAATGGTTTCCAATATTTTCACCGTTAAACTTTAAAATAACATGCAATGTTTGGTGTGTCGCTCAAATCTTAATGTCATATTGTAAAGGCCAATTGAGGAAAGTTACCATAGTTCTCACAAGTCTGAACCGCCATCTTGGTAGGCAAGTGCAGCGCAAAGCATAGATGAACCAACAAGAAAATATATTCACACATTTCACCAATATGCGAGGGAAATATACGGCTCTGGAAGAAAAATAAGAGACCAATTAAAATGATCAGTTTCTCTGATTTTACGCTCTATAGGAATATGTTTGAGTAAAATGAACGTTGTTCTTTTATTCTATGAAATACTGACAACTCTCCAATGTAGTGTTTATGAGCAGAAAATGAGACGTGAATCAAAATAATGATACAGATGAAGAGCTTTCAGACCTCAAATAACACAAAGAAGACAAGTTGATTTTCATTTAGAAACAATCAGTATTTGGAGGAATAACCGGGAGGTTTTCAGTGCAGTGGCTCTTAATTTCTATGACCAGACTTGTGAAACTTTTGTTTTAGTCAGTTTCAGGTCTTTATTGTTTATTTTATGTCAGCTGTTTTACTCCTAATTGCACTGACTGAAAAATTAAAGTTGTTTTTATATGTTCAATCAAACTTGTGAAGCTGTTGGTATATTTATGTGTGTTGCACTGATGCAGCGTTATAAATTAAATTTGTTTAAAAGCAAGTTTGAAGTCATTTCAGCAACATTGTTTTCTGTATCAGATCGGTTGATACGAAACCTGAGTTATCGATATTGGAAGAGAAAATAATGGATCGTTGCATAACTAGGTCGAACCAGTGCTTTTTCATCAATATTAATACATTTTTATCTTAGCATTAGCTCCTATATCCTGCTGAAAAGTTACTTTTTGAAGTGTTTTTGTTGGTTTTTCACATAAATCAAAATGAAATGCATTGATGCATGAATAATTTTGTAAATGATCGAGCACCAGGCTGATACCTCTAAGCGACAACTCTTTCCAATAATCTCAAGTTTTAAAAAACTGAGAAAATGACATAACTGCTGGTGGGGCAAGTTTGTGTGAATCTCCTTCTTCGAGCTTGTCCAGCTGAAAGGGAACAATCAAATCCTTCACGAGTCAGAGCGGAGCATTCCTGATCCGCCAACACGCTCCAGCCGCTTCACATTTTCCTGCGACCATCAGGTTCAAAACTGAAACGCGCTGAGAGGAGGCAGCAAGATTCCTGCGATGCCAGATTGTTGGCAGGGCCACAAAGTGAGGCAGGTGGCAAAATTTTTTTAAGCATAATCTCTTTGGATTATCTAAAAATCTCAGGCAAGAAACACTATGAGATAAGGATTGTATAAACAGATGATAACATGCAGAAAAATGTAAACTTTTACTGGAAAGTGTCTGTCATATTGTCGCTTACAAAGGAATAGATCTTAGTTTGTAAAAGAAATGACATTTGTGGAAGTTGCTCAGTGTAAAATAATACTTTAAACTCTGACTTTTTTCTGTTTTTTTTTTCTCAGTGCCCCCATCATCTACTACACATTACAAAAATACAATTAAGTGTTTCGTTTCTAGTACAAATATCTGATTGCATTAAAATAACAAATCTTTCTGAAGTAATATTTTAGTAAGCTTGTTTCTATCTTATTTTGATCTTAAATATTTAAGAAAAAAAAAGATCATTTCACTTATAACCTGGGGAAATGTCTTGTTATAAGTGAGATGATCAGCCAATGGAACAAGAAACTTTTTTAAATCAATATTGAAGAATTATTGACCTAAAATAAGCCTCTATATCTTGTTGAAAAGTTACTTAAAAAGTCGTTTTGTCTCGACTGTAATAAGACTTTTGCATTAGAAATTAGACAAAAATAGTTAAAAGTTTGTGTTTTTGCAGTGGACCCTGCAGACACGCATTTAAACAAGAACTTGAAAGCCTTTGAGCAGCACTTACAGACACAGCTGACAATTACTCACTTGCACTTCCTCAAGAGGTATTCGTCATCTCAATGGCATGTGCTCTGTCAAACAGGTAGGCTCTAACTAAAACATCACTTCTCTTTCACTTGTGTTGGTTTTTCACATCACGTTTGTTTTCTCTCTAAGTAGAGCTTCAAAAACCAAATAATTTATCACCGGTGTCGCTTTTTGTTTTGCAATCTGTCTTTGAAAGATAAAAAGAAAAAGCAACCAAACTTCAAATGAGGCAAATCTCATAAACAGAAAGTCGCCAACAACCCAAACGCAGAAAATCTAAACCAAGTTCACTTCTGTCACAACTTATGAGGTGAAACGGATCTTAAAAACTTCTTACCATCCTGGCGATGTCAGAGAAAAGTCGAACTCTGGCTGCAGGAGCTTGATAGCAACACCCCCTCTCCTCTGTCTGGCTCTTTCACTTTTTTTTTCACACTCACATTTCATTGGCTCCTGTTCGCCCTGCTGAGCCGAACAGGCTGCATTCTCCACAGTCTTCTGACAGCTGTGAACTTCACTCATCCTGCACATTTTCTCGCATCTGGCCCAGTCGCTTTCAATATCCAGCGTCAAACTTGGTGAATCACAATGACAGAAACATGTTGGAACATCCATTATTGAGGAAAAATGGAAAGGATTAATCAGAACCTGATGCTGATAAACTATATTGATATAGACAGTGTGCTGAAGCAGCTTAAATAAAGACTTTTATACAGAAAGTCTCAAAAAGATTACATAAAAAGCTTCTATGCAAACATAAGTCTGTAAAACAGCTGAAACACTGAGTTCCTTTACATCAGGGTTTCTCAAACTTTTTCAGGCTGAGGACCATTTGACAAACACTCATTGTCTGTGATGCTGTTTTGTAAATGTGACGGGATTGGCCTGTTTTTAATCGGAACGGATTAAATCTGAATTTGACTACATGGTTTTTTTCTCTGGTCTGAACTGAATTTGATCAAACTGAATTGTTACGTTAGTAATGGATTTTCTCTTTGTCTTGGACGGTGATTCAATATGAGATTCATTATGTATAGGCACACAATAAATTCTTTAATGCACTTGACTCTACAATAGGTCTTACTGAAATATATAAATATATTTTTTTTCTTTCAGTAAAAGCAGTTCACTGAAATTCTTCTTTCAAAATCTCATTTCTGCAACATTTGAGCTCCAACTGTGTTTTTCTGCCCTTTTCAATAAAACTCACAAGTAAACTCAAACCCATGTGCAAATAGAAAAAGGCTGCACCAAGTCTCTTGCACATTTAATGATGCATGAAAAAAGAACACGGTGTGAAGATTTGAAGCTGCAGCATCGTGCCAAGCAGCAATAAATGTGCTGCACTCTCATCTGTATTCCACCAGCTGACAGCCTCCCATTAAAAATCACTATCTCTACACAGAAACCTTGAAATAATCCATGTAACTGACCCAGTTGTTGTGCTGTCAGGGAAAACATTATTCTGAAATTTTCTACTTTTTTTTAAGTAGAAAAATTCCTTAATTTTGTTTTCAAAGAAAATGTAAACAAGACATGAACACACATCTGCTTTGAAGAGTGTCGCATTATACTGATAGCACTGATTTTAATGAGAGCAATTATGATTTAAATAGGAAAACTTTTATTTATATTTTTCTCTAAATTAAATGTAAATGTGCTCTGTGTCTCTCTCTCAAACAGATAAAATGTCTTCCAGTTCAAGTGTTAGCATTAGGCATCAACAGTCCATAAATAAATAGTATTGACATTTTTGTTACTGTGTGTTACCTTCTTTTGTAATTTACTTGTATTCCCTCTACGCGTTTTGTCGAGTGACCGACGTCTTTATGCGACATCAGCGATGTAAACAATGGAGGTTAATGCGCATTTTGTTGGTGGAAAAACAGGAATTATTTTGAATTTCTGTCGCCAAGTCCGATTATTATAAGCGGCTTTGGGCTTCTTTTTTTTTTCTAAGTCGCTTGCAAATTTAATGAGTCGGGGGTTGCACCTTTTTGGATTCATTTGGGCTTGGAAATAAGAAAGAGACTCAAAATGAATCCCAGAATTTGTCCGTCATTATGGTAGTTTTAGTCTGGCTCTCCCTGTCCATCATTTCCTGGATGATCCGTCGCTGTGTCTTTGTTAATGTCAAGTTAATGTATTGCCTGTGAATTATGTCAAACTATCCAGAAAATTGCAAATATCAAGACTAATATGAACAGCGCAATAAACGTGAAACGAGTAAAGTTGTGCAACTAAACGCCAGTATAATTTTACTAACGACTGCTAGAGCATCTCTTCTATTTGTTTTTGTGTTGCTAAGGTAGAGAAGAGTGATATAACACAAAAAAACATAGTGGAGCGTAAAAAATACCTCAGGAAGGGAACAAACTGTCACCAGGCCCAAAACAATCTTTATTGTAGTGAATAAACTTGATAGACAAGAGAATATTAAATAGAAGGAATCATCATCATGATTAAAGAAACTGAACATAATTATTTCTAGTTTTTACATTGCATAAGTCCTGGGGACAGAAGTTCATGGAAATCAGCACATAAATCAAATCCAATGACTCAACGAGTGGATCCAAGAAAAGCAATAGAGGCAACAGTAATGAGCAGATGACGCTGATGTTTTCTGACAGAGAGATATGGCTTCAAGAGAGGAAATAAATAGCAAGGAAGAGACAGAGAACACAACATCAAGACCTCATAAAGTCATGATTAAAGGTGCAGTATGTAAATTTTATTTAAAAATGTTTTTTACATGTTTATTAAAAATAATCTAGGAAAAGAGAGAATCTTGAGATACTATTGCTGAATAAATGAAACGCATCCAACCAAAAACAACCAATCAGAGACGGGAGGAGGGCCTTAGTGCTGTCAATTGTCCTCATAAACATGCTGCTAAATGTGCAAATGGTGGAAAAACAATTTATTGTGACAGGAAAACTGTTTACCTGCTGCCATCAATGGTGGATATGCTTCAGCCTGTTGCAATATATCAATTAATCGCATGTTAGGATGAACTCAATCATTTCTATTTGGATAATTTATTGTTTTTCTCCTTTTCTACTAAAAACTTAATGATAAATGTCTTCATTTGAATCAACTAACCACTTTTTGAGGATAATTTTGTTTTGTTTATTTTGTGTATTTAAAATGTCTTCCAGTTCAAGTGTTAAATGTTCATTAGAATTTAAAGGTTATTGATCCTTGATTATGAGTTTTAGCATTTTTAACCCGTTACTATTATATTAGTTGAAAATGGTATTAAAAAAAACAATATTATTGTTTATCACAGTAACTTCTGAGTTAACAATTTATTGTTCAGCAAATTGTGACAGGACAAATTATGCTAACTACCCTGAGGATTCATGACAGTGTAGCAAAGCATGAGGGGCGTTAAAGGAGTGATTGACAGCGCTAAGCCCCGCCTCGTGGCTCTGATTGGTTGTTTCTAAATAGCGCTGAGAGTTTATCTGTTTCATCACATACTGTCACTACATACTAACAAAAAGTTACATACTGCAGCTTTAGCACACAAAGCTGGCCACACATGAATAAATCGATGACACAGATCCCACAGGTTGCATGCGTCTTAATTTTCTCCCAGCAGAAATGCAGAATTAATGTCTTTTTTTTTTTGACACACAGCGACGTCTCAGCTTTTATTTATTTTTTTTTGTCCACAGGTAAGCGTGCGAGTCGTGGAGGGGTCAGCCACACCTCTGCTCCGTCAGCGGGAGGAGGGGCTGCTGCAGCCTGAGGCAGAGCAACAGAACTGATGGGCGCCCTCGTCCTCGCCCTCCTCACTGGGGAGGCGACAAACACGGGACAGCAGGCGGACGAGACAAAAAGAGAGGAAAAACGTGAAAGACGAAGCACAAAGCAAGCAGGTGGGATCTCGTCCCTACTAGTGTGGGTGGCATTAAAGAGATAAAGCAGGAACAAAAAAGGCATCTGGGTTAGTTTACTTTGCAGCCACCTTAATGCCAGTAGGTGGCAGTGTTGCGGCGTTGTGTGCTGGAGGGCAGCGTCATCTCAGGGATAAGTGGAGGAGATAAGAGGTAGAGAATCACCGGGTTTACTTGTGACTCAGTCAACCTCAGTCCCACAGTTTACTGGAGATCACCGCTTCCTCTCGCTCAGCTTGAGGAGCGGTGTGCGTTTTTCTGAGCTTGCAGAACAGCAATCTATTAGTCACACCTGGGCGGTTGGAGACTGAAGCACAAGATTCTACAATGGCTGGAGGAGGTAGACGAGGATTAACTGGGTTTGAATGATTTACAGTGTCTTGCAAATGTTTCTTTTTAAATCACAACCACAAACAACAATGGATTTAATTAGGATTTCATGTATCAAAACAAGCGATACAGAATTTTTTGTGTCTGGCCTTCTTTACTCTTATATCTTTAAATAAAATCCACCTGTTTGTGATTTAATCTCCAAAATAATCCAGTTCTTAAACTCAAGGTTTTTTAGAGAGGATTAACAAACAAACATCTGGGTTAAGTTGCAGAGAAGTCTAAAGCTAATCTAAAACTATATCATTAGCTTTGAACAATTCTTAGAGATTATGAAAAGTTTGGAACAACAGCAAACTAAGCAAGACTTGGCCATTCATATAAACTGACAAATTGCAACATTTTCTCTGCTGCGGTTCGCTTTCACATTGAACTGTCAAACGAACTAAACCTATTGAAAAACCTGTTTACCCTGCTCGCCTGTGGGGGCGCTGCAAAACTGAACTACTTAGTCATAAATACAGACATTTAGAACTAACATTTAGTTATAAATATAGATATTTATAACTAAATATTTAAATATGAATAAATAAAGTTAGTTACATTAATTTATGAACTAAGTATTTAGTTTCAAAACTAAATATCTAACATTCTGACTAAATATTTAGTCTGTAAACTAAATATTTAGCTTGTTAATTAAATATTTAGTTTGGATCTCTGACATTTAAAAATATATGAATAACAAAGAAAATCTGAATTTGAAAAAGAAAACCTACATTTTCTATTTATATTAATGTTGTTAATTTTTTACTGTGTAACTTTACAAACAGCAGTTCTTATTTTGCTACTGCTGATGCTAGCAGCAGTCATACTGAATCATATTTACAAGTCCTAACTGGAGGGAGTTGGAGTTGCTGCCAGTTTCCCAGAGTTCCAGTTGATTTTTCTGATTGGGAAGTCAGAATTTCACAGCTCTGAGAGCAACTGGAACGCGGCACGAGGACTGAAGCTGAGGACCGCTGCTCTACAGGACGCCTCTTCGCCAGTGGGAGGGTGGTCAGTTCTGCTTCCTGTACACTCACCTGTTGTCCTGATGCAAACGTTGGTCAGCAGACGGGCAGCAGTACTGGTGGAGGCTGCCAAAGCTGTGAACGGTCAGACTGGTTGGAAACGGAGCGGGGAAGGCGGCACCGCTGAGCGCAGTGGGAGTGGTGGGAGCCGAGGTGGGCTGCCCCGAGACAGACGGAGGCCGGACACTGACAGCGAGGTTTCAGAGACGGACGACACACAGAAAGAGGGAGAGAGAAGGAGCGGCATGGAGAAGCAGAGGGACACAGAGACACAAATGATCAGCGCAGAAACAGAAACGGCGACAGAAAGCTGCACACTCATGGCAGAATGACCATAGAAGCAATGCTGGAAGCAAACAGGAGATGCAGATGTGTGACAGTTTGGAGAGACAGGAGCAAGGTGACGAACTTTATCTGAACCACACAAACAAAACGAGTTGATTCCCCTTCTGGAACATCATCAATTTATAGAGGGATTAAACCTGAGCTTTAAAGGTTTATGCTTCCCTGACCAGGTTAGGATAGATATATGAGATATATGAGCTACACAAAATCATTTTCAGCTCCTTTCAGAATGAGCCATTTTTAACGAAGTCCAACCAAAGACTGAATTTTCAAATGATCCTGTGGCTGGAAAACTTATGTCCAAAACCAGTTTCTTTGTTTTTGAGATGTAACATTGTTTGATGTGATATCCTTAATTAAATTAACCTGCTGAATTGCATTTAAGTTAACGAGCTGTGGGAAGGGCCTCTTGTCACTTCAAAACCAAATAATTTGCTGCAGGCCAAGCCCACCAACGTGAAAATGGCTGCAAATAGATGTGCAATTATACAACCAAACATCTTTGAAAAGCATTAGCAGAGCCTTCAGCACAACAAACAACGATGTAGCCAGTGGTTTCTGAATGGCAAGTCAATAACAAAACATTTATCTTCTCCAGTAGCCATTCGACAGCGCATCCAGCGGTAAAACCAGCTGACCAAACATGCCACCACTCATACCTAGTAACGGCACAATGATTCAATAATCAGAAGGTTTTTGAAACAGCTCATTTTACAGGCACTAAAAAACATGAACTTGATGCCAAACAGTGGCAACTGAGAACCAAATGGAAGTACAAAAAAACATTTAAAATTGTAAAATTTGCACCTAGAATTCAAGAAAAATAAATGTTTTAAGTTTTCTGCCTGTTTAAAGAAGAGGAGTTCTGCTGGATTGCATAAAAGCTCCTTTCTGGATCATCTTGCATGGAAAAGGGAAAGCACTTTATTTAATTCATGCAGGAGAAAAGCACATAAAAATCACAAAAGCCTCTCAATGTGCTGCGCCTCTGCTCTGATAGGAATTAGAGATGTTCCATCTGCAGCTGAAGAGTTAGCAGCGGCTAGATTAGCATGTAAATGGCTGGTTCCTCACTGTGGCCAGCTGCTTTCAAGGACAGACTGTCCACTTTAGCATGTTAACAGTCTCTGAGAGGGGAAAAAATCCAAAGTGGGAGAAAAACGAAGCAAGATCCAGAAATGAAGAGTTCGCTGACGTTTTCCAGCTGTGCACTAGGAGCTAACCTTACATCGTTCCGAAATAAAAGCACTGCAGAAGAAATTTCACCCAGGATTGTTGCCTTACGTAAAACAAAGAGGGAAACACATCCTGCACTGAGTGACAACCGCCTTCATTAATATGAATTGTAGCTTATTTTGAGCAGAGCCGACTCACGCCCTCCTGCTCACCAAGTCAGCAGCTAAAAATAGCCGCCGTCACAAATGTAGTATTTACTCCCGCTTGAGTTAAAAACTACAGCGTCAAGCTGTTTCACAAGAACCATTAATCCCTTTTACTTCCCACGTTCATTATAACCCACTGACCTCTGGAGCTGCTTATGTGAAACACCCAATTTACAAACAGCAGAAGAAAGAAACCCTTCACCTAAAACCTAACGAGGTCTTACAGTTCCTGATTCAGAAAACAAGCAGGAGGTGAACAAGATGGAGAGGAACTCAACACTTAAAAAGAAAAACACAAAATTGTACTTATTTTTGGTTTAGTTTCTAATGCAAATATCTTTGTACACTTGAAATAAGAAAAAAATAACTTGCATGCAACTTTTCTCTTGATGAAAACAATTCCTTAATATTGATTAAAAAGTTCTAGCTCCACTGGCAGAATATTTGATTAAGAAATATGTGATTAAGAAAAATGTATTGTATAAGTGAAATAATCTTGTAGTGGAATTAGAACTTTTTAATCAATATTAAGGCTTTATTCACTCGAAACAATCTCCTTTATCTTGCTGAAAAATCACTTGTAAGTTTGTTTTGTCTAATTTCCAGTGGACTAAGCTATTTGGACTAGAAACTAGACTGAAAATAAATAAGATTTTGTGATTTTGCAGTGAACGAGCTGCATCCAAGTGGAAATAATTTCACTTTAAACGTTTCATAGTACGCCAAATTTCTTTAGCTACTAATTACAATTCCTAATTAGATTCAAACTAATATTATAAACAAATGTTTCTGAATCCCTTTTATTTTCTTGAATGAGAAGCAAGAAATTACGTTGCTAGTTACAGCTCTGGAAAAAATCAGAAAACTACTTAAAATGATCAGTTTTTCTGATTTTACTTTTTATAGGTAAATGTTTGAGTAAAATGAACTTTATTACTTTATTCTATGAACTGCTGACAACATGTCTCTGAAAATATAAGCAAAACTTTTGTATTTATCAACAGAAAATAAAAAAATGAGAAATGGATATGTTTTGTAGAAATAAAACATATACAGTGCTTTTACTCCTCAAATAACGTAAAGAAAACAAGTTAATATTCATTTAGAAACAACAAAACTAATGTTTTAACTCAGGAAGAGTTCAGATATCAATATCTGGTGGACTAACCAGGCGGTTTTCAGTGGGATTCACTGCAGTGGTTTCCAGAGCTGTTTTCTGCTGTATGTATTGTATATTTACACACACAAACACACAGCAGTGTTTTCATCACTTGTGGGGACTTCACATTGACTTCCATTAATTTCTACAGCCAATTTCTACCTTACCATAACCCTAAACTTTACCTTAACCTTTACGCTAAACCTAACCATCACAGACCGAACCACTAACCCAAAAACAACAATGTTCCTTGTTGGGACCAATAAAATGTCCCCACAAGGAGCAATGGTCCCCATAACCCGACATTGTTGACAGAAATAGGTTCCCATAAGGATATGAAAACCTGATGTATACACACACGCACACACACACACACACACACACACACACACACACACATTTCTTCCTCTAATTCTCCAGAGAAAAACAGACTCGTATGTCTTATTAAATGAGAATATCCTTTAGTTACTTTATTTTAGTTATTTGATTATAAAAATGAAATGCATAAATAACAGAGTAATCACACAGATTGATTTAGTTGATATATTTCATAATTTTCTGTCAAAAACTAAGAAATTTTCTTCTTTTATTTTTTAACCATCCACATTACTAGATAGCTAAGTGGAAGGAAAAAGTGACAGATAACGCTGTAAAACTTCCACACTCTGCTTACAACCCA
The DNA here is from genome assembly GCF_027474105.1 of Poeciliopsis prolifica. NCBI lineage: Eukaryota > Metazoa > Chordata > Actinopteri > Cyprinodontiformes > Poeciliidae > Poeciliopsis > Poeciliopsis prolifica. The sequence continues at coordinate 6,814,297 of NW_026562398.1, forward strand.
ATCAAAGCTATTGTAATCCTTTTTTCTTCCACTTAACCTTCCAACAACAAGCTGGCATGACTTTTGTGAACAATCAGCTTCTTTAGGAATTACAATCAGCCATGATTGTTTTTAATCGTAACATAATATTTCTGTTAAGTTTTTTTAACTCGTGTTATGGAAATACTAAAATTTTTGGAGAAAATTGACGATACGTTTCATCAGAAGAGGTACATCAAACAAAAGTTCAATATTTCTGTCTTTCATTTCAGAAACTCAAATACTGAATAGATTTAGTGAATAACTAAATTAACTAATTGAAGCTTTTCTTCATTGCTATTTTAAAGTTAATAAAAACTCCAAATTAAATAGTGCACTGCAAAAACTTAAAATCTTACCAAGTATTTCTGGTCCAGTTTCATCTCAAATATTTTAGTAAACTTGAAATAAGACTAAATTAACATATGTAACTTTTCAGCATGATATAAGATTATTTTATGTCAATAAATCCTTAATATTAATTTTTAAAAGTACACGGAAAAAATAAGAGAAATAATCTGGTCAAAAATAAGTATTAAGGAATTATTTACTTCAAACAAGCTTCTATTTCTTGCTGAAAAGTGACCAGCAAATTATTTTTAATTATTTCAAGTGTCTGGCAGATTATTGCCCCATCTTATTTCACCAATAAGATGGGGCAATATTTTATCAGAAATAATCTGCCAGCGAAACTAATACTTTTTCATCAATATTAAGAACTTATTGAATAATTAAAAGCTGGAAAGTTACTTATAATTTAGTTGAGTCAAATTTTGTTAAATTGTACTTGGACATTTGCACCAGAAAAGGTAAGATTTTGAGTTTTTGCAGTGCATCCCTGTAAAATGTCTCAGATAGAAAAGCGCAGAAAAATGGGAGAATGTGTGAAGTTGTTCATATTTAAAGAGACAAACTAAAATAATCGAGATGAATGGAGGTAAGTGAGTGAGGTAGGAGGGGGGATTTAAGTCCGAACCCACCCAAGCCAGAGTGAGCGGGCGTCACTGCGTGGGTGAGCGTCTATGTATAGCCGAGCGCAGGAGAGTGGGAGGCTCACATTCAGCTGCTCTCTTTTCTTTTTACGTACAGCAGCGCAGGTTTCACAGAGCAGCGGCCCACAGAGCGCAGACCGCTTCCGGTCCAGTGTGAGAACCGGACCGCTGCTCCACCGAGTCGTTTCCACTATTGTCTGTGAAAGCAGCGTGTGGGAGCGCACTGCGTCATCCCACCTCCAGCAGGTCACCTGCTTACTCCGGCAGTCAAACCCAAGATGGCTGACAGCCACGTGTGAAGTTAAGTCAGTTTGAACGATTCACTTTTCTCCCGAATCACTTGAACCGGCTCTCCAATAACACTCTAAAAAATCCTCATGATGTTTGTTGAAAAAACATTTTTCAGCATTAAAAAAAAAGCTGTCTGTTTACACGTTTCTATGATGGCATAGCATATTAGGACCATTGTAGATAAAAAGGAGTAAATTTTAGCCAAAAAATTGAAAAATTTAAGAGGAAAAAAAAAAACCTAAAAGTTTTTAGATTAATCTCAGAAATTTTCTAGGAAAAGACATTGAAATTTTTGGACTCAAATGTCAAAAATGTGTGAGAAAACATGCTGGAAATTTCAGATTAATCTCAGAAACATTGTAGCAAAAAAGAGAAAATCTCTTAGATTGGCAAGATGAAACTTTACAGAAATTTTGATACATTTTCTAGAAGAAACCTGGACATTCCTGGGCTTGAAGTCCAAAATATTTGAGAAGAAATGCTGAAATTTTAAGATTAAACTTTCCAGCAAAAAAGAGGACAGACTAAAAAGTTGAAAATTTGTGAGAAAAAACATTGAAGTTTGGAGAGCAGTCTGAGAAACTTTCTAGAAAAAAAACTCGAAATTTCCGAGCTCAAAAGGTCAAATATTTTCAAGACAAAACTCAGAAATTTGGAGATTAAGGTTTTAAAAGAAAAAGTTGCAAATGTTCTACTTTTTTACTTCTGAGACGTAGGAGCTTGTTGTAAATCAATTATCTCTTAAAGTAGATAAAAACACTTAGAACAAAACATTTCCTAATGTTAAAAGTGAAATAATCTGAAAGTTAAACTACATTTTTAAAATAAATTTTAAGGGATTATTGACTTAAACGAGCTCCTGTATACCACTGAAAAGGTTCTTGTAAATTAGCTTTTTCTTAACTCAAGTGTGCCCAGATAGAAACGGAACCAAAAATACTTGGTAAAATTTTGCTTGTTTTTTTTTTTTTTTTGCAGTGTAATAACAACAGTGAATGTTTGCAACTGGGAATTGTTGCCTCAATTTTTTTTCAAGTTGAGGCAACAGAACATTTTTCAGATCGCGCTGGTTTTCCGCCGCTCCATCGAGTCTCCTGCTGCTTGGCAACAGAGCGAGCTGCCTGCGTGGGCGGCCGCTGCTCAGCGCCAGCAGAAAGCGCGAGGAGGGACACTTTGTGGTCGGACTGCGCGCACGCCGCTGCGCCCTGCGGGGCCGACGCACGTGCAGCACAGGTGCACGAATCCAAACGGATGATTCATCCCAAACGAACAACAATCAGACTTCATTTAAATGTAGAGTGGGCGACTTAGAAGGAGTGAAATCCTAGCGGATCTCTGGTGGGGATATTCTGCTGAGGCCGAAATAGATCCAGGTTGTGAAGTTGGACTTTTGCAGACTGGAACCTGTAACCTTCGGTCGGAATCGTCTCCTCCTCCCAATCAAGCCGTCATTCAATTCTGCTTCCGTCTTTCACCCTCTCACTCCCACCCTCTCTATCTCTCTCTATTCTGTGTCTCTCGCCCACAGAGTTCTTCACAGAAGAGCTCGCAGCGTTCCCCCGGTAACCAGAATCCCAATTCTCATCCACGGGAAACGTGCGCACGGGTGTTTGACAAACATCCCGCCTCAAAAGGGCCACTTATCCGCACTGGAGCCAAGAAGAAAGAAAGAGGCAACCAACAGCTGGGAAACGAGTTCTTGATCGCATCGCCCAGAGACCTGACAGCAGCTTCTGACCTCCGCATTAATGGCTAATCTGTGATTTTCTGCCACTTAACAATAAGAAGCAGAAGGTTCGAGGTAACCCATTACGCTTCCTTCAACAGGTTAGGATAGATCTGAGTTATAAAAACATTTTAAAAAATTACGCACAAAATCATTCTTAGAAATGAGATTTGAGTCCGATCAGTTCTGCTTATTTTGAGCAGAACACAACGTGAAAACGGTTTCAAACAGTTATACAACCATTCACCTTTAAAAAGCATTAGTAGAGTCTCCTGCACAACCTACAAGAATGCAGCAAGTGGTTTCTGAATGGTGAGTCAACAACACAGCTCTTGTCTTGTCCAACAGCCATTGTACAGCACAAACAGCGGTAAAACCAGCTGCACCGTAAAAACACAAAATCTTACGAAGTGTTTTTGGTCTAGTTTTTAGTGTGAATATCTTAGAAAATACAAAATAAGACTAAACTAACATAAGTAATTTTTAAGCAAGATGTTTTAAGTCAATAAGTCCTTAATATTAATAAAAAAAAGTGGTAGTTTAATTGGAAAATTATTTTGCTGTTATAAGTTAATATTAAGGAATTATTGACTGAAAACAAACTCCTTCATCTTGCTAATAAGATACTTATGAGTGAGTTTTGTGTTATTTCAAGTGTACTTGATATAAATACTGAACCAAAAATATCTTGCAAGTTTACATTGTGATGAAATGTGTTGGAGCTCTGCTTGGGTCGCTAACGACGCAGTGTGACTCAATCAGGCTGCTCGTTTTCCAGACACTTAAAAACATAAACTTATTGCCTTGAACAAAAAACAAAAACCAACAGCTGGGTGATTTTTTTTAAACACAAATGGAAGAATAAAAATATGCAAAACATAAAATTTTCAAAATAGGTCTCCTTTAACAGGAAGTATTAAAAGTATTCAAATCCCTTTAACTTTTTCAGGTTTTGTCACCACTAACTTCAACTTAGGGATTTTATGCACAATAATTGAGCAACAAAACGTAATAGAGTGGATTGAAAGTGAGTTTTGTGTTTTTTTATTTTGTTTTTGTGCTTCAGTGACACAAACACCTTTCATAAGTTTCTAATCCTAAATTTCAGCCAATATTTACATCCCAAATTCCCTCTTGTGGGTTTCCTGGTGCAGAATTATGACACATGTCTCAGGTCAATGACATAAAAGCAGGATAAAATGTGAAATGTGTTTGAAAACAATCGCAAATTTATCCGAATTTGTAACAAATATAGAAGTGGTGCAGATCAGATTTCTTTGGGGAGCAAAAATATCAGAATTAGGTAGTTCAGACTGCATAGAAAGAGATGGTCATAGGTCACATTAGGGCAAAAAAATTTGGATTTGCCTCACATTTGCCTAAACACATTGCAAGTTTCCCTCAGAAAACTTGTTAAGCCTGGTGGTTGGGAGCCAGGTCAGTCATTCATCCAGCGGCTCGTCGTGGTTTTCAGTTAAAAAATGTTTAAAGTTGGCAGAAAATTGGAAAATATCACTAGATAATTGTGTGGTAATGAAATATTGGAAGATTAATATCTGAACACTAACTATGAAGTCTTAAAAAATGCAAACATAAAAAAAGACTTTAATAAATAATCAATGCTAGATTGTTGTTCAAATGTTGAAAAACCATTTAACGTTTTGCATCCATGTCAGATTTGTTGTTCTGTCCCAAAACATCCCAGTAAAACACATTAAAGTTTGCGGTCGATAGTCGACTGCAGAGGCTTGGGAGCCGCAGAAAGGCAGCGAGGATGTGCAGAAATGTAATATCACAACCGTCTGGAGGCCTGCCGTAGTTTCCACAGCAACTATACTTTGTCTCTCACAGCATCATTCTGACTCCAAGAACATTGCACTTACAGTGAAAAGATTTACATCACAGCTATTCGCTTGTTTTCTCACTATTTGTGGCTAATGGTACCAGCAAGCAGATGGGAAATGAAAGTATATATAGGCAAAGGCATTAGTCTTCAGTAATTTACTCCTTGAGATTGTGAAACTGAGCAAATTCCCAAGGGATCTTTATTCAATCTGTCTGCATAAACTAAATCTTCCATTTCTGCCGTATTTTGCCAGCAGAAACTGCCAGAAACTGTTTTAAAAAATGGGTGAAACCTGCTTGGTTTTGACATCTCTAAAACGTGACACCATTCTGACAAACCTTGTCAAACTACGACCCGCGATGCTCCAGAGAACCCATCTGGATTTACTCTCAGCATGCACAATTGAAAATGCATTTGTGCATCAGGCGTAAAACTCGTAAAACTATCTGCAGGAAGCGGAAAGAACGTCGGCCACTCTGAGAAGAAGAAGAGTCAGAGTAAGACGCTAAATATAAACACAAAAATATGATTTTGATTTCTCTTCCACGCGCAGTGTGAATTCACCAACACTCATTTCACTAGAAGGCAAAAAAGCACCACCCACATGCAGCTTCCTCCCACACACACACTCATAAATGACATATCTATCATTTAAATTTATGTCAAAATAAACTGCACCTTTACGGCACTGCTGCAGAATTAAAAACAGAACTTTTTTTTTAAAACAGCTGCAGTTTCTCCTTTAAAAAAGTCATGGCAGTGTTACAGAAAGCAGATTCCCTCCCTTCATATCGCTCGCTGTGTTTGGATGAGGTCAGAAAAAGCTCAGCTGAGCTTACCCACACATTTTGCCCGAGGCCAGTTCATTCCTCATAAGTTTTATCTTTGCTATGGAAATTTGTAAAACACAAGTCAGCAGCAGCAGCAGCTGCAAACCCAAACTGCTGCATGCTTTGCATCAGGAACAGATGTTCAACAGACGAGGGGCTGAAAAATAAAAACGAAGGAGAAGAAGGGACAAAGCTCAGAGGTGATGAGAAAGAGAATAGCACAAAAGTAATTTTTGCAGCTTCTCTGAGTCATATCTGCAGCAGTGGGAAACAGAACCAGCGAGGGGGAGAGAGTGAGTGTACTTACGTGGGTATGTGAGAGAAAGAGTGCGAGAGATAGACGGGGTGGAGCGGAGTGGAAAGGGGACGGGGGGTCACATGTTGTGGAGCTACTGAGCTCCTTCTGAGAAAGAAAACCCATTACGGTTCCCCAGCTTCATGAAACGAAATTAACGTCTATTTTGGTGAGAGAGGAGCCTGGAGTGGGGGAAAGATGGAGACACAAACACCTTCTCGGCGCTCTGTGGAGCTCCCGCTGAGGCAGTCGGTGAGAAAAAGACGCACGTCCTTTTCGTTGCTCTTCCTTCTCTGCATTACGTAACAACTCTTCCCTGAGTAATGCTGCTGAGACCTCCAGCAGTCCCTGCCTCTCATCCTTTGAGCTGCGTGACAAGCTACATGTATGTAGCATGCAGTCCCTCCCCCACTTCACAGCCCACTTCACGCTACACTGCAGGGTCATTTCAGCTGCAAAGCAACAGCCAGACCCAGGTGGAATATTCTGCAACCATTAAAAGAGATCCACAGCAGAGAGTGTCATCGCTACTCTAGTAGTAGTGAGCCAGATGTGGACAGATTTGCTTGCAAAGCCTGATAGACATAAACATTTTACTTCTGCAGAGGTAAAATCTTACATTGAAATCTAATTTGTAGATTTAAACATCTCACATTGAGGAATATTTATTCCCAGAATCACAATTCTTGCCAGAAGAACAGCACTTAGGGTGTTTTTACACCTGATAGTCCAGAACATTCAGTTCAATTTTGGACCAAAAACAAAAGCAGAGAGCAACAAGAAGTACTAAATGATCGCCAAAAGCACATGTTTGTTTTGCGGTGTTTTCACACCTGGCAGTCCGGTAGACTCGGTTCGGTCGGCGATCAAAATTGCAGCATTTGTTGTGATTCACTTTCACACTGCACCGTGTCAAACGATCTAAACTAACACTCTGTTCTCATGTGACGTCACACAACCCACAAGCTTAGAACTAGCTCTCCTTTCGTTCCTATCTAGCAAATAAACAACATGTGTCAAACATTATGGTCCTCCATAGCTTACTATGTGGCCCTAAAGACTCCAGAGGTATGCATAAACAGAACTTTAAAGTTTACAGTTTTGTGCTTAAATATTGTTTTATTAATCAAATCAAAGTGTTTACCACCAAAGTATATCAGTCAATACTTGTCATTTTACTGCAATTGTGAAAATTAATGCAAAATCAATATTTCGGGCTTGTGGATGACAGAGTTTGCTGAAAATTTTCCAGAAAAATTGTCAAAAACATTGGTTTTAAGTGATGCCAACTCCCACCTGCTGGTGGCAGCGTATTTTGCTTCTACACTTATTTGTGAATCATAAACAGCCACATTAAACCTCAGCACAAATATTACAACATGTCTTCCAAATATTTTTAAATTGGCACCAGAAAAAAAAAAAGTGAAATTCTGGAGAAACTGATTGATGTGAAAATAAGTCCAGATTTATTTAATTTTAATTAGAACTTATCAAATGCAGACATGTCAAACCATTTGTTTATCGGGTTTATTGATACGTTCTGGCACAACCAGCCTTTCAGGAACATTCATGATTTTAATGTGTCCCAAAATGAAAATGCGTTTGGCGCTCCTGTCATAAACAAGTACAGCCATCACTGAATTACAACTTGTGAGAACTTTAACCACCTCTGTGTAAAACTAGGATGAATATCAGTGACTTTTACTGTTGTACTTATTGCGACTTCTCTAAATCAAGACTAAAACTTTTAGAGGTGATTTTGAATTACAATAAATGGAAGTACATATTTAACAGGTATTGATCATTTTAACAACGGGACTTACAATGTAAGGTCTCACTGCAAAAACACAAAATCTTAAGTTCTCGTAGTATAAACTGAAAAAAGTTTAATCTGCCAATGGAAATAATAATTTTTCTTCCATATTAACAAATTATTGACTTAGAATAAGGTCCAATAAGTTACTTGTAATTTAGTTTTGTCTTATTTCAAGTGTACTAAGATATTTGCACTAGAAACTAGACCAAAATTACTTGGTTATATTTTGTTTTTGCAGTGCAGATATCAGTTTTCACAAGTGTTCACTACATGACGTGTTTGTAATGTTTTTGCAGCACTTTGAGCTGCCATGTTGCTGAAATAAACTTCAGTGAATTTTAGTTGAATGTATTTAAATTTGTACACATTTACCAGAGGAGCATCTTCGTCTGACAGACGAAAATAACAAAACGTCAACCACGCCGCTTCCCATGGGACTGAGCTTGACGTTGAATATCGTTCCCACCGCCGTTAAGAGCCGGAGAGGGACGAAGCGGGGGCAGCGTTTGGGACAGCTGCTTGTGGCGCACCGCTGGGAGAAACAACAGGAGGCAACTTTGTTTTGACATGCATGACTAACAAAACGGAGACGAGTTACTCAGCCTGAAAATAAATAAAAACACAAAAAAATCCAGGGCTGTGTGTGAGTCGAGAAGGCCAAAACTAATTGGAGAAACAAAACAAAAGCAAGATCTCAGAGCTTCGCGCTCTCTCTGCCTTGCTTACAGCCTGTTGACAGATGGCGGATCAGTGTGTGTGTTCCACCTTTTCTCTTTTAGTTCGGCGCATGCTGAGGGAGGTCGCCCAGTCACTTGCCTCCTCTCTCCGTCATCTTTCCCCCACTTCCACTCTATCCTTCTGCCTCCTCCCCAAATCTGAGCCACGATTAGACAGTCAGAGGCAGCGGAGGACGGAGAAGTGTGTTTATCTCAGATCCATTATTAGAGGAGAGCGAATTGTCACTGACCAGAGCCAGCAGGCCCGATTGGATGAGGCTGAGTCACAGCCAGACAGGGACAATATGGCTCCAAAGGCGCGACTCTTTATTAAATGTGACACTCCATATGATGCGCTTGTCTGAGCCTGGATCCAAAGTCGGCCACAGCCGCTATGGGCAATTAAACGGGAGGATCAGCAAGATCTACATTAGCTATTCATCACCTCATTTAACACCCACATAAATAACTAATATGTGCTTCTGTCTAATGACTAAGTCCGCTCCAGGGGGACGGCAGGAAAGCAGTCGGCTCTGATCAATCAGGGATTTGGGTAAACCTGAGTCAATCACCGGCAAGCGGATCGGGATCGTAAGAAAACAGAATCCAGCTCCAACTGCTGAGATGGTTTTCTGAATGCAGAAGTGCACATTTAGGAGTGTGTTTTACTTAGGAGTGTGTTTTACTGTGCACTTCTTCACATGAATTCCTGCCTACTCACAAAGCTGAATGCTTGCAGAACAAAAGCTGACTCTGAGTGCGTGGTTAAGTAAAAGCAAGGACAGATGCTGTGTGTGTGTGTATATATATATATTCCCTTCATTTTTTGCTAAAAAAAAAGGGAACACTCAAACAACACAGTATAACTCCAAGTAAATCAAACTTCTGTGAAATCAAACTTAGACTTAGACTTGACTTTATTGATCCCTTGGGAAGACTCCCTCAGGAAATTATATACTGTCCACTTAGAAAGCAACACTGATTGACAATCAATATCATTTGCTGTTGTGCAAATGGAATAGACAACAGGTGGAAATTATTTTCATATTTATTTCGTTCATTCAGATCTAGGATGTGTTATTTGAGTGTTCCCTTTATTTTTTTGAGCAGTGTATATATAGTTCAGATTACATAATTTACACATTAAGCAGTATATAGTAAGCCCAACAGAATAAACCTTCATAGAGGCAAATAAGGTGATGAACAAAGACATCTGAAATGACGAACACAACAGACGTTTCACACATATATTTATATATATGTAAATATATTTATATAATACATATATATGTATTTATATAGCCTACATATTAATTTTATATTTTTACATGCAGTGAACTATCGCGGTTCAACTTTCATCACACATTGTGTTCTACATTCTGATTGGCTAAACAGTCTCTCCGCTTCTTCTCTGTGTGTCAATAACGTTGCGTTTTAATATGTACACGTATGTAAAACAGCTTGCCAAATTTAAGTTTGCAAAGAAAAAAACTACCTGTAACTATGTTCTTCTCTCGAAAAACACACCTGCAGCGCGAGCTTTAGAAGAGAAAACCTCTACAGAGTCAGAATGCAGCTGCAACACAAGAGTCGCCTCTGGGTCCTTGCCTCCTTGTGGTCTTCCCTCCGAGTCCTCCTAGTGGTCCTCCCTCTGTGTCCTCGCCTCATAGTGGTCCTCCCTCTGTGTCCTCGCCTCCGAGTGGTCCTCCCTTCGTGTTCTCGCGTCATAGTGGTTCTCCCTCTGGGTCCTTGCCTCCTTGTGGTCTTCCCTCCAAGTCCTCCTAGTGGTTCTTCCGGTCCCATGAATGTTTGGTCTTCTGTGATTTTTTCTTCTTTTGAATTTAATATTTTTGGCTCCCCTGCAAAGTCACCTTCATCGTCTTACGGAGGAGTGGGCTGGAAAGACTATCACGTCAAACGTCACAATTTCATGATTTCTCGTACACAAAAATGAAACCGTTTCTGGAGATGTCTTCACTGCAGTTGTTAAAGTCTACAGTAGAGAGATTCTGGTTTTCTGCCTTCATGATTTGTCCCCCAGTCATTAAATATGTATAGAAGTGGGTCAGCTCTGATCTCCCACAGACAACAGACGACAGGTGGTACCTTTCAGTACCACCTTCGCATTTGGCCGGCACATCTATGACCTGACTGGGAACTATTCGGTGTTTCCTGGTCAGCCTGTGGAGAAAAAAACACTAGGACCTTATAGTTAGTAAGGCAGTGCTTTCTCTACAAGGCCGACCAGCACACCGAACAACGGCGTTTTCCCCGCACATCCAACCAGTAATACACGAGAGTGGAAATACTGGTTGGAAATCTCACCGGTGGAAGGGAGAGCAGGGAGCCGTTGTTCAGCAGCTCAAGAAACACAGTGCCACAGACAGAACAAGAGTTGTTGTTATACAACTCTCTATCTGTGGCACTGCCGAAAGAGTCCAGCCAGACCATCGATGACTCCAGCAAACATTTATCGTCGAAGTCCCTTCCCATGTCCGATGGCTGGTACCTCTCCCTCAGCTCCATCAAAACAGGGAAAAGGTCTTCCTGACTAAAATGTCTGCCGGGGTGATGGACTGCAGACATGATGACACTCGCCCAACTGGGGATGGACGAAGCCTCCAGAAAGTCCCTTTCCTGAGCGAGACACCTCCGTGTGATGCTCAGGTTCAGGACGCTCTGGAGAGCAGCGTCCACCCAGCTGTAGCAGAGTCCATCCTCTGCTAGTCCATTGCCTACCAATGCCGTCTTCTCTGTCCCTGGGACCTCTGAGCCGACACCATCTTCTTTTTTCATGTCTGGGGGACAATCGATCTCGAGCCCAACTGTTATCCTTGCAGTATGTCTTTGAGCCAAAATACCTTCCTCGTCCAGGGAACTTCTTAAAGGAAACGTCCTTGTGTAAGAGGTGCGGAGAGGAGTATTGATCGGAAGGGCCAAAGATGGGACCAACGAAAACGGGTGTAGGATCCTCCTCTCCACGTTGATCCATGTTTTCTTCGGAATCCTTTCTTTCTTCGCAATCCTTCCCGGGAAAGTAACAATCGGTAATATTTTTCATCCCGGTGGTTACTGCATATGCAATGCCCCAGCCGAGGGGAATTAACATGGGGACAAGTGCTTCTGCAAGTCCAAACATAATTTTCCTGTGCAACTCTCACTCTCTACAAACTGTGTTGATCTGGCTGATGCTTTCAGATTCAATCATTTAAGCATCAGAACCTCTTCGATCTATTGTGATGTAAATAATGTCATCTATGACCTCATCAGTGACCTCACTGGACTTCTGGCGCAACATCTTGCTTCTGATCATTTCCATAGCAACAATCACATCAGTTCTGCATAACTCAAGCTGACATAAATACTTAAATAAAAAGTAATATATTTTAATTTATTTAACATGAGATTAATAGATTTGTATATGATTTAATTTTTGCATTTGGTCTTAAGCTATTTATCCACTATTATTTTTAATTATTATTCATTTATCATTAGTCGTGTATTATTCATTACACAGTGCTAGAAACAGTCTGTGACTTATTAAATGCACTTTCTATATATATATATATAGATATAGATGTATATGTATATCTGTATATATATGTATATGTATATATATAAATATGTATTTATTCAAACATATTTTACATAGATACATGTTTATATATTTATAGAAAATATTTTATATTTTGTGTTATGTGTGTGTGTGTGTGTGTGTGTGTGTGTGTGTGTGTGTGTGTGTGTGTGTGTGTGTGTGTGTGTGTGTGTGTGTGTGTGTGTGGGGCAATCTGGCTTCAGGTCAGCTGCAAGTTGGAAAATTATAAAGAAAAACAACAAAAAGGAAAACATGCAGTGCTGGTGTTGGACAGCACAGATAAACAGAATACCAGTAAAGATGTGTAAAAAGACCTTAAAGTAATTCCTATTTTAAAGCAGTGGCTAATTTAACACTGAAAAATTTACAAAATCTTAACATCCTTTACTTGGGGAAATTATTGCCCAGCCCAACAATCCTTCTTAAAAAAATCTAATTTTTCACATTTTTATCTCAACTGTTTCTAAAAACAAAAGCTTCTTTAAAAAAAATTTGTTAATGTTTTTTTGTTGTCTGGAAAATGAGCCCTTTAAAAAACCTCACAATTGTCACAAAGACAATGACAGGCAACCCCAGCAGAGCTCCAGCACATTTGGTCATTTTCGCTCAGGGGAATTTGTAGTTCCCGTCTCCCACACTGCACTCATACATCAAACACTTAGATTAATGTTTTTTGTTTGTTTTAAAGCACATCAACAGCCTGATAATCCCCGTTTCTAGACCAGCTGGTTTTACCGCTGTTTGTGTCATACAATGGCTGCTGGAAAAGACGCACAAAAAATATATATATTAAAAAATCCCAGTAATTTTTCACACTAAAGCATAATTATTAATTTGATGCAGATTCTTGTCAAAAAATTAAAAATAATGGCTCTGATTGTTTACTACCACCTGCAGAAGGAAGAATTTCTTACTTCTATCTACTAAATATTATAAACCATAATGATTCGTCGAGTAATAGAAAGTCACATTTAACATTGTACATAAGTGCAAATAGTTCTAAATTACAAACAGCAAACACTCTTTTATTGCAAAACTTCTCAGTTTCATGTCCAAAAAGTAGTTTTGAAGCTACTTTATGTCCAGTTGGTGCTATGGGAGCAAAAAGTTTGTTCTTTGTTTAACTATCATCTCAGACCAGTTTCTCTCCTCTTACACCAATAACACATTTTTGTCCAATCTAAACAAATGCCATTAATTGGATATTTTGTCATTTTGAGAGAAATGTTTGTATGGATCAGTCGTTTCTGAAGTACTGGTGCCAACAACAACTCGTACATTCAAAGTCCGATTATTGGCGTTTGAACTTCAGCGAGTTGATGCACTGAGTTGTTGTCATGAGATTTAGTTGCTTCTATTTTTTTTAAGTTATCAACCGTAAATCTTCAAAATAGTATCATGTTTTCATTCAGTTAACTTTTCCATTCTAAAAGACTAGAAAAAAAAGACCCAGAAGTGTCCTTGCTGAATGTTTCTTCAACAGAACATTGTTCACACCTACACACCTACACACACTATTAATCTACCATTTAAAAATCACCTTGGGCTTTTAACAATTTACCCACAATCCTCCAGTACTGAGATAATTTTCTCATGGTCTTGGATTAAAATGCCCCCGCTGAGAGCCAGTGCCTTAATGTGAGGACTATCACCAATGACAAGAAAGGTTGCTGCTTTTCCCTGCCTGTCAGACTGAGGCCTCACCATGAAAATGTTCTGTCACAGCCGAGATATTCTGGAGACTGCGGTCAGCCGTCGAAGGGTGTTTTCACACCTCACAGGCTGGTAGACTCGGTTCTAAAATTGCAACCAAATTGCAACTTTTGATACATATTTAGGTGGTGAGGTTTGCTTTCTCGCTACACTGGGTCAAATGAACCAAACCAATTGAGAAAAACGTTCCCCTCCTTGCCTGTGGTGGCGCTGCACAAAGAAGCACTGAGGGAAGAAACAGAAAAGCCTTTAAAGAAAACATCAAACACAACTTCCTTCTTCACAAAACATAAACAAAAGTGAAGTAGCATTAGATTTTGGCAGCTGATGGATTGCTCATGTGTTTGGTGAAACAGAAGACAAGGTGAAGCTAAATTGTTGCAATTGTTTTGGTTGCATTTACCCAGAAGACTCTGTGCTATAGTTCCCTTCCTCCTTTTGGAGGAGTCTCTGGTACATTTGCATCCATATATGGATTTGTACCGCTCCTGACTAAACATGGCTGGTGTAAAATGTTTTCATCAACTGAAGCACATTGAGGCTGTTTTCACACCTGATAGTCCAGTGGACTTGGTTCAATTAGGAATCAGTATTACAACAGTTGTTAAATTTTTAGTTGGGTGGCTCACTTTCAAATTCTGTTGTGTCAAATGAACCAAACTAATTGAATAACCTGTCCCCCTCCTTGCCTATGGGGGCGCTGCACCAAGAACTACTGAAGGAAACCGCATAAAAACCTCCAAAGAAGACATGAGCCCAACTTCCTTCTACACAAAATCTAAACAAAATTAGAGTGGCGTGAAATTTTAGTGGTTGTAGGATTTCTCTTTTGTCTTAGCTAAAAGATCATAACCCATTTCTCCCGCTCGCGCGACACTCTCGTATTTGTTTTGGTTGCATTTACCCAGAATGCCCACTGCTACACCTCCTGCTTTTGGAGTGGTTTCCAGTTCACTCGCCTTTCACATTTGCATTCGAACCACACCAGAGTTTACTTCAACAGAAGCGAGACCAAAGCGGATCAGATCACACCTCCCAAAACAAACTGGACTTTCTAGACAAACGAACGAGAGTTCAGTTAAGGCGGACTGAACATTGCTGGTGTGAATTTACCCCAAGTTACATCATCCCGATTAGTCTACAGAATGGATGAGACGCCTGTGTTTGGTGGACTTACTTCCTGCGTGCGCTGGAGCTGGTGTTGGTGTCTGTGCTGTCAGTGCGTTCCAGCCGGTCCCGGTCCGTGTTGGAGGAACCGCAGGAAAGGCCTCGCGTCAGTCTAGCGTGACTCCTGCGCTCCCTGCTGGGCCCTGGAGTTGTGGCTGATCCAGATGTCACCTGAGGCGTTGAGGTGCCACCACTCCCGCTGCAGCCCCCACCACCGCCTGGCTGGATCGGAAGGGTCAGAGGCTGGCTGTGGTTGTGGTTCTGCTCCGGGGGGTCGGACCCCCGGGGGCCACGCTCCAGCCTCAAGTCCTGGTTCTCCTGACTGACCCGGTCCAGCTGCCCCTCCAGCTCCTCAATGCGCCGGCGCTGCGTCTCGAGGAGCTTGGCCTGGCTCTCGATGATGTTGTTGAGCTCCAGTAGGTACTCCACGGCCCGGTTGGGGCTCTCCGGGTTGGACTCCATGGTGGGAGCCTTCCTCTTGGCGTGTGTGAACACCACGAGCTGGAGTTTCGCCTCCACCCTCCCCACCAGCCCTGATGAGTTGGGGGGAGGGAGGACCTAAGAAAGTCTCTGCAGAAGTTTAACTATTGACCTTTGGTGTTCAGAAACAGAAAGTCACAAAGGTGAAGGGATTGAGAGTTTCAGAATGACTACATATCCCTAAGGATGAGGGCAAGAACAAGCATTATAGCATGTTACGGCATGACGAGGGTTCAAAGCTCAAAATGAAGCTCAGGATGCTGGTGAGAGTCTGGTTTCCTGAAGTTGCAGTCATTTTAACTCCACCAGAGAGAAGGTCAACAATTTGAGACATCATGATTCACAATTTACAGATAAAACACAAAAAACAACAAGAGATCATCCAGTGGAGGGAGAAACAAGGGTAACTAATCACTAACAAGGATCTCTGCTTTTTAAGTTTTCTGACAGATTTAAACAGATCATCAAGTTACACTGTTAATAGCTTTAATAGTACCAGCTTTCACTAAATTATAAATATGAATAAAAAGCACACTTCTTGGACAGACAGGGGAAAAGGTTGGGGGAAGTGGTGCGGGTTGTGATTTACCAATTTCTTATCAGGCGCTGGCAATCATTACATAACAGAGAAAAATCAGCTCCCTCCCACGTTGAGTGTCCCCGCAGTACATCTTCTCCGCTTTCAACCCATTATTTAAAAATGTCTTCAAAGCGCAAGAAGTACGCAGACTTAGATTGGGAAGTTCATCCTGGGAGTGCAGATCCTCTCCCCCCACCAACAGGTCCGAGCATAAAGGGGAAAGCAAACCCCAAAACACTACATCCCGGGTTTTTTTAATTTAAATCCCAAACTGAGCGTCTCTGGTCTTTTCCTCCACTTTCCCTCCGGATTAAGCATTAACGCACAAGTTGTTGCTTTATAGGGGAATTTAAAAAAAAACTACCTGGGCTAATTTTACGGTCCAAATCCTAAAACTGCACTTCTGTGTTTGCAGGCGTCGCTGCAGACATCAAATTGGGTCTACAGAGTTCACCAAGCCGCTTTTCTTACTTATTGTGCCCTTTCAGCTGCTGCAGGTTCCCAGTCTGAGCAGAAGTGATGTGATGATGTTTTTCCTCTCAGCAGGCGAGGAGGCAGAGAGGTTTCGCTGCTTGCGCTTCTCATGAGCGGGGAAAAAAGCGGTTGGCTTCTCCACAGGAGCGCATCTCCGCCAAGTTTCCACATGGAACTTAATGAACATCCGGTAGAGACTTTCACAATAAAGCACAACACGGCAGGGGCAAAATTATGATTTCACTCATTTAACTGTTGTCATAGGCTACGTCTGACACCGCAGCTTGAAGTGACCCAAATCCGATTGTTTGTGAAATCGGATATTATTTTTTCCTTTGGCCTGGTCGAACTTCCCGCTTGGATGTGAACTTCAAACATCCTGGAAGTGTCCCGCATGCGCACTAAAGGCCGCTCGTGGTTTGCCAACTGCCATAAAAAAGAAGAGCTCCTCGTTTAAAATCTGCAAAACATCTGACACAAACACAAAACGACATTAAGCTGATTTCCAAACATCATAAAAATAAAAGAACAATAAGCGCTCAGTTTTTAGTGAATATGGATGCTAACAGTGTAGCATAGCTTAAAGTTAAAGTTGTTGCCCGACCGGAGCCAGGATATAAAACAACTTAATCCTCACTATCATCCGCAATGTTGTTGTCTTTCCTCCCTCTTGCTCGTATCGGGGCGCAGAAAAGTGACGTCGGTCGAGTATCAATGACGTTCCGTTTCGCGAACGCGACCCTGACCGTTAAGATTCAGGTCACATTCGAATAGATCGGAAACCCGAAACAATCCGACCTGTGTTGTTCAGACCGTCATAAAAAGATATGGGTCGCATTAAGGCAAAAAAAGAGAAATAGATAAATGAAATAAAATTAAAAAATAAAATAAAAAACCAGTGGGAACGCAGCCTTACATTTCAATAAACAGTGGGTCAAAACATGAATATTTTACTGAATTTGGCTAAATACAGCAAACATTTTAAAAGTTATAAGAAATCCTGTTCTTATAGCCGAGAATTAAGTGTTAAATTCTCCCCAAAAGGGTTTGAAAACTATATACTGTTCTTTTAATAAGGTGAACATGAATAATATCCCAACAAACAATTTTTTTACTACTTTATTTTTGTTTATTTATTTATTTTGTCCCAAAAATACTTTTCAATAAAACATTTTGGCTCAAATAGTTTGGACACTGTACCAAGCGTGTTGGTGTGTTTTATTTTGAAAGTCCCGTTTGAACCTCACATTTCGTCTGTCCAGCTTTACTCCGCTCAGTAAATCCAGTGAGGAGACAACACAACCAGTGCAGCTCTGCTCCCATTGCGCTGAATATTTCTCAATATTTAAAAGCCCAAGTTTCCTTTTTACTGTAATATTTCACGTCCTCCTCATATAAAACAAGACTTTTCTGTTTTTATCCTTATTTCTCGCTTCAGCTGACTTGAACAGAAGGATGTGGCTTACAGGAGATAAGAGGAAAACATGCCTCAGAGCGATGTTATTTTTAGAGCTCATATGTGAACTGAAACGCAGTTAATTCACCTGCTCTCTCTCTCTTTCTCTCTCTCAGACACAATAAAAAAAACACACACACAAACACCTGATATCCTCGATTAATAACTGTAAAATTCTGCAATTTACCCAGAAAAACATTAAATATGTATCATCTGCAGGCTACCACTTCTTTTTTCTTATTTATTTCTAATAATGTCGCAGTGACAAATAGTTAAAAAAAAGATAAAACCAATTTTTATCTTCTGTCCAAAACTCTGTAATGCATTTTTGCTGCCATCTGCTGTCTAATAACAGGCTCCATAAACATTAATAACACGGAGACATTCAAGTCAATGCAAAAAAGAAACAAAAAATGCTTCTGCACTTTATTTTCACTTTACAGTTCAGCCAATTTCAAAATGAACATATATATTAAAAAATAACAATATTAGCAAACATTATAAAATAGGCAAAGCTACAGTGTGTTGGAGAATACAACATGATCGCCTGGTCATTTGCAGCACAGCAGAGCGATCAAATGGACTGGAAACAGCAGGTAAAGTTGATTTATGCATTTGGGAGATGACTGGTAGTAATAACAGTCTGTGTCTTTTGATGCAGCTGCAGAAAATCAACATAATATTGCTGTAGCGTTAAAATAATAATGCAAGAGCAGCTTCTCACCCGAATGGCTTTTCTAGAGCAAAGTGTCAGAAAACCTGAGTATATAAAAAAAAGAAAAATCTTCTTTATTACTATCATTATTATTTAAATAGAAAAATAACATCTCACAGTATCCATTCAGGTTGATTCCTTTAAATCATAATAATTTCAAAAGAGCAACAGAAAGTGATGTGCTAGTTCACCATCTCAGAGCTCAGATTCCTCAAATTTTTTTATCTTTTTAAAATACTTTTCTTTTTGGCATGGCTGAAATTCCTCAACGGTCCACTCATCTGTAGCATTAGAAACCTCAGAGCAAAAGATTTTCACAGTAAGAAAAATCAGTGGTTAGGATAAAGTGGTTTGTTACCAAGGCAACTGTACGTGGCACAATGGGCACAGCACTCTCAGGAATCTAGATATTGTTTTTTTTTGTTGTTGTTTTTCTCTTTTTCTTCTGACCCCACATACACGATAACAACAGTACTGGAAATATGAATACACACACCGGGTGCATATTTTTTGGCATCCTTCGCTAACGGTTCAACTCTGAAACACTCAAGCAGCATTTTACAAAACATTCACTTAAGACTATTACAGGTGCTACAATTGTTTGTGTGTTTACAAAAGGTGGGATTTTTCACATCATTGCACAGTAATAAATAGGAACATACGCCTGTAGTCTGTAGTACTTGTTTGCGGTGCCTTGAAAAAGTATTCACACCCTTTAACCTCATTAGATTTTTGGTGGCCTACTCCAATCCAGCTTGACCAAATGCTGGATTGGCTCATTTCCAGGCTCTTGCAGAGTTGGATTACTGCTGATTCAGGAGCTTAGTCTTTTGATTCAGGAAGCACAGATGCATCTAAAAGTTGCTCTGAATGACTGGAATTGGGCACAACAAGCTTCAGCAACTTTAATTGGGATTTCTGTGACAGCAGAAAAACAAGCAAACACGTATTAAAACTTGTTCAAACTGCTGCCCACTTCCTAATGCCACCCTGGGCAACTGCCATGTCAGAAACAACCACTGAAATTAATACAGTGTTTTCTAGTTCTCACAAAATAATTCAAAATTAGCATAAATTGAGGTGTTCAGTGAAGGTATCAGAGGTATTCAAGAGAATAAAACAAGAACAAACAGAAAATAGGGCAGGACAAAACGTCACTGTATTGCCGCCTTACAATTTTAATATTGCTAAAACTTTATAGATTGCTAGTTACATACAATGGATGCTAATGCTTCTTGATAGGAGCTTGTTAGTTTTTTAAAACTAGAATGAGCTGTTTTAGGGCCTCCTGTCTCTTTAAATCCAAATAAACAGCTGCTGCTGGCCACGCCCCCAATTCAACGTTACACTCCCACATAAAAATGGCTGCAAACAGATGCACATTTATGCAACCATACATCTTTGAAAAGCAAAAGTAGAGCCTCCTGCACAACCAACAAGAATGTAGCAAGCGGTTTCTAAATGGTAAGTCAGTAAAAAAAACATTTGCCTTTTCCAGCAGCCATTTTACAGCTGTAAATCCAGCTGACCAACTGTCCTGGAGCACCGCTTGGGTTGCTGGGTGACAGCGCAGATTTACAGATGTTTCTCAAACGGCTCATTTTCCAAACATCAAGTTAAAGCAACAATTTTAACTTGTTGCCAGAAAACAGCTGGGTGTTTTCATTGAGCGCTTGGGTTGTTTATTTTTAGAAGCAGTAGAGACACAAACGGAAGTAGAAAAAAATGCAAAATGTGATTTTTGCATTATAGGTCTCATTTAATTAGCTTATTTATGCATCAGAATGGCCTAGTCAAAGAATCAATTTGAGGGTTAGCAACTGACCTGGAGCTGTTACTCTAAAAGACAAAGCTAACGTCAAGTCAGGGGGAGGGGATAAACACAAATTCACGCCACACTTTTCAGCTCTTTATTCTTAAAATATTTCGTCGGTCACATTGATAATATTTAAAACACTGCATTTTGTGGTTGTGTCGATACAAAATGTGAGAAGGTTCTGGGGATGTGAATACTTTTGGAAGGCACTGTATATTTATGTGTTCACAGAAGTTGGGTACTGATTTTCACATCATCGCACAACAATAAAAACGGTCAGTTACCCGTTATTTGTAAGATATATGTGTATATATGTGTCTGTTCAGTGCATATATTCAAATATATTAATTTTATACAAATCAGAGCTTCTCCAACTATAATATTTACAATAAACTCTTCACTTTTTTCTTTACAGATATTTACAGAATAGGGAAGCTTCAAAAAGGGTTTCACACACACACTGAAACAGTTATCGTACACACACACACACACGCACACACACACGCAGCGGAGTGCATATGGACGGCTGATAGTCTCGGACAGTCGCAGCATTTTTATTGCTCAGTATCTTCATGAGGTAAAAAGTCTTTGCTGTAATCAAAAGTGGACAGAGGGAAGCTGAAGAAGTGGATACACTGCAAAAACACAAACCGTTACCAAGTAATTTTGGTCTAATTTCTTGTGCCAATGTCTTAGTAAATGTGGAATAAGGCGTAACTAACTTACAGGTAACTTTTCAGCATTTTAAGTGATTAATTGATGAATATAGATAAATACTTGCCAGTTCCGCTGACAGTAACAGGACATTTTCACCTTGTTATAAGTGAAATATGCAGATTAGGACCACTTAGAGGAGGGTTTGACTATCCTCTCTGAATTTGTAAAATTTTTTTCTCAGAATTCAGATTTAAAAAAAAAAAATCAGAATTCAGATTTTGTTCTTATTCTTCTTCCATAGAAATAATCTATCAGTGGAAGCAGTATTTTCCTTTAAATTTAACAACACCGTCAGAAATAACTTTGTTTAATCTTTTATTGCACTACATTTCATGGGCACCAGGACATTTGAAACTCGACCAGAAACACGTGGGAATATTTTGTGTTTTTGCAGAATGGGTCAGTAACTGAAGGTAGGTTGAAATGTGCAGCAGCGTTCTGGAAAAATGTTTACAATGTTTGGTGGAGGCTCAAACGGAAATGTGGCGCTTTGTGGTCCAGAGATGAGCTGCAGAAAGGCACAAAGAACATGAGCTGCAGGTTTAAAGTGACTCAGAAACGGTTGGTGCAGGTGGAGATGGAACAGAATCTGATGCCGTTTAAATGCTGCGTGTTTCATCGCTCGTTGACAGTCAGGAGACAGCGCTGCTGCTGCTGCTGCTGCTGCTGCTCCTTCTCCTGTCCCGCCCGTGTCGCTCATCCTCAAACTGAACCAGCCTCTGCTGACCCGGAACGAGCCACGGGCCGGGCAGCGCGGCGGCGGCCAGCGAGAGCCCTGAAATGCTGGCGGCGGAGACGCTGGCGTCTGATTGGCTGTCTCCAGACTCAGACGTGGCGTCGCCCAGCTGGTTCTCGGACAGCATGGAGGCGAGGAAAGAGAACGGCTCTCTGTGCGACTCCGGACCCGCCACGGTGACACCTGGTAAGGGCCAATCAGAGATGCCCGACTCTGCGCCGCATTCCTCCTCTTCCTCCTCCTCTTCCTCCTCTTTGTCCCTCCTCAGGCTCCGGTATTCTGCCGCCATGTTCCAGTCTTCATCAGTTCCGTCCTCCTGGTTTTCCTTCGGTCTGGGGAGTCTGTGCATCGGGACTGGAATAGGTAGGAAAACATCGTCATCTTCACTTTCTATTGAACTCGCTCTTCCTTTTGGTTCCTCTTCAGCAGCAGATCCTTCCTCCTCCACTTCCTCCTCTGTCATCCTCCTCCTCCTCTCCAAACTCCTGCTTTTCCTCTCTCTCTGTCTGCTCCTCCCTCTTTCCTTCTCTCTTCTTCTTCCCCTTCCTGCCTCTTCATCTTCAGATTTCCTGATGACGTCTCTCGGTAAACTCTGAGGCCTCCTCCTCCCGTCCCCGCGCTTAGAGGCGGGGCTCCGTAAGCGACCTCCTCCTACGGAGCCCCGCCTTCTTCCTCTGATCGCTCCCGTCCTGCTCTCCTTCACGTCTCCGACCGACCTGCTCCTCTTCGTCTGCTTGGCGCGGCGCCCCCTCCTGGAGCTCACTGCAGCCAGACTCTGCTCTTTGGGGTTGTGCAGGAGGGAGGAGGAGGTGATTCTGTGCTCACGGGCTGAACAGGTGAGGAAGAAACGGAGAGGAGACAAGATAAGTCGCTAGATGACAGGAAGAAAAATTAAATCTTTGCCTGACAGATTTATCTGGTCCGCAGTGCTTTGCAGAAGTATGAATGAAGTTTTAAAATTTTACACGATTTGTCTTGTTCACTGACTTTTTAAAGGATTTATTTTTAAGATTAACCCAGTGAAAAAGCAATATAGAGTTTAATTACAGCTTGTTTTATTTATGTTTGGATAAATCTCCTTGTTCTTAAATTAAAAATAAAACACTTTCATGCCAGTCAAAGTAGTGTTACTTTAAACACAAACAATTATTCTTCCTTAAACAGGTTGGGTCAGCGGTTCCCAAAGAATTTCTGGGCTTTTGATTTTGATAAAAAACTTATTTTGTAAAAATGGTTGGATAAATGGTTTGAGCTCTTTGTCTATTTTTGGAAGCAGTAGAGATCCAAATGGAAGAACAAAAATGAGAATTTTACAAAACAGATCTCCTCTAATTAAAGTTCATTTATTCACAATGGCCTAGTCAAAGAGCAGCTCTATCAATTTAAGGCTAACTAAGTTAAAGATGTTACCAGAAAAGATTTGCAGGTGCAGCAGTAAAGCTTAGAGCTGCGGCGAGGATAAACACAAATTCACTCCACACTTTTCAGCTTTTTATTTTTCGTCAAATCCTAATGAGATATTTTAGGGCCTCTTGTCACTTTAAATCCTAATAATCTGCTGCTGGCCACGCCCCCCAACTCAATGTTTACTTAAAAATGTCTGCAAACAGAAGTGCATTTATACACAACCGTACATCTTTGAAAAGCATAAGTAGAGCTTTCTGTTCAACCAACAAGACAATATGAAGTGGCTTCTGGATGGTACATCAACAGAAAACCGCTGTTGATGTTTTTCTACACACTGTAGTTTTTGCATACGATTTAGGAAAACCAACTGACTAAACATGACAGAGCTCTGCTTGTGTTGCTTGGTGGGTTCTGAAGATTTTTTGTCATGAATATGCTTTAAACTATGCTTCCCTTTCCTTCCACTTCACAATTATGCATGACTTTGTGCTGGTCTGTCAGACAAAATGCTAACAAAATGTGATTTTCATGCTCAACCCCCATAAATACGACTGCAAGGCACTGCACATTAAGAAGCTTCTAGCTTAAGTGTTTCACTGCTCTTAAGGTCGTCTTGGGTAAGAACATCCTTACTGTGCTGCAACATGAATTAATCATACAACATGCATTTATTTATTAGCGTGCTCTCAGATTATGCATCCACATACTCACAAATCATGAAGGCAAAAGCATTCTGCTCAGAGGCGAATTTGCAAGAAACATAACGTTGTTCACTACAAACTACTTTCATAATCTTATAATGAGGAGGTCCGACATATGCTAACTTTTACTGAGCGCAGACAGCAGTGGAGAGTGGTTAAAGAGATGTAGAGAGGCAGAAAATGGGAGAACTAACAGGAACCATTACCAACCGCGTATTCTCTGTCCGTCCAATGACATAGAAGCAAGGCTCGCCTAGCTTGGAGTTGGTCATACAAAGAGACAAACTGGAGAGCTCCACTGAGAGGCAAAGAGAAGAAAAAAAACGAGTGGAAATGAAGAGGAATGAAAGGGACAACCAAGACATGCACCAGGGGAAGGTGGAGTGAAAATGTTACCAGAAAGGAGGTTTTAATGGAGCAGAAAAGTGATGGATTAAAAGTAGATTAAAAAGTAGAGAAGTAGAGAGAAGGAAACAGTGGAAAGGATTTTAGTTAGTCATTAAGATAAAAGAGAGGAATAAAGAAAATGACACCCAAAAGACGCAAATATAAGAACATGAGTTTATCATTATGAAATACATCTGTCCATTCAGGCACCTAACATGTATTTTGGTGCTTTTATTACAAAAACACAAAATCTTACCAAGTATTTTTCAAATGTCTTAGTATGTTTAAAATAAAACGAAACTAACTTGCAAGCAAGTAAGTTTTTAACACTATACAGGAGTTGGTTTTAAGCGAATAATTCCTTAATACTGATGAAAAAGTTCTAGTTTCACCGGTAAATTATTTCACTTATAACATGGGGAAAATGTTTTGTTATACGGGAAATAATTAAGGAATTATTATTGACTTATAACAAGCTCCTATATCTTGATGAGAGTTACTTGTTTTGAAGTGTATTAAGATATTTACAGTAGAAACTGGACCTGAAGGTTTTATATTTTTGCAGGATTTATCTTGAAAAACCTCGGGCGGTGTCGCACCGTAATCAGGCACATAGCCGTTGCCTCTCTTGAGCACCAGGTGGATCCGGTGGCCTCCGCGGCGGATCATCTCCACGGCTTGGCTGTGGGTCATCCCGGTCGTGCTGTCCCCGTTGATCTCCACCAGCTGGTCGCTGACCTGCAAGCACACCATCACTTTTCATTTCACTCGCAGGAGGAAATAAAAACAATGTGAAAGGTGAGCAGGTGTTTCACCTCCATATCTCCTGATTCGTCAAAACTCGCCCTGTTATGATTCTGATGTTAGCTGCTCTGCATCTGAAGCTCCAGCTTTTCAGTACACACTGTAGTTTTTGCATATGATTTAAGAATAATTGCGTACTTATGGCTGCTGTTCAAACTCTTGAGATGCTTAGGCTGCATCCACACCAGGCCTGTTGAGACAGATTAGTTTGTTTTTCTACAAACTAATCAGCAAATGTTTTTTCTCTTTTGGTAACCAGCACCAAAAGCAGGAAGTGGTCAACAGAGCAGGGCATTGTGGGTAAATTCAACTGAAATAAAAGTGTGTCTAGACGTAGCGGGAGAAATTTCTCATCATCTTTTACCAAAGACGAAAAGAAATCTTACAAGCGGTAAAATTTTTGTTTACATTTTCGCAAAGAAGGAAGTCCTGTTCGGCGTCTTTCTCAGAATTTTTATGTCATTTCCTTCAGGGGTTCTCAGTCCAGCGCCCCCACAGACGAGGAGGGGAACAGGTTTTTCAAGTGGTTTGTGTCGTTTGACTCAGTGCAGTGTGAGAGCGAAAATCAGCTGAAAATGTACCAAATATGGGAATTTTGATCCCAATTTGAACCGAGTCGATAATTCCTTAAAACCGATGAGGACGTATTAGTTCCCCTGGTAAATAATTTCACTTATAACATGAGAAAAATTTATTGCTACAGCTGTAATAATCTGCCACAGGAACTGGCATTTTTTATCAATATTAACGACCTATTTTCTTGAAACAAGCTCCTTTGTCTTGATCACAAGTTACTTATAAGTTGATTTTGTCTTATTTCAAGTTTACTGAGATATTTGCAATAGAAACTAGACTTTGTAAGATGCTGGAGTTTTTTTGCAGTGTGGCTTTTTGTTGTCAATCCTGACATAATGAACAATTTACATTTACTATTGAAACAGACTTGCTTGTCATAGCAATGGTAATGTAACATTAATATTTTATAAATATTCAATTAAAACACTATGAATGATAAAATCATGAAAAAAGATGAAGGAAAAACTTTTGTTTATTTTGCATTTCTGAGTAAAGGTACTTTTACCTGTTGAATAAATTTGCTCAAATTAAAGTTGGATTGTCTAAAGTTTGACGACACCTGTATTTTTTGGCTGCGTGACGCCGGGCCGCCCTCCATCAGCCCGAGGACGTAGAGGCCCATGTTGTACTCGCTCCCGCCTCGGAGGCTGAAGCCGAAGCCTGACGGCCCGCGGTCCAGGTCGACGCTGTAATACCTGGAGTCGCGCTGGAGGGAGGGAGAAAGGCAACAATGATCACTCCCGTTTCTGGAAGCACACAAGCCTTTAGGAGAAGCATATCCTTACCTTTGGGCGTGACCTCTGACCTTTTCTGCTCCTGTGACCATGGTCGTGGTCGGCGGTTTCTGTGTGGTTTGAAGCGTCTGAGGTGGATGAACGTTTTGGTTAGAATGTTTGACCGAGAGCCAGGCTGGTTGGCTCTGTGTTGTGTTTGCTTACAGGTGCTGGGCCGGGGCACGATGGTCAGGCGCAGCGTGTTTCCGGCTCTGCGAAGAATCTGGGCGAGCTCTCGGTGAGGCAGCGTCACCACCGAGCGGCCCTCCACGGCCTCCAAGCGATCTCCGGGCCGGATCTGGCCGCTCTTCGCTGCCGGGCTGCCGCGCCGGACCGTGACGAAGCGGTGAGGAAGGAGGGACGCGGCTGAAAGAACAAAAATCCATCAGTCAGACCAATCTAAAAGGTATATATACAATTTTATTTCATATTTAAAGGGGACCTACTGTGTAAAATTCACATTTTGCACTTTTTTGTACTTGGGTCTCAACTGCTTCTAAAACCAGTCCAATTAAAACCACTTTACTGTTTTTTGGTGTCTAGAAAATTAATAGCTGGTTTTACTGCTGTTTGTGTTGTACAATGGCTGCTGGAAAAGACAAGTGTTTTGTTGTTGATGGTGGTGTCAACTGATTAAAAAATGTTTTTTGTTTTAATTACACCATTTTCAAAATGTGTTTAAGAAAATGTTTTATTGTTTCATATTCTGGAAGGTTTAAAAGAAGTAATTTTATTCCAATGTAATTT
The DNA here is from genome assembly GCF_027474105.1 of Poeciliopsis prolifica. Taxonomy (NCBI): domain Eukaryota; kingdom Metazoa; phylum Chordata; class Actinopteri; order Cyprinodontiformes; family Poeciliidae; genus Poeciliopsis; species Poeciliopsis prolifica. The sequence goes on from NW_026562398.1 coordinate 6,841,671, forward strand.
AGAGATGTTGACTATAAGCTGGTTGTGATTCGATGGAATTCACCAATGCACTAAGTAGCTATAGTTAGTGCAAACTTATGTTATATTAAGGTGTTTTAGATTATTAACGTTGAGAGCCCTAGTCGTTCACTTACCACTCAGAAACCATTTGCTGCACTCTTGTTGGTTGTGCAGGAAGTTCTACTAATGCTTATCAAAGATGCATTATGCTTGATCTGAAAGGAGCTCAAAATGTGCAGAACTGAACAGACTGAAATCTAATTTTCTAATAATGATCTTGAGCCAAAAAAAACGTAATGAAAATGTTTTGTGCAGTCCATAAACCTACCTTAACCTCCTCAAGGAAACATAAAAGGTCATCTTTAAAGTGATACAACCTTAACTAGCATAAAAGCGCTTTAATTTTTTATTATCGATTCTGTTTAGGAGCAGGAAGATTTATCCCAACACAGAGCATTCTAGATTTGCTAAAACAAGCTGCAATTAAGCTTCAGCTTGCTTTTTGGCTGGGTTAATCCCATAAATTACTTGCAGTGGGAGTTTTTTCAACCCTCTTTGTCTCCTTGAAACATTCCTCCTTTGTTTCATCCTAATTCATCTTTTTCTGGCGCGCCAGCAACATTTTCCCCCCTCTATTGATTCGTCTTTTACCTCCAGAACAAGGAGTCATGACCAGAAGCCTTCAGGCCAGAACTGATTGTTCTGTCCTAAATCTGTCTCGCAACGTCACATTTTGGATTTTTATGCTTAATATTTATACTACGTCAGTAATTTTCTGCTGTTCTGCAAACTTGCAGGTTGTCTCCATTAGTATGCCACTCATGTCTGAAAGAAATACACTGCAACATTTATTTTTCTCAGCAAGCATTTAAGGGGATAGTTCAGGTTTTTTGCTCTTGTAGAGAGGTTCTGTTATAAAACATACATCAGATTATAACTACCCTGCAGTAGGTAACTCTCTTAACATCTTTATTTAGTATAAATCCCGACTAAATGACTCAGGAGGATTTAGTTAACATCTTCCTGAAACCAACATCAGTATAAATAATGCTGTGGCTAGTTATCCAGTTATTCTTTACACACTGGTCTGTTTGAATTAGATGTATGTTTATTTACATTGATAATGGAGGTAGAAATGGAAATCCAGTCGTTTCTGAAGTGAAACAGGAAGTGGAACATGTAAAGCTTTTTGTCTGTCTTATTAAAATGAAGCATATTATTATATAATGCTACTTGAATGCTGTTTTCAGGAAGATCACTGATGACGCTACTTCCTGTCTGGATAATTATTGGACTCTTTGCAAATCTCCGCCTGATTTAACTCTTAAAAAAACAACTTAAAAATTATTCACATCAACAGTTATGAAGCCAAAAGATTTTAGGAGAAATTATAGATATAATTTGTTGATTCAGAGTGGGGAAATTTAGGAGTTGCTGGAAATTGGAGCTGATTGAAGAGGGTAGCTATTAGCTTTAGCGTCATAATGCAGAAGAAATGTCTTCTGCACTGAAGATGTAACTGATCCATAGTTCTCAAACTGATTTCCAAGTTCTGCGACTTGTCTTTAAGGAAAATTTGTGGTTCAAACTTATTGAAGTTGTACTTTGCATCTGTTAAAATTTATTTAAACATAAAGTTTTTGTACATTTACGGGAAACATTTTTCTGTTTTGCACGCCTAGTGTTGATTCATTCATTCATACGGTCTCTATTTGAATCCTCTAAACATCCGTTGTTTCCATCAGTTGACTGATATTCATTTTTATAATCCATTTCTCCTTGTAAAGTTCAGTTTATTTACTTCCTGCTTCACCTGTTTGAGATTTTTCTCTCTTTTTTTTCATCTTCTACTTATATGTTTAGTCATGTTTTACTTGGTTGCTGTAATTTGGCAGTATACAAATGATAAAATAATTTTACAACACACAACTATTATCTTTAAGGCCACATAAAAGCACCAGTGGGCCGGATTTGGCCCTCGGGCCTTGAGTTTGACACACGTGTTCTATTTAAATACTTTTTCCTTTGCTGTATCTGGGAAACAATGTTGGCAATCTTCCACTCTGAGCCTTGGCTCATCGTCACGAGCTGCAATAAATAAAGTAGATTAATAAATAAAAGTGTAATAAAAACAGAAACGGTTAGCCTCCTCACTTCGTCTTATCCTGTGTGATGAGATTTAAGCTCAATGCTGACCAGCGTACGAGTTTGATGAGGAAAAAATACGGAGCAGCCGAGATTTAAATGTTCCTACAATAATCTCCTTCAGCAGATAAGAAGCTCCTCACAGATTTTCTCTGCTCAGATGTGAATCTTCTGGGTTTTTATTTGCTGGCCCCTCCACCCCCGTCCCTGCGTTGAGAGCAAGCTGCGTTTTGGTGACAGCTGGCCCCTCCAGAGTCCTGCCAGTGGCCTTACGTAACCCAGAATAAACATTTTTCATTTAATACCAAAAACCCTCATCGCTCTCTGGATAAAAACAGCACGTTTGATTTAAAGTTAAAATGCTTATCAACAGATTTAACCTGTAACGAGGGGGAGAAGAATATGCCAAAGGAGATGAAGTGCATGTCAGACAGGGACGATGATTCGGTTAAAAGGCGACTCAGAGCCCAGAAACATCTCCAATCTGGACATAATCTGGGTGACCCAGGCAGAAACGGCAATCAGGTCAGATCAAAGCCAAGGCAGCTTTGGACATAGTCTTCTTATCATGCATAATACATCAGCAAACAGATGAATAAACACGCACACGGCACCATTGTGCAGACACACACATGCCCGGAGACCGGGACGGACACATTTGGTCACAGATGTGGAAAAACAGGCACAGCTGCATGCGAATGCACAGACTGTTTTTTTTTATCCTGTGGGGTCTTTCCCTCGTGGCTCTCTGTGTCTACCGTAATCCCACTGCGGTACGTCCTGCAGCCACCATTCATGAAAGGTAACAGCCCCCCGTTCTCTGTCATCCCCTCTGCAGCTCAGATGCGGACGTAGTTGGCACAGAGCGTCGGCAGGTTCTCCTCAAAACGCAGCTAAAATTCTCTCTACTCGTCTTTCTGACAGCTCAAAAATTACAGATGATCATAACATGCAAAAGTCCACTTCTGCAACCACAGCAGCAGCAGCAGCATCTGAGACATGTGACCAACTTTCACACAAGCAAACTTCAGGACATGCAAGCATGAAGTGATTAAAGATATTTACGTTTGGACTCCTTTACAGTTTTCAAAGCAGACTGTAGTCTCTCCAGCATGGCTCTTTGATTAGCTAATGCAACAAAAAGAAAAAGGAAAAGAAAGAAAACAACAGCAAAAAAACAAAAAAAAGTCCTTTATTCCAAGTCCAGCAGCCTGAAGGCTTCACTTGCAACAGGAGCTAAAACACAGGCTGGCTGTTCCCCCTCTGTTGCTCTGTAGCGAGGGAAATGTTCAGCATTTCCCTGAAGCTTTCAGAGAGGTGGTGGAGAGAGCAGAGAGGTACGAGGGAGGGGGAGAGTTTTAATCTCCTGAAAACCAGACTGGACGCTTTTACTGCAGAGTGAAAAGAGGGGTGAGAGACGGAGAGTGGGCGGGAGCTTATGAGACGTGCGGCAGAGAGGGAGAGAAAGACGGGACAGTCGGAAAAAAGAAAGAAAGAGAGAGAGACGGGGATGGAGGGGACTTCTTGACAAGATAAGACGACATGGGGGTTTATCGGCGTGAAAACACACACGTGTTTGTGTTCGACCATAAAGCAGTTTTATCTGCATCCCAGAGAGGAGCAGAGGCTTATGCATCGTTGGGGATGCTGCGTTTCACCTGCTGTAGATGCAATAAACACCAAACTGAGAGGCGATAAGAGCAGCTCTCTTCCCAGAGAGGACATAAATAAACCTCAACACTCTGTGGCAACAGAAAACAAGCCAACAAACAAAAATGTTCTGCAGGAAACAGTTATGATTGTGGATTAAAACATTTATGAAAAACAAATCCATTAATTTCTGGACGCCTCTTATTCTGTTAAAAACAAACAGACTTAACCCTCCTCTTGTCTTCGGGTCATTTTGACCCGAAGACAAGAGGAGGTTGTTCTTATTTTTTTCGTCAAGTTCACATTTGAATTGCTCCAGCAGAAAATTCCATCTGAGTTGTGAACACTGTAGGTCTGATTCAGGACTGTTAGATTTCAAGTTTCTGTATGCAGTTGCAATTAAAAAAATGTTTTATAAGGGCTTGTCCTCGGGTCATGTCAACCCGAGGGCAACAGGAAGGGGGGAAATTTGAAAAGATATCAGTTTTACGGAGATCAATGATGCCATTCCATACTGTTTGCCTGTCCAGCTGTGATTTCCTTAGTCTTCCGGTCAGTCTGACCTGAGGCCTGGGTTTGGTTATCTTTATTTCTTTTGTAAAGTTCACATTTGGATTGCTTGAGCCTAAACTTCCCCCTGAGTTGTGCACACCATAGTTCTGATGCAGGACTGTTAGATTGAAGTTTCTGTATGCAGCTGCAATTGAAAAACATATTTTTTAAGGGCTTGTCCTCGGTCGACATGAGCCGAGGACAACAGGAGGGTTAAAGAATTTGTATCTCTTCACTGCAAAAACCCCAAATCTTACCAAGGATTTTTGGTCTAGTTTTTAGTGTAAATATCTTAGTACACTTGATTTAAGGCAAGACTAAACTTATAAGTAACTTTTCAGCAAAACAGAAGTGCTTGTTTTAAGCTAATGTTTCCTTTTTATTGTTTTAAAAGTACTAGCTCCACTGGCAGATTATTTTATTGATAACAAAGCACTTTCCCATGTTATGCCAGTAGATCTAGTAACATTTTAGATCAATGTTAAGAAATTGTTTTCTTAAAACAAGCTCCTAAATCTCAATGAAAGTTACTTAAAGTTAGTTCTGTCTTATTTCAAGTGCACCAAGATATTTACACAAAAATACTTGGTAATATTTTGTGTTTCTGCAGAGTAGCAGAGTGACCAGTCCTTCACTGGAGCTCTTTGGGGTCCAATTAGCTCTCAATGCTCCAGAGCTTGAAGGACCTGAACTCTCTAGCAAAGAGCCGTGAGCTCAAAAGCACCAGACAACGACGGTAAATACAGAAGAGGTCGAACAAAGTTCTGTTTTAAACAACCAGAACCAGGAGATTTCAAAAGAACTTCACAATAAACCAACCTGAAAGACTGAATGCAAAACTAATTCTTTGAAATTGCAAGGTGAACAAATGTACCAGGAAAATGTAGATGAGGCTTTGTGACTCATTCAGTGGCTTGTGGCCATGCCAAGCAATTTTAATGTGCAATTACCTAATGGTGCTTCTTTGCACAAGGGCATCCAAATAAAACCCACTGCTTTGGGCAGGTAACCAACTGCTAATGCTTTTCAGAAGTCCTCCACTTCTGATATTTTAGTGCACCGAAGTGGTGATGCTAGCTCTTACCTCTTCCGTTCTCCAAGTCCTGAGAGGCAATCACAAACCCGAATCCCTCCCCGGGCTTTCGCCTCAGTTCCACGTCGAACCCTCTGAAGCGGCGCGTCCGCTCGCCCTTCCGCTTCTCCAGGCTCGCGTCAGGCACAGACACACCGCCGCCGCCGCCGGCCTCGTCTTCCAGGCCGATGTCGATCCAGTCTTTGGGCTCCATGGTCAGGGTCACTGGAATCGACTCCAGGAAACTGGTGCTCTGGATCAGAGAGGAGCTGGTGAGGAGCGGGGAGGGAGGGTTGCTGGTGGCGGTGCGGGGAACGGGCAGCGCCTCTGGGAGCAACGACGAATTGTCCGCGTCAACGGGAGGAGGAGGGGGGCGCAGTAGCGGTGGAGGGAGTCTCCGAACCGAGCCTGGAGAAACCGATGAGTGATGGGTGCCTAAAACGACGAGAGAAAAGAAATCGGATATAAACACCGAGCGTTAGACGGTACGAAGTTAGTAGCTGAGTTCCCACCAACGGATAATTTCACAATTAGGCCGTTTTGTTCAATTGTGATAAACCAGGGGTGTCCAAACTTTCTGAGCCAAGGGCCAAAATCCCCAGGCTGAAAATATTCAGAGGCCAAAATTATAATTTTCCCCACCAAATAAAAACGAAAAAAAAAAAATTGGGGAATTGTTTCTCTTTTACCTGAACAACAATAAATAAAAAAGTTAACATTTTATCAAATATTTAATAATTTAACATATTAATATAAATGTTATAAAATGTATTTATTTAAGAGAAAAATTCTGAATATTTTTTACCTTAATGTTTATAGTTATATAACTGCTTGCACCAATTATTTTAAAAATTTTCAAGTCTACAAAATTTATTTACTTTAATCTTTTACAACTTTTGCTGTATTTAGCCAAATGTAAAACATGGGTGTGCCAAAGTCTGTTTTTCAGTGAAAACATGCTGGATGTTAATCACACAATAATAATTTTAAAAAGACTAACTCAAGAAAAATTATTTGTGTTGTACATTTAAGATATAAACTTGCCATTGAAAATATAATCCTAACAAAAAATGCTGCAAGGCCAAATTTGTCCCATTCTTGAATTGCAGTCCCAAAATTAATCCAAGGGCCACAAATAATAACACAAGAACACAAAGATCAATAAACTTCAAATTCTAATGATCATTTCACACTGGAACTCAAAGACATTTTAAATATCCAAAATAAATAAACAAAACAACAAATAAAATGAATTTTGAAGTCTGAAAGCAAAATAGTGTTTTTTTTTTGTCGCTGGCGGTGTAATGAGAAACTTTTGATCACATTTGTAATGGAAACAGCGACTGACTCCAAACAGGTTGAGAGTATTTTACCTCCTCTGTGAACCAGCAGAATAACTTCTCCCTGTTTTGTGTGTTCCTGCAGGATTGTTTGAATCTATAAAAAAAGAAAAAGTTGGGGTTATTTTTTTGGAGTCAATAAGTTTATTTAACTTATAACAAGACATTTTTTCCATGATAAAGGTGAATTAATCTGCCAGGGGAGCTGGCACTTTTTCATGAATATTATAGAATTATTGACTTAAAACAAGATCCTACTTCTTGTTGACAAGTTACTTGTAAGTTAGTTTTGTCTTATTTCAACTAGAAACTAGATTGAAATGCTGTATTTTGTGTTTTTTCCAGTGTGACGGAATCAACTAACTCAGTTAGAACTGTGGTCACACCACCAGATTAGCAGAATTTCAGATCTTTAAAGCAGAAACTGGATCATTATTACTATCGACTGACATGCAATCCTGATGTAACGACACATTTTCAGCCAAATTGTCCAGCCCTTGGTAAAACAATGTAGGTTGACTGTATTTATTACCTGCATGAGGCTGAGACTCTGGACGTCAGCTCCATTGATCTTGACAACAGCGTCCCCTGGCTGCAGGGAGTTGCACTGCTTTCTGTCAAAGACTCTCTCCACCATGGTCGACCTGCCTCCAGAACCACCAGCCATCAGGCTGAACCCGAGGCCCCGGCCTCCTTCGGTTTGCGCCAAGGCCACTGGAACAAGTTCCCCTCCGGTGAATCCCCCGAACCCGCTGCCCACGCTCATCGCGCCGGGAGAGGAAACGCTGCTGGGGCTGGCAGTGGGGCTGGTGTGGAAACCATTGACGCCATGGTGGTGGGGGCTTTCCCTGGTGGGCGGCGGTCTGAGATGGGAGGTCTGCGGTCTGAAGAGGTGGGAGTGAGCGCCGCGGAGCCCGCCGGAGGAAGACGACGGCCTCCGCGGCGACTCGGGGAGCGGCAGCCTGGTCCCCGGCATGGTGCAGGTGGATAAGTCGCTTTCCGACGACTTCGACGTTCCGTAACGTAAATGATGCTGCGGTGTCGTAAGGGAGTTATTATTGTGATTTCGAATCATTGACGCCCTGAGGAGAAAGAGACGAAGGCAAAGTCATCACTGAACTACACCTTGCTTAAAAAACACGTGCAAACTCATAGTCAAATAAATGCAGTAAGCAGTTCTAAATCAGGTAGCACAACTCACAAAAAATAACTGTTCATATAACTTACAATAAATTAGTTTTTAATTGAGTCCTTGACCTTCTTCTTTCACCCAATTCTTTTTATTAAGGTTTTATTGGCTCTGGTGGCCTTTATTTGAGAAAGGACAGACAGGAAGGTGTGTAATGAGAAAGGAGGAAGACACGCAGCAAGCAAAGGTCATCAGTCTGGGACTCAAACCTGTGACTAAGACCTCCATAAGTGGGTTGTGCTTTACTCCTAAATTAGTTGAAATTGGCCTAGCTTAGTTCATGATAACACTGCGATTATCTCTTTATTATGAGTCAGATAAATTACTGCCTCCTGAATATAAAAAAAACTCAAGTAAAGCATTTGTGTTTGCATACATGAAGTCTTGAGCCAAACACACCATCATCAAAAACTTACTTTTTCAAAATTAATCAACTCGAGTAGAGAGAGTTGGAAATACCAAGCAACTTACTCAAACTGATTTAAGTCAACTTACTAACTTAAATTAGATACAATTTTGCAGTTAAAGTGTAATCTCTGCGTCTGCAAAGGTCAGGGGTGAGCAACTCCAGGCCTCGAGAGCCGGTCTCCTGCAACGTTTAGATGTGTTTCTACTTCAACACACCTGAGTCAAGTAATGGGGTCATTAGCAGTACTCTGGAGAACCTGACTGCATTTAGGAGGTGATTGAGCTATTTGAATCAGCTGTGTTGGACTAGGGAGACATCTAAAAGTTGCAGGAGACCGGCTCTCGAGGCCTGGAGTTGCCTACCCCTGGAAAAGGTGAAGTTCGGGTTCTTACCTGTGTGAACCAACCGCAGAAACAACCTCACTGTCGCTCTGGCTGGCTAGCGTCGGATCCAGCGACTGCAGCCTGACTAAGCTCCTGTGTGACCGTGGTGGCCGAACTGGGGAGAAGGGCGCAGCGTTGCTCACACTGGAGCGTCTGTACGGCGGAGGCAGTCTGGATGCGTACGATGTGGCGTTTCCATTGGCATCGAGGGTCACGCCGTGCTCCACGTAGCCTCTGTCGCTGTGGTAGCCGTTAAAGAGCTGGCTCTGTGGTGAAGGTGTTGAAAGGCGAGGTAGCTGGTGAAGAGGTTGTGGTTGGGTGGTGGTAGGCGTGACATGGTGGTCCTCAGCGTCCAGGTACCTCGGTGACGGCTGCTTGGGGCGGCCGTCCGGGTTGTAGAGCATCGGATACCCCCTTCTCACCTCTATGTCTATGCTGTGGCCCACAGGCACTGATTTGAGCATCTCTACCGCCTCTTTGTGAGACATTCCCAACACACAAGCATCGTTGATGTACACGAGTATGTCCGCTGGTGAAGTAAAAAAAAACAACACATTTTAATATGCAACAGACAATTTTTTTAATGTAATATTTAGTGAAAATTTTGAAATGTCATTGTTGCTCTGTCTTCTAAAGGTTTTATGTGTAAAGCATACCATCATGTCCTTTACAGAGTTGGGTAGAAGACCCAAAAATTACACTCAAGTAAGAGTAGCACTACTTCAACATATTTTCACTTTAGTAAAAGGAAGAAATTAGCCACCCATGCGAATAAAATACTTGAGTAAAAGTATTTTGTAAAAAGGGTATTCTTTTACTGAGTAACTGATCCAAATATCAATCATTTAAAAATTACATAATCAGATAGAACATTATGAAGAATTATGTGGAAAGTTGGTATTTTGAGAAAATTATTCAGATTAATAATATAATTGCAAAATAACATCAGGCAATCTAAAATATTTTCAAAATTAATTTCTTTCTATAAAACTTATCAAACTAACAAAAAATGCAGGTGCATGTCTGGTGAGTCAGTATCCAAACATTTTACTTCATGATAAAAGTACTCAAGTAAAAGTAAGAAGTACAGCACAGTAATAATACTCCTGAAATTGTTTTCCAAGAAGTTAATGATGTAAATGTAACTAGTTACTGTCCACTCTGGTCTTTTGTAGGTATAAGAGTAAACAAATAAAATTGTGAAAAGGACTAAACTGTTTATCTTTGAAATATATCCTAAAAACAGCATGAACTCATTCATGGTTAGCCTAGAAAGACAGCTAATAGTAGTGTAATAGTCACGTTTTAAATGTTTTACTTTGGTGTCTTTAAGTCTTTCATCAGACATTCAGTTTATTTCAAAGGAACTAAAATGTTGAAAGGTGACAATAAAATCTCCAAGCAGTTTCATTGCTGAAAAGTTTCAGGTTCATGGGACAGTCGGCTCTCTGCTAAGAGACGAATACAGGAGGAAACGCTGCGCCCATTTACCTGAGAACTAATGAGACGGTAAAACTAGAACCAAGGAAACCATCCAGAACCATTCAGGCTAAACTTCCGGGCTTGACTCCAGGATCCATCGCATTTTGGAAATTTTTGACATAAAACCAAACTAACTGTTCCAGATGCAGACTTCCATTGTTGGATGCCTGCATTAAGGATCTCATCTGTTTGTCCATACTGTCGTCTTGTGTACAGCTCTATGTTGTTTTTCAAATGAATCAATAATCAACAGCCAAGTTACGCCCAACATCGAACATGCAAAGTGCAGAGACATTCGTCCGCGTCTCTGTGTTTGCTTATAAAATTCATCTGTGCGGTTGCAGACTAATCCGAAAAAGTAATCTGCCTAAACCAGCCTATTTAACAGATATGAACTAGATCAGCCTGTGCTCTGGCCTCCTGGAGCGGTAATAGCTGCCTCTGTGAGAATTTGCGTGACAGTCTGTAAACAGGATGTGCGCCACTGTATTTGCAAGTGTTATGATAGCAAGATTATGGATTACTAGCCACCAGGATTAAAGGGTTTTATCTACACTTTCTTTTTGTATGTAAAAAATAAAGATGCAGGTGAGGAAAAGATGTACAAACACTTTAATTACAGACTGACGCATATCAACTGAAAATACGTTTCATGAAATGTATAATTAATTTCAATGAATCCAGAACCGCACAGCATTCTGGGGGATGTAGGCAGAAGGAAAACTTTAGCTGCTCAATATCAGCTAAGCAAAGTATCACTCACTGCGCTCTGGTTACCTAGCAATGACCTCTTGCCTAGCGTGTGCAGCAGCAGTTTAAGGTTTTGCTATCGTGCCTCAAAACTGCTGAAGAATAAGAACTAACGGCGTGGAGTGAAAGGAAAAAATGACTAGAACATCTCAAAAAGGGTTTGTAGATAAAACAGGTAATATTTCACATATTTCAACACAAAACTAAATTATAATTATCCATATCGACTGATATGAAATCCTAATATCGTGATTTTCAAGCATGTCGTCCTGCCCTGCTGTTACTTCAAATACACCAAAACTTTTCCATGACTTAAGTAATAATAGCTACAGTCTGCAGATAGGCCAATTCAATAGCTTTCAGAAAACAAATAATATTTCTCAAATACCGCTGGTTCATGCTGACAACACTCTTCAGTGTGGATGATGTTACAGACTAAAAAAACCTCTCAAAGTTAGCCATGTTCAAATTCACTGAGGTGTTATTATAAAAAATCCAGAAAATTAAAGAAAACTGTATTTTCTATGACAGGTTGACAAACTATGACAAACTGTAAGCCTACAGTTTGTACAGGCTGTAAAAGAGTGAGAGAGATCAAGATTTGCCGGGAAGATGTATTGCAAAGATGATTTTGTTTTTTTCTTTTTCGGCTCTCTACGTCTTTCTGTAACTGAACATGCTGGGATTCAAATTGATGGCAGCTTTTTGTAGATCTCAGTGGTAAACAGGTCAAAATTTTTCTACAAATAGAAGCAACAATCTCTTTTACAGTGACTGAAATCAATACAATTTGGAACCCAGGACTAAATAGATAAGATTATTTTAATTTTTAAAGTTTTTACCTGTCTTTAGAGTGGAGGGGCCACTTGCCGTCACACTGTAGACCTGGAGAAACTCTCTTGGTCGGCTTCCTCCGACTATGTTGAAACCAAACCCTCTGGAGCCCTTGATCAAGTGTGCATGGACAGGGAAACCCCTGAGATCCTCAGGCAGGTCCGTGAACCCTGATGATGAACAAAGTAAAGAGAAAAACACAAAAAAGAGGCAGAAGATTGATTAATGAGAAAAGCACACCAGACAGGAGACAAAAAAGTGGAAACAGTCCAAGGTTTTTCATACACAACTAAATGCTTGGAAGTGGCGGGTTTTAGTAGGGAGGGAAAAAGGAGTTTAACAGTACGAACCAATCGCCAGATGGCTTTTAACGAAATGCTACACAACCCAAAGCATATGGTGGAGAGATTGCTTTAAAAGCAGAATCCATTACTGACTCTCTGCTAAGTTAAATTTGGCAACATAATCCATTTGCTTCACGAAGCTCTGCAGAGTCATGTAGGTCATTTTGTTATTTATTTTTAAATATTACATCACATCAGAAAAATCTGCAAAATGTGTTTTAGATTAATCATATTCCTCTATTTCATCTCTTATAATGTGAGCATGTCTTGTCTTCATCTAGACCTCTGTGATATTAGAGCAACAGATAATAAAAATCATCAAAATCCCGCAGATCAAAATGAATGCAATATTGCCTTCTGCTGGTAAAGAAAGGGCATTACACCTGACTGAGCAGATGGAACAAAGCAATGCATTTGAATCTGTCCCTTTTTTACTGTTGCTGTGATCACAGATAGACGTCATGAATTACATTTTTGTTTGAAATGGGCAGATTACATGGATGCCAGTCACATGTTCTCCCCATGTTGACCCTGCCAGCCTGTGCAGCATGTCTGGCTGCCCTCCAGCAACTCAGAGCTTTAGGCGTTAATCACTTACATGCCACTGTTCGGCCAAAAGCTCATTCTATCTCATTTGACTCTAACAAGCCTGCTGTGTCTGCGGCTTCTGTGCATGACAAATTTGTGGCCTCATTTAGCATGTTCGACTGTTAAATATGTTGATCGTGTGCTGATAATTGCATGGTGAGAGAAGGGGCAGGAAAGGAAAACAAAGAAGAAACAAAGACGCTCACATTCATTTTTGTAGTTGGTCTCTCTGCTTGAGGGACGAGGGCCCAGCCAGCTGGTCCTCCTCGGGCTGCGCCTTGGGTGGAAAAACGGGCAGAAGAAGAGCCAACAATCTTAGTCAAATTGTGATTATGAAATGACAAAAATTGCACAATGAATTTTAATTAATATGAGTTAAAACAATATTTAATTTGCAACTGGGATAAATAAAGTATTTTTGAATTCAAGTCAAAGACAAGGAACGGTTGGAAGACAAGGAACGGTTGGAAAAAGTATCACGATATAAATGTTTCAATATCGATTGATACTGATAAATATTAATTAGTTTTTCGGTTTTAAACACCTGAAATACTGCCAAGCTACTGATGTCACCTTTTCTGTTTCATCCACAGTTTTCACTCCACAATTTAGTTTTTTTTAAGGAGTTGTGAGGAGAGAAAGTGGCGGCACTTCAAACTGTTGCCGTGGCAATTACTCCACAGGTTGTTGCTAGGTAACCAAACAGCGAGTGGGCTGCTAGGTAACCAAAGAGTGAGTGGGCTGCTAGGTAACCAAAGAGTGAGTGAGTGAGTTGATGCCACTCTCTAGCACTTATTGGGCAAGAGGAGGAACATTCATCCAATCGCACTCACAGAACCACAAACACTCAAATATATGAATCGGTAGGAAACTTGGGGTTAAAGGCCATGTACTGAAAAAAATAAAATAAAATAAAGAAAATAACACCCAAAGACAGACATGTAAGAATATGAGATTCTTGTTATAAAATCTGTCTATTTATGCAAACTACATTTTGTATCTTATTGCTGTTGCTGCAAAACGTATTTTTGGTCTAGTTTATAGCGCAAATATATTTGTACTGCTGTAATAAAACAAAAATTAACTTGCAGCAAGATGGAGTTTATTACAAGTAAATAATTCCTTAATATGCATAAAAATATACTGGTTCTATTGGCATATTATTTGACTGATAATATGGGAAACTTGTTGCATTGATGATAATTCTCCTAGAAAATTATAATCCGGTACCATGTGGGGAGGACAACAGAACCCATTTTCACCAGAATCAACAAACAGGTCCTTAAGTTTAACTATCCTACTCAAAACTTTAGCAAACAGAGATATCAGCTAGCAAAATTACAATATAATTATTGTGGTTTTTCATTGTATCATTGACTATATTTCACTCCGTGGAACTACAGTGAATAATACTCCAGCAATTCATGGGAAACTTTAAATAAAAAAACAAAATAATTTCCTTCTTAGACCCCTAAAGATACGATAATTTTAGATAATGTTTTACGTTTTTTTACATTCCAAATGCATCTGTGTTCTGATTTTATAATAATTGAAATCATGCGTTTCTATTCTACATTAGTGCTGCTAAACCAAAACAAAACTAACTCGATTCAAGGTAAGACAATAATCAAAGACAATAACACTACTTCTAGCTAACAGCTGGCTAAAATGCTAATGGGGAAAAAACATCTAAATATTAACTACTTGAACTTACTTGGTTTTAAGAATTTCTGAGAGAAAAAAAGACACTAATATGCAGCCACTCCCTTTTCCTTCGTGATTCACCCAAGGCTCCATTGGATCAGCCAAATGGTCCATGGTTATCAACCCGGCTGCATGCACAAGGCACCAGAAGAGAGGAAGGATGCTGTGTTTCTAATGACCAGGAAGACAACAGGACGTGTGCAAGTGTGTGTGTGAAAGTGGTCGGAACAAACTTACAGAGGATTCGCTATTAATTTGGAAAACAAATTGCATTTATAACAAATTTGAAGAGATGAAAGGTGTGAATGTTAATATTTGAGTAAAATTTGATTATTTTGGTTCAAGGTTAGGATTAAGCATTCACTTTTGTTGGTAAATTATTAAAACAAGGGAGAGCGTGATAAGAAAGCAGCCGCAGTGTGTTTTAAAAACAAATGGGTGGCTATTCATGTATACAATATATTTAAAAATACACAAGACTTTATTTAAAAAACTGTGATGTAACATTTCTGCATAGCATGCTAAATACTGTGTTCACTACTGGAGGCCATGTTAATTCAGTGGTTTTCCACATCGTTCCATTATTAATCCTGTTATGTTAGCATTATGTTAGCATTGCATTACCATCTCTGTGTTGAGAGATTTAAGTTAGATTTTCATAGTCCAACATTTTTAGTATTTTGAGATGTGAAATCTGTGATCACATACTCTCTAGTTTTATTAGTTCTGATGTATTTGTGTTATTTGACTATTCAATAATAGTTGTTTATATTTGGGTTTGTTAGCTAATCTATTGTTCACCTTCTGAGTTTCTGTCCTTGAAAAAAAAATAAACCCCAATAATTTACTTATTTATTCTGCAGGACAAAATAACAACTTAGGTTTGATGAAATTATCACACAAAAATATAACTTGTGAATTTAGCCAAAAAGACTTGAGATCTTTTGAAACGTCTGTTGATCCCAAAAATCCCTTCTGCTGCAACATTTTAATTCAGTGACAGTAAATTTTATTTAAATTTCAGCTAAAACTGGAATAAAACTAAATTTAGTTCTAATAAATAAAAAAGGTGACACATTTACACTGTGTGAATTGTTCAAGTAAAAAAATATTGTATGAGAGATAGATCTAAAACAAAAGACTAATATGCCTTCATGTTTACTCTTAGGTAGAGAGGAAGACCTGTGATGCTGTGGGCCCTTTTAGAGGCCTAAGCATCACAATATCTTCAAAGTGCCATCAAATTTGATATAAAAACTTTTTTGAATTTCTTTATTAATTGCAAAATGGTCTTTATGCAGGAAGAAAGGGATGATAAGATGAAAAATCTGCCTCCTTCAGTTTTAATCTGTTTCCTTCACATCCAAATCCAATAAAAAATACCTCTAGAGAAAAAACGCATGAGGAAGAACAATCAGGGGAAATTCTGAGAATATTTAAAATGCTTCAACTTGCAACAGAAAATCATCTTTTAGGTTTTAATGTTACACCACAAAAACACAATGATACAGTCATTTATTTGCACCGTTACCACCTCATGTCTCAATTTGTAAATTATCTGCTACACCTCATAAACATAAAATCTTAAGTATTTTTGGTCAAGTTTTTTGTACAAATATCTTGAAATAGACAAATGTAATTTTTAAGGAAGATATAGGAGCTTGTTTTAAGTCAATAAAACGATATTGAGGAAAAAGTAATAGTTCCAGTATTTCACTTTTCCCATGTTAAAAGTGGAACTAGTAGTTTTTCACCAATTTCTTCCTGAAAACTTACTAGTAAGTTAGTAAGCCTTATTTAAAATGCATTAAGATATTTATACTAGAAATTGGACCTAAAACATTTGGTAAGATTTCTGTAAAATTAGAATAAATTCAGAAAATATAAGAAATAACCTTTCAACTTAGACAGCAATAGTCATTAAAATGCTGTTCTTTACAGTCTTTAGTCCAAACTAAGCCTCTTTTAGTCTCATTCCTTAGGTGAAATAAATAAATATTTGTTAGGCTTTTCCTTTGCCAGGTCGTTTGGTGAACACTTACCCGATGTAAAGTGATTCTCCAGGGTCACTGAACGCCTGCTCCCAGTGATCGGGCATCATGCCTCTGATTCTGGCACCTCTTCTGCTGCCGACGATCCCATTCTCTACGTCTTGACCCTCGCCTCCGCTGCTGGATGCCCGGGGCCGACCAGGGGAGCGGTGGCCAATAGGAATGCTTACTCCTGCAGAACCACCTGTAATCATAATGATAAAAGCTAAAACGCTAACATTTACATATCCAACAACAACAAAAAAGTTTCTCTGCAAGCAAAATGTACTGATGTTTGTTCTGACAACTCATGGAGAGTCAGCATCTCTGCCACTTCTGTCCACCCACTGAGGAGTAAGACTGTGTGGCCATGCATGTCACACAACAAGCAGAATGAAAATCAGCATTTTTTGTCCCCCTTAACTGTCCTTGTAGCTTGTCCTTCAGCTTTCAGCTCCAACACAGATCGGTGAGATCTCGGACACTGGGGCCACCCAGAGTCCTGCTGCACATGACAAGTACCGCCGAGCAATCCACCCACTAAGTTACACTTGAAAAGATGACTCAGCAGAGGTCAGAGTGTTGGACGACTCTCTCTTCAGACTCCGTCCGGCATTCACCCCCACTGGTCCCGACTGCCAGCCGAACCTACCTGACTGTTTGGAACGCTATCTTTGTAATTATCTGGACGTCTGCCTGCCTGCATTTTTCTCCACCCACTCCAACTCCCTCTCTCCTTCTCCTTCTGCAGCAGTCTGGCTTAATGCCTCAAACCTCCCCTCCCTCCCTGCCAAAACCACCTCCCTGTGATGCTGCTTCTTTTGTTTACTTCACCCTATATGCTCTTCTTGACTCATTATTAGGCCTGTCATCGTAACAAATTTTGTCGGAAGATATATTGTCCCAGAAGTTATTGTGATAAACGATAATATTGCTGTTGTTTTGAGACCATTTCCAAGAAATGTAACGTTGTAATTAGTGGTGCACAGAATGAAGTTTTCTGGCCGATTAAAGAGCTTTCAGAAACATGACCTTCCGATTTTTTGTTTGAAATATTGCCAAGAAAATCACAGAGCTGGCAACAGTGGGGTGACTCCTGTCACCTGCAAACATACAGACATAATCTGGTGTTTGAATCCAGTTTTGACCGTTTGCAACTACGTCACTTAATTATTGGAGGACCCATGATGGACATCAAAGTTGTTTTCCCAAGTTGTTTTTAGTAGTCAATACATATTAAATCAATATTAAGAAGTTAATGACTTAAAACAAGCTTATTTCAAGTCTAATAAGATATTTGCACAAGAAACTAGACTAAAATACTTTGTAAAATTTGGTGCTTTCTGCAGTGTAGGAACGACAGAACTGCTTTACCCTGGTATTTATTGAGTCATTAGTAGTTGTCCTTTCTTTTAACCATGTTTTTACTTTCATTGCATTTTAAAAGCAGGATTTTCACATCCAGTGAAATGTTTCTGTGTTGACCATTTGTTCCTAAAGTTATAAAACTGGATCTGTTTCAACACTTATGATTAATCAGCTTCTGATTCTGTCACAGATGAAAAATAACTCCGAGCTCTTTGGATGACAAAAACTCGATATATTTGAATTCATTTCTTGGCAAGCTGAATTTAATAAATTTATTCCAGTAAGTTTAACTTCTGACCATGTCACTGTTTTTTATGCTTTGGTTCACAGTTTGTATTCTAGCCTATCTGCTTAGTCGTTGCTTGTTTTAGGGCTCCTAAGACAAAACGACCTTCCTTTGGAGGTGATCCAACAATCAATGGGGCCACAGCTCCACCGAGACTTTTCAGCATACTAATTGTGCTAATGATTGATTAATTTGGGGATCAGAGACTCGAGCTAGATGAACACTGGATACTTTGCAGAGCTTTGCAAACAAAAATATCTTCAGAGCTCAAAAGTATGAGTACAGAACAATAAAATGCGACTTATCGAGTTGTGCAAAGTGAAGAATTGATTAGCCTCTGTATTCTTTACAGTGGTACTTATGGCATAATTTGGCTTTGCAACACTTGCCTAAGTCGTCCTCGTTGTTTCTGCCTTCGTCTGCAGCCTTTTCCAGGTTGCTGAGGGATTTGCTGCGTGTGCGGAAGTTTCTGAGCAGGTTACGGTGTTCCTGGTAGGTGATGGGGGGACTCTCTGGACCTATGTGAACAGGACGAGGTGTGCCGTAGTAATTCCCTGTGATAAATAAGGGCAGGACAAGGAAACCTCGCTTTAAAACAAGCACATGAATCAGTTGTAAGAATATATATTTCCGGGCTGATGTGCATCCCTTTGGGACAAAACTTCACAAATCAACTATTGTTGCAAATCAAAGTTGGTTAAGAAACAAGAAACTGACAAAGTTACGTGGATTAATAATATAAATGTATGTTAAGTACCACTATATGATCACAATTAGCTGCCACTTTTTCTGCTGCTGTCTAACTGTGAGGCAAAAGCTGCTGGACTGATTTTTTGATTTCCTCTTTTGTTTGAATAAATGCAGAAAACTTGAGTGTGTCTGTCGTGAAATCAACTTGCTGGAGCTGAGACGAACATAGAAGTGTTACACGTACATTATTTATCCCCTGGGACGGTACGCTGTTTTTGTTATAGCCATCTGCTCCCGCCTCTAAAAACAAAATGGCATTATCTGTACCACCCCCACCTTTCTCCCATTTGGCTCATAGGGATACAAATGGGTTGAGGGGAAATATTAGATTAGCGAGCTAAACAGCAAGGTCACCAGCCGTCACCATTTACTGCAGCTTCTGGAGGCTACAGCCCGGCTGATACTGCTGACACTGACAGCAATGTGCATGTCAATGTCAGATGAGATACAGGTGAGGACGACATTTATTGGTCCCATTAAACTCATAAATTATGGATGGTAATGTATGGAGGTTTTTTAATCAGAGGCAGTGCTCTGACCCTCGCAGGAGAACCGAAATATGAGCTGAGCAGCACCTGATGTCAGAAATATATGCCGACGAATGGATTTTGATTAGCTGGCAATTGCTGACTCTGTGACTCTCATTTGTTATTGTGTTCATTTGGTAATTTTATACAGATACTCAATAAACATTCAATATATAGAGAAATAGGGTTATTTGGGTTAATTGAAATGTTTAAATATGATTATGTTATTTAGTAGATGCTAAGTATCAAATCTATCT
The DNA here is from genome assembly GCF_027474105.1 of Poeciliopsis prolifica. Taxonomy (NCBI): domain Eukaryota; kingdom Metazoa; phylum Chordata; class Actinopteri; order Cyprinodontiformes; family Poeciliidae; genus Poeciliopsis; species Poeciliopsis prolifica. The sequence continues at coordinate 6,861,331 of NW_026562398.1, forward strand.
TATTCACTGCAAAAACACAAAATATAACCAAGTATTTTTGATCGAGTTTCTAGTGCAAACATCTCCGAAATATTAGATGAAGCAAAACTAACTTACAAGTAACTTTTCAGAAAGATATGGAGCTTGTTCTATCTGCCAATAGAACAAGCACTTTTTAATCAATAATAAGGTATTATTTACTTAAAATAAGCCTCTATATCTTGCTAAAACGTTACTTCCAAGTTAGTTTTGTCTTATTTCAAGTTTTCTATGATTTACACTAGAAACTAGACAAAAATACTAGGATACTGATACCTTTGCAGTGTAGGCCTAAAAAACTCGGGAAGATTTTATATTTGCAGTGTAATACAACAAGAAATCAAGCAAATTTGATAAAGAAAAAATCTAATTTGCAAAATATATATCTTCCCCTTGTGTTAAACCATATTTTGGCTAATTGTTGCTCCGTTTTTTTAAATGTGGCTTCAGCAAAAATAACATTTTTCTTGGATCTGAATCCCTGTAATGTGTAAATGTTGTTGCAGTAGAGAAAAATTCAGATTTTTTTACCCTAACCTTTGAATTTCCCACTCTCGAGCAGCGCTCCGGTCTCTTCCAAGGAGAAAAACTCCTCAATGGAGACGAAGTTGTAGTCCACCCCTGAGGTTTCCCCGTCTCTGGGTTGCCTGGTCGTACCTGTGATAAAGGAGACGATGTCAAACACCAGAGCGATGAGGCTACATATAAAATCAGCTGTGGCATGGATGATGCATCGGTTAATCAAACCCCTCTCCTCCAATCAAATGTCATCAATCTCAGCTCAACGTTCAGACACACTGCAGATCAGCAAAATATAAATAATCAAGTTTTGACAAATTATGCAAAGATGTAAAAATTACACTCAGTTAAGACTAAGTGGTATTATTTAAAGTCAGGTTTTTCATTTGTTTTCAACAGAGCAGCCACTATTAAACCAAACTTTGCCCTTTTGTACAATAATAGCAGGCATTTACCAAAGCCTCCTTATAATGAACAGATCAATACAAGTGGATCAAATATTAATGAGACGCTGGGAAAGTCTTAAAGTGTTTCCATCACCGTTGCAAAGGTGGAGCACTTAGATGATCAACGATCTGTCACCATAATTAATTCACATTGACCTTGGCCTGGAAGAAAGCGGTGAGGGTGAGGCATCCTGCACAACACAGGATCTTTTCTTCACTTCAACGCTGCAGATCCCCACACAGCTGTATGCAAGCACAGGCATGCAGTGTGAAATATGTCATATTTTTATGTTTCCCATTAAGCTACTGGAGTTGTTTTAATTTGCAAATTGGAAATGGAGAGCAACCATCATGACCTTGAAACACATCCTGCCTTCCCTTCAGACTGAATCGCTCCAAAGTAAAGACAAATCTCCGTCCTTCCCCAGGAGGACCACATGTGACGTCTGTGTGTGTGTGTGTGTGTGTGTGTGTGTGTGTGTGTGTGTGTGTGTGTGTGTGTGTGTGTGTGTGTGTGTGTGTGTGTGTGTGTGTGTGTGTGTGTCCAGCAGGATGTAGTCACACCCGGCTACCCTATAAAACCTGTGATTAATGCACTGCTGTCCTGGGAGCAGCTCTCGCAGCCACAATGACACATGCAGGACTGCACTGAGCATGCAACCCACACACAAACACACACACGCTTAAGATGGGAAACAGTTTTCACACACTGCAGCTAACTCTCACAGGTAGGAGACTCCAAACTCTGGACAGCTCCTCCATCACGCTGTCCTGATCCCTCTGCAGCACAAAGTGTGTTTACTTTGCAATCAGCTCTGGCTGTTTGCCCTCTGGGCTTCTGCCAGCGGTTAGCCCAGCACTCGCAGTCCGTTTCTCGCCAAAACCTCCACGAGCCTGAGTTAAATTTGTCCAGCGCTTTGATATTAGGATGCTTCCTGCCTCAAACATTTCCACAGATTTTCACATAAATATTAGAGTGCTTGATGTTTAGGTCAACAGCACAAACAGAACCGCATCAATATTCTTTGATACAGAAGCACAAAGTGAGCCTCACTGTGGCTGTTGGTTGAATGTCGGGCTGCACCGATTTATCGGTTCCAATTTCCTTAACTTTTGAAGATTGCTGAAACCAATCTTATCCACCGATCTTATCTAGCTCGGTTGATTCAAAGTCTAAGAATCAACCACTGTCCTCTTTCGCTGTCCAGTGAGAAAGGGTTGACTTACAGCCCACCAAGTTACTTCTGCACATTTACAATTCACAATAGTCACCCACTGTTGTCAATTCAACTTTCTGGTTCTATCGAGCAACATGTCAGACAAAAACAAATTGGTGTTGGCCAAAATCGGAATCGGTAGGTAAAGTTTTTAATCGATGATCAGCCAGAAAACTGCAATCGTTGCACTCCGAGTTGAAAGGTAATGTTAGCACTTGCTAGAATAATATTTTTACTTACACTGATTGTCGAGTGGGAACTTGGTAATTAAATAACATAGTTATAATTGGAAAAATTAACTACAAAGCACTGATGAGTCACTATTTTCATTTGCTATCTTTGTGAAATATAAATGAAATTTCCTCACCTACCTGTAGAACAAACTTAGAAAGTACCATCTACTTTCAACCCCGAACACCTGGAACCAACATCTAGTTTTATACTTACAGCAACAACACATGGAAAACCAACCAACATTTTAGTTTATTACTTTTTCTTTTGGTTTTATTGTTTTGTTTATATTTCTTTCTAATTCATGTAAAGTACTTTGAACTGCCTTGTTGCTGAAGATGTGCTATATAAATAAAGTTAAATAAAGTACAGGCCCAAATAAGTGCACTTAAAGCTAGCACTAGGTTATCTGGGCTTCTACTTGCCAAGTTCCCGCTCTGCAATCGGTGTAGGTAAAAATACCGATTCATTCATGCTTTGCAGTTCATTTTTCCAATTATACATCAATCCGTAAAAGCCTTTGAATTGAATAAATGACCAGATCATACTGGAACTGGAAGACATTTTGAATATCCAAAATAAATAAACAAAACAACAGAAACAACAAATTAAATTAATTATGAAGTCTCTGTAAATAAAACGGTCCTTCAAAACAAGGTCTCAAAACACTCGATTAAAAGACGTTTGTCATCCAGGTTTTGGTAGAAAAACGATAAATCATGCATCTCATTTCAATTTATTATGTGATTAATTAATTATTGTTTTTTGCGACTGGTCCATTGTTAGTTTTGCTTTATTTCCCATGTAATCAGACATTACACTATAAAAACAAGACCAAAAATAATATTTTGTGTTTTGCAATGCAAAGTGCATCCCTGTTCGTGTTTTTCCCATGTAACTTCTGCACCTCTTATTTCTAAAAATAGATATACCCCTAATTATGTTAACCCAAAAAAAAACTAAAACTGCAAGTGTTTGCGTCTAATTAAAGATCTGATAACAAACTTGTGTGTAATTCTTCTCCTTCCCTCAGGACACACAGTATCTGTCCAGCTGATATGGTGCAAGGCAGGGAATCATTGTCCATGCACCCTCATTGGAGTTATATATATATATACATAACTATGTGACAGTGGGGGGGACAAAATGGATTATTGACATCTTCTTCTTCCTCGCCTGTCCCTGTAGGCGCCACACACTCTGATCCCTTGCAACACGGATGAGGAAGGGATTGAAGAGGTAATTACAAAGAACTGCCAACAACTGTCTGCCAGGATCAACCGCACACAAAACGCAAAAACAACCAACCCTGTGCTGACTAAAAGGCCACAGACACGCTGCAGGGAGAACATTAGGATAAGTTGAATGATGATGTTTCTTATCTCTGAGTCAGACGATTAGAAATGTCTTTCATGAAGGAGATGAAGGCGCAGCCAGCCTTCAGACCGCGACTTTGGCTCTGAATCATCCAAGGGCACATCTGCAAAATTCAAACTGCGATTATGAAAGAATGGAAAGTAAATCAAAGCCGGAACCCACAAAAAAAAAAAAACCAAAAAAACTCTATGAATAAAGAGAGAAAAGAGGCACAACCTGATATTCTCACTGCCATATTACCCCAATTTTTTTGGTCTATAATTTTAAAAATAGGTTAAATTCTTTCCATTTAATCAGAGAAACATAAATGATTCAAAATATTTTACATCTTACAGAAATCATCCAAATGTTTCATTCAAAAAAGAACTGAGAATATTTCTATTCTTAAGATCTTCTGAAATTTTAAATGAGTTTTTATTGTTAAAACTTTTATTGTCATTTGTGGCACTTTTTAAATTTACATTTAAAGTCTTATTGAGCAAAATAAAGGATCTTTTTAACATTAAAGTCCTCAGAAAGCTATTAAACTGTCAGAAAACAGTCAGTTTTATCTTAAACATCCAATTCTTTCCATCTCAATGAGATTATAATTTCAAGAAGTAGATGGAATATTTTTCAAAACCTTTGCTGAAGAATTTTAGCAGACTTTTATACATTTATGAGATGCTTGAATGATTCAAACAATTTAATAATAAGAGCTTTGACTACTGCAATACATTTGCAAACACCTTGATATCGGATCGGTTCAAGTGAAATCTGTTCGAATAAATATGTGAATGGACCAGAGACCATTCCAAAAGGCAAAAGTGGACAACAAAGCAGGGCATTCTGGGTAATTACAACCAAAGCAAACCCGGGAAACTAGTGGGAGAAATGACTCTTAGTGTTTTACCAAAGGCAAAAGAAAATCCTACAACAATCTGATGCTACTCCACTGTTGTCTCCATTTTGTGAAGGAGAAGAAGAAGAAGAAGAAGAAGAAGAAAGTGTCTTCTTCAGAGATTTTTATGTTGGTTTCTTCAGCAGTCCTTGGTGCAGCGCCACCACAGGCGAGGAGGGGAACAGGTTTTTCAAAAGGTTTGGTTCAGTTCGATACAGTGCAGTGTGAAAGCGAACTGTAGCAGCTGAAAATGTAACAAATGTTGCAACTTTGTTCCCCAATCGAACTGAGTCATTTAGAAATATGAGTTTTTGCTCCTTAAAACCCTTTTAGGTTAAGAAAAGCAGGTGAAAATGGAGTAAAAAATACCAGTTTCCAAAACATTCGAGCTGATCTTGTCTGAGAGTCTAGAAACAAAGTTATAAGATCAGATTTTAGGGCTTTAAAATAGTAAATTAACCTCTCTGTTATAGCCCAGCCTGCAGCTGGATGCAAAACAGACGTGTAGAAAGACTTCCTACTGGGATTACTGTCACTAAAAGTGGAAACCAGTCCCTGGCTCCCAGTACCACACAGCCTGCCTCAGCATTAGCACATAGTGACGTCCATTAGAGCGACGTGACTTTGGCCCTGATCGACGTTAGCTTTTAATTTAATTCCTCTCTGTAGATTATTGATACTACAGCATGCATTCACTTAATTCTGTCGTTCATTTCCATTTTTACGAGCTGCCTTCCCAGATGAGCCTTTGTAATGTTATTTGTTGCATCAGTGCCAACTTCAATATTGAACAATATCATCTCATCTAAAGATGCCTGAATTACTCTGAAACAGAACAGCAGCACGAAGCAAGACTTACAAAACGAGAAAAAAACAACTTTGAAATAAACAAAATATATGATCTGATGGCCTAAGCACTTTTACTTTTCAAAACGTTTTCCAACACCAGACTTTAGAGGTAAAAACAACAGAAACTGACTATAAACACAGTTTTAAATGACTATTATACAACATTTATTACTGTTAATAATGTCTCACTATAGTATTCTAGATAGCAAGGACAAAATATACTAAAATATAACAAAACTTTATGTTTTGTAAAATCTCACATGCACCCTACTGGTCTAGAAACAAAACACTAATTTAACAAAAAATCCTCCAATTATACTTAATGTATTAAATATAAGACAAATTTTATTTCAAATATACAGACAAATAAGTTATTAAGCCATACATATTTATTACACTGAAACAATCCAAATAAATTGTGTCTATCTACAATGACTCTGAAGAAATACCACAATATTTAATTTCCCTTTGGGATCAATACAGTATTTCTGGATTTGAAACAGCATAAAAAAAGTGACAAAAAAATCTCTAAAACATATTCTTGTTCATTTTCTCGAATTTAGCAAATAGAAATTATTTTTGTAATTGTGTCAGACGAAAAACAAGAAAAGTTTAGTCTGATTTAACGTCAAGCAGTCAAAAAAATATCTGCCTTTTTCAGATTCATGAAAACATCTAGTTTTAATTTTTACAAATTTATATTGCATTTTATTACCAAACTGTTCAGTTTGAATATGAATCACTTTCAAGGACTTTTTACAGAAATTAAACACTTTCCAAACCTTGAAAACACCTAATTGAATTTAAACTGTTTTTAAGACTGTTCCTTAGCTTGACGTCTATTTTAAAAATTGTACCAAATAAATGACTAGAAATGCAAGTCAAGAAAGAAAGCAGGAAAACATACTTATGTTCCTGAAGGGGGCCACAATGAGCCACTGATGAAAACTCCTCAGCTTTTCGCTCCTGTTAAACACAGCTGCCTCATTCAGGGGAAAAAGAAAAACAATACGAGCGGGAAAGGGAAAAAAGAGACTTGTGCGTTTTGAAGTAAGAAGTGATGCTGCCTGAGCTGCGTGGGGATCAGGCTGCGCCGGTGTGAGCAAGAGAACAACAGCATCTGACTGTGTCATCTTCAGGAGATCAGGGGATTACACACCCAGGGGGCCGAGCCTGCCTTGTTGTCACTCTTACTAAATTAAAACGCCCAAAGATGGCAGGAAGTTTGTAAAGTTTCCCAACAATAAAGCAAGACGGATTAAACAACTCCTTTTATTTTTTATTTTTTAATCAATAATTAAAATCAGGGCACTTGTTTCCTTAAATCCTTCTCTGGCTCGCCTTCATCTGATTGGTTCATTTTAATTATTAATTTTTTTTTTAAAAGCAGAGAGCGGCGGAGTTAATTTGGATTACGCCGTCCCTGAGCAGCCACTTTTAGATAGATGCAAAGCATGGTAATAAGATGAAAAACAGTTAAAATTGCAATTAAACTTCAATTTGAGAGATAACGCCAGGCTCTCTCACGCCGTCTTGTGCGTTCTGGACCACTCTTTGTTCTGTCAGAGGGTGAGTTGTGTGGCGTGGCGGCAGACTGTGCCATTTGACCTACTTCCTGGACTAAAGGAGAGATTAACAGCAACTCCACAGTCCTACGACAAGGTTAAGACTACATACACACACACACACACACACACAAAGAGAAGACAGTGATGGGTGTATCCTCTGCATCACCGCTTGTAAAAAGCAAAATAAAAAAAAAACGCAAAACAAGGCAGGAAATTACATTATGGAAAAAGCAAATTGGGATTCCAGACTCGGAATAGTCAGCTGTTATATCCTGCAGCCGTCCGCAGTGACGTCACCATGGAGGGGATTAAGATAGCAACAGATGTACAACTACTAGCTGCCTTTGGCTGCCACTCTGCATGCTTTTATTCATTATAATCAAAATGAAATAGCTTGTGCAGGATAAAAATAAATAAATAAACTAGAAGAACCTGTTTCAGAGAACTACCCTCAGATTTAGCACCACCTGGTCAAACTGCCTGGAGCAGCGAAGCGATTGAGTCGATGCACAACACAAAATAAACCGTGTTGTGGCAATACTGACTGCCCAAACTGGTTGCCTTTTACTCACGTTTTTATTAAATTTAATTGCAACTGACCGTTTCATGAGGAAAGTTGAATGATTCAGTAAAGCATCACCCAGTGGGAGCATGCTTTGACATGAGGAAGTGAGGAAAACAGTTCTGCATGCTTAAGTACTAATTAACACCAGGATATTCACGTGACAGCAACAGGAGATACGTTGTCACAGAATTAATGAGGCCGGTAATGAAAACGAAGAGACACGCTTGGCTAAATTATGAACATAAGCCAGGTTGAAGTCGATTTAATATTAGCCTTAAACTGACATGAGCTGACAGATGACATCACATGAGAGGTGTAAATGCATGCAGAGGAGACATAAAGGACACAAATCAGCAGCAGGCGAAGAAAGATCGGAGATTTACGAAGAAATTATGGCAAGAGAGAGAGGGAGACTCACAGGGTACGGCCCGGAGGTAGAGGTTCTCTCTGATGACCTGCTGAAGCTGGCTGTCCACTGAGCCGGGTGTGAAGCACTTGCTCAGATATAACCTGAGATCTTTGCACAATGTGGAGCCTGAGGGGAGGGCAAACAAAACATGAACGCCATAAAGAGGAGAAACCACAATTAGAAGCTACAAATTAGCATAGTTTCTTAAGTTGCTGCATTATAGGTGTTTAATATTGTTTATTGTGATTTGATTGTGAGTTGTTCATTGCCATAAGCAATCTTGAGCTGTATTGTAAATTTCCATGCATGGTGAGAAGCATCTATTTATCTATGCATCTACTAAGGATGAACACATTAACACATTTAGCACATTATAATTCTTAAGAAATGTGCTCTTTATTTTTGTGCTCATATTTTATTAGCAGATTTAATTGAGTCAAACTTTTTCATTTTTTTTGTTGCTGTGTTTGTAATCTTTGTAATGTTTTATCGAAACGGGTCTCAATGAGAAAGCCTGCATTAAAAAAGGCCAAATAAAAATAGCCAAGCTTGATTGTGTCCAAATTATTTCTGCTACTAGGATTTAAAAACAATGTTTTATGACCTAAACCCTGATACCAACACCTCACTATGCATTTAACCTGACTGTGAACTGAGTCTCCTTCATGTATAAAAATAGAGAAAACAGAGGCAGGACTCCGTTTTCTTTCTGTGATCTCTTAATAATGTCTCCAGAGCTTTACGGCGTTGGATGACAGCCCGCTTCCTGTTATTGATGGGCTGAACACATCTTCACTTGTCACCCTCACAGATGACAACTCTGTCGGTGCGACCCCTGCAGGCATCCGCCTGTCTGTCTGCACCCTGACACCTCTGACACCCCCCGCCCTCCTGACTGCTACACTAACCCTACCTAGTAACAGACTGATTTTAAAAATACCAAAGGATTCAACTTCACGCCTGGCGGTTAGCTGCATGTAAGTATGAATGGTCACATATGGCTGCTGCCTGTAAAGGAGGATTTAATCTCGTCTGTTGCCTTTAGGGAGAAATTATGGGCTTTTGTTCAACGTGTTATAAAACAGCTGATGTTTTCTAGTCTGTTCAGGCCTGAAAATTTGCTCTTTGACTGAATAAACCAACTGCGCTTGGATTACAGAGCCAAACCTCCTGAAACTCCCCTGTATCATCACAGTGTATCCATTGACTTCAATGTATTCCATTGGGATTTTAGGAGGTAGAACAAAACAAAGTGGCATTAAAATAAGTTTTCAAATATGTTTGGGACTATAAATCTATAGTTAATTGTAAGTTAATTTTATTTTGTTTAAAACGTATTAAGGTACTTGAACTAAAAACTAGACAAAAATATTTGGTATTTGGTAAATTTGGTCAAATTTTGTGTTTTTGCAGTGTTCAATACATAAAAAATATGCAATAAAAAGTTAATTCTAAGTTTGTTTTCTCCTGTTTGAAGTAAACCAGAAATACTCAGTATGCAGTGTAAACATACCGCCCCAAACAATGACGGCTTTAGGTGTAGCTTAAAGTCTGTTCTGTCTAAAGCCTCTTTTTGAATTTCTCAGTTTGTGAGTAGTAAGGTATCGTTGCTATTTGTGCTGCCTGCGTCTGGGGAGCCCATCTTGGTGTCCTGTATTTGAAAGCTGGGGCGGAGGGAGTTGTAATAGTAGTAATAGTCCTAGAGAGAGTGGGAGGAGGAGGTGTGCCACACCGACCCAGAGCAGCAACACATCCATCACTGTCCAGGTTGCATGCAGTCAAGCTGCCCGGGGATGGCCAGGAAGGCTTCACAGCTGATAATGGATCTCCACCAGCAACAGAGGTACCAGGAGCAAAGGTGCCCATTTATACCCTTGTGTCCAAATCAGCTATCAATCAAACAAGCCAAGGCCACGGGGAGCCACGGTCAGATGACACATTACCCTGTTCAGAGCCAACAAAGATATCCATGTCTCAAACCTCCGAATCACAACATCAAGGCCTCTTGTGGTTGACAGAAAACCATATTGCAAAGCCTTTTGTCATGTGTCATCACTGATTGTGGAGACAACCCAAATATTGACCAGCTTACTTGACATGCACGCTCAAACACAGTCATTGACAAGTCAGCAGTAAAATGCTACAAGCAGCAGATTTGGCTCTTGAGAGTGTAAAAAGGAAAATAGAGCTGAAAGTAAATAGACGGCAGCCTCTGTGACTCAGACTATTTTGGTGTGAAGTGACACATTCACAGCAGGTTTGTATAATAGACAGCACCAAATGAAGCCGTCTACAAGGGCATGAAAGTTAATTTATGCCAATAAGAGTAAAGAATACTAGTTTTCACAGTAAATAAATCTATGCATCACTGATGTTTCAAAGCTGCACATTCAGTGACTCCCTTCTTACCAGTTGGCATCAAAGGACCAACTGTTTCTGACTGCACTGGATTATAATTGGGATTAAACTGTAAAGAATGTCATTGGTTCTGGATTTGACTACGTGACTGGACAGAGTTACCATAAATGAAACTCTTTTCACATTAATTTAGGCTTAATTTAGGCTGATTTTTTTTAAACCTGATAGCTCAGAACTGTTGTTAGTTCATAAAAACCAGAACATCTTAGCATCGCAATACATTAAAGATCTGCTGTTGTCATAGAAACCTTCCAGACCTCCCAGGTCTTCTGGTTCTGCAGAGCTGCCAGAACCAGAACCAAACATGGAGAAGCAGCATTCAGCTTCTACGCACCACAAATCTGGAACAAACTTCCAGAAAACTGCAAACCAGCCGGAGTTCCTTTAAATCTAGATTAAACCTGTTTAGAGCTGATTTTGAAACATAATCAATAAAATATTGACCAACGTATTGATTATTTTAATAATGATTTGTGTCATTTTGTCGTGGAAATTCAATGCAATCGTTTTACTGTGTAACTTCACAAACGGCAAACCATTGGAAGACATCACCTGAGCTTCATTTGTGCTCGTACCTGGTGAAACAGTTTTGATTCGGATAGGATGGGGGCAGGAGTTGAGAACTCCTCGAACATCTCCTAAAGTCATCCCCAACACCGGAGTTCCTCCGATCTCCAGGATGATGTCTCCCACTGTGAGGCTGCCGCCGGGAGCCGACGTGATGAAGGGAAACTCTCCATAATCTGCTCCGCCACCAACCGCGACCCCCAGCTCTCCAGACGCGCCAAGCAAGGGGATGAAGGTGTCCTGCACATTGGACCGCCAGTGCAGCTTCTTCACCGCTGTCTTAGACATGGCAAATGAGCTGGAGAGGAAAAAGAGAGAGGGAAATACAGCGTTAGCAGAAAGTGTCAGGCTGTCAGTTACATAGCAAGCAAGGGAAATAACCTGTGATTTTCATGAATGTAACCTGAGCTACTTGTCTGGAGAGCTGCGCCATTTCACATCTGAAGGCGCAAAAGCCATGAATAACCCCGACGTCTTATGCCTGCGATATTTAAGGTAAGAGGGTGCTGGACTTGAAATTCAGGCATAAAGTGACGTGGAAACTTTGTTTAATGCAAACACATAAAGTCCTCCAGAACATGTTCTGCAGAGGCTTTCCCTCACGTTCACATCGATGGCTGGCATTATGTTTACCTGTAAACATGCAGGGCAGGAGCTGGCGTACATTCCTGCGTGTTTACGGTCACATGGGGAAAATCTGCTAACGTCTCAGGAATCCACGCCCACAGCTTAATTCAGCTAATTGCTAGCGTTTGACTGCGACGCCATTTTGACGCTTACCGGAAATTAAATTTGCTGTAAACAACAACTTACTTCTGCTTGTTTAAATACTCGCAGAGCCGAATAGTTTGTCTGTTAATGTTAACCTAATATTTGGAAGTTTGCTTCCACCGCTGCTATTGCTAAGAATACAGGCGGACTACAATTCTAAAAACAGCGCAGGAAAATGACGTCATCTTTCACAACTTCTTCTGTTCGCTGATTGGCCCGGTAGAAAATACACAGGTGGGAATCAAAATCAAGGGGATAAACCACAGATTATGGAGGATTTTTCTTATTTTGCGTTTTCTCGCAATGATGTACTGATCAGTTCATGCCATCATACTTTCTGCTATTATATAAGGTTTTTGTTAGGTTTTTCTAACTATCTAAGTTTTATATCTTTTTCTTCAGGATAGAAATGGGTAACACTTTATTTTACCCATTTTCTGTTTTTAAAGATTTAATTATTGGAAAATCAAAATTTGATGTTCATGATTAGTGTTATGTCATGTTTGTTACAGTGTCATGTCAGACTTATGCACACCTCATCAAATAAAGCGTTACCAAATCTGGCAAATTTGCTTAATAAGTCGTTTTTATGTTTTTAGTAGCAGTGACTGTTCTCAACATTTCAGATGAAGGAAGTTCACAATGCAGTAAAAAATACCTTTTTTGAAAGTGATTATCTTTGCTACTCAAACTTTTAAGTGTTTTGGCTCTTCACAGCTTTCTCTGTTTTAATTTACATTTGCAAAAAATGCTGCGGGATCTCACTTTTGAGGTGAGAAGTCAGAAAGTAAAGTGGCTCAGAGGGGAAAATCTGCTGAAATGTGGCTCCGGAAGAGCAGCTGCGAGCTTGAGAGGCTGTAGACGTGGCTGACACGGTGAAGATCTGTTTGAGTCGGCCATGATGTGACAGCGCTGATGCAAAACAACAGACGATGTTCCTCTGACGTGATCAGAGGAGCCCTGTCACCTTAACACAGACGAACAAACATGGCCGCAGATCAAAAAGGCAAACACGGCACATCGAAGAAAAGGTAGAAAAGTTCAAAATTGAAGGAATGCTGTGAAATGTGGAGAAAAAACAGAAAAATTGACTCCACTTTAATACTAAGCTGCATTACAAACTGAAGAGGAAAGACACATTGTTTATTATTATAAACTACCATTAATTAGAGGCTATGTTGAGGAATGGCAGCATAAAAGTTAAAAATAATAGTAATCCTTTTTTACAGTTTATTTATATGACTCTGAGCTATAATTAACATAATAAAAATTGTGAAAATGTAAAAAAAAAAAAAAAGAATAAAAAAAAAGCGGAAAAGAAGTAAACTGAGCCTGCAGCTGAAAGCTGTGACCAGGCTGTGCATGGAACGCTGAACCTGGGCATTAATGCATAACAAAGGCTGTGCAGGGCAAAGTAGTGAAGGCAATGTCTGCAGCTCAGTTGTGAGTCAAAAATAAGACGTATGTGTAATTGTCCACAAATAGGAAAAATAAACTGCTAAGTGTGAGTAGAAGTTTGGAGACTTAACAAACTGACACTCATCCAAGGGATTTGAAAGTGCACTGTGGTGAAAGCATAACCACAGCAGTAAATGAAATTTTCTGACAAAAACATTTTAGTTAACAATAACATTTTGGCAAAGGGCTGGGCAATGAATCAACTTAATCTATGAATGAAATTTTCTGTTTTTGAAGATTTAATTATTAGATAAATCAAATTTTTTATTTTTTATTTTGGAGGGGATTGGGATCATAAAAGTAATAATCCACCCAAGAACTACAGTCTTGTGTGGCAGGCATATTTTAGAGTTTCTATTTATTTCAATTTAAAACTCAGATCAACTCACCGAATGAATTACTTAAATAACAGACAGTTATTTTTTTGGAGGGGCGGGGGTAGATATTTTCAAAAAATAAATAAATATATTTTTAAAATCTACTAAAACAGTTAATAACTGACAGAGTGTGACAATTATTTCATTTTTAAGCTATGTTGCCAGCCCTAAATTCTGGAAGTTTCTGGTTCAGGTTAGAAAAGGGTATAGGCTACACAAAACATTTATTTATTTATTTATTTGCAAAATCTCATTCTCAGTTGATGAGATTTTAATCTGGTCAGTTCTGCCAATTTTGAGCTATTTTTGCTCGTCCTGTCACTTTATATCCAAATAAATTGCAGCTGGCCACACCCCCCAACTCAGCATCTGCACTTGCACATGAAAATGGCTGCAAACAGATAATTATTCATCCTTTGAAAAGCATTAGTACAGCATCCTGCACAATCAACAAGAATGCAGCAAGTTGTTTCTGGATGGTAATTCAGTAATTACACACATACACCAGTAAAACCAGCTGTCCAAACATGCTGGAGCTCAGCTTGGGTTGCTAGGTAACGGGCAGAACTCTTCTGGAGTTGCTAGGCAGCGGGCAGAGCCTGCTGATTGGTGACGTTACATTTGGAAGGTTTTTGAAACGGCTCATTTTCCAGACACCCAGAAACATTAACTGATTTCCAACAAAATGTCTGAGTGTTCTTTTTAAGTGCTTGGCTTGTTTTTAGAGTCAGTAGAGACCCAAATGGAAAAACATGCAAAATATGTAAAACATTTGTATTAAATTTTTTCATCTTCTGTTGACAAAAGGTAGTCACATTCTGTCAATTCTTATATGTTTTAGTAGATTTTAAAATCACGCATCTGCTTAAAAACATTCTCTTCCCTTTTGTAGAACCTATAAGATGCAATTTTCTGTTTTGCGAAATAAGTGTTTTGTTTTATCCTAACCGTTTATCTTAACCAGCTATGAAACACAACCCAAACACAGGTCTCTCTTAAGTAGCCTGGTCGTGTGGCCCTGATAAGTCGGTGTGTGAGAAGGACAGAATGTATCTAATCCTTTCCCCTTGACTGGCCCTTCAACAGGCGGAGCTGACAGAGATCCTGCTCCATCCTCTCTCCCTCCTCTCTGCTACTCACATTGGATCCCAGGTGATTTGACCAGCAAACAAGGAAGAGAAATTATTTAGAACGATTAAAACATTGAAATAGACATATATGATTCTAATATGCTAAGAGAATAGGGAGGGAGGAGAGGAAAAAGGGAAGCACAAAGGTCAAAGAGAGATGGAGAGGCACAGCACAGCCTGAGGTTGGCATACGACTCATTTTATTGACCTTGCAAAAGAGCAGCTCAGAAATAAAACTAGATACAGGTTCTGCTGCATCAGGAATCCCTGCAGGAAAAGTAAAAATTAAAAAACATGCATGTCATACTTTGTTTACTGTTAAAACACGGTGGAATAAAACACTAATAAACAAGTTTTTTATTCTCATCGCATCCTCCGTGCCACACTGTGGCCCCATTCTTCCCCTGTCTGCCCCACTGTGAAGCCTTCTGCAGCAACATTGTCATCCTGCTTCCCGGCAGCCAATCTGCCATCTGCCCTGAAACAGAGCAGAGTAACCCTGCAGGTGCACCGCTTGCTTT
Source organism: Poeciliopsis prolifica (assembly GCF_027474105.1). Lineage (NCBI taxonomy): Eukaryota > Metazoa > Chordata > Actinopteri > Cyprinodontiformes > Poeciliidae > Poeciliopsis > Poeciliopsis prolifica. Next base: position 6,876,652 of record NW_026562398.1, read on the forward strand.
GAGAGGAAAATATAAGCTAAAGCAAATTAAATCATGCTTTAATTTACCATGCAATGTCGAGACATGTTCTGACAAATATGCTCCCCTGGGCTTCAACCTTAGCAACATAATTCTCTTTGTGCTCCGTTTAAAGATTTCTCAGAACTGGTCAGCAGTACAGATTAAAATGTGGAATATGAATCATCTGATTGGTTTGGAGTATTATCCTCTCCTGCCTCTGTGCATATTTTTGCAGATGCGGTATGCATACATGAATTCGCCTGAGATTTCTCCGTCGTCTTGACCTCCCAGTGTCTGACGGGGGTTTAATGAGCCGCAGCCTGTCAGGTCCACAGACGGACCTGGATTCGTCCGCGCCACATCGACGGATGCCACAAACTGACCGAGCGCGCTCGTTTCACCAATGTCTCTTTTGCGTTTTGTGCAGCTCAGATCGTTGAGCTCCAAACAATCTTAGCTTCTTTATTGCTGTAACAAGGAAACCTGTGACATTTAAAAGATGACAGGGTAAAATTATGACCTTCTATTTGCTGACTCACGCTCCTTTAAATAATAATAAAAAAAAGATCTACAGCTGTGCTTGTGCTCCTGTGAGGCACAGACGTGATTGGCTCTAAATGTGATATAGATCTCCTAATGCGGACAATGATATATGTTTGATTTTTATAGCAAGGAAGAAATTTCACAGGATGATGTTTGTGTCAGAATCCAAGCATTTGTCCTTTTTTTTAACTTTGTTTATTAATTTATATGCTATTTTGAGAACAAGGAGACAGCAGAGAACAAAATATCTGTAATAACAAGAGAGGATGAAATCAAAAGGAAGAGAAAATAAGGATGAGAAGGATGAAATGTGCAAGAAATGATGTAAGAGAGTAATGATAAATGTTAGCAATGTGAGAAAATACTAAATAGGAGAACAGGGATGAGAGGGATGGGGGACAGCAATAAGGATAAGAGCAATGAGATTGAATAAAGGATGAAATGGATGAGGAACGGGAGGGATTGTTTGGCCAGAGGGAAATATGGGAGACAAATGGAGAAAAACTAATGAGAAGGATGAGAAATGAGACTGAATCAGAGATGGGAATGATAGGGGAAGAATGGACAAGAGGGATAAGAGACGAGAGAAATGACAAACAATGTGCTTTTTTCTGAGTGAGTTGGGTGTCAACCTTTAAAGGTGTAGTTACAAAACCGTCACTGACTCTCTACCACATGTGGAAAAAGATATTTTCACATTCAGGTTGAAAAATATCACAATCTGCTTGAGCAGATTCACAGCTACATCAACACATCCTGGTTTCTATCTACTGCACCGACTGGGCAATGTTAAATTAAACTACAGCGTTAACATTTTTATTGAATGAGATTGTTTAAAGGTGGCCTATGCTTCCTTGAACAGGCTAGGATAAGTTTATGGGCTGCAAAAAACAATTTCATCACATTTTTTTTGTGCAAAATTATTTAGTGAGATTTCAGTCTGGTCAGTTCAGCCTATTTTGAGATGTTTGTCTCTTTAAATCCAAATAAGCTGCTCAAAGTTCACACTCGCACGTGAAAATGGCTGAAAACATACACAATTATACAACAGCACATCTTTACACAGCATTAGTAGAGCCTTCTGCACAACCAACAAGAATGCAGCAATGATAAGTTAACAATTAAATACTTGTCTTTTCCAGCAGCCATTGTACAGCACACACAACGGTAAAACCAGCTTACTAACGTGCTGAAGCTTTGCTTGAGTTGCAAGGCAACAGGTCAGTGCCCATCGATAGGAGCAACTCATTTTCCAGACATCAAAAAACTTTAACTTATTGCCAAAAAATGGTGTGGGTGCTTTTTTGGACAGAAGCAGTAGAGATCAAAATGAAAGAATAAAAAGGTACAAAATGTGAATTTAGCGTAATAGACTCCCTTTAAAATTCCAGGAAAATGTTTTCAAACTGATTTAAACTTTAAAACCGAAGACTAGAATATGTTACTCTTAAAGCAGCAACACTTCATACATGCCATAGTGGCTGTCATTAAGTATCTGACATAAAAAATAAGCAACACATTAATGCAGTGGTTCCCAAATGTGGAACCAAGCATCAGTGACGTTCAGGTTAAGATAAATATCCGATATAGGATTTAGGGCCACATCTTCAAGCAGCCTGGGTCGCATCCGAAAAGATCCGGGCATGAAAAGATCAGGTACAGATCACATGAAGGTGAAAAAAAAATAAAATAAAATCGGAATTGGGTCACTTCAGGCAGCAGTGTGAACGTAAACATAAAGTAGTAAAGAGCGTTTGAAGATAAATCTCTTTTAATCAAACATTAATATTCCAGAAATATTATGCATGTATGAAATACACACTAAAAAATTCAGGCAGGCTGAGTTCCTTTTTTCTCACAGCCGGATTCTGCTTTACACAACCTGACACTACCGACTGTAGAGGCCTGTCAGCTGGCGGAGCTTTGCTCTCAGAGACAGGGAGCGGCGCACCGGGCTGGTAACCGCCGCTGAGTGGTTCCTCGGTCTGATCACAGATATCAGGAGGCTTTTCAGAGACGACGAGCTGCAGGTGAGACTGAATGAGGAGAGGCTTGATCTTTTTTTGAAGTACCAAAGTTTGTGCTGCAGCATCATCTGCCACAAAGTGAAATAATTTTGACTAAACTGAATGTTTCAAACTATTTCTGATTTCAAAGATTGTTTACGTATGCCACCCTACAAATTTATTGATACCTCAGGAAAAGATGTATAAATTAATGTATTTTTTATTGCAGTAAATGTATTTATTCAGAAAAAATCCAACTCAGTTCTGGCCTTTTGACTGATGTTTTACCAAATAGTTTTGAAAAATATTTACACTTTTACATTTTATTTCATCACAGTATTTTATTATGATAATTAATAACTGTGAAGTACTTTGGTCAGCTGTTATTTATAAATGTGCTATTTTTATTATTAAATATAAATAAACTCAAGCTGTTTTTAACCAAAATTTCTATACAATTTTCTCTTTTTTAATTAGATAGGAGTGTCCATAAGATTTAATTTTTCCTAGGTTACAATAATAACTTCACACATAAGACCATTTGTCTTAGCCACTTCTCAAAATGGGCAAGACAAGAGAACATGCTATTCAAGTAAGGCATATAAAATGCAACAGGTAAATTAGCAATAATGAAAGCAAATAAACTCTCTATGTAGTTTGAGATTGTGCTACTTTATTAAAAGATTCACTTATCGTAAAATGTCATATTTTACCCCACGCAGCCACGCTTTTACGACTTCATCCAATATCGAACTGTTAATTATTCAGCACTTTCACTGGGGACGTTGTCCAACTGACAATGTCATTGTGGCTGAAAAGCTGCTGCCAAAAACCTCCAAACTCAATTTCCAAAATTGAGACGAGACGACTTTATTGATCCGAATAGGGAAACGCCAGAGAAAACGAACAATGACACAGCTCTACCAAAGTCACTGAAACTGGATTAAAGGTGACCTACTGCGCTTCCTTGAATAGGTTTAATTTTTTCCACAAAATTATTCTTAGATAACATTTTTTTTAGCAATTCCACTGCAGCAGTAGAGACCAAAATGGAAGTACATGCGCTTTATGTAAACGGTTTATGTTATTTGCAGACCGGCTTTAAAATTTGAACCTAAAAAGGCCATCCACCCCCGTAAAACCGAGGTCTGCTCTGATTGGTCGACGCCACTGGCCTGAACAGACACAGGCCGCCGTTGCATGTCAGCTTAGCTGAAAATGAACAAATTGAGACAGTGATTCAGTGGATATAAATTAGAAAGTGGCCCAAAGCGTAGAATGAGTCATCTTCATTCTTAATTGCATTCCAAGAAATGACAAAACCCATTAGGACCAATATCTATAAAAAGACTTTTTTTTTCTTTGTTGGACAAAATGCTGGTGTGTGTAAGTAAGCAGAAGATGATGAATGAACATTTCAGGAAGGATATTTGTATTGTATACAGAATTACTGTCTTTTGAGGCCAAACTGTAAATATTGCTAAAAATAACAAACTGTCTGGATTACATGAATAACAGTCATAAACATCCGGTTTAGAGTAACACAATATAGGATTTCAAGATTTCCAGCCCTATAAAAAGAATGCTGCATTGAGATTTTCGACCTTTAGGTCAGAGAAGAGCTGACAAACATATCACGTTTCACTGGCTTCTTCACCAGCAGCGACATGCTCAGGATCTCTGCAGATCCCAACCTCGCCCTCCACTGTAGTAACTTCAAACCAAAGCAGTCAGGCAGTGTGTGCGTGTGTGTGTGTGTGTGTGTGTGTGTGTGTGTGTGTGTGTGTGTGTGGGGGGGGGGGGGGGGGGGGGGGGGGGGGGGGGGGGGGGGGGGGGGGGGGAGGCTATGCTTGGATGTATCTTGTTTTATTTTTACAGTGTAACTCTTTAGTGTCATGTTCTGGGGTTTTCTTTCAGCTCCTTGTGGAGTTTTTGTGTATGCACTGGTTCTGTTTCCACCACTAGAGGGAGCCTATTCCATTTGGTCGGAGGGCGAGGATGACGTCATCCCACACCTGAGGCGAATTGAGCTCATCAACGAGACGTTCAAGAGAGGCAGACTGCCAGTCCTTCGGCGCCTGAGTGTTAGCCAGTCATGGTAGCTCCAAGCCCCTAGAAGCTTGCTTCTGTTACTCTGTTTCCTAGTGAAAAAGAAAACTTCCTTGTTGTTTTTTCTCGCCTTCAGGTGCTTCCTCCTGGCCTCTCGTTGTCCGAGCCCCCAGACTCACTCCATCCGTGAACCACCAGCTCCTCCCAGATTCCCACGACTGGCAGTCGTACTGCTTCTCTACCGCCGCCGCTCTAGCCTACCTGTCCGCCCTCCGACGTGCTCCCGTTTCTTCCTGGATTTCAGCCAGCCAACATCACCGCGACCTGGAACCACTGAGAACCATAAACCCCGCACATTTCAGTACTCCCTCACCTCGCTAACCCAGCGGTCCTTCAAGTAAGACTTGTTCCCTCCCTCACATGCAATATTTTACTAGAACCTTGAACTCACCATCTACTCTGCCCCTCCAGTGAACCGCTTGTTTCCTGTTGTCGCCTTTCTCCCTGGATCGACCCGAGCCTTCAGTGCTCTGCAGCAGTGTCTTCAATAAACTTCACTTTTTTTCTGTACTACAGTTTTCCCCTGAGTGTGTTCTGCATTTGGGCTAACTATTCACTCTCAATATGACAGAACACTCAGGCCAACAGCTCAGCCCAGCAGATGCTATCAGGAGAACGCTATCAGAACAACAATCCATAATTCAAACCCATGAAACCGCATTAAGACAACTTCACACTCTCCAGACTGAAACTAATCAACGTCTAGCCGATCTCACCACTCTCCTTCAACAGTCTCTTCCCCAGCCTCCACCTCCAGCTCCAGCCCCCGTTCCAGATCCGGTTCCAGCGATCCAACCCGTGTTTTCGGATGTTCGATACCCTCCTCCAGAAAGATTTTCAGGTGATCGAAATAAATGTAACGGGTTCATATTACAATGCTCCATCGTTTTCAACCATTCACCTCAGAACTATTCACAAGATGGAGCAAGGATCGCTTATGTTATCGCCCTGCTGTCTGGGAAGGCATTAATGTGGGCAGAGACCCGTTTTCCTGACCCAACTAATTATGGCTGTTCTTTTGATAATTTCCTGAAAGAATTCAAACAAGTATTTAGTTATGACTCCGACAAATCATTCAACTCCCGGGAATTGTGGAATCTAAAACAAGGCAAACGATCCGCCGCAGATTTTGCCATTGATTTCCGCATACAGGCGGCTGCCACAGGCTGGAATGCCGCTGCTTTAAAGAGCGCGTTTTATAACGCTTTAAACGACACACTTAAGGATGAGTTGGCGACGCTAGACGAACCAGAGACACTGGAACAATTAATCAGTTTAACCATCCGTCTTGATAATCGACTCCGCACCCGCGCTAAACAGAGGGACCGGAGGAGCTCGCCAGGGGAAAATCGGGAGATTGCCACCTCAGCACTTGCGGTCTCACCTCCCAGTGGGCTTTCGGAGCCTGAGCCTATGCAGGTGGGTCGAACTCGGCTAACCCCCGAAGAACGCCAGCGTCGTATCTCCGCCCGGCTTTGTATATACTGCGGCTCTCCAGGTCATTTTCGCGCCAAATGTCCGGCTCTTTTAAACTCTCAGGTCCGCCAGTAGAAAAGGAGGGGCTGGCGGACCATCTATCTACTGCCGAATCCCCTCGTCTGTTACTCCCTGCCACTATTCTCCATCATAAACAGTCATTTCCCCTTTCTGCTCTCGTAGACTCCGGTTGCGAGCAGAATTTAATCGATGAGACCCTTGCCAAACAAATAGCAATCGAAACAGAACCTCTGCCAGTTCCCCTGCGCGTTACCGCGATTGACGGTAAAATGCTACCGCAAGTCACTCACCGGACCAAACCGCTCCATCTGGTGATTTCCGGCAATCACAGTGAGTTGATTTCTTTTTTTGTTTTTTCCACTGCCCACTCTCCCATAATTCTCGGCTATCAATGGTTACAACAACACAATCCCCAAATAAACTGGTCTGACAGACACGTCTCATCCTGGTCCACGTTTTGTCATTCCTCCTGTCTCCGCTCCGCTGTTCCACCGGGTTCGTCGCCGGTGGAGCAGCAGGAGGCGGACCCTGTCGATCTGTCTACCGTTCCGTCTGAATATCATGATCTCTCTGCTGTTTTCAGTAAAACTAAAGCCCTTTCTTTACCACCTCATCGTCCTTATGACTGCGCCATCGATCTTCTCCCAGGAGCCCCTCTGCCATCCAGCCGTTTATACAACATATCCCGACCTGAGAGAGAAACCATGGAGCAATACATCAAAGACTCGTTAGCAGCCGGTATTATCCGTCCATCTTCGTCACCACTGGGGGCGGGGTTCTTCTTTGTGGGGAAAAAGGACGGATCTCTGAGGCCCTGTATAGACTATAGGGGATTAAATAACATCACAGTCAAAAACAAGTATCCATTACCACTTCTGTCTTCAGCCTTTGAACCCGTTCATGGTGCAACAATCTTTTCCAAGCTCGACCTGAGAAATGCATACCACCTCCTCCGAATCCGCAAAGGAGACGAGTGGAAAACGGCTTTCAAAACTCCTATTGGCCACTTTGAATACCTGGTCATGCCTTTCGGTCTATCTAATGCCCCAGCCTTTTTCCAGGCTCTCGTTAATGATGTTCTAAGAGACTTCTTAAACATATTTGTTTTTGTATACCTTGATGACATCCTGATTTACTCTAAGTCCCCTGAGGAGCACCAACGCCATGTCCGTCTGGTATTACAACGACTACTGGAGAACAAACTTTATGTTAAAGCAGAGAAATGTGAATTTCATCAGACCTCTGTTTCTTTCCTGGGATTCATATTAGGAGGCGGACAGGTCAGGCCGGCCGAGGAGAAGATCCGGGCGGTGCTGGAGTGGCCCAGGCCCGAGACCCGCAAGCAACTTCAGCGTTTTTTGGGCTTTGCCAACTTCTACCGCCGCTTCATCCGGAACTACAGCCAGACCGCACTACCGTTAACCGCCCTTAACTTCTTCAAAGATCCCATTCAGCTGGACCGAGGAGGCCGACGCTGCCTTCACACGTCTCAAGAACCTCTTCGCGCACGCTCCCATATTAGTTCAACCTGACCCCACTAAACAATTTATTGTTGAAGTCGACGCATCTGACACTGGTGTGGGGGCAGTATTGTCTCAGGTCTCGTCCCATGACCATAAAACTCATCCGTGTGCCTTTTTTTCACGCAGATTAACCCCTCCGGAGAGGAATTTTGACGTTGGAGACCGGGAACTTCTAGCCATCAAATTGGCTCTGGAGGAGTGGAGACACTGGCTGGAGGGGGCGGAACATCCTGTGCTGGTCTGGACTGATCATAAGAACCTATCCTACCTTCAGTCCGCAAAGAGGTTGAATCCCCGACAGTCACGCTGGTCCTTATTTTTCTCCCGTTTCAATTTGTCCATCTCCTATCGCCCGGGCTCTCGTAACATTAAACCTGATGCCTTGTCCCGTCTTTTCTCTCCCGATGATTCCGATAAGATTCCAGCCACCATCCTCCCTCCCAGTTGCACTGTTGCCACAGTCACCTGGGAGATGGAGGATATAATTAAACAAGCACAACAGTCTGAACCCACGCCAGACAATTGCCCTTCTAGGAAAATTTTTGTCCCATCATCTGTCCGAGCCCGGTTTCTCCAATGGATCCATGCTTCAAGATTCTCTGGCCATCCTGGCACCAGCCGAACCATCGCTCTAGTAAATCGTAGATTCTGGTGGCCCTCCGTTCATAAAGACGTCCGTGAATTTGTTCTAGCCTGCACCATCTGTTCCCGCAATAAATCATCCCATCAACCTCCCTCTGGTCTCCTTCAGCCTCTCCCGATTCCGAAACGCCCTTGGTCCCACATCGCATTAGATTTTGTTACTGGTTTACCCGTTTCCAAAGGCATGACCACTATTCTCTCCATTGTTGACCGTTTTTCCAAAGCCTGTCATCTCATCCCCCTCCGCAAACTGCCCACTGCATTTCAAACAGCTCAACTCCTGGTCAAACATGTTTTCCGGCTTCATGGTATACCCCAAGACATCCTTTCTGACAGAGGACCACAATTCACATCACAGGTTTGGAGAAATTTCTGTTCCGCTTTACACGCCAAAGTCTCACTCACCTCTGGTTTTCATCCACAGTCAAATGGTCAAACTGAACGACTCAATCAAGATCTGGAATCCATGCTCCGCTGCTACACTTCCACCAACCCTTCTGACTGGTCCCAATTCCTCCCGTGGGTAGAATATGCACACAACAGTCATGTTTCTGCTGCTACCGGTCTGTCCCCCTTTGAAGTATCCATTGGCTATCAACCCCCACTACTCCCATCTGACGAAGAAGACATTTCTGTTACATCCGTCCGCCATCACATCCGTCGTTGTCACAGCATCTGGAACACAACTCTCCACAACCTCAACCTCAACGCAGCCCAGATAAAGCGTCAAGCGGACCGCAGAAGGCGACCTGCTCCGACATATGCCCCCGGTCAACAAGTATGGTTATCCTCCCGGGACATTCCTCTCAAGGCCATGTCCAGAAAACTTTCCCCTCGTTACATTGGACCATTTGAAGTAGAAACCATCGTAAATCCGTCTGCTGTCCGTCTCCGTTTGCCCGCTTCCCTCCGTATCCATCCCACCTTCCATGTCTCCCAAATCAAACCCGTCCAGACCAGCACACTCTGCCCTCCAGCCGAGCCCCCTCCACCCCCCCGTGATATTGATGGCCATCCTGCATATACTGTCCGCCGGATCGTGGACTCCCGTCGGCGAGGTCGCGGCTGGCAGTACCTTGTCGATTGGGAGGGCTACGGTCCGGAGGAACGCTCGTGGGTCCCTGGGTCCTTTATCTTAGATCCATCCCTCATTACTGACTACCGTTCCTCCCTTCCCTCCAGTTCCTCTAGGCCGCCAGGTGGCGACCATTGAGGGGGGGGTACTGTCATGTTCTGGGGTTTTCTTTCAGCTCCTTGTGGAGTTTTTGTGTATGCACTGGTTCTGTTTCCACCACTAGAGGGAGCCTATTCCATTTGGTCGGAGGGCGAGGATGACGTCATCCCACACCTGAGGCGAATTGAGCTCATCAACGAGACGTTCAAGAGAGGCAGACTGCCAGTCCTTCGGCGCCTGAGTGTTAGCCAGTCATGGTAGCTCCAAGCCCCTAGAAGCTTGCTTCTGTTACTCTGTTTCCTAGTGAAAAAGAAAACTTCCTTGTTGTTTTTTCTCGCCTTCAGGTGCTTCCTCCTGGCCTCTCGTTGTCCGAGCCCCCAGACTCACTCCATCCGTGAACCATCCAGCTCCTCCCAGATTCCCACGACTGGCAGTCGTACTGCTTCTCTACCGCCGCCGCTCTAGCCTACCTGTCCGCCCTCCGACGTGCTCCCGTTTCTTCCTGGATTTCAGCCAGCCAACATCACCGCGACCTGGAACCACTGAGAACCATAAACCCCGGACATTTCAGTACTCCCTCACCTCGCTAACCCAGCGGTCCTTCAAGTAAGACTTGTTCCCTCCCTCACATGCAATATTTTACTAGAACCTTGAACTCACCATCTACTCTGCCCCTCCAGTGAACCGCTTGTTTCCTGTTGTCGCCTTTCTCCCTGGATCGACCCGAGCCTTCAGTGCTCTGCAGCAGTGTCTTCAATAAACTTCACTTTTTTTCTGTACTACAGTTTTCCCCTGAGTGTGTTCTGCATTTGGGCTAACTATTCACTCTCAATATGACATTTAGACACAAAGCATAAAACTTAGGCCAGAGGCGGTTATTATTCTGACTGCCTGGTACAAACGGCTGTGAAAACACCTCTACCATGAACTGTATGTACGCTTGTTTATGTACAAAAAATATGTGTAAGAAAGTATTTTTGGTCACATTAAACCAGAGTCTTTATGCAAAAGAAAATAGTTGGTGTAAATTATATCACTTGGCATATAACTGGACAAACAAATTCATTGACTTTTTAATATTTTATTGCTTTTAACTATGTCTGTTTAATTAAGTCTAATTTAGTTTTATACTTTTATTTGTTGGCAGAAAGGAGCAAAACATTTCTGCCCCAAAAAAATCTCAGAAATTTTCAGGAAGAAACTTGGAATTTTCTGAGTTTGGGAAGTTAAAAATTTGCTTACAAAAAAGACAAACAAACAACAAGAAAAAACAAAAAAGAATTTTTGAAACAAAGCCCATAAAAAATTAAAATTTCTGATTTTGAAAAGTTGACAATTTGCTAAATTCCTAAATCCAGAATGTGAGATTTTCTAGCAAAGACTCAGAAAATTTTAAATTAACCTGAGAAATCTTTGAGATAATTTAAAATTTTCTCAAACGCTTCAACCAAGCATCACGGGACCAAATGAATCAGAATCAGCGTTTGGTTCTGTTACTGCATCAGAACCACTTTTAGGTTTACAATACATTTTCAGGCCACTGCATGTTATTTGTCCTCCAAATTATGCCTGTTTCCAAAAATTTTAAACTTTTTGGAAACATCAAAATAGTTTAAAATTGGAAACTTTTTGACTTTTGAAACCCAGAAATTTTTCAATGTCAAGAATTTGAAATTTTCTCAGACTTCTCAAATTAATTTCAAAATATCTGATTTTGTTTTTGTCTAGAAATTTTATGAGATTAATCATTTATATAGACATTTATATAAACATCTATCTATCTATCTATCTATCTATCTATCTATCTATCTATCTATCTATCTATCTATCTATCTATCTATCTATCTATCTATCTATCTATCTATCTATCTATCTATCTATCTTAGTGATCAGTATAAAAACCAGATGCTCATGAGTCAAATAAATTTATTTTATGACAAATTAACTAAGCTGTAATTGCAGGTGCTAATTTATTAAAGTTACATTGATTAATTTTGCAATAAAGTTCAATATTCCAATGTCAAGTTAAATCAATAAAGTTGAAGCAGGAGGGAATACGTTTTGACACTGGGCCACATGATTTTCTTGAAAGACCTTGAAGCAAAACAAAAAGAAGGAGTGTACACCATACGCATTAATTAAGATAAATGAGTAATTGAATTACTTTGCTTAAATTGGTTCTACCAACGTTGTGGAAACAACTGTTTGCTCTGGCAGATTTATTTCAAGGTAAAGCCTAAAGTGCACACTGTTCCACTGAAAGAGTTTTCCTAGCAATAAATGGAAATTAACCCATTTTTTTATTACATTTTGCTCCCAGATATTGTAAGAAGCAGGAAAGGCAATTATTGAGATGCACAATTATTCTCTGAGACTGTTATAAATCCAGGGCACTCACAAATCCGCTCCATGCCAGGGAGTTGCATGTTCAGCTGGCGTCGAGCCAAGACAATAAAACAGAAAAGCTATTTTTATTTAAGCATTTTCACAGAGAAGAAGGGTGAGCAGAAATACAAATGTTTGATTTTATGTTCAAAAGGGTCTTTTTTGAGTGCAGCGTTGTGTCCAATGCACAGATACTTCTCTCCTCCCCATTATCAATAGAAAGTGTGTAAGTGGAAGACGAAAGCTCCCACTGTCAGCTCTCGTGACTCTCCACATGTTCCTGATGTCTATCTGGATGCCGGGCCTCATCCTCATCAAAGCCAACGCTCAGCTTGTAGATCACCGGCTGACATAATCGGCTTTGACCGCAGCCCAGTTTGTACAACTTTGGCAAAGGTGAGGAAACTTTTAACACAAGCAGATTTGGCTGTGAAATGTTTCCCTAATCAAACTCTGTTTGTGCGCCAGCAGCTCTTTTTTGTTACCGACATATTTTTATTCCAGTAAAAGTAACAAGTAGCCATCCAAGAAATTACTCAACTAAGATTAAAAACGTATTTGGTAAAAAGTCTACTGAAGTCCCGAGTAACTGATCAAATTATCAATAATTTCATATTTGGAAATTACATCATCAGACGGACCAAGATATAAAGTTCAGTGGAAATTTTGATATTTTAAGGATGAAAAAGACAATAATTCAAAATAAAATTTTTCAAAATCAATTTCTTTCAAGAAAAACTTAAAAAAGTATTTCAGGTGTGTGTGTGTGTGTGTGTGTGTGTGTGTGTGTGTGTGTGTGTGTGTGTGTGTGTGTGTGGTGAATATTTGATTAAAACATGTTTCATTTAATGTGCAGAAAATTCAAAAGTTTTACTCAAACAAGAGTAGCAATACTTAAAAATATAATTACTGAAGTAAAAGTAAAAAGTACAAGATGGTAGAAAATACTCAGAAAAGTAATGTAAAAAATGTTATTCAAGTAAATGTAATTGAGTAAATTTAACTCAGCTTTTGTGGTAAGAAATCTTGTGATATTCAGTAATTTATTTGATGTATTGGCATCAAATAAGAGAGAGCCGAGAGTGGAGACCTGTGGAGCTCCGCCAGACATTTTTGTTTAGTCAGAATCCAAGGATTTGAACCGGCAACTCACCGATTGCAGAGCAAATTTCTACCATCGTCACCCAATTTGGGCAATTACATCTTCACAAAGGTCAAGGTGAGTTTGCGCAGCGTGTTTCTCTTAATTGATAATGTTGAATTAATAATTTGAAAATTGCCTTTCTCTGTTTGTTTACCTGAAATGACAACAAAAAACTGAAAGGACACAATACATTTTCAGGCCACTGCATGTTATTTGTCCTCCAAATTACGTCTACAGTAATACAATAAACTAAAATCAATCAGTTTAGCTGGAGTGCTGCTTCATTTTCTGGAAGCTTTTCTGTATTTCATCTGTGTGTAACTGAAAGTCCAATGTAGAGAAAGGCTGTCTTCTCTAAATGTGAATTTTGGTGGATATTGATGGACTGACTGTGTGTTCTGTCTGCTAAAATGTGACCAGAATGTCTGAGGCTTCATTTGTCCCTCAGCGAATACTGGCAGTGAATAAACAATCGAAAAGGACTGGGATTCTTTTTACACCAACAAACCTTCTTATATACGGCTTCAAAAAGAAAACGATTTATTTCTGGATTAATTGCCCAAACACTGTGGCTTTAAATCAAGCACACAAGTGTCGATTATTTATATAAGAAAGGATGTGTCCACATTTTACCGGCAGGGATTGCGGCACAATAGTGAGTTCAAAAAATTTATGGAGGAGAATGTGGCGACATTTAATGCTGGAGGCTTTGGAGATTAAACCTCTGCAGACGTTACAAATCATACAGAAGAGCAAATAGTGGTTAATGGATGAATGGATGAGGAAGATGAGAGGGAGTAAAAAGGGGGGATGAGAGCCAAAAAGCAGGTATGGATGATGAATGAGGACTTTGGGACAACGAAGGAAGATTTAATGAGGAGTGAAAGGATGAGGAATTAGAGATGAGACTGACAAAGGATGAGGGGGTTAGTAATTGGGAAAAACAAGTGTAAGAGGATTAATAGTGAATGAGGGATGAGGGGGATGAAATACTGGAGATAAGAGTGTCATTATTAAAGGGAACCTAATATGTAAAATTCACATTTTGCATGTTTTTGTCATTCTATTTTAATCTCAACTGTTTCTAAAAACAACCCAAGCACTTAAAAAAAAAACAACCAGCCGTGTTTTAAGCAATAAGTTTATGTCTTTTGGTGTCTGGAAAACGAGCCGTTTTAAAAACCTCCCAGTTTCTAAAACTGGGAGGTTTCAAACCTTCTCAGTTTCAATCTTTGGGCATTGGCCTCAGCCAAGCCCAGTCCCATTACCTAGCAACCTAAGTTGGGTTCCAGCACGTTTGGTCAGCTGCTGTTACCGCTGTATGTGCTGTACAATGGCTGCTTGAAAAGACAAATATTTTGCAGCATTCCTTTTGGTTGTGCAGGAGGCTCCACTTTTGCTTTTCAAAGCTGAATGGTTGTATAATTGCACACCTGTTTTCAGTCATTGTCATGTGTGAAAGTGAACCTTGAGTTGGTGGGCGTGGCCAGCAGTAGATTATTTGGATTAAAAGTGACAAGATGCCCTAAGACACAAACTAACATCTCATTATAGCAATGATTTGTCCAAAAAAATAAATAAATAGAATATAGACCGTAAATATTAGCCTGTTCAAGGAAGAATAACATGTCACCTTTTATGCTGGGATACAAGATGAAACTGATGGATGAGAAGGACGACAGAATGAGGTTTAGAGGGTTGGACGTTACTGAGAGATGGGAGGAATAAAAATAAATAAGAGTAACATTGGCTTAAGATTTAGGGATTGAATCAAATGGTTGCAGGAATAATGATGAGCGATAGTAAGAGCGACAAAGAGTAGAGAATAATAGAACATGAACAGGTGAGTTGGGTAAAAATAGACGGCTGTGTTGTTAGAGGTGTGATTAAGGTGAGACCCTCTTTGTAGGTTTTATTAGTTTTACAAATCAGATCAAAGATCAATGTGTTTGTTATTATTCCAGCTACAAATGAAGATGAGACACGATCCTTTGGAAATGCATCATTTAGGCTCTAATATATTCATTTAAAGAATTCGTACAATTAATTCATGTTTAATTTTAATCATTTTAATCACAGCTCTGACTTTTAACTTCAATATCGACTTTAATCAACTCAGGAAAATCCTTAATATCCGATCAAAGTATTGACTTTTTAATATAGCTGATTTATAAAGTGTATTTGGAACGTTTGTATTAAATAAATACACAATGATAAATATATTAGATATATTTTTAAAAGGTTTTCTATATTTTATTATTTAAATTAATTATTTATTAAAAAGGTAGATTTATCTGGAGCGATTCGGGGTAGCGGGTGAGTTTCTAAAATGGATTAAGATACTTTGCAGTTCCCCGTCAGCCTGTGTCATGACTAATGGTGTTCAATCTCCACCTTTTGCAATACATAGGGGAACTCGACAGGGTTGCCCTCTATCCCCGCTCCTATTTGTCCTTGCACTGGAGCCCCTAGCAGTGGTTATTAGATCACAGCAAAATATACATGGCATAATGATTAGCAGCAAAGTCCATAAAATAGCGTTATACGCAGATGATATTCTGTTATTCGTAACAAAACCCGATATTTCAATACCAGCTATCTTGTCCACTATCTATGAGTTTGGTTCCTTCTCAGGTTATAAAATCAATTTTGATGAATCAAAAGCGATGCCACTTGCTACTGTCCAGGACCTTCCCTCTAGCCGTTCCCTGAGATGTTCCCAACACGGCTTCACTTACCTTGGAGTTAATGTGTCCCCTAACCTGTCAGAGTTATGGAAGCTTAACGTCTCTCCAACACTTAGCAAAATAAGGAGGGACTTAGAAAGGTGGCATGACCTTCCCTTATCATCAATGGGGCGTATAAGTTTGATTAAAATGAACATTTCCACGACTTTATATCCCCTCCAAATGTTACCCCTTTGGATCTCCAAAAAAGTTACTACAGATATAGAGAGGGCATTTTCCAGGTTTATTTGGCATGGAAAGAGACCACGACAGAAAATCAGAACTTTACAGCTTCCTGTGGACAGAGGTGGCTTGGCTCTGCCAAACATCTACTATTACAATTGGGCTTGCCATGCTCGTTATCTCTGGGACTCATGGCTACATGCTCATCTCAACTCGGACCCCTGCCTGGATTCGTGGGCCTCTCCGCCTGCTTCCTTGTGGAGCCTCGCAACTGGTGATAAGAAGAGGCTATCAAGAGCTTTATGCAGATGGAGACTTTTTATTTGTAATAAGAGTAAAATTATAATCAACTCCTTACAGTGGAAAATGGTAAATGCAACACAAAGTTTTTGTCTTTTTATAACAAAAGGAGTTTTATTGAAAATCAGCCTTAATCTAACTTATTAAACTTGACTAAATATAACGAGCATTTTTGAAAGAAAGAAACCCAAATCCTCAATAATTTTTTAAATATAGGTGTGTTTGTTTTTAATACAGCAACATTCTTTTTACATATTTGTATTTTTCCTCCCAGAAATTAAAAAAACAAAAACAAAAAACTTTTATATATATTTTCTTTACTTTCGATTTGACTATTTTGACTGATCTGCCAAAACATTTAGACACCCGTGTAGGAGCCTGTTTTAAAATGTTTAATAAATAGCTGAAAAGATGCAACATTTGATCAATCAAATCTGTCAGAGAAGAAGCCTAATTTACAGTGAAGACATTTTAGATCATAATTAGAGGAAAGACATTTTTTGTAAAGGAAGGTCGACTCGTCCCTGAAACTTGTGATGAAGCTCGCTGCTGCTGTTGCTAATCCTTTAGCGTCTTCCTGTGTAAATGCAGCGGGTCAGCCAAGAAGAGCATCTTAAATAACCACAGGCCCTACATTCGTTTGAAATTAAATAAAAGTGGAGAGGCAATCAGACGGAAAAACTAACTCTGAGAACTCTCCCTATTCAGCAGCGTCTCTTTTTGTGTGACATCTCCCTCCCAACATTCACACTGGAGCAACACGAGCGACGTGGGGTGTAGTAAACCCTCACTGACGCTCCCTCACTTTCAAATCTAGGGCACGGGACTGCTCTACGCAAAACAGATAGCGGTGACAGATTTAGAAGTAAAAGATTAAACCCGTGAGAGCTGAGAAACACACAGAAAAATATCCTTGTTCCGTTGTTTACAGAGGCGTTCTGTTCACTAACAGGGCCGGTAAAAGCATTTTGGGGGCCTGAAGCAACTTTTTTTGGGTGACCCCCATACCAACATGTCAAGACCAAACAATGTATAATTTATAAGCTACTTTATGTGTGTAACACACCTTCTATCATTAGCATCATTTGTGATTAGCATACATTATAGCAGATTATTGATTTTGACCTTACAGGAGTAACAAAGTAAGAAAAATAATTTGGATTTTGAAACGCAGAGTTGTATTTAAGTGTGCCAATTTGTTTTAACTATTTGAGACACTAAATTTAATATCTTATATTTCCCCAACAGTGGCAACAAAAGGAAGAGATTAATCCCGATTATGTACAAAAACAATGCAAAAATTGTGTTTTCATATTTAATAGCATTTAGTTTGCAATTTTCAATGTTATTTAATATTAATAAACAGCTTTTAAGATGCCACTAAAAATGATCAGTTTCTCTGATTTTACTTTTTATATGTTGTTCTTTTATTCCATGAACTACTGAAAACATTGAAATTCCAGGCAAACATTTAGTTGAGAAATGGTCAAAATCACAAAAAAGATGCATTCCTTTCACACCTCAAATAATGCAAAGAAAACAAGCTGATATAAATTGTAGAAGCAACAATACTAATGTTTTAACTCAGGAGGACTTCAGAAATCAATAATTGGCTGAAAAATCAGGAGGTTCAGTGCAGTGGGCTCTTCAATTTCTCCAGGGCTTTATGTGTTTTCCTTCAAGCCACTTTGGTGCTTTTGGGGCCCCCTGGTGGTGTGGAGGACCCTAAACTGCCAGTAAGCCTGCTTTGCTTTGGGCTGGCCCTGCTCAATAACACACCCAATTAGAAGATAGAAATAAAAAGTACAGTCGTTGCATTCTGTAAACCCCAAATACACAACAATGTGGGATTTAAAGCTGCTCTGGTGTTGACCACAACAATATTTAGTCACTGATGAGCACGAATGTTCACAGACACACCTGGAAGGATCACAGCAGCCCTCCCTGTGGGGAAACTGTATATTTAGAGTCACGGGATCAAGGTCAAGGCAGGGGGAATGCAGCACAGAGTGCGCTTCTATTATCTCTGCAGAAAACCAGCATGACAAGAGGTCTTCTTTTACCCCACAAACATATGCCTACCCCTTCCACTTGTTCACATTATGCTTCCTTACAGCCTCTACTTTCAATGTATTTCACTCTGATGCATTGACAAAAAGCAGTGCATAATATGGCGGATCGATAATATCTGTATTAAGACTAAATTTCTTCTTTAGTTTCAGATTTTGTTTTAATTTTGAATTGCAGTTTCTCAACTCTACCTGAGAAGAGCTTTTGCTTTAATTTGCGATCAAATAATACCTTGTTAATTTAGGAAAAATGAACTCAAATCATGTTATTAAAGTATTTTGTAGATACCTATTAACTTTGTCCAAATTCAGCCCTGATTTAAACAAAACAATTTGGATTAAATAATTAAGTATGGTTTTAAATGAAAGTTTTCTTTATTTTATTATTTAAATTCATTATTTAAAAAGGTAGGGCATTTAGTTACTTAATTGCAAATTTCATAATTTTATAATATATTTAATTATTTACTGATTTATTTAATAATTTATTTGTACATTGAACTATTTAGTGGTAAATTAAATTACTTAATGACATTTTTAATCATGTTCTAATGCATTATAGAGTTACAAAAAAATATAAACATCAAAAGTTTGATGAAATATAAAACTTAAATGAAAGTATCAGTATTGATATCAACAATACAGACTTTTTATTAACTTGTTATTGTAATAAAACTTCTCTGCTGCATAAATATGAAGGAAAACCAGAAATGATTGCATTAATTCCCTTTTACTTAACCACATCAGATATGGAAGTAATTGCCTTTAGAAGTCACATAATTAGTGAATAAAAGGTACTTAATCTCAGGTAATTACATTACAGCTCACACACAAAGCTGGCCAAAGTTAAAACAAGTTTAGGTAATAAAATAATATCCCAAACTGCAAAATCAAAAATGTTGCTTGCTAACTTTTTTCTAGTTTCAAATGAAGTATGTTAATAAACTTAATAATAAATTAGACAAAACTGACTCACAAGATAAAGGAGCTTGTTTTAAGTAGATAACTTCTTAGTGTTGATAAAAACTAAATAAATGAAAGTCCTATTTCCACTGGCAGATTATGGCCCAGTAAAAGTCCACACTCTGAATCCAGATGTGCAAAACTGGTACAATTAAATCACAAAAGGCCTGGTTGTTCAAAGTACTGACTCAGGGAGGCTCAATACAAATGAATGCCACTAATTTAAGACTTTTTAGTAAAAAGAAAAAGTTGAAAGTATTATCTAGTGTTGATAAATCAAATGAAATCCAAATAAAATTCAATGTTTTTGGTTGTAATGTGACAAAATATGAAAGTAACTCAATGGGCTACTCCCCTGACTGCCATCCCAGATCAGCTCTCATCAGGACGAAGTGCCGTTTTAATTAACCGGAGCAGATCGGCTCCTCAACTATCTGATGGATAAGAGAGGCGGAGCACAGCGAGAGAGAGATTAGGAAAATTAAAGGTGGATGAAACAGAAAATAGATGCAGCCTGGGAGGAAAAAGAGAACAAACACAGAGCGGCGTGCTGCAGCCTCATAAAGGAACGGCTAAAATCATAATAACAAAATGAATAATTCAGCAGCGAACGGGGGAAAGGTTCACTTCACTATAATGAGCGTTTTTGTGAGGTCGTAGTTTTGTAACCTAAGCAGGGCTTTGAGCGTGTGGCTGTGTGTGAGTAGGAGATACTGCTGATTCAGTAGGGATGGATGAAGGTGACTCTCTACTGCCTGACTCTCCTCCTCATATTGATCCCAGTTGTCCAACTCAGATCTCACTCAAGGATACACTCATTGCCTCCTTGACATTTCCAATACGACACTGTGAAAGCTGTAACTCCACGCCTGGTCATTGAGGGGTTGTTGATCTGCCGGCAAAGTTAGAGGAAACCACAAAATGATCCACAAGATGACCAAAACTTAGGATGCATTCACACCAGCCCTGTTTAGTCCACTTTAATCAAACTCGAGTTCATTTGTCTCAAAGGTCTGGTTCAAACTCTGACGCAGTTCGGTTGAAGTGAACTCTGGTGCGGTTCAAATGAGTGGACAAAAGACTGCTCCAAAAGGAGGAGGCAAATTATGGCACAAAGCATTCTGGGTAAATATAACCAAAACAAACATGAGGGAGAAAAAGTTTGTGAATTTTACCCAAAGAAAAATCCTACAACTGCTGATATCTGATGCAACTCCATTTGCTTTGCATTTTGTGAAGAAAGAAGTTGCACTCATGTATTTTCCAGAAGTTTTCAAGCCGTTTCCTTCAGTAGGTCCTTGGAGCAGCGCCCCCACAGGTGAGGAGGGGAACAGGATTTTCAATTAGTATGTTTCATTTGACACAGTACAGTGTGAAATCAAACCACAGCAGCTGAAAATGTAACAAATGTTCCCAAATCGAACTCAGTGCACTAGATTATCAGGTGTGAAAACACCTTTAATCTGTAAACATGCAAGCACATGGCGCCACATTCTGGCTCGGATGTGTTGTTGTTTTCATACCAGACTGCACACAAAGAGTTGAGCACTAAGAATAGAGCAGGCTACAACTGCAGCATTCAAATGCAGTGGCTGGGAGCAAAGGTTTGGACCACATATGGGAGAATGTGCCTGTGTAGACCTGCACCGTCAAGGGTAAACTACACACACACACACACACACGCTTTAAGCTCACCTCAAAACAGCAGCATGAATATGCATGATGCCGAAGGACGCAGGAGAAACATAATTAGACAATCAACAACTCCCAGATGACACGCATTACTACGACAGACGGGATGTGCCCCTCACTTCATCCTCCCCTCTTGTTAGCAGTAAAAAGCCGAGTCGTGCTTATACGTCAACATGAATTCCCACTTACTAGAGGCTCAAACTTGGGCAGAGAGCTGGAACGAACAGAATGAAAGCCAGAGGTTCGGCACAGTGAAGGATGGGAGCCGAATGTGAAGACAACCCAGCATAAAATGTAACTCCACCTCAAATCAATTACAAAATTAATGCTTCAGATTCAGAGCAGACACTTTGAAATGAACCGAGACACACCTTAAAAGACAAACAGCAACACACTCTCACACTAAAAGTGCTGCAAGGCACTCTTATGCACGCTCCTGTGCACGTGCACTCACACACACCTGGCTGCGAAGTACACAGTATATATTTGAATGTGTGACTTATTCCTGGCAAAATGGGAGCAGGTGTCCCGAACAAAGGCTTCTGTTTAGGTTTCATTAAGCCAATTTGTGGAGGAGATTGGAAATTTAAAACAAATACAGGAAGGGGATCTGGGAAGTTGCAGAAGCTATTTAAGCATTCAGATGGACTCACAGAACCAGAAGCAGCGACTCGGCCGAGCCGCTTCCTGTGCGCCTCTTAGCGACAATTCATCACATTATTAAAAATAGTTTTCTGCATATTTTTAGCATTTGGTTATCTTTAATTTAGTGTCAACCACTGTAGTTAATCTAAATCAGCTGTTTTGTTTTTTTTTCTGATTATTGTTTTTCTTAAATTTACATTTTTTTTTTACTTTTACAATTTTCAGAAAAGATATTACTTTCAAAAATAATAAAATGCTTAGTTATTGTCATGTGGTTTATATGTATGAATAAAGCATTTAAAATACTGTTTCCATGTATTTTAACACATAATGTTCCTTTGAAGATCTGCTTTTTTAGAAAATTAAAACAAAAGTTTATCTCACCAAAACTGGAACATTACCAAAAATTTCCTTCTGATGGGGTTCGTTCATCAGATTAAAAATACCTTTAAGCAGGTATTAAACACAGCTTTCATTAAGCCGACATTTCTGTACGGAAATGTTTTTTTTTATTGGTATGATGTAATATTTTAATCTCCTACAAACAGGAATAAAAGCTTAAAAACATGCTTCACTTAATCAAGCAACTGAACTTTTCTATTACATTTACACGACCAAGGAAATGTGATTTTTTTTAAAATAGAAAAGTCTGTACATGCGCTTAAGCTTAAATTATTTCACAATTCTCAATGAACTGCAGGTTAGACTAATTATCAAGCTGATCAATTAAAGTGATGTCACGTTCATTAAACTAGTTATCTAGCAAGCCACTCCTTTTGTTTGTGAATTTTTTAGCTTTGTCGCACTTTTTCCTTCCACTGAACTTTCCATTACTGTGCTTAAATGGTTACCATACAACTCAGATGGCCAAATTTTCAGTTTATTCAGGAAACAACCAAATAAACTGACATGAGAGGAAAACAGTTAGCTGGGATGGCAGGACAAGAAGAGGGAAGCATCACTACTTTTAATGATGACAATAATAGTTATTATTATTTTAAATTTTATTTTTAATGCCCTTCATATATTGAGATCTCAAAGGGACAGTACTTATACTACAACTAATAAAAATAATTTGTGTGTTTTCACATACAGATAAAACAATTTTTAATTAAATTGTGATTGAAGGAATTTGTTTGGCATTGAATAATTCAGTTTAAAGTTATGTACTTTACATCTTAAGTAAAAAGAATGAACAAATACAGTCCAGATTCACATTAACAACGCAAAAATTTTTTAAATCAGAAATATATCACACTGTATTGAAGCCTTACTTATAACTTTTCCCTTAAAGATGGTGACACCCCCAACATCTTGCAGCCATGGGTGGAGAGCCACAATCAAATTCACTTACAATAACCAGTTGTAAAACAAAACTCATCTCATGGTTGACTTTTTTTTTCAGGTGCAAACTCACCAGACACCATGCTGCCAGACACACACTCACACACGTACACGCACATTTGGATTTCACACAACAGATTCTCAAATCGCTCATATTTAGGCAAAAAACAAAAGAGTGAAACACTGACCTGCCATGCCGCTGACACACACACATCCTCTTCAAGCAGTTCAGCCTTTCAAAGAGGATCCGTTTGAACGCGTCTATATACATTGACCCTGTTGAGGTTAAAGAACAAGCCAGCACTTCAATGTTTTCTCACGAATCGCTTGATTTGAAATAGAAGCAGCAGCAGCAACTGCGGGACGAGCCTCGATAAAAGCTGAGGAGACGCGATCGCCGCAGAGAAAGAGAAAGTCAGACACGATGTGCGCGGCTGACGGGATGTTTGGACACTACTGATGCTCTGAGAGCTCCGTGGTGATCTTGTAGAGAGGGGGAGCGCGGAGAGAGAGAGAGCGAGAGAGAAACAACACACACACACACACACACACACACACACGCTATCAGCCAAATCTGACAGCGCCGCTTATAATTTTATAGCAGCTGCACAGTTGGGAGCAAACAACGCGTCCAGGATGGATGAGCTTGTTCGGAAGGAGCTATTTTAACTTGTGCAATTCACAGAATAATCCCTTTCTTACCTCCATATTCGCTGCCCGTCGCCTTGGATGCTTTATTCTCCCAGGTCGTCCAGGTATTGAAGCGCAATGAAAGTAGAGTAAATGCTGAAAAAGAAAAAAACTTACAGGCTATACTGTAAGTTTAAGGGAAGAGAAGGTGCTGCCGAACTTGTTCCCAGACGCATTGCTGCAGGAAGCCGAGCTTTGGGGTAAATGGGACGCGTGCGGTCAGGTGGATGATCCTGACATGTTCTTTGAGCGCAATGACACCACAGACGAGAAGGTTAACCATGAGAAGTTGAGGAGGGAGGGACGAGGCGGCCCACACCCGCCCAGTGTTTCTATCTGAGACCTACCTGCATCAGCAGCATCGCTTTCTGCTTCGGTTTTGCTTCCGGGACGAACAGGCGTGAGAACGAGACGAAAACTTGAGTTTTTCCCAAAACATGACGCACTGGGCCATGTAATCTAATGGCGATATGAAGCCCTGCTGATGTTCAGTAGCTGAGAATCTATTGCTTAAAACTGTGAAACTTTCACAACTGCAGGTGCTTCTTAATACTTTGCTCTAGGGGGGTCTAACGTGCGGCTCGGGGGCCATTTGTGGCCTTAGATTAATTTTTGTGGCCCCTGACAGCCATTAGAGAATGGCGCAAATGTGGCCACCCAACACTTTTGTAGTTGTTTTTTAAGGATATTTTTTCACAGCAAGTCAAAATTCTAAATGCAAAATGATTTTTTCTATTATTATTATTATTATTATTATTATTATTATTATTATTATTATTATTATTATTATTATTATTATATAAAATCCAACATGTTTTTACTCAAAAACAGACTTTTGCGTTCCCATCTATCAAAAAGTTAGCTGCCTTAATTTACATTAAGGTAAATTTAGAATATTATATGTGCTATGTGCTATTTATTGTTGTGCTGGTTGTTCACAATAATATTTTTTGTGATTTTAAATGGAGAAAAAATAATAATCTTTGCTCCTGGCTATTTTTCGGGGGCTTAAATTAAACATGCTGCTGTTAACAGGGTCCTTTTCAAGCATGTTAAGGTTATTGTTGTACAAAAATATGTGTTTTTTACATTCCTTGTTCATGTGCAAGATTTATATTTCTATCATGTTCAAAATAAATAAGAGTCAGGTCACAACTGGCTAACAGACAGTTTAGAAATATATTGGTGAATAAACTGTGAATACCTTAGAAATTATTAATTGCATCATGCATTCATTAAATGACTAAAACTGGCTAATTTCTTTCTAAATCTGTTCATATTTCAACAAAGTTGCTAAATTAAAGACTGCCTTGTTTCAGGTTTGCTTCACAACTTTCCTTTAAGGCACTCTTTGATAGTTGTTAACATCTATATTGGAATAATAAAGTACAATACAATAAAATATATATATATATATATATATATATATATATATATATATATATATATATATATATATATATATATATATATATATATATAATATAATTAAGGTTATTGTTGTACAAAAATATGTGTTTTTTACATTCCTTGTTCATGTGCAAGATTTATATTTCTATCATGTTCAAAATAAATAAGAGTCAGGTCACAACTGGCTAACAGACAGTTTAGAAATATATTGGTATATTGGTATATATATATATATATATATATATATATATATATATATATATATATATATATATATATATATATATATATATATATATATATATATATATATACATGAAAACAAAACAAAACAAAACATTTTTTTTTTCTATGTAGAGCTTCTTACAGTGTCCTAAAAAGCACCATATACATATAGATTCGATTTCTTACTATTATGATTTTTGTTCAAGAATGAGAAACATGGAAAAAGATAAAAAAAATTACATCTTTGATACAATAACGATAATAATAATTATTATTATTATGATAATAATAATAATAACTATTATTATTATTATTATTATTATTATTATTATTAGTAGTAGTAGTAGTGGTAGTATTAATATTAAGTTATGCTGATGATTTACGGTAAAACATGAACGTACAAGTGGAACAGAACGTAAACACGCCTGTAACTACAGTGCATTATGGGACATGGTGTGAGTTCAGGCAGTTAGGGTTTTTTAAATTTAGAGAATGCACTCCAGATCCCAGAATGCACCGTTCTCGTTCATTTCCTGTACAAACAAAAATGGCTTCGCACGGAGAAGATGCGGTTGCTAGCAAAGCTGCTATCTCAGACGAGCAGGCAAATAGAAAAACAGCGGCAGTTTCATTTGGTTTCACTAAAACTATTAATAAATTTAAACCGATTGCGAGAGTTGAAAAAGATTATTTGACCGGAATTGACAGGAATGAATTGCAGAGGTGAGCTGCTTGTGCTAATGCTACTGTTAAGCCGACACCGTAACGGTTACGTTTGAAATGTGACGTTACTTAGAAATCTGAGGACATAATTTAACTAAATGACCTTTTCTAATTCGTGTATTCTCGCAGTTCAAAACCAACCGAGAAGCCCAAGGAGCTCATCATCCCCCTGATCCAGAAGAACCGCTGGAGCCGAGCGGGTCAGCGCGGCGAAGGGATCGGGAAGCCGGAGGCAGCGGAGCAGGATGGGGATTCTGTGGAATCTCAGGCTGTGAAAGAGCTGATCGAAGGTGTGGATGTGAGAAAGACATCCTGGTGGACAATGAATGAGAGCAACAGTCTCCTCATGAGTCTCTTCTACTTTTAGATTCACGAAGGCAGCTTGAACTGTGGGAGAATGGGCCTCAGACAGAGGGGAACCTCAACCTCTCCATCCCGCTGCTGATGCAAAACAAAGTGCCTGATGGCTTTGAGGATGGAGACCATGTCAAGGTGGACCTGCGGCCTGAATCTGTGAGTAGGGGAAAGTGGTACTACACATCCTTGAACAGGTTAGGATTGGTTTATGTCCTGTACAAAACAAAATCAATCTTAGATCTTGAGATTTTAATCTGTTTTGAGCTCCTTTCAGAATGAGCTGTTTTAGGGTCTCTTGTCACTTTAAATCTAAATAAACTGCTGTTTACACTCGCATGTGAAAATAGCTGTAAACAATCATATGTCTTTGGAAAGCAGAAGTGGAGCCTTCTGCACAACCAACAAAGGTACAGCAAGTGACTTCTGATCGATAAGTCAACAACAAAACACTTAATTTTGTCCAGCAGCCATTGTACAGTGATAAAACCAGCTGACCAAACATGTTGGAATTGCTAAGTGACAGACAGTAACTGCTGATTTGTGATCTTAAATTTGGGAGGATTTTGAAAAGGCTTGTTTAGTTGACACCAAAAAAACCCTGAAACGGCTTAGTGGTTTTCTTTTTAAGCATTTGTTTTGTTTTTAGAAGCAGATGAGACGCACTTGGAAGCAAAACATGAATTGTTCATTATAGACCCCCTTTAAAATTGATTCTAAAGTCTTTGAAGTAATGGATTAAGGAGAAGTATGGAATATCGTATTACAATGTATTGTGGTTTCAGATGTTATTTCCTGTCCCATTGTGTAGACCTGGTTTCCATCCATCCTCTGGAAATTTGAGTCTTGAAAAGTGTGGCATTTAGACATAAAACAACTTGTCAGACCCTGACTACATGACCTATGACCCTGATATTCTATTTAAAATCGTTCTACTGATGCTATTGTGTGAATCAATACATGTTTTAATCAGTAACAGCAAAACCGGTTGCTGTTACCAGATGGTTTGAAAGCAGCTTGTTGCTTTTATGCATTTATTCTCAGACTTATAATTCTTTTGCTTAAAAATCCCAACTTGTAAGATGTTTGGCAATAAGACAAAATAGAAGCACATCACTTCAGGGTCTCATGAACAAGAAGGAGCAGCAGCTCCTTCACTCTGTCTGCAAGGCTCAGTCCAGACACATTAAGCAGGAAGATCATTTCAGCCACTTGTATTCAGGATCTTGTTCTTTCGTTCATGATCCATATTTTATGACCATATGGTGGGTTGAAGCGCTAAATTGAGAGCTTCTTCCTTCCATCTCTGCTGTTTTCTCCCTGCGACGGAGCCGAGCAGTGTGTGTTTTCTGCAGACACAGAGTTTCAATCACTTTGTCAGTTGGTGCTTGAAATCCTTGAAAATGGTTGAATTTCTTTTAGGTGTTTTCAAGGTTTGGAAAGTTCTTGATTTCCGTAGAAAGTCTTTGAAAGTTTTTGATACTCAAAATGCATTGTTTTATATAAAGTGCAATCCAAGATTTGATTTAAAACCTAAATTTAGAAAACATTATTTATAGTTCAAGCAAGATTTTTCACACACCTAAAAAAAATACTTTTTTCTCACTGTCTGAAGTTGAATGAAACCAAACGTTTGTTTCAGTTAAAATTACCAAAAATATTTTTATTTGGTAAATGCCAGAAAACGTAGCCAGAGCATTTTTTACTAGCTTTCTTTGTATATTGAGAAAAAGCATTGAATCTGAGCAAGAAGTTAATTTACCTGAACACAATTTGTATTTATTATTCCCAATTTCTCGATGACTTATTAATCTGTGTTAATTGAATTTAAAGGTTGTCCTATGTTTTATAACTTTTTTTGTTAAATTAGTGCGTAAGCAAGAAGTTCGATTCATTTTGTCCCTGCTGTAGAATAACAATACATTATTATTAACAGTAATAAATATTGTTAGGGTTGCACTGATTGTAGTTTTCTAGCCAATTGCTGATTACCAACTTTTAAAAAAGGTTGTTTTTTTTGTGTGTGAAATTTTGCTAAATAAAGCAAGAAAGTTGCTGAGTTGGCAGAAATGGAGTGACTATTCTTAAGTGAAAGCGTGCAGACACGACCCGGTGGGCCGGTTTTCATTCAAACATCTCTCACTGCAGAGCAGAAGGACTGGTTGATTTTTAGATGTTTGCTGATGAAGTTAAGATCTGTGGATAAGATCAGCTTCACATGTAAGAGATCACCAAACTCCCAAAATTAAGGAAATTGTCTCCGATAAATCGTTGCACCCCTAAATATTGTGAATGAAAACTGCTTTTCAGTTAATCTTGATAGCTTTTAACCTCAAAGTGCTGGAAAAGTTTAAAATTTTACCTTAGAAATGCATAAAAAGTTCTTCATAAAAACATAATATGAACATCACAATACAATCTCTGATTCTGGGGTTTATTTTAGCATGAAGTTCCTGACAGTACAGAATGTCTCCCAGAGTCGACTGGCAGCTGAAATTTGAGTGTGTGAAAGTGCTGAGTGGCCTGAGATGGCTGCATGCGTATACAGTTGCACAGATGACTGTCAGTACAGTACAGCTTCGGTGGCAGACGGGCGTCAGCGTTCTCCCCAGAGACATGAGGGCAGCCAATCACATCTCTCTGTTTGTTTTCATAAGAGGCCTGGCGTGTCTCCTCAGTATGTGCTCAGTCACCTCCCGTCTGAGCGGCAGGATGCCCGAGTCACGGCGGCCCTGGGCCCGTTTTGATGTCGTCTCCTGTGTCAGGGTGGGCTGCCTGCCGGCCAGCCTCACAAAAAAACCTCCAGAGGAGACAGAGATGAGATGAGGCCGCTCAGATCAGCCTTTTGACTGAAGTCTGAGTGTGACGGCCCGGGGCCAAACGGCTGAGTAAGAGCCACATTACAAGCTGCTTCTCTCTCAGCAGCTGCCGTTTCAGAACTCCAAAGTTTACATCCATCCATTTTCTTACAGTTTTGTCCCAAGTGGGGTCAGGAGGGGAACGTTCCGGGTGAGAGGAAGGGTCAGCTTTTTTCAGCTACGATACCAATATCTGAACTTTAGGGTCGTCCTTTAAATCTCAACTAAAAACACACCTGTTTAGAATTGTATTTGAAATGTAATAGGTAACAATGTATTGTTTATTTTATGTTGCATGACTTTGTGTTTATGATGTAAAGCACTTTGAAATGCCTTCGTGCTGAAATGTGCTATACAAATAAAATTGGATTTGATTTGATTTTGATTTGACCACAGTATCAACGGTAACCAAGTAAAAGTAGCAAAACTTCAATAACTAAAAGTAAACAGTTGTCGTTCAAGAAATTACTCAAGAGTTAAAAAGTCTACTGAAATACTGAGTAACTGATGAAATGATCAAACATTTAATGTTTAAAAATTACATCATCATACAGATCTAAAATATAAAGTTAAGTGGAAATTTTGTTATTCTGAAGTGGCAATAATTTATGTAACTAGAATACATAAATTTAACAAAATCAGGCAAAATATTTTCTTTCCAAATCAGTTTCTTTCAATAAAAAACTTTTGAAACTTCAACAAGAACTACAGAATCTGGTGAAACATTGGTTAAAACATGTTTGTTTTTCATTCAGTTGGTAGAAAATTCAGAAAATGTACTGAAGAGTTGAGTTACTTCTTGATAAAATGACTCAAGTAAAAGTAAAAAGCGCAGTGTGATAAAAATACTCCTAAAAGTAAACTTTTTCTAAGAAGTTACTCACGTAGATGTAACTCGTTGCCACCCATTTCTAATTGGTAATAAAGCCTTCATGAGGACGGTGTTGATTTGTCTGTTTAATTCTTAAGTTTTTATTTGTTTTTTTGTTTTAGTCGACGGAGGCAGACTATGAGAGCGTTCCTGTTGAGGCTTATGGACTCGCCATGCTGAAAGGAATGGGCTGGAAGAAAGAAGAGGGAATCGGACGGACATTTAAACAGTGAGTGACAGATTTACTGTTTCTCTCTTCTGTAATAATAAAAATATCAAGCTTTTAAAAAATCTCACAATCTTGTTTGGATATATAGTTTATAACCATCACTGCTGCCACTCTTGCACAACCACATGCTCAGTTTTTATTCATTTCTAAATAACATTTATGATGTTTTCTGCACCAATATACTGTGTCGCAGGGTTTCCCCCAGTGTATTATAAGCCTGGGGCTTTGCGTTTTTTTAGACTTTATAGTTGGTGTTCAGGTATTAATCTTCCAGTCTTTCAATAACATATAATTATCAAGTGATATTTTCAAATTTTCTGTCAACATGAAACATTTTTTAACTCAGAAACACGACGAGCCGCTTCCGGTTGGATTTAAGACAACATGAAGATTCTTACTTCATGTTTGGCTTTGGATTTAAGACAGCTGTATTTCTTTTGCTGATTTTTTTCTGTTTTTTTATTGTTGTTTGTTTTGTTAAAAAAAAAAAAAAAAAAAAAAAAAAAGCTGCTGCATACGTAAAGTTGCCTTGATTGGCTGCCCAACCTCTGGACTTAGCAAGTTTTCTGGGGGAAACCTTGTATTGTAAATAGTCAGTATTTATTTTTTAAATCCAAATTATGTACATTTTTGAAAAATTTATGCGACTCATTTTAAATATTGAGTCTTATTTATATCGTTTTTTTTAACCTTGTTTTTATTCTATCACTTTAACACTTTTATGTCTGTTGCTGCTGTTTCTATTCTTCTACTCATTTAAAACTATTTGAGTGTTTAAAATGACTCCACATCCATCCACCAGTTCATACCAGCGTTTTGTTTTTGTAAATAATCATATAATTCTGTTATCTATCTAAAAACAAACCATTTTATCCCTTGTGCCTTTTAACCTTTGGATATCAGTTTATTCTTCATTGTAAAGCAATTTCATAAAGAGAAGTTTTTTATTTTTATCTTTTTTTTTTTTTTTATTTTGGTTCGAGTCATATTTGGGTCATAAATAGATTCATAAAATATGATGCCTAATTAAATCTCAAGTTATCTTTCATATATTTAAAACACAGTTGGCATCAATGTGCAGGCTTATGTTTCCACCTGCATTGTACCACCTGCAGCACATGTCAAACTTGAGGCCTGGGGGCCAAATCTGGCCCGCTGTTGCTTTTTATTTGGCCCTCTAGACTCTAAACTGTATCAATAAATCACTCCAGTTTTTCAGTAAATCTGCAAAACTCACAAAAATCAACAGATTCTCACATATTTTTTTTTTCCAGATTTTTACTAAAATTCTTTCTCAAAAATGGCCAAAACATTCGAGTTTAAGTGAGAGCTGCAGCAGCCTCTCTTGGTGTCAATTTATATACGGCGATTAATAAAAAGTCACACAATATTATAAAAATCCCTTACAAGTATTTGTAAATTAGCCCCACAAATTTTAATTGCAAAAGATCAATCACAAAGTCCTGGATGGACTGGTCAGTGTGAAAAGGTTTTAAGGAACTGAATGCTGAAACAAACAACTATTCATCAATATTTTAAAAGCTTAATGATTTCATCAATACATTTTGGCGTAACCGGCCCTTTAAGAACATTCAAATCTTTGATATGACCCCTGACCTGCAGCAAACAGGTGCAGTTTTTCATCTGACAGATTATTTTTTTGGTGCAGAGTTTTGCTGTATTTTATGTTATTTATTTTTAGCGTTCTTCTGGTTGGCAGCACTCATTTCACCAAAACCTGCAGAAATTATGTTTTTAACGACCAAATTACTCGCGCTCTCATCACTAATGAACCTCCATACCAGCGTTAAAGCTGATTTATGAAAAGCCAACATAAACAGCCAGCCAGTTTGTGTGTTTTGTGTTTGTATTTCTTCTCTCTGGATGCCTGATGCGGTTCTGGAGCGCTGGCAGAGATTTGCTCCACACCCGTCTCTATTTTTACTGCCGCTGCCTCGGGGCTCCACCATCACAGCCATTCAGTTGTTTATTTTCTTCTGTTTTGTTTTTTTCTCTCCTTCCACATTCGTTTCTGGTTTCTCTAAATCTACTAAGGATTTTTTTCAGGGCATTTTTTCAATTCTTTTTGTTTTACTACCTTAATTTTGCTTATTTATAATTAATTGGTGCTTTATATACGTAGGCCTGTCACAACAACAAATTTTACTGAACAATAAATTGTCCCAGAAGTTACTGTGATAAACGATAATATTGTTGTCTTGAGACAATTTTAAGTTAATAAAACAGTAATGCTATAATAATGCAAGAACACAATAAACTTTAAACTCAAATGAACATTTAACGCTGGAAATGGAAGTTATTTTAAATATCAAAAATAAATAAACAAAACAACTAATAAAATTATAAAGTATAAATTTTCCTTTAAAAAGGAGCCAGTTGTGACCCAATCACCAGATTGAAAACTTTTGTTATCCAGTTTTTGGTAGCAAAACAACAGTTGAGCTCATTTTAATTCATCATGCAATGAATGGATATTTTGATTATTGTGACAGGCATATTTTCAAGTAATATGGCGTAATAATACAAGAACACAGTACCAAAGATAAATAAACTTTAAAATTTAATGAACATTTGTCCAAAATAAATAAACAAAAGAACAGAAATAACAAATAAAATTAATTATGACGACTTTATAAACAAAGTGATCCTTCAAAAAAAGAGGCTGGTTGAAACCAAATCACGAGATTGGAGATTTTCGTCTTCTAATTTTTGGTAGTTGTTTAATTTCTTATGCGTTTATTTGATTTATTGCAACAGGCCTAGCTTTACATGTTACACAATCTTCTGCCTTTCTCAAAAATCTACATTTAATTTTATTTTCTCGCGATAATGTGATCACTCCACAGATCACTGCGTTTCTTAATTTAAAGCAAATAAAACCACAAATGGAGATCTGAGAAACTCAAACTGTGAAAGCGAAGCGGCGTCTCCCTGCAGCCTGATTTAAATCCTGCACATGTCCAGGTCTTTGTTCATTGATCCAACGCTGTCGCCCACAGAGACGTGAAGCCAATCGAACACCAGCTCCGTCCGAAAGGGCTGGGCCTCGGCGCCGATCGATCGGCCATCAAGGATCTGGAGCCCAGCAAGCGCCAGCGTCCGCCGAAGCCGGGCGAGGAGCAAACCAAGCAGGAGGAGCTGGCGATGGCTCCTGGAGGCTGCGTTCTGGTGGGATCCGGGGCCCACAAGGACCTTTACGGCAAAGTAAAACTTCACATGGACACAGAAAATTATCAATAGCAGCATAAATACAGACAGATCACAATAAACCAGACTAAGAAAAACAACACAAAATTATGAAGTGCATGAACAGAATTGTCCATTGAAATAAAAAATTTTAAAAACTGCACAGATTGCAGTTTTCTGAGAAATCCTGACCTGCTGGCCTTTGTTGCTTGAAATCGTGAGAAATTAAGAAAGTCGCCAAGTTGGCAGCAGTGACGATTGTTAAAAGCAAATATGCAGATGTGAGCTGGTTTGCCAGTCTGTCAGTAGAATGTCTCTAACAGGAGAGCAGAAGAAGACAGCGGCTGATTTCTTTGCTGAGCTAGAAAAGATCAGCTTCACATTTAAGTATCGGCTGATCTCCCAAATTTAAGGAAATCGGCGTCAATAAATCCTAAACGTATCTCTGAACGTAACTAATTCACATAAAAAAAAGTCTGATGAGTTTTTGTTTCTGTGTGGCAGATTGAAGGCATAGACGCAGACAACGCTCGAGTCGTGGTAAAGCTCGCCATCGGTGGGAAGACGGTGACACTCAGCCAGTACAGAGTTAAACTTGTTGGGAGGAAAGAATACGAGAAAAACAGCAAAGACCTCAGTGAGTGTTTGATGTCAAATTTATTTATGTTTTAAAAACAGGTCCAGAACTGCACCAAAGAGCTACTAAAACAATAAGACAATAGAATAAAATGATGAAAAGAGAAGAGAAATAGTAATAATAATACCAAAAAATAAGAGCAATAATAATAAGTGGGGGGTTTTTATTATTTTTAAAAAAAAAACTTTAAAATATCACAATATGCATCAGAATAATAAAACAAAACTGTTTTCAGGAAATGAAATGTAAAAAAAGTCAATCATATAACGGCTTATGGCTCATAATTTTACGAGACGGTTAACATAATTTTTAATTCTCCTCAATTAAAAACACAAAATTGTTATTATTTTCTCTTTTTTCTGTGCAGGAATAAATAAATCATGATATTTTACATAATGTTTATACTTTTATGATTTATTTTAATTTTTTAAAGTCTGTAAAATGTTTTAATTTATTCCCAGCAACAAAAATAAGAATTTCTTTTACAACTTTTACTTTTAAGAAACGTAGATAATAAGAGTTAAACATTTAATTTCCCCTTGGGATCAATGAAGTCTTTTTGAATTGAATTGTTAGGCTTGTTCTTTAATCGCAGCAGCAATAAATTTATCCTGTAGAGCGATGTTATGCTAATTTATTGAGAACTAACGGTTCTGTCCCACCCAACTCACAGGCCGGCTCAGTAAGGCCCACAAAGACAAGGAGAAGGAGAAGGAGCGACAGAGACTTGAGGAGAAAGAAAAGAGCAGCAGTACTAACAAAGATAAACACAAGTCATCTGAAAGGGAGGAAGGGAAAGATGAGAGGAAGAGGAAACACAGAGAATCAAGTCAAGACAGGTAAGTTTTCACTCTAAATTGTCTCATTCAGTTTCCTTAAAAGGAGACCGATTACGATTCCTTGAACAGGCCAGCATGTTACAAGACATATTCATTAAATTTTTTGCATAAAATCGTCCTTAGATGATGAGATTTTAGTCATTTACACTCCCATCTTTGAGAAGCATTAGTAGAGCCTCCTGCACGACCAACAGCAATGCAGCAAATAGCTTCTTTGTGGTGAGTCAACAACAAAACACTTGCCTTTTCCAGGAACCATTGTACAGCGTATGAAGCGGTAAAACCAGCTGACCAAACATGCTGTAGCTTGACTCGGGTTGCTAGGTAACAGGCAGAATTCCGCCGGGGTTGCTAGGTAACGGGCAGAGTTCCGCCGGGGTTGCTTGGTAACTGCGGAACTGCTGAGGTCACCTGCTGATCTGGAGGTTTTTGAAACGTCTGATTTTCCAGAGCCCAAAAAATATCAACTTACTGCCAAAAATGTCTGTCGGAGTTTTTAAGGACTGTTTTTAAAAGCTTTTGAGACCCAAAACC
The DNA here is from genome assembly GCF_027474105.1 of Poeciliopsis prolifica. Lineage (NCBI taxonomy): Eukaryota > Metazoa > Chordata > Actinopteri > Cyprinodontiformes > Poeciliidae > Poeciliopsis > Poeciliopsis prolifica. Next base: position 6,912,174 of record NW_026562398.1, read on the forward strand.
AAACACAAAAACACGTCAGATGTGAATTCTGCTCAATAGGTCACCGTTAAATCCTTGATTTGCTGATTTTTGTTCCTGTGCAGAGATAAGCCGCCAGTGAAAGAAGCGCGGCAGGCTTCAGCTCCTCCCTCCTGGCTCCAGCGGGACCTGAAAGTCCGCTTCATAGACAAGGCGTTTAAAGGCGGCCGCTACTACAACTCAAAGGTAGCGAAGCCTCGCCTGCTTTTGTGTTTCACTCAAACGCAGCTCAGTGCTGTGAAGTTGAAGCTGAGAACATGATTATTGACTCTTTGTCTCTGGCTTCCCACTCAAGGTTGTCTTTGCTGCTCACAGCAGCAGCTTTGCTAACAAATCCAGAAGTAATCAGCATTATTTCCACAGACTTTGAAGAGAATCAATATTTTATACCACTAGATATGGTCTTACTTCTTCTATTATAAAATAACCTTCAATCAGAAGTTTAACTATATTTAAACAAAAAAAATTAACATTAACTTTTTACAATTTGGATTTTGTGTGAAGATTTAAGCAAAAATGTAGCATAAATAGCCATTTAATTTAGCTTCAAGTCAACAGAAGATTATACATTCTGCATTTTGTCATTATGTTCTTTATAGTGTTAGTAAAGCTACAGTATCTGCTGAGGTAACCAGCATGCAGAATGCTGCTCAACAGTCATGATTCTTATGGTTTAATATATATTTTTAAAAAACTGTCACACTGATAATGACATTGAGTTTTTGCACCATTAGGCAATCGGAAATATTTCCCAACTGTTGATCTTTTAAACTAAAACCTTAATCCCAGTGAATTCAGGATTGTTTTTCAACTCGGTCTCACTTCCCTTCAGATGCGAGTGGAGGACGTCCTGACGCCGTTTACCTGCGTGTGTCGAACTGAAGAGGGAAGACTGCTAGACGGTGAGTCAGCTGTGAAATCTCGCTCATTTTGTGTAAGTTTGTACTCGGGCGTTTCCTGTGGGCAAAATGTGTTTATTTGTTCATGCAGCATCAAAATAAAGTTGCTATTACTCAGCCGATTTAGTTTAATTCATTACGGATGTCTTATGGTTAAAACAGCCTCAGTCTCCAGTTAGACCTCAGGATGAACCATGTTTACCTTTTAGGAAGTTTTAAAATTGTTAGTAGTGTTCGAAAATGTAAAAGCTACATATTTGGTTTCCAAGTGTAACGTGACAAATTTTACATGTATAAACACTCCCAGTTAAAACCTCGCGTCCATTTTCTGTTTCATGTTGTCAGTAATTCATAGAATAAAAAAACAATTTTACTCTTACATTTATCTATAAAAAGTAAAATAAGAGAATCTGATCATTTTAAGTGGTGTCTTAATTTTTTCCTCAGCTGTATTTGAAAAAACTGTTCTCCTCCTCACCTGGGGGGGCGCTGCACCACGAATCCCTTCAGGAAATGATACAAAAACCTCTGAAGAAAATATGAGAGCAACTTTATTTCTCACAAAATGTAAACAAAACATTTTGTGATCAGATTTTAGCGGTTGTGGGATTCACACCAACCTTGTTGGTCCGCTCTAATCAAACTCTAGTTTGTTTATGTTGAAAGTCCAGTTCTTTTGGGACGGTGCGAATACGCAATCAAACTTAAAAATCAAAGTACTTTATTGATCCCAAAGGGAAATTAACTGTTGTTGTTTCTCATATTAATTCAGATTCTTCAGAGTTGTTGTAGATGGAGATGGCTGTTGGCAGGAAAGCTCTCTTGAAGCAGTCTGTGTTGCAGCAATTATCAAGAAGCCTCTGACTGAAGACACTGTTTCTCCAAGGGTCTCTGATGGTCAGATTGTCCATAATTTTCTTAAATCTGACATTTTTGTTTACATTGCCTGAAGAAGGAAATTACGTTCATTTCTTCTTCAGAAGTTTTTCTGTCATTTCCTTCTGTTGTTCTTGTTGCAGCGCCACCACAGGCGAGGAGGAGAACAGGTTTTTAAATAGTTTGGATCATTTGACTCGGTGCAGTGTGAAATCAAACCACAGCCGCAGAAAATGTCACAAATATTGGAAGTTTTTCACTCCATTTGATTTGATCATACTGTGCTTGTATCATTTTTCTTTTTCTCTTACATGAACTAGCGTTCGCAAAAGCATTCATACCCTCTCCAAATTAGATCCGCACTTTTCAGATTTCTCCTTACACTATGCAATTACCTGTTACTTTTTGTTGGTCAGTCTGAGCTTCTGAATGTCATTTTCTAGCTGTCGCCTCTAAATATTTTATCGGTTTGAAGTAAAAAGTGGACATGTTTAGGGACTAATTGGGCAGAAATAATCAGCAGCCTTCAGCCTTCATGAAAAAGTAGCAGAATAATGATTGGCGACCGGGAGATCAGCCCGCTCCTGACTGCTGCTGTGGAAACGGCCACTCTAAATGACATTAGCGATTAACCCGTCTCTCTGTGGCAGATGTGAAGCAGAACATGCTGGAAACCATTGTCCCAAAAGGAGAGTACGACGCTGTGATGGTGGTTCTGGGCGAGCACAGAGGACAGGTGAGCAGCGGGTTTCGTTTTCATCTGGTCTGGATGTGATTTATTGATTGATTGCTGCTAATTGTTGTCTGTTTGTCGGATCAGGTCGGCCGTATTCTTCAGCGGGATAAGAACAAATGCAGAGCGATGGTGCAGCTCGACAGATACGAGGAGAAATTATTCACTCTGGATTATGACTCCATTTGTCACTATGTGGGAGCCTCAGACCACTGATCTCAGGCGTTTTGTAATGTTCAGATGTAACCTTTAAATCATGTAATGTTTTTTTAATAAAAATATATTTAAAAAATTCACATCTGGGCTTGTTTGTTCAGGTGATATTATTCCTCTTCAGGAAACGTTTCACAGCAATGTTGAAATTTATTATTATGACCAGAGATGGTTGTAGTAGCAACAAAACAGTTAATATTTAATATAAAACATATTTACAACATGTTTGCATGGATCCACACATCTAAAAATAAAATGTTTAAGACATTAGTTTTTCTTTTGCATTCCCTCGCAGTAAACTAGCAAACTAGCATATTGACATGGACCTTAACAGAGCCTCTGAATATCTAAATATTCTTCACTTTTTAGTGCAGAAACTGGTTGAAAATTGATTTATCTGTGTTTTTCTTGTTTGTGTTATGCACATGAAAATGTCCCTTTATTAACCATTTAGACGACAAAACCAAATTATTTATTACACCGTGAAAATAAAAGTAGTCCAAATAGCTTGGATATATTTTCTTATGGAAAGTTTCTGGGTTTTTGTTTGACCTGTATCCTAGAGAAAACTATTTAAAATTTCAGATGTTTATATACGTGGAAATACATCATATTGCAGCAGAAAGACTCGGCATTCAAGATGCTGCATGAATTAACTGGTATGTTGTTGCGAGGGAACGAAAAACTTTTGTACAACGGAGTGTTGGGGCCATACTGAAAATCTGACAAAAATACGAGAATGAAGTCATTACGAGATGTCTTATGAGAATAACGTTGAAATAATAGTCATATTTTAAGAATAAAGTTATAGATAAATACAGTCACATTACGACAATGTGAACCGGTGAGAGTTTAATGTTTGGTTTGGATGTGATGCTAATCGTAGGGAATAATTGAGCCAAAATAATCAGTAATGAAGAAATATTAATAAAGAATAAACTTGTACAATAATAGTCTAAATATTGTGACTTATTCCTACAATTTTACTATATTTTTGCATTAGTTAAAGTTCTTCTGGTAATATTACTTTATTTTCATTAAATTATGACTTTATTCTCGTAATGTCCTTATTAACACAATATTACGACGTCTTGAAATATGACTATTCTAATATTATTTTGATTTTATTCTTGTAATGTTATTTTTTTGTATGGCGCTAATATTCCGTTGTACATTTGCGAGATAACGCACAAAAAAAAAAGTCCCTCAGGTGTTTCCATACTAACGCGGTCGCAACATTTGTGTGTTTGCGGCCGTCCATTCGGGATCTTTGTTCTTCTGTCTCCTCTCTGGACCTTTTTCCCATCTTGCCGGGATCCCGGTTCACTCCTTGGGCGGATGGTTCGCGGCGTTAGCCCGCAGCACCGCCCCGGGACTCGGGTACGGCCGCTGCTGGAACAGCGGCCCGGCTGCGGTCGTGTCTGCGCCCGTCTTTGCTTCGTTGCGTTTGGGGAGGCCGCTTGACCAGGAGCCCCTGTGGAGATTAAAACATTCATTTTAATTAGCAGCTTGATTTCATGAGCTAATCCCACAGCTGAGAGAGGGATTATTGACTCTCCACATCAAAGCCTCGCTAATTGCACTGGTTCTAATAAATCAGCTCATAAAGAAAGATGACTGGAGTTTCTGGAAACAGAATAATCTCCAGCTTTCAGCGAGTCAAATTTAAGAACTTTCACTGACACCAGGAATAAAACTTACAACAAAAAAATTATAAATATGGAGGATGATGTTAAGGAGCAAATTTAAACAAAAAAAACAACAACTAACTTTACAATAATCACAAATTTTCTGAAGAGAAAAAAAAATTATGAACTCCAAAGGTTGAAAATTTGAAAGAAAAAACATGGAAATTTTCAGATTAATCTTGCATATTTTGTTTGAATTAACCTCAGAAATTTATGAGAAAAAAACGTGGACATTTCTGAGCTCCAAAAGTTAAAGATCTTTTAGAAAAAATAAATAAATTCACAGGATCTGCGATTGTTTTTTCTGTTGTTTTTTTTTAATTTTTTTTTACATATTTTCTGGAAAAAAACTTGGATATTTCCTGAGTTCCAAAAGTCTAAAAATTCAGCCAAAAAACTCAGAAGGTTTGAGAGTAATCTGAGAAATGTTCGAGAAAAAACAAATTTTCTAAGCTACAAAAGTCGACATATTGCAAGAAAAAAAAACTAATTTTCTAGAAAAAAATCTAACCTCAACTAACCTCAGAAATATTCTAGAAAAAATAAAAATGTCTGAGCTTCAAAAGTTGCAAATGTGTAAGAGAAAAAAAACCTTAGAAATGTTTAGATTAATTTCTGATTTTCTAGAAAAAATATAATTTTTTTTATTAACCTCAGAAATATTCTAAAAAAAATACTAAAAAAAACAGGTTATTTTCTGAGCTCCAAAAGTGAAAAATTTCTGCCACATTTTCTAGAAAAATCTTCAAAATTTTGAGAATCAAATTCTAAAGTATAAACTTTTAAGGTATTTAATTTCCGTTTAGGATCAGTAAAGTATTTTTGAATTTGAAAAATTCAAAAATACTTTACTGACTACATTAAAGTATTTACATTATAACATTTGAAAGCGATCAGTCCAGTTTTGCCGGGGGGAGTTTGTTATTTTTCAGATTGTGTTAAATGAGAATCTGCATAATATCTCACATTTCTTTTTAAACTAAAAACCTTTCAGGTAAGTTATATCTTCGCTTCAGGCCGTAGTTAATCAAGCGAAACGTGAAAAAATCTGCAACAAAAACATTCTAGAAAATGTGTGAAACTCCATATTTATGGATGCCATCAACAAAACTACATCTGTCCAACCAAGCACCACAATACTGAAAACTAAAAATCCCCCTTTTCTTTCCCTGAGAGATCAACCGGAGGCGTTTTGGTTTGGAGCAGATCAGCTGTGTCAACCTGTGGGCCGATGGGATCGATGTTGTTACAGAGGTCGCCGAGCCCAGCATGTGAAACCAGAGCATCTGCAGTGCCTGACTCAGAAAACCGCCGCCCGGCTCCCACAGGGTTACCCGTCACGTGACTCTCCGTCTGCTCTGCAGTGCCAGCAGGAGTCGAGCGAAGCTTCAACCCAGCATGCATCATGTTACACTGCAGCTGCAACCCTCCGCAGTCAAAGTCAGTGTTGCACTAAAGACTTCCTATTTGGTTAACAGTAGTAATATTAAGAATTATGAAAAATGTAGGCTAGTAAACGTCAAACCTAACTGAATTCAATCAAAAGTAAAAGATCAACTCACTTTTTACAAATAAGGCTGGATGATATAAGCATTTCATATCAGTGGATATCAATAATTATTGATTAGTTTTTACGTTTTAAGTATCTGGAATATTTCCAAACTGATGACTTGACCTTTGCTCTTTTATCCACCGTTTTCACTCCGAGTCATTTATTATATTTAAGCAGTTAGCAGGTGAAATGGCAGAACCTGAAACTGCTGCTGTGCCAGTGACTCAGCAGGTTGTTGCTAGGTAACCAAAGAATGTATGAGTTGCTAGGTAACCACGGAGCGAATGAGTCAAGTTGATTCACCAGCCTTTCTTCCTCTGCTTTCATTTCCCACAATGCTGTGCGGTTCTGAATCAGAGTTCAGTGAATACTCTATGTATTAAATATTCAATCAGCTGCATTATCTATTAATATTGATCACGTGTCTATCGCAAAATATATTGATTCAGATTTTTTTTGTCCATCCCTATTCATATGCACACTGAGGTATCGTTTTTGAATTAGAGTTGATGTTTTCAGTGGTGATGTTTTTCATGCAACCACTAGAGTTTATGTACAATATTAGAAATACAATTAAAATGCCAATAAATACTTGAATTGTTTTAAATTATGCATCTTAAACGTGTGAAAAGCTCAGGCTGATCTGGTGATCATTTTTTAATTGCCTGATTAATAATTGGATAATAAAAGATGCTTCATAGAAGATTTTTTTTAACAGAATCTGAACCATATCAAATTAAAACTATGGTGAGAGACACCAAATTTATTAGTTTATTTATTTATTTTACTGTTTATGTGTATTATAGTTCCCAGATACCCCACCCAATTTGTTTATTCATCATAATAAGTTCATTATGATAAATGGTATGCTTACTCGAGGAGTTCTGGATAGAACGTATTTGCAGACAAAGAAGCTTTTTTTTTTTATCTTAGATGCTAAATGTTTGTATTTTTTGTGCAGATTTTGCTTAATTGCTGTTGAGCGTGTTATTTCACAAAATTGTTTCTTTTTTAGTTTGTTTACTACAGTTAATGGTTGAATTATTTGATGATTATGTAAATTTTTGATTTATCAGGATTAATAATTTCAGCCTGCATTAAAACATTTGCATAATGTGTCAATAACCAGGGAAATTCAAATGCATCCTGAGTATTTTAAATATATATTTTTTTAAAGTTGGACTCATTTATTTATTTAGAATATTTGAGCTCCTATATGTTGCTCACAATTCCTCCATCATAATCAAAGTTCAAGGCATTTAAGACATGTCTTCATGTTTCCTGCTCATACGGTACCTTGGAGCATCAGAATAAGCACTCGGGTCCATTGGGTCCATCTCATCATCTTTTCTTCCTGTAAAACAAACAAAGCTCTCAACATTTACTTCTGAAACACTGAGGTAAAAAAACGAGACATTTCAGAATTTTACCTCTTTTGCTTTTGCCGTACGGTGGCATGTCGTCTCTCCTCTGCTTCCGTCTGTCCCGTCCTTCGTCCCGGTCTCTGTCTCTCTCTCTGTCCCGTTCTCGGTCCCTGTCTCTATCCCTCTCCCGGTCTCGGTCCCGATCTCGGTCTCTGTCGCGATCCCGATCTCGTTCCTTCTCTGGCTTTTCAATCGGCCTCTCTGCTCTTTCATCTGTGACATCAGCTTAGGAAAAAAAAAACATAAAACACGAGGATGGTTACAAACATAATTCCTGAATAGTCAAAACCAAACTGTTCACATGTTATCTTCAGGCAGGGGTGTCCAAACTGTTTGAACTGAGGGCCAAAATCACAAAGCTGAAATTATTCAGGGGCCAAAATTATTATTTTTTGCCATAATTGTAAATTCTCTCTTTTTTTTAGATTCACCTTAATATTTACAGTTATTTAACTTTTTGAACTTTCCATTTTTTAAACCTATAAAATGTTTTTAGTTTATTCCCAGGAATAAGAAAGAATTTTCTTTTACAACCTTTACTGTATTTAGTCAAATGTAATGGACAGGGGTGCCAAAGTTCGTTTTTGAGTAAAAACATGTTGGATGTTTGTGGTATGACGACAACAATAATAATAATAATAACAACAACAACAACAATAATAATAATAATGATTTCAAAAAAAAGATTAACTCAAGAAAAATTATTTGCGTTGTATTTAACATGTTTTTGTTTAAGATACAAACATAGAAAATTTCATCCTAAAAAAACTACTGAAAGTGTTGAATGGACAAATTTGAGCCATCCTTGAATTGCAGTGAGGGGCCACACAAAATTAATCAAAGGGCCACAAATGGCCCCTGGACCGCACTTTGGACACCCATGACTTAAAAGACAGTTTCAGTCCAAAGTTTGCAAACATAAATCACATTTAGAGCTATACATTATTCATTAGTTTTTATTGTTGACTTTCTCTAATCTACAGGTGTTAAAATTATACATGTTCAGGTGCTTTTTGTAGCAAGTATGTAAACTTCTGTCTACAACTGTAAAGACAGCTAAAGAGTAATAATTGAGGCTGCTTTATTTTACCCTTCACTTTTTTGGCAGGTTTTGTTATAACTGCAGTGGGGTCATTTGGTGAAAGCCAGGCCACCATATCTGTCTCTACATTCCAGTAGTAAGGAAGACCGCTGTGGATTAAAAAGAAAAATTATTGATTTAAGTGATAATTAAATACTCGAACACAAATATGTAAGGTAGTTTGGTATTTCTATAAACTTCCAAAGAGTTGGATTTCATTTATGAGTACGTACCAAGACGGATCGAACACTTTGTACCAGTTTGGAGGAAGGTTCTCGAGTCTGGTGGATTCATAATCAACATTGTTGTCATCGTAATCTTCAGCGATAATCTCCTCATCTGCATCTGATGGAAATAATCACAATATATTTGTTAGAAGAGACAAATTAGAAGGCAACAGGGAAAATAAGTAATTATGGCTAAAAGTAAAACTAGGTAAACCGTGATCTGTTGGTTTAACGATCCCTCTCTTGGCCAAGCGGGCCAGAAGTGCCGGAGGAAGAGGCATTCTGAAAAACAGGAATTAGGATTATGTTTGAACTGAATGAGGGAAACATAATAAAATAAAAAAAATTTTACTAAGCTTTTTGTCTAAGCTGACATGAAAGGAAAAGACGATAACGCTAAAGAACTGCAGGATTCACAATAAACTACTAGTCATTCACTCCAAACATCTGGATTTGTAGAAAAGTTGAAAGTCTCATTTCCCGTTTGTCACCAATCATGTTGGCAAAATGCATTCAACAAGATGCTCTGGTCAAATGAGGCCAAAATGTAACATTTTGGGCTGCATGCAAAAACCAAATATATGACTGAAACATTGTGTTTCACTCTGAACTCACCATTCCTGCAGTAAAACTGAGGTTTTCCAAAACAGTCACAGAAAGCTGTGATTGGATATACTGGGCAATCATGGACGAAAGCTTTATATTTTTCTATTATAAAAACCACTTCTCAGTTCACATAAATAACATTCAAATTTGTGTTTCTTTATTATGACATAATACTCTTTTTGCAAGGCACTGTAAGACTAAAAAAAGAAATACATTGATTATGTCAGTGTTCAAATGCTGTGTCGTACAGCACTTGTCCATGCTGCTGGTTGTTTCACCAATCAAAAGAGATTAGATATTCAGCAAAGATTATTAGGAATGTTACTGGAAATATCCTCTAATATCCAAAAGCTTCCAATCTAAAGCCTAAAGTTTTGATTATGTAGATATGTTCAAACAAAAACACAATATTTGAGTACAGAGTATAAAAACTAATCTGCGATTACAAAGTGAACTGAAAAGCTAACGTGTAAGTAATGAGAATTATTTCCTTTTCAATAAATTACGTTTATTCAAAAGCTAAACGGACAGTATTTGCTCACATTTTCTGTTTCTAGGTGACTGTAAAGCAGAACAAATCCTTTTAAACTGCTTTAAAAGTGAAATAAACCACTAATGCAACATTTTAAACGTGCTACCTTTTGGATTATCGATTAAAAGACTCATAATTTTGATTTTTTGTGCAACACTAAGCAGATATCTAGCAAGAAGGAGAAAAGTGCTTTGGAGGGAGCAACGATGTAGCAACGGTTAAAAACACCAAAGCAACACGCACGCTATCTTTATCCCAGCACACACTGAAAAATAAACACTAATACCTTATAAGTAAGATAAATAATTAATAGTAATTTGATCCTCACCTGTATGAAAATTATTTGGTAATTACTCGTCGAGAGAACAGTCGATACCGCCGCCTGTTAGGAAAAAAAAAAAAGAAAGCCATCGGCGGCGCACGTCGATTACGTCACCGTGTCAGCTTGACGTCAACAAACATGGAGGAGTATGCCCGTGAGCCTTGGTAAGATTAGTTTGTATGTATTTGTTCTTAGCTGTTTGCTGAGCACATGAGGTGTGTGTTGCAGATTCGGTTTTAGCTTCATATTGATTTTCATGGAGACTTTGTTTTTGTAATACGGATGTTATTCATGTTTGCTTCGGTAATAAATAAACAGCTGCTGTCCAGCAGTAACTTCTCTACACACTCAGTAAAATGTAAAATTTTATCGGAATGTCATGTTTCACTCAAATTACAAGTGAAGTATTGGTTTTATACCAACACATCAGAAGTGTATCGATAAAATTTTATAAAGTCATTGAGATACATTACAATCATTTCTCATTGATTTGGTGCATTATTACTGCAAGTTCATCCGCCACAAATAGTAATTTGTGAACAACATAGATGCAGTTTGCATCGGTTGCTTCTGTATTATCTGCTTTTTTATATATAACATTATAATTTGCTTATGGCTGTCTGACATAATGAACCTATTATCACTGTATGCATTGGATGTTTCTTATGTTTATCTTGAATAAACATAAGAAATTTATTGTTTTTTTAAGAATTAAAAAAAATAAAAACATACTAACTGTCATGTAACTAGATTTCAAATGGCTGTGCAAATAGTATATTGCTGTCGTGAGCATTTTCAGGTAGATATGACTTTTTTTTGCAAATTTGCATATTTGCAAGTTGTACATTTTGCAATTGTTTTAAGAAATGCACTATCACAACTGAGAAATAAAACCCTTCAAAACTAAATACACGGTTGCTATTTAAAAGGGCAAAAACCATACAGCTATTGTGAATAAAATCCGATTTTTAACTGATTATTGTGACTGACTGTGACTGTAAACCAGAAGTTCCATATCTGTAAAATAGACAGATATGGTTGTATAGTTGAGTGTCCAAAAAAACGCTATAAACATTTTGTGTATTATTTCCAAGGTGGAATGACATCAGTGACCTTTAAAAACCAGCTGTTGCTGGCCAACAATCAGGGAAGGAATATGAGGAAATGTTCAAACCACTTAAAATTGTTTATTTGAAAAAAATATTTAAGTAGAAAATATATAAAGACAGTTGCCATTCTTTTCAGGAGAAGCTCAGACTATGCAAAATTCAGAGGAGCTATAAAAATTAAAATTAAAGGTCCATCTGGCACTTTACATGCCTCAGTTTTCAAAATAAATATCGAGATTTTAGTCTGGTCAGTTCTGCCTATTTTCGAGCTACTGTCGCTTTAAATCTAAACAGGCAGCTGCTGGCCACGCCCCCAACTCAACGGTTACACTCGCACACGAAAATGTCTGAAAACACATGCGCACTTTTAAGGACGCACATCTTTATAAAGCATTAATATGCCGCAGGTGTATTCTAAATGGTAAGTCAACAATACAAAACTTGTGTTTTCCAAAAGCTGTGGTACAGCGCATGCAGCGGTGAAACCAGGCATAGCACCCTGAAAGTGCTGGCGCTCCGCTTGGGTTGCTAGGTAACGGGGCTGGGCTATGCTAGGGTTGCTAAATGGCTCAATCGCGGAAGTTGTGTGTGCAGAAATAAATCTCTGGAAACCTAAATAAACTGAACAAAAGAAGGTGGGAGAATCCTTCCCCAACAGCAGGAGAGACATAAAGTAAACAGAAAACTAATCCCGAGAGTTATTGCTTCTAAATTGGGGCTCCACAAACAATTTAATTATTTTTTCCCATGGCTGGGTTGACAGTAATGAAACTGTCATTTTTTTGGCAAGCGAGGAAACTGATAGCCGTGATTAAAAACTATTTGATTTGAAATGCTATTAATGTCAACTGACACTGAGGATTTGTCTGTCTCTAAATGTTCTTCATTAATTTTTGTGTGGCAGTGTTGTGGATGGTTATTATACTGAGCAGGATTGTCAATTTAAAGAGTAAAGTAGCTCAAATGTAAATGAAAGAATGATTCTGGACTGAAACTTGATGGAACCTAACATAAAATTGTAAAGGCGCCATGAAAAACTATATTTATATTTTTAAGATAAGTAAGATTTTATTTTAAATAGTTCAAAGGAATGCAAGAATAGTACACTTTTAGAGTATTTTCACACCTGATAGTCTGGTGGACTCAGTTTGGTTGGGAACAAAAATTGCAACATTTGTTACATTTTCAGCTGGTGCAGTTCAAGTTCACACTGCACTGTGTCAAACAAACCAAACTCTGAAAAGCCATTTTCCCTCCGAACCTGTGGCGGCGCTGCGTCAATAACCACTGAAGGAAACAACACAAAAACCTCTGAAGAAGACACTGAGTGTAACTTTCTTTTTCATAAAATAACAAAAATGGACTAGCGGCAGATTTTAGAGGTCGTGGGATTTGTTTTTTGTCCTTGGTAGGAGACTACAAGCCAGCTAGTGTGATACCCACAGGTTTTGTTTGGTTGTATTTACCCAGAATGTCCTGTGCGACAGTTTGCTTCCTGGTTTTGGAGCAGTCTCCAGTCTGCTTGGTGTTCATATATGGATTCGAACTGCCCAGAGTTCATTTCAACCGAACCAAGACCTATATTTTTAGGCAGACCAGATTTTACTTTTTTGGTCCTCAGTAGAGTTTGATTATCCATTCGCAGCTCCCCCCAAAAAATAGATTTTTATACAAATGAGCTAATTTAATTAAAGCAAACTAAATGCAGTTGCCTTCCTGCACTATTTCGCTCAATTCAAATCTCGCTTACAGCACAGTCTGCACTTTCTCCCATCCACTTGGATTCCTATAATTCCTATAATGTCAATCAGGCCAATCACCAAACAGAAGAGAAAATTGGGAACGATGATGTCAATTTTCTGTGCCGTTTAGAATTGTACACTTCCTATAGTTTTAGCAACGAAGGAAATGAACAAAACCATTCAGTTCATGTTTGCCAATTGTTGTATTAACATTAACCACCATCTTTTTTGGATTGGCACTTCTCTTTTTGCAGGTTGGTTACAGTGCAGATAATTTCCAGTAAGCTTCATAGCGCCAAATTGGCAAACATTAGCGATTGAGTACGAAGCAATCTGGCTAAGGCTAGTGTGAATGAACACCTGACACTGTCCCAAACAAACCCTTGTTTGTCTTTGTCTTGTTACCATTATGACCAGTATCATTCATCTTGATTTTGTTTCTACTCCCCTCCTGCAGCCCCTGGAGGATAGTGGATGACTGTGGAGGGGCTTTCACCATGGGTGCAATCGGTGGAGGAGTATTCCAAGCAGTGAAGGGCTTTCGAAATGCTCCGGCTGTAAGTTTAAAAACAAAACAAAAAAACAACTAAATATCATGGTAGTTTTCTGTGTGACTCATAATTCTAAAGTGATCGTTGTAATATTTCAGGGTATTGGACACAGACTCAGAGGAAGCGTAAATGCTGTGAGAGTAAGAGCTCCTCAGATTGGAGGTAAGGAACGATTGTTTTGCTAATTTTCTGAACTTTTTAGAGGTTTTCAATTTTCTTGGATTCATCATTTCCAGAGAGGTAGTAACTTGCTACATTTGCTCAATCACATTTACCAGAGTAAAAAAAAAATTACTTTCACACTGTACTTTTTACTTTTTCTTGAGCAATTTTATTATATAGTATTTCTACTGTTACTTGAGAAAAATTTCTGGATTTTCTACCCAATAAGTGAAGAACAAACATGTTTGAACCCGAAATTCGCCAGACACACACCTACAGTTTTTATTATCCTTTGTTGACATTTCAAACAAAGAAAGGCCGTTTTCAAATTATTATTTTATCTAAATTAAGAGAAACGCGCTATTCAAAGTAACTTCGCCCTTTATGAAGATGTCATTGCCCCCATTGGGTGACAGTGGTAGGAGTTTGCTCTGCAGCGAATGGGTTGCAGGTTAAAATCTCTGGAATTTGAGTGAACAAAGACGACTTGTGGGGTTCCTCAAGTCCCCGCTCTCTGTCCTCTTTTATTTGATGTCTATATTCTCCACAAAACTCACATTATAGAGTATTATGACTTTACTTACGACGTACCAACACTGTCGGGTTGGAACTAGTTACATTTACTCAATTACATTTACTTGAGTAAATGTATGTTGAAGTGATGCTACTCTTACTTGAGTAAAATTTTTAGGTTCTCTGGCCGCTTCTTGTCATTTCAGACAGCATTTCATCGTTTGAATTATTGAGACTTTTGTGGCTCAACTTTGTCTATTTTTACTTTTAAATGTACCTTTTGCTTTCACTCAGGCTAGCTGAAGCTAACTGGTTTGTGTTTCCAGGTAGCTTTGCTGTCTGGGGAGGCCTTTTCTCCACAATCGACTGTGGTTTAGTTCGCCTGAGAGGAAAGGAGGATCCGTGGAATTCCATCACAAGTGGCGCCCTGACCGGCGCCATCCTGGCAGCACGCAGTGAGAGAAAACTACGCAGCCATTACCTCTCAATGGCCGCTATAATACGTACCACTGAGTGGGTGCTGTGTTTTTCTTTAGGCGGTCCGCTAACGATGATGGGATCTGCAATGATGGGGGGAATCCTGCTCGCGCTCATTGAGGGCTTTGGTATTCTCCTGACTAGATACACAGCACAGCAGTTTCAAAACCGTGAGTAGATTTAGGGAATTATTATCTTACGGTATTTTGTTTCAATGCTTTCTACTCACCAGAGTGTGATTTGGGCTGAAGTACTTTTAACCTTCTGTACAATCCTAAATCCTTGAGTTAAATCAGAAATACCAGAAATATTTGGTTTCTGATTCGGATGATTAATCAAATTTTTGGTTTTTGAAGACTATTTTTTCACTAATGCGCTCTTTGGGTTTTATAGTTGGGAGTGACGTCAGCTCACCAAACGGTGCCATCTTGCTTTGTTTGACAAGCGTTTTTTACAGCTTGTATTTGTTTGGATTTTGAATTCAGGTCAATAAATTAAAAGGCTCAGGCTAAGATAAAAAAAAAATTAAACAGAAATAATGTCAGTGTTACAAGAATAAAGTTTTATGATATTGAAGTCAAAATAATGACTTTTCAAGAATAAAGTCGTAACGTTTGGAGAATGAAGTAGTAGTTTTATGAGAGACAACACAACAAATAGCAAAAATACATGTTGTCCAAATGTTTTTTATGTTACATTTTTTTACATAGCACAATTCTGGCAATTGAATCTGCCATGTTTGGTTGTTTCTTCTTCTTCTGTTCTCCAGCTTTGCCGTTTACGGAAGACCCCAGTCAGCTCCCTCCAAAGGACGGAGAGCAGCAGGAGCAGAAAACTAAGGGATTGTTCCACTAGATACCTTCTGCGGACACAGTGAGTCCTACCACAGGGTAATGGAGCCACATCACTGCTAAGAGGACTTTGAAAAGTAGATGCACTTTGTTGAAATACCTCAGGGTGAAATGTTGTGATTTAGTATTTAAGAATGAATTTTGACATGTAAGAATCCTTCAGATGAACATTATGTTGTCTTCTTGAGAACGTTTTGTTTGTTTTGTGTCATTCCTGTAGTCTCTTCTCCTTATGGATTTATTTATGTGACATATATTTATGCTAGAAATATTACATCTTTTTTGAATTACTGAGCGTTCTCCAACTGATTTCATTACGATCCAGTTTTTAGTACATTTATAGAGCTGACCTATTACTAAGAAATATTTTACAGATTATCTGGAAAAATAAAGTAGTAGCCTTTTTTTTATTCAAGCAAATACTGTGAAAGATTTACATTTACAACTTTCTGGCATTTCACTAAGAAGCTTGTTCAATAATATTCAAACAAACTTCACAGGAAATTGGTTTGGAAAATGCCAAAACATTCTGCTGAGCGTTTTATTTCTGCAGCTCATGTTTCCAAAGGTCTGTGCTAAATCTGGAGCGAGCAATCAGTGAGCTCCTCACACGAACTGCTCACGCTTTAAACCGGATCCGTTAACATTTACATTAATGAGCTGATGTTAATGGAGAAAAGTATTCATACCTTTTTTCTACATTTTGTCATGTTACAAACTTTAATGCTATTCTTTTTTAAAAGTAGGCTGAAACAATCTTGCATCACATCAAACCAACACTTCTTTACTTCAGCATTAAGGCCACAATAAGAAAATATAAAAACTAAAATTACGAGAATAAAGTAATATTATGAGGACGATGTTGGTATTACGCAAATAAAGTCTCATAGTATTATTTTATTATTTTACTTTATCTTCATAATATTTTGAAATTATTCTCAGAATGTTAATCTATTCTTGCAATATTGTGACTTTATTGTCATAGTAGTATAACTTTATTCTCATAATTAAATTTTTCCATTTTAAATTTTTCCTCACTAAGGCCCAGATATTTTCTCGTACCTCTTAGATAATTTTTTTACTTACAAAGAAAAAGATAAAGGCATTTTTCCTTTTCCTTCTACTTCACATATATTCACTGGTATATGTTTGACTATCACTTAAAATCCTCATAAATTAGGTTTGTAACAAAACAAAAAAGGAAAAGGTCAAAAGGGTATAGATACTTTAACGTTACGCTGCATGTGAGGGATTTAAAACAAATCAAGTAATCAAATTTATGAACTGATTTAAGCACCAAATTTAGTGTTTTGTGACTTCACAGGTTTTTGTTTTGTTTTCTGTATATAAATGTCAGCTGTCAATGCTAATGAACGCCTGTGTTTAATTATGCCAGCATCATTTCACTCTGCGCAGTGAAACATCTTATTGCAATATGGAAAAATCAATATTGGTGTTTCTTAAAGCAGGTTAGTTAAACGGCCGTTTTATCCGTCAACCAACCCAGTGATTTTATCTAACAAGGGCCAAAACAATGAAATGTTTCACATGTAAACTCTGTATAGAAAGATTGTTTATTTTATCAGAATATATTTATTGTGTAAAAATTCAATAAAGACTTGAGATGTTATAGTATTTATTTGTTATTTACTTTTTGGAGTGCATCATAAAAGTGATCAAGTTCTGAAGTTACTTAAAAATAACACTTCTTATCTACACTGTTATTATTTCTTAAACTGATTTGCAACCAAAATGTGAAAACTTGAGTTTAGTACATCTGCACAACTTATTATTTTTAGAGAATGTTTTGTTCTTTAACCAGGGAAGACTTTTCTTTCCTTTACTCAAGCTTTAATTGTTTTCTTTGAATCCTTTGTGACAGGAATCCATGGAGCTCAGCTGTGTTGAAATCACAGACATGTTTGATCGCTTTGGGCAATCTAACAAAAACAACACATAAAAAACACTTAGGATTTATTCTGGAGATATGAAACTATCTGCGGGGAAACATTGGCCTCAGGCAATGCCCAAAGCACCTGGAGAGAAAACAATCCTCACTCAGGAGCCAAAACTGGCAGGAAATTGTTCAAAGGAAAGTGTTGAAGTGGAACAAGTATGTACAAAGTGAAAACAAACAAACAGGATTAATGTAAGGGAAACTATAATGAATAAATCTCAAACATAACTCCTGGTGGAGACAAACAAACGGGTTCTTTGCAATTTCTGTGGCTGATATGGTTGTGAATTTTAGCTAGAACTAAGTAGTAAGTACTGGAGTAACGGTTTAGAAAAATGTACTGATGTACTCTTTACTTTTGAAGTATCGCTACTTTTACATGAGTAAACAAAGAACAAACATGTTTTAACCAATCTCAGACACATACCAGAAGTTTTTGTTAAAGTTTCATATGTTTTACACTGAAAGAAACTGATTTTGGAAAAATATTTTGCCTTCATTTGTTATTTGTAATTATTTATAAAAATTATTGTAATTTCTGTCCCTAAAATACAAAAAAAAATTAGACTTAATTTTTATATATTTGTCTGATTATGTAATTTTTTAATTTTTTGTACTCAGCACTTGAGTCGCCTTATAAAATACTTTTTTTTACTCGAGTAATTTTTTGAACAGTTACTTTTTACTTTAACTTGAATAAGATATGTTGAAATATAATTTCCTGGGTACTTCATTTCTGATTTCAATTAAATCCTTAATTTTTCTGCATTCCTAATATTACATCTGCATTTATAATTGATCATTATAATTTAGAGCTAAACTTAAATGCAAATGTGTTTCATGATGTAAATTTTTGCCATTGTCTGTGAAGGTGCGCCCCCTGGTGTCTGTTCCGGTGTACTGCACAGAGGTGCTTCTGAAAACACTTTTCTTCTTTTTCCATCCAACTTCTCCATCTCCACAGTTTTGTTTCCATTCAAAAATGTGATTTTGCTGCTGGATGTCGCTCGTCCTCCTCCTTCTGCGCCCTGACAGATTTCCTCTGTCATCCTTTTAACCGGCTCAGCCTCTAATCCCGACCGGCTCACCGCCGCCTCTCCTTCTGCAGCGCTCACCGATACGCGCCGGAGTAAAACTGGTTTATACCTCATTTGGTTTGCGCGACAAGTTGCTGAAGGGTGGAGTTCATTTTAGCTTTTTTTCGGCCGGAACTTTGCACTTTATAAAAATGTGCCAGCCAGGATTTTTTAATACCTCTTGAAGGTTTTTTTCTTCTTAAGAAAAAGAAAAACAAACAAACAAAAACAAGATATATCTGTGATCCTTTACGCATCACAGATATATAAAAGAGTTGATGGTGCGTTATTTTAGGTGACTGACTGCTGTGAAGCTGCGGAAATGGAAGGAGCAAAAAAAGGTAATACTTGCTGACTTTATCCTCATGCAAGAGGCTAAAAACATACATTTATGTTTTGTATTTCTGGTCATAGATGAGAACTTACCCTAACCCTAACTTTACCATAACCCATCACTACTGAAAAAGCTTTTTGTACGTTTTACTATCACTACTATTATTATTTTCTTAAAAAGGCACAGACTTTCCAGTGTAAAAAAAAGAAAACTCACAGTGTTTATTTTAACACTAAGTGTAAAAACAAAGTCTCTAATATACCGGCAGCTGTATTTTATAATAAATTATAATTTCATAGGTAAAAATCAGTCCAACTGTAAGTTTACCGTAAATTAGAGCCTTTTTTTTTTTACAGTGCAGGTGAATTTATCTCAATGCAACACCTTTACTAACAGGTGTTCCTGGGTCTACTTGGGGACAGTGCTGCGCTAAGTGCCATTCTGCTCCCTATAAAGAAGTAGGTCACAGCTGGTCTTATCATATGAGACCCGCAGGACTCAGTATCTCTTTCCTGCAAGCACATCTTTTCTTAATTGTGTTAGATAAGAATGGTCTGATGTCCAGGATGCCATCTAACATCCTACTTTTATGCTTTTTTTAGTCGAATCTATGATATCTAAAGTTAAAAGTGTTAAACTTTACACAAACTTTTTGCTGAAAGCATTCAGTGGACAAGTTTGTTTCCCCCAAATTAAAAACGCAAAAGTTTTGTCGTAAATTCTTTTCTTTTACCTGTACAATAATAAATTTTACATTTGCCTGAATGTTTAAAATTTTCTAACTTTTTGGACTTAGGACTTTCCATTCTATTAAGTCTATAAAATGGTTTTAGTTTATTTCCGGCAATGAAAGCAAGGCTTTTCTCTTACAGCTTTTCCTGGTTTTGGCCAAATGTAATGACTGGCTGTGCCAAAGTCAGTTTTTAAAAACATGCTGGACGTTTGATGATGTAATTTTTAAATATTAAATGATTAATGTTTGATCAGTTTCTCAGAACTATTTACAAAATACTTTTTTTTACTCAAGTAATTTCTTGGATGGCTACTTTTACTTGAGTAAAAATATGTTGAAGAACTTTTACTTAAATACAGTTTCTGGGTATTCTGCCCACCTCTAGGCCTCTTACATGATTACGAAGCAACAAAGAAGAAAATAAAATACGACATTGCCATGGCAAAGTAAGGAAAAACGAGGACAAGCTGGAAAACAAACAACATCTTGACTTGGTTGTTTTCACTGAATCTGTTTTACAGGACTTCTCCATTTTAATGTGCTGTGACGTTTTTTACTCCCAGATTGTTTAAATTGTGTCCAGATGTTTTTGATTTAGTCTCATCAGGCAATAACAAAATTTCCCTCATGAAAATGTTTTTATCTGATTTCATTCTGATCTTTTACTTGTTTTACTTTTGTATGTACAGATGCCCCGCCTGTGGGCGATGTGGGCAAATCAGACACCCTGGGGTCAACTGGCTCGGCCAGAAAAAGGGGCGGTGGGGCCAAGAAGGCCATGCAGGCCAACAAGTCTGCCCTGAGGGCCCCCAGAGCGCTCTGCTGCCTCACGTTGAGCAACCCAATCCGCATGGCAGCCCTGGCCTTGGTGGAGTGGAAATATCCTTTATTTCCTCCTGTGCATGTCTTTATTTGTGTCACATTTGGATGAATAATTCTTACCAATGTGTTTTTGGTGCAGAAGTATTTATGGCTTTTGGAAGTTTTGTAATTTATAGATTCTTTTTCAGTCTTTAACAAAGATTTGACCTTAACCCCTTTCTCCAAGCCTTTTGATATCTTCATC
Organism: Poeciliopsis prolifica; assembly: GCF_027474105.1. Classification (NCBI taxonomy): domain Eukaryota; kingdom Metazoa; phylum Chordata; class Actinopteri; order Cyprinodontiformes; family Poeciliidae; genus Poeciliopsis; species Poeciliopsis prolifica. The sequence continues at coordinate 6,932,916 of NW_026562398.1, forward strand.
CTCTTAGCTATTTTTGCCAACTGTGTGGCCATGGGGGTCACAAAGCCATATCCAGATGATGATTCCAACCCCACCAACCACCAGCTGGTAAGTAAGACTGCAACTGACAATTATTTTAAAAGTCGCTTATGCTGTCAATTATTCTGACAATCCGATAAAAGTTGGCAAACTACAGATTTTTCAGTGAACCTCTTAAGCTTTTTAAAAATATATATATTAGAGATACATTAAATGATGCAAATAAACAGATAATTCAACCATTTTTAAACACAAAATAAATATTTCACTGCCTAAAATTTAATAATAGAGCATTCCTTTAGTGAACTGGATCAAGCTAAAACGTTGCCACTTAGAGAGTTTTGGGTAAAACATATTTACAGACAAAGGTGTTTTTATGTCAAATTTTATTATACAAACATAGTTTTACAGTTTTGGCTTAATTACTATTGTGAATAAGTTGGGGGGGTGGGGTTCAGCAAATAACCTTTTTTGAATCTGAATACTCCAGTTAATGATTAATCAATTGTTTTAGTTGACAATTATTTCAATAATACATGAATCGCTTCAGTGCTACTTATGAGTATCTTTTAATAATTTTTTGAGTTAAAACATTTTTTGCTACAGTTTCTTACAAAAGTATGGCATATTTTAAACACATTGATATTTGTTGGAATTTTATTTCATCAACCTTCTAACATAAATGTAATTTACTTTGGCAGAAGATAATTTCGGCAAAACATAAAGAAGTTTAAAGAGTATGAAAACTTTTACTGGCAACCAGATACTTTGGGAAAAAAAATTGCTCAAACGTAATGAAAGAGCATGTTTTGTTGGCTTCTATAGACAGAAAACATGAGAAATGATGAGAAATCATGACATTTTCACAAAACATGATGAGCCAATTTTCATTCTTACAGTAACTGACAATCTGATTGGTCTGTGATTGTAGCTAGCAGCTAGCAGGTGTAAAATTAAACATAGCTAAAACGCAGAACATTAATATTGATAACAAAGCATTGCAAAATAAAAGACTGAATATGATTAAATTTGTCTAAAATATGTCAAATGTTAATATATGTGAAGAGAACATGGAGCCGATCCTAATATGTACCATCGTTACCGAACGGCAAGAGTTCAGCAGGAGCAGCGAACTTCAACTTCTTCACTAAACAAAATAAATTCAAAGAATACATAAGCAAATTTTGACAGACTTCACATAAATAATAATGTTAAAACAAACAACAACTTCATAGAATTCAACGCAAAATACCCATAAAAATACGGAGAATAACCTAAAGGCGATTTTAAACATACAGCAAGATGGACTTTGTAATAGAAATGTTAAAAATCTGATTTTTAAGTTTGTGGAAAGCATAAAATGCAGCATTTTTCTGAAGAACAATGCAGTTTAACCAGGAAGTGTGTATTCACGTGGAGGTAATGGTGTTAGAGATGCAGCGTGACCTTCACTGGAGAAGCTTGTCAAAGGTCATGACTTACTTAAACTCCAACCATCTGCTTTGTCTCTGCTCCTCCCAGCTCAATGTCTATCCTTATAACTCTTTAACGGGAGTTTTTTCACTAAAAAACCTGGAATTAAATCTAAGTATTATTATTATCGAAGTACGATTGTTTCAGTCATCGATCATTCGATTATTTGCAACAAAATTGGAAAATTTGGCTAATTGTGTAAAAACCGCTTTTGTATTTTCACACAATATTAGAAATAAATAATAATCCAAATAAACAAACTATTGAATCCGTTTTTAAATAAGAACATTTATATTTATTGCCTAAAACGTAATAGCAGAATTTTTTTAGTGTATGCTTGAGCATTTGAAGCAAAGCATAATAAAAATGTTGGTTAACTTTTTTGGGGCTTTATGCGAGTATTTTTTTTATTTGTTTTTGCAGAATTTGAAAGTGGTGAATCTTATATATTTTTTGGTTAATCTGTGTCTTAATTATCACTGTGTGTTATTCTTTCAGCAAAAAGTCTTTGTTTTGAGTCTGGATCCTCCCATTAACAATTAATTGATTACTAAAATAAGTGATGATTATTTTCAATAACTGATTAATCACGATTTATCCGATTAATTGTTTGAGGCCTGTTCAAAATACAAGCTGGAAGTGCAGTTTGAGTGTTTTTAAAGCATCGCACACACATGCACATGTACATCCCAACAGCAGGATGAATGTTTGTAGATCCCTTTATTGGATTTCACAGATAAGTTAAGCTGACTGTATAAGATCTGTCACAGGGATTTATTATCTCTTACTCTTCTTTTATATGTATAAAGTTTTGGAGAGGGCTTTTCAAGCATTAAACTTGTTCTGTTATATTAAACTGCACCACTGCTGCAGGGTAACTGTGTCAGTTTGAGGTGAAGTCCAAGCGGCATTAATTAGAAGCATTAACCTGAAAGTTCACAGCAAAGCGAAGTTGGGACAGAGTGTTTGGCTGCAGGTTAGCAGGTTAGAAAACCATTCCAGCTCCAGCGTTAAGTGATCTTTTCTTGGCCAAATGAGGTTGTTTTACCACCAGGAACCAATCTTTTCTGAATGGTGGAGATTTTTAAAATTTTCTGTTTTTTCTCAGTGTGCCTTCTGAACTGTTAATTTTCTGCTAGTCGAAGCCAAAGTAGGAAGAAATGGTCATATTTAGTTTGTCCTTTGCAATTCAAATACATGAAACCATAGAAATGTTTGTCTCGTTTTGAGGGACTTGGTGCATCTCAATGAGAGCTGAGTAAATTTTCACCAAAAAACCACAGAAATTCTGAGATTCATTTCAGACATTTTGAGTTTAAAAATGTTCAATTTTCAGTTTCAAACGTTGAAAATGTTCAGCTTTGAAACTCTGAAATTTCCAAGTTTCTTTATCAAAAATTTGTGAGATTCAACTCAAAACTTCTGAGTTTTTTCAAGTCAGTGTTCAACTTTTCAAACTCAGAAATTTTCCAGTTTTTTCTAGAAATATTTTGACAATCAAATATAAAAAAAAAATTCTAGCAAAGTTTCAACTTTATCAGTTTGGAAATTTTGTAGTTTTTTCATAAAGATTTCTGAGATTAATCTAAAAATTTCAGATATTTTTATTGTAAGGTTTCAACTTTAGGAACTCAGAAATTTTCTGATTTTTTTCTGAAAATTTCTGACATTAATCAAAAAAACCTTCTGAGTTTTCTGTAGCAGATTTTTGACTTTTCAAGCTCAGAAATGTCCTTGTTTTTTCTATAAACTTTCTGAGATCATCCAAAAGGTTTCTGAGTATTTTGGCTGAAATCTACTCCTTTTTTTCTATCTGCAATGGTCAGAGAATGTATCCCATTCACCAACAACATGCTGGCTAATGTTAAAACAACAAAATACATGTGGGTTACCAAAGTGGTGATGCGTTTTCACTCTGATCCACCAAACTTGTGCTCTGACTTTAAGGAACAAGTAGAATACGTCTTCCTCGTCATCTTCACCATCGAGACCTTCACCAAGATCCTTGCCTACGGTTTAGTGATGCACCCCAGCGCCTACATACGCAGCGGTTGGAACCTGCTGGATTTTATCATCGTCATCGTCGGGTATCTCAAAATTTACCATTGGAAGCTATCACTCTGCAATAAAACCTACGGAGCAGCATTGATGCCGTCCTCTGTGCAGGTTGTTCAGTGTGATAGCGGAGGGAATGACGGACCATAAGCCTGGCGAGGCCCACCATGCTGCAGGAAAACCCGGAGGCCTGGATGTCAAAGCTCTCAGAGCCTTCAGGGTTCTGCGACCTCTTCGGCTTGTGTCCGGCGTGCCGAGTGCGTATATATTTGTTTTATATTTATAGATTTTCTCAGTTGGCTTTTGTTTCTGTTCATCGTTTAGTAACTGGAGCCTCAGAAAGTTGGAGGGAAGATGAGAAAAAAATTGCAAAGTTAAAAAAATGTATTGCATAAACTTATAAGTATTTTCTTTTTGAGTTTTGTAAAATATGATTGTTTTTCAATCACTACTACAGAGGTCAAGAGCAGGACAAGAAATGCCTGCTGTTGTTAATTTGTTGTGTGGAGATGATATAAAATTTGATCTGTGATGAAAATAAAATATCACACATTTACAGAGATAAATTATTCTTAATTATTAATGACATGAGCATGACCTTGTTAAAGTCCTGATAATGAAATACTCCACTACAGCCCTCACAGCTAACCAGAATCATAAGAAATGAGGTTAGTGGAATGAAAGTAATAATTATTGAATAGAGAATGAAAAACATTCTAAAAGTTGATATATTTAGTAGGTTTGGGAGCCCTGCATCCAGCTGAATGACCATTTTGTTCTGTCAGGCTTACAGATTGTGTTGAACTCCATCATGAAGGCCATGGTCCCACTGCTTCACATCGGCATGCTCGTCATGTTCGTCATCATAATCTACGCCATCATCGGCTTGGAGCTTTTCCTCGGCAGGATGCACAAGACGTGCTTTGACACCAGCACGGGTCGGTCCGCAGTCTGGGCTTCCCAGAACGTCCCTGATGTTCTGCTTTCATCCTCCTCCTCGTCCTCATGCTTCTCATCCTCCTCCTCCTCCTCATGCTCTTCTGTCTCATGCAGGCCTCATGGTGGAGGACGATCCGTCGCCGTGCGCTTTTGCGGGAGTCGGACGTTTATGTGTCACCAATGGCACTGAATGCAGAGGGAAGTGGGAGGGTCCGAATGGCGGCATCACAAACTTTGACAACATTTTCTTTGCCATGCTCACAGTTTTCCAGTGCATCACTATGGAGGGCTGGACAGATGTTCTCTACTGGGTAAAAGAAAAAAAAACACATTCATGCACAACTCCCACGCGTCAGGTCAATGGTTTTCATGTAGGTTGGTATGGAAGAAGATTAGTGTCACTGAGAAATAAAAGTCAGAATAATGATTCTAAGAACTCTAATTTTAGAAGATTAATGTCATGACTCTGTGATTAAAGCTATAATTTTGAGAAAAAAGTCTGAATTCTTTTTTTGTTTTTATTTTGTGGGCCTAATCCTCTTCCATAGGTTGCATCCTACGTAGTTATTTTTGCATAGTTTTGCACAAATACCAGTATTCCGAGGAAGAGAATTTATCCATTCTATTTTTACTAAAGTTTTGAGGGGTTTTTTTAACTAAAATTTAAAAAAAGAAATAAAATGGTAGTTCTCTAAACACACATGTAGATAATTATCAGAAATTATGCATTGTGGCAATAAAAGAGGACATAAATTTAGCGAGCATCAATGATTTTTTAAATAATAGTAATAATTGTTCAAAAGTTTTCATATGAACACTGCAAAACCACAAAAAAAGTATTTTTGGTCTGGTTTCTAGTGTGAATATTTTAATGCATTTGGAAGAAAATACAGAACTAATTTAAAAGCAACTTTTTAACAAGACAAATGAGTTTAATTTTACATGAATAATTCCTTAATATTGATGAAAACATATAACCAGAGAAAAATGTCTTGATGCAAGTAAAATAATCTAACAATGGAATTAGTTATTTTGTAATAATATTAATGAATCATTGGCCTAATACTAGCTCCTACATCTTGCTAAAAAATCACTTGTCTTATTTCTACTGTGCTAAGATATTAGTGATGTAAACTGCATAAAAAATACTTGGTAAAATATTGTGTTTTTGTAGAGAGATTATGTTGGTGAAATACACAGATAGTTTTATTTATGCATCTTTATGAGGGTTGCATGTTATATTTGTATCATAAATATGTTCTTTCTCTTTATTTCTGCACAGATGAACGATGCCATCGGCTTCGACATTCCCTGGGTCTACTTTGTTTCTTTAGTCATTTTCGGATCATTTTTCATCATCAACCTTGTATTGGGTGTGTTGAGCGGGTGGGTAGTTGCTGTCTCGCAGACTTCCACTTTTCTCTCAGTCTCACCCTTTCTGAACATGGATAAAGCTCTCGTTGCGTGTTGCGGTAAACTTTCAAGTGTTTGTCTTCTACAGCGAGTTCTCCAAAGAAAGAGAGAAGGCTGTTGCGCGTGGAGAGCTGCAGAAAGCTCAGGAGAGCAAGCAGATGGAGGAGGACATGATCGGATACATGGACTGGCTTATAGAAGCCGAGGATGTGGACGAAGAAGGAAACAAACGTTAGGCTGTTTAAAGTGTTTCTATGGAAGACAAATGATGCCACTAAAAAGAAAAAAAAATTCTGGAAAAGTGCAGGTTTACGAATCCTACGACAAGGAAGAGCCAGCAATATGATTATTTTCACACACTAACAATATAACTGACACAAACCTGGTGACTTGTTTTGATTTTGACATAGATTAACAAAAACTTTTAATTTTGAGATGAATTAAGAATTCTGAAGGAGTAATAGGCGTCAATTTAACGTCTATACAAAAAAAGTCAGAATTTTGATTAAAAAAAGATCATAATTTAGAGAAAAAATAGTCCGAATTCTGAAAAAAAGGTGATTGTTTTAAGAAAAAATTGAGAATTCTGAGGAAAAAGTCAAAATTCTGGAATCAAAGTCAGAATTTTATATTTTTTTGGTGGCCCTAATTGTCTTTTGTAGTTTTCCCACCAAACACTTTATTGAATTTCAGCATGCCTTAAAAAAAATTCTTACTTTTCTGAAGGCGCTGCAATTGCAAAGAAAAAGATGATGAAGAAGTTTGGTTGGTACAAACGCAGCGAGGATGGAGGAGGTAGGAAAGCCAGGCGTTTCTTTTCTCTTTATTTTATTTGCTTCTGCTACAGTTTGCAGACTGTTTTGTATGTTTAACAGAGTCGGACTCTGACGATGATATCGCTTATCTCGACGATGATAGTGGCTTCTGTGCTTCACTCATGTAAGGCAACAGAGGAGAGACAAATTTCAGTAATTAATCATTTAGTTATTGTGCTAAAGTGAATGTCATTTTCTCTTTTTTAAGGGCAAAGATGATGGCTAACAGCTTCTGGTGAGACATTCTTTTTTAGTGAAAACCTGAGTGCAGCACACGCATTCATTAAACGTCTTTGTTAGTTTTTGTCTTAATAATTAGCACAAACTGGAAAACATAGAAAAATAAAATCAGATTCAGTTCAGTGGTGTGTTTGACCCACTGTTTTAGAATCAAATACAAAAGAAAGCTTTTTAATTAAGTCATTTTAAAAAAAATAGTTATATTTAAAGTCGTTATGAATGTTTGATTCATATTATCTCTGTATAGATACTGAAATATTTAGCATTTTCTTTATGGAATGATTAGTGTTTTTATTTTTTGATCATTATAGCAACTCAGCCTCTGACGGCTAGCTAAGAAAAGTTGCGAGGGAACTATTTTTTGGTTAGTTAAAGGTGTTATGGTGCTAATCAGACAAAATGGGTGTCAAACGTTTGCACAAACGTATTCGAGTTGATTGACACCCATTTTGTCTGAATTGAAGAAGGTGGGGGGGCTGATTGACCTTTGATGACCTCTCGAAACATTTCTTTATATCTTCAAAATGACAGCGGCACAAAAAAAAAATTCTGCTGCACAAACGTAGCACAAACGTTTGACACCAATTTTGTGTGCTTTCATAAAAGTCAGGGGCTGGTTGACCTTTTGACCTTTTTATGAATATCTTTTTATGAATATCATCAAAGCAAAAGCAACACAAATGAACATTTCTGCAGCACAAACGTAGCATAAACGTTTGACACCAATTTTGCCTGATTTGAAGAATGTGGGGGGGCAATTCACTCGGGTCAGCAACCTGAGATCCCGCCACTTCGCCTCATAACTGCCACGAGTTTTTCAGATATTCAAAACAAAAAAAAACACCATCTGACATCATCGATGTCGACCGATGTGAAATGTTTACATTGTGGTATGTTTTTCAGCCATTTCGCCCGGCCGCGGTGTTAATACACGAGCTGCATTTGTCTTTCAGTGACCAGTTGTGCCAGCTGAACCACACGATGAGAAAAAACTGCCGCGTCGCAGTGAAGACCACAAACTTCTACTGGTTGGTGTTGCTGCTGGTGTTCCTCAACACGGTGGCCAGCGCCTCGGAGCATTACGGACAGCCGAAATGGCTCACGGAAATGCAGGGTGAGTAATAAGAAAGAAAAAAAACTTTACTTCCGCCAGATTCTTATGACTTATTGGAGTTTTTTTCAAGACAAACTTGAGACGACTTTGTTTCTAGAAAAAAACAATTTTTAGAAGAATAAACTCCCTTGATATAGATCATTTCACTTAAAAGGTTTCACTGTTTTAAGTGAAATAATCTACCAGTGGAATAATCTGCCATTTAATCAACAATAAGGAGTTATTGACTTAAGATGAGCTCTTATATTTTGCTATTTTATTTTAATACAAATAAATGCAGCACTTTTTCCTGCATTACAGCTGTAAGTCTTTACAGTTATATTTCTACCACGATACACGTGCTAAAACTGAAATATTTGCCAATATTTATTTATTTTTTTTGCAAACTAGCTGAAGTTCAGAGATTCAAATTTTTATTTAGGTCTGGGGTTTGACTAGACCATTCTTACCAAATATTATCATTTGTCAATCCCAATAAAACACATTGACATTTGTGGTTTGATCAATATTAAGGAATGATTTATTTAAAACAGGTTCCTATATCTTGCTGAAAAGTTATTTGTAAGTGAGTTTTGTCTTATTTCATGAAGGATGTTAAGACTAGAATCAGACCAGACACACCTGGTCAGATTTTGTGTTTTTGCAGTGAATGATTCATCTCCTCTGTTTCCTCAGAGCGAGCCAATAAGATCCTGCTGCTGCTCTTCACCTTGGAGATGCTGATGAAGATGTACGCCTTCGGTCTTCAGATCTACTTCATGGCCCTGTTCAACCGCTTCGACTGCTTCGTGGTGTGTGGCGGCATTCTCGAGACGCTGCTTGTAGAGATGGATGTCATCCCGCCCATCGGCATCTCCGTGCTGCGATGCATCCGGCTGCTCAGGATTTTCAAGATGACCCGGTAAGTAGCACCAGAAAGAACCAGACATTCAGACCAAACTTTGCTTCCTGCATGCATCCCATCCTCTTTTCTCCGTCTTCAGGCACTGGGCTGCTCTCTCTGATCTGGTCACCTCACTGCTCAACTCCATGAAAGCCATCTGCTCCCTTCTGCTGCTGCTCTTCCTCTTCCTCATCATCTTCGCCCTGCTGGGGATGCAGCTGTTTGGAGGGAAGTTCAACTTCGACGAGACTCAGATGAAGAGAAGCACGTTTGACTCCTTCCCTCAGGCTCTGTTGACATGCTTCCAGGTGATTTACATCTATCTGTCGGTCAAAGTTAGGAGAGTTATCAATTAATGAATTAACTGTATAGGTCAGCTAACGAGTTAATAAGTGACCATTTTCTTAAAACCTGAGTTTCCTTTTAAATCAAGAGGGATGATCATCTTTTCATAACACAAGTATTTTTAAAGCTATGTTTTTCTCACACTATTTCATATAAACTGTATAACTGACTGAATAAATACAAATTTTTGGTTTTCTGACATGAATAAACTGATTTCTATTTATACTAGACAATGTCTTCACATCTTCATTCTTTCAGAGGCTTTTCAAATCCTTCAGCAAGGGGTTTTGAAAACTCCCTCAAAGTTGTTTTATTTTAGTGTAAAATAATTGTATTATATGTTTTTACAGTAAAATATATCATAGAAAAATAGAAGATGAAAATAATAAAACGTGAAACATTTATAAAGAGATGTACGGTACGAAGCCCCATATGGGACTTTTCCGTTCCCTCGCAATAATGTACTGTACCGCAATTTGTTAAGCTTTTCTAACTTATTTAAAAAAAACATGAATCAACATCCCTACTCGAAGTTGTCCGTTTCGTCCGGTTGGGTTTCGATGTGTTCCTGCCTCTCTGTTGCAGATCCTCACCGGAGAGGACTGGAACGCCGTGATGTATGACGGCATCATGGCGTACGGCGGGCCGATCTTCCCCAACATGGTGGTTTGCATTTACTTCGTCATCCTCTTTGTCTGTGGCAACTGTATCCTTTTTCACTAAAACAACCTCGGATCCAAGTTCTGTGTGAACGTCGTCCCACGAAGAAACGAGCAAATCCAACTCCTTGACCCTGGGATCAGACATCCTGCTAAACGTCTTCTTGGCTATCGCTGTGGATAACTTGGCAAGCGGCGGTGGGAAGAAAGCAGTAGAGTACGCCGTAGTCATCATCAAACTCTTATAAAGCATTTATATTTTCCTGTGGTTGCGCTTTGATCACATCAAAACTGTTTAATCCGAGCCAAGCTGTGATGCTTTGTTTTTTATTCAGGGAGAAAAAGGAAGAAGAAGAGGACTGGGATGAGGATGAAGAGAAAGAGGATGAAGATGCAGGGGTAGCGCATGTTTGAGTTTTTCTATATGTTAACGTCAATGCAGGATGTTTGACAAAGCTGAAATGAAACTCAGGTAGGGCAAACCTACAGTATATAACAAACAGTATATAAGATGCAACTGTACTAATTACTTAATGTAAAACTAGAGAAAATCGGATCTGTGGCAGGCACTACATGCAGAGCTCCAGCATATTTGGTCAGCTGGTTTTACCACTGTACAATGACTGCTCCACCTCACCTGATCAAGAAAGCCTGATTTTTTTTACTTAATGTTGACTAATCTGCTGTTGTACAGCAGTAAAACCAGCTGACCAAACATGCTGGAGCTCTGCTTGGGTTGCTAGGTAACGGTGCAGTGCCTGTCGAAAGTGTGGAGGTTTTTGGAACAGCTCATTTTCCAGACACCAAAAAGCATTACCTGACTACCAAAACATCTCGGTGGGTTATTTTGAACACTTGGCTTGTTTATAGAAGCAGCTGAGACCCAAATGGATACAAATTGAATTTTGCACAATAAGTTCCTTATAGTGTTTAATATATTTATTCATGTTTTCACATTACAAATACAAAAATATACACATCACAACAAGGAAGAAGAATGAAAAAGAAACTACCAACAACCAGTAAATACTGTCGCCTGGCATGTAACTAATAAATTAAAACCATACAAACACCAATGTCAAGATTTATGAATCCTCCGCTCTGCCGAAACCTAATGGACCTGCTATTCCTGAATCTTTGTTGAGCGTTGGTTGAAAAAAGTCATAAAGGTTTTATAAAATCAATTTCCAGAGCTTTTCATCACATATCTGGTTTAATCCAGTTTCAAATGAAGTCCTTTGTCTGGCAGAGTTCAAACTGCAGTGACCTTTCCACCTCCAGTAGGTAAATCTAAACCCGCTGGAGTGACTCCAAAAATAAATGGGCTTGGCAAAATCTACACTCCAAACGCTCAGGTCCCCTTTAGTACTGTATTTACAGTAAAATAAAGATGGTGGCCTTTTGTTTCTTCAGAATGAAGAGGATGACTGGCAGGAAAACGAGGAGCTGCGAGCCATCGAGGGTCTGGAGGGTGAGTCTTTCTTCCCAGGAGAAACGTGAAGCATCAGCTGATTGAGAGACATCTTAAAGCAACTTGTCTTGTTTATTTTCTTCATTCTAGGCGTTGCTCCGCTAAAGCCCGAGTTCTCCGGCCCCAAAGAGAAGATTGTGCCGATTCCTGACGGAAGCTCCTTCTTCATTCTTGGGAAGAAAAACTGGTACCTGAAAAGAGTCCGTACCTGACAGGACCCTGAAACCAGTGCAGTGTGTGTGACTTCCCTCTCATTCGCTTCATTCTTCAGTTTGCGAGTTGCCTGCCACAACCTCATTCACCACCCCTACTTCACCAACTTCATCCTCATCTTCATCATCCTCAGCAGCATCTCGCTGGCTGCTGAGGATCCCATCAAATCCCACTCTTTCAGAAACATCGTAAGGCTCCCTCGGACCGGCTGCCACTTTAACGTCGGCGTCTAATCCTGTTTCCACTGCGACGCGACTGAAATCTGACTTGAGCTTCTGTCATCCTCAGGTGCTCGGATACGCCGATTACGTCTTCACTTCGGTTTTCACGGTGGAGATCGTCCTGAAGGTAACGGCTGACGGAATGAAAGTGGATAAATCGGAGCTTAAAAACCGAGAGAAGATTTTTTTTCCTAATCTCGTTTCTTTGCGGCTACCTTCTCGTCCAGATGACGGTTTACGGAGCTTTTCTTCACACCGGCTCTTTCTGCAGGAACGCCTTCAACCTCCTGGACCTGCTGGTCGTCAGTGTGTCGCTCACATCTTTCTTCTTACAGTGAGTAGATAGATGAGCGAGAGTCTGCAGATTATCCTCCAAGGCACAGGAACTGGGACAGAAACTCAAAGAAAAAGAAATAATGGTTCGGTTTGTTTAGTTTGTATGGAAGCCAATTTCTGTCACAAATTAAAAATAAAATAAAAGGCCAGCAGGAAGTCAGGATTTTGAGTTATAAAGTGAAAATTATGAGATTAAAAGATATCATTCATAATTATAAAGTCAAAGTTACTAGATTCAAAGTCATAATCTTGATTTTGAAAGTTATAATTTTCACACTCAGACATAATTAGAATTTGAAATTTGAAAGTCAAAATGATGATATTTCTTTCCAATTTTGAGATATTAAGTAATAATTTTGACTTTGTCATAATTTTGTATTTTAAAGTCATAATTATGAGGTACAAAGTCATGAATTTTTCTTTCAAAGTTATAATTTTAGATTTAAAGACATAATTATGAGATTTGAAGTCAGAATTTCGACTTTCAAAATTTTAATGATGGGATTTAAAATATGGAGCCATAATTTTGCTTTTTCAGGTCAATTATTAGATTTATGTTATAATTTTAAGTTTCAAAGTCATTATTAGAATTATAATAATAAATTATAAAGTCATAATTTTGATTAAATCACAATTTTGACTTTATGTTTCATAATTATGACTTCCTGTTGGGTTTTTAATTCTTTTTTCTTTCTTGGCAGAAATGGGCTTCCGTAGTTTTGAACATTTTTCTGCACCTTAGCAAGTGTCATCTGCCATTTGTTATGTTTTCATTAGCTGGACAGTTGTCTAAATTGTTTGTTTGGCTGCTTCCAGTTCGAGTGCGATCTCCGTGGTGAAAATCCTGCGAGTCCTCCGAGTGCTGAGGCCGCTTCGAGCCATCAACAGAGCCAAGGGGCTGAAGGTAAACGCCTCCGCTCCACTTCACTGCTCTCCAGTGGTTGTTCTTCTTCTTACAACTTCTAAAAATCAACATTCCACCTTATTGTTTTCATCAGAAATCAGGAGAAAGACAAATAATAAAAAATCCAAATTATGGGGCTATATTCAGGGAGACATTATGCAGAAAAAGTGACACAAATTTAAACATTAGACAGAAGTTAGGCACAAACGATTATATGCAGGGTTTCCCCCAGAAAACCTTTTAAATTGATGTTTTAAATTTAAATTTTGAATTTTAAATAAAATAAAAAAAATCAAAATTATTCAATTTTAAAATTGATTTGAATAAGTTTTGTTATTGATTAAAACGGCTTGTGGTCTTGGCAGAACGTGGTGCAGTGTGTCTTCGTGGCGATTCGCACCATCGGCAACATCTTGATCGTCACCACTCTGCTTCAGTTCATGTTTGCTTGCATCGGAGTGCAGCTCTTCAAGGTTCCCTCACCCTCGCCAGCCCTTTCGCCTTATATACGGAAAGTTTCCGGAGACGGCTCCTGGTGGGTAAAACTCTCTGGTTTGGATGTTTTCAGGGCCGGTTCTACAGCTGCACAGACGAAGCCAAACACACTCCAGACGAGTGCAAGTCAGTTTCATTTGCTCTCACAGCTTAAAACACAGACTTGTTTCCTGAAGTTAGATTAATTTTACTGCAAAGTTGTGTTTGTGTGACTCCAGAGGAACCTTTGTGGTGTATAAAGACGGGGACATGAACCACCCTATGGTCAGAGAGAGGATCTGGGAAAACAGCGACTTTAACTTCGACAATGTGCTGATGGGAATGCTGGCTTTGTTCACCGTGTCGACGTTTGAAGGCTGGCCTCAGTGAGTTTTCCGTTTGTTCTCCTAGTTCAACGTAAAACAGTTATTATTCTTGCTATTCAGGTGTCAAAGTTACTCAATGTTTTTTTTTATTATTTAAACAAGATTCATTTTTCAATGTGTACTTCAACTTCTAATTATTAATAAATTCATTTTTTCTATGGTTTGGTATATCAAGACCAAAAAAAACTCCCACACACTCATTCTCCATTAAAGTAGGAAAGAGAAGCAAACATTCAAAACAGACTAACCGCCCATCTAAACTTGTACACATGATGTGCAGTCAGAGCTTTAATTAAACCATTTAAAACAACTAAAGGTGGAATAAATAATGCTGGATGAGGAACCAGGTTTCATTGCCACTATGCACAAATAAAATGACGATACTAGAGCCGGCCAGAGGAAAAGCAAAGTAGGCCTGCTGTGAGAAGAATAGATTTGCAAATGCATAACAACAATTCATAATTTAAAAGTTACATTAATTGAGTTGGTACCACTGTTTGCTTTATTTTCTGAACATTTTATTAATTCAAAACAACATTTTACCAGGTATTTTTGGTCTAGTTTCTAGTGAAAATATCTTAGTATATTTAAATAAGACAACACTAACTTAAAAGACACTTTTCAGCAATAAATAGGAGCTTATTCTAAGTCAATATTTCCTTAATGTTGATCTTTAAAAAGTTCTAGTTCCATTGGCAGATTATTTCATTATAAATGAAATAATCTTCCAAAAGAAAAAGTACTCTTTTTGGGTCAATTTTAAGGAAAAATAAGCTCCTGTTTACTGCTGAACAGTTTGTTTTGTTGTGGCAGTAAAACCTGGACCTTATAAATTAATCTTGGCGAGATTAATTTATTTTTGCAGGGTAGAAACCAGATTGTCATGTTTTGTGTCTTCTTTCTCTGTGAAGGCTCCTGTACCGGGCCGTGGACGCCAACGCCATAAACCGAGGCCCAATTTACAACTACAGAGTGGAGATCTCCATCTTCTTCATCATCTACATCATCATCATCGCTTTCTTCATGATGAACATATTCGTGGGTTTTGTCATCATCACTTTTCGAGAGCAAGGAGAGGCCGAGTTCAAAAACTGCGAACTCAACAAGAATCAAGTCAGCCATTTTTTTCAAAGATATTTGAGTTCTTTTAATTTCAGACGAAGTAAATTGATTTTATTTTTGTTTAATTGATCCAAACTGAACCGTTTTTCTCTCTGTTTCGCCCGACGCAGAGGCAGTGTGTGTACTACGCCCTGAAAGCTCAGCCAATAAAGATTTACATCCCTAAAAACCCGTCGCAGCTGAAGTTCTGGAAGATCATCAACTCCAGCCAGTTTGAATACGTCATGTTTGTGCTGATTCTGGGAAACACTCTCACTCTGGCGATTCAGGTACCGTTTTTCTGTTTGTTTCATTTATTTCAAACAGATTTTCAAAACCAACGAAACAAGCCATCAGTAGGCAAGGTAACTTTATTTTTATAGCACATTTCATATGGGGGAATTTTCCTGCCATAATCCAAGACAGAATTTAACAAGTTGCGCTAACAATTGGGAGTTTATTGCAGATTTTTCTCAGAAATTAACAAAAACTTTCTTGCTTGTACTAAACAGCTGCCTCAGCTTTAACTGATGTCAGATTATAGTCCAACATGTGTAATTAAAAAGCCACATTTACCATCATAAATAAACGCAAATATTTCCAAACACTTTGATTTCGATATCAAAAAAATCACAAAATCTTTGAGGGACTGCAAAGCTGTTTTAATAATATTTAATTTTAAGAATTCATTGATATTTTAACAGTTTGTGAACAGGGGTTATCAATATATTTTGGCACAACCGGCCCTTTAAGAGGATTCAGGGTCTTGATTTGACCCAAAACGAAAATGAGTTGGACACCCTGGCACAGACAAAATGGTTACAAACTGACTCATAACATGACGAGAAAATCTTTGGAATAATAATAATAATAGTAACAACCGGACATTTCTCTCCTGAATCTGTCAGAAAATCCTGAAAATAATTTTACGTTGGTGTTTTTGTTTATTTTTTTAGCATTATGAGCAGTCGAAGTTGTTCACCTCCGTCATGGACATCCTCAACATGATCTTCACCGTGGTTTTCACCATAGAGATGATCATCAAGCTGATGGCTCTCCGAGCTCATGTGAGTTTTCCCGCCGACCGCCGAGTTTCCTGGGGATGACTCTTTGACGTCACGTTTCTGTTCGCTTGTTTTTATCTGCTAGCATTACTTCATCGACCCCTGGAATTCGTTTGACGCTCTGATTGTTGTCGGCAGCGTCTTGGACATCGCAGTGTCTGAATTTAGCGTAAGGAAATATTACTCACTTTTACCTTTGGAAGAAGTACTTGGAAAAGTTTGTAGAATGTGTTAATTATGCTTTCTGACACTTTTTCCTTCCACTCAACTTTCCGTCAATACACAGTTCACTGCTTTGTTATTATATTTATATATAATATTTTAACAATGGAGGATACAAAAACAATTAGGAATTGCTTAAAAATAGAAATAGTTCAATGTATTTTTAACTGTTTCTTTCTCTGTTGCTTAACTGATGATCCAGGGAGGAGGCGGCCATGGAGAGGTGACTATTGGATCGAGATGTTTTGCCCGTTTCTGTCTTTTTAAACGGTTTATATTCACCCTAACAGTTTTGTTTTTCCAGGGTGGCGGAAAAGGAGAAAGCGGAAAAGTGTCCATCACGTTCTTCCGCTTGTTCCGAGTGTTGAGGTTGGTGAAGCTGCTCAGCAAAGGAGAAGGCATCCGAACTCTTCTCTGGACTTTTGTCAAATCCCTGCAGGTCAGTGAGTCGTCTCTGTCACAAATATGGTCTTATTTCCCTTTTGTACTCCATACAAAGAAAGAAAAACAGCTGTGGTTGCTGTTGTTTTGCTGTTAGTATTTATATGGTCAAATTTTGCCGGCATTTCACCGTGAATCAGAGCCGATTTTTGTTTTTTTCCGTCTTTCCAGGCCTTGCCTTACGTCGGCCTCCTCATCGCCATGATCTTCTTCATCTACGCTGTGATCGGCATGCAGGTGAGTCTCTGGAAAAGGTTGAAACGCTGCTTTTCCTGACTGACGGTTTCTCTGCCATTTGTCCTCCCAGATGTTTGGGAAAGTCGCCATCGATGACAACACGGACATCAACAGAAACTGCAACTTCCAGACGTTCTTCATGGCGGTTCTGGTTCTTTTTAGGTAAGACGTTTTAACCCGCTTGTTCCAACAGCGGTTCAGTTTTTTTCCATCTCACACCAACGCTTTATTTTGTATTGATCCATTACATAAAATCCCAGTTGTTTGTTGTGGCATAGCAAAGGAGCATGGAAACCGTTCCCAGGTTGAACTAAAACTGCTTCCCGTTTTGCAGGTGTGCCACCGGAGAGCAGTGGCAGCAGATCATGCTGGGCGCGCTGCCGGGCCGGCGCTGCGACCCGGAGGCCGACGTCGAGCCCGGCGAAGAGTACACCTGCGGGAGTAACCTGGCCTACCTTTACTTCATCAGCTTCTTCATGCTCTGCGCTTACCTGGTGAGCGAAGGCTGATCTGACGTTTTACTTTTCTTCTCGCTTTGCTCAGATAGTCTTCAGATTACGAGCTCTAAATTTAGCTGCAATTAATTCAAACCCTGTGATTCGACTGCCAGGTCAGGCGGAATCAGACGTTGGATGAAAATAGGGACGGCAGCATTTCAGCAGCAGCACACTGACAGTCTTATTTATCCACAGATGGGTGGTGATGCACGCCCGCATCACAAAGGTTTAATGGGCTGCACATATTTGGGTGCAGGAGCTAATATGCTCCCTGTGCTATTTTAAGAAGCCAGCTCGGTCGAGTGAAGGTGAATCTGAGCCGTCAGAACAAAACCCAGCGGCTCAAACATCAGCTGCAGATCAAAAGAAATGGAAAGTAAATGTTTTATGCTTGGGCTTTCATGTCATCGGTTATATGATTTTCATACCGTGAACATGTTAGGATAGAACAGTGGGCTACACAAAACATGTTCATAAAATTTTTGTGCGCAAGGTCATGCTTAGAAAATTAGATTTTAGTTCAATCAGTTCAGAATGGGACGTTTTAATTCTGTAGTCACTTTAAATCCAAATAAGCTACTGCTGTTCAACTCAACGTTTACACTGTCACATGAAATTGGCTGGAAACAGATGTCCCATTATACAACTGTGCATCTTTGAAAAGCATTAATAGAGCCTCCTGCACAACCAACAACATTTTCTTGCTTTTTTGTAAACGTAAACTCTTTGTTTATATGTGAAAGATAGTTTGATTTTAAGTCAATTGTTTTGTCGGGTTTTGGATGCCGTGCAGCTGGAAGGACCTTTACTCTTTCTTTCACTTGGTTGTTTTTTCTGTGTGGCTCTGTGACGGACTGTGGACCCGTCCAGAACCCTGGACCACCTGACTCCCTTATGCATCCAGTCGATCTGCTAGTAGCGTGGCTATTTCTGAGCTAGCTAATAGTGGAGGTGTTTCTATACCTTTTTGAGCCTTTGTTTGTAATGTTATTGCTGCATGAGTCACAGAAAATACTAAATGCACTCAAACTTGTGAATCTAATTCTTGTTTTTAACACACATGTTCCTGAAAACCTCTAATTCCTGGTTTTACACTGCAAAAACACAAAATTGTACTGTACTTTAAAATATTTCTGTGCAGTTTCTACTGCAAATACACTTGAAATAAGACAAAACTTACTTATAAAATTATTTTCAACAAGATTTAGAGGCTTGTTTTGAGTAAATAATTTCTAAATATTGGTCAAAAAGTATTAGTTCAACTAGTATAGCGTGGAAAAAATATCTTGCTATAAATGAAATAATCTACCTGTAGAACGAGTAATTTTTTATGAATATTAAGGAATTATTCACTTATAACAAGCAACCAGATCTTGTTGAAAAATTACTTTTATGTTAGTTTTGTTTCAAGTGTCCTAAGATATTTGCTAAAAAACTAAACAAAAATATTGCAATATTTGTTTTTTTACGATAGCACATATCTGCACATATTTAAACAGCATACTATTGCGTCATATTTCATTTGTTGTAATATATCTAACGAATCATTTTGTTGCATATATAAATACCCTTTCCACTCCTCTTTTCTCTCAGATCATCAACTTGTTCATTGCTGTCATCATGGACAACTTTGAGTATCTGACCAGAGACTGGACGGTTCTGGGGACTCACCACCTGGACGAGTTCAAGCGAGTTTGGTCCGACTACGACCCAGAAGCCACGTGCGTCTCATTATCTGAATCCAGCTCGGTCTTCTTCACCGTTTCCAAGACGAACTTCTCTGTCTCACCCGTTTCCTGTTTGCATGTGGCAGAGGTCGCATCAAGCACATCGATGTGGTCACTATGTTACGCAGGATTCAGCCTCCCCTCGGCTTCGGAAAGCTCTGCCCTCATCGCGTTGCTTGCAAAGTAAGGGCGAACACATGCAGAGCTGCAAAACCGCAAAGTGTTACTCAGTATTTTTCTGTATGTTTCGACATATCAATCCACTAAACTAACATTCAGGTTTATTTAGGAGCTTCTATTAAATCAATAACTCCTCCACATTGATTAAAAAAAGTACTAGTTCATTTATAATGACATTTTCCCACATTAGAAATAATCTGCCAATATTTATCAATATTGAGGAATTATTGACTTAAAATAAGCTCCTATATAATGCTGAAAATAAAATTTTTAGTTCTGTCCTGTTCCACATGTACAAAGTTATTTTCACTAGAAACTGGTCCAAAAATACAATTAAATGAACAAAATGTTCAGAAAGGAACTACAGGACACAAATATGTGATTCAGTTCATATTTTTAAAATTGTTTAATGTATAATGGTTCATTTTATGCTAAAATAAGATATTTAGCAAAAGTGGAAACATTAAATGTTTGCAGTGACTGATGGGTAGAAATAAATGAGCAGATTTCATATTTCCTGCTTCCTTGTTTCTTCTCAGAGATTGGTGGCCATGAACGTTCCCCTGCACCCTGATGGGACCGTGACCTTCAACGCCACTCTGTTCGCCCTCGTCCGAACTTCCCTGAAGATCAAAACTGAAGGTCGCCAGGATTCCCGCTCACGGAGCCGCGTGAGGAAACGACGCCTTTCCTTTAATAAATCTGTGTTTGGACTCCACCAGGTGCCGTTGATCAGCAGAACGAGGAGCTGAAGATTATCATCAAGAAGCTGTGGAAACGCACCAAACCTAAACTCATCGATGAAATCATTCCGCCCCCTAGAGGCAAGTCACGGAACTGCCAAACGCCAATCTTAGAAATATGTAGGATGAGGACCACTGACAAAAAAACAAAACAAAAAAAATGTATGGCTTTAGAATTAGAATGCTATTAATTAATATCAAAATGATCACTTTTCTCAAGATTTTGACTATTTCTCAGAATTATTAATTTATGTCAGAATTCTTATTTTTTTCCACAAAATTCTGACTTAAAAAGAAAATGTGACTTTTTCTCAGATTTTTGACTTGATCCCAGAATTTGGATTTTCTCAGAATTTTGGATTTTTCTCAGAATACTAACTTAATATCAGAATTTTGATTTTCTCAGAATTTTTGATTTTTCTCAGAATACTGACTTAATATCAGAATTTTGAATTTATTTATTTGGATTTTGGATAAATTGACAGAATTAAAATTCTGATTAAAAAAAGTCAGCTTTTTGGTAGCCCTAATCCTCTTCTGTACAGAATGATAATTAAGGAATTTCTAAATTATCCAGCGTAAGGAAACATTACGTTCCACTGTTTATCCAAGAGTTTTCATATTTGTCATGTCTGTTTGCGTTCGTCAGGCGATGAGGTGACTTGTGGAAAGGTTTATGCCAGTTTCCTGATCCAAGATTACTTCAAAAAGTACAGAAAGAGGAAAGAGAGGGAAAGAAAATCCAAGAAGAAGGACAAGGCTGCTGCTCTGCAGGTACAATCTAAGATCTGATTTAAATCCTTTCTAAATTATATGAAAATGCAAACAAAAACATCTTGGAATCTCTTTTTATGTGAAGTTTGTGAAAAGGATTATTTTCTCATTTACATCTGGCTCCACATCTAAATGTAACTCTTTACAAATTAAAATAAGAAAAATAGATTATATATCACTTATAATCATATTAAAGGAATTTGCAGAAGCAGAGCTGTACTTATATTGTTTCTTTATTGTATAAATAAACTCAAATAACTGTTTTTATTATTCGTTTACTTTTTTTATTATTTAAATTTCTAAAAGTGTGTATGACAGATGTTAAAATATTTGCCACATTTGAAAAAAAAACCCCAAAACGTTATGCTTTAAACGTTATGAGTGCAAAACCACCCCTCACCGGTAGGGGGGGCTAAAGCCACGTTAAATGTATGTTTTTCCATTAGATTTGCATTCAGCCTTACTGCTGTTCTAAATAATGCAGTATGTAATAAGTAAAAACTTCTGGAAGCTAATTGAAGACACTTATATATAAACTATAAAATATATAAACTATAAAATTCACCTTAAATACAGGCTAGATCTTGTTTTTTCTAAAAAAAAATAGAGATGAAGTTATAATTTAATTCTTTTTTTATTATTTATTATTCTTTATTATTATTATTATTATTATTATTATTATTATTATTATTATTATTTACGCTTAAAAATTTACTTTCTATTAACATAATCTTTTGGAGATCTAGTTGACATGAAGCGCCCCAAACACTATCATGATTTATTAGAAGTGGATAAATCAGTTATAATATAATCTAAACCAACGGGAAAAATTAACAACATAAACTTTAAACAACATGGTTATCGATTTTAACGTCTTTCTACATACATAAGTTGTTTCCAAGTTAGTTTCTCTTCAATAGTAGCTGCCTTTTCATTGAGAAAATGTAGATATTTGCACTAAAACCTAGACCAAAGAGTTTGTGTTTTTGCAGTGTACTGGCAGAAAATGTGAAGAAAAGCAGGACAGGAAGTTGTAGGATGGTGATGATGGTGCAGCATGTTTTTTAATATCTTATTGCATGTTCAAACTTATTCAGGTGTGATTTTATTGTGAATTTCTTTTTTGACGTTAGTGAAATAAGGTTTTACACACATTTGTGTGTAAAACTGCAGCTGATAAATCCTGAAAATCTGGTACATTGTCTAATTAATGTATAATTTTTCATCTCCTTTATTAAAGTTTTTTGTTTTAATACTAAAAATCATGAAATTATAGATTTCACAGCATGCATTTTGTGTGCATTTGCTGTAAAATTTATTTATTGTTTTAGCAAGGGCTGCGGACGCTGCAGGATTTGGCTCCAGAGATGCGTCTGGCGATGGCCTGTGACCTCGAGGAAGAGGAGGCCACCGAGGGCGAGATGACGGGCGACGAGATCTTCGACAGCGAGCCGGGGACGTCGGCGAACCCCACGCCCGCCAGCACTCCGATGCCGCCTCTGGACATGCTGGTGGAGCAGACGGCGGTGATCATGGAGCCCACGCCCCAACGGGTCGCCAACGGGGGCGTGATCACCACGCAGGTGGAGGCCGTGCCGGAACACCTGAGGCCGGGATCGGAGCTGGCCGGACTGAGGGTCGTTACGGAGCAGCCCGCAAGGTCCGAACCGCTTCCCATCAGGTACTGACTCCATCGAAAACAGTTACAGTTACTCACTTACTCACTTGTTTGAGTTACTTTTTGGGGAAATTGTACATTTAGAAGCATTTTACGTCGCTTTTATTTAAGTAATTTTATTATAAAGTATTTCTACTCCTACTTAAAATTTATAGATTCTCTGAAAACAAACATGTTTTAACCAAAAATCCAGCAGACAGAGACACACCTGCAGTTTCTGTTGTTATTCTCATTTTAATCTTTGAAAATTCAACATAACTTTACATTTCGGTCCGTCTGATGCTACTGCAAGCCACCAGTGGCTTCACTGTGGTTTTTTGCTAAAAAAATTTAAAAGTTGAAAATAATTCTTGGAAGTAAAACATCAACAACAAAGAAAATTCAGCAGTGAATGAAATAAAACGAGTCTGTAGGTTGTGTAGCTGTAGGTCATATTAATCATATTGTTGTGTTTTCGTTCTTTCTTCTCCATCAGCGAATCGCCTCTTCCTCCACCTCCACCTCCACCGGAGATGTCGGGAAGCGAAGACTTTCTCCTCAACGATGCACTCGTTCCAGCTCAAAGTGAAGCGGCGGAGCAGTTTTACAGCAGTGAGGCGTACATGGCAAGCGTACCGTCAGCAGATGGGTACGAAATAGAGGTTATATATTTAAGACCTTCTATGTGTCTGGAAAATGACCAGTTAAGTTAAGTCACTGTGCTGTTACCTAGCAACCCCACCCGAGTGCAAGCCCGATACCAAGCAACCGAGTGGAGGTCCAGCACATTTGGTCAGCTGGTTTATTGTTGTACAATTTCTGCTGAAAAAGACAAGTGTTTAGTTGTTGACTAAGCATTCAGAAATACTTCCTTGCTGGTTGTGGAGGAGGCTCCACTTCTGCTTTTCAAAGATGTATGGTATGCAGCCGTTTTTGTGTGGGAGTGTAAACATTGATTTGGGGGTGTGGCTAGCAGCAGCTTATTTGGATTTAAAGCGACAGGACGCCCTAAAACAACTCATTCTGAAAAGAGCTCACAGTAGGGTGAATTAGCAAGACTGAAATTTGACTATCTAAGATTGATTTTGTGCAAAATATGCAACGAACATGTTTCATGTAGTCTATGAAACTGCCTTAATCTGTCCAAAGAGGCATCACAGGTCAACTTTAAACAAAAAATCTTTATTCTTGCAGGTTTGAGTATCAAGAGGCAGTTTCTCCTGTACCAACCGAAACAGGAGACAACGGCCAGAGTTTGGACGTAGCCAACAGCATAGGAGAAATTCCCTATGAAGGTCACGACCCCAGCGGCTTCATCAGCAATGCATACAGTGAAAACAACACGAATGGAGGCAGCGCCGCCATCAGCCCCGCTCCCTACGACCCAAACGGATACAACAGCAATGGATACACCGGCTACAACGAGAATGGAAGAACTGTGAGCGGCTTCAATGAAAATGGCAGCACCATCAGTGGCTACAATGGGAACACTGGTTACAATGGGAACACTAGCTACACCGACAATGGCTACAATGGGAGCACTGGTTATAATGGGAACGGCTACAACGGAAATGAGAATAGTGGAGCCCAGTTTGTGAGGAGGCGATTACTTCCTGCCATTCCAAAAGGTCAAGAACAAACTTTATTTATTAGAACTAGTGTTATTAACATGTTTAATGTAACTAGCTTAGCTTAGCTATGCTTGGTTTTATTTAGTGTAATTTAGCTTAGTTTTGTTTAGTTTATTATAGTTTAATTTAGCTTAGTTTAGTTTAGCTTGGTTCAGCTGAATTTAAATAATCCTTTTTCATGTCTTATATTTTACACATTATTCTTTATTTAAAGAAAAATTGCATCCCTTGCTATTTTGTTTCATTTAACTTAATAAAATGTTTGTCGTCTTATTTTGAAAAAACTAAAGAAATAAAGAAAAAAAAAGTAAAATCGAGAACAATTTAGAGATGGAGCCGGTTTTACTAACAATAACAGTTACTAAAGCTGGAGACGTTTATTCTTTGTCTTTGCTGCAGGTCGGAAGCCTGCGTTTAACTTCCAGTGTCTGAAGCCTCAGAGCAGCGCTGACGACCTGCCCGTCCCTGGAAACTACCGTGGAAACACGTCTCCATCCAGATCCCGCCTGCAGGTGAGAGTCACCAAAAACAGACCACATGCTCTCGTCTTCCTCCAGGGAGTTCTTCACCGACT
This sequence comes from Poeciliopsis prolifica, assembly GCF_027474105.1. Lineage (NCBI taxonomy): Eukaryota > Metazoa > Chordata > Actinopteri > Cyprinodontiformes > Poeciliidae > Poeciliopsis > Poeciliopsis prolifica. Next base: position 6,957,723 of record NW_026562398.1, read on the forward strand.
GCTGCTTTCTGTCAAAACCAGCAGAACCTGGACTCCCGGCCCAGCAGCGTGTCCTCCATGTCGTCCGCCTCCTGGGCCAACACGGCAGCAGCCGGAGCCACCCCGCTTCCAGGAATGATCGCCCCCGGTGCGCGTCGCGGGAAGCTCATCTACACGCCCATGATCCTGGTGGACGAAGAAAGCGGCTCCAGTCAGCCGCTCTGGTGCGACGGCTCTGCCAGTCTCCCTGCAGGGAAACGACCGGGCTGGTACCCGGGTCAGACCAGAACCTTCACCAGCGTCAGGATGCCGCCTTCGGCCAACCAGGGCATCATAGATAAAGGCAGCGCAGACAGTCTGGTCGAATCGGTACGTTTTACTTACAAAGTGCTGTAGATGTTTTTTTTATTCATCACATTCACTTAACTTTCACAAATATCACTGCTGTGGAGCTGGTTCTGATTCTCAGAAAGCCACAATTAGTCGCTTTAATTGAATCGTTTGCCTAGAAAGTCCTGCTCATTTTGGGAAGGTATGAACACACAGTCGAGTATTTATTTTTTAGCTTACTTACTCCTGAAAATGTCGTATTCTATTCTCAGATTCAAAAATTAATGAGAAGTTTCTTCAAAAGCAAGAAAATAAAAGTTCTATTAATCTAGTTCATTCAAAGAATTAATGCTCTTTGGTTTTTTGTTTTTTTTTTGCATTTTTTAAATTGCATTCAAGAATTTTTTTTTAACCTTAATTAAACTGATGCATCCCTTTACTGAATCGTTCTGTAGTTTTTAACTTGCAAGACCAAAGTAATCAATCATAGATCACCAGATCTGCAATCACAGACTCCTACTTGCAATATAATTTTGCCTCCTGCTTTTTTATTTATTTGTTTAACTTTTTTATTTATCTGAAATAGTTCTATGATCACTACATGAGCAACATATTAATCCCTCCGACTCTCACAACAACAGATCTTGATCTCCGAGGGCCTCGGCATGTACGCCCGGGATCCAAAATTCGTGAGCTTTGCCAAGCGGGAGATCGCCGAAGCGTGTCACATGAGCCTGGACGAAATGGAGAGCGCGGCGGCCGACCTGATCGCGCGGGGAGCCAGTCATCTGTCCCGGTTCGAGGACGAACTGGCCGACGAAATGAACTGCGTGATTTCTTACTGAGATCAGCAACGCCAAAAACAAAAAGTAAACCAGCAAGAACATGAAGTCTTGAGCCAATATTTTATAAGTGTTTATATGTCAGTTATTTAAAGCGAATATGGTGTTTTTTGTAGTTTTTAAACATCATGTTTGGTATAAAATACTTTTGTTTGTGAATGCCAAAACATGCACACAGATGAGGCTCAGGAAGTTTCTATATTCACACAACAGTGCAACATCAAGTATAAACTTTTGCTTTTAAGTCATCATAACACAGGATGTTTTTTAAAATCATCTTTAAATTCAGTTTTAGAGAAACTACATTAAATTAAACTGAATATCCTCTAAGATGCAGCATTGAAACTTCTCTTTAAAAAAGTCTGTGGTGTATTTCTGGATTATTGTGAGCGTTCATCCGGGTCGCTTTACATTCTGAGCAAATAAAATATGTTTTCTCAAACAACTTGTCATTCATTTATTTATTGCCTTTATTTATTGGACTAGTGTGAGGATTTCTTCTGCCTGTTAGGAGGAATAGTGAAATACACCCAGTGAATTATGCAATCAGTGATTAATAGACTGGCAGATGGACGACAGCTGGGTTTCACTTCCCCCTTCAAAGAGATGAAGCATGCCAAACAATAGGCTGCATGTGTCCGCAGCAGAATATTGTTGCTGCATTTTACATCTCTGTCATTTTCTTATAATTTGCAAGATGGAAATACCCACGAAAAAGCAAGAACTGTAAATAAGATGACGATTTTCTGGTCATGTAAACGACTCAAAGGGCCACACTACACAAGATAGAAATTATTTATATGTTTTGATTTGCTTTTCTTGTGATGCCACACATGAAAGGAGTGATTTTCTTCAGATAAATCCTCGCCTGTGTCACTCAGACCCAATCAGAGGCTTGTAAAGTCATGACGTCATCACCGAGGCTTTACCCACATTTTTAAAAGGTGTAGTAATTTTTTAACACAGTTAAAGATTTTTCTCTGGCTTTTGGTAAGAAAGAATATTTGTAGTAATCCTGACAGACATTTAAAATGCAAAGTTTAGTCAGAATTATTGTCAGACAGTAAGAAAAAAATGGTTATGTCTTGTTAAATATTGCTTGTAAATATCTGGTTTGTTTATGTTTTTTCTTTTTGCAAAACATTGAACAGATCCTAGATCTGAACTATTTGTTCTTATTATTGAATGAAAATTAATTTTCATTCAATAACAAGAATAAGAATTTTTGTTATTGAATTTTCATTTAAATTCAATAATTTTATTGAATTATCGAATTTGATTAATGCAAAATGTATTATTTAATTAATAAATTGTATTTATTAATTAAATTAAATTAATTTTAGCTAATTGAGTTTTATTTATTTTTTAAATAAATAATTCACTTTTTTAAAATTGTAATTTCCATTTTCTTGCTTCTCTTTTTGTTGAAAACCAATCTATATATAAACAAATGTAATTCTGTGGAAATAGACGGTAGAGTTAGTTCAACATGAGATGTTTTTTCCAGGCTGGTTTAACTGAACTATCTTCAATATAAGGTCGATTTTGCCAACATATTTTGTTTTTACTTGCGCAGCTCATGTCAGGTGACCTTGCTGCATCATAATGTCTCACTAGACTTGTTTTTTTCTCTCATTTCCGCTCTCCGCAGCTCCTTGTGTCTGTTTAAGCTTGAACTTAACCACGAACTGTCTCCATGCGCTCTGCTCCCCCTCGGAGCGAAGCTGCGCTCTGATTGGACAGACGCTGCCGCTCCGTTCTACTCCAAGTCCTTCTGACGTCAATACGCTTGTGGCATAGACGCACGAAGCCTCGGGAGCGTCAGGACCTTACGCCAACGAGGACGCCATATTGTGAGTGTCACGTTTCGACAGTTCTCTTCAAATGGTTTTAGGACTAAATATAAAAACAATATGAATTGAATAAAATAAAAATATGTGAGTTAACGAGTAATGAAAATAATAAGCAAAATTATATCAATATAAACTTTCTGGTTTTTTGTGCTCTGCTTAAATTTGGACCCTGATTTAAATGAGTGATCTTGCCTAATGGGTTTCCTAAGGATTATACATTCGTAAGAGTAGCACATTCTCATTATATTTATTCAGGTACAAGTTAAACATATCTAATTAATTACTCCTCTAAGAGTAAAAAAAGAATTTGGTAAAAAGTCTACTCGAGTAACTGATCAAATTATCAATCATTTAATATTTAAAAATTATAATAAGTTGCAAAAAGTAGCAAAATCAGGGCCAAAAAAATTCATATCAGTTTCTTTCAATATTGAGCTTATGAAACTTTAAGAAGAACCAATCGGTTTATCTGGTGAATTATTGGTTAAAACATGAAATGTAACTCCAGTAAGAGCAGAGGTGAAAGTAAACAGGTGTGGTCAAAAACTACTTTTCACCCATAAGTAAGTTAGTGATACTTCATAATAAAATTACAGCATAGTAGGCTAGTAACTGTTTTTCTTTTCAAAAAAGTTACTCAAGTCAATGTAATTGAGTAAATGTAACTAGTTACTTACCAGCTCTGTATATACCAGAATTGAGAGAAGGTAACGCGTCTATCTGCGCTCCAAGCAGAACACGCCACTCACAACATGGCGAACGTGCTGACGTGTGGTGTCTACGGCGAGGCCGATGCGGCGTCAACTCTTCCTCTTGCTTCCTAAATCCCAGCTCGTGATGCAGCCCGGCTGTTCCACCCGAACGTCTCCCTCCATCCGGGCTCTTCCGGCTGGGCCGCCTCCCTCCCTCCGCCCTTCTGATCCTCTTATCAGCGAGTAAGCGGCCAAGATGGATGTTGCGAACCAGGTAGGAAATTATCTCCCTATTTCTGCTGCTGTTCCTGTTTACATTTGCTCTTCGGTGAATGTTAATGCACAGATCGCGTTGCGGGATGGGATATTGATATTTTTCAATTCAGATTTGCTCCGTTCGTGTTGGAGATTTTTGATGCAGTCCTGACAAGCGTTAGGATTTTAAATATTAATTCAACAATATTGATAAATGATCATAATAATATCAATAATAATCCAGTTTGCGCAGACATTGTTCGTTGGATTATCATAGATATTTTTTTTCCAGCTAGTGATGCTGCAGACTGAGCGGCCCGCTTGTGCAGGATGTCCAGAGAGCCGCAGCAGGGACATTTAGCTCAGGAAGGAGATGATACTGACCGACCGCTCCAGAGAGACTCGGATAATTGATTCAGATTGCTCCTGTTTCAATTAGGCCGCTGTTGCTAAGATAACAAAAGCGGAATGTGATTAATTTTCTGGGCAGTACACAGGCCCAACATATAGGGGAGAAGGGGGAGGGGGAGGGGGAGGAGGAGGAGGAGGAAGGTCTCCTGCAGCTCTCTAAACAGCCGAGCGGTTTAAATAAAGCCCTTCATGTTTGCTCTGGAAAACCAGGCGCTCATCGAGCTGTCAGGCTGATCTGAGAGCAGATTTTGTCACCTGTTTCATTAGGATGCCTAGAAAACAAAACAACCTCAGGAAAGAGAGACAGAGAGAGAGAGACAGAGAGAGAGAGAGAGATAGAGAGAGAGAGAGAGGCGCTCGATGTGCGGCCATTTACTGATGCACACCTTCTGACTGCGGCGTCGCATCCACCTGCGCACAAATACCCTCTCCTTGCGCCACATTTAAGGCGCTTTCCCCTCATAAATAAGTAAAACACATAAATAAAAATGGCTGCCGCTGGATGCTGCAGGACAGAAACAGTTAATCAGCTTTGTCTAATTGTACTACTGGCAGCAGCTCTTTCCCTGCTCCACTCACGCAGCATTTCATAACCTGAAAGATGTGGCAGCTGAAGTATTTTTCAGTACTCTAGAAAAGCGTCTTCATTATAACTTTGCGGTTAAAAATATTGTAAAGAATCTGCTCCATCTTATTGTTTGTTTGTTATGTTGACAGCTGGTGGCCCAAGGGCAGTTCACTGTAGTCAAGCAACCACTGGGATTTATAAAAGTACTACAGTGGGTAAGTTTCCTTCCTCATTCACGTAGCAGAGACCATAAACAGACAGGGCCGGACAAAGCTTTTCTGGGGCCTGCCAGCAGATTTTCTCTTGGAGGCCCCCATTACCCCATACCAGCAAGTCAACACCAGATTCTTTATCATTTCTAGCAAATTTGTAATTAGCTTGCACAATACTGGTGTTTTTATGGCCGTTGATTTTAACCGTAAAAGATTAGCAAACTAAAAATAAATTAAATTTTTTTCCTTAACATTCTTGTTGTGTTTCTACTATGTTTTTTAGATTTGTTGAGATTTAATATTCTATTTATTTTTTGACTTGCCTTTCAGAGTTACTATTTTTTAGATTTTGTTGTGCTTTCTTTCTTGCATAATAACAATAAAATGAATTATGATTCTGAGTTAGAATCATAATTCATTGTTAGGGGCTCTCTTGTGATGACACACACTCATAAAACTGACTTGTTAGATCAACTCAATTAAAGTTTGAACAAGTTTTCCATTCAACAAATATATTTTTTTCTCAGAAATGTAACCGTTTTAGTCATTGTTTCGTAATATATTGTCATAAAACAAAAAATTAATCCGAAATTAACTTAATCTTCAACGTGAAACAAGATGTCTTTATCTTAAAAAATGTAACAAAATCATATTTGGTCACAACAAAGTAAATTTGGGTCAGTATTCTTTTAAAAAGACTTAAATAAGTTTACAGAAAAAAGCAGATTAGAGAAAATCACAACAGAAACTAGAAAGTGTAAAATACATTATCACTTTGTGTTGCATCTAACATTTTTATAAGTAGATTTTAATTGTTGTAGTGTTTTCCTAATTTTTTTACTTTTTGTAGTTGGAAAGGGCCGCAAAAAATCCATCCAGGGGCTGCAAATGGCCCTCGCCCCCTACTTTGAGCATCCTTGGTTTAGACATTTTTTTGCTACATCAAGTAAATATTTTTAGATAGTTTTTTAACCAATTAATTTAGGTACTTGAAAGTGATCTGATCTGTTTTGTGATAGCAGCTTGTGAGCGAGAAAGCAATCTATGTTACACAGCTCCGCAGTTTAAGTCGATTTTATTATCAATTTAATAATTTAAGTTAATCCAAAATTAAACAACATATTGACCTTATTTTCTATTTTCTCAGAAAAGCATACTTCTTTCAAATAAATCTACAAAATGTAAAATTGAGTCTTCCTGTTGCATTTCAGTTTTCATTTATGTCTAATATTGTATCAAATTTTTAAATGAGAAATTATCAAAATGTGAAAAGAAGAAAAATAATATATTTTATTTATAATGCCTTCTAGATCTTTTAGATATCAAAGGGTTGCAAAGGTGAAAAATAAACAAACAAGCAATTACAGTGGATTAATTGAAACACATATCTAAGAAATTGATGTAGCAGTTTTGCTAAAAACCTATTTTTATTCAATTAATCATCAGAATTACATAGAATAATTGATTACTAAATAGCTTAATATCACAGTCTTGCATTACTGGCAGCCAAAACATTCAAATTCAAAAATATTTCATTGATCCCAAAAGGAAACTGAATGCTGTTGTTTAAATTATTCAGAGTCGGGCATCATGTATTTCAAAATACATAAAAAAATAAATATAAAATAAGCATGAAGAACAGCTTCTTTAGTTTAGATAAGCAGTTATTGTTTGTTATATAACATACTGTCATCCAAAGTGTTTGTCCTCCATCAGCAGCAGAGACGATGCTGCAGGCTCGACTCTGGAGCTGCTCCAGTTTAGCTTTAGCTTCTGCTGGGAGAGTTTAGAAAGGAGGAGACGTTTATCCGACCCACATTTACCTCCACAGCTGCTTGAACACGTCGCCCACTCTCATGTCAATGCGTTTGTAGGAATAAGTTAATAAACTAAGAAGGTCACCTTGGGTTTTTTCAGTATGAGCTGCAATTTAAAGATGTCCTATTGTGTAAAATTCAAATTTTTTAGTTTTTATTTATTTATTTTTTTACGTCCATTTGGGTCTCAGCTGTGTCTTAAAGTACTTAAACAATCACAGAGATGATTTCTGTGAAATCCAAAAACCTCCCGATTGTCGAGTCACATTCGATGGACCCTGCTCCGTTGCCTAGCAACCGAAGCTGAGCTCCAACACATTTGTTCAGCTGGTTTTACTGCTGTATGCACTGCGCAATGGCTGCTGGAATTCTGGCTTAGTTTTTAGTGCAAATATCTTAGTAAACTTCACATAAAACAAGCTAACTTACAAGTAACTTTTAAGAAAGTCGTGTTTTAAAAAAATAATTTCTTAATATTGATTTAAAAAAAGTTCTTGTTCTTTTGGCAGATTATTTCTCTTGTAAGAACACATTTCTCCCTTGTTATAAGTTAATTTATCTGACAACAGAACAACAACTTGAATGAAATATTTATTTAAAACAAGCCTCTATATCTCGCTGAAAAGCTACTTCAATCTTAGTTTGTTTTATTTAAAGAACTAAGATGTTTCCACCAAAAACTAAACCAAAATTACTTGGAAAGATTTTGTGTATTTGCTGCATTCTTGGTTTTGCAGCAGGTTTTGCTTTTGCTTTTCAAACATGTATGGTTATGTAATTGTGCATCTGTGTGCAGTCATTTTCCCATCATTGAGTTGGGGGGCGTGGCCAGCAGCAGCTCATTTGGATTTAAAGAGACAGAGCCCCTAAAACAGATCAATCTGAAAGGAGCTCAAACAGATTAAAATCTCATTAACTGATGATGATTCTCAGCTGAAAACTGTAATGGAAATGTTTTCTATCGTCTATAGATGTATCCTAAGCATTACAGGTCACCTTTACAGTATTTTGATGGTTTTGGAGGAAGTCAGAGCCCAAGCCAGAGAGGAGCCATAACACAGATGAAAACATTACGGTGTTGACACAGCTCCGCGCTGTTACAGCCTCTGCGGATTTGCAGCACAGCAGTCAGAGGCATGAGTGTGCTGCATGACTCTGTAGTCCTTCCCTGGAGCTATGTGAGTGTGCCAGCACCTCATCACTGTCTCCCTGGGTCACTGCGAGCCAACCGACCAATCAGGAGGCCAGGGCGATGCATGAATCATCTGTCAGAGAGGGTCTGCGTGCCTCAGCGTCAGGCTGGAGGAAAGGCTGCCAGAGCGCCTGCTCTTCCTGCATTATTATGGGCATGTATCATAAGGAAGACAGGAATTTATTTATTTTTTAGGAGGGGGAAGAGGAGCCAATCCTCGGTGATATTATCCAGATTCTTGAACTGAATCCAGTGAAATCAGAGCAGGAAAGGAATAGATCTATGCAGCTTACCTGGTATCTTTGTTCTAGTTTCTGATACAAATATCTCAGTTCACGAGAAATAAGAAAAAAACTAACTTACAAGTAACTTTTTAGTAAGATATAGGAGCTTGTTTAAGTCCCATAATTCCTTGATGTTGATTTAAAAATGTACTCAGATTATTTAACTAATGACCAGACATTATTCCCATGTTATAAGTTAATTTATCTTCCAATAAATCTAACACTTTTTCAACAATTTTAAGTTATTTACATAAAAAAAAAATCCTCTATATCTTGCGGAAAAGTTATTTTTCAGCTACTTTGTCTTATTTCAAATGAACTAAGATATTTGAAGTAGAAATATCTTAAAATGCTTGATACGATGATACTGCGTCACCTTTGACCTCCTGTGCTTTCCTCTGTTTGTGTCTAATATAATGAAGGGTGAAACCTGAGAAAGGTGTGTTGGTTGTCAGAAGACAGTGAGTTACCAAACGCAGCTCCCATTTAGCCAAATATGGCCGTTTTCTCTCCTCTCCTGCTGCAGCAACACGCTGCTGCATTGGGTTTGGTCTGAATTTAAATTCATGCTCTGACTCATTCTCAGCAAACATTAAAAGGCCGAGAACACAAAGTAACAGCCCGATTCACTCGGCGTTAATCCGTAATGTGTAATAAAAGGTGTTTATTTTGTTGCAGCTCATTAGGTGTTTTCTGTACAGATGCTTCATTCGGTTATTACTCCAGGGCTTGTTTTCTGTTTATCTCCTATATGAAGAGAAAATTATCCTATTTAAAAATGTTTTAATGCATATTAAGGATGGAATAAAAAAAAGTGTGAGGTGCTTTATTTGTTTTGTGGCAAAATTACATTAACTCCAATACCATCCGCTTGAGCCACATGTGTCAAACTCTGTAGCTTTTCATGTGGCCCTCTAGATTCTAAACACTAAAAGTGATTAAATGTTATGTTATCAATCAAATCGATGCAGTTTTTATCTGCAATCAGTCCCTCCAGTTTATTGAGAATTATCACAAATTTCCGTCAACAAATCTAAACACTTTTTTATTACAGATGTTTTCGCACAAACTCTCATCAGATATTCTGACCAAGGAATATTGAAACAATGACTTGTATTTCTTTAACCAAAAGAGACAGAAAACATAGAAAACAGATTTCTTTATACTTTGGTAAAGATATATATATATATATATATATATATATATATATATATATATATATATATATATATATATATATATATATATATATATTACTTTTTTTTTTTTTTTTTTTTTGTGATGCATTGCCATGGCTCCAGTCCTCCCCTAATTGTCTGCAGAGACCAGAAATACAGAATGCTGACTTTGTTTCTTGCAAACATCAGTGCTTGTTTTTAAAACCTACCTGCATCCACGTTTGGATATCTGCAAGTGCAATGTGTTTGTTTTAAACCGTTAAGATTTGGAAGCAAAAATTGAAGAAAGTTTTCACTATCATTTTCTTTTTTTTTTTTTTTTAGCTATTATGTAACATGAATGCTTTTGAGTGGGATTTAATTTCAGGAATAAAACAGTTTCCAATAACAAGCCAGGATTCGTATGAAAAGGAAAATAAATAGTGGGCTCACAGCGAAATTGTTGGTTTTCAGGATACAGCAACTGTGTGGTATTAATCATTTATTTAAAACCTTAGAGATCCAGTACTTTGAGTAAATCTACCACAACCACCCAGAAATATGTTAGTTTGTGAAAAACAAGGTTTGAGAAGTTTTTGTATTTTTGTAAAGAGATGAGAAAAAAATAAGTCAGCAAACAAACCCCATAATGCAGCTTCTTGTTTGTTGATGAGATAATGAAAGAAGATATCTGTGAAAACTGAAACCTGGGTTGTAAATACTCCAGGTTTGATGAAATTGATACATTAAACCGGCTGAGAGGTGTAGTTTTTATTTTTTTAGAACAGCTTACTACAAGCAGAGTCCTGCAGCTGTAAATATTGAATTAAACCACCGCTGCAGCCATATTTCACCCTGTTCTTCATCTGCATGTTGGTAAGAAAAACCAAAACATTAAAAACTGTCTTTACCACCAATTTACATATAAGATTCATACAAATATTTTACTCAAAGTGTGAAATTCAGTTCTATAAATGTAAAAACGGGATAAATGTCCTGTTTGAATCATTCCAATAGAGATAAAACATTAGAATACATTCAATTATGAATTTAGGATTTATGTTGTGCTTAGTGCAAAAACATAAGAATTCAAACTCAAAACATTTTTAAAAAGTCAAAAATGTTCAACTTTTGAATCTCAGAAATGTCAAAGTGTTTTTTGATTAATGTCGACATTTCTGAGTTTATTGGCTTTTCAAGATCAGAAGTTTTCTTGTTTTCTTTTTTCTAGAAAAATTCTGTGATTAATCTCAAAAGTTTTTTGTCTAACCAAATGATAAATTTTTGTTTTTTCTGATTAATACAAAAAAATCTGATTATTCATTAATTCATTTTAACAGAAATTTACTATTTTTTTCTGTCTAAAATGGCCGTCATATAAATAAAAGTCCAAATAAACGGCAGCTATAAAAAAAAAAAAAAAAAAACGTTTGTCAAAACAAGATGGCGGCCTTGGGTGACTTCGAGTTATTCAAACCGGTGAAAAAAGTCCCGATGTTACAAAACATCATCCAAAAACCTAAACATAGAGGAAACAAACCTCCTGGTCACATGAGCTGAAAGATTATCGATCGCCGATTATAATTATAATAAGATTACCGATAATATTGTTTTTGCCGTTTATCAACGCCGTTTGTGGAAAACAGGCGATCAGAAGGAAGTGACGTGTGTCAGTTCAGAGACGCAGCGTGGACATTGAGGGTGTTTTCCCTCTGTAGCTCTGTATCCGGTGACAGATGGAGAAGCACCTCAGCCAGATTAATAGCTGGATTGTCCCTCCGATCGGATCTGGCCTGCAGAACCGGGAGGGTGTGGTAAAAATAGTCTGGCTCCTCTAATCTGCTGTAGGTGAGAGAGTCTGGGTCAGTTTGCACACGGACAGCTTTCACCAGGAACATAACCAGGGAATTAAAAGACAAAACAAACAAAACAAAAAACACAGCTATGCGGAAATTAAAATTTTCCCCAATAACCATGGCAACAGGGACAGTCTGTGCTGTGTTGGCTGTTAACAACGGTGCATTGATTTACACTTGGTGTGAATTTATCAACGGCGCAGAGGGACTGGAGGATGCTGCAGGCAGGAACCAAAAGCATTGCACACAGCAACAGTTATTAATATTTACAATAAGAGAAAACAGCAACATATATGAGCTTGTTTGCAGTCAAAAATTCCTTAATATTGATCTAGTTTTGTTTATAACAAGGCATTTTTCCAATGTAAATGTTACATAAACTGCCTGTGGAACTGGAACTTTTTCATTAATTTTAAGGAAGTACTGACTTAAAATAAGCTACAGTGTGATAAAAAGTTATTTTTAAGTTAGTTTTGTTTTATTTCAAGTGCACTAAAGTATTTTCACCAAAAGCTTTGTAGTGTGTCAGAATGTGTTCTGCAAAGGTATTGAACCTACGTCAAGCATCTTTGGTCTAGTGTCTTGTGCAAATATTGTCATATAAGACACAATTAACTTTCAAGTAATGTTTCAGAAAGAAATTAGCTTTTTTAAGTAAATAAGTCATTGATATTGATGAAAAAGTACCAGTTTCTCTGGCAGATTATTTCATCTTGTTATGTTACAAATTAAATAATCTGCCAGTAGAACTGGTACTTTTTCATCAAAGTTAAAAACAAGCTGCCAAATCTTGCTGAAAAGTTACTGTTAATTATTTTTGTCTTATATCAAATTCTCTAGTATAACTGCACTAAAAGGACCAAAAATAGTTGGTATGATTTTGTTTTTGCAGTGCATGCCTTTTGTCATGTTAGTCAGAAAATTCAATGTATTTTGAAAATAGGCCATGAGTGTTAAATCCAATTAAATAGTTTTTTAAAATACAAATAAATGTTTTAAAAGTCAACATCCGACATGTTGAAGCAACATTTTCTGAATCTACAGCTGCAAGTCTTCTGGGATATATTTGTAGCAGCGTCACACAACCAGAAAGTTGAAGTTCAGTCACATTGAAAAGAAATTCGAGTTTAGTCACAGATTCTCATTTTTACTTAGATCTGGGCCGTTATTGCTATGCATTATTATCTGTTGGTCTATGAACACTTTGAATTTTGTGCTTTTAACAATGAAAAAATGTGGACAATTTTAAGAATCTTCAATTCTTTTGAAAGGTGTTATAAATATAATTAAGAGAAGTAAACAAGTTGGTCGAGTTGGAAGTTGCCTTACATGAGAAAGAATATGGCTTCTCTTGCTGGAAAATAAAGTCCAATGCGAAGCCCTGAAAGATTGTCTGGAAAAACAAGCTAATTCTTCTTGTGCGTTTCTGTTTTCTACTTTTAATGTTTCCCAGATCTTTGCGATCTTCGCCTTCTCGACATGTGGCAGCTACTCTGGCATGTTCAAGATGAGTGTGGAGTGTAAAAACCGATCATATAGTAACCTGGGAATAGAAGTAGAATTTGAATACCCGTTCAGGTACGACAAACGTCATTAAAATAATTAATAATTTGATTTACATGTTGTTTTCTTGAAGTATTGTTTTATCTCTTCTCTCTCTTCTTCTTGTGTCTTTTTGTTTGCGTTCTTGTCTTCAGGCTCCATCAGGTTTACTTCGACGCCCCCACCTGCGAGGGAGGGAAACCGGACCGCCAGTTCCTGGTCGGGGACTACTCTTCTTCAGCCGAGTTCTTCGTAACCATCGCCGTCTTCTCCTTCCTCTACTCCATGGCAGCCCTCGCCACCTACTGTTTCGTTCTGGAGAAGTACCGCGAAAACAACAAGGGGGCCCGGATTGTGAGTTCTTTCATTCACATTTTTCAACTTGACCGGCGCAAAATGTCAAATAGCAATGTTATAGTTTTATACCACTGCTTGGTAGGTTTACATTTTGTATTTTAGGAGCTATGCATACAAAGTTTTAATACTTTGCATGCAAAATAACATGTATTTTAATATTAAGTGTTAAAACTTACATAGAGTGTAAAGTTGACTGTTTATTTCTGTTTCTGTCTCCTGGGCAATAAAAAAATGTCATCCAGAAGTAGATTTCAGCATCAGAAAAACATGCTTCTTCTTAAGCACCTTGAAAAGAAAAGAGTGATTAAAACTTGGATTAATTTTTATCAATATTTACATTACGACGTTTAGCAATTCTTCTCGTTTTCGGGATTTCATTGAGGCATTTTATCAAACTAAATCATAGCTGTGGGTTTATTGCAAAATTTTCACAAAAATGGTCAAAAGCATTGGGTGAGAGTGATGCTAACTCCCACCTGACCTGCAGGTGGCAGTATTTCTGACTTCTGCCATTCTGCCGTATGTTAGCGCAGGGCATTCTGGGTAAACAGAACCAAAACAAACATCAGAGTCTAACACTGGCTGGACCAACATCATAACAGAAATCCTACAACCACAAAACTCTGCTGATCATTTTTGTTCATATTTTGTGAAGAAGGAAGTTCTGCTCATGTCGTCTTCAGAGGTTTTTGTGTCATTTCCTGCAGTAGTTTCTGCTGCAGCGCCACTACAGGCGAGGAGGGGAACAGTCTGATTGATTTAGTCCCCAATCAGACTAACAGGTGTTGAAATTGCCTAAAGTATAAAAATATTTCCATGTCCAATTTGTCTGATTGTTGCTTCATTCTTATGCTTTTTCTTCAACATACAAATTTCAGAAGGAGTTTAATGAATAAAAAATGTTGTAAACATTCCTAAAGTAGACAAACAAATAATTGGTTTATCAAAAACAAAAAACCAATCACAAAATCCTGCGGGATTGATTTAGTGATGGAATTACAGTGACATGCTTTCCTGATGTCATGATGTTGTTGGTTTCAAAAACAGATTTGATTGTTTTTCTGGTTCTAGGACTTTGTCGTGACAGCAGTGTTTGCCTTTATGTGGCTGGTCTCATCATGTGCTTGGGCTAAAGGCCTGTCAGACGTGAAGACAGCCACCGATCCAGAGAGGGTGATCACTCTCATCCAGGCCTGCGACGATCGGGAAAACCTCTGCAAAGAGGTCTACGACCCCAAAGTCTCCGGGCTCAACACCTCTGTGGTGGGTTCCCGATTCTGAGCAGCATAAAGAATCACTGTGAGATTGACGTTGGTCTTACGATGAACATTGGTCTCCATCCAGGCTTTTGGTTTCATCAATCTGATCCTTTGGGTGGGAAACCTGTGGTTCGTCTTCAAAGAGACCGGCTGGATGGCTGCGTTCACGGGAACGTACGTCCCATCGCAAGAGAAGCAGCCCGCCCCCGATTCCTTCGCCCAGGGAGGCTACGGACAGCAGGACCCGTACGCCGGCACCCAGGGCGGATACCAGCCCGAGTACGGCCAGCAAGGGGGCTACAATGAAGACGGAGGTTACAACCAGGGCTACGATCAGCAGCCCACCTCCTACTCCAACCAGATGTAAACCTCCTCAGCCAAAACAGCTGCAGGACGGTGAGTTCATCAGTCAGTACAGGATATCCACACGCATCCTGAGAATGTCTTAAATTAATGTGTAACTAAAATACACAGGTGGGTAGAGTATCCAAAACTGCACTTAAGTAAGTCAACGTATTTTTATTCAAGTGAAGACAAAAAGTATTTGGTAAAAGTCTATTCAAGTACTGAGTAACTGGCCAAATTATCACTCATTTAATATGTAAAATTACAAAATCAGACAGACCAAAATATAAAGTTAAGTGGAACCTTTGGTGTTTTAAGGACCAAAATGACAATAATTGATATAATAATTAAAAAATAACAAAATCAGGCAAAAGTAAATGTATCCAAATCAGTTTTTTTTTCCCGATAAAAATCTTATGAAACTTTCCCAAAAACTGCAAATGTGTGTCTGCATCTGGTGGATTTCTGGTAAAAACTTGTTTTTCATTCAGTGGGGAGAAAATTCAGATATTTTACTCAAGTCAAAGTAGAAATACTTGATAATAAAATAAGAGGAAAAAGTACAGTGCAGTAAAATACCTCTAAAAGTAATATTTTTCAAAGAAGTTACTCAAGTCAGTGTAACCTGCTGCCACTCAAATCTGCTGAAATCTTTCGAATTCATAGACAGAAAGTAAGTTAGCCTAAAAGCTGCAGTATGTAACTTTTATAATACATACTTTTTTCATAATTGTTAAAACTGTCACCATGTTTGTAATCAATCAATCAATCTGTGAGAAGATTGATATCCTCTGAGTTAACGTCTGAAAAAATGTAATGAACGTGAATCAAAATCTGTTTTTGAATAAAAACATGACAGATGTTTGTGGCACAACTAACAACAACAACAATAATAATGAATTGTTTGTGTTGTGATTAATATTTTCCATTTAAAGAGATATAAACTGTTGGATGACCAAATTTGTGCCATTCTTGATTTGCAGTAAGCGGCCCCACAAAATTAATCGCAGGGCCACAAATGGCCCAAGTGCCTTACTTTGGACACCCGTGATGTAAAGCATCTTTGAAAATCCCTTGTGCTGAAATTTTCCACACAGATAAACTTGATTGATCGATTGGTGCATCCTGTTTCTTCTCTCTCCTCCTCAGGGCGATCTGGTCGTTGTCGGAGCGTTTCTCAACCACCACCTGCGTCTCCACACGCCGCTGTGTGTCTGTCTGTGTGTCTGTGAGGCGGCAGGCGGCGGCAGGGGAGGCCGCACTCTTACCATACGGGGAGGGGACGGGCGGGTCGGTTCTGGGGTGGGCGGGAATGGATTTCTTCTGTTTGCTGTAACAATGATGATTATTCTCGTGATGTATTTAACTGTAAAAGACAACAGAGGATTGTCTGTTTGGGTATACGAGAAAAACTTGAACACAAATACCAAAACATTCGTAAGGGAAACCTTGTTGTGACAGAGAAAATTTATGATGGGGGAAAAAATTGTAGTTATATTTAACTTGAGAGAATGTATTTGTCTGTGCTGTGTAAATATCGACTTGCTGATATATAAATATATATATGATTATATGTACACAGTTGAATAATTGTGCACTCTATATTAGTTGTTATACAACAAATGTTGAGCACAGAGTTATTCAATTGCATTTATTTTGGTTCTGTTTAGGAGCTCTCATAGTTTTAACCTTTACTGACCGGATTCACAGTCACATTTAAATCTGAATATTTGCTTTGAATTAATGATTTGAAAAATAACAATCTGGGCAAAGGCTGCAAATAATGACTAAAAACCAAGATATCTATCTATAGAGAAGTGAGTGACAGTGGTAATGTTAGTGATGAAAGTAGGTTTTTATATATTTTTCAACCATCTGATATCACAAGTGGATACATTCTGGTTGTGCGCTGATTATTATTGATCCTGGCATCTGCAAATCACAAGTGCGTTTGGAGAAGAAAATTACCTTTGGCGTCTCATATTTGCTGTGTTGTCAGTATGGAAATTGTGAAATCAGATGGTGTAGTAAGAGTTTCTGTGTATTTGTTTGGATGGCATTCATTTTACATTGTCAAAAAAAGAAAAAAAAATCTTGTCCTTTTCTCGATCGCCTTCTTTGTGATTCGGAAAGTCCTCAGACAGAGATGTGTGTGTTTGTTTTGTTTTTTTTATGGTGTTTTTGTCACACTTTAATCACTTCGACACAGATTAAAACGTAAACGAGGGTTTATTAGGTTTCTAAAAATCATAGTCGTGCCACACACAACGCGCCGTCTTCATCCCGCCCTTGACTCTCCTCCTCTTCCGATTGGAAATCCGGTTTAGTGCGTGCATCCTACTCCGACATTCCATCAATAATCCCACGTTAGAGGCCGAGGCTCAGGAACAAAGCAAGACCCGATGTTTGGTACACAACACTGATTATTACAGCAGCTCTGCCATAATCTACTGAAAGCACAAAGTGCTGCAATAACTGCTTGTATCCAGATGCAAACACACCTGTACGGCTGCGGCTGCCCATCCTCCGTACGGATCTCCAAGCAGCATGTTTGCCAAACGATAGCAGATGTGTTTTATTGGCATTTAGCTTCCACAGCTCTCAACAGAAACAGCCGTAGTTCAACTCCAGTGCATCTCTAGTCATTGTAAAATCTTGTTCCCTCTCTCTCTCCTTTTTTTTTGCTTTTCAATCAGAGTTCTTAGAGCCAGGCAATCTAGAAGCTACTTGCTTTCTCTCCCTTTCTGTCTTTCTTTCTCTTCCACTGTAGCTCTTATAAATATGCTGAAATGAAATATAGTCTGTCGTTAGTGGTGAATGATGTCTTGTGATACTCTCTAAGCCCTCAAGTAGTGCTGTGTTTTATTGTCTATGATGTATTCATATTAGTATTTATGATGATGATAAGTCGGAAAAAAATATTCAAGACTCTCCAAAGTTTTGCCGTATTCTTATTATATGGGATTCATGTGAAACTAAATGAAATAAACTTGAAATTATTCTGTTGAAGAATTAATTGTGTTTATTGTCTCTGGATGACTGTTGAGACACTTGTTTCATGTAATTTTTGTTATGTTTAATGTGAATATGGGATGGTAGTTGCATCTATCACTACTTTTTTGAGTATGAAGTATTGCAAGTACAATCTCTACCTAACTTTACTGGATGAAGGACAAACATATTTTAAATAAAAATGCACCAGATTAACTTATGTTAAGGTAAGACTTCTTTAGATCACATGGGTTTTGTTGTCAACTCAACTGTCCTCAGTCTAGATAAATTCACACAGTTTTGACCAGTTTAAATGCTGCGGATTTCTTGCTTTTACCTACGAACGACACGTATAAATGGATAAAAATGAATGAATTAAAAATCAGCTCAGTCTCGTTTTCCTCCAGCAGAGAAACGTCCTCTTATGGAAAATAAACCTGAACCAGCGAAGCATTTCTGCACCTAAACGCTGATTTGAATTGCATTGAAACGAAACTGGTTTTATTCTGGCTTATGCAAATTTAAAAGAGGAAGTTCCTAACAGACACGTTTTGTGTATTTGTTAAATACAATAGGCCCTGTATTGTCAATTGTACTGCTATTGTTTTTTCTAGTATTTACTAAAATATTGTTAGGCTCCAGAATCTTTTTTATTTGTACCATTTGTTATATGTTCTTGTCTCAATGCCAGAAATGCTTTGCAACTCTTCTTTTTGACTAATCAAACTATCTGTACACCGTAGCGTAATCCCTTTCCATGTTGACTAAATCTACTGAGATGACGACAGGAAGTGGTTGAAGGGTTGAAGGTTTGTTTATTTTCTGACAATGTGCAGAGAGCTACTAGAGCTCATGTAGCATCACAAAATTTTTCATAAATTTTGCGTCGCTTTTGATGTTGACTTTTGTCAAGACATCATCGCTGACTTTTTTTCCTTTTTCTGGGAATTTTGATTTTATACTCAGAATTCTTACTTGAGATGTTTGGTCTCAGAAGAATAAAGTCAGAATTCAGAAGGGTGAAAAAAAAAATTAAGAAGAAAGGAATTCTGAAATTAAATCCAGACTTGTGAGAAAAAAGTCAAAATTCTGAAAAAAAATCTAAATTCTAAGTAAAGGTCAGAATTGTGAGGAAAAAAAGTCAAAATTCTGAGATAAAGTGAGAATTCTGAAAAAAAAGTCAAATTTTTGAGAAAAATGTCAGAATAAACAAAACATAACTTTGAGAAAAAGGAATTCTGAGATCAAAGTAAATTTTGCAAAGGAAGTTACAATTTTGGAGAAAAAAAAATCTGAGATCAACGCTGAAATTTTGAGGTGAAAAATATCACATCTTTGAGGTGAAAATAGTAAAAATTGTGAAGAAAAACAGGTCAAAATTATTATTTTTAAATATCCTCTTCAGTACTAATCACATCCGGTGACATATGACGAAAAAAAAATAACTTGTGGCCACAATTTTTAATTTTTCTTTCTCACATGTCACCAACTGCATAATCTGGCTCGAACACAACGTGGTAGCATGTTGCCATGAACGGCGCTCCATACACAGGGGAAACGCCAACGCCCCTGCTTACAGTCCGCTGGCCCCGCCCTGGACTAACAGTCTCTCAGCAGTTTATATTTCAGACTTTCTCTTCAGACTGATTTGTTCTCTCCATCTGCTGAAACTGAAGCGGCACTCAACCACATTGGGGAAACTGCTTCTTTCCTGAATTACCTCATCTAAGGAAAACTTTTTGCCCATCCAAACTCGCTCTTTTACTAAAGGGGAGCTACTTCAAGGCCTCCACCTTACTTTCTCTCTCGGGATGGCTGCTGATACAACCGAGGCTCCCTCTGCGGGCGTCGTGGACAGGCTGAAAAGTTACGTGCGGACCCAGAAAGGCACCATCCTCGCTGCAGAAATAGTGAGTTTACAGTGGAAACAAAGTGACTCTTAAGGCTGTGGTGCGTTTTTACACGTCACGTGTGGCTGACGCAACCAATTAATATTTAATGGGTTATTATGAGTTAATGTTGAAGGAAAAATGGAGCATATAGATGTGAATGAGGACAGTAAGGGGTTAGGAATGCATGTGGGGGAAGTTGAAGGAAACGAAGGGTTTCCACCTGTCAGGCACATTTGACACTAAAGAGCTAAATGCGTTTGAAGAGCTAAATGCATTTAAAGAGCTAAATGCATTTAAAGAGCTAAATGCATTTAAAGAGCTAAATGCATTTAAAGAGCTAAATTTATTTAGAGCTAAATGCTGAGGCCTTACAAAATTCAATTCAAAAAGACTTTATTAACCCCGAAGGAAAATTAAATGTTTGTGTAGCTCATTAATTCAGATTTTTCAAAGGGTCAAATAATATTATAATGTTAGAACTGCAAAAACATTATGAAGTACTTTTGTCTTATTTTCTACTGCAAATGTCTTAGCAGACTGGTCGTTCATAGGAGAGTCAATATCTCCTTAATATTGATGGAAACATATTGGCTCAACTGTCAGATTATTTCACATGACATTTTCCCATGCTATAAGTGAAATAATCTGGAACTTTTATCCTTTTTTAAAATCAATATTAAAGATATATTGACTTAAAATAAGCTCTTATATTTTTGCTGAAAAGTCACTTCAAGTTACTTTTGACTTATTTAAAGATATTTCAACCAAAAATGTTTTCAATTATGTGCTCTGCAAAGCTATTCACACTCCTTTGAACTTGCATCAAGTATCTTTGGTTTAGTTTCTACGGCAAATATCTTAGAGCACTAAAAATAAGACTAAACTAACTTACAAATAACTTTTAAGCAGCATCTAGGAGTCAATAATTTCTTAATATTAATTAAACAGTAGCAGTTGATTATAGCTGATAGGAAAGCATTTTTTTCCAAGGTATAAGTGAAATAATCTTACAATAGAACTACTACTTTTAATTAATGTTAATCAATTAATAAAGTTTACTTGTGTAGCAGATTTCAGCTAAACATCACATACAGTCACCAATTGAGAAATCGGTTACAAACATCACTTTTTGTCAAAAATCATCAATGCACATCAAATATGTTGGTCAATTTTCTATTTATTATAGTTCAAAGCAACTCTAAACTGGAGGTCTATGATTTTTGATTTAAAGGAACTTAGTTTTTCATTAATAAGCCACGATTAAAAAATTATTTACTAAAATAAGCTCCTAAATCTGTCTTAGAATGTACTAGTTTGGTCTTATTTCAAGTTTACTAAGTTATTTGCACTTCAAACTAGAGAAAATACTTTGTCAAATTTTGTTTTTGCAGTTTATGTGCAACAGAAAGTCAACTCTGAACACACAGTTGTCCTGGTGGTGGTGCAGTCATGCTGCGGGATGTGATTGTACTGGTTTCATTGTGGGATAAAACGATGACGTAATTGTTTTTAATTGATTAAAACAAAATCAGAATTGTTCCAACAGCAGCAGTTGTCCATTACTACATTCGAGCCAACAAGTTCAGCAGTAGTTTTATTGCACTTATTATACAGCATATACATTTTTTCTCTCAGCTCTTCATGGAGAAACAGATTAGCTTGTTATTTGTTGGGCATCTTGTTGCCAACTATTCTTGATGCCATTCTATATGTTTAATCTTTTCTTTAAATATGAACAGCACAAATGTGCAATGCACATGACATAACTTAAAGGAAATGATGCACATCTTGCTTTGGTTAACTTGTAAATTCGTAACCACAACAGTGAGAATGGAACAACTCAAGCAACACCTGAAAAGAAATCTGTAGTCATGGCAAAATATAACCACTTCCTGTCAGGGAATATTGTTTTATTTCTGTTCTTAACCACATTTTTTTTTCTATTTTTGGTGCATGAATGCATTTGTTTGCATTTCCTAGTGGTGTGAGGTTTTGTATTTACTGATGTTGAGATTTCCGTAACTTTTTTATATATTTAAACACACTTGCTGGTTTGGTGGAGTCTTATCTGCTTATCTTACGTTTCTATTTTTACAGTATTTTTCTCTGTCATAACTGCAAACGTCTTCAGAGTCTCAATCTTTCGATGCTGTTGTATTTATAGGAGTTAGGAATCACCAGCCTCCCCTGGATAATTAAAAACCAGGAATACTTGAGATTCATGGTTTAGTTTTTACAGTTTTGATAGTTTTGTTGTGCTCAGAGAATCATATCAATGTATTAACAAAACATTAAAAAAATACCTAGCAACCGCAGTGAAGCCCTGCCTGTTACCTAGCAACACAAGCTGAGTTCCAGCATGTTTGGTCAGCTGGTTTTACCGCTTTGTGCGCTGTACGATAGCTGCTGGAAAAGAAAAGTGTTTTGTTGTCAACTTACCATCCAGAAACACCTTGATATATTCTTGTTGACTAACATCTCATTTTCTCAGAATAATTTTGTGCTTTGCATTGTCCTGAGACCTAATCTAACCAGTTCAAGGAAGCATTATAGGTCACCTGTAATGTTGTGTTCACAAACAATCATTGAGAAAGACTAATATCCGCTCATTTAATTACATCATGTTAAGATTTCCTTGTATCACTTTTTCCATCTGAGACACAATTTGAAATTCAAATGCCAAGCTAAGTAAATGTAAAACTGTGCTTTTTGAAAGCAAGAAAACCCCTCAGTCTGTGCCTCCCTGGTCCCAAATGGAACAAGCTAATTTTAAAGACAGCCTCTCTGAACTCCACCCACTGTAAAAGTTTCCCTCCGTTTTTTTTTTTCTTCATAAGGTAGTAATGGAAATTCCAGACTGGAGTGAAGATTAGGCCTTGGAACAAGGAATCCAAGAAGCGTTTAACCCGGATCTCGGCTGCTGCTCCATTCAAGGATGACTTCAGGCAGAGAAATCAGGCAGGATTTCTGAAATAGTTTAGAAAACATTTACTGCTCCCTCAATCCCACAGGAAAAACAGGAAGGAGAACATTTTACTGCTAACTAAGAGGAGTTTCAGTTTGGACGGAAATGGGCCTCTTGGCATCAATTGTTGGGAATACTGATGAAAAACTGGGAAATGTGAAGCTCTAATCATCGTTTATTTCATATGGAATTACTTCTCCGCCTGTCATAGTCATGATGATTGTTTTGGAACACGTTTACATTTGCAAGTTAGTGTGCAAGTCACACACCCAGTGCGAGGGAGTTCACATTTTTCTTCATGTTTGTCGGTGCAGAGATAAGCTGGGATGACAGATCTCAACCTTAACGTTAATAACGTCACTATTAAAGGGTTTATTCATTTCTAAAGCCTGACTTTTCCAGGTCTGTTTAGACTTGTAGCTCACAACAGTTGTTAAAATGAAGCCTGAAAAAAAAAGCACACACAGATATTGTGTTTTGAAACGCCAAACTTTGGCATCAGTAACTAAAACAATGCTCATCCAAGAAAAAAGTGAAAACAGAAAAGTGTCCAGTTCAAATTTGAGGTAATAAAATGAGGATTTGCATGGTGATCTGGGCAGTTTGGAGACTCAGCAAACCGGTGCCCTACAGAGAAATTTAAAAAATTCTCTATGGTGAATCTGAGCTACATATAATTGTTCACAAAACTTAAAATACAAAATTCTAAAAAATTTACCTCGATGAATCTGATTAATAGTTTCAGCCACACTCAATTCTTCAGCTTAAAAAGAAATTACAGCTTTATCTAACTATCTATAGTTAGAGCTATAGTTTTTGGATCTATAAATCCAAAAATCTTTTTCTTGATAAATGTCATAGCAGCTGCAGCCCCTTCAACGGTCTGGCTGTTGATTTCCTGTTCAACTATCAGTTTTTTCCTTGTTTTATTCCCTCGACGTTGGAATTTTGCTTCCAGTCGAGTTAACAATCCTGGAGCAAAAAGCAGAGCGTAATTTCCCTCCATCCAATCTGTGGTGGTTTCCATGAAGTACATTCACATTTCCTGCATATATACATATATATATTCTTCTAAAGTACTTGGTGCTACAGCATCAATTCATCACATTACTATTATAAACTTGATTATTAAGGAAACAAAGTAGAAAGTAAAAGTCTTGGAGACATTTGTGGCTCAACAATGACTTATTTTCTTTGAAAATCAATCGCAAGAATAAATTCCCATTCATTTATCTTTTATACTGTCAAGATTTTAAGCTTTCTGCCTCTAAAACATGACAATACATGCAATTTAAGGTGCCTGTTTAGTTTTATTTCTGTGAATTTAGAAAATAAGACTTATGTAATAAGTCAGAATTTGCTCAAAGAGTGATTAAATAAAACTTCCCTCATGATTTTACTCTGACTATTTCCACTTTCCTTTGTGCTTGGGGATGAAAAAAGTGCTTCAAAATAAAGGCGGCTTCCATAGCAACTGTTGCTGTTTAGTTGGTATCTGCACCATGCATGGGCTGAGCTCTTGGGGCTCGTGTTGCGGCTCACTATAATTAGCCAAAAGTTTGCAATAATTTCCCTGTAGTCGGTTTAAAACGAGCAGCTCATCATTACTCTGATGCCAGTGTACTCCGGCTGAGATCCTGAAACGCTGCGGACAGATCCCAGCCTGTGCAGCTCAACATGAAGGTGTCAACAACTCAGAGGCTGGTTTTGTTCTCAGGGAGTCCTCTGTGTGGAATGGTGGGTGTTTTTCTGTATGACGGCCTCTTCAGCCAGCTCTGTCCTGAATAAAGCTCCTTTTGTGCGTTATGGTTTGGCCTTGGCCTTTTCGCTGCTTTACAGAGGCAGCCTGTGCCAGTCCCTGAAACACATGAACTTCTGATGCCTCTGAGTTGCTGGCTGGCTGCCTGTGGGCGGCATTTGAGGTAGTAGTGACAGATGTGAGCCTGGTGTCTGCTCACTTCGGTCATGCCTGTATCATGTAGACTGCAGGGATTTGATACTGTCAGCCAGGCTGTCTGTGCCTTAGAATAAAACTGTGCATAAGACAAGCTTTTAGTCATACCTGGAGGGCTGAAGACATTTTACTGTTGCAGTCTGCAATTTTACCTCTAGATGGCATTAAACTCTACTTATTGATCCTTCAATAACACGAGTTTACATTTACATTTGCCATGTTTTTATGCTTCCATTTGGGTCTGCTTCTAAAAACAATCCAAGCACTGAAAAAGCATCCACCCGTTTTTTTGGGAATACTTAGTTCTCATGTACCGTCATACCTTTGTGAACTTTGTGACTGGCAGCCATTTTAGCAGCCAGTTGCTATGACAACAATAAACAGCCCTCAAACTCCAGCTCTCGCTTAGCTCTTAACTTATGAACTATATGAGTATCACAGTTATGACTTGATTACAAGTTTTGAGTACTCTACCCACCTCTGTGTAATACTAAAATAAATATCACTTCTACAGGAATATTTACTGTAGCACTTACAGTGCTAGCAAAATTAGCTTAGCTAAAGCTTATATGCTAGCTAAGATGGATATGTAGTATTCGTGTACTTAATCTGCCAGAACCGGAACCTTGTTATTAAAGAGCTCGTACGTCCTTTACAAACCCGTTTAAACGTTGATTGAATACGTCCATAGATTTCAGGCAAACACTCTTCTTGTTCGCCAAGTAGTCCGTCATGCATTCTCCTATTAAGGTGACGCAGATCACTTCCGGTTCAGACTTTTTGGAATTATGTATAAGCTAATGATTTTAGTGTCTGGAAAATAAACCTCTGAAATGTAAAATTACAAATTAGCAGGCACTGAACCTCACCTAGTAACCTGAGCGACGTTGGGGTTACCCAGCAACCCCAGCAGAGTTCCGCCGTTACCTAGTAACCCCAGCAGAGTTCCGCCGTTACCTAGTAACCCCAGCAGAGTTCCGCCGTTACCTAGTAACCCCAGCAGAGTTCCGCCGTTACCTAGTAACCCCAGCAGAGCTCCAGCACATTAGTATGAAGCAAAAGACAAGTGTTTTGTTGTTGATTTTAAAAAAATAACTTTAGCATCTGTTTTCTTATTTATTTATTTATTTCAGAAGAAGAACACAATTTTTAATGCTAACTTCACAAGGTTTTTACACATTTAACAAGCTGGATGTTATTGAGAAATTCAGATAGCAGGTATCTAAGATATTTTTGTCTCTATCAGCTTCATTTTTGTTCTTTCAGTGAAACACTTGATGAAAAGTTACTTGTAAATTAGCTTTTTTTTATTTGAAGGGTGCTAACATTTTCAGTAGAAACTAGAGCAAAAGTACCTGATAAGATAATGTTTTTTTATTGATGCACCCATATGTTTCTTTCTTTTTAAATGTTGATACATCTATTTGCACAAAATGTTTCATCTCGCAGCGATTACAGGTCGTCTTTTAGTTTTTATGCAGCAGATTCCTGATGGAATTTGTTTGGATGTGTGACTGCATTTGCCTTCACATTGAGAGCCACATTATAGAAAACAGGCCCATAATGAGCTCCAGGCTGTTTGACTTTGTGATTTGTGTGCACTGGCAGCATTTTGCTGATTGGAGAAGAATGCATGCAGATTTTTTTCCCTACATAACGGAAAATTGCTGAGGGAATGACCCATTATTGTAAATCTGTCTGCTTGTTGCAGATGCTTGAAGGTTAAATTTTAAATCACTGACTCACTGAAGAACTTTTTTTTTTCTTGTTTTCACAGGTTCTCAGTCTTATAATCCTTATCTGCTATGCTTCGTCCTGGTATGGCGGCTACACTGCTGTTGCCATCTGCGAGATGTGCTTTGCTATTGTGTTCTTCTGCGTCTTCATGATGGACCTGGACAAGCAGTTTACAGCCGTCAGCTGGGTCTGGAGTGTAAGTTCTTCATAAGCAAACACATTTTAAAGCAATTCTGTGGCGCTCAATGCATTATGTTCTGATTTTTTTTCCTATTTTTTTTTCCTACAGGACTTTATCCGTGCATTTACTGGCACTCTAGTTTACCTCATCACGTCGCTCATCTGCGTCATCAGAGGAGCCGGGGACGGAGCGCTCATCGCAGGCGGGGTCAGTTCGCTCGTCTCACGTCGGCTCTGATACTCCTGATTCTGGGTTTCACTGTTTGTTTTTGACGACTGTTTACCATGCGACTTGTTTCTAGGGAGATATGCAGGAAAAAAAAATTTCTGTTTACCATGATTCAGTGCAGCTATTTGTCACAATTGACTAATTCTGAGACTCTGATAACATCCCACATTTCCTTCCTGTTCAACTTCAAAGACTACTGTAGTTCTTTTCAAAGGTTTTATCAGAGTGTGGAAAACTGAGTGGCACCACCAAGGTCATAATAGTTTCGTTGTAACTTTTTGTTGGTCTTATTCAGTTAGTTTTTTTTTTTGTTTTTAGCATCTGTTTGCTAGTTTTTATTCGTTAGTTTTAGTTTTTTTTTCATATTTTGGTAAATTTTTAGGTGTGGAATTAAAATAGGTCAAAGTATTGCACTGTGATCATGTAACGAAAAATTGCTGTTGTTTTCTCCCAACTTTTGTTGTCGCCATTTTGCGGACTAGCATAAGCGTCGCAAGGAGAATTGTAATTTGCCAACAGCAGATATGAACTGCTTGGTTGGGAGAAAAATTAATTAATTTCATATCAGTTCGAAAGGCCAATAAATGGATTCATTAACAAGAAAGTAAAGAATGTAATATCTATAATTTCAGCATGTTTTAGTTTTATAAACACACATTATAGTTCCATTTAGTTACAGTTTTTCATTATTCATTAAGGTTTTTACTTTTTCAGTTAATGAAAATGTCTTCTCAATTTGAGTTTTTGTTATTTTGTTAGGTTAAGTTAGGTTAAATCAGTAATTTTTCAGTAAATAGTCACCGAGCGTTTGTGACTGTACATAGATTGATATTAAAATGAAGGCAAAAAAACATGGCTAATGAAAAAAAATACCCAACTGTTTCCATTTAAGAAGATATTTAAATTGGTAAATGAAAACGCGCATCTTCACAGATTATTTAAAAAATACATAATTTATGGTCAGGGGGCCACATAAAATTATTCCAAGGGTTGCTAATGGCCCCCGAGCCGCATTTTGACACCCCTGGTTTAGTGGGAAAGGTGTGGAAAAGCACAGAAGTAGAAAAAAGTCAGAACCTTGTATCGACTTGTTCTTATTTATTGCGTACCCCAACCAAAATAATAAAAAAAATATTCACAAAAGATACTTTAAACCTAAAGGACAAGAATTTACAGGAGCAACAAGGAACAAAATGTTTCAAGTGTTTTTAGTCTGAAATGAGCGTTGTAGGAGTACTGCTAATTTCCAACTGTATTCAGATGTTATTGCTGTTGGATTTCAAAATAAAGCGAGCTTCCCTTTTTTTACCCACATCCTTCCTCTATGCTGTGGATCTCTGGCTGGGTTGCAACATGAGGTGACAACCATCTGCATCCGATTAGGTTGCGACAGAACACCTGAGTTACAGCTCAGCATGTGTACAATCTGACAATAAAAATAAATTAACGCAATTGTGGAAAACATCTTTTCTTTTGGGCATGAAATAGAAAAAAAATCATCATTGCTGGAATCTTTCTTCTGAAAATATGATTAAAGAAAAAAAAACAATGTTCATGTTAATTAAGCCATAATATCACAGAAAATAAGTTTGTATGGGACTGAATGATTTATTCTAAAATGAAAACTGAAATAATTGAGCTGTAGTTCTTTTCAGCTCAATTAGTTCGTGTTAGTTCATTTGAACATGCGGTGGCTCTTTCTATGAACCTAAAGGGAAGTTCGTTTTGTGTCTGAAAATGTCTGTTGGTGTTTATTTTGCAGTCTGACACAAACAGAGAAGTAACAAGAGAAAGGGATGTAAATGATTTAAAATAAAAACTGAAACAGTTTCCATTAATCTTAATCGAAACTAACGTTTGTACTAAAGTTCAAAGGAAACAGGGCGGATCTAATTAAGAAAGTAATAAAAGCAAATGCAGATAATAAGTAAACCAACAAGAATCCAAAACAACAGCTTTTGTTTTAGTGTTAGTAAAATTCTTGTTTGCTGTATTTCTCAGGTGTTCGGCTTGCTCGCTGGTCTCCTGTTTGCATATGACACGTACACCATCTACTTGCAAATCAAGAGCGCCAGGTCGCAAACCGGAGGCTCCGGTAGGAACACGTGTTTATTCACCAATGCATCCAAAATCTCCCCTGTGACACAAACACTGCAAAAATGCAAACTTTTACCAAGTATTTTAGTCTAAAAATCACTTAGTTATATGATAGAGGATCTTGTTTTAAGTCAATAATCCTTTAATATTGATAAAAAGTTCCAGTTCCACTGGCAAATTTTATCATTTATGTAAGACATTTTTCCAATGAGTGAAAAAAAAAACTTCTACCAATGGAACCAGTACTTTTCCCCCATAATTTTAAAGTATTATTTACTTAAAACAAGTTTCTATATCTTGCTGAAAAGTTACTTGGAAGTTAGTTTTGTCTTATTTCAAGTATCACAATATATTTGGTGTACAAACTAGACCAAACATATTTGGTAGTATTTTGTGTTTTTGCAGTGAACCTCATGCAGTATATATATGTTTCCTGTTGGTATGTAAAACATACTTATGTTCCTTTTCTACATTAATTTCCAGGCAGCACAGCTTAAACAGTCCACGCATCTGTCATCGACGCTGCAGGAACACAAAAACAGAGAAGAGCGGCTCAGTGAGGGGAGATGGGACAGTAAAATGACCAGGTCACAGTTTTAATCATTGCAACTGTATGGTGTGAATAAATGAGAAGTATTTCAGAACCGTGCCTGAGAGGAATACCACAGAACCAAAGTGAGAGGCACTGTACTGTACATCTGTGTCTGCATGTGTGTGCATGTGTGGGGAAAAAAACCCAAGTTTTTGTTCAGACCAACACTGACCATCGACTAAACAGGAAAACCTGACATTAATAAGGTAACAAAAGACTGTTTGGTCTCTTCAAATAGATTTTCTAATACTTTTCTCTACTGTTAATGGACTGCTGTAGGAAATATTAATCGTGTTATTTGGACTTCAGAGGTAACTGACACATTAGGAGTTATTTAAAAAAAAGAATAATGTTTGTCTTCTCATTGCTGTCAATATTATTTTTTGTAAAAGTGTTCTCAGTCAGTTAAATATTATAATACAGTGTCTCTGTTTTGGTATGTTAAGAGGTCATGAGCAATAAACATGTCACCAACATCAATTGACTCTCCTGGTATTTTCACTTAGATTAAATCTTGAACTAAGCCAAAGGCTCAACAACCCAGGTTGGCTGTTTTCTGTAAATAAAAAACTTTCTTCTCAATAAACACAGCAAAAACAGAAAATCTTAACAACTATTTTGGTCTAGTTTCTAGAAAAACATCCTAGAACACCAGAAATAAGACAAAACTAACTTGCAATAGATTTTCAGCAAGAAATAGGAGCTTGTTTAGCAATTAATACTGATGAAAAAGCACTACTTCCTTTGGCAGTACAACATTGGAAAAATGTCTTAAGTGAAATAATCTTAAAAAGAGCTAGTTCTTCTTCATCAATACTGAGCTATTTTGTTTTTTGCTGCAAAGATGCTCATATTTGATGGATTTGCGTCAAGCTAATCTGGCCGTTTGGAGAAACAAATAAACGAAGAGCTACTTTCAATATCGACATGGTGTTAATAAATCAGAGATGCAGAGATAATCCATTTAAAAGAAAATGGACATTTTTAATGTAATTTATTGTTACATTAGGAGAATGAGAAGGCACATAGCTATTAGCGGCTAACAGTACAACAGAGGTGCTGGATTCAGTTGGTTGTGTTTTATCTCGAAAAATTGATCTTTGGTTTGGCACTGGTACTGTTTAGCTTATCTCTTGCTTTCTAAAGCATTTTGTTTAAACTTTGTTGCCACATTTTGGTACTGCCACAAGCCTTTTTGGTACTGAAGTTTCCGTACAGATAATTATCCTTGAAATAAGAGCCTATTTAGACAAGTAGGCTGGAGACATTTTTCATCCACCTTTTGGTAGAAAGAGAGGGACACAAAAACCAATCAATCATGCAAATGGAAATGATCAAACTCATACAATTAAGTGATTTATTGCTTAATCGGCTATCAGCAACATATGATTTGTAGATGAAAGTATTATTTGGCATTAGCACTAGCAGAAGAACAGCATGCCTTTCAGGACTTTGTGTCTAAGAAAAACACAATCAGACACCAGAAAAAGCATTGATTCCTAGACAATTAACCATAAAAAGACCAAATGGATTGAAAGGGAAGAATGCAACTGATTAAAACTTGCGATATTGTAACTCCAGAGGGCGCTGTTGCCTCAATACATACAGCTTAAACTTCACAGGACTGGATTGCTGGAAATTTCCCAACATTTTTATTTGTATGAAGCAAACAGAAGCAGTGAAAATAAAGTTTGAATTTCAGTTTTTACAGCAACCTCCATCTCTGATGCTACATCTGATGCTACATTACTCATTATTCCTACAATTATTCATCTTCCAATCTATTTTATCAAAGTGAATAATATGGAAGTTGTCTACTACATGGAAGACATTGACAGCTCATAACCTTTTAACTAAATCTTTGAAAAATGTAGTTGTACTTCTATCCTTTTTCACTTTTGATTCCTGAGTCCTGAACAATTGATGGGTTCTGTGGTCATTTGTCAATAAATGTTCTTTGATTTGGTTTTTAGAACATTTTTCCGATTTTTGTATATTCGATACTGACTCATTCTGAATTGATTGAAACCACACAGATTATGTCGTCCTCCTTCACTTTCACTCATCTTTTTATTCTTGCTCAGGTTATGATTTTTTTTTATAGATCTGTAACACATTTTTAAAAGCTTGAAAGCCATCGTTCTCTTGAGATTTGTTTGTCCCTGTTCTCTAAAAGAGACAGAAGTATAGAAATTTGTTGTTGGAGGAAAATCTTGTCATTCTAATGTTTTTTTTTCTAACACTGTGCAGTTTGTATCTTTATATTCAGATTATTGTTTGCTTTGAGAAATAAACCGTCATTACAATAAAGACTATTAGCGCTTCTATCTTTTGTCCTGAGTTTCTTTCATTTGACTGTTGGATGTGAATTTTAAGTTGTTGTTCTTCTTACTGCCACTAGATGGAGCCAGTCAATAACTGATTATCAAATATGACATGCAAACTTGCAATAAAGAATTGGTTAAGAGCTTTATGCATTTTTTATTTAAAGAAAAAATGCCTTTTGCCTGATTTTGTTACTTTTTGCTACTTATATGAATTTCTGTTATATTCGTCCTTAAAATACCCAAATTTCCTCTTAACCTTATATTTTGCTCTGTCTGAATATATTATTTTAAAGTATTAGATTATTGATGATAGAATTTTTTACTAAATACTTTTTTACTCTTACTTGAGAAATAATAGTCATTTTTACTTGAGTAATTTCTTGGATGGCTACTTTTTACTTTTGCTTAAGTAAAAATATGTTGAAGTAGTGTTGCTCTTATTTACTTGGGTACTTTGCCCACCTCTGAAAATCACCCAGAATCAATTCAGTAGTTTTGGTAATCCCTGTTGTTGGTATAATGAATAAAAACAAATGATCTCACATAGATTCCAGTGAGGATCTCAGTTCATGGAGGCCAGTATTCACCAGGGATCTCTAATCTGATTTTCTTTTTTTACAGAGAGAGTGCATCCATGCTGCCCCCATGCTTCATTCTGAGATTACATTGTTTTATGTTTTTTTTTCTATTATCATTAAAATCCCTTCCTTTATTTAGTACCTTTCAATTGCATTCATGTTATTTTAAAGCCCTGCAGTGGAATGATAATCCCCTTTTTGGGATCATGCCAGCATTCACCAAACTGCTTCCAAGGCTTTTTAAAAGCATGATGATGATATTAGCTTTCCCCAATCTGACTTTTGTTTTTTCAGATTTCTTTGTGGAATAATTTTTATCTTATTTTAAAATTTAATTCAAAGGATATATTTACAGTGATGGAGTCACTATGAAATCAGAGGAACTGGTGTGGAAACATTTATTCCCAGAGAACAAGATTAGGTAATATAAATTTTTTGTGACTATTCTTTAAAAGTGTGTTCAAATAATTTCAAATTCAATGTCAATACACATGATGCACATTTATACATATTTATTACTCAAAGTGGGATAGTTTTAGTCATTTCTGGTCATTTTTATGATTATGGATTGAAACTAATAGAAAACCCAAAATTTAGTATTCAATATTACATAAAGACCAATTTAAATGAGCACCTTTAATGCAGTTGTGCATTTTTGACCATAGTATGACCTGCATAATGGTCCAGAATATGGTGTGGAAGATACAAAAGACTTTAACAATATGTAAACAGAAAGTTCAGAGGAGGAAAATACTGTGGTATAACTGTCCTCTTTTCAGCCTAAATAAAATTTTTACATCTCATTAGGCAATAAAGTTCCCAGAGTTTGTGGGAAAAGAGAAAAGGCACAAAAGGAAAGTAGATTAGGTCAGTTGGGGTCAGGAAAATTTAAAGCATTTCATGCTTCCCTTTGTTAACAAGCATCATGAAGACTCTCTCTACAGTTTGCACTAAGTCTATTCATCTCAATATACTGTCTAAAGTACAAACAATTGGTTAAATAACAACAATATTGTACTGTGTTTGTTTGAGTAGCACATTGGCCCAATTGTTGTTGAGAATCTATGGAAGTAGAGGAAAGGATTCAGAATTAACAATGCAAATGAGGTGAAAGCTTTTATTAAATAACCTGGACTTCATTAAAACTTAATCACAACTGCAGGCTGAGTACCTCAAGTTCCTCTGATGGAGAAATTCATGTATAAAAAAGACTTGGAGAGCAAACCTCCCAGAATATGGACATGCTTTGCTGTGTTAAACATGTTTATGTAATATATTTAATGTAGGAGGTTGATGTTAATGAAATAATTTAATTTTAGATGATGTATTTTGTTTATATAAGCACCTCTATGCAACATAATTTTGCTTTTATTTTGTCTACATCCGGAAGCAGTTTGTAAGAGTGCGTTTTATTTTGAAGTCCTCCCGGAAGTGGTGAGTTTTCAAGCTAACTTTTCACATCTGATCCGAAGCCAAAAGTGTTCAGTGAAGACTGGGGATGAAGAGTCCGGGGGATTCCACAGGGAAGCAGCATGTAGTTCACAGTAGACTCCGACTGTTTTAGACTTTATCGAGTATTTTTCTTTCCCGTCTTGTCTCCCCCCACCCCCCACCTTTTAAAAGTGTCTTTTAACGTCCAACCGACATCATGTTCCTGCGCGGCTCGAAGAAGCGACGGTCCAACCGCTCGGTAAGTTTTTAATTTAAACTGTCTGCGCGGCGCTTTATTTAACAAGAAGTCAACTCTCAGTTCGTATCCGCATCCATCGAGGCGAATTTAGTTTGTTTAAAAACAACAACAAAAAATGTCCAGAAGAGAAAACAATCCAAGCGGAACTGAGTCCCAGCTTCACCTGGCTATTGTTTTGTCCCCGGACTCAATTTGGGAGAAATGTCCTGCTTGTTTTCCCACTTTAGAAGTAAAAACAGGCATTTGATGTCATGTTTTATTTGGTTTTTGGCGTGCTTTATGAGTCATGCTGCCTCAGGTGAAGTCAGGAGTGGCTCATAAATCTACCTGAGCTGCAAACAGGTTGGGATGTAGAGCAATTTTAACTCGAACATATTCAAACACTTTGTCATGCAGACATTTCGGTGTGTTTTCACCATAAAAACAACTGAAATAGGTTATTGAAGAAAAATGCAGCTGTTTATTTGAAATGCATTTGGCTATGCACAATGCAATGCATAAATTACTCACCAAAAGTGAACTACTAATGTAACAAATTCTTTTTGAAAACATATTTAATGTGAATCTAAAGTGATTACTAGTATGTAATTTCTAAGTATACATTTTGTACTATATATAATTACATTTTCATGCACATCAGCTGAATTATTGTGCTGTCAGTTTGATTTTGTGAAGCCTTCCTCTCAGGTGTAATATGTATTTCAGGATCTATGCACCACAAATTTGGAACAAACTTCCAGAAAACTGTAAAACAGCTGAAACACTGACTTCCTTTAAATCTCAACTAAAAACCCGAGCTGTTTAGAGTTGCATTTGAAACGTAATCAATTACTAATTTAATGATGAAACTTGACTTAATGTCATGTTTTGATTGTTGATTCTATGTTGCATGACTTTGCGTTTTTGTGTTATGATGTAAAGCACTCTGAAATGCCTTGCTTCTGAAATGTGCTAAACAAATAAGATTTGATTGATATTTATTTCTTTCAGACTGTATCATAAAGTTAATTCACTAAAGACACGTTCTGACCTTTCTGTTAATTATCATTACTTTCCAGTTACAGTGAATTAGACACTACATTACAATTAGGGAATTGCATCAGACCAATCACTAAAACACCCCAAAACATTTCTTATAAAGAAAAGTATCTGCTTAAATTTAGGTATTTTTAAAATATACTTTTAATCTGATAATGACTCTCAAAAATAGATTACATTTTGTAATCAGTGTGGCTAAAAAGAACAGAAAATAAGCATTTTAAACTGCTAACTGAATCTTAAAACATACTTGTATGATTCTACAAAATGTGTAAATCCAAACGGAAGTAGGAAGAAGTAAAATGTTTGGTGATCTCGTGCCTGTCTGCACACACAGGTTCAAAGCAAATCCTTAGGTTCTTATTTAACAATAAACATGTAACACTAGGGATGGGCGTTTGTCACGTAGTTATTATGAAACATTTCTTTTCATGCCAAGACTTGGGATTTACAATAGAATGCAAATGACAACGTTTATGAGTTAACATTTTAATTTCGCTTTGGGATCAAGTATTTTCTTAATTTAATAATTTGAAGTAGAAACCTCAACCAATGTCTGTATTGTAGGAATTGTTATGATTTTAGCAATTTTCTCTACTTTTTTATGAGAAAATAAAATAATATGACTAAACTTGAAGATGTATTGAAGTGCAGTTTCTGTGTGCAACTTGGTAAAGAGATGTGAGGACTGACGTCATGAAGAAAGACTGAAAGAAAGTCAAAGCTCAAAGCTTTTTTTTTTCTTTTTCTGTTTGTTGTTCAAGATTTTATGCTACTCTCTTTCCATTTGTTGTGATTGTGATCCCTGTTTGTGCCTGTCTATTTATAATAGATAGATAAATAGCATTAACCATAATGACAGATTATTTCCCTGAACAATTATTTGAGTCCCAAAACCAAATTTTCCTTATTAAATAGGCACAATGTACTGGGCATGAAACTTACATTAGGTAAAGAAATAACCAAAATAATAATTTTAAATTGTGACTAGAACCAATAAATATATATATATATATTAAACATCACTTTAATTATTAATCGAGGAATACGTCAGCTTGCATTTTGTCATCTTTTAATGTAATCACAATATTTATGTTCTTGAAAGTCAGTTTTAGATATACACCAGGTTACAGTGCAATCTTATATTTATTAGACTGCAGTATAAACTTTAAAGTGGCAGTATTATCTATTTTCTAGCCACATAGTAACATTTAATTGCGGAATCAAGTAACTATGTTAACTTAAGTTGTTATAATAATGATATACATATCTAATATAACTTATAAGAAATCAGATTTTGTAATGTAGCACCTTGAAATTGGGACTCTGTCCCTTTAAAAACTCCTGCTGTTTCTGAAACTCCGCCTTCAGGAAGTTATCACAACATTTTTGCCAGAAGTAGCTCGAATAATGAGGTCAGCAGATGTGCAGCTCTGCTATCTCTTTGCTAATTGCTGCTGGCTAGTTTGAAGGAGCTGAATAGCCAGGGAAGTTGTAGGGGAGGGCCACTCTGTAAGGCAGAAGCTTGTAAGGTGCAACTCTGAGGAGGAGCTGAGCCTAGAAGGCGGAGCTTGGTCCACCAAGTCATTTTGCACTGCTAAATGGTTGCCGTGGAGATTAAAGGGCTTTTTCAAATGTGTATGAAAGAATCGAGGCAAAACTCTAGGTGTTATTTTTTATGAAGGGATAAGATTATAACATAATTTAAATCTCAAAAAAGTAGATTTTCAATAGTACTGCCCCTTTAAACTAGATGGAATATTCTTGGCGTCAGGGTCTATTTGTTGCTCTCTTTCTGTTTAACAAACACAATGATTACTAACAAAGGTTTCTGCAAATGCAGACAACAGCTGCACTTGAAGGTTTTATGGGAACAAAGCCTTCCATTGCAGGAACCCTCTGTTTTGTGTTTAGCTGTAACGTTAGAGGCCTGATTTGTGTTTAGTCCTAAGAGTGAGGCTGGAGGAAGACGACGCATCCAGTCTGTTTTGGGTTGAGTTGACCTCGGTGGGTCAGAAAGCAGGAAGGAAAGAATATAAACCATAACATCACTGAGCTGCATTGTGCTGCAGAGAAACCAGCAGGCTGTCTGATCCTACCCCGTGAAGAGACGACCATCTACTCAACATGCCAAGGCAGCAAAGGCCTCTGACCTCTGACCTGTCCTGTTAATTTTTAATCCATCCACAATCACAGCTTTGACAATCTAAGTTCTTTTTCAGTAAATAAGAACCTACTTATCACAGCTTTTGCTGATTTGAGGAGAACCATACTGTTAGCATGGACCAAATGACATCATTATTATGTAATATTTATCTGTTGTCCCAATATTATGAGACGTAGTCCCGGGTTTAGCCAGAGCGTTGGCATGTTGATGTAAGACAAACAAAGCTGGCCGGTTTTCAGTTTGTCTTTCACTTGGTTACTCCGTTACTTGGCAGCATGATGGAGCTCAGCATAACCTTGATGTGATCAAACCTCAGACTCCCACACTGACGCAAGTTCAAGGTTTCCCCCAGTGTATTATGTATACATTTAGGCTTTTTGGGCTGCCAGACTTTACTTGCCCCAAAGCCGAGTTAAGCAGCGTTTATTACTTTAAATGGGCTTTTTACATATGGCACCCATCTTGATAGCAAAGAGGATCTTTGGTGAAATTGTTGTGTGAATGGTGTCATTTTAATGATCTCAGGACAGGTGTTTTTTTTTCTTCTTTTTTTTTTTAAATCACTGCAACTCTGTAACCACTGCCTGTCGCTACCTATCTTCAGGTCATCAAATGAAGTGTGAAGTCACAAAGGACAAAAAACAATGGACAGTTTATTTTTCTGAAGTTTGAGAAGCAATGGAGGGGACTACAATCCTGATTGTTTACCTGCCGTCCAAAAGGCGTGAGGTTAACATTACCAGAGCCACATGCTAGATGAGGCAGAATGCTAGCGAGCATGGATGTTAGCACGTCGCATCAGCAACTTTCTGCATCACATTTGTGCCACCAACCTGAGCGTGACTGATGTAAGCACTTATGGAACGCCATCCAGCTCAAAAATATGTGGCTTCCAACATGTGGAAGTCAATGTCTCTGTGCCTGCATGTTGTTCTCTACGTGCTAGAAGTCACATCATATTTTTTAACTGGATGGCGTTCTTTTGGTGCTTACTTGATTTTGTATGTTTACCTGCAACTTGACAAAGTTTATATAATTGAACCACATGGGCAGCCAATCACAGAGAGGCCTTTTTCATCCAATCTGATCATTGCTTGCTAATACTACATTCACTTGCATCAATAATCAATCACAGCTAGCAAATCAAAATAACGCACCAAGAGAAAACAGTAGGATTTGGAAAAGCGCTGTATAATAACAAATACTTTAAATTTTTACTTAAATGCAAATTTGCTTACTCATCATTGTTCATTTTAAGTAATTTTAAATATGACCAACATTACATATATTGGCTGATTACTTTTTCAGGATTTCACTCACTAATCTTATTTTCAAATTTCCTGTCAGATGTTATATTTTTTTAAACATAAAACGTACACAGTGGGCTGCTGGTGGAGTTGACTTGGACTTGATTAATGAACATATTATTTACCTAGCCTTCATTTTGTTTGGAGGAAACTTCCTGTTGCCACTCCTGTTTACAGCACAAAAGAAAAACCTGAGCCTGCAGACAAAGACTTGACACCGTATCCTCCATGGAAAGCTAAAAAGCAGAACAGGAAGCCCCCTCCACGCGCTTTGTCAATACAAACACACTTAAAGTGGCTGCTTTCTTATTGTTTTAAGGTTGTTGTACATATAACAAGTGTGTTCTAACCCAAACAGAAAAAACACTCATCACAAATTACTGTTTGTTTTTTTGCAAACCCCCACTCTTTCAGTTTAATCCAGACTTATTTAATCCATGTTTGTGTAGAGATAAAACTCTTTTCTCACGTTCTAATCTCTTGCTCCTTCATTATGTCACCGCTGAACCCAAAGCTTTATTCTTAATTACTATTTGTCTGAAACGTGTGAGCATTCATCCTACAATCTCAACTCTTTTCTCTTCCTGATATCAATCTGTTTGAGGATTATAGTTCATCTTCATTCAAATTTACAGCACAAATTGTTTAACAATTACAAATATCTAAAGTGTGGCATGCATTTGTGTTTGTCACCCCTTTGTTTACACTTTGTAATACTTTTACAACATTACTGGGCGACATTTTTACCCTTTCTTGGCTAAAGATCAGTAAGACTAGATGGAGATTGAATATCATGTTTCAGGTCTTATTGTAGCTTTCTATTTGGTTTTAGACCTGGGCTTTGACTAGACCTTCCTAATACATCTAAACCAATCCATTGTTGCTCTAACTGTAACTAGGGTTGTGTAGCTGGAAGATGACTCTGACTTTAAAGATCCCCACATCATGATGCAAAGAATGACAATATCTACTGGAAATGTGCTATTATTTGTTCTTTAAAAGTCATCCATAATATGACAATATGGTGTAGAAGTATAAAAGAATGACATTGGGTAGAGATGTTTCTTGTTTGATATTTACTGTGGATTAACCTGCATTTTCAGCACTGTGTAAGTCGAAACAAGAGGGCAACTAGGCAAAATAATTTTTATAATAATTCTTTATATGTGTGCTACAGTATTTTTGTGATTATTTAGTACAGAAAATAAGATTGAGATACATATTTTATTAATTGCACATTTACTATATTTTCCTTTGCGCTCCAGGCCTTTGCAGAGGCGACATATTTCAGTTTAAATGTTTTTGAAAAGTTTTTTTCTCTACCCCCGTTAGGTTTTGCTGGATGTGTTCAGAGCCACATAAACTAAACGTACTGAGATCAAGAAGTATCATTTCATTTTCTCCCCTGTGGGTTCTGAAGTAAACGTTTTTCAAGTCGACTAAAGTTTCCAATAGTGATGTTATCCTGCAGCTAAATTCTTTCTTAATCTGGAGGTATGCAGATGTACACCAGTGTACAGAAGTTTTCTTTTCTTTTTTTGAAGCATGTGCCTCCAAGGCTCAGTCAGCCTGTCAGAGTAACAACTCAGGAACTTTTTTTGAGGAAACAAAAAGTAGAAGGACCCAGTCACAAAGAAATCATCTGTATTTTAAACATTATAACTCACCTGCAATGCCTTTTATTGAGATTTTATTTTATAAAATACAATTTCATCCAGGCTTTTCTGGCAAATGGCTGAGGGTTAGCCAGATTGGAAGGAAGTCACAAGTTTCTGTACTGAAGAAAATCACCCACAGCATGACGCTGCCACCACCATGTTTGCTTCAGGGCCATGAGTGGAGTTATTTTTACTTCACGCTTAGTGCCTCTTTGCATGTAGGCCATAAAACCAGCTTTTATGAAACTGGACATGTTCTCTAATGAACCTCTAAGGCCTTCACAGAGCAGCTGGATTCATACAAAGATAAGGTGACTGTATGGGAAGCACATTCCTGCCAAAAACCACACTGGTTAAAAAAAAAGTCTGTAATTTATGTTATACCGTCAGATGACGCCTGAATTCTACTGTATAAATACAGTCAAACCTGTATGTATATGGTAAAATTCTGGCAATTTTATTGTATTTAATGGTAAAATTCTGGCAACCACAATAGCTAGTATTTTATTGTAAATTAGATAATTAGAAAAAAAAAAGTTTAACAGTTCACAGGAGCTTATTAAAATTTTCACTAAAGTGGGCGGGGCCAAGAGACACTGAGGTCACTGGCTTCACATTTGTTGACTGCGTCTATGATGTTTCTATGTTTTCATGATGCAGAGCACTTTGACCAGGCTGTTTTCTGATTTGTGCTGCACAAATAAACTTGATTGATAAAAGCCGATTTGGGTGCAATAAAGTGTAGTTTAGAGTATAAGTTAATGAGTAGATATTGTCCTATTTACCATAAAATAGAAGAAAAGCAGCAAGCGTGGAAAAGATTATCACTTTGTGTTGCAACTCAGATTTTTATAACTAGATTTTGATTTGAAAATTGTAGTTTTGTCCTGATTTATGTAATTTGTGGTCTGGAGGCCCCAAAAAGCAGTCCAAGTACTTTTAGAATTTGAACACCTTTGCTCTACAGAGTTTTTTTTTATTTTTTTTTTTAAAGTGACTACTGACAAATTTAGCAACTTTTTTCCTGTTATTGGAAACTTAGCAAAGCAGCGATTGCTTTGCAGCAACTGTCAAAAAACACAAATGTTCCAATAAAAGCAATGCGCTCTCTCTCCATCTATAAATGAACGGTTGAGATTGCTCAATAATCTCCTCAGGGGTTTTAGGCAGGAATGTGGAGCCGTGTGATTCCTCCTTAAGGCAACTGTCTGCATTTGATTTTATCTCAGGGTATCAAAGTAAAGGGGGCAGAATCCATACATAAAATCCAGTTAAAAAACTTTGAAGTTTGTGGTTTTAACTTGACAATATGCAAAAACACTCAAAGTGTATTTGTAAATCTGTGTATAATTAGATTATTCTCAGCATGTTTTGGATTTTTCCTACATTTTAGATGGTTATCTTTTAGTTTACAGCCAGATATATTTACTCAGGTTAAATTAAAAAAAAAACACAGGTCGGTTTTCACCAACAACCTTCAAATGTCTGCGAAAATAGAGCCGTCTCCACTGTTAATGGGCTGCAGTTCTCAAAAGCAGTCGTAAAAATCTCAGCTTGGCAAAACAAGCTTAACATGAATCCTGTTTTAGGGTTGGTGGTTAGAAATAAGGCAGGTGAGCAGGTATGCACAGGTACTTCAGTTTATTGCTTTGATTCCTGCAGCTTGTTTGCGCATTTAGATCTCAGCTAGAAACAACTGTTTGGTTCTCTGGTTCTCATGTCAGTCTTATGCAAAGTTTGTTTGTATCTATTCTCTGTGAAAAGTAAAGTGTTAGCTGAAATAAGAGGAACGATGTGGCAGAGTTTGGTTTACTGAAGAGAGAAGAAAAAAGAGCAGAGCGACAGAGTTGCATGGAGAGGGAAAGGGTGCAGCTCTCATCCTGTGTCTGCTTCCTTCCTCACATCTGTAAAGAGAGGCCTGGATCTGCAAAATGCATGCTGGATACACACACACACACACACACACACACACACACACACACACACACACACACACACACACACACACACAACACACACACACACGTTTCTGCAGGAATGGAAGCAAAGCAGTTTTAGTATCAAAGCTCAGCAATTTTGTCTGTTTTAATTCAGCGCACAGTTCAGCCTGGAGGTTTGATCTACTGATATAATCTGAGTTTAAATGCTCAGGGTTTGTCTTGGTGGTTATAATTCTTGAAATTCA
Source organism: Poeciliopsis prolifica (assembly GCF_027474105.1). Taxonomy (NCBI): domain Eukaryota; kingdom Metazoa; phylum Chordata; class Actinopteri; order Cyprinodontiformes; family Poeciliidae; genus Poeciliopsis; species Poeciliopsis prolifica. Next base: position 7,000,261 of record NW_026562398.1, read on the forward strand.
CTTCAGGAAGTGCTTGATTTCAAGGATAAAATCCTTGAAAGTGCTCGATATTCAGACTGCTTAGTTTTGTGATCAAGTGCAATCTAACGTTTGATTATAAGGCTAACTTTACAAAACGTTTCTTGCAGATGAAAGTAGATATATAAAATAAAAAACTAATCAGTACCTGAAGTTAAATCAGCTCAAACTTCTCATATTTTTAGTTAGTTGGAATTATTTAAATTATTTCTATTTGCTAAATTTGTTGTTGCTAAATTAGTGTTTTTTTGTCAGGTGTGTACTGTGAGTGAAAGGCATTTCAAAATATAACATTTTATTATATTTTAGTTCACATTGTCCCTGCTGTATAATTAAGAATACTATTAAAATACATTTTTAGCACTTTCTTGTAATAGTAAAAGACAGAGAAACATTTTTCTTAGTTGATTGAAAGTCTGGTGCTGGAAAAGTTCGAAAACTGTTTGAATCTTACTGTGGGAAAAGTGTGTGGTGAATGTAATAAAGCCATTCATCTACCTCATTTATTATGTTAATTGTTTGGCAGAAAACTAATGCTAAACCCCTGACAAAAGCGAAAATGTAATAAATCCGTCTGTTCTCGGCTTCTGGCTGTTTTTCTGATCACATCATGCAAAGCGCCGCCTGTGCTGGTGCTGCCTGTCGATTTCCTGGAAAAGCAGAGCTCCGATCAGGAAGAGCGATGTGAACTAAAGCGACTTCATGTTGTGTTTGAAGCAGGAAGAAGAGGACCCAGACAGAGGCCAGCCCTGCATGCGCTGCGGAGATCAGTGTCCCGGCTTCCGCGTCCACGGCTGGAGGTAAAACCTGCTCCAAATGTTGTCACTGCGATTAATCGGCTGCAGAAATCAACTAATATCGATTAATCATTAACTGGAGTCAAGAGACTCAAGAAAATAAGGCAATTTGCTGAAAAAAAGCATATTAAGATCAGTAATCCAAAATGTACAAAAAAAATTAAAAAGACAAAACTTTGTCTGTAAATATGTTCAGCCCAAAACTCTCAAAGTGGTTTAGTTGTGGTTCAAATTCTGTTAAGATTAATTACTTTTTGCCATTCAATTATAAAAACAGTCAATAGATCAGATCTGTACAAATTTAAACATAAGTAATATAATGCTCATACAGATGGATTAAAAAGAAAAGGAAAAGTAAATTTTTGCCAGAAAACTAACATTTTGAGATTAATCTCAAAACTCTTTTTAGAAAACACTTAAGAGTTTTGAAAAGTTAAAAATTTGCTTGACAAAAATGCGAAATTTGGAGATTAATCAGAAAATTTCAAGGTTCGAAAGATTTGAAACTTTGGCCTCAGAGGATTAACTCTGTTTTTTTTTTAATTGGAGGAACTTTTTGTTTTTTCATTGTGAATATTTTACATAAGTTTTAACTGTGCACTCCTGATAAATTGTAAAACTTTAGGTTTTTGTTGCACTTTTTTTCCCAACTTGTTTTCTCTGCAGGCCTTGCATTGCCCTGTAATTCAATATTATGCACTGTTTGAAAAAAATGGAAATTGAAAGACTAAATTGAATGTGTCAGCACTAAAAAGGTCTACAAACCACATAACAGCAATATGGGAAACGATAAAACGATTGAAAAAACACTCTGAGACAAAGGTGCATCGCCCAGATTGAAGCATGTTTTTTGCAAAGTTTTCTGTCTGTTCACATCTTGCTGGTTAGTTTTTATGGCCTTTTATTAATTAACTCATCGGTCAGAATCCAGATGCTTAGCAAGAAAAACATTTTTCTGGTTACAAATACCAAAAGAAATCTAAAGACAAGTAAAAAAGACTTTAAAACTTCTCAAACTTGTGACTTCAAGCAACAGAAAACATCAATGGCTGAAGACCTTTGTACTTTATTGTTGTTATTTAGCTGTTAGTCACTCCAGGCCTGTGACTATTATGCCATATGTGAAGTTTGGTTGTTTTCCCTCAGACTTTTTTCCTGCTCCTTTAATGTATAACCAGCTGGTTGGGTCTGTGGGCAATCTGATCCTGTCACTCAGATTAGCCAGATCAGGCTGTGGAAGCCGCCATGTTTACCGCCCTCTGACTGTTTTTCAGTCTCTGCCGCTCTCTGAACATCATGGTATATTTGGAGTCTTTCACAAAAGTATTGATGCACCCGAAAATTTCTCAAGAACATTAATTCATTTAGCTTGGATTTTATGTCATTGACCAAACACTAGTTAGTTCTTAATTCTGACATAAAAGAACATTCATTATTTGTTTATGTAAATACTTTGTGTGAACCACTTTTAATCTGACACCCCTAAATAAAACCCAGGACAACCAGCAAGTTTTAGAAGTCAATAATCAGTAACTAGAGTGAACTTATGAGGAAATCCAGTTTTCACACATTCTAAAAAAGTCTTAAACTTGTTTAAAGTACGTCCTTAAATTCTTTTTTTTAAAATCTTGTTTGACCTTTAAAACGTAAATCGCAGATCTGAATAGGATTATTTCACTGAGTTGCACATAGACTTGAGGCAGTTGTGGCTACTGCTAACTAGCTGCTAACCTCGCTAACTAGTTAGCTAGCTTATTAGCTTTTTTACTTCCGTCATGACTAAGTTCAAATTTATTGCGTGTTCATCTTGGCCATTAGCTCGTCTGTTTATTTGCATTTTGTCTGTGCATCTTAAAGAAATTCTTAAAATTTCTTTTAAGAAATTAAGATTTGAGTTGCTGAAACCCCGTAAAATAAACGGAGGTAAATACAGAAAAATCCTGTCTGAGCTTGAGTGTGTTCATCTCAAACATTTATCTTCTAGATCTGCAAATCTGTTGCAGAGTAAAAAAAAATACTTGTAGTTGCAATATTCAGGGTGAAAGGGGAGTTTCAAAAACTATTGAGCTTTAGGAGCTGGATAGAAAATTCACAGTTGTAAAAGTGAGTAAAATTGTCCTTCTGCTTTAGAAATGTTCTGGTAAGATACATTAAATTATATATAAAATAATGTAATTTAACAACATTTTAATAAATTAGTCTGTCATAAATTGGTACAAATAGTAAATTTTAAAATAATTTTTTAGAGCTTCTTCAGTAAAAGCCAAAGAAAGTGATAAACAAAAAAAGAGAGATAAATATATATACATATAATTTTACATTATAAAACAGTTTAATACAGTTATATTCCACCTCCATGGTTAACATAATGCACTTTCAGTTGATGTTGTTTCATGATGCATTACAGACAGATTAGAAAATAATTTCAGGTTAAACGACAGAGACGAATGTCCCGCTTAGCCACGTCGGATCCAGCAGAATGAGCCACATGAACGTTATTAAGTGATTGAGATTGATGGGGGCCAGTTTTTAGGACCTCAGAGTCTGCTTCTAATTTCATCCTCCTTAATAATCAATTGAGAGTCACACCTTCGCTGGCGGAGAAGATCCTCCGGCAGACCACAGGCTCAGCTGCTGGCGCTGGCTGAGCGGGAAGCGATCCATCTTCATCCCGGGCTTTTCCAGACACGTCCTGATCTGAGGTGGGGGGCAGATGGTGCTTCCGCTGCCCGGCGGAAAGTGAATTGAGTTACCGCTGACCCACAGGTCCCCCACCATGGTTCAAAAGTGATCAAAGTCAGCAGGAGCTATTAGTTTCAGTCGCCATGTGGCAATTAGTCCGTTCCTTATTAGTGGCGGGGAGTTAAAGGGGCAAAGCCCATCTGTTGGGATCCAGATCTGAGGCGCATTTACTGTCGTCCCCCTGCAGTTTGTCTCAGTTTTAGATGATTATTATGTAGCTGCTACGCTGGATGTTCAGATAGATTTTTATCACTGTTTACTGACTGAAATATTGAGGATAACTACACTGCAAAAACATAAACTCATCAGTTTCTACTGCAAATATCTTAACATAACAAAACTGACTTAAAAGTAACTTGTCAGCAAGATATAGGAGCTTGTTTTAAGTAAATATTTCCTTGCTATTGATTAAAAAACATAAATTCCACTAGCAAATGAACTCACTTTAATGAGATATTTTTCCTGTTTTAAGTCAAATAATCTGCCAGTGGATTTAGTCAATTTCAGTCAATATTATTATATCACGACTACAAACTTATTTATGCTTATTGTAGCTCTGAAGATTTGGTGTTTCGGTCACATCTCTTATTCAGTGGTTGTTTTACTTTGACTGAATGGTTCTTTCAGGTGCCGCTGACAGAACAGGAGTCTTATGACTGATTTCTGTTGCCTTTTTGTTTTTTGTTTGTTAAAACAGGCTCTTATATTTAGTTACTTGTAAGTGTCTCAAGAAGCATTATATTAATTATATGAATTAAAATTAGCTCCTTAATTTCCATTCTGATGATTAATAATTTTTAAAAGGTGATTTTTTTTTACAGAGACATAATAAGCCATTTTATTCATGTTTTTTTATTTACATTTCTTATTTCATAAGATTTTGTGTTTTTGCAGTGTAGCATCAGACAATTGGTTCAAATTACTTCTTTTTTGTTGACAATCTGTTTAAATTGTGCTCATACAAGTAAAAAAAAAAAAAAAAAAACCGCTTCAAAGCTCTATTGCATGTTTTGCCTAAAATGAAAGCGGACATTATCTCTGTGGTTTTTAATCCTCACTGAGTGGATGTCAGAGATTTGTCGTGACTTTCCAGGGGCCGTTTAATATTTCTCCAGAGATATGTTGTCGTCATGTTTGGCCATCTTGATCTCATAACGCGACAGATGCCGAACAGAACGGCGTTGCTCACAGGCTCAAAATCTGCAGCTCTTATTTGTATGATTAATAACGGCACTGAAGCTGCAGTCGTCCATCTGTTGTGAATCAGCTGCAGCAGTTTAGTCACAAAAGGAAAAACAGTGACTTCACTCTTATTATTTTCTAACGCGACTGAACATTTCAAGACTTACTCTAAATATGTAGAAACCTCAGCCGATTACTTGAGCTTTCCCAGTTTTGAATCGGTCAGTAAAATTGCTGCTGCTCGTAAAAAGTTGAGATGTGTTTGGGTTTTGGGTGGCATGGGTGGTTGTACCTGGTGAGTCAGAGCCATTTGTTTGCTCTCCCACACGAGACAGAGGAGGGTGGGAGGGTTGGAGTGGACATTGAAAAGAGACGCTCACTCAGAGAAGATCCCACTTGGACAGGAGCTGCCGTAGCGCGTCCTCCTCTCACAGACAGGACGCAGAAACTGGACGGTAGAGAGAGCTTTAAGAGTCAGCTGATCAGGAGAAGTCAGGATGGACGGCAGCAACACGCTGGATGGGACTAACTGGTCATGATTGTCACACAAGGTAACAAACTTAGACTGGATGCTTCAACAGTAATTACCTATTGAGGCGACGGTCGTTTGAAGATAAAAGCTCATTTATGTCTTAACTATGTGTTTGTGATGTTTCTAATCCCAAGTTACTTTATTATCTCACAAAATTTGGTAAACATGATGACCAAGTGGAGTGTTCTGCTAACATTAGAGACAAACTAATCAGGCTTTTCCTGGCCAATATAAGTACCCGACCTGCCAATTTAGTTTTTTACTAAAGATGCAGTTGTTGTGTATTCAACAAAATGAAGGAATTAAGATATTAAGATTTATTTCACCAGCTGTTACCTATTACTTTTCTGAACTGAGGAAAATGGGTGTTATTTTTATTTATTTGTGTGCTTGATTATTTTTTATTCTTTGTTTATTTAACCAGATAAGCCCCAATTGAGAGTCTGATCTCATTTGTACAGAGGGACCTGATGGTTGGTGCTTTTATGGACTGAAAATGGTGGAAGTTTTTACTTTTGAAGCAATTTAACAAATAGGAAAAAATATTGCTGGTCAAAGGTAAAATTGGCCGATTCCAGGATTTGAACAATTGATTGGTGAAGCTCAAGTTCTGTCCTGCAGTGCTAAATATTACATCCACTAAATATTTACGTTTTAAAAAGACATAGTGTTTTTTATTGTCTGGCATTAAATCTGATTAAGCTTTACCTGCTGAAGGTTAATTAGGATGACTGAAATTAACAGGTTGATATTTATAACAAAGGGACAGTTGGTGTTATAATAATGTTTGACGTTGATACCTTTATAGTTTCGGACTCTTCTCTGGTTCTGTTGGATCCAGGTGATGGTGCCACCTGCCTCGTCTTTGCTTACAGTGTTCAGCAATGCTACTGGTGTAACTGGCTGATTTACCACCACGTCCCATAATGTCAGATCTTTAACTGGTAGCTAAGCACCATGTAGCCAACTCAACTGAATTGGCTTTACCAATTCAGGGTTGTGATCCCAAACAGGAAAACTTTGTCTATATAAAAATAACAGCTTTTCAATTAATTATTGATTAATGGTTTATTAGATTAAAATGAAGCGATTAACTGATGACGGCCGCTTAGACCTGCTTTTAGTGTTATAGGTTGGACTCCACACAGAAGAGGGCGCCACTGGGCATGGAGTTCAAGACGTTCTTTATGTGGTTCGTTTTGAAAAATAAGTTTAATATTTAAGTTTTATATTAGTAGCAGCATCAAGTTAATCAACCAAAAATTAAAGCTGTTAGAGCAGAAAAACAAAACAAAGAAAATTTGACATGATGGGAAAAAACATGATGATTTTGAGGCTGTTATGAGTTAATTCACTTTACGAAGCAACGTTTTAACATTCTCTGTTTTCATATATTTTATTTTTTAAAGCAGCCTAAGAGGTTAACATTTTGTTAGATTTTATATAAAATAATATTTTTTAAATTATTTTTCAGCATATGAAAAATGTAGCCTCGTGTTTTGGACAGGTGGTTGATCGTCGATGTTGATTTTTAGGAACATGACCACTTATCAAGTTATCCTTAGTCGATAAGATCAATCAAATTTAGATTAACTCAATGATCGATTAATTCTGTCCCATATTAATACCTCTGATTAGAGCCTTCTAAACTTTTTAGCATTTAGTTCCCGCAGCAGGAGTCACTGGCATGTCAAAAAGAGATCACTGTAAATAAATCCATTGATTAGAGGAGTGGTAATCTGCAGTTGACCAGTGGTCTTGTGTTTGGGTCACCATCTTTTTGGCTCCTTGGGGGATGGGTGCTCACATAAAGCAGCTTTGTGCTGTATGAACTTGAGCCACAAGTACCAGCTGGCAAGCTGTTACGCAATCACAACAGAAACGTAAAGTAAAAGCTGCGTATGGACACAGTGTCACACCCACGCATCGCCTCCAGCCCCGGGCGCTTCATTCTGACTCCACCGGTCCCACACACAAGCACGCAGTAACACCCTCCTCCAGATTGAACGCGATGCAGCATGAGGGCAAGATGGTTGCAATACGAGGGAGAGGGAGATTAGAACTGTCCCGGATTGACAGGCGGGTTTATGTCGGTGACCTGGTTTTGCTGCTTGCTTGTCACAGATGTGCTGGTCCTGATGCAGAGGCTGCAAGATGTCTGGCTGAGGAGGGCGTGAACTCAACAGAGGTTCCTGTGAATTATCTGGATGTTGTGTTCTTGTGAGATTTGCTTACTTGCGTTCAAACTGACAGCAGGAGGTCTTAGTTAGTCAGCATGAAAAAATGCTTGAGCTGGGTTTGTGACGTAACGTCTCCTGCTTGGTGCCTTCGTAAATTACACGGTTGAAAGCAGAGGGAGTGACATATGACTGCGATGAGAAACTGTTATTACTTACAGAGTTTCTTTGTTTGGCTCTGTTTTAGCAACTGGAAGTAAAGCTTAATCTTTAAGAGGGTTAATTTGTTCCAGTTTGAGCAAATGCAATGCCTTGTTAAGATATTTTTATTCACTGACATTTTAGTGTTGATCAACTACCAACTTTACATTTTATTGGGACCGGTTCTGAAATAAATAATTCAATAAAAGATGCAGACAAGTGCAGCACAGGTTTATCTGATTTGTTGTTGCTTTTATTAGAGAGTGTCAAGAAGAATCCTCATATAAGGCCAAGCAAAAGCCCAAGACTTAGACCTGAACCTTCACAGCCACATAAAGACCGTTACAAAGTCAGCCTTCTATCACCTGTAGAATTTTTCCAGGATTAAAGGACTGATGTCCCAACAAGATCTAGAGGAACTCATTCATGTGCCCCTAACCTGGAACAAACTTCCAGAAAACTGCAGACATGCTTAAACACGGAGTTCCTTTGAATCAAGGCCACAAAAATTCTCCTTCAATTAACAAGTGGAAAATCATTAAGTGTTTCAACCGGTGATCATTTTCTCTTACCTTGACGTTGCATTTTAATTATTTATTTTTTGGCTCGTTTTATTTTTCTTCTCGTCATGTGAAACTTTATGAATTATTTTATTCTTAAAAATGCACTATAGAAATAAAACAACCCAGTCCAATGAGAATAAAATGTAACTATTTGGCCGACACAAAACACTTTGTGTGATGAGAAACTAAAATGACACTCTGAACAGAACGCATCAGCTGTGAAACACGGTGGCGGCTGTGTGATACTTTGGGGTTGCCTTTCTGCAGCCTTTCAGATTTGTCAGCTTATTTGTGAAACTATTAGCGGTCGTAACTTAAAAAAAGTTTTAATTCTAATAAAGATTCTAATAAAGATTGACACGGGATAAATATTTATGCAGGCAAACATTTTAATGTAATTTTATATTTGTCTACTCCATAAAATTCAAGACGTGGAACCAATAAATCAATTTAACATATGATAAATGAAAAGAAGTTCAGTTATTTCCACAGAAAAAGTTCATTTTAGTTGTTTTGCTTATTTATTTTTGACATTTAAAATATCTTGTGTTTAATGTTTCTTATAAATTAAGATTTATTGATCTTTGAGAATGTGTTCATTATTGTTATATTACTTGAGAACTGATTCAAAACCACAATATTATTGTTTATTGCAATAATTTCTGGGGACAAATTATCTCCCAGCAAAACTCTGTGTAGCAGAAATACAGTTTTATTTCTCTTTTTGTTTCTGCAAAGAAGAAAGTAACTGGATAACTCATAAATAAAAGATTTGTCAAGCGTCAAAAACTTTGCTTCTTGCATTTCAGTACTTGAAGCAACATTTGACGTTAATGAAACATCTGATCAGGTTTCTGCTTTGGTTGTAAATCAGTTTTAAGACCGTCTCCGTCTCCACAGGAAGATCTGTGTGCACTGCAAGTGTGTGCGGGAGGAGCATGCGGTGCGGTCGGTGCCAGGGCAGCTGGAAAAGATGATGACTAAGTTGGTGTCGGACTTCCAGAGGCACTCCATCTCCGACGACGACTCGGGATGCGCCTCCGAGGAATACGCTTGGGTCCCACCTGGGCTCAAGCCTGAACAGGTCAGAGACGGGATATAAATTAAACTCAGATGCTCTCCTCCACCTGGACGTGTTCGTACACAGACCCAAATGATTTGATAAGCAGTAATATAATAAACTGCTTTGTAAGTGGGTAAATTGCTGCCTTTAGTCTTTCATTTCTGCCTTTCTGTGAACAAACATGTCTCCTGATTCAGGTGTACCAGTATTTCAGCTGCTTGCCAGAAGACAGGGTGCCTTACGTGAACAGTTTGGGGGAGAGATACAGAATCAAACAGCTGCTGCACCAGCTTCCGGCTCACGACAGCGAGGTAACATGACTACAGGCTCCAGTACAGGCAGAGAGACTCACCTGGTCAGAGACTCACCTGTTCAGCTCTGGAACACACAGAGTTGCAGAAGCAGCTTCAAAACTGAATCTGAATTTAGAAAAAAGACTGAAAAAACACTTTTCTGGTTGGAAGACGAGTGGAAAATATAAAAATTACACCCATCCGTCAATTGTTTTCCATCCATCCTTTCTTTCTCTCTGTTTTATATCTGAGTTTTTTGAAATATCAAACTGTGTATTAATCCTTTAAAAATCTTTAAAAGTGTCGCTGATCACTGAGTCTGTAAAGCTGCTGCATTCTGACAAAAAGTGTCTCATAAATCTGTACATTTCTACCAGTACTCTCTGTTTCCTCGCAGCCTCAGTACTGCAACTCTTTGAATGACGAGGAGAAGAAAGAACTTCGTTCTTTCAGCCAGCAGAGAAAACGAGATAACTTGGGCAGAGGCATCGTCAGACCTTTCCCTGTTACCATGACCGGAGCCATCTGCCAGCAGGTGCACAACATTTATATCATGACCACATTTCATAGCCAGAGCTATACAAAGCGAAGATTTTCCTTCTCCAGCATTAATGCACAGATGTGAAAGCTTATTAAAACGTATCAGAGCGCTGTAGGCTGACGCTAAGCGTAGGTGCGTGTATGTGCAGGTAACGCTTGGAGGCTGCAGCCTCACACAGTTAGTGATCACAGAGCTGCAGAAGCAAATTACGGAGTCCTCTCCATTTGCTAAAGGATGCACCACCTCACTTCCTTCCCTCTGCACCACACCCGACCCAACCTCATCTGTTTTTCCAGTGTGGCAGACAGATCTGTGGCGGAGACATAGCTGTGTTTGCCAGCCGGGCAGGTCACGGCAGCTGCTGGCATCCCCAGTGTTTCCAGTGCTCGTCCTGCAGCGAGCTGCTGGTCGACCTGATCTACTTCTTCCAGGACGGGCAGATCTACTGCGGCCGGCACCACGCCGAGAGGCTGAAGCCCCGCTGCCAGGCCTGCGATGAGGTGGCCGTTTATCCTTTATCACACATCAAGAAATGTTTCTTCACACGATTACGGCTGCGACAGACGATCATTTTAGCAATCGATTAATTGATTTTTTCCTATAAATCGGGAAAAAATATTGCAGATTCCACAGATTTCTCATTTAACTGCTTAAGCTTAAGCTAACTGTTTTATACAACATTAATTTATTGTCTCAACAATTAATTAATCACAATTAATCGTTTTAGCTCCAGAGAAATTTGTGGTTGTCATGATAAATTTCAGTCAATAAGAAAAACTGACTGAAATGGTTTCCTTCCGTGAGAATATCAATAAGCATCAATACATTCAAAATATGATCAAATAAAGTTTCTATAATAACAGTAATAAACTTGAATCGTGTTGCATTTTATATCTTCAAAGTCCTGGAAAAGTTTGAAAACCTTAAAAATGCTTGAGAACAGCTTGAATTTTCCTGGGGCGAAACGTGTTTGAGCCTAACATCCATTTGATCGTAATCATAATTCACTAACCTAATCTCTGTTCATTCATTAAATCTATCTAAAGGTTTATCTGTTAGTCTCTTTCGCCTGGCCGCTCGCTGTGATTTAAGAGATTAGTTTGATAAAGGATCTGACCCACAGCGGTTCTGTAGGCTAAGCTCAAGTGGAGGGCACTGGGTTGCAATCCACTTCCTGTTTCTGTTTACCCAAACTGTCAGTGTTTGTTTGTTTACGTACCTGTCCCAACCCTTTATTCCAGATCATTCTAGCAGACGAGTGTACGGAGGCAGAAGGAAGGTACTGGCACATGAAGCACTTCTGCTGCTTTGAGTGTGAGGCGGCGCTGGGCGGTCAGCGCTACATCATGAGGGAGAGCCGACCGTACTGCTGCTCCTGCTACGAATCTCTGTATGCAGAATACTGCGACACCTGCGGAGAGTCAATAGGTGCAGTGCAGTTCTGCTCAGTTCAATGCAAAAATACAGTAGCACTTTATGACACTGTCATAAACGTATAACACCTGTCATGAACATGAAGGCATCTTTGTGAATATCTATGACTGTTCAGTAAATGACACTTTAATGCAAAGTTGGTACTTTGCATTTAAGTGTCATTATTTACCAAACAGTTATATAAATTCATGTAGACTCCTTTGTTTATGACAGGTGTTATGTTTATTGACATCCTCATGTCAGCTTATGCATCCCGTCATATTTAAAGCGTCATCAAAAATATTATTGATCCAAAAAGGTAATTAAATGTAATAAATGTAAAGGTTTAACCTTATTACTACCCTAAGCTTGTTGTTTTTCAGAAAATGTAATATTTTAAGCTGAAGGGTTTCTGTATTTTATGTTTTCTCCTACATATTATGTTGTTTCTAAGTTATTTAATTGCCCAAAGATCTGTATCATCATTATTATTATTATTGTTTTCATTTTTTCCAATTAAAAATTGATTGCTAAATTTGTTGATTTTTTTCAAAATTGATTAATCATGATTAATTACGATTAATCATTCCAACCCTAGCCTCCTCTAATGCCTAACAAAACTGATTATCTTTAATTTTTAAAGAAAATACTTATCAATGCAGCAGGTAGTGACCTGAAAGTCTCTCCTCAGGTATCGATCAAGGCCAGATGACGTACGAGGGTCAGCACTGGCACGCGGTGGAGTCGTGTTTCTGCTGCGCCCGCTGTCGGCTGCCTCTGCTCGGCCGGCCCTTCCTCCCACGCGGGGGCCTCATCTTCTGCTCCAGGTCCTGCTCCCTGGGCGACGACCCCGACAACTCGGACTCCTGTGACTCGGCGCTGCAGAGCAGGTCTCCCCATCACGGCAGGCAGTGGGGGAAGCCGGAGAGGATGCACTGCAGTTCCCCTCTGCAGCCACTAGAGGGGGTCAAACACTCTCCTGCACAGGACTGCATTCACACTGCAGTGGAGAATAGAGGTGAAAATGGCTGATTAGGTATAAAAGTGTGAGAAAATGAGCTATTTGTTAAATATTTATGTGATTTGCTTCCTTCAGGGCTTCACTGCAGCGCTCCAGTTCAGAATGGGGTTCCATCACACACCAGCCATCCTCATCCAAGAGGCTCCTACTCGCCTCTGCCTCACATTCACCTGGGAAACGGCTGGCCCAGCGACGTTCCACATTACAGTCTGCTGCCAGGGGACAGCAGCGTCAAACCGCCAGCCACTGGTGTCCAGTTGCAGGAGGAGCTGAATGGAAATACTGGAGTAACTGGTCGTAATTCAAGAGGAACCTCCACCAACAAAGACTGCAGGAACTGGGTGGAAAAGACAAATCAGGCAATGCAAGGTAACAGAAACCCAGTGGGAGACTGAGGAAGGATTTGTCCTCCTCCCAGGATCAGACTGAACCTTCAGGTTTAGAAAGTCTGGCTCAAATCCACCTCCAGCTTTGGAGTGGCCTAGCCAAAGTCCAACCTAGACTCTAATTGAGACAATGTAGCATGACCGCAAACTGGCGGCTGATACTTAAAATGCCTCTGAAATTAAAACAATTCTATGAATTAGAGCGGCTTAAAAGACTGAATGACTTCCTTTTTTAAAAAAATGTATGCAACGTCTTTCCTTTAGTTTGTTCTCTAATAACAACGTCAGAATCAGCAATAAATCAATTAATCGCATAATAAAAGATACTTTCCTTTAACATTATTGAAAAGCTGTAATTTTTAGACACAATGCAAATATTTAAATATTAGTCACACTAGTATAACATTATTACTATATGACCATAATAATAATTATATAATTGGTATAATTATTTATTATTAGTAGTGATAATAACTGATTAATTATCGTTCATTTTCATAATATTGTAGTTTTGAAAATGCCCTCAAATTGACAATATTTATCATTGATCTCAGTCATTTCCTGTTCTTGTTGGTCTGTTCTCTGATTATTGCCTCTTTTCTCCTCAGACACGCCGCCTCCGTCATCAGACAGCTCCCCCGTCCTCCCGCCTCCTCTGCCCGTTAAGTCCCGGGACCTGATGCCGCGGGACTCGCCCCCTCTGTCCCCGTCCCGTCTGTCCCGGTCCCATCGGAAGGACCAGCCCCCCGAGTCGCCTCCTCCGCTGACACGCAGCGGCCAAGCCAGAGTCAGCTTCAGGGAGCCGATCAGCAGCAGCTACTCTGTGGAGGAAGACGACGAGGAGGAGGAGGAACAGGATGAGGAGGAAGAGAGGCTTCAAGTCACCGTGGAAACCAAGCAGACCGAGGATGACGATGGTGAGGTGGGGGGTTTTGGAAGCAGGTTGCATCTTCAGAGAGGCATCCCACCACAGATGGATCTACTGGGTAAGCAGAATCCCTGAGATGTACCTCTGGTTTGCTAAAAATAACTTTTAACTTTTCATATTTGGTCAAATTACAACTTCAGGGCTTTTATTGGGATTAAGACACAAAGAGTTACATTCATGTTTTTGCTACAAAAACAACAAAATATGTCTTTTTAAAAAATTTTTTAATATTAATTGTTGATAAATGATTTATTAGATTAAAATGTGTTCCAATCGATTAACTGATAACCTTCAGTGTTGTGGTTTGGCTGCCATCCAGCAGAGGGCGCCGCTGGTCATCCTTACGTTGCCATTGATACAGAATTAAAGATGGCGGAGGAAACATGAACAGAGTCCGTTTTTAGGTGCTAAATGCATTTTTATTATTTATTCTCAAAGTATCTTTTTACAAAAACTCAATCAAACTGAAATTAATTTTTAAGCATTTTTAATTGATGCATAATTCCCAGGATTAGGAAATGTGATTATAGAATCTATTATTTTTCCTCCATCTCTAGCAGGTTTTGATTAATTTTAGCCCGGTTATAGCATTAAATCCTAATATTGTTGTTTTGGGAGCATTTAATGGCTTAATAATGCAAGAATACAAATGTTAATAAACTTTAAACTCTAACGAATATTTGACATTGAAACTAAAAAGAAATTAAATATCCAAAATAAATAAACAAACAAAATGAATTATGTAGTTTCTGTAAACAAAATTGTCCTTGAAACAAACAGGACTGGATGAGACCAAATCACCAGGCTGAAGACTTTTATCATACAGTTTTTGGTAGAAAGAGAGAAAGAAAACGATAAATAGTTCAAGTTGAAACTATTGAGCTTGTTTTAATTTATCAAGCGATTAATTAATTACAGGCTGATTTAATCTCCCCTTTTTCACGTTTAGACGGCTCCTCGTATCATCGTCATCACCTGAAGCGCGGTTGGGGCCGCTCCCGTACGTCCTCGGACCCCGTCCTCCCTCCGGGTTTGGAGCGGCGCCGGTCCGACAGACCCCGACTCGACACTCTGGACTTGAGGGCCGAGAGCCGGAGAGACGCACGCAGCTCCTGCAGCATCCCCTCCCTGAGCCTCCAGCAGGGACCCTACAAACACGAGGACTGCTGCTCCACCTGCTCCTCCTCCTCCGAGTCCGAGGAGGAAGGCTTCTTTCTGGGGCAGCGGATCCCTCTGCCGCCGCAGCTTCGGCAGCCCGACAACAGCCCGGCCGGGCGGGCCGAGGAAGTTCTGGAGGAGCAGAGAGACCGCGGCCTGAGAGGCAGCATCCGGCGGAGACGAGCTCAGGGCGCAAAGGAGAAAGATAAAAACTGCGCCGTGTCCTGAAGCTGACGGCGTAAACTACGGACCGTTCTTCCTCCTTCACTGCTAAAACACAAAATATGACCAAGTATTTCTGCTCTAGTTTCTAACGCAGATGTCTGAGTAAACTTCAAGTAAGACAAAACTGACTTACAAGTAGCTTTTCAGCAAAATACCGGGGCTTGATCTAATCAATAATTCAAAGATACATTTTTTTCCACTTCAGATATTGATACAGATATGGGTCGTTTAGTATCGATTGATACAGAAAAGCAGGACTGAATTGACTTGCAACGTTTTTCACACCTGATAATCTGGGTGATTGTTATATTTTCAGCTGCTGTGGTTTGATTTCACGGTGGACTGTGTCAAACAAACCAAACCCTGTTGTTTGGTTTGTTCCCCTCCTCACCTGTGGGGGCGCTGCAACAGGAACTACCGAAGGAAACAACGCAAAAACCTCTGAAGAAAACACCCAGTATAACTTCCTCCTTCTTGCTACACAAAGATTGAGTGGCATCAGATTTTAGCAGCTGTAGGTTTTCTGTTTTTGTCTTTGGTAAAAGACCACAAGTCATTTCTCCCACCAGCATTAGACTGGATTTATTTTGGTTATATTACCCAGAATTCCCTGTGCTGTTGTATGCTTCCTGCTTTTGGAGTGGTTTCTGGCCTGCTTGCATTCATCAATCAACTGGGATAAAAACCAACGTAAAATAAACGACAAAGAAACCGAAACTGACCAAAACTATAAGTTGACGACTTTGGTCAAACGTAAAAATAAACTGTAACAAACCTTCCAAATGGTTCAGAAAGTGCAATTAATAATTCTAATAAATATAATGTAAAAAAAAAATTGTAATGCATAGAATTAGAATGAATAGATCTGCCCTAATAGACATAATATCTAGTCTAGATTTGTTTCTTCAATAACGGGACTGATACAGATTTTAATGTAGATCGCTCCATATTAAGAAATTATTGACTTAAAACAAACTCCTGTATCTTGCTGAAAACTGCTTGTAAGTTTGTTTTGTTGTATTTCCAGTGTATGAAGATATTTGCACTAGAAACTCGACCTGAAATACTTTGTTGTGATTTTGCAGGGTGGTTTCTAAGGAGGATGTGTCAAACCACAGCCTGTCTGCTGACACAGTGAGGGAAACGGATTACACCTCAGAGCCTCATGCTTCTGCTGCTGGTCTTTATGTGACGTTACGCTTCAAAAACACAACCAAACACAACATCTTACCGCATATTTCAGGTGAACTTTCTAGAGCGAATGTTTTAGTACACTAGAAACAAGTTTAACTAACTTTGAAGTAAACTTTCACCAAGAAATAGGAGCTTGTTTTGAGTAAATAATTCCTGAAAATTTATTGATTTTCACTAACAAAACATTTTTCCTGTTATTAGAGAAATAATCTGCCAGTAGAACTTTTTTATCAATTTTAATTCATTATGGACTTAAAAAATTCTCCTATATTTTGCTAAAAAGTTACTTTGAGTTAGTTTTGTCTTCATGTGTACTAAGATATTTACAATAGAAACTAGACCAAAGATACTTTAGACTTTGTGTTTTTGCAGTGGACATACACATACAAAGCCTATAAATAAATTAATCTTTTTCTGAAGCTGGATCACTTTAAATGAGAATATTTATGAAAAACAAGCACAGTTATAGTTAATTTAGTCAGTTTTGAAAAAAAATCTCATGTCAAGAAATAATTATTTTGAATTTGTGTTCAACCCTCTTGGCCAACAGGATCAACGTCTGCTCTTTATAGGTCTTTAAAAAGTCTTAAATTCTAAAATGAAGGCCTTTAAAAGTCTTGAATTCCAACATAAAGGCCGTAAAAAGTCTTAAATTCATACAAGTAGTAAGTTGGCTTTAAATATTTTGGCAGGACAGTTTATTTAAGTTAGATTCGATGCAACTGCAATAAAAGATTAATTTATTTTAAGGCTTTGATGCATCTTTACCAGTCGGTGGGAAAATGTGAATGAAACCTGTGGGTGGTGAATGTGAAGTGACCATTTGTTATAAAGACAGACCACAGTGACGCATTACTGCTCTTTAACGTTACATTTAGTTGCATAACAAACCTCTTTCATCTGTTTTTAACCAAATATGGGCAGACTAAATTTCCCCACTTGTTCTAAAGCACATAAAAGTGAACAAACACAAAGTTATTTAATATTAGTTTTGACTGTACAGATAGAAAAATACCTGTTTGTAATTCCAGTCTGAACCAGTTAATGCTGTCTGTGTATTTCCAGCATTTTATTGCACTTTCTGAAAGGCATTTTTTTATTGCTAAGGCCACAAACTAACATTAGGATCATGAAAGAGGTTTGATCATAAATGAGGCCTTTCCTCCTCTGTGTGTTCTCAGTTTTTATGCAGCACACATGAGTCAGCTAAGAGAGGAAAAAAAGACACTTTATCACCCTGCTGAGATGTTTTCCTGCATTTAAAATACCACTGCATGTGGCAAAAGGTCAAAAGGCTGCACATTTTTGAAAGAAATATCTCAAAATGTGCTCTCTGGAAACGATTACATGAATTAATTTTCCCTAATAATGCTTTGGATGTCTAAAAACGCCTCAGTGGGGATCTGCAGTTTGGTTTCTCACCCACATGCTGACATATAAATATTTTACCTGCTGTGCCAACATTATCTTACACTCTGAGCTACAAATTAAACTAAAATTCCCTTCAAGAAACTTAAAAAAAGAAAAAGTCTCTTGTCTTTGAAAGTTTATTTATTTTTATATGTACTTTGTAGACCACTGTTCATTGTATAAAGTGAAGTGAAAGACACGTTGACACTCGGCTGTTTTTCTGTGATTAAATTTGACTAAAACTTTTTGTGTTAATGTGTCTTTTTTTATTCTTGTGAGTAATTAACTGCAGAGTAGCCCCAATTTTAACTGCAATTATGTATACATTATGTTCCTTTATATTCCTGTTCACACTGTCTTTATTCTGATTTCTTGCTTTTATTTTGTCACGTTACATTAATCACGGACTAGTGCGTAACTGTAAAGTGGAAGGAAAATTTAAATAAA
This sequence comes from Poeciliopsis prolifica, assembly GCF_027474105.1. NCBI lineage: Eukaryota > Metazoa > Chordata > Actinopteri > Cyprinodontiformes > Poeciliidae > Poeciliopsis > Poeciliopsis prolifica. Next base: position 7,018,552 of record NW_026562398.1, read on the forward strand.
AGTTGTTTAAGGTGGAAAATGTTTCATTATAGTTTGAAAAAGTCCACTTATAGACTTGATGAATATCTACTAAAGAAATGTGTTCTCATCTTTAAAGAACCATAATTTTATTTTTAGGTTTTTAAACAGAAAGATGCTGAATCTTTGCAACATGAGTGGATAATGTTTTTCTATGGGATGCTGAAAATGCTATAACTGCTCTAAGGTTTATACATTTACACTAAATGTCAGTGAGATGTAAGCACTTCAAATAGAAGTCAAGCGATTCTTTATGGAGTTACATTAGGGCCATAAACTGTAAAAAAAAAAATTGAATCTGAAAAAAGAGCTCTGAAACTGAAAAATAAGGTAAGATGGAAAAAGGTTTGTAGCTGACAGACAAAATTATTTTAAAACAGTAATTTTGCAACTAAAAATAATCTTTTTGAAACTGAAATAATCGTGAAGTTGAGAAAATAAGTTTGAAATTGAAAGGAAAAAAAAGAACCTAAAGTACAGTTTCAAGATTATTTTTCAGTTGAAAAACTTTTCACTTTCAAAATTGAAACTTTTGAAACCAAGATCATTTTGAAACTGAAAATAAATAAGTGTTGATCATAAGAAATAAGTTTCGGCTCGGAGGGGAAATTTCTTCCAGCTTCATGGGTTATTTTATTTTTTTTTAGTTATTTTTGGACCCAATTTAGCTCCTTAAATTTTTCATGTTGTGACGTCAAAAAATGTCACCTTATCTCACCAACCGGATAACTTTCAGGTAAAGTTGGCACAGTTTCCTGCTGACTCTTATCAGCAGTAATAATATATGCTGTACAGTTCAGAGTCCAGTTTGAGTGAAGATTTGTTCTCATTTAACTCAAGCAGCAAAATCTCCTCATTGGATTAAATCATTTAGATTTTATTTAATAATCTCATCAGCTGAAAGCTGTTAAAACTCTTTTTTATTATTATTATTATTTCTGCTCCTTATGTGAAGAACCAAGCCTTTTTCCAGTAAATTACAGGCTTATCTTCTCGCTCAGAAATCAAAAACAATCAGGTGGTCACGTGACCTGAGCCTCCTTCGGGCTACTTCCTTGAAGACGTCTGATTGGTCCAATCAGCCGGGTAGGCGGGGCCTCGGCCAGCACACATGAGTTGTCAAACAGGTTTGCGTTGTCGCGCTGGTAAACGCTCGTTTCGGACACGTTCATGCCGGAGGATCAGCGTCTCCAGTCGGCTTGTGTTCAGCAGGGACCCCCGGAACCCGCGGCTCCGCTCTTCACCGCTCAGGTGGGTTTTTAAAGGACAAAAAGCGAAAGAAAGCCGCCAAGTTACCTGCGTCCTAATTAAAACCGACTTAATCCTGTCAGGCCTGGACTCCAGCGTTTACAGGCCCGGAGGCGGATCCACCTGAGGGCCGTTTTTATCGCGTTCCCCTCCAATGCCTCCCTCTGTTTTTGCTTCCTGTCTCTCCTCATGTTTGCAGCCCAGCAGCATGTTGGGACTTGACTTAGAAACATCACATTAGTGGCTCTATTTTTGTTCCTCTGACTCTCCCCACCCCCTCCAACATTCCTGGCTGCTTTGTAACCCACCAGCCTGCTGCTTTAATTATATTTTTCCGCTGCTGTGGTTCATTTCGCTGAGACAGGTGAGGCCTGGAGGGTTTTCCCAGCAGGACCTTGGACCAGCTCAGCCTGGAATGGCAAGCATGTCAGGAAAATAACTGGCAGACTGCATAGTTGCACACTTGATCTTTATTAGATACGGACTTTTCTTGACCTTCTTCACCTTAGAGGCTGTTTTTGGGGGATGAGGAGGAGTCATTGTTCCCTCAGCAGCAGCAGCAGCTGGTCGTGTGATCCAGACAATAGCTTGGCTGACAGCTGTCCCGATGCTCCTCAGACACGTCTCTTTTCACAGCCAGGCTGCAAATGAAGTGTCAGTTTTATTGTGTCTTTGTCTGCGTTAAGACGGACGGCTGTTCCAAGTCAGACTTTAGCCAGAAACCAGCTATTGAACTTGGGATGGGGAACCCCTACTTGGAGTTGTAAATTGTCTCAACTTGTGTAAGTTTCGCTTTAGATCACTTCAACCACAGACCGAGTTTTCTCCCTTTCACTTGGATTCCCTCCGGGCCAATCAGCGACCAGCAGGAGCCTTGTGCACAATGAAGTAGATTTTCTGCACTGTTTTTAAGAGTTTCAGCCATAGACATGAATCCGTTGACGCCTCGTGGAGCTGGTCGTTTCTCTTTCATCAAATGGCCGACATGTTCCTGAAAGAAAGTCTGAAGAAATCCGAGTTCATAGTTTGAATGACTGCAGTGTATTGCTGTGACGTTAACATTCTTCTGCGCATGCGGGTCTTAAATTGTTCACACAGAAGAATCACCGTGGTTGGGTTTAATTAAAAGCATCAACGATCGTGAAAAAAAGTTTAAAAAAACATTTTAAACTCAGAAATGAGCATTATAGGCACAAAAATTACCACCATTTAGCTTTGCAAAATGATTTGTTTTTTTCTGCCTTAGAGACACTCCCCTCCTCTGAGTTTGGAAACTCCTCCTTCAGACTAGCCAGCAGAAATTAGCAAACACTTGGTGGAGCTGAGTATCAGCTGAGTTAATTATACAATCTACTGTATTTTTCAGACTATAAGCCGCTACGTTTTTCTCACGCTTTGATCCATGCGGCTTGTAGCTCGGTGCGGCGTTTTTTCAGTTTTTTCTGAATCATTGGAAGTCAAATTTGGAAATGTTCTTTTATAAGAAGCACATGCTAGCAGCAGACACGTCAGAGAAATTTCTTCAAACTCATATGATGCAACAGTAATAATATTCAAATGAGGAAACTGAATATTTTTTGCTTTAATGGGTGTTTTGGTGGAGTTTGTATTCGTCCAAAGTATCAGAAAAGTGTTATAAATGTTTTATTGACGTTATTTACTGAGAAGTGACTGACCCCTCTGATGTCCACAGGAAGTCCAAATGTCAGGCTGCTAAAGGTCAGCTGAGGTCACCCCTCCTAGTCATGGCAGGATGATGATCACCTGGCCTCTACAGGAAGCCACAAAGTGAAAACAGGAAGCTTCAGTCATGCCAATGGAGGCGCTCCAACATCCCTCAAGGCAGCCGCTGAAAGCTGCCGTTGGAGTTTCTCCTCCACGCCTGCGACCGAAGGGTCCGCTGGGTCCAGACTTCTATAGACGGGTCCAGTCGGGCGCCAGCACCCCGAGGCAGAGCGCCGTGGAGAGACTGGAGGCGGACAAGGCCAAATATGTAAAGAGTCAGGTGGCTCTGTCCAAGAAGCAGCCGGTCCGGGCGCCGGAGCTGAAGAAGCCTCTGCTGAAGCCCGGCACTCCGCTGCGGCCCACCAGGAAGACCCCGACCCAACCCGGCCCCAAACCAGAGGGGGTCCAGCTGGACCTGGAGCGCCTGAGCAGCCTCATTAATGATCTGCCCAATGGACCCCAGTGCGCCGCCAAACCTCCAGCGCCGCAGGTGAAGCCGCGGCCGCCTCCGCGCCCTGACTGGGCCGCAGCCACTACAGCGAGGCTAAAAGCGGCCACCCCTGCCACAGTGGATGGTCCGGTTTGTCCCGGGGCGCAGGCTGCTGGGACGGTACGCAGAGTGGACGTAATGCCCCAGGCAGGTCCGGTGCGGCCGGGCTCCAGACCGCCGCAGTACCTGCGGCAGCCGCTCCAGCCGGTCCCACTTCATTCCCAGCTTCCTCTGCGTCCAATCACATCCCGCCCTGGGCTCTGCTTCCAGAAAACGGCGGCACCTGTTGCTCCCAAAACTGAACCATCGGCACCGGCGTCCCCTGCCATCACCAGGCTGTCCTCCTCCAGCTCCAGAAAGCGACCTTCTCTGACCCGGTCCAAGTCGGACATGAGCGACCGGTTCTCCCGGGCCGGCACGGAGCTGGAGCGCTTCTTCAACCTGTGCGGCCTGGAGCCGGTCGACCTGCAGGACCTGCCGGCCTCCAGCTCGGACATCGTGTCGCTCGCCCGTTTCCGGAGCGTCAGCGCTCCCGGGTCCGAGTGCGGCGCCTCCCAGAGAGGCGACGAGGAAGAGGAGGAGGAGGAAGAGGAGGCCCAGAAGGTGGCGGATCGGGTTCCTTACGGCGTTTCTGTCATTGAGAAGAACGCCAGAGTGATCAAGTGGCTGTACGGCCTGCGGCAGGCCAAGGAGAACACAACGAAGAGCACAAACCTGTAGCCCAACACAGATCACGACATTCGAACAGATGGGAGAAAAAATCCGATTTTCCCCAAAAATCTGAGAAGTTTTCTGGGGGAAAAAAGTGTATAAGCTCCAAAAGTTGAACTTTTGTGAGAAAAAACTCAAGACATTTTGAGATTTATCTCAAGTTTTCTAGAAAAAGATGTGGAAAGGAGGAAGATTTTTGACTTTTGAAATTCAAAATATTTCCAAAAGTGAAATTAACTTTTAGAAATTGAAAGTCTACAAATTTCTAAAGGTAAAAAAATTGACTTTTGAAACTCAGAGAAAAAAGAAAAAAAATTGAAATTAGAATAATTTCAAAATTTGAGTATTTTCCTGGCAGATTTTCAATTTATGGAGCTCAGAAATTTCTGTTTTGTTAGCTGGTTTTTTTTCTTGTTTTTTTTTTTCAGGAATTTGAGACTAATGTCCAATTTTCAGATTCTTTTTGGCTCAATTTAATTAATTCATTCATGGAATAAGAACAGGGTTTGGGTCACTTTCTTTGAAAATGTTCACTATATTTAGCCAAGTTTTTATACATTTGATGAAAGCTGGAACGAAGTCGGCTTTGCACTGGTAGAAGTTTCTGCGACTTACAAAAATGTGTTTATGAAAAGATAAGTACTTTGTGTTATATTTAACACTTCTCATCGTAAGGAAATTATGTCGGTTATAAATTGAACCGTATTACAAGTAAAAAGTGTTCATCTGCTTCAGGCCTCGGAGCTGGACTGGACAAATATGTATTGTTTTTGAACTGCAATTGTGGGGACCGCACAAAATCAGTTTGAGGGCCACAAATGGCCCCCGAACCACACTTTGGACACCCCCGATTTGACCTAAAATTGAATGATTTCTGCACTGTTTGAGACTAAATGTAAAATCGCCTGAAAGATGATTAAAAACACTGCAAATACACAGAAACAAAAGCATTTTGTTCTAGTTTCTAATGCAAATATATTTGAAATGAGACAAAACTAAGTTACTATTTAGTTTTGTCTTAATTTAAATCTACGAAGACATTTGTATTTGAAACAAAACCAAACATGCTTGGTAAGATTCTGTTTTTGCAGTGAATGAAGAATTGTGATTAAGAAAGTTGGTGACACTATTTTTTTTCTTTGTGAAAACAACGCGGTTGTTTTTCTCTTCTTGCTGTTGGAGCCATCAGACGTCGTCCTTAATGGGTCACAACCTGCTGGAAACAAAACGCTGCAATAAAAAAATGTTGAATCAGAATGTTATTTCAATTTGTTTTCTATCCAACCTACATGAGGATGTGGATCCTCCACAAATTATACTCCGGTTAGAGAAATTTTTACTCAAAATCAAATAGTAGAAGTTATATTAATAGTGAAAAAATATTTGGTAAAATGTCAAATTATGAATAATTTGATCAGTTATGTCCACATAACGTGAAGTTATGAGGAAATTTTTGCATTTTATAGACCAAAATAAAAATAATTTATATAATTTACTAAATCAAGCAAAAAAACTTTTTTTTCCCCTTTAAATATAAAATCGTATGTATTTTTGGTTCATATGTTCTTCATGTAGTGAGTATCCAAAAATGTAATTCATGTTAGAGCAGCAGAAGCCGATGCTAAAAAGTACAACTTAGTAAAAATGCTTTGTTTTAACAAGTAACTTTAAAACTATCTTGCAGCAATCCGTCTTCATGGACAAGCATATGGCGACAGTGGAAAGGAAAGCTCCCTAATAACAGGAAGAAACCTTCACCAGAACCAGGCTCTGTTCACCTGCATTTGGTGTCTTCAGCTGACTCAGCTCATTGTAAACCAGTCAGAACCAGTCAGAACCTGAAGCTGCTCAGCACCGCCTCACGCTGGAGGCGCCACTCTGTTGCTTGTTGACACAATGTTTTGTTTTTGGGAATTTCTCCGCTGGACTTCAGATCCTTTAAAGCAGAAAAGTTTTCCTTCAGTTCTTATAAACTGAAGGAAATAAAATTGAACAGAAATTGAATAAAACCTGGCGGTGGTATGAATAGTTTTGGGTCCCTGTTTGGATTTTGGTTCTGCTGCCCACACTGAGTGACGCAGCGTCCAGGAGCCCACACACTCAGGGATGTGAAAGTCTGTGGGCATGAATCCACGGATGTGGCTCAGTTTGAAAGCTGATTCGTCCAAAAGCTTTTTATGCTTCAGTGACTCATAGGTCCAGTTGTTCAATGAGGGAAACTATTCTTCTGAACCAGGTGTTTTGGACTGAAGTGAGAGAAAGCAAGCTCCAACAAGCCAGAAGAAATTATGATGATTTTTAAAAAGATTATTATAATTATCCTCCTGACTGGCAAGAAATTGCCAGTAAATAAAATCTTTTTGTTTCCTAATGAAAAATGTTGGAAATTCTCTCAGGTTTTTCCACAAGAGGTCAGAAGAACCTCTGAAAAAGGCTTTGGAAAATTTGAAGCTAAACATCAAGAAACTCCAACGTTGATCCTCCGCTTGAAGATTTTTACCAAAAAAAGAAGCATGTCATTTAAAAAAAAAAAATTTTTAAAAAAAAAAAATTTTTTTCACAGTTTTGGAGTTTCCATACTATAACTTCTGCATTGAAGCTGCCGAATAACTAATGATACAATATGAGAATCAGGTTTTTTGATTTCAAATGTTTTTTCTAATTTTAAAAGAAAATCTAATAATTTTGAAACTGGAAAGTTTTAAGTGTTAATTTTTAAACTGATAAAAGGTGTTTAAAAATAATTTGTGAAACTTAAAAGTTTGAAAACTAAAAAATAATTTTGACACTGTGAAAAAAAACTTGAATCTGAGAAGAAAATTGTAACTTTTTACGGCCTCAAAACATTTTTTTCCGTTTACATTTTTTAAACAAACTTTATGGCTCCAATTTAGTTCCGTAGAATATTTTTTGCTTTTGTTTTACTAGGCTGAAAACTCTCTGCTTTTCTCTCGTTCTCATTTTTTGGTTCCATTTTGGAAAATTATCCAATTTTCAAACCTTTAATTAGTAAATTCTAATATTTAAATTTTTTTTCACATAGATTTGGTGGCCCTGTAGGTTATTTTGGAGTAGTAAAGGGAAAATGGCTTTTTGGCCTTTTGCTCTCACATGACCTTTAAAGCAACTTCTGGTCCTAAACATCCTGAGGCAGAAGCATGAGGAAGTATTTTATGATTTAGGCTTCCAATAAAATCAGTTTTTATGAATTTAACTGAAAATATTCACTGTGATTCATGTTTCCACACAGAAAGCTGCAACAATCCCTTTCAGTCGGTGTAAAACGATCTGCTCTTCTGCACTTTGACGCAAAAAGGAAAAGCCCGAATTTCAGTTTCACATAAGTGGGATTTAATCAAGTGCTGCTTTCTGCTTCACACTCTGCTTTCCTGGTGATTGCTGCATCCTGCACACCGAGGATGAGCTCCTACCAAAACTTTACGAAAAAGCTCGAGGCGTTTAGAAATATGTTGTCGAAGCGCGGCGGAGAGCAGAGGGTGGGTAACTGAGATTTCTCTCTTTTTCGTGGAAAATTTCACCACAGCATCCAAGAGTTAGCAGGACAAAGAGCAAAAATAAAGTCTGCACTTTCTGGGAGATTCTCACTGTTTAGGAATGTTTTCATCACTGATTCGACTTGAAGAAATGTTTTAAGTTTCTCTCGAGATTTGCTTTTTCTTTCTGCCTACAGAACAAAACTGCAAAAACAAAATATTACCAAGTAATTTTGATCTAGTTTCTGTTGTAAATACCTTAGTATGCTTGAACTTTTCAGCAAGACAAATAATCTTGTTTTAAGTTAATGATTCCTAACATTAATTTAAGATATTTGCACTGGAAACTGGACCAAAAGTACTTGGTAAGATTTTGTGTTTTTGCAGTGACATTTTGTTAAATTTGTTCCATTTTTGACAGTAAAAATGGCTGTTTTTCTCCCAAGTCTAATGAGACACTTTTTATTATTATTATTATTAATTACAACGGTAGAGAAAAACTTCTCTATAAACTTTTACTGAAAAATCACAAAGTAGTATGTTTAAAGTTGTTTAGATGCAGCTATAAAATGTCAATCTTGTCCTTGTGCTGATAGTCGGCTTAATGCTTGAATTCACACGTCAGATTGATAACTGCACCAGTTTTGCATTGATTAAGGAAATTGACCGTTTTATTTAGCAGTCATAATGTGAAGCTATTTTTGTTTGCTTTATCCCAGCTCTCTTCAGTGCAGACTGCCCACAAAGCTTAATAAAGTGTTGATGGGGATTTCTGACTATTCTTCCCAAAGCACAACAGTGAGGTCAGACACTGATGCTGGACAGGAAGGCCTGGTTCTAATTAGGCTTAAAGATCTTGTATCGGGTTCAGATCTCAACTCAGGAGGTTCTAAAACCTTTCATTTATGTCTTTATGGAGTTTGCGGTGGTTGTCTCCACACCTTAGTCCAGTAATCTTGGTTTGATTGCAACATTTGGAATTTATTTACCCAGAATGCTCTGCCCACTTCCTGGTTTTGGTCCGCTTCAGTGTTCTGACTGCTTATTCCCCAATGAACCGGACTTTCTAGAGAGACAAACTACAGTTTTATTAAAGCGGATGTGAAGCCATGTTCGGACATCCCCAAGTTTTTTTTTCATAAGGATGATTGGCAGCGCTAAGACCCTCCTCTTGGCTCTGATTGGTTGTTCTAGTCATCACTGGGAGGAGGCAGAATTGTTTTCTTTTCTCAGATTATCTGTCTCATGTTACACTGTGAGGTCACAGTGACAGTTTTAACAAATATGTGATACTGTTTTTTCTTGGTGCAGGTTGAACCTCCTGGTCCTCAGGGATCAGGGCGGATCCCTCTGAGGAGGAAGATCTGCTACGCCGTCGGAGGCGTCCCACATCAGATCACATCTGCTGCCATCGGGATTTCACTGCAGATTTTCCTGCTGGATGTTGTACAGGTGAAAGTTTTACCTGTTAACACAAAAATGGAACGTTTTATCCTCACCTTTTGGGAAAAACTCCAAGATATCAGCACTTTTATTCTCAATTAGTTTTGGGTTTTTTTGCAACAATTTTGTAGTGCCTCTTCACTCCAAAAATACTTGATCCACTGACAGATTATTTCAATGTTGTTCCTGTATATTTTGCTGAAAAGTTACTTCCAAGTCAGTTTTATCTCATTTGAATTGTAGTAAGACATTTCCACTGTAAACTGAACCAAAGGTACTTGGTACGATTTTCAGTTTTTGCATTGTCATCTTAAAATGTGTCACAAAAATAAAGGATGGATGTTGTTTTAATGGTTTTCACACATCTATTAAAGTTATGTACCATTAATTCTTTTATTTCTGCCCAGTTGAAGGCCTCCTCTGTATCTTTGATCCTGTTTCTCAGTCGGGTCTGGGACGCCGTGACTGACCCTCTGGTTGGATACTGGTGACCCGCAGTACCTGGACACCCATCGGCAAACTCACACCATGGTCAGTCAGCTGCTGATTCACTTCTAAACCACTTATTCTGGAAATGTTCTGCCATTTTTCAGTTCCTGAGAGCCACAATCCTGCAGCTTTCAGAGACATCCGTCACATCAGGGACGCTTCTGAAAGCTGCAGGATTGTAGCTCTGTTGGAGTTGGACGTCCGGGATTTGAACCTTCAACCTTTTGGTCTGGCAGGTTGGTTGTTTCCACTCCGTTTGCCATCCTGTCCTACGTGCTGCTGTGGTTTGTTCCTGCAGACTCCATGTCGGAGGCCACCTGCGTCTTGTGGTTCCTCACAGCAGCCTGCCTGTTCGAGACGCTCATGAATGTAAATATCTTCAGTTTCCAATAACTTTTTCTCCTCAAGGATCAACTTCAAGGCACACGAGTACAAATTGACTCAAACATGAAAGCTTGATAAGCCTGGCGGACCACCAGGCTTTACTTGTGCTTAGCATCGTTTCTTCATTTTAGATTTTACTGATGTTCGGATTTTAAGACTTTATAGTTGATCAGGTATCATAACACAAATATGGTCACATTTTCGTCAACTTTAAACATTTGACTCAAAAACATGAATAGATTACCACCAGGCTTTACAAGTTTTGAGGGAAACCTTAAATTTGATTCATAAAATTCACACATGCCAAAAAATATCAACAGTAACAAGGATAAATTTACTTAAATTTCCTTTATTTTCTACATATTTCATCTCTACAGTCAGAGGTCAGCTGTTTCTTTTATATAGCCTTAGCTTTTCACATTTTCAATAAAATTCAGTTTATTCATACAAAAACAATAATTTCCACCCACTCAAACATTCCAATTGATTCCAGATAAACTCAGTTTATTATCATAAGTAGTTTAAAAAGCTTCCATTAGAGATGGACATTTATTATATCGTTCATAATTTTTATGGTAAATGCAAAAAAAAACCTGGCAGAATGACTGGAGATATTTTTGGCCTCCATAATATTAACGTTCATAATTTTTTATTTAATCTCCAAAGTTTAGTCCTTGATGTTTAACATTATTACGATGTTCATCTTAACTGGGATGTCAAACTTTATCTCCAGAAAAAGTTTACCCGTTACCTTAACATTAAACATCTAAGACCCAAAAAATGAAACTGGAGAGAATGTCAAAGAAACAACATTAAACAGAGACTTCAGGAATAACATTGTTATTGTCAGACATTCAAGTTTACTGATCTTTGAGAATGTGTTCTTATGCTATTGCCTTTATAAGAGTTGAAAATAGTAAAACAATTTTAGCATTTATTACATCAACTTTGGAGAATTGTCCAGAAAAACCTATAGTGAAAACCTCACCATAAATGTTTCCAGAAGTTATTTCAATAAATGATATTGTTTTTAATGCCATTTTAAACTAATAATGGTAATGGCATAATAATGCAAGAACAAATTCTCAAAATTTTAAATTCTAATGAACTTTAAAACTAGAACTCAAAGGGATTTAAAACATCCAAAACAAAAACTACAAATAAAAGTAATTATGAAATCTTTAAACAAAACTATCCTTTGAAACAAAAGGTTTAACACTTGAAGATTTTATTCATCCAGGTTTTGGTAAAAAGAAAAATCATGTCAATGGAAAATTTATGTGATTAATTGATTTGATTACTGTGACAAGCCAACCAGAGCTGCAGTTATTTTCTCCAAGAACTGGAAATACCAAAAACCAAACGTACGTTACTGGCAGCAGAGACCCTGCATACAGTTGATTCAATAGATTTATGCAGACAGGATCCGTTTTAGTCCTGAAACTGCAGAGGAAAAAAAAAAAATCAGACTGAAACGAGACGAACCAGGACGGCGACAGCAAGACGGGTCGAGGTTTCAGATCTTTAACGACTCAGAACGAAGTTATTAAAACCTCACACTGGAACTCTGGAAAACCTTGACTTCTGTCTATTGTTCCAATTATAACCAGAACTCCATCTATAGATCTAAGCCAGATCTATAGTTCCAGATCAACTCGGGAACTCTGTGGATATCTCTAATCGGTCTCTGGGCTGCTCTTGGTCCGATCTCTCCCCAAGGAGCCGTTTTCCCGTTGGACCAACCCAACCAGAGCCATGAAGCCTCTGACGGCTCCCAGGATCTCTAGGACATTCAAACCCCTCCACCACGATAAGGCGGCAGCCCACGGAGGGGAAAAAATAAAACCAGAAACAATTTAACTGATCTGGAGAGAGACCTGAAGGTGGCGCTCTATTGAAGACCCAACAGAATTAACCGGTGTAAAATGGCTTCCTTCAGTCAGCTTGGTTCTGGTTCTGTTGGTTTATTCAAGTTCCTTTCCTTACAGACATTGACTGACATTGTGTAAGATGAATTACAAAGTTTTATTACATGTAGGGTCAAACTGAACAGTGAGTCGGAGAACCAAACCCGTCAACATGAATTGTACTATTGGTATAAAATGTTATTTTTCTCTCCATTGAAGCTACACCTGGTCCGGTGTTCTGATTGGCTGTGGTTTCTTCCCGGAGGAGGGCATTGGCTGACATGATGTTGCCATCACCCAACCGTTCTCCTTCTCCCAGTGTTAACTCTTCACATCCATGAACATGGAAAGTTCTCCTAATCAGTTCACCTGCTGTGTTTCTGTTCTGTTTTCTGTCACCTCCAGTCGGCCATAGCAGATGGAAGCTGGTACCGAGCCTGGTTCCGGTTCTGCTGGAGGTTTCTTCCTGTTCGAGAGGGAGTTCTTCCTCTCCACTGTCACCAAATGCATGCACAGTATGAAGGTTTGCTGTAAAGTCAACGAGTCAACTCGGGTGATTTGCTGTCGCCCCCTGCTGGCCGGGAGGAGTGAATGCTGTAAGCAATGACTTCATACAATCTGCTGGATTTCCTTTGATACAAACTAAAACTACTTCAATAAAAAACTGAACCTAATGCATTGATAATTAGAGTCAATTGGAATTTATGAGTGAATTTATATTACTTTCTGTAAAATGCCTTAACATTGTTGTGAATTGACTTTTTTTAAGTTTTTTTTGCATTGGCTATCGGCGTTTTGAACGTTTTTTGTATTGGTTGTCGGCGTTTTGAACGTTTTTTGCATTGCTATTGGCGTTTTGAACGGGTTTTTTGTATTGGTTGTCGGCGTTTTGAACGGTTTTTTTGCATTGGTTCTTGGTTTAAGTGTTTTTTGGTTTTTTTTTTTTATTTACATTTTATATTGTGCCAATTCACAACAAATGTCATCTCAATGCTCAAAGTGACTGAGCTAAAACTATTTCAATTGTTATTTAACAGTACATTAAGCCCAGTTAATTATTAAAGAAGTTTATAAAATTTGTATCAAAGGAAATCCAGCAGACTTGTAAGAAGTCATTGCTTACAGCATTCACTCCTCCCAGTCAGCAGGGGGCGACAGCAAATCACCCGAGTTGAGTCGTTGACTTTACAGCAAACCTTCATACTGCGCATGCATTTGGTGACAGTGGAGAGGAAGAACTCCCTCTCGAACAGGAAGAAAACTCCAGCAGAACCGGAACCGGGCTCGGTACCAGTTTCCATCTGCTATGTCCGACTGGAGCTGAGAGAAAACAGAACAGAAACACAGCAGGTGAACTGATTAGGAGAACTTTCCATGTTCATGGATGTGAAGAGTTAACACTGGGAGAAGAAGAACAGTTGGGTGATGCCAACATCATGTCAGCCAATGCCCTCCTCCGGGAAGAAACCACAGCCAATCAGAACACCGGACCAGGTGTAGCTTCTATGGAGAGAATAGAAAACCTCCAGTAACCCAAACATACAGCAGGATATAGAGTTAGACCAGAATAGCATTAAGACATTTTAAATACCCAAAATATAAAAAAAAATTATAAAGTCTCTGTACATAATTGTCTCAAAAAAAAACAAAAAAAAGTCCATCCATCACCGATGAAGGAGCGATGAAGGATGAGTAGATAATCCTGGAGGATCCCTGAAAGAGAAGACGGATGTAGTTTTCAGGTCAAAACCCTTTAACTCAGAATTAAATCGTTACTCATTTGTAAATATCACTTAAAATACCTACTTGAAGACTGCTGGGCCTGATGGTATGATGGTGAAGGCCTTTTCCGCCTGTCAATGGAGGGTCGATGAAGGGTGAAATCAGAGATGAAACGAGATGATCCAGAAAGATTCCTTAAGGACAACGGGACAGGAAGACAACAGGCAGGGTGCAGGTTTAAAATCGTCACTTTTAAAAAACTCACTTCACAGCAGAGAAGCATTTCTTGAGAAAAACTGCTGAGAAATTTTCAGGTCAAATTGGAAAACTGGATCAGGAAGAATCTTCCTTACATGTTCACCTGAGAACACTTCCTGGGTTTCCTCCAGAAAACTTGCTGAGCCCCGTGGTAAGCTCCCAGAGGTCACTAAGGTCATCCATCAGCAGGGTTGTGAAGGGCTTTTCCATCCGTCAATGGAGGATCATTGAAGGGCAAAATCAGAGATGATAAGATGATCCAAGAGGATTCCTGAAGAACAAAACGTGTGGGTTCAAGGTCAACCTATTATCAACTCAATGAAATCACATTTCAAAAAGTCACACTAGCAAATGCCACTTAACAGCAAAATACCTGCAGCACTTGAGGAAGACTGTTGAGGGTGATGGTGAAGTCACTGACGTCATCCATCAGTGGGGTGGCTAAGGACCTTTCCGTCTGTCAATGGAGGGTTGTAGTGCGAAATCAGAATCCAGGAGGATTTCTGAAGAACAGGACGGGCCTGGGTTTCAGGTCAAACCCTGAAACCTGTCTGAAACACTTTTCCCTATGGGTTCGTTACACATTTCATCACAAACCAAAGAATTCAAGACCCGTTCTGGTCTTGAACTTTCATATAGCCTACCATGTTTTTTCTACCTGCGTTGAACAAATGAAAGTTCTGGTTGTTGTACCTAAGACCAAAATACCTACCTTTGTTACCAAATTCCTTGAACTCATTCGATGACTTTGTTGTACGTTTGCTACCAGTGTCCATGAACTCGTCCGATGACTTTGTTGTACACATTTGCTACCAGTGTCCATGAACTCGTCTGATGACTTTGTTGTACACATTTGCTACCAGTGTCCATGAACTTATTCGATGACTTTGTTGTACACATTTGCTACCAGTGTCCATGAACTCGTCTGATGACTTTGTTGTACACATTTGCTACCAGTGTCCATGAACTTATTCGATGACTTTGTTGTACACATTTGCTACCAGTGTCCATGAACTCGTCCGATGACTTTGTTGTACGTTTGCTACCAGTGTCCATGAACTCGTCCGATGACTTTGTTGTACACGTTTGCTACCAGTGTCCATGAACTCGTCCGATGACTTTGTTGTACACGTTTGCTACCAGTGTCCATGAACTCGTCCGATGACTTTGTTGTACGTTTGCTACCAGTGTCCATGAACTCGTCCGATGACTTTGCTGTACATGTTTGCTACCAATACCCATAAACTCGTCCGATGACTTTGCTGTACATGTTTGCTACCAATACCCATAAACTCGTCCGATGACTTTGTTGTACGTTTGCTCCCAATGTCCATAAACTTATCCCACAACTTCAAGCCTTAAGGAGTGGCTACAGGAAGGAGCAAACCACATTTCCTGGCACTGGGTTCACAATCCAGTGCCCTAGCAGCCTTGTTCACATCCATATTTCCAACCAGCCTAACCCCATCTGGACTTCAGAGTCTCCATCTCAACAAAAACTGCTGATCAGCCTCCATCTTCTCAGTTCATTTACCATGTGGTATTAACAAGGCCTTATATTTGCAACAATGAGCTCAAAATTATCCTCCATTACAGGCATCCTGAGGAGGCGTGTGGTGACAGTGGAAAGGAAAACCTTCCCTTTAACAGGAAGACGTTACCACAAAAAGAAAAAAAAAAAAAACACTTATCAAGTTACGCAAGCTTAAGCCATTCTTCATATTGAGGAATTATATGGAGAAAGCTTAAAGGAAAATCTTCCTTTTAACAGGACGACTTTCCCCACAAAAAAATTAAAACATTTAAGTTCACACTGTAGCAGTTATTTAAGATTGTTTTGTAAAGTAAGTAAGCTTAAGCCATTCGTCACATTGAGGATCCATGTGGCGACAGTGGAAACAAAAAACTTCCTTTTAACAGGAAGACTTTCCAAAAAGATCTCACTGAACAGATTTAAATTGGTTAAAAGTTATACAAGCTTGTGAAACATCTAATACTGAACATGCATGTCATGACCATTGAAAGGAAAAACTTCCCTTTAACAGGAAGACTTTCCAAAATAAATAAACCGGTTAAAAGTTATGAAATCTTACGCAATGCCTCTTGTTGAGAATTCATGTGGTGACCGTGGAGAGGAAAAGCTTCCTTTTAACAGGAAGACTTTCAAAAAAAAAAAAAAGTTCAGACTGTACCAATAATTTGAATTGGTTTAAAGTTGTGCAAGAAAGCTTAGGCAATGTCTCATACTTAGGATCAATGTGGTGAGTGTGTGGAGGAAAATTTCCCTTTAACAGGAAGACCATCAAAAAAAAAAATAAACCGATAATCAAGCGCTGGCTAATGGTTACATAAGCTTAAGCAAAGCCTCATATTGAGCATAGCTGTGGTGACAATTTAGAAGAACTTCCCTTGAACAGGAAGACTATCAAAAAATGTGAACACTGTACCAATTATTTAATTGGTTAAATATTAAGTAAACTAAAGCAATGCCTCATATTGAGGATGTATGTAGTGACAGTGGGGAGGAAAAACTTCCCTTTAACAGGAAGAAACCTCCAGCAGAACCAGAAGTTGGCTGTGAAAGAAAGGCCATCTGTCACTAACCCCGGGGGATTTGAAAGGACAGAGAGAGAAACACAAAAAGAAAGAACTGCTCCAGGAACATTTCTAAAGGAGAAATTAAAGATTTAGTTTCAGTAGAAACTCCTTTACTGGCTTATCTATGAGAAAAAAAATAAGTTAGATGCAACACAAAGTCAGCCAGAAGCTTTATCTAGGAAAAAAAACTGTTAAAAACATTTGCAAACACTTGAAGACGCGATCCAGTGCATCATCTCTGCAAGAAAAATATGGGAGTTAATTTCAGCTGAAAACCTGCAAAGACAAGATGGTGGATTAGTGAATACATTACCTCTGACCTGCAGCTCCAGATCTGTTGACCATCGTCCTCCAGAAGAAATGAAATTGCAGGAGTCCACGAGTCGTCCAGAAGAAATGAAATATCGCAACGCCGCAAGTTTTGAAGCCAAAATAAAATCACGATTTTCACGCTTGAATTTATATTATTGAACGTAAATGAAATTTGTTTGACTTTTGAATTATTAAAGTATGGACCCTATCTTTGAAATATTTGATTAAATTTCAAATGTTAGATACAAAAAATAAAAAAAGGTATGTAAAAATGATCACTAATATGTAGGCATGTTGTCAATGTTTTCTAAGCTGAATAACTTCAGCTATGAACTTGAATTTCCAAAATCCCAGATGGCATAAACCTCTACAGGTCACATGACCACAGCAGCTGTTTCAAACAGCACACATAACCCTAAAGCAGAATCCTTCTCAACTCATTGAGAGAATCAAACCTAACCAGTAAACCAAGAGGCCGAGCGTTGGCCTTCAAGAACAGCACAGCAAAACCCGCAACAGCTCCTACCCTGAGATGTCTTCTGGACCCGCCATTGGAACAGTTCTTGACAGATTTAACAAACCTTTGACGGGTTGGGCGGATCCGCCAGGCACCTTGTAGCGATTCCTCAGCTTGACGGAAGCGATCCTCAGCTTCATTGAAGATCTTCTTAATATAGCCATAATCGATCTGCTGCTAGTTCCAGACGCCATATTTTCCGGCCAAACAATCCGCCGCAGAGACGCCATGTTCCTGTCGCTCCTCGTATGCTGCTCTGTTTAACCACGAAAAAATGGTATCAATAACTTCAGAGGGAAAAACAACAACTTCGAATAAGGTTTCTGAAAAATAACTTACCAACTAACAAATGCAGCCATTTCAAACATGGCGTTCTTGCGGCCTCCCCACTCTCCCAGATCCCTCCGCAGGCAGGCCCCATCAACACCGAGATTATTTCAAATCGATCTGCAAAAGTTTTGAATCATTTAGGTTTGGCATCCACGCGGATTCTGCGTCTTTTGAAATCAGAAAATACCATTTTGTAATCCCAGGACGGATATCTGAACGCTGGTTTCTTGTCTTCGTGGGGTCAGGTGCAGGACGCGCCTTAATTTAAACGCTGACGTCGAAAGTGCGCCAAATTTATATCCAGCATGGCGCATGCGCCTCACACAAACATGGCGTCATTGACGGGTTGCCAGATTTGACAGTTTCCACCATAAAACCTGCCCACCTGCAAAAGAAAAGAGAAAAAAACAGTCCAAATCTCAACCTCATGTTAATAGCGCCATAGATTTTATTCATCATCTAACCCTAATATATTTTTATAATAATTTAAAGAAACGGTACAATTTTACTTTTGTATGTTATAATTTAGGATGGAGAAAATGTTCATTTTTAAGTTTTGAAATTTACATTTTTCCAAGAACAAGGAAGTTTATTTCTAACACACTAATTTAGAAAACATGTGAAAATATAGAAATATGTTTCTAATATATGTTTCCCTGAAAGCTTAATACTGAACTGTTGCTCCAGTGGAGAGTGAAAAGTGCCAAATATCAATAAATAACTTATGAAGTACTTACACAAATGTATCATTAATTTATTAAAACTTTTCACTCTCCAAATTTTCTGGCTCTTTTAATCCGCCTTGAAATAATATAAGTTTATTCATAAATTGCTAATTAAATTTTTTACAATAAAGTTTTCTGAAACATTTTTCGTTATTTTTGATCAATTTATGCAAATGTAAGTCAACAGGTCTTGTTTAAACGTTCAGCTAGGACTTAAAATCACAAACGTCTTGTCGTTCTGATGTTTCTGAGCTAACTGAACTTTATTTCCTGATTAGGACTCTATCAACAGAGAACTTACTGTCAGAGACAGTGGTGGTGCTAACAGGAATGGTGCCCTGGGCAGGCCCCTCTGCAGAGCAATCCCTCATACTGAGCATACATGTTTCATTCCCACTAAATTTTTTTATTTGACATTTCTTTAGAGATTTATTTGCTTGCAATTGTAAGTTGATGAAACAAGCTTTGTCAATCTGACATTGTACGTGTGGCTAACTTTCTTACTTTCTAAAATCCAGGTCCAAAGGTTCACGCAGGTCCTATGGTTTTAAAGCTTTTCAATGCTTAAAACTTGTTTTATATCACATATCTAGTTTATTAAGTGGAAAGTCGCTAGGCAGTTTTTTAACACAGAGATCTGGAAATTAAAGAAAAAAGTCACCATATTTAGCTCAGTAGATAGAGCGGAGATCTGTTTGGAGCCACTGTAATATTTTAGTTTATGGGTAATTTAAGCTCCAAATTAAGCTGTTTAAGTGATATTGCCTCTCATTAATTAAATATTAAAATAAAATAAAAATAATAACAGAGGGTAAGTATTTTGTTAGTTGAGAATCGTGGTTTCGATCTCTGTTTTGCTCCGCCGTCCTTCATTTTCTCATCTCAATCTTTCCCCCGTCACTGTGGCGACAGGAAGTGCTGTTATTTCTCTGGGAGCTTCTTCGCTATGGTCACCGAGTCAGCTGGTGTTGTGTTTTCCTCCTGTTGTCTGTGAGCAGTGCTACAACGTCCCCTACGTCTCGCTGAGCATGTCCCTGGGAGGACGTCAGAGGGACAGAGACTCTGCCACTGCCTACAGTAAGAGGAACCGCAATCACTCTAAAATCTCAGAGCCACTGGGCTGCATCTGAAAATGTTTATATAGCCCAGTCAAATTGGCGAAAAGCAACTTTGTCACCTTTACTGGTACACTTTATCCTTCGCAATTTAACCAGAGACGGGAAAAAATGTGAACAACTTTACCATACCTCACTGAACTGATCGTAGGAAACTTTGAGTTGTCTTTCCACAGTAATAACATACACACCGAAGAGTGTTGTGGTTTGTTCAGACTAGAATCGCTGTAGTTTCTTCTCTTGCTGAGCTTGTGAGCATTTTTTGACTATTACTTCATCACTAGAAGAATTTGGAGGATTAGGTCTTGTTGCGTTATCTCCGATGAATAATAGTGACTGTAGCTCAGGAGTCTACAACCTTTTTTTTAGGTGAATTTTAAAGACTATTCACCTTTTCCACATGACGTCACGCTGGTAGTTTTGACTGGGATGTTGTCACCTACTGGGTTCACTCCAGACTTTTGTGTGCGCTTGTGGTGTTTTCCTCCAGGAATGGGCGTGGAGATGACGGCGTTGCTGCTGGTGTCAGTGATTCAGGGGAAAGTTGTGTCCATGTTCAACGCTGAGAAGCAGGAGGCCTGTGAGCATCTGGACCAGGTCCATCAGACACCTCACAGCTCATCCGCGCCGGAGACTGCCTCTCTGCATGAAACGGTACTGAAACATTAAAACAGAGACGAGCTTAAACTAATATTTATAAAACAGGCTCGGCAACTTTGAGCTTTTATTATACTCACAATGTCCCAGGAAGATCTTGTTACCCTGTAATTTACTTTTATTTGGCTGGACGAAGGCGACGCTGCTTGTTCAGGTATTATTCCTACAGATATTGTAGTAATACAAACCGTTTATACTTTCACTTAAGAGAAATGTGCATTAAAAAGTCATTTGGGTTTCATGGAAGCTGCACAAGAATTAGAAGAAAATCTTGAAAGGCAGAAATCAACCTGCTTTGATCCACAGGTCAAATACTGAAAAATACAATATTTTGTGCTCTTCATTAAATGTCAGAACCAAAACACTGCAAAAATGAGTATTTTTGTCTAGTTTCTAGTGCAAACACACAAAATAAGGCAAAAGTAACTTTAACAAGTAACTTTTCAACAAAATATATAAACTTTTTATGTAAATAATTCATTAATGTTTATGAAAAAAAACACATAACCTTTTCAAGATATTATTAGTACTAATATCTTATTAATATTTCACTTACAGGTTGGTAAATTTTTTTGTGAAAAGCAGAACTAGTATTTGTTAATCAATATTAAGTAATCATTTATTTAAAAGAAGCTCTTAACATCTTAGGAGCCAGCAAAACATGAATTACTTATGAGATACACTTCTTGGTGTTTACTTGGCCTCCAGCGAAAGGCTTTCCTGACCTCAGCCGGGGTCACAGGTGGCTTGTTCCTCCTCTGCAGCCTGGTTCTGTTCTTCAGTGTGAGGGAGCAGCGGCACAAGTCAGTCCGACCCGGTCAGTATTCAGATACCGCAAATAAGATGCTCATTAAAGTGCCATTTGGTTTTTGTAACAAGACAAAATTTTAATTGACAAAAATGACACTTCTAAATATAAAACAGTTTTCAAATGAAGCTTTATCTAATTTGGGAGAATCCAGACTATCCTGGCCCCATGTTGTTGTTTTAACAGTTTTTAAATGATTTCAGATTTCAGTACATTTCAGTGATTCCGTCTTTTTGTGACCATAATTCAGGTTGATACGTATCTTTTTGTTTCTCCAGATGCTGATGAACGAACCCGTCCGTCCTATCTGAGCTCCCTCAAGATGCTCAGCGTTCCGTATCAGCGACTCGTTCTCGGCTTTGTTTTCAGTTTTCTTGCCTTTCAGGTACAGTTTAGGATCGCCACTCATTTCTATTTAACTTTTTGTTAGCTTAGCTCTGCTTAGCTAACAAAAAAGTTGGATTATTTCAAACATATTCAAATTCACACTTCAAATACCATAATATTTGTTTGAAGAAGAGGTAGGAAGAAGTATAAACTTATTTAATCTTGCCCCTTTCCTTTTATATATCTTACTTTTTACATGTTATTTTTTTTCAAGCTGAAAGTCCGATAAGTTTTTCTTCTCCTTTTGTTTAATTTCAGATGTGTTTGGGAAACTTTGCCTTGTTTTGCAGTCATGCTGCCGGACTAGGAGCTCATTTTCAGCTCCTCTTGCTGGTTCTCTTGGTAAAATTGAAGTTGATTTTAACTTAATTTTATGAAATTTTACTTTTTATTTGTGCGTTTAAAAAAAATTTTAAGCTCTGTGAAGTAAAAATTGTGTTATTATTTCTTTTAAGAATTTTATTTATCTCTTTAGTCATTTAACACTAGTATTGTTTAGTCTGTTAAACCATGTAGGTCAAGGAGTCTTTAAAGAATCAGTTAGATAGGTTTCCTTTTAACCTCTCCTTGGAAAAGTTTCAGTAGGTTGTCGGTAACTAAAATCAGGCGTCAGTGTTAACAATAAACAGGTTAGGTAATTGTAGTGAGATGAAATAAACCCTCAGGCTTAACAAATTCCTCCATTAAAATGTCACAAGCTAAGGCTATGTGCTGAGTGAACGTACAAAGTCTGATAATGTTCTTGTTATGCAAAATTGTTCCATTAGTAAACCTGATTTTTGGATATGCACCTATTTTGGAATAAAGATGTTTATCATCTGAACAATTAACTTACCCTAAGAATGGATGTTGCACTCTCTATACCCTGTTAAGAGTGACTGTGCATTAACCTGTTCGACTGGCTCTGGGCCAGGCAGTGACCACATTGTATAGAGAGTCCTATATATTGTGAGAGCTTGCAGCTCCAAATCAGAACTCATTGTAGGTACAGCTGTTGTGCTGTGGTTACTGTGTGTTCTCCGTTTGCAAACGACTGAAATAAAGATTTTGCTCTTTGCCATTTGCCAGAGTCTCAAGCCTGATCTGTTACTACAGATTAGATATTGTTTTTTCCACAGCTCCCTTAGATTTCTGCTTCAGTAGCAGTTCCACTCTGGCAATTTGTCCTTCTGAAAATTGGAAAAAAGTCCACTCTTTCCATTGGACTTTCCGTAAGTCTTTTATAGTTACCTGCATATTTAGTGTTTCTTGTTGTCTCTAAAAGTCTCTTGTTTTCTCTTGCAGCTCTTCATCCCAGCCGTGATCACAGTTGCCTGCGTTCCCAGCAGCCTTCCGGTTTTCCTGACCATGTGCATCTTGATGGCACTCACCGTGGTGACCGTGTTCCTGCTGCCTTGGTGAGTCAACCGCCCGGCGAAATCAAAACTCTAAAATCATTTCCAACGCCTGTCAGATCTAATTTGTATGAAAACCGAATGAATTATTCATCACGTCTGCCGAACCAGCCACAGAAACTTAGTTTTTCAGCCTTCCCTGAAACAGAGATGTAATTTTATGCCCTATTTATGCAGGTCAATGCTTCCTGATGTGATTGACGACTTTGCTTTGAGACGTTTCTCGTTTAAAGACCAGGAGCCTCTGTTTTTCTCCGGTTTTGCTTTCTGCAGTAAGCTGGCTGGAGGGCTCTCTGTGGGACTGTCAACCATGATACTACAATCAATCAATCAATCAATCAAATTTTATTTGTATAGCACATTTCAGCAAGACATTTCAAAGTGCTTTACATCATAAACACAAGAACACAAAGTCATTCAACATATAATTGACAATACATTGTTACATATTATGTTTCAAAACAATTCTAAACAGGTGTGTTTTTAGTTGCGATTTAAAAGAAGTCAGGGTTTCCGCTGTTTTACAGTTTTCTGGAAGTTTGTTCCAAAGTTTTGGTGCATAGATGCTGAAAGCTGCTTCTCCTCTCTTGGTTCTGGTTCTGGAGATGCAGAGCAGACCAGAACCAGAAGACCTGAGAGTCTGGAAGGTTGATACAACAACAGCAGATCTTTGATGTATTGTGGTGCTAAACCATTCAGTGATTTGTAAACTAACAACAGTATTTTAAAATCTATTCTTTGAGCTACAGGGAGCCAGTGGAGGGACTTTAAAACTGGTGTTATGTCTCTATTTTCCTGGTTCTAGTGAGAACAGGAGCAGCAGCAGCTTCTAGATCAGCTGCAGCTGTTTGATTGATCTGTTGGACAGGCCTGTGAAGACGCTGTTACAATAATCAATGTGACTAAAGACAAACGCATGAATGAGTTTCTCTAGATCTGGCTGAGACATTAGTCCTCTAATCCTGGAGATGTTCTTCAGGTGATAGAAGGCCGATTTTGTACTGTCTTTATGTGGCTCGAGGTTCAAGTCCGAGTCCATCACTACTCCCAGGTTTCGGCCTGATCGCCAGGTTTTAGTTGTAATAACTGAAGCTGTGCATTGACTTTAGATCGTTCCTTTTAGGTCCAAAAATAATGACTTCAGTTTTGTTTTTGTTCAGTTGGAGAAAGTTTTGGCACATCCCACATTTATCTGCTCTAAGCATTTATTCAGTGATTGGATGGGTTCAGAGTCACCTGGTGACATCGTAATGTAGAGCTGTGTGTCATCCGCATAGTTATGGTAGCTAATATTATTTCCTGTTATAACCTGAGCTAGTGGGAGAATATAAATATAAAATAAGAGGGGTCCTAGGACTGAACCTTGGGGTACCCCACATGTGACCTTTGACCTCTTTGATAAGAAGTTTTCAATTGAAACAAAGAAATCCCTGTTCTTTATGTAAGATTCAAACCAGTCGAGCACCGAACCAGAGTCCAACCCAACTCTCCAGTCGATTCAGTAATATGTTATGGTCAACAGTGTCAAAAGCTGCACTGAGGTCCAACAGAACCAGCACCGTGGTTCTCCCACAGTCCGTATTTATATGGATATCATTGAATACTTTTACGAGGGCAGTCTCCGTGCTGTGGTGAGCATGAAAACCAGACTGGAAAGTGTAAAAGCAGTTGGTCATCATGAGGAAACTATTTAATTGTTTACACACAGTTTACACTACAGTGAGTATCACCTCTATTCAGTCTCTGCATTTTTTATTCGTGCAAATTGTTTTGTATTTTCTATCTGCTTGTCTGCAGGGTTGCAGGTTACAAAGCAGGTTTGTGCAACCTTGGCGATGAAGTAGAGACAGCTCTGGTTGTGCTGTTTTCTCCAGCTGCCATCGCACTTCTGCTGATTGGGAGGGGAATCTTTCACATCTACCCAGTCAACAAGAGGAAAGGCTTAGAGCTGAAAGTATGAGGCTTTTTATAAATGTCTTTAAATATTTTTCTTTATTGTGCATCAAATTGTGTTGATACTGTTCTAAACAATATTGTGTTAGAGGTCAGGTTTGGTGCACTTTTTAAGTTTTAGCTACTTCAGTACGCTCGACTTCGACTTTTCAAATGTGAGGAAATTTGGTTTTAATTTGAGTTGTTTGGTTTGGCCAGCAAACTTTAGCAGTTCCTGCTAGAGAAAGTCAGATATAAAACTATATGTAGAGCTGCAAAAGTATGAAATTGCAAAAATGCTAAATGCTAGGTGATAATTGGTTTTGCCAATTAATCAAATGTATGTTTTTTTAGGTAAGTTTTAGAAAATCATATATATATTTTTTTACCAATGTATTCATTTTATAGTGATGTCAGTGTACCTAATGCCGCCATCATCTGCAATGGAGTATTAGGGTCAGGCTACGATTTACAAAAATACAGTACAAATAAAACAACTAAAGATGTTATATTACCCAAATAAGGCTGTAACATTAGGAAAATAAAACATTAATTTTAATAGAATTTACACAAAAATAAAAATAAGGAATGAGCATCTTGTGAATTTATACATTAGGTTTAATACTTTTAGAAATAATAATTTGATGCTGATGTGATTAAAGATGAAGTATTTCTATAAGTATTAAGCCTAATGTACAAATTCACAACTTGTTTGCATGATTGTTTCAAATTATTACCGATAATAATTTGATGCTGATGTGATGAAAGATTAAATATCAGTAATAATTTGAAACAATCATGCAAACTGAGTCTATTTCAAAGAAAGGCGTATATGGGCCGAGTCGTCCACATCCATCAATAATTAAGCTTGTTTCCAATTGAAACAACTTTCTTTACCATCTTATTCTGCTAATATTATGACTATATTTTAGTAGAAAAAAATTCACAGTCTGGCAAAATAAAAGCCTCTTTTTGACAATATTTTCTGTAATTTCCTTTCATAAAACAGATGTGACATAAAAAACTAGACATTTTATTTTTAAGCTCTATCGCCCAGCTATAGAAATAACTTTCACTGTTTCATACATGTGGCAGCCATATTGGAGTGTGAGACAACATTGTAAATTCAAATTATGTTCATTTTTAATTTTCCACCTTAGAGGACAGAAAATTTCACTTCCAAGTACAATTAGAAAGTACCAACTTCAGTGAACATGAAAATGGTTGATCTGGTTTAAAAATGATGCTGTTGCTGCTTTAAAGCCACAAATACCCAAAACACGTCATGTAAAACAGAGAACAATAAAAAACTGAAATGAAAATGTCAAAAAAGGCATAAAACACTATTGTACCGTTAAAAACGTGTTAATTTGATTTAACTCCTTGGTTCTAACACTAAGCTGAATAGAAAATGTTTTTATTTTTATCTTATGCAAAAGCAATAAAGCGTCTTCATCACCAGCAGACCAAAGGGAGCTCTCAGAACCAGAACTGCCAACAAACTCTCAGCAGTCTCATCCCGATGACCCAAAACCAGACGGATTTTACAACTGTGATCCATCACCGTGCCGGTTATCCACCTCCTCAACTGAAGCAGGCAGCCTCCATGGAAAAAACAGCAGGAACCTATCACAAGTCAATGCTCAGTGGCAAAAACCGATGAGCCGTCCTGATTGGTGCTCAGAGGGAAGTGAAGGTTTCCCTGGAAATGATGGTGGACAATCACATGTCCAATCCAAGGTGTCCTGGGTGTAAATGTGGTTCTGAATGACCACTGATTCGCCTCTTTTCTCTGTAAAAATCTGTATCACCAGCTGATGATTTAAGCTTTGTTTAAACTCCATGTTGTTATTTCATGTCAGGGTGGAATCTGAAAAAGTTCAAACAATTTCAAATTTAATCTTTTCAGATACATTTTTGATCTATCTGGAATCTCTCTTTCACTAAAGAAATACACTAAATCTTACCAAGTATTTCTGATCTAATTTAGTTCACATATCTTGGCACAGTTAAATATAAACAAAACTACATGTACTTTCATTTTTTCATTTTCATGTTTCCCATGTTACAAATGAAATAATCTCCTTGTGAAGCTTGTACTTTTTCATCAATATTAAGGAATTATTTCCTATAAAATGCTGAAAAATTACTTGAAGGTTCATTTTGTGTAATTTCAACTGTACTAAGATATTAGCACTAGAAACTAGACAAAAAATACTTGGTAAGATTTTTTTTATTTTTTTCCTCAGTGTTCTAGTAGATTTAACTGTTCTCACCTGCAAAGTAGCTGTAAGTAACCCTAAATTAATTTCTTTACCTGTTTGTATCTCTTTATGGCACTTTTTGTCGTAATTTAACTTGAAATATTATTTGCCGTTTGATGCTTTTATTTTGAAGGGACCACTTCCGGTTCTACGATTAGCAAAGGCAACTTAACAAAAAGATGGAAGAGAAGTTGTAACAGAGATGATAAAACATGTATTACAATCCCTTTTGATAATGGCACAACATGTTTATGCAACGCAGTCCCAAAAACTGCCAGCAATAAATTTCCCCCCAAATGCGACTTTTCTCCAGTGTGACATATTTTTGTCTTTTCCTTCTTTATTATGAGTTTTATGGCTGGTGCGACTGGTACTCCGGAGCGACTT
The DNA here is from genome assembly GCF_027474105.1 of Poeciliopsis prolifica. Lineage (NCBI taxonomy): Eukaryota > Metazoa > Chordata > Actinopteri > Cyprinodontiformes > Poeciliidae > Poeciliopsis > Poeciliopsis prolifica. Next base: position 7,045,867 of record NW_026562398.1, read on the forward strand.
ATAACCCAGAAAATACGGCACATTTTTTAAATATTGTGCAGCGAAAACCCTCAAATGTTTAGTTATATTTTGATGTAAGCTAATTTCAAATTATGCTTATGATATTTGGTATAGAGTAACTTAGGAATGATAGCAGGGGGGAGGGGCCCAAATTAAAATCTCCTTCTGGCCCCAGAAAGGCTCGGACCGGGCCTGTGGGTCCACTGATAGCCCAGCTATCATCAGCACTTGGTGCATTCCCCTCCTATCCGTTCCCACCCCGCAACGCCTCCTCTTTCCGCTCCCAGTCCTCAGCGGTGGTCGACAGAAAGAATACAGTAACGCCAAAATGGGGGTAGAAATTGAGACGATAACTCCTGGAGACGGTGAGGAAAACACTTCGCTGTTTCCTTCGTTTGGGCTGAACGGTTCGGAAGGAAACCCCACTTTCCCCACCTTCATTTGTTGTGTTTTATTTTTAGGACGGACATTCCCGAAGAAGGGGCAGCGCGTCGTGGTGCACTATGTCGGTGAGTGGGGAAAAGGCTCGCAGATTCAGACGCGGCGTGTTTCATGTTTTTAGGTTAACTTCGTGTGTTAATTCAGTCCTTAAGGGTTTCAAAGTTCATAAAAAGGTCCGAACAAGTCGAAACGTTCTTGGACCGAGCCGCCGGCTATCTCGGTTAGCATGGAAGCTAACACATTTCCTGCAGCTAAGAGAAGCTACGTTTGGGTTAAAACACGTTTTTACTCTGACCCTAAATCAGATTCCAGTTTGTACAGAAGGAGATGTTTTGTCTTTGGAGGGTTATTTGGTTGAACCGTTAGCTAACGGATGCAAGCTACGAGGTTAGCCTGTTAGCGCTAGCTAACGGTGACTTCTGAATAAAAACTACTAACTGGTCTGTTTCTATCCAGGAACCCTGGACGATGGGAAAGTTTTCGACTCCTCGAGGTCCAGAGGGAAGCCTTTTAAGTTCAAGATTGGACATCAGGAGGTTATCCGAGGATGGGAAGAGGGAGTAGCTCAGGTGAGAAACCCTCCAGAACAGCTGATAAAATCCGGAATGAGCATAATTGGTACATTTTGAGGACGTTTAGTCGGGTTGTTTACTTTAATTACAATAACAGGCTTATTTACAGTTGTTTTGGTTTGATTGGAGGTCATAATCTGTCATATTTCATATGTGTCAAAAGTTTCTAATCTCTACGGTGGCCGACAGGTACAATAGGCGAAATGCGTTGCGCATGAATGAGACAAACAGAAACACGCTGCTAACGAAAAATGCTGCAACACGGAAATGGAGGCAAAATAATAAATGCCCTGAATGGGAAATAAACATAAGCAAGTGTGAAACTGTACATAACGCAAGTCTTCCAAGCCACCAGGGGGAGTCGATCGCCGAATCATATGTAAACAGAGAGAAAAGACTGATTACATTATTTAACTGGATACCCAGAAGAAAAGGTTAATGCCTTTTTCAAACAGTTTCTTAAGTTTGCTGTTTTAAATTTTTTTTTAATGTGTATTTCCGCTTAGCTACAAAATGTTGTCGCTTCTGAAAACAGTAATATTGTCAAATGTACCACCTTCATTTGTTTTGTACACTATGTATGGCTTGTCTAATAAAGAATAAGTATAAAAAAAGAAACACTTGTACAAAATTGCATTGTAGTAGCATATTTATGTGTGAAGGTAACATATTTACTTCAGGCTCCCCCTGTTGGTCTAGAGCACTTGTGTTTTCGTGAAGCGAGTTTCCAGGCTTGTTGCTGTTTTACCATTTGCAGCATTTCCTCTTCATTAACAGCCATTTTCTGCCCCACTTAATTTTATTTGTGTGTGTTTCATAGTTGGTTTTTGTACCGGATTTTGCCGTGTGAGCCTGTAGGTCACTGTAAAAAGTGCAAAACCGTTTTTATAGAATAGAAGATTATTGCATAAAAAATGCATGGAGTTTACACATTTTTATTAACATTAAACTTTATAATGGGCTGCACAGTGGTCTTTAACTGGTAGCCAGAATGCTCTGTCACAAGATGTTCATTTAATGTCTTTCCTCTGCATGTGTAGGTTTTCTGAGTTTCCTCCCACACTTAAAAAACATGACTAGTAAGATAATTGGTCTCTCTAAATTGTCTTTCGTGTGAGTGTGCCATTTTCCACTTGTAGTACAATTTAATTTTCTGAAAATAATTAAACATGTAAATGGAAATTAACATAAAACACCCTGGTTTAAAATATGACAGGAATGAAATGGTATTTCCTCCATATTCTGTAGCTGTGTATTCTTGCATCATCTGCCTACATTTCCCAGCATGCTGTGCAGATCTGGATCAGATTTCAGTGAAATTATTAAAGATTCTAATGATAGTAATCATGTGTCTATAGCAATACATATTGCTACTGATTTGTTGCTCAGTCCTAATATCTATATCAGGGATTTCAAACTTATTTAGAATTTTATCAGCATAATTTTGAATTTTGATTTTAAGATTATGAATGTTCTCAAAGGGCCTGTTGGGTCAGAATGTTTTGATAAAACCCATCAATAAACTTAAAATATTAATAAATGTGTCTGAATTCGACAAATATTTAAGGTCAAATAATATTGAATTCATTATCCAGGATTGCAATCAAAATTATTAATTTTGTGGTGCTAATTTAGAAGTATTTGCAAGAAATTCTGCAATATTTATACTGTAGCTTTGACTTTTTGTCGTTCTTCACCTCAATCATAGACTGTAATCTGACGATGTTTAAAAGTTTAGAAAATTCTTGCAGAAAATTTGCAACAAACTTTCATAAATTTCCACAATAATGGAATCGCAAAAAAGTGGAGGTACTGGACAAAACAGCGTTGATTTTATCAACAAAATAATATTAAATCACACAACTGGTATCTTTAAGGTTCTATTTGCGTGCTCCTCTGGTGTTTCTGGGCCTTGAGTTTGAGATCCGTGTGATTAAAAGAGTGTGTGTGTAACTGTCAGGAGTTTTTAGCACCAAACGGAGAAATTAGCTTTTCTTCTTCAGTCTGGTTGGAGACGCAGGAACATTTTGCTCCTCCGACTTTCGATGAGTCAATGCTGTGCAGTGGGAAGTTTAGAGCAGAGCAACATGAATGAAAGGCTGTGATTTAAACAATGTGCCATCGAAACTTTCATCTGTTCCAGAAATTAAAAGCATTAAATGTTCACATTTAAGTGAAAAAAGTAGAAAATGTTGTCTGAAAGATTGCAGAGATGCAATTAACAATGATTTAATTATCGATTATTCTGACGATTAATTGTTACATGATGCAGTTTTTCATTTAAGCCTTTTTTAGACATTAGAAATCTGCTAATATGTGATTAAGTAATTAAATTCCTCTATAAAGTAAGGAAATAACAATTTTATTGCCTAAAAATGCAATAAGAGTGTTCTGTTAGTGAACGGTTGATCATTTTTTGCAAAGGATGCAAAAAATCAACATGTGAAAAGCTCGGCCTTTGTAGACTGGGTTGTGTTGAAAACCTAGAATCTATTTTTGGAATCAGAACTGCAGCGTTTTATTCAGTAGCTTGTTTACATTTCAGCCGTTGTTTTGGCTTTCTGGGGAAATGGCTGCATCGTAATTTGGTTCAGATGTATGTTTTTGACTTGGCATGAAGTTTTTAGGTTTGTGTCCATTTTGTCCACAGATGAGCGTAGGCCAGCGGGCGAAGCTTGTCTGCTCCCCAGACTTTGCCTATGGCAGCAAAGGTCACCCGGGGGTCATCCCACCAAATGCCACTCTCACCTTCGACGTGGAGCTGCTTGGGCTGGAAGCTTGAAACTTGTGCACTCAGCTTTGTTTATTTCCACTCAGATGTTTAGGGTGAGTTGGAAATAACTAATTATTTCAGAGATGATATTTAGATCACAGTGATAAATTGTCGCTTTAAAATGACCTGGAGATATGTATATCTTGAATATTTTTCACCAATGCGCTCTGTAGGTTTCCGTAGTTTGGAGTGTCAGCACGCACATGGCAGCCATCTTGTTTGACAAGCCTGCTGTACAGTTTCTGTGTATTTGGACTTTTAATTCAGGTCAACGCTACAACTGACCATTAGAGGAGAGGCAGCTTTCTTTTTTTAAATCACGAGAACAAAGTCATAATATTTATAAAACAAAAAAATAATGCATTAATTGAGCAATGTTGATTATATTCCAAAGTTATACCTTGGACTTAGTACTTATTGAAATACTTTTTGTCATATCTACATCAAATTATCAGTAGCAGGATTTTTTTGAAACAATAATGCAAACTGAATTGTTCATGTCAGATCCCGTTAACTCCAAGCTCTTTTCCTGTTAAAATGACATTTTACTAGTTGTACTGGCAGATTAATTAATTTATCACATGTAAAAAATGTCTCGCTATAAGTTAAATGAACTGCTTGTGGAAGTGATATTTTTTCATCGATATTAAGGAATTACTTACTTTAGAAAACTCTTTATTTCTAGTTTAAAAGTTACTTGTTAATTTTGTCTTATTTCAAGTTTACTAAGATTTTTGTGCTAGAAATACTTGAACCACAGCAGTTGTAAAGCTGATTTGTTTTGATTGGTGTTTCAAATTAAATTAATAAAGATACAACACATTGGTATCTTAGGCAGGACAGTATCAGTGATAAATACATGTTTTCAAAAGAAAGTCAACGCTTCTCTGAATGGAGCTCAGGTTTACTGCCTCTGGTGGTTCTAATGTGAAATCGTCTCTTTTTCATATTATTTTGGATCACATTTAACTTTTTATTCCCCTCAGAGTTTGAGACGATACCTTGTTGAGCTTTGGTGTCTCTCCTCCTGAACCGCGTCGTGTTTTTCCTGTCGCAGGTTGACTCCTGTCCCGGGAACATGGAGGGAATAACGATGATTCCTGCATTGGACCTACATCACTTGTCTGTTGCCATTTCAGATTCATGCAGAATAATCTCACTTGCTTTAAAACTTGACTCATTATTACTGTATAAGTTAGACTTTAAGTCATAGGTCAGCCCATCCCATGTATTTTTGCTCTGTTTCTGGTATATATTTAGACGTTTTGTTTAATCTTTGGCTTAATTTTGACATTTTTGGCTCTATTTGCCATCAGGACCATGTTTCAGATAAGTGTCATCATTCCTGTGGTTCTTACGTTGTTTGGATAGCCGGCGATGAACAGACGTGAATATAAAAAGGTTTTAAGAATCATGACTCGTGGGGAAAAATTAGAAGTTCAGAACGTTTCCAATGTGGGTTTAATAGAAAAAAGAAAAACGCTAAAAAGAAGTCAGATTGTTGCCATTAATAACCTGCAGGTCTTAGCAGATATGAGATTTTATTGTATTTTATTTTTTTGCATAATTTTCAAAGTGACTGAATTTGTGTAATGTTTACAGTTAAAAAAACAAGGTTAGGCCTGCTTCTGTTGCTTTTTCCAAGGATTTTAAGGAGTCATTTTACCCAAAGGAATGCTTTCATGTGCACAGTTTTATCACTCTGCTTTGTTTTTCCTCATTTATGAAATGTTATTTAATGGTGTTAGAGCACAGTAAAAACAAACATGAAATAAAGAAAACAAGCTTCTTCTTTACCAAAAGGAAACAGGGTGATTAATGTGCCATTTCACATCTCAAATACATGCCGATGCCCATAAAGACGGAAACATTTTAGCTTTTTAGACTATTTACTTTTTATTATTAAAATCACTGGTGGATTTCTAAGAGTTTGATCAACAACATTTTGAAAAATAATCATATATTTACATAAAAACGGATAAAAAGAAATGTTTTTCAACCTTATGGGCAGCAGTGTTGAAGCACATTTGTGAATATTGAATTTTCTTTTGCTTTGGATACAAAAGTTGGATGACTGCAATATTAAGTGAACCATAAACAAACCATATTTTGCAATAAAATGTTCTCAGACTGCTCAACCGTCTCATGGATTGCACTTTCATGAACACTGAAACATTCATGCTGCTACTATATCTCACCTCAAAGTTTTTGTTGCTTTAATTTCTTGTAGGAACAGAAGCAATTTTCAACATTTCCTTCTTTCTGATTATCAAAAAATATAGAAACAGGTAAAGATAAATTATTTATCTTCTGCATATCTCGTAATTACAAATATAGCTACTTTGCTCTTAAAAGGATGAAATGGTGTCGACACGTCATACGAGATTTGACAGAACTGGTTTTAAATCTTGAAGCAGAAAAATTTACTTTTCTAATTAAAGATGCACATAAAATCTTTATTTTAACTTTTCAAAAATCTACAGTTTCAAAAGGTTTTTTGCATAACAAAATATTTCAAGTGGAAAAAGTATAAAAAAACAAACAAAAAAAGAAAACCGACAAACGCATCTACTTAAACCCACACGTTAACAGTGTATTCTATCCTATCTATCAGTACTTGGTGCTTATTTAAAAACTCAACTAGCTTGCCAAAAGAGAGCTGGTGCATATTTCTCAAGAGACTGAAAACACAAACAGGACAAGACTTTATTATTTTCTTTAACGGTTGACTTTCTTTGTGTCCTTTTTGTGAATCTATATGTTGGATAGATTCTGTATGGAACTAAAATGAGGCCAGAAAACTAAAAATAAATTGAAATAGAGGGGGGAAATTGAATCTAGAAAGGAGTTACTTTCTTTTTAACTTTTCAAAAATCTACAGTTTCAAAAGGTTTTTTCCAGCTTCAAAATTATTTGGGGATTAATTTTTCTTTTTTTTTTCCCCAGTTGTAATTATTTTCTTTTAAATTTTTTCTCGGTTTCAAAATTATTTTAACTTCAATGTTTAATTTTATTTAAGTCTCAGAACTTTTTTTTAAAGTTTCAAATCTTTTTTATTTATTTTTTTTCAGTTTCAAAAATATTGAACATATTTATGGTGCCAATTTAGCTCCATATGACTGCTGTATTAAGTGGGTGTTGACATGGTAGTCATGGGAAACACTGTTTACAATATTCAGAAAATGTTGCATTTTCTTCATGCTGTGAAGTTACTGTGCGTTTGGTCGAATCTCTAAAATACACCTTTACTAGATATAATAAATTATTTAATAGTTTGGTTGACAAAAGTTTGATTTCAGCTTCAGGAACTCAAAAGAGCTAAACTTTTAAAACGCAGGCAACTTCAGGAAACAAAACATTACCCATTTGTTGTGCTTTTATATCATGGCTCTCGGGGAAAGAGCGCCCCCTAGGTTTTTTTTGCATTGGTAAGACGTTGTTTCACCGTTTTAAAAACTCCAGACTCCATTTTCATCTTCATTTCCAGAAAATAAATTCTTCACAACACTGTTTAAGGTTCATAAAATACTTTATTCTACGTTTGGAAACACAAAAAAAAACATTTTGAAGGATTTTTAAGCTGTGGAGAGAAGCGCCATAGACTAGTCAAACCTGGACTGAATTATTGTACATTGATGACAAAGTGTTAAATCTTTATAAAGGTTCATCACAAAATATTAGAATATTGTGAAAAAGTTTAATCCTTTTTGACTCATTTCAGAAAGTGGAACCATAGATTCATTACACAGTAAAATATTTAAGCCTTTTTGTTGTAATTTTGATCATTATGGCTTTCAGAAAATGAAAACACATTTTGTTTAGATTTTTGACCATAAAATTCAGAATTTTTTTTTTTTAAATAAATGTTTAATTTCCAAGCTTTTTTTTTGTTGAGAAAATTACTATTAATCTCAGAATTTCTCAGCTGTTTGTTGGAAATTTACTCCTTTTTTTATCTACAATGGCCTTCGTACCCCGTCTGCAGCAAGAAACCTGCACCAAACAGGTGTAAAAATGCTTTAAAACATCAGATCTAACTATAAAACTAAGATGAATTCCTGCTCTTTGTTGCACTCAAACACTGATAACATTTCCTTGAAGCTATTTTAAAAACTTTTTGATACAAAAAGAGAAGAATTTAACTTCAGATTGTTTTTAATTGTATAAACTGTACATTGTTGTCTTGAAGGTTGGTCACCAAAACCAAAGCAGGGTCTGAAACAATCTGTGCTTTACATGCAAATTGTTGAAGGAGCAGAACACCTACAGCTCTCTATAGATCAGAATATCCTTGAAAGGTTTATAACAGTCAGTTTAAAACTCACTGAAGCAGAACTATATATTTTAAGAATGTATTGTTTGTTTTGATGACTATGACTCAGAAAAAATTTAAATCTAAGATTTGGTTTCTCATAAAAGTTTGAATATTACATGAACCAATAGGGAATGTTTTTAATACAGAAATGTACCTTTAGCAGAGTGAAATTAACTAAAACAAATTAATCAAATCTGACCAAAACACGTGAAACAAAAAAACGTTTTCAGGCTAGATTTAAGATTATACTTGTTCATGTTTTTCTTCCACTGAACTTTCTAATAAAACTCTGAACGGCTCGTTTTGCAATTAATCTTTTCCTCATTGAATGGTGTTGATGATTAAAGAGACACAAGTGGCTCTTTAAGTCTTGCATGTTTTAGTAGTTTTTCCAGATTTTCTATGGAATAATTGTGTTGAACTTGCACAACAGAATGACACTAAAAGCAGCTGTTCATATTCTTTACATCTATTCATCTTTTTGCAAAGATAATCACGTTTTAAATATTTTTTATATAAAACTAGAAATAAAATTGTGCTTCTTTAAATTGTTCAACAAATTTCCTATTATAAGCCTTTATAACAAATGGAAACATTAACATTTAATTCTAAAGCTTTATTTAGCTGGCCTGAGGGCAAAATGGCTTTTGTTTAATGGTGCAAAGGTCTTGACATAAATCCCCAATTTAATATTGAGAAACTGAATTTTGGGTTTTCATTTGCTGTAAGCCGCAAAATTATAAACATAAGAAAAAGGGAAAAAAAACGCTAAAAATGCAATTCTGTGTGATGAGATTCCGTTTTTGAACTGAAAAGCTGATTAAACTTCTCAATAATAAAGCAGAGGGGATATATGTGTCTAACTGGCTGACACAATTATTCACGCAATTATTTGATTACTAAAATTCCTAAATGAGGAGGAATCCAATATGACTGGGATTTGAAAGACAGAGTTGATCTGCAGATGGTTAGACTGGTGGTGTGTTAACTTTGACTTATTATTGCTTCCTTGAACATGTTAGGATAGATCCATGGACACTACAAAACATGTCCGTTACATTTTTGTACATAATTATTCAGTTTCAGGGCCTCCTGTCACTTTAAAACAGAACAAGCTGCTGCTGGCCACGCCCCCAACTCAATGTTTACACCCAGAAATGAAAATGGCTGCAAACAGACATTATGCAAACATGATACAAGCATCTTTTCTGGTACGTCAGAAACAAAACGCTCGTCTTTTCCAGGAACTTCGACTGGGTTGCTCGGTAATGGGCTGGAGTTGATAAGCAACGGAAGGTTTTGAAACGGTTTTCTAAACGCTAAAAATGTTAACTTGGGCTGCGTTCAAACTGCAGTCCGGAGTGACCCAATTCCGATTCTTATTTTTTTATGTAATGTGACCTGAATCTGATATTTTCATGACAGTCTGAACACATATTTTTTGTGAATCCAACCGATTTGAACGTCTTTGATACCCGACCAGAAATCTGAACTGGGTGACTTTGGGCTGCAATATGAACGTAGCCTTATTGTCAACCAGCTGGATGTTCTGTTTTTAATTGCTTGGGTTGTTCTAAGAAGCAGTCGAGACACAAATGGAAGCATAAAAATGTGAATTTGGCATAACAGATCCCCGTTCATCTAAAAGCGGGCGTGAAGAGTCAGACTGAAGTTGTCCTGTTCATGTCGGAGGTCGGCCCGCCCCGGCCTGCGCCCTGCCGCCGAAGCGAGTGGAGGGCCACGGCACAGCAGCCTCTCAGCAGGGAGCCGATGTGGTAGGCGGGCACCACTTCCTGCGGCGCCCCCCGGCACAGCCACGCCATGGTGGGAACCACCGGCATCGCCAGAGCCAGAAGGTCTACCAGGAAGTAGCGGCTCCAGTGCGACAACTCCGGGGGACGCCTGTCCTCACTTCCCTCTGCTTCGTCCTCGTCAAACTCCAGCACAGTGGCTTCCTGTCTAACAGGAAGTGGCTCTGCTGGCTTGGGCTGGCGGGTGTGCGGCCCTTTTAGCACCTTCCTGGCGTCCTCGGGTTTGTCGGCAGCAATGGGAGGGAGATCTGGAGGAGACAGCAGAGGTAAAGATGTTGACATGGACCGTGGATCCGAAGGGGTGAGTTCTGGTTTCCCTGTGGAAATGATGCTCAGCGGTTCGGCGCTGCTCTCCTCGCTCAGCCAGGTCATGGTGGGGCTGCAGCCCTGAGACCGGACCTCTGGCTTCTTCTCCGGGACTGGAACCGGGACGGCGGCTGGTGCTGCTGCTGAAAGCGGCGGCTCTTCTTGAGGCAAGTGAAGAAACAGGTGATGATGCGGGAGGTAGGCGTGTCCGCCGCACCTGCAGCTGCTGCTGAGGGAGTGGCAGGAGTGGGACACGGGCAGCACGGCGCCGCCGCTGCACAGACGCTCGCAGGTGGCCGAGTGGGAGACGGCCGGGCCGGGCCGGGGGTGGTGGGCCTGGTGCGGCAGCTGCTCGGACAGGAGCGCTGCCTCCAGCAGCACGTGGGTTTGTCCCGCAGAGCGAGGCGCCCCGCTCGGTTCTGGAGCGTTGCGGTCCAGTTGGAGAGCCTCGCTGCTCCGGCGGGTGAAGGTGGAACCGCGGGTCAAGGTGCTGGCGGGGGAACAACCACAGGACCTGGACTTTCCTCCAGGCCGAACTGCCTGCAGCCCTGAGTATGGCTTATAATCGTGAGGGTCTTGATCATGGACGCCAATGTTGGATTTGACCGACTCCACCACTTCTTGCAAATGCTGGATCTCCTTACGGGCCTCCTTCAGAGCTAACTGGGCCTCCAGGCGGTGGCACTCCTCCTTTATCCAGTCTTCCTGCATCTTGTTCAGCTGGGACCTCAACTCTTCTATTTCATAATCCCTGCAAAATAATAAGAAAAGATTTATTATAATGGATGGTTTGATTAGGAGTAGGTGAGCAGATGGATGAGTGATTGGATGGTAAATAGATGGATGGACGAATAGATGGGTAGGAATATCGATGGATGGATGGATTTATTAATGGACTGATGGAAGTAAAGAACGATGGATTAGTAGACGAATGGATGGTTGGTTGGATGGCTGAATGGTTGGATTAATTTATGGCTGGTTCGATGGCTGGTTGTTGGATGACTGGTTGGATGGCTGGTGGACCTGTGCTGCAGTCGCTCCACGTTCTCCCTCAGCCGGGCCCTCAGGTGTCGGATGCAGACCTCCTTCTGCTGCAGCGGGGTCAGGTACTGCTCGGGCGCCGGGACTTTGATCCCATGGTTGTTGATGCAGGCCGTGTGCTTCGGCTGGCGCCTGAATCGGCACAAACAGACGAACTTCTCATTAACACACCAACCGGAATCCTCTGCTCTGCTCATGCGGCCGAAACGCAACCCCACCTGGGCGTGCTGGGATTGGTCCGGGCTGCGGGGCTGCCATCAGAACCCCTCAACCGCCCGGGATAAGTGTAAGTACTGGACGTGTCACTATGGGAACACCCCCTGCTGCCGCCACTTGTTCCAACCGAGCGCCTTGAGGGGAGAATAGACTTTACTGCAAAGCCTTAAAGGTGAAATCAATGTTGCATGGATTGCCTGCAACTACAAACTGAACAAATAACTGGAACATTAACAATCAGGAAGTTTTTGAAATGGCTCATTTTCCTGACATAGAAAACAATTTATTGCCTAAAATATTTAGTTTTTTTTCTTTTTTGTCAAATGCTTGAGTTGTTTTTAGTAGCAGTTGAAACCCAAATGAAAGTATAAAAACATGTAAAGTTTAAATTTTGCATGTGTTCCTTTTAGAGTTACAGCTGAGTGACACTTGAAACTTTGAAAATCACCTGCGCTGAATGGAGGACGACTTCCGACTCGGAGTGAGAGACATTTGGCGTGAAAAAGCGAATCCGAGGTCGTCTCTGCTGTTGCTAACAGGGGACAGTGGGATCCCTCACAGCCGGTCTGTAATGACTGCAGCAGGCAGCAAAATAAGCACATTACATAATCAGAAAACGGCAGATGAATCCCATAAGAGGACGAATCCTGCCCTAAATGATCTGCTCTGTGGAAATATTCACTGTAACCCCGGGACAACAGTCTGACCCTTCATGAAAGATCTTAGCAGGAAATAAAGCCTTCTTTCTGCGAGGACACAAAGAGGACCAGTGATTCCACAGCCTGAGCCGTCCTTCTGCAACAGCGCTGAAAATAAACATGACTCAACGAACACTGACAGAAGAACAACACGACAGTCTGACTGCAGGAGGATGGCAGAGACATTGACTTGCTTTTTATCGTCATTGTTGGGAACTGATGCATCAGGTTAGCTTCACTGCTAACCTTCTCTTGGATTAGGATTTGAATTAAGTGATAAAATATGAACGTAGCCTTATTGTCAACATGGCTGAAAACACAAGTGTTTCACATCCAGTATAAATTATTGAATATTTTTTTATTTTAAATGTCGGAGGTGACCTTTCCTGTTGAACCACAGCTTTCTCTCCACAGTGTTTTTTTTTTTTTAAGCAGTTATGAGGCAAAATGGCGGAACCTGAAACAACTTTAACCATAGGCCGTTGCCAGGTAACCAAACAATGAGTGAGTTGGTTGGCCGTTGCTAGGTAACCAAACAATGAGTGAGTTGGTTGGCCGTTGCCAGGTAACCAAACAATGAGTGAGTTGGTTGGTCCCACTAACTTGTCTGGCTTTCAAGCAGCTAAAGTCTTTCCGCTGCCTTCATTTCCCAGAATGCCGTGCGGTTCTGGATCAGAGTTCAGTGAATTTGATATATACCAGATATATCATCATGGGTATATATATGTATTGTTATTGAGTTATTGTCCAGAACTAAATGAAAGGCTTAATTTCATTTAACAAATTTCATCATCAATTCGCAAACACTTCAAAATGCATCTTTGTTTTAAAACAGTACGCAGTTATTTTCATCACTTAAAACAAAGTACTTTTAGTTCCTACTTCCACTGGCAGATTATTTCACTATAACATGTCTTTTAAGTGGAACTAATACTTTTCATTAATATTAAGGAATTACTGACTTAGAACAAGCTCCTATATTTTGCTGAAAGTTATTTTATCTTTTTTGTTTCTACAGTAGTAAGATAAAATGCTCGTTAACATTTGTGTTTTTGCAGTGCAGTTGTTTTCCAGGTTAACTTCACACTGTAAATTTCTCTTAGGCCTGAATGTGTGGTATGGTTGTTTTATTTCGTTCTGCTTTTCAGAAATAGAACATCATACCAGCAGGATTTGCTGAGATTCACGGACCAAAGGATGGAAATCTGTCATTTTTTGACCTTAAACTCAAGAACACTTTGGTTGCCCAGCAGGACGACGACGACACAAAGCCAGTTCACCTCTGGATGGCTCAATAAATAAATTAAACTGAAGGTTTTTTCAGTGACCTAGTTCAGGTTTAAATCCCCCTGGCCTGGCATGGTGTCCTTTCAGGCTCAGAAACCCTCAAATGTTCTGGATTAAAACGATTCAGCAGAAAATTCCTCCATTAAACATTATTGGAAATGCTTACGTCAGACAAAAGTTATTTACTTTAAGAGATGTTTACTTTTTTCAGGGACTAAGTGGTTTGGATTTCTCCCTTAATAAATAAAATCATCAAGTGAAAATATTATTTATTCAGCTTATCTCAGTATATTTTTGGATTTTCTTAATGATCTGAAACAGCTAAGTGCAACAAGCATTGAATTTAGTAACATTCTAAAAAGTTTTAATTTAGTTTAATTGCACATTAATTGACATTTCTGTAAATATGGTAGAATTAGCCAAAAAGCTTTAAATCGTCTATCTTACACAACTTTAGTGAATAAATACAAAAAATATATAAATGAATACAAACAATGAACAGCAAAAACAAAGAAACTACAACACAATTATCATTAAACATAAATTAATCATTCACTTATTGATAGTAATTGCATCTGATTTTATTTAAGGGTGCCAGAAAACAAGAAAATTAATTTCACTAGATTTTATGAGAGTAAATATGATTGAATAAAAATGTACAAAAACTGGAAAAGTTTTGTACTACAGTACAGTTTTTGTGAAAGGGCTCTGAATTATTTTATATTTTGCAAATAGCTGCAAATGAGGCATAACTTCACCACATAACATTTACTGTGAATAACTCAACGCACTTTTATGTGAAACTAAGCAAGTCAGCGTGCAAACAATAAACTTAAAGGGAATTATTTATCTCAAATGAGCACAAAATGTCGCCATTTTCTATCAGAACCTGCAGAGTTTCGGAGACCTGATGAATAGAGCCCGCTTCTCCTCCCCGTCCTACATCCTCCTTTTCTAGGACGAGGCTCTGCTTTGCTTTGCGCAACAAGTGGCAAAGAAGAGCTGGTGAGAAATACGCAATCATCTTACGTAAGTGTGGAGGAGGATGAAACCAGACCGCTTCAGTTACTAATGATGCAGCGATTCAGATGTCAGCAGCGAATCCCTCGCGTTTGTGACACGCAGAAAATCAGTTTAAGATGCAAAACAAAAAGTCCATGCACAAGAGAGACAGACTCAAGCAGCCAGAATTTACTTGGTAAATAAAAACGACTCAGCTGTGTCCTATGCAGTGGATGGAAAGGTGGAGCTCGGAAGCGGACGGGTTCTACCTGTGCTGGGGAGACAGAACCGGTTCGGCACCGCCGAAGAGCCTCGGTTCCGGCCCGACCTGATGGTGCTGGCGGTGCTGATGAGAGTCCATCCTGCAGCCATGAGGCACCGAGACGAAATGAGGCGAGAGCCGCTGCTGCATTGCTGCTTCTTAAAGGGACAGGACGGACTCATCCCGCCTCATCCTGAGACCCGCAACATCCCCGCAAGACCCGCGGAACAACTGCTCAAAAACACCCAGCCTGGAGAGACAGGCTGGGTGGATCCAAAATAGTAGAATAATGTAGTTTATCGCTTATTTAATTGACTGAAACACAGATTCATTACACTCACGGTCTACGGAAGCCGAGAGTGGACGTGTTTCACATTTTTCTCATTTTATTTTCATTATCAACCCCTTAATAACAGAAGTTTTCTAGAGATTAACTATTTTCTCGCAATAACGACTTAAATTCCTGATGGTTTTCTCGAGATAATGACTTAATTTTACATTTTCTGGAGATAACGAGTTCATCTTCATTATTTACTCGTTATCTCAAGTTAAAATTAATTTCTCAATGGTTTTCCGAGACAACTTAGCTTTCAAATAGTTTTTCTTGAGATAAAACCTTAATGTCCTATTTTCTAAATAAAGTATTAATGTCTCCAGTGTTTTTCTTCAGATATCGAGTTCATTTCTTGTTCCCCACATAGGTACTTTTCCCCATTTTTTAAGTTCATCTCAAGAAAACAAACTTTGTTTCCTGGAGATGATGAGATGAATGGTTTGCATTTATAGGATGGAACAATGTGGAGAAAACCATCAGTAAATTAATTTATCTCAGACAATTTAAGTTCCTGCTTGTGAACTGATTACATTAGTTAATTATGAGTGTAGCCTAAAATCACAGGTTTTTCTCTATTTTCATTTGATTTCTGACGTAAATCGTGTAATCATGTGAACCACTTGCTACAGCTAAATGTGGTTAATAATCTAATAATCTAGAATATTGCACACAACCAAAATGTCAGGTTTCTGAAAAAAAAAAGTTTCTCTACACTCAACCTGGTTTTGGTTTGTTTATGTAAGGAATTGATATCTAAAAAAAGTAGAACATTGTGAAAATATATGCTTTTTGTTGCTCATTTCAGAAACAAAAGCTATTTTTTAAATTCAAGCCCTTATTTCTTATGAAGTTGATGATTTTAGCTTACAGAAAATTAACACTTTGTTGGCATGGACAAAATGTTTAAACAAACTTGTTATTGTAACAAAGTCATCAAATTTCACAGCTGTGAGAATCATTTTTAATTTTTATATTGTAAGTTTTCACCTTGGTTTTCTCTCTCAGGTTAGATGAATCACACCTGGGATGGAGCACGCAGGTGACATTCGACACACTGAACAAGACGTGAACCGAACAGGTGGGAATGTGAAAAACCAGCAGCTGAAATAAGTTACAACATACAAAGAACGACAGAAAAATAAATAATTTCTCTCACAGAAACAGGCCAACACGAGTTTCATACGACTGAAATGAGCTTGCTGTGATCAAACGGCATCTACTCCAAACAACCAGGACCGCTTCAGCTGCAGTATTTGGGCCCGGGGGCCACAGCTACGTCCCGGTACGGGCCCGGCTGGTGCAGAACCACGATTTGTTGCTTTCTCAGAACCAGCAGGGACAAGAAAGTGGCTGCGGCCTGCGATCGAGTGTTTCCTCTGCAGATCGACTGCAGGCTGAAGGCGGGATCTCCGGCAATGTGTCTCTGCTGCAGAAACAAAACGCAAACAAATCCATCAGATCAGTTTATATCACCTGTTAGTTTAGTTTTTATTGCTTTCAGGAGTCGTTTTTGTAATAGTTACGAAGGTGGAGAAAATAAGTCAGAAATTATTTTTGTGTAGCAAAATCCTCAAAAAAGACAGTCAGTTTTGAATAAATGTGTTGATGCACATTTAACAGAGTTGGGTAGTAACTAGTTACATTTACCTGCGTAACCTTTTTTGATAAGATGCACTTTTAGGAGTATTTTTTATCACTCTGTACTTTCTACCCTAATTTGAGTAAATTTTTTGAATTTTTTAAAAACTTTTTAATTACCACAGACTCATACCTGCAGCTTTTGATAAAGTGCCTTAAGTTTAATATTGATTTTATTTTTTTAAAATGTTATATGAATTATTGTCATTTTTAAATATTAAATGATTGATAATTTGATGAATACTTGACTTTTTACCAAATACTTTTACTTGGGTTAAATATGTTCAAGTAGAGGTATTTTTACTACAGTATAATTTTTGGGTACTCTACACATCTCTGTGTTGGGGTGACCAAGTTGTGGCCTGGGGACCAATGGTGGCCCTTTAAATGATTTTGTTCGGCCCAAAACTACAAATCAAGAATGTTAAAAATTTGTCAACAAACAGAAAATAATTTGATGTTTTTATTTTAATAAGGGAACCTCTTTTATGCTTTGGATTTTTAGTAATATTTCTTTTACTTGTGGTTTTTGTTATTTTTCATTAGCATGCTTTTTACCTTCAGGTCGTTGAGAAGCTTCATTGCTCTCCTGGTGACTCTCCTCTCCTCAAAGTCCTGGCTCCCCAGCAGAGACTGCAGGTTGGAAAAGCACCATGTTTTTAATCAGGGATGCTGCGCACATCGTCCAGCCAGCAGGGGGGAAAATTAACACCTGCCATCTGTTAGGAGCCAACAGACAAAAGCTTCCCTACCAGCTATTTTCAGACATTTCAGTTATTTAGAGTCAGAGAGGAGGCCAGCAGGAGGAGAAAAGCGACAGAAAGCGTCTGTTTCCTCAGAAGCACCTGGGTGTTGAGAGAAGTTGACTGAGTGCATTGCTCCACATTAGAGGGATGGACAAACATGGAGTCCTCTGACGGCAGGTTGGGATGAGACATATCTACGCCGAGTTCATTCTGACAGACACAGATCACAAAGCGGTAAAAAACAACACATTTTCAGGGGACACTTCCTGTTAGGGCTTACTTGGAAGATGGTAGAATTTGTCTCCTGACTGTCATTCATGAGGTCAAAGGCCATCAGCTCAGTGTTGCGAGTTATTTCAGTGTTTGCAGATGAATCTACAACGCTGGCGTCGCCTGTGAAGAGGGAGCTGATGTCTCCCTGAGCTGCAAGGAAGCCAATCAGAACAGGTAGAGAAAAACAAAAAATCTGCTGGAAAAAAAATTTATAAAATGTCTTAAAACATGCAGAGCCCCCTGGTGGCCAATGAGGGTTTTGTTTTCCCTTGTCTCACAAATGTATGACAAATTAGGATCACTGTAGATAAAAAACAAAAAAGGAGGCAAAAACAAAGTTTTATAGCTCCAAATGCAAAAGTATGTGAGAAAAAACTCAGATATTTTGCGAATAAACTCAGAAACTTTCTAAAAAACAAAAAAATCCTAAAAATTTAAAGTTTTTTCTAGACAATCTATGAAGTTAATGTAAAAAAGTTTTTATCTTGAAATTTTTCATCTTTGAGTTCATACATTTTCTGTTGAGTTTTTTTTGCAGAAATTTACTCCTTTTATTTCTGTAAGTCTTTAATAGTTTTCTGCTTTCTATAAATATTAACATCTCGTTTGTGATTTATCTGAAGTTTTATGTGTCTTTCTCTTGGATAAACACTGCAATCGTGAAAAATTGAAAAGCAAAACAGCAAAATTTTCTATTCTCACTCTAAAGGATAAACACAACAGAATCCTTCTGAAAGAAAGTAAATGAAAATACATTCAAACTCTATTTTTGAGGATAATCTGACAGTTTTGGTGCATCTGTTAGTCTGAAAGGTTAATAAAGGGCCATTTCTCCTTCACCAAAACATATTAAACGATTTACAACCAGTTTTCTGGACCAGAATAAGGAATCGTTTTCATTTTATGGCTCTTAATCTGGCAGATTATTTCACTTATAACGTGACATTTGACATTTTTCCCATGTTAAAAGTGACATAATCTGACAGTTAAACTAGTACTTTTTCATCAATATTAATAAATTATTGACTTAAAACAAAATATTATGTCTTGCTGAAAAGTAACTTGAGAGTTTTGTCTCATTTCAAGTATATTAATATATTTGCTCTAGAAATTAGACAAAAGGTTTTGTGTTTCTGCAGTGGATTGCAATAAGAAAATGCATTTATTTTAAGGCTTTTTATGCATCTTTATCAGGAGTTTCACGTTTGCACATTAATCACATTAATTCATATAATCGTACCTCCTCCTTTCTCTTGGCGCATCTGTTCAACCTCTTTTTCTACGCTGTAAAATTTCAAATGGAAGACACTTTTGGCAAAGACCTGCGAAGGCAACATCCATTTATATACAGATATAAGGTTTTAATACGGCAAAAAACAAAACATGCTGTGAGTTTCACCTCTTTAATGAGTGGATTCACCAGAGCGGAGCACGGTTTAGAGAAGAGTTTGTCGGCACCGCCGCTCTCCTTCCAGAGCATGAGCTGCACCGTCGGCGGGGCCATGTCCAACGGAGCGACCAGATCCGAATAATCTGAGATCTGCTCCCTGATGTCGTCGTTGCTCAGCTCTTTCGTCTGGTCAACCACCAGCTTACGTTTCCTCTTACCCACCTTTCTCTCAGAGTTTGCTAAAATGAAAAACAATTATTTTTTCAGAAATCAAAAAGGCGGCATGATTTCTCAGTCTCTTACGGACGATGCGACGTTTTTATGTGATAGTTGCAGAATAAAATTTTTGATTTTTGCAGCACCTCTCTCAAAAAGTTGATTTTTTTAAAGCTTTATTTTTACAGTTCAAATTGCTGCACTTAAGTATCCAAAAAATAATTTTAACATAATTATTATTTAAAGTGCACATAACATTACCAAGTAGCTTCTTGAAATATTAGCGCCAATACAATAAATCACGTCTTGAGGAATTGCCAAAATACAAAAGAAGAATTTGATATTAAAAATGAACATTAACTGGATAAACAGTAGAAGTAAGTCCTATAGAACTGGGCTTCAAATTATGGAAAGAAATAAAGTTTAGAAAGTTTACTTAAATCCAATTACATAATAATTTGGGAACGCGGTGTAATAAAAAGGATAAGTTGAGACCAAAGTATCAGACTGAAGAGTTTTATCATCCAGTTTTAGAAAAGGGAAAAACGATAAAATAAATGGAAATTATTGTTTTATAATTGATTTATTGCAGCAGATCCAGCGATTGCAACATCTCAGCTGATTTCTTAATGATCAGCTGAGATGTTGCAATCCATTTCCCATCTCTGGGAAATGGAGGATCCCAGTTCAAGGCGTTTGCTTACGCGTGATGGGAACGGGTTCTAAAGCGAAAACGGCCTCATCATTGGTCAGCAGCGTGGTTTCAGTTACCATCTCCTCAGCAACGCCGCAGTCAGCATCTGGAAAACACGAAGCGTTCATGAAACACGACCATCACACACATGAAAACTCAAAGACTTTGTTCCAGACATAAAAGTGCTGTTCTGTAAAACATCGTCACCGCTGTGAGGCTGATCATCCTGAACTGGAGAACCTTCTTTATTTTCACTTTGCAGCTCTTCCTGGATGAAATTCTGGGCTTCAGTCTGATTGATGGGATTCGTCAGGAAGTCTGAAGGGAAACCGAGAAGCAGCAGATCCCTTTAATCTATGACAAATTGTTACCTTAATGAAAAGAAACATCAGGGCTGCAGTATGCAACTTTTATTTAAAGAATATTTACATTTTTGTTGAAACTGCCACATGCAGCTCTGTAAAAGATTTAGAGACCATTTAGAATGATCAGTTTCTCTGATTTTACTTTTTATAGGTAAATGTTTGAGTAAAATTAACTTTGTTCTTTTATTCTATGAACTACTGACATGTTTCTGAAATTCCAAGCAAAAATTTAGTTTTTATTAGCAGAAAATGAGAAATGGTCAAAATAACAATAAAGATGCAGTTCTTTCAGACCTCAAATAAAGCAAAGAAAACAAGTTGGTATTCATTTAGAAACAACAGCACTAACGTTTTAACTCAGGAAGAGTTCAGGAATCAACATTTGGTGGAAAAACCAGGAGGTTTTCAAAGGGGTTCAGTGCAGTGGGCTCTTCATTTTTACCAGAGCTGTGTATTGTGACAGTATGGAAAAAATATCAGATCAAGCTCCTCAGCATTCTCCCAGCGCTAACTACAAACAACCAATCAGAGTTTGGAAGCGGATCTTAAAACTGTCAATCAGGCAGTTAGCATGGCCACCGATAATGGTGGACTAATGGTTTTCCTGTAATGACAAGTTGTTTCTGCACCATTAGCACTTTTAGCAGCATGAAGATAAGCATGACTGAGCGATAATACCCCCCTGTTTGGTTGTTTCTGGTCTGGAGCAGTGTGTTTCTCTATAGTAGCTCAGGGAGACGGTGGAAGAGATTAATGCTTTCATAGATTATCTGCTTAAATTCAATCTGTCAGGACATGGTGACAGATTAAACAAATTTGTTTTTTTATAAACGTTACGTAGTTCAGCTTCAACAAAACAAGGAAAATAGTTCAACTGTTTAGCTTTTTAATACAGTTTACCAATTGATTGGACTTAATAAAAGAACAAAAAGGGGATTAATTAGTTCAGCACACACTACCAAGTAGGTCGAATTCATTCTCCTCATCGCCAAAACCGTCTCTCTGTGCTGAAAAGTCAAAGCTTTGGTCCAGCAGTGTGTTTGCTTGGCTCTGTGACTCATCGCCTGTGAGAAAGAGCAAAGCGGGGGAGGAAAAGAGACAAAGACTAAATAAGAAGCAGCTCTGTCCTAGGAAATGTGGTGTCAAAACAAATGAATACTGCTTAATTAGCAGAGACTAAAACGATACAACTACTGTAAACATCAAACTCTGGAGGAGTATGAAAACAATCTGGTTCTCACCGATGTCTTGAAAGTTCAAAAACTGATGTCCGAAATCCTCTTTCAGAGTGATTTCCTCTGAGCGACACTGGTTCAGTGACACGTGGTCCATATCGATGTCACTTAGGTGATCAAAAATGAAGGAGAACATTTACATCAGAATTTCATACTGCTGAGTCATCATTTTGAAATGGTTTCCGTGGGAATTGGAAACATTTCCAAGAGAATCGGAGAACATATTGGTGGTGAGTGTTTGTGGAGCCTGAGCCGTCACCTGGGCAGAGGCAGCGGCGTATCAAAGGCGGTAAAATCCTCAACAAGAGTGATCGCCTTCACTGTCGCCTCAAGCCCTTCCACAGGCATATCAGTCTGACCTGACATAAAAAACATCAATGTTGCATTAATGGAGAAGGAACTATTTAAAATATAAATGTATTTATATTAGACATTTGATCTATGCTATCCTGTGTTTAACTAATTTCTAGTTTTCTGAGGCTTTTGGTCAGACTACCTCAAAGTGATTCATACTACTTTTTAGCTATAAATTTGCTGTAAATTTTATTTTTAACACATGTTGCTTCTAAGTGTCTGACATACTCTTCTTAGGTGAAACTTAAAAATTTCTGGGATTTTAATGTTTTTTCCATTGATTTTCTGTGAAACACTTTGTATAGTTTTGTGTACAAATGAACTTACTCAGTCAAAACAAATGGTTGCTACACAAGCTAGGGAAAAATGAACAAACTCCAAAATTTCTATCACCAATTTTTGGCAAATAAGAACAAAAATGATATCACAGCAGTGATCAGGGTTTAGCTCCAAACACCATAATAAAATACACACCGCATGTAAGTAAATAAGGTAAGACATAAATATATAAAGCTGTAGGAAACACTACTTTGAAAAATATTGTTTTATAATAAACATTACAAGGTTTACCCTTTCAAATTTTTTCTAACGCTGTTACATGCAGTTTTTAGAGATGTTCTTTTGTGTATGTGGAGTTTTAAAATAAAAACTTGAAAAACAAGTTGATTTTTTTGGTAATTTTATCCAAGTTATGGGGGAAATTGAGATTCTTAGCTTAGAAAATGGGTCAAAAATTATAAGTCTGAAAATCTCCCCAAAATCTTTATAAATTATATCTTCCATACAAACCCCAGCTGTTTTACTTTTCTTGGAACTTCTAAAATATTACAATCAACTTTTATAATGAATTACTACAAATGAAAAAATTAAACAAAAATATATTTATATGCTAAAAAGTAAAAATACTTGTTACCTGGCCTGAATGCCATTTTAATTTTGACCAGGGCATCACTGCAGTCTGCAAGGAGATACTTTGTCTTCCTACAGTAGATTCTGACCACGCCAAGCAGAAGATGTCCAGAAGTCCTCAAACCAATTTTCATCTGGAAAAAAAAATCAGATTCACATCTTTAAAATCAGCTGTTTAATTAACTGGATTTAATAAATGGATATATTTAATTCTAGAAGGTTTAGATATGTATTTTTAGTAAGTAAATGGTACCGTAGGGGAAAGAATGTCTCTGATGGATGTTTCCAAGTTGCATTCAAACACATGGGCCTTGGTGAGTTTCTTGTCCCAGTGCGCCGCCAGCCAAATTTTGGCTAATGGAGCTCTTTTGGACGTAAACAGTTGCGTGAAGAACATCATTGTGAAAGGATTAATATGACCTGGTATATAAAAACAAGGAAATGTCAAGCTATGTCTTTGTATTAACTTTACAGCAACAACACTGTGTATCGTTTGTGCTCGGTTAGGTTAAAGTCAGCTAATGCTAGCTGTCACTAGCGCTAGCTGCTAAAAATCCGGGAGCTATAGGTCCAGTTTTATGGGTAAAGACATGACGTCGGTAGAAATGTAATGTTTCATAATCTAGAAATTAAATATAGACGTTGTAAGGGAGACTATATCGACGGTATCACGAGCACGACTTACCTTTAGTTCAAGGGAAAACAAATTTTGACAACCATTAGTGAACGTCAGGACGAGACGTATTTAGTTGCTAAGCAACCACCACTTCCGTTCCAGAAAAACAAACGACTGAGTCATTTTAAAATCTGTAATTATTTTATTGCTCGAAGAAAGACAACCAGCAGCGTAGATACCTATTATATGGACGAGGAAAATAAATTAATAATAAATAAATAAATAAATAAATAAAATGATCAGTGTCAACTTTTTCCTCGACGAGACGGAAGCTCGGAGGTTTTGGGTGATGTTCGAGATTTTTCGGCTTGATTCGACAGTTAGACACTTCCCTGTATCTGTGTCTTCCCTGTAACTGTTATATCAGAAACGACTATTTACATCTGTTGGTTAATGCGCAGGACAAAAAGAACGGAATGCCTGTGAGCCGATCAGAACAAAGATGGCGGACTTCCGTGAAAAACATCTTCAAAGCAGCAGTAAGTATTTATTATTTTCAGAAACGTTATGGCAAAATATTATTTGATAGGTCCTGTTACACTATTAAAGCTTAACAGCTCTTTTTATTTTTAATAATATAGTTTAAAGTACAAGTTCACATCACAGAAAAGAAATTCATGTTGAGTCCATTTTGTTTAAAAGTCTCGTTCTTCATTTGGAGGTTTGCATTTGTTATTGTAGTCATTTATAAAGGAGTCAGATTTATTAGGGTTGCCCAATGGGCTAATAAAATCAATAAGAAGTACCTTAATAATAATAATAATAATAATAATAATTAAAATATCAGATTTTAATTTATACTATCAACAATAAATAGGAAAGTAAATTTAGTTAATAAAAGCAATGTTGTTTTTAAGAAGTGTACAAGAATGTGCACTCCTTGTATCGATCAAAGGAATAATACAAGGAGTGTATATTCAAAGACAAAACCAATGTTCAGAGTGAAATAGCACATTTCAAGAGAGATTACAAAGTGATGTGCAAAACAAAAATGAAATAATTAAACCAAAATGTTTATGCAATAAATAAACCCAATAAACTGGTGTTTACCTAGGAAAGAATCTAGCTTTTCTTTACGGTAGGCATAAATCCTAGTTTAAGCCTGGGATTTATCTGAATGTATTGGCTTTTGCTAATCATTTTCTTTGTAAATATTTTTTAACCTTTTTCTCAATATGATAACATCTTGGGACAATTAAAATGTTAGAACTTGAAAAGGCTTTTTTAATTAGGTGAACTTTTCAAATGGATAAAGATTTTGGCAATAAATAAAAGTCATCTTCATGCCCAATAAATGAACAAAATGTCAACTTTCACTGCACAAATTGAAGCATTAAAACTTCAATAATTAGGGAAATCCAGTCTGAAGATCAAACAAGTTTATGGAAAAACAAGACGTTTGGTGGATGTTATGTTTGTTCGCTTCTGTTTGTATTCAGCAGAGGGCGCTCTAGCTCCAAAAAACAAAATTTAAGCACATTATCGTGCAAAGTGGTAAGATTCTGGCTTTCCTTTACAGTAGATTATTAATTTACTGCCATATATCTCATAAACTTGTCAACTGTAATAATTTCATCTTGTCTATAAAAATGTAAATATTCATAATCCATTCAGTAAGATTTTCTTTTGGGGTTTTTTCTAGTGGATTTTGCAAGGTAATATTTACAGAAAGTTTTAAATTGGTTTTGTCACCTCATGTTCTCCATTTCTTATAGATAGTGAAATCATTATTTGGTATGAATTTGAATTGCAGCATTAAGTTAAAACTCACAATTCAAGATTAATTAACTTGAAAACAGCTTGTCATTTGTTAAATCAACTTCATAAACTTTAATTTCTGAGTTAAAACCCAAATAGTTTAGTTGTTGCATTTTCAAGGCAACAAGTGAACTTTCATTTCCCAGTTAAACCACCTTCAGATGTTTTACAGTGAAATAGACATCAATAACATGATTATTTATTGAGTCTAATCAAGTTTCAACCAAAATTCAGCAATAATCTTTGTTTCATTCCTTACTTAACAATTTTCTTTGCAAAAGTTAAAGAGATAAAACTGCAGTTTTCTGTTTATTCAGGCATTATTTCATTCAGGTGAGACAAAATGCTAAAATTTAATGTTTTTTTTTTTTTCTTTTAATTCAGCAAGTTATAAAAAAAATTACCCCTTTCTGTTTCAGAAAGACAGTTAGAACTTTTCATACAAGAGCAAAGTCAGATTTTTAAGAAAATGTCCGCTTGTCTATTAATTGTCAGTCGATTGATGAGATAAATTAAGTTTAGATGAGCTCATTAGTTGATAACTTGTGTTTGTAACAAAGTTCAGATTCTTCTGGTCACCATTCAGACAAAAATGATTTTAGCCTCTCATTAAAAAATGAAGAACATTTTCAGATTTTCCTACATCCAGCCTCCATTCTGCCACATGTCGAGATGACCTTGGGGAACTTGCATGGCGATGTGGGAATATGTTGGTGTGACCATTAGTTAATTAGTCAGCTGATTCTTAGCTGCCTTTTTTAATTTATAATAATGCAATGTTTGACTTGTTCCTCCTTGCTACTGCTCAGTTCTGTGTAGAAACTTCAGGCATTGTGGTTTGCATTTTCAAGACTTCCGTCTTCAGGATTTTAATCAGACGTCTTTTATCCTTGGGGCAGTTAAAGTAAATTTTAATTGACCGAAACATCAGTTTACTTGGCTTCTGTAACTGGCCTAATGTTTTATTCTATATAACATTTTTCATAAAATGTGGAATAGATGTTTTTCCTTGTTAAATATGGAATAAATGCATTCATGTGATATTACAATGTGTCGTAGCCTGAACTCTGACACTGAGCATATAAAGCAACCAAAACACTCTAATAAAAGTTTGCATTTTTAAATCTGTTCTAGGTTGCTCAATTGTTTCTTTTTAATGATTCTTAATGACTATCCAGTGCATCATAATAATTGTTTCAGTTGTGATTATTGCAGAAACCTGGTGGAAATAGAAATGGAGTTCTCAGAACAGAGGTAAAGTCAACAGCCCAGAACACAAAAAACATTATTTTTTCCCCTCTTCTGCTCTGTTTCCTTTCTTTTCTTTTTTTACTCTTACAGATAAACACACATTTAGTATTTACTGTTTTCCTTCAAGGCAGCAATCCTGGGCTAAGAATTAAACACAGTTAAATTAATTTCTGCTGTTAACTTGATGCCTGGAGTGGCACAGATGCACCGCAGCACTTGATGCGTCAAGTCACGGTCTGGATTCACTTCCAGAGAGCGCTTCATGGGAATTCAGGGGGAACGAGTTTATGTAAGAGAATGAGACTTAAAAGAGGAAAGAAGCATGTAAACTCATCTCTGATTCTGACTGAAGTAATTCTCCAACTTCAGCTCTGTGAGGATTCATTGCAGAAAAGGAGATTTTATTTGCATAGCACATTTTCAGCGACAGCGCAAATCATAGCTCTTTACATAATTAAAGGGAAAATTAAACGAGAACTATGGAAAAACTTTACATTGCAATGGCAAAGCAAAGGAAAGAAATGAAAAATAGACAACAGTTTATGATGTTCCAGTTGTTGTTAATAGAAAGCAACTCTAATTTGGATTTTTAGCCTTGGTTTAAAGCAGAGGTCTGCAACCTGCAGCTCGTTGGACCTTCCACTATGACTGAAAATTATTTAAAGGTTTCTTGTTTGTATATATTTATCACGCAATGTAACAGCTTCAATTATTGATTTAGAAATATTACATTTAGAAGAAGATGTGTTAATTTGGAATCCATCTTAATAAAAGACTTATACTTTCTCTATTTTAGGAGAAATAAAACCAAACCAGAAGTTTGTTACATCTTTTTATTAAATGAGTTTTACAAGACTCCTTTTTTTAAAAAGTCAGTAATAGCGTTACTTATGCTCTTGTTTACAAACACATAAAGCCACACAGCAGTGAAAAAAAAAAAGAAAATGGATTTAAATGTGTTACTAATTTCCAGAAAAGCAGATTTTGGGAGCACCATGCAGGACATACAATATGATCATTTCCTCATTTATTTCAGTTTAAGGCTTTTATTCACATTAGTTGCCAGGAAAGATGAGCAGGACAGGGATGAAAGGAGCTGCAGTGGAATCTGTTTTACATAAGCGGCTCTGATGATGAACAAATAAAAACATTTGAGCAGTTATCAAAGTAAATCTGTCTTTGTCAGCTTGTAAACTACTTTGGAAATCCAAGTTTTTAATTTTTTTCAAAGTCTTTCCCTCCTTTTGCAATGATATAAAAATCTGCAAATTCTATCTGGTTATGTTGTGTGTAAAAAATCTAACTTAACACAAATCTACTTTTTTATTCACATAGTTTGAATGGATTCAGCCTGAAAATAGAGAAAACACAAATGAACCAAGTAACAATTGGAATCGATCAGTTTTCCTCTTAATGGGTCTGGGCAGTTATTAGCTGCGTTTCCATTACCAACACGCGCAAAACTTTGTTGATGTTCCAATGATGTCAAATTTTGCAATTGTGTGTTTTCATTAAAAAAGAAATTAAATTAAAATTGCACGTGAATAAGTTTGTTGAGGTGATAAGTCATGAAAAAAATTATTCGCCATCACCTTTCTACCACTTCCTGTCGTCATCTTCGTCTTTTCCACCACTTGCTTTCAAACGTGATGAGAAAAAAAGTGTTTCTGTTGGAGTTTTGTGCAAAATACAGAAAAAATGAATGAATAGTCCTAAAGCGTGTGTTCTTTATATTAAGCAAATTTATTTTATCCAATTTGCAGTTATATTGTCAATGGAAATGCAACTGTTGAAAGATTAAAATGCATTTTTTTTACTTAACTGCATCAGAACTAAAACACTCACTTACTGACAGATTCACTCATTACATTTTATTTTCTTTCATGTTTTAAAGTCCTGTTTCTGTTTCTACCTTTGGTTTAAATGCCATTACAAGAAAATTAACGCCACTGCACCATCGTCGTTGACACAATTTGATCATTAACTAACTTAAGCTGCCACAGATTATTTGGACAAGCTGAATAATGTAACTATCAGAGCTGCAGCTTCCACACACCGTTCTACAATTCAGCTAAAAGTTACTCATACCCCTGGCAGATTTGACTTTTTTTTCCGTTCAAGCAAGACGCTTGTTTCTAGAAGTGAGACAGGCATCTAACTAAAGATATTAAAACAATATAAAGATATTTTAAATTTGAAAATCAACGAATGTATCAATTATTTATGTAGATTTTATTTACTAGTGGCACACCAAATTATTTATACCCTCCTGAACAATCAGTGGAAATTATTGGCATTACAACAATCACCTCCCTTTATATGTTTCCACTGATATTTTGACAGTTTATCTTCAGTGATGAGATCCAAGTTTTTGAGTTTGGAAGGCCTCGTTGCCATTACGCTAATCTTTAACTCAATCCACAGATTTTTTTGTTGTGATCATATTCAAGTGTAAATGTAAATCAACCAAGAGTACAACTACTTTTGGTTGTAACAGATGCTTGACTCATGTCAGGATGCTGGATGCCTGAAACTGGTGGCTTAACTTTCTTACTTATTACTTTGGTTTATAATTATTTAACCACTCAAACTTTGGACTGTCAGCTGTCACAAAATATAAATAAGAAGTAAAAATGACATCACCACAAACGTGATATATCTAGTCAAGACACAGTTGAAGAATGCAATGAATTTCACACCCTTGATCCAAACACGCATGCACTATTCAGAAACTTGAGCAGATTAGAAACAACTCACATACTTCAAAATCAAAACAGGACTTTGTGTTCCACAAAATCTCCTTAACTTCCTCACAATTAGACAATGTTACACCTAAAACTTGTTTCCAGAATCAATGGAAACCACAACGAAAGGCAGCATTAAAATAAAAGAAAGAAAAAAGAAAGAAATTGCTGAAAAGCAAAAAAATGGTGCAATGATGATACTTGTGTACACTGCAAAACACAAAATCCTACAAACATTTCAGCAAGATACAGGAGCTGGTATAAAGTTGATAATTCTTTAACTTTGATGAAAAAGCACTCGGTCCACTGACAGATTATTTCACTTATAACAAGACATTTTTCCCATGTTGTAAGTGAAATATTCTGTACTTTTTCAGCAAGTGTCTGTATTTTGCTGAAAAGTTACTTGCAAGTCAATTTTGTCTCATTTCAAGTGTACGAAGATATTTACTAGACCAAAACTACTTGGTAAGATTTGGTGTTTTTGTATTGTGTTTGTTTATTTTTTAATGAATCCTAGTTGTAATGGTAACAACACATTCACATAGAGGTGTTCAAGTCAACAGGGAGTTGTGATTTTAAGTTGAGAAACACTTTACAGCAGCACATTTACCTTCTTTCTTATCATGTGATCTCCTGTGCCTCTGTTTCCCCTTTTACATGAGAAACAAAGTGTCCCTGATCCAGCAGTAGCACCACTATGTTAGTTTTTACAGATTTTGAGTCCCAAATGTCTGTTGGATAAAATAGGACCGCCAGCAACCTTAAAGTGAAGTAAACCTTGAGACAAACATAAATGTCAGTGGTAAATCTATTCAGACTGACTCAGACCAGTGCAGATTTGTCATTTCAGTCCTTCAGGATTTCACAGCAGCTCATTGCAGTCCTGTGGAGTTGCCATGTTTAGATTGAGCAGGAAACGGGTTACAGCAGGTCTTTTCTACTGTTTGAAGCATGTGTCCAGAGCTGTCTGCTTTGTGGAATCGGAAAGTTGCTCCGTTAGATGAAATCTGTTCCTGGTTTGGCTGAGAGCTGACTAACTGTCACCTCTGTGTAGGTGGATCCCGTCAGGACGCAGGCGGTCTTCTGCGGAGTGGTCACATGACACAGCGCTGCATTCTCGGTGCAGTTCAAACATGCCCCGTAGCTATCTTGCTGACCATTTGAGAACCTTGTGGAGGCACTCGTGTCCTTATTGCGCTGTGGAGTGAAGCTGAATTGCTCCTGCGGCTGTGGACTACCCCTGTAGATCATCTGCCGCAATGTAGACGTGTCTCTACATAAACACTCACGGAAATTGGGCTTGCACAGCAGGTAGACCATTGGGTTGTAGATGGTGGAAGACTTGGCCAACACTGCTGCCAGGGCGAACACAGCAGGAGGGACGGTTGTGGCGTCTCCGAAAGCAGCCCACATCGCCACGACAGCGTAAGGCGTCCAGGCTCCCAGAAAACCAATGCACACTGCTATGGACAGCTGTGAAGAACGACAAGCAGAGAAACAGACAGATAATGACCTACTATATTGGAAAACTATTTAGCTTTTTTACATTTTGTCTCCTTACAATCATAAACTTCTGTTTTATGGGGATTTTATGTCATAATACATCACAGAACAGTAACAAAAGTCTTTAACAACATTTAGCTTATGACTGGCCTAAAATCCTTTAAAATACAGAAATCTGAAAACCTAGACAAACATTTTGTTTCAGGGAATTCCTATAGTATTTAGTAACTTTAGATTCCAATTGATTGCATTGCATTTAATAAATGTAAGTGCAAATGCACAGAACATTTAGAAAACCATCTATATAATCTACCACTTTATAGTAATGCACTATTTTGTCTTGGTGTATCACATAAAATTTGATTTAAATCCGCTATACTCTGAGGTTGGTTTCACAACACTTTAATAAAAGCAAATATTGATTCTCTTGTCTCTTTTCTGTCATTTTTAATGTTGCAAATGTAAAATACATGACAAAAACAAGCAAGTAAAATCTAATACATCCTTAAAAGGGACCCATTATGCAAAATTCACATTTTTATACTTTCATTTTTGTCTCAGCTTCTTCTAAAAACAGCCAGTGTTCAGAAAAAAAAACCTACCTAGTAACTAACCAGCAAGTTTGGTCAGCTGGTTTTACCAAAATAAGCGCTGCATAATGGCTGCTGGAAAAGACAAGTGTTTTGTTGTTGACCGAGGGTCTATTCTCACCAGCCCTGTTCAGTCTGCCTTAGTCGAACTCCAGTTTGTTTGTCGAGAAAGTCTGGTTCGTTTGTGCAGATGTGAATGCACAATCAAACTTTTATGCAGATCAAACTGAGAACTCTAGTCCGCCTAAAAACCAAGGTCAGTTCAGTTTAAATGAACTCTCGCACTCTGAAAGCTGGACGTAAACTATAGCACATGGCAAACAAAACAAAGGCAAGAGCCTGGTGCTAGCAGGTCTTTTACCGAAGACAAAAGAGAAATCCAAAAATTGCAAAATTTTTGTTTAAATTTTGTGAAGATGGAAGTTGCGCTCATCATCCACAGGTGAGGAGTTGAATAGGGTTTTCAATTAGTTTGGATCATTTGACTCGGGGCAGTAAAAGCAAATCGCTGGAGTTGAAATTTGAAGTGAATTTGGTCCCAAACAGAACCGAGTCCAACAGACTAAGAGGTGTGAAAATATCCTTACCACTCTGTAAATGGTTTTTGTTGGTTGTGCAGGAGGCTGTACTTCTTCTACTTTTGGGTCTAATTCAGGGTCAAAGGTATTATGGTCACATCTGTTTCCAGTAATTTTTATGTCTGAGTGTTAAGGTTGAGTTTGGGGGCGTGGCCAGCAGCAGCTTATTTGGATTTAAAGTGACAAAATGCCCTAAAACTGAGCAAAACTAAAATCTAATTGTCAAATAAAAGTAGTAAACATGTTTTGTGTGGCCTGTAGATCTATCCTAACCTGTTCATAATAGGTCCCCTATAAGTCCTGTCAACTGCCAAAGCATGAACTCAGTGTTGCCTCTGCATCAGTGACAGCCACATCCTCTGACCTTCACTATGAGAGCGTGTGCATTGGTGGTCTTGGTCTGGGGTGACACATGCTGCTGAACCGCCTGACGCGATCCCCGCACGGTCAGCAGAATGAAACTGTAGGAGAGGAAGATGATGGTGCAGGGCAGTGCATAGCAAAAGACAAAAAGGCAGACGATGTATGTCAAAGCCAGAAGCTCCTGGTTGGGTGCGTGCCAGTCAATGCAGCAGGCTGTGCCATAAGGTTCAGCGCTGTAATGCCCCCACTGTGCCAGGGGCCCCACGGCAAACACAGATGCGTAACACCACACTCCGGCCACCAGGAGGCGGGCGTGTGAAGGCGAGAACTTGTTCCCTGTGAGGGGAAATGTGAAATAGACTTTACTAGATTAGAGATGAAAGTCTACAGAGTTTAAAAAAAACAACAACTCTGTTGCTTGTTGCATTATGTCCTCACCATGAGTAGGGAAGCAGACTTTAAGGCAACACACCAAGGAGAGGGCAGTGAGGTTTGTCAGGCTGCAGAGACCAAACAACACTCCACACATGGCATAAAGCTGGCAGGTAATTTCTCCAAAAAGCCACCTGCACACAAGAGAAACGAGATGGAGATATGATGGATCTCTACTGGGGATTAATGGCTTCTTAAATTAAAATGAGTTCCAATAAAGCCCACTTAGACCTCCTTTTAGGGTTGTCGTTTGGCCGCCATCCATACTTAGGAGGTTGATAAAAACAAAGATGGCGGCAGCGCCAGGACAGAACAGAAAAGAGAAACAGTCCAAACAGAGTCCGGTGTGGGACGCAAAATGTGCTTTATGCGAAAAGCTTCTTAAGTTTAGTTGGTTGATTGATAAAATCAGTCAACTTTAGATTAGTTCACTAATTGATAACTGGCATCCTGTTTTCTGTCTTATTAAAAAATAATTAAAAGTGGGAATCTGAATTGTCTGCGTTCGTCTTTTTTAATTTAAATCAACTTGTTTACTGACAAAGACAAACAGATACCTGTGCGAAAAGGCCGATGGTATGGCCAGTGGAAACAGAGACAGCGTCATCCCGAGGTCGCTGATGGAGAGGTTGATGATGAAGAACTCTGCTGGTTTCAAAGTTGATCTCTTGTGAAAAGCAACAAGCAGCAGAAGGCAGTTGCCTATGAGGGACAGGACACCTTTGGGGGAAAAAGGAAAAAAAAAAAAGCAGGATGGCGAAAAGACTAAATGTCAGGAGAAATATCAGCGCGGCAAACATCGGATCATTGTGTTTACTCACAAAACAAGCTGTAGACGGAACCCATGAGGATGTCGTGCTCCTTGGAGATGCTCGAGACAAACAAAGAGGCTGCGTCTGAAGCATTTTCCATCTAAAATGTTTACACAACCACACAAATTAGATAATCTCAAATAATGCTTTAAGTGACTGGAGAATTTATTTACTGGAACTCTACAGTAGATCGATGTTGAAGGGTTGACTGGAAGCAGTGGAAAACAGTCAAATACGGTCATAATAACAAAACAAAAAAAAATCCCCATCTATTTCAAGCTGTGGTTTAAATTGTTTCAGTTGAAACCAGAAGTTTACATACAGCAAATAAGAAGAAGCATATATGTTTTTTCTCCCTCTGTCTGAAGCTAAATCAGACCAAATGTGTCTTGTTTTGGTCAATCAGAATGACCAAAGTTGTTTCTATTTCTATAAAATGTCAGAAAATTGAGAAATTTCAGACAAAATCTCAAAAACAAAATTTTTTTGCTAAGTTTAGCAAACAGAAATAATTTTGGTAATTCTATCCGACCTAAAACGAGAAGTTTGATCAGACTTAACATCAGATGGTGATACAAAATATGTCTTTTTATTCAGTACATGTAAGTGTCTGGTTTCAATTGTTTATCCAGTTGTGAAATAAACACTCAAATGTTATTTAAGCTTGATACTTTATCAAACTTAAATAATGAAAAGTTTTATAGATTTCCGTCTCGATGTAAAAACAAAGTCTTGCCGAGTATTTTTGATCTAATTTCTAGTGAAAATATCTTAATGCACTTGAATTAAGACTTACAAGTAACTTCTTTGCAAGATATAGGAGTTTGATTTAAATAAATAACTACTTAATGTTGTTAAAATCCACTGGCAGATTATTTCACATGGGAAAATGTCTTACCATAAGTGAAAAAATCTGCCAGTGGAGCTAGTATGTTTTTTGCCATTATTAAATAATTATTTGCCTAAAACAAGCTCCAATATCTTGCTGAAAAGCTACTTATTAGTTTTGTGTTAGTTAATGTCTAATACTAGACATTGCATTAGAAAATACTTTGTAAGATTTGATGTTTTTGCAGTGTATTGCGATACTGGCCATGTATTTATTTGTTATTGAGTCGATATCAAAATATGTAGGAGGATTTCTCTGCTTTGTTGTTGGTTCTGCAGGTGATTCTCAAAGCCCTCAGCCTTGGTTTTATGTATCCAAATAGCATTGCACCAAACTCAAACCTTTGCAAACCCAAGTTGTGCTGCCATGTTATTTGTATTATTTCAATTCTAAATGTACAGAGAAACATGCAGAGCAACACAGGAAGAAGGATGAAATTAAGAGTATCCTGAATGAACAAATTGGCTCAGAACTCCACGATGACTTCACTGTTGATGACATTGCAAGGTGACGCTTCGAAACACTTGGCTCTTTATCAGACCTCTCTCTGTCTGATGAGGAGCCAAGTGTTTGAAACGTCACCTTGCTGCAGTGAAGTGGTTTAATAAATGAGGACTTCTGCAGTCTGGAACCTTTATGTTCATTCAAAACCCTTCAGAGGTTCTTAAACTGCTCCCTTTTTGTCTTATTCTTCTTAACTTTAACATGTTAACAGAATTTTGGATTTTGTTCTTGGGTTTTTTTCTCATCCAAGAATGAAGAACTTTAAATAGTTTGACCAGATTGAGGTGCAACAACAAATTGCATCTCTGATGTCGTTGCTGACGTCTTTCCTTCTTGGCATCAAAACAAACCTGTTACTTTAAAATTTACTCATAACTAACCTATAACTTTTCGGCAAGATGTATAAGCTTGTTTTAGGTCAATATTTATATAATATCAAGGAAAAGGTTTTGTTCCATTGGTCAATTATTTCACTTTTAACATGAGAAAAATGTTAATGAAATAATCTTCCAATGCAGGTCGTGCATTTTCATCAATATTAAGAAATTATTAACCTAAAGCAAACTCCTATGTCTTGCTGGAAAGTTACATATAAGTTAGTTTTGTCTGATTTCAAGTTTACTGCAATGTTTGTTCTAGAAACTAGACCAAAAATACTACTTGGTAAGATTTTGTGTTTTTGCAGTGTAGAAACCCAGGTCAGCTGGTTTTACCAGTATGCACTATACAATGGCTGGTGGAAAAGGGAAGAGTTTTGTTGTTTGTTGCAGCCCTGGGCCTTAAGGGCTGCGAGAGGTCCCGGGTTCAAATCCCGGATGAGCCCCCAATTGTTACGACTGGCTCAAGGTCATAACACAAACAGGAGACCATGCAGTGGCTAAAGTGCATAAACAAATATTTATGAACAAAAACAACAATTGGTTGTGGATGTCAGAATCAGTGGTGCAATGCAAATGCTTGGATGTGTTGTATGAGTGCATATGGAAGTGTTGAAGTGCAAAAACGACAAACTCAAATGTGCAAAAGGAGGGGAGCTGAGGCCTTGCAACAGAGTGCCACAAGCGTGAAGAGCAGAGTGGATGCCCAAGGCGACCCAGAAGGTGAAGATGGCCAGGTTTAAATGCTCTGTGCTCCAAATGAACAAATCAGCAGCACCTGTAAAGGGGAGGAGCACAAAGAGACAAAAAGACACCTGCAACCCAGCCCTTAAAGGCCAGGGCAGTAACATTGTTGTTGACTTTCCATCCAGAAACCACTTGATATATTCTTGTTTATTGTGCAGAAGGTTCTACTAATCATTTTCAAAGATGTACAATTTCATATATTGTGCATTTTTAAGGCCCCAATTTAGTTTTATAGACTCACCTCAGGACACTAGATGCTTCAAACTTGTGGGAAGACTAATGAATGTCAGAATAATTGTCTGTTTGCTACGTAAATTTTATCTTTGATGTTTTCTCAATACCAGTATTAAGATTTGGTCCAGACTTATTCCTGTATTGTGAGTTTTAGGCATCATCACACCCCTTGAAATTGGGTATCTTTTATCTGAATAAATTCCCAAAGGTATCCTGTATAAGAATTACTAAAACTACATCAGTGATAACAGTTTGACTGAACTCTTCAACCTTTTCTGTGCTGCTCTCCTGCTGTTCGTAACTCAATATTTCAAACCCACACAATCAGATGGAGGAACAAATGAAAATAGATTTTCTTTGAATAATGACAAAAATAAATAATCTCTTGCAAAAGATGAAAAGCCATTTTTGTTTTAAATCCAGATGGAGTCAACAGGCTTGACAGATGGAAAAAAATGACAAAACCTGCGTCTTTTAGCTCTTGCAGCTGATGCATGTGGGACTGAAAACAAAACGGCTGCAATAATTAATCACTGCTCTGTTCAAATCTCTGCTGATTCTCGAATGTTTCCAACAGGAAATGTTGCTGTAACATTTTAAAATGATCAAAGAAAGACTGTTCCGCCTCAACGAAGAGCTTAGCATCGCGCACAGATTTCAACGAGTTATTAAATTAACTTCATATAGTGTTGGAGGAATCCTGATAATTTCTTCTAAACGTTTATTTATCTCAACAGGTTTTTAAAAACAAGAACTATCCTTCCTTCCTTAGGCTGTTTATTTTTAAGATTATAAGTTAAAAATGTGTTTTCACAT
Organism: Poeciliopsis prolifica; assembly: GCF_027474105.1. Taxonomy (NCBI): domain Eukaryota; kingdom Metazoa; phylum Chordata; class Actinopteri; order Cyprinodontiformes; family Poeciliidae; genus Poeciliopsis; species Poeciliopsis prolifica. The sequence continues at coordinate 7,083,022 of NW_026562398.1, forward strand.
TTACAGATATTCCCTATTCTGGCAAAAATAAATAAACAAATACAAAATTAGACAAAAGTTTCTTTAGATCAGAGTTTGATGAGTTTCTCATATGTTGTCAATCAGCTTCAAAGCAAAGGATTTATTTCCTCTAATCACATTTAATTTACAATCTAAGAAGGACTAATTACATCAATTAAATCACCATTTGCAAACGACTTCCTGTATTTACTCAGAATTTAGTCTTTGAAATGATTTTAAGACAGATTTAAGCAAAGTGTGTTTGAGATTTGAGGAACAAATTGAAGCTAAAACTCATCAATTTGCTGAACTCCACCGATGTTCTGCAGAGGCACATTTCATGACAGAGCAGCTATGATGTCCAGTTAATTTGATTCCTTCTGTGAAAGAAGAGCGCTGACCTCCAGATGGTGACACCAAGCATAAACCATGCAGTGGCTGCCGGACGCGCATAAGAACCCGTCGTTTCATTCCTGATTGGCGTCCGCATCGCTCCTGAAACATGGAAAACGCCGAGGTAAACGTCTTAAACCGATGCAATTTATTCCTGCTGTCAGGACGATGACTAATCTGCTCTGCGTGAGTTTGCAACAAGTCCTGTGTCATTAATGCAGTGACATTTATGACGGCACTGAAAATAGGACTGTCACTCATAGGCGTTAAACGTCTGAAATGAGCAGCAATTTAAAGGGCCGAGAGTCAGGGAGCGCGGCAGTAAGCGGCCATCTGCAGGAAAATCTGTGTCAGGGTTAAACGGTGACCTGCTACAGTTTCTTGATCAGGATACAAAACATGATTTTAACATTCTTTTGCACAGAATCGTTCCGAGATAATGAGATTTTAGTCTACTCTGTTCTGCCAACTTTGAGTTGTTTGAGGGGCTCCTGTCTCTTTAAATCCAAATAAAGCTGGCCACGCCCCCAGCTCAATGGTTACGTTTGCTGCAAACAGATGTCCAATTATACAACTGCACATATTTGAAAAGCATTAGCAGATCCTCCTGCACAACCAACAATAATCCAGTAAGTGGCTTCTTGATGGAAAGTCAACAACAAAACACTTATTTTTTTCCAGCAGCCATTGTACAGCACATACAGCAGTAAAACCAGCTGATGTAGGATGCTGCACTACAAAAACACAAAATCTTATGAAGTATTTTTGGTCTAGTTTCTAGTACAAACATCTTAGTATGCTTGAAATAAGATTGAACTAACTTATATGTAACTTTTCAGCAAAATGTAGATGCTTGTTTTAAGTCAATATTTTCTTAAAATTGATGAAAAAGTGGTAGTTCTGCTGGCAGACTATTTCATTTATAAATAACAAGACATTTTTCTAAAGTTATTTGGAAATAATCTGCCAGCAGAAAAAGTACTGTCAGAGTTGAAGGCCTCACAGTTATCATTGATTTTAGACGCACTTTTACTTGCATGTCTTGTAAATTGAACATGTCTCCACCACATTTTACTGCTGTTGAGGCGAAGAGCGGCCATATTGAAAAGCAAAGCTATTTTACAGATTGTTACTGGGGATTGTTGGAGTTGCTCCCAGTTTCCCAGTGACTCCTTTAGGTGTTTCAGTTAATTTTTTCAATTAAGAAGTTGAGCATAACTGGAACGGAGCGTTAAAGTTTTTGAAGCCGCTTATTTTCCAAACACCAAAAAACATAAACTTATTGCCAGAAAACAGCTGTTTGTTTTGTTTTTTAGTGCTTGGGTTGTTTTTAGAAACAGTTTAGACCCAAATGGAAGTACAAAAACTTACCAAAATATAATTTTTGTACAATAGATCTTCTTCAAATTTTATTTCTACCATCGTATTCTTTGACCTTTATGGCCTTAAAGTGGCATCAGCAAGATTATCAGTGATCGTATTTGCTTAAATAACAGCAGTGATTACATAATGGCGCTCATGGTACAGTATGTTCACGGACAGTTTGCGCCTTTGACATATCTTGTGTTTGTGTTTTGGGATGTTATGTGTCACTCTGCATCTTTTACGCTTGGTTTAATTGGGCTTCCCGGCCCCCTGGGGCACCAACAATGTTTTCATCAGAGCTCTAACATTTTTATGCTTTTTCTGTTACTTTTCACAATTCACCACAGTTTCCAAAGCACTAAATCTAAAATAATTTTCATCTCAAACAAGCTGCTAACAGTCTGCTGTTTTTGTTTTGACAGTCACATTCAACAAAGCAGCTGTTAAATGACAAATGAATACTACCCCAATCTAGATTTTATTGTATGCGATAATCTGGTGGGTTTATAATTCACAGCAATATAAAAAGATGTAGCAGAAAGTCGTTGCAGAAACATATATGGTTTCTTTTTGGCGGCATGTCCCCGAGGAGCCCGAGAGACCTTTGTGAGATTAAAGCTGACTGTATTCACCCTGCCTGCCTCTTCAACTGAGAGGGACTGTCAGTGACAAGCAAATGCCATAACTGTATGATATTCAGCAGCATGACGGCGCCATCGGAGGCGACTCCTTCCAACGTCGGCACCCGTGCTGCGACATAAATTATATAATGTCTGAGGAGAGCGATCACATGATGCAGCGCGCACCTAAAGTGTTTAAGATGCAGAGCTTGACATGATCTAATCAGACTCTAAATGAGTTCCCAGCGGGGCGGGATTCACGTTCGGACATTGATTTCTGTCACGTACGAAACAGAACTTGTAGCACCGGCTACCTCTTTGCTGCTGCCTCAGGCCGCCTTTAATGTGAGCTTTGTTAATGCAGGTTTTTAATTTTCTTTAATGAAACGATGGGGAAAAACGTACAGGAAGTCAGATATTTAAATACACTCCTATTATGTTGAGTTTGGGCTTTTATGGATTTAATTCAAACCTTTTTTTCTCAAGAGGAATTGGTTTATATCAGACACTTCTGAGTAGGGCTGCAACTAACTAAGATTTTAATAGTCAATTATTGATTACATTACTCATTCTGGTAATTATTCTGACGATTAATCAAATTTTCTGCCAATTAATCAATTATTCTGATGATTCTTTGATTATTTTATCAGTTAATCTAACGATTAATCAATTATTCTGTAATTCTGACAACTATTCTGATGGTTAATCAACTGTTTTTTTGGTTATTCTGGCAATTAATCGATTACCTGGATTAAAAAATTATTCTGCCTTTTGCAGATTTTTTTTATTTAAGCACTTAATATGGAGTTAAATTTGTTTCACAATTATTCAATCAAACAAAATCATGTCAAACAAATGAAAAAAACAACAACTTTTGGATTTGAAAAAAAGAAAAAACTAATCTCAATTTAAAAAATATGTAGCTGCTCAAAACTTTTTGAATTGTAATAATTTTTTTTTATTTATTAATTTAACTCCATAACTTAACCACAGCGCAGTAATTATTTACATTTTATCATACGGTATATGGATGATCTGTTTATTTTTTCATTGACTGATTAATGATTAACTAGAAAAAGGGGCTAAATATGAGATTTTCTTAGCAGAATTTTAACCAGTTAAAGTTAAAACTATTCAGTTAAAGAGGTTTTCTTTGAAACTTATTTATATGAATACATAAAACTCTGGTAAAAATAAGAGTTTTTGAAATTCTCCTGTTTATTCCACCAAATATTGATATCTGAACTCTTCCTGAGTTCAAACATTAATTTTGTTGTTTCTAAATTAACATGAACTTGTTTTCTTTGCTTTAATTGAGACCTCAAAGCTCTGCACCTTTTGTTATTTTGTCCATTTCTCATTTTCTGCTAATAAATACAAAATTTTTTATTGATTAGACATGTCAGTAGTTCATAGAATAAAAGGAGAAAGTTCATTTTACTCAAACATCTGAGTAAAATCAGAGAAACTGATCATTTAAGTGATCTCTTGGTTGTATAGCCTGTATGTATTTTTGTGTTGTTCTTTCTGGTCTTTTATTAATCTGTTTATTGACTGAACTAAATTAATTGACAATTATTTAAGAAATCAGTTCATCACGATTAATTCAATTAATCGTTTCAACCCTCTTTTTAACTCTTTTGAAATTAATTGATATTGTATAATTATTCAGATATCAATAAAACACAGATAAAATAAAGTATTAAAACCCAAAACCTTGAATGACATCATGTCCTTGATTAGTGTCACTGAAAATGACTTAGCAGTATTAAACACATCAGCAGCTATAAATATCTGTACAAGTGCTTTTCTGCTTCATTAAATCTATTCATCGAGTTCTTGCATATATCCTGTTTTACGATTCCTTTGACAGGAATCCCTGAAAGTCTAAGGTGAATCACTTTGTTAAATAAAGTTGATTCAAGCTCTCAGGCCATACTTACTCATAACAGTCAAGCATTGTCTACAGGTATTGATTTTCTGTTGGTGAAACCCACAGTTATGTATTTGTGCAACAACAACAACAGGCAGCTTATTTATGCAGGCAAACATTCAAACAAACAATGCACGCCGCCTGGGATCAGGTCAACCCGGCTCCATTGTGACGGTTTCCACATGGGCTGGAAGGCAAACAGCAGCAGCAGCTGTTTGTTGCAGAGGTGCAATCAGAGCACCTCGTCTCTAATCCCACAGTCTTCTGTCAGGTTTCTGACTTCCTTTAATCATCAGGCTGAACAATCCGACTCCCACTTTACTGGGGAACAAGCTGCCCTTCAGGAAATACTTTCATCCCAATCAGACACAAATCGCAGAAAATTCCCCAAAATTATACACAATCCGTGCTCTCAGCTGTATTGTCGTTATGTGGATTTTGATTTCCTCTTAAAACCACATGAGGAAACTCAAAAAAGATTAAATAAATCAACATCCCTGATGTCTAAAGTCACCGTTCGGCTCTTGAAACAGACGCTGCTGCTTACCTTCCAAGGAGGAATGGCTTGTCCTCAATTAAACTCATGGAGGCCAGGTAGAGAGCCAGACACGGAGGAGAGGATCTGACCAGTCTCTGGGAGGAAAAATAAAAACAGAAAAGACAGAAGGAGAGAAGAGGGAGCAGGGGACCAGTGTGAGACCGACACTGAATCCTCCTCCTGAACGCCGACACGCACGTGAGCAGCCAGGTGGACGAGGGCTCGCTCCGTCACGCAGCGTGTGCGCTCCTCATCCTTGTGGACACGCACCCGAGTCTAGCTGATGTACAACGAGAAGCTCAGAGTGAGAGAGGGAGAGCGGGCAGGCGGGCGAGCGAGAGGGATCAGCATAATACTGTGAAGGTCTGAGCATCACTGATGACTCAAAGTACCACTCCCCAACCCGTCTCAGCCACTTCCCCTGCTTTTTCCCCTCTCTTTGTTCATCTGTCTTTAAACAGTGTTCATTAAAGGTGACCTGTTATGCTTCCCTGAACAGGCTAGGCTAGGTCTGTGCACTAAAAACACATGTTCATTAAATGTTATTGCACAAAATCATTATAATTAAAGTTTAGTCCATTTTGAGCTCCTTACAGAATTAATTGTTTTTGGGTGTCCTGTCAATTTAAATCAAAATAAGCTATTGCTAGCAGCTGACCTGAACAAATGCAGAAAAACACTCAATTATACAACTGTGCAGCTTTGAAAAGCATTAATAGAGCCTCCTGCACAACCAACAAGAATGCACATTGCAAAAACACAAAATCCTACCAAATATTTGTGTCTAGTTTCTAATGCAAAATGTTTTAGTGCATTTGAAATAACACAAAACTAACATAGAAATAGTTTTTAGCAAGATATTGTCATGATTTGTAGAAGTAGAGGTGGTGAGGCTTAATTTAATAATGAAATTAAGCACAAACAATCCGAAGTCCAGGCAGCACAGCTGAGCAGAAAGGCTAAGGCTCAACACTGATAGCAACTGGCAAACGAATAGACATCTGGCACCGGACTAGATGGGACAGCAAGACGGATTAAACAGACTGGTACGACAAGGACCCGACAAAGACACAGAAACACAGGTGGCATTAAATACACAGAGGGTAATCACTGAATGAGACACAGCCGGGAGCAAACATGGGGTAGACAGGACAACACAAAACACACAGCGACACAAAATAAACACAGAAAAACTCAAATCAACACAAATCCTTACAGCTATTGAAGCTTGTATTAAGTCAATTATTCCTCAATATTTGTGTATAAAAAAAGTAATAGTTCCACTGGCAGATTGTTCAGTTATAAAATAGGAGAAATGTCTTGTTATAATTGAAATAATAACCCAATGGTACTAGTATTTTTTCATCATTATTACGGAATAATTGATTTGAAACAAGCTCCAATATCTTGCAGAAAATTTACAAGTTATTTAAAGTGTACTAAGATGTTTCCACTAAACAATAATTCCTGGTAAGATTTTGTGTTTTTTGCTGTGCAGCAAGTGGTTTCTGAATAGTAAATCGACAGGTCACCAATAAAACTCTTTCCTTTTCCAGTAGCCATTGTGCAGCACATCCAGCAGTAAAACCAGCTGACCAAAGGTGCTGAAATTCTGCTTGCTAGGTAACGGGCTGGAGAGGCTCGGTAACTTTGGATGTGACTGAACTTTCAGAAGGTTTTTGAAATGACTCATTTTCCAGACACCAAGAAACTTAATGTCTGGGAGGGTTTTTTTAAATTCTTAGGTTGTTTTAGAAGCAGCTGAGACCCAAATTGAAGTATAAAAACAAGTAAATGTGAATTTTGCACAGAGTGGATGTTAATGTCTCCCATTAAAGCTGAAGGCAAAGGACCTGCAGAGTCATTACAATCGGTTTCCTGTTCTTTTTGTGCAAAAACCTTTTGAAAAAAAACATCAATGCTTTTCATGTGAATCTCTCCACTTTGAGATCAATGAGTTTCTCTTTTAATCCTCACTCATTGTGTTCTTTTCACTTCTATCTTAATTAAACTCGAGTGGAGAATTGGCGTCATCCTGACATTTAGCATGTAATGTTAGACATCTATTCAACCATGTTGAATGTAGATACCAACCTAAACAACATTTTGTCACAGCTGATATATAAATATATATATAGATACATATATGGATTTCAACTCAAATGGAGTTTTGCAATAAGGTTACGTTCACACAAACTGCTGTGTGTCAGATATATTTTTATTCTCATTTATTTCCATTCCTTTCTTCCAATAGGATGATTGATTTATTAGTGAGTTGTAATGGTTCAGTTTGGATGCAGACCAGTGGTGAATATGTAAATTATTTATGTTTTTAAACAACATACAGAGTCCCAATTAATGTGTTACTGGCAGCTGCTTCAGCATTTGACAGTTGGGTAAACAGTAATGATGGTAAATAAAAATGAACAAGGTTAGATGTGATGGACAAGTTGCAGGAACTTGTAAAAAGTATTCAAACCTTTGAACTTTTTCACATTCTGTCATGTTATGACCACAGTGAAGAGAAATCTGGTCCATCTGCGTTCCCACACTCATCTATGATGACAAGCTTTGGATAGTGACCGAAAGAATGAGTGTTGTTTCATTCAGTGACTCTTAGTTTAGCGCCCCCAATGGCGAGGAGGGGAACAGTTTTTTCAAAGCGTTTGGTTTGTTTGACAGTGCAGCAGCTGAAAATATAAAAAATGTTTGTTGTGAAAACATCCTCAGTCTCAGTCTGACTGTCAGTTGCTTCTGCATCTGCTCGATTAAACACCCATCCTGTCTGCTGCTGCATCATTTCTGCTTAACTTATTTTCATTGAGCTTATTAGAAGAAATACACCAGCATCAATCTCATGTAAATTTTATTCACAGCTGCCATCTGCTGTCTTTTTGTGCTTCGCATTGCTCAGATTTCTTATAATTTGGCAGTTACTAGGAAACCCCCCAAAAAGCATAACTGTGATTTATGCTCCATTTGATCTTCAGAAATGTTTACCAAACAAAGGGTCACTGATGAACATGTTTCAGTTTGTTTCCAGTTGTTGGAATGAAGAAGTGAGTGGCTGTGCCTGGGGATGTATGGCTGTTCGTCCACTAATTGGACGGCTGGTGTGTCCTCAGTGTCCCTGAGTTACAGTCTGAATGTCTCAAATGCCTCCGCTGTGTTTATCGGTGTGTGTGTGTGTGGGCGGTCTATCTAAGGCGCTCCATCCATAAATGTGAAGCAGAAACAGTAAAACTGGCTCATTAGGACTTGGAAATCTTCAGCAACAGTTAAGCTTATTGATCACTTAAACAGCATCTTTGCAATTAGCATTTGACGTGGAATAAGGAGCTTAATTCAACAGTCCAAAACAAATGCGGCATTCACTTGAGAAATAAAGTGTCATTAGCTGTCAAACAGAAAATTCAAGCCTTTGAGGGAGCGCAGGAGTTGCACCTAAAGCGCTGTGTCATCCTACTTTATCATCGCCGTCCATGCAGTTTGCTGGGAGCGACGCAGCTTGCAGACTGACAGTCATGGAAAGCTGCTTAAGGGAGCGTGGCCTCGCTGCCTGAGCTGTGCAGAGGTTGCAGGGCTGTCAGAGCTGTAAAGAGCAACGCTGTCATATTAAGACCTCGGCCTGGCCCCTCATTTGGTCACTGACATGGCCGGGTTCATGAGCATATTTACATGATCTTAGTGTCACAGCCAGTGGTCAGCCAGAGAGTGGACTTGATTCAGGGGGTTTGGGAGTTCAAAATGACAGAGTTTTATGTGTGAAAATGTTGGAATTATTATTTTTAACTTAAGAAAAACAGCTTGGAAAGGTTCAAGGCTTTAGAAGACTGAACTTATGGAAAGTTCAGTCTTTGCATAAGACTGAACTGTCTGATAATGTTTTTCCGCTCTAGAAAATCCGATATTGTTGCTTCTGAAGTAACATGAATTTGTTTTCGTTGCATTATTTGAGGTCTGAAAGCGCTGCATCTTTTTCATTATTTTGACTCATGTTGTCAGTAGTTCTCAAAATAAAAAACTTTGTTCATTTTACAAAAGATTAGAGAAAACAGTCATTATAAGAGGCCACCCAATTATTAGTCCAAAATATATCTGGGCTGATTAGCAAAACAGATCTTCAAAAACAACTTCAAAACAAATTTCTGAAAGCTTTAACGTCCCATCAATGATGACCAAAGTTGGGGTGATAACAGCAGCAAGCTGGGAATCTTGAGAGAATCTTAAATGATTGCAAACAGCAAACATTTAGTTCAGGTTGTTTTCATACCTGATAGCCACAAAGACTTGGGTTTGCTTAAACACTGCACTGTCAGACAACCAAACGAATTATGAAAGCTGTTCCCCTCCTCACCTGTGGTGGCGCTGTAGGAGAAACAACTGAAGGAAACGACACAAAAACCTCATCAGAAGACACTTGATTCACAAAACCAGCCGTTTGGTTTATTTCTGTTTACCCAGAATGCCCTGCACTGAAGTTCACTTCCTGCTTTTGGAGCGTCTCCTGTCTGAATCGCACCAGAGTTCACTTTAATCAAACAGATACACAAAGTTTGTCGGCGAACCAGATTTAGCTCTTACACATTCATGCCTCCCAAAGTAAATCTGACTTTCCATGCAAAAAAACTACAATTTGATTAAACCTGACTAAACAGAGCTGGTGTGAATGCACATTCACTCTTGGAGAGTTCAGGGAGCTTTTTAATTTAGTATGTTTCAAATATGGACCAGTAGGGAATAACATTTTTATGTCTCCTTTTCTAAAAATAGAATGTGTCTAATAACATGTGGGCCAGAGGATAATATTAATACTAATAATACTGTCTGTATTATTATTACTTCTGGTAGTTGTGATAGCAATGGCAGAAATAGCATTTATTTAATTATTTACCACTTTCCAATATCCAAGTAAACTGTGATGTTATGCACACTCAGATCACTTTGTCCTATCTTATGCCAGTTTATTGCCCTTTTCTTAGTGTTATTGTATTTCTGAGGGTATTTTTTTAACTGTTGCAAAATGGTTAGAAAAAATTTGCCTAAGAAATCTGAGAATTTTAGTGCTAAAGTCTGAAATCCGCTAGTTATAACTTGCATTCCTGCAATAATCAATCCCAAAATGTTTCACAGTGCTGCTTTTCTTTTACAAAGTTTAAAAGATATGAAGATAATCGTGTATTATCATATTTATATTTCAACCCAGGAGAGCAGGAAATGGATTACAGAAACCTCAAACTGTACAGAGTTAATCCGACATGATGCTGGAATATGATGAGCATTGCAGCTGGAAACTTTGTTCTACTACCTGACCATAAATAATTTGACCGTGAATGTCATCTGCAGATTTAAAACATTCTCCTTTTTTCTGTATCTTAATCCAATTAAGTTCATTTTCTGCCTGAAACTGACTTGGGACCAGAGAGACACTAGAAATATAAATGTCAAATTAGCTTCATGTCCAAGTCTGATGCACAACTTAAAGGGAATTATAAATGCAATTAAAAACAAGACACTACACTAGTTAAACTAAGAACAGAAGCACTTTAAAGCTGCTGTGTGAAACTTTTACTAAAAAAAAAAAAAAGTTTAATTCAAAAAGTGTAACTATGTTGTGACAGTATGTAATGAAACAGATAATAGGTGAAAGAATAAAGCTGCTCCTCTCTGAGCTACTATTGTACTTCTAGTCAAAACAACCAGTCAGAGCCAGGAGGAGTGTCTTAGTGCTGTCAATCATCCTCATGTATGCTGCTGAATGTGGTTATGGTGGAAATAGAGCTCAACATTACAGGAAAATCCTTTATCTGGCATCGTTGGTGGCTAAAGGTCATGTAGTGAGCCAGGAGTGGGTGAGCAAGAGGGTGATTGACAGTGCTAAGACCCTCCTCCTGGTTCTGATTGGTTGTTTCTGACAGGAAGCACTGGGAGAACGTAGACGAGCTAAAAAAAAGTTTATATGTGTCTTATGTTTTACTGTCACAACATAATTATAATTTGAACAAATATGTAAAAAATAAATATTTTAAATAAAACTTATGTACATACTACAGCTATAAGGGTTTGGTCATTATATTCTCGCTTGCTATGACAAAAGCAGAACTAAAAACAGAAAAGAAAACATAAACTTTAATATAGAAAAGTTTATTTGTCACATGAAGGGGCAAAAAAGATGTACAGATGTGAATATTTACGGCGTAAGCAAGTCCTTTGATTTCTTTTTCACCAAATAAATTACATTGTGACTTCAGAGATGTTCCCACCTAAATATCCCGATCCAGGTCAAAGCAGCCTCAGTGGGTTACACTGAAACATCTCCTGGGACTAATCCATGGCAAAACTTCAACCTCAAAGATAAAAATAAACATTAAAAATAAATAACAGAAAACAGGACGTTTACATAAAAAACACTCAGATGATAACAAAGTTATTCTCTGTACTTTTCCAAGGGTAAAATGTGAGGCTACATGTTGAAATAAACCTTTTTAAAAAAGCTTTGGAAGAGGGAGCTTCTGTCCGATGCTTTTAATGATCATTATTCTCTACTTGGAAACAACAATGGCAACAGAAGTGGTACAAATAAATCAGAAAATCTAATTACGCTGAAAAATTTGTATATTAACAAAAAGTTTGCCTCATTTGCAATGCTGAAGAGCTGTTTTTCTCTTCCGGATGCGGATTTTTTTAGATACCTGCAAATTAGAAATTATGTTCGAACTAACATCCCGAATTTTGTATCTCTCCCGGAAGAAAATAAGATCTGTAAAATACTGTTGGGCTCCCCAGAATCAAAAAAAATAATTTCAAGCTTTGTTGACATCTTTGCAGAGCAAATCAATTTTACTACAGACTCCTTGAGGGCTGCATGGGAGGAGGAGCTGGGATTGCAGGTTGGGAGTGAGGTCTGGGAAAAGGGTCTTGGGAGGATTCGGTCATGTTCTATCAACGTACGACATCAGCTAATTCAGTTCAAGGTGTTTCATAGACTCCACTACTCTAAAATGAAATTGCACAGAATATTCCCCTCAATATCTCCAAAATGTGATAGATGTAGGTCCGCTGATGGCTCCCTGGCACATCTGTTCTGGTCATGTCCCGGGCTCCTGCAATATTGGTGTGATATTTTTAATTTGTTTTCTGAAGTGTATGGATGCTCGTTGGTTCCAGATGCCCAGATTGCATTGTTTGGATATTCTCCCTCACTCAAGAACTGCGGCATCTCTATGCAAACGACTGTCATGTATGGAATGGTAACGGCTAAGAAAGTAATATTAGGATTGTGGAAAACCGACAAGATTCCTCAGTTTAAAGTGTGGTTAAGTGATTTTACTGGGATTCTCCATTTGGAGAAATTACGGTATGATGCTTTAGGCTCCACTAATAAGTTCTGCCGCATTTGGCAGCCGTTCCTGGACCATCTTTCTCGATCTCAGAGTGACCCCCAACTCGCTCAGTCCCTCAATATGCCACCTGTGCCTCTATAGACTGGTTGTAACACCCGGAAGTGTAAATGGTAATCAGTGCACTGTATCCAGTTATCTAGATAATTGTCTCGACCTGTTCGTATCTTAATTTATTTTACTTTTGGTTATTGTATGTTTTTATTTGTACTGTTTTGTTGGTAAGAGTATATCTCTCTCACATAGTAATCTGTTAAATGTGTGTGTGCTTCATACTCTTGTGCATGGTTTCTGTATGTTGTATTTTGAAAACTCAATAAACATATATATAAAAAAAAAAAAAAAAATAAAAAAAAAAAAATCAGAAAATGATAGAAAACCTCTCAGAAAGTCACATTCACTGCATTTTATACTGTTATTTAACGTCAATTACTATCACAGTATTTATTGCCGTGTCTGAACTGAACCAAAGAGTTATGCAAAAAAGCATAAAGAAGAAAGACGAACACAGAGCAGTGGAAGTTTGACACATAATACATGCATGTAAAGTGCTCTGGCTACTTAGCTTCAGAGCAATGGTCGCCTTCGGTTCTGTTTGAGTTTATAAGTCAAAGATCTTCATGGCAATTTGTTTAGCGAGGAGGCTGACTGGCACCACACACAGAGATTTAAAAGCACGGTACAGAAAGCTCAACAAGCTGTAGATCGAAAAACTACAATTCAGATTCCTGCCAGTTCTGACCTGCATTGTTATACTTTCTGTGTTTCCATTAGGGTTAGAGTTATATGGGTTATATGCATAAATCTTTATTGTTATACTGTTAATGTGGAAAAAACAAAATGCTGCCATTGTGGTATTTCCATTAAATAAGAAATGGAACCAGACACTAAGAAAACACATGTTGCTGCTTCAGCTAGTCACTGTGTTTTGGATAAAGCAAATATCTGGCAGGAAGCAAATATTTGAAAAAATAAAAACAAATGTTTTCACCTGAAAAAGCAATCGAACGTGAAAAACAGAACGTTTTTGGTGAGTAATGATAACCCTAACATTTTTATATTTCTCCTTTGTAGAGGGAAAGAAAGAATGATCACATAATACTTCGTTTCCAAGATATTTGCTTGCCTTTTACAACAGGAAGCGTTAAAAAACTCACTGCCCTTATATGGTCGTCCCTTTCTGTTCCTGAGAGTCTTTGTTCCAGAAACAAGTTTTAAATTACTTATCTGCTTTGAAAAATAACAAAAATGAGTTTCCACTTCTTTCTGGAAATCTCATGCTGTGATAATAGGAAATAAGTTATATTGTAAAGATTTATTTTCCCCACTTACTGGCTAAACAGAAATTTGCAGGAGCTGAGTCATTGTTTGTACTGGTTATGGCTGATGGGTTTTCTTATCCACCAGGAGATTTGCCTATTATAATGTGTTAATGAATTAAGTATTAAATAAGTTTTTTTTTGTGTTTTTTAAACAAAATAGCAAAAGTTTCCTAAACAAACCAAAAATTCTGTTGTTTTGTGACGTTTTTCTACGGTTTTGTGAAATCAAAGGTTATTTTTACTGCACATTTCAGCAACAAGGAAATTCAAAGTATTTGACTCCATAAAAACAAACAAAAACAAAAAGAGTGATAGAATAAAGAAAACAAATGAAAAGTTGTTATCCAGTCCAGAATTATTCTATATTCCAGTTGTTATTTATATCTTTAATGCAGATCTTTAATGTATTGTGGTGCTGAGACATTCAGTAATTTATTGAGTGGAGGGAAAAAATTAGAATTTCCAAAGTTTTTGGTTTATGAATTGTTTTCTACTTTGTTAGGTAAATTTTTTTTACCATTCTTGATTTGTGGTCACATCATTTAAAGGGCCAGAAATGGCCCCCGGACCACACTTTGGACACCCCTGCTCTGTCTTTCTGGGACATTAGTCCTCTAATCCTGGAAATGTTCTTCAGGTGATAGAAGGCCGACTTTTTAACCGTCTTTATGTGACTCTAAATGTTCAGATCTGATCACTGGTTTGCAAGACTCGTTTCTAGATCACATGTGTCAAACTCAAGGCGCGGGGCCAAATCTGGAACGCCATAGCTTTTTAAATGGCCCTATAGACTCCAGATACCAAAGTTTATCAGTTAGTCCCTCCAGTTTTTTATTGATTCCTTGATCACGGAAATCCACGCAAAATATACAGACAGCCGCATTTATCATGCTGGTAATAAAATTTTAGTTTATTAAAATTTATTTTTTGAAAAAATAGTCAAAAACGTTGGACTCCGACCTGCAGGTGGCAGTATTTCTTACTTTTACTCCATTGATGCCTCAGCTGTAAAGTCAGTCAATGTGGCAGGTAACAAAAAGTCGCATATATGAGCGCAAATATTGCAGAATTCCTTGTAAATATTTCTAAATTAGTTCTACAGAGTCGTTTATTCAGTCAGGTAAATGTTCGATACCCGAAGAAGAACTTATATATTTATTAATATTTTAAGAGTTTCCTAACCAATACTTTCTTCCACATCATTATCTTGATGTGGCCCAGAATGGAAATGAGTTTGATCCAAAGATAAAAACTTCAATTTAGTTTCTGTTTTAAGCATCTATTCAGCTTGGACTGGTTCTGTTCTTATTCTGTTTTACATTTTTATGATTTTTATTTATTTTTTATTATAATGATAATATCTCGTTTGTTTCATCCGTGGCTCTGATTCCTTTTTACTTTTTGCATCTGTTCAGTCAGTTAGTCGGATTATTTTCTAAAACTCTGACGTTATTACTGCGACTTCCGACTGAGGATAAATCCTTTAGCTCAGCTTTATATGTAACGTCTCCTTGGAAAATGTCAAATCCCGGAGAAGTCCTTGATTTAACGCAACTCTCTCCTGGGCTTCCTGGTTTGTGAGCCAGCTGTAATCAACTCTGTCTGTTCTCTGGCCATCACTGTAATGAGGACAAAAGCTGCACACTACTTTAACCTTAAGCTTCTGCAGAGGACATTATACAGGATGATTCACATTTTCGAAAGCTGCCGCCCTGTGTTTACTCCAATATCCTCTGTCGTCTGTCTTCGTGCCAGCTGTGCCTTTTGTGATTTGGGTGGAGGGAGGCGGTGGTCAGCGACGCTCTGCGTGTCGCACAGGAAGCGTAACTCCACCATGAGGGGAGAGAGAGAGAGAGAAATTCACCAGAGCCATGTCTGCCCTTTCTGTCCAAGTGTTTTGTTGGAAACAAACAAAGATTAATGGGTTGTTGTCTGGTCTGGTGTTTCTGTGAACCTAATCCAGACATTTGGGGAATACAAAGAAGAGAGCACAGATAATTAGATAGATATCATGGGTCCCCTTTTTAAACTGTGAAGTGTTAACTTTTTGTGGAAACTGTGCGTCTTTCCCTCAGGTTTACGTTTCCATCTCAAACTCGCCCATCTCTCCAGCTCCCCAAATAACATAAATGTGGAGTCTTTCACTTCCTCTCTGCTCTCTTTTCCATTCTCTATTATTTCATTTTGTCTGTTAATATGCAGCCCAGGTCTGGGGATAAAGTGTTTTCACACAACAGTGGAGTCATTTCCCATGAAGCTGTCATTTCACCCCCTGATTGCAGAGCAGGAACTAACAGGAGAGGGTTATTAACAAGGTCACCTTTTACTATATTGCAGGGTCCAATGAGAGCCGTGCCTGATGTACAACCAGAAGAAATGAGATATTGGCTGCTGCTCCTGGGTTGTCTTTCTTCATCACCTTGGCAATAATACAAATTTGTAATATTCTTCTGGCAAGCGAGCTTTGTCCCTGTTGACTTAATTCTTGGAAGGCACTGGAGGATTATTTACTGTCAGCATAGATCCTCATGGCACCGAACCGAAACATATTAATATGTCTCTACTGCCCTCTTGTGGTTCTGTTGAACAGTTAAAACCTAAATAGAGACGCTTAACTCTGAAACAAAATTCCATGCTTAGTTTGCGTACCAGAAAACACACCTAAAACCAACTGCCAAGCACGGCGGTGGAGGAGTGATGGCTTGGGGTTAAGTCACTGAGTCAACCGTCCTCTGACCAACATATGAAGCGTCACCCAAATTCAAGTTGCTGTTGCCAAAGATGGTGTTACAAGCAATATATTCATGTTAAATTAGCTCTCATGATGAGATTTTTTATTGTAGAGGATGTAAAAAAAAGAGCTGAAGAAACCAGCAGTTTGGTAAAACGTTTATTGAACAAATCCAAACAGAACAGCAACAGTAGGCTCTGACTATGTGCGACTGAAACAAAAGAGTATTTATACTTATTTACACTCCCCGGCAAGTAGATGTACAACAGGTGTAGAGTTGCGACACCTAGACACAGAGAAACTGAAGGGAAATTAACTTTAAAGATCAGGATCACAGAAATTAAAGTCAAAATAAACAAACTAAACCCAACGTCCAGCAGATTGTTACACAAATATTGTTTTGCATATATATAACCTTAGCATAAGAAAATTCAATATAAAAACATAGAAACATTGTTAATTCGTTGTTCATCTAAGCTTCACACTCACAGATTCATCCTTCAATCACGCTAAAAATTGTTTACAAACAATAATTTGTCATATAGCACCATCGCGAATGGAACCATTTCAATCACAGATAGCTGCCTTCTCTTTTTTCACTGCATATCATGATAGTATTTCTCTTTCAGTGCAGGTTTAAAGGGGACCTACTATGTAATATTCACATTTTGCACATTTATTTTGCTTCCATTTGGATCTTCACTGCTTCTAAAAACAAGCCAACCATTATTTTTTTTTAGCAATAACTGAATGTTTGTCGTCTGGAAATTGAGCCGTATCAAAGAAGTCATGCTGCCTTGCAACCCAACCCAAGTCTAGGCTCGCTACCTAGCAACCCAGGTGGAGTTCCAGCACATTTGGTGAGCCTGCTTTATGTGCTGTACAATGGCTGTTGGAAAAGACAAGTGTTTTGTTGTCAACTTACCACCCAAAGTCCACTTGCTGCATTCAACCATCACCATCTGCAGTAACTCTTTGAAGAATCTTGAATTAATATGAGTTACAGCAACATTTCATTTTCATTTGGGATCAAAAAACCATTTGTGAATCTTGTTGGTTGTGCAGGAGGGCTTACTAATGCTTTTCAAAGATGTACGTTTGTATAATTACGCATCTGATTGCAGCCATTTTCAGATGTGAGTGTAAACGTTGGCTTGGGGGACCAGCAGCTGATTAGGTGGATATAAAGTGACAAGAGGCCATAAAACAGCTCAAAATGTTCAGTACTGACCACATTGAAATCTGTTTATCAGAAACTGATTTTGTGTAAAAAAAAAAGTGATAAACATGTTTTTTAATGCCCATAGATCTTGACTTGCTCAAGGAAACATAATAGGTCACCTTTAAAGGCTTCAGCGGGAAAATATCAACATCCCTACCAATTGAACTAATTCAGAGTGAATGTGTCGCCTCGTTTGGTCTCTGAGCTCCTGGTCGGCTCGGCCCTCACGGTGCAGTTTCTCAGCTCGTCTTTCAGCTCGTACAGCTGCTGAGCGTGGCTGGTCAGCGTCCCATTAATCTGCAGAAGAAGACTGCTGGATTGTTTCTCCAGCTCCTCCCTGATTCTCTCCAGATCCTCTGCCAGGTTATTCAGACCTTTACACTGATCCTCCACGCTGGCAACGCGCCCTCCGACCTCAGTTACCTCCTTCTTGACCACCATGGCGGTGCTCCGGCACCCGCGGACCTCCTCCGCCAGCCGCTTCTTCATGTCCTGCAGCTCAGCTTTGAGCCGGGTCAGCCTGCGCTCGCCTGCCCCCAGCATGGAGGCCTGATGCCCGACCAGCTGGACCACGCCCTTCATCTGCTTGGCCAGGCGGAGCTCTCGTTCATGCCAGGAGCTGTTGGCCTCTCCCACCTGATGGACCACAGTGCCCAGGGAGTCTTGGAGCCTCATCAGGGTGTGGTTGACTGAACGAACATTGAACTTAAGAACCGTAAGCTCTGCCTGAAATGGAGGACTTCTTTCTGCGTCTACCTGCCTCTCCCTGGTGTTTAAGATCTTCTGCAGGGTGATGTTCAGACTGCTCAAGCGGTCGTTCTGCGAGTCTAAAACCTGCTTTATGTTCTGCTCTACGTCTTGGTTTTCACCCGGCCCAGCAGCGTCTCCTTGGGTAGCAGGAGAACAAGGAGAGGAGCAGAGAATCTCCAGGTTGTTTAGGTGTTTCTGCACTCGGTCTACATCGAGTTCAAGTCTCCTGCGGAGGGACTCCAGCTCCGTCTCCAGTGTTGGGACAGCATGGCCTTCCAGCAGAGTGGGGGCGGTGGCGTTGCTAAGCTCCTCTAGAGCTGTCAATAAGCGGTCCTCTAGGTCTCGAAGCTTCCCCTCCATTCTGGCCTCCAGCCTCCGCCCCGATGCAGCTTCTTCCACAGGATCTCCACTTCTCATCTGCCCTGTCAGGTTGAGCTTGTCTTCAACATACCGAAGCCGGCCCTCCAGCATCGCCTCTATGTGGTCCTTGTGACCGCTGAGAGCCACTCTCAGGTGCGTCTGGGACCGGTTCAGGCCTGCCACGGATGTTTCCAGATGCAGGACTCTTTCTGCCAGCTCGCCTGATGGACGGATCTGCGACCGGATGCTCCCCTGCTCGTCCCTCAGCTTTGACATGCTTTCCTCCAGAGCGCCTCTCATCTGCTCCTGCCGCTGCCGCTGATCCCTCTGGCACTGCCGCCGCTCAGCTCCAATCTTCTCCCCGCAGCGATCCTCCGCACTCTCAACTCGTTCCTCCAATCCATCGAGTATTTCCACCCTGACTGCACTCAGTTTAGCATCCATCAAACTCTCCACACCTCCCCTGGTTTTATTTGAGATAATCTTCAGGACTCTGTCTTGTCCCTGTACCGTTGCTCTGAGCTCCTGCAGCTCCGTCCTCAGCTTTTCCATCCTTCCACTCATTTCTGTGAGGTCTGGAAACACGTGGCTGCCATCGAAGCCCTCCATCTCGAGATCTCTGACAGGGATTTCCACAAACCCGACGACAGGTGGGTTAGACGCTGTAGCGGGAGCAGCAAGAGGCCTTGGTGCAGCAGAGAGCAGAGCTGACAGCATCCTGTTGGCATCGTCTCTCAGCGAGGCTCTCAGGCTGTTCTCCAGTCCAGACACGGTTCCCCTCAGTGTCTGCAGATCGAGGTTCAGATGCCGCAGATCCTCCTCTATTCTAAATATCCTCTCCTCTGTCTCGCTCCCCAGAGCCTGGCCTATAAACAAGAAATCAGACAAGCTCATTTTCAGGAAGAGCATGCAAGTCAGGGGTGTCTAAACTTTCGGTCAACAACTTGAGTGCCAAAAAGAAAAGTTTTTGCACCCACTCATCAATAAACAACACATGCAATGCTTTAAATAAACTAATAAAGTAGGTTTGTTGTGCGCAATGGGCATGTAAATGATTCTAGATGCAAAACTTAAAAACTTATTTTGGTGAAAAGTTAAAACTTTTACTTGTATGTTTATTTTGGTTTATGTGAATTGTACTAAGATTTTTGCACTAGAAACTCGACCAAAATACTTGGTAAAATTTTGAGTTTATGCAGACCATGATTTAGATCAATATTTCCTTCTTTGCTTTAATTAAGTTTAATGAATTCATTAAAAGCAGATTTGTGTGCAAACTTTCGAGTAGAGGTCACCGCATAGATGTGATCCTTGCAGAATACAAGGATTATTTAAAGACAAAAAAAGTCGGTGTTGTTGCAAACAGTTTCTATTGTAAGAAGATTTTTCTTTGTCCCAAATTGAGAATAGAAATTCTCCATCTACATCAGTCATTTCTGAGAGTTACCTGTGATCTTCCCCTGTGGCTGTTCTTCGGTTGGGGCGGCCATTTCCTCTGGGGTAACTTCCTCTGGTCTTTGGTCGTATTCCCCCAGGTGCTCTGGGTCGCCCTCTGTAATATGTGGCTCCTGGTATTCTGGTTCTGGCTGAGGTTCTGGTGGGTAAGGCTCAAAGGATGAGTCGGGGTAAGACAAGGATTTTGGCGACCCAAAGTGAGGCAGTGGGTAGGAGCTGAAACTGCTGGTGTGAGATCGCTTCGGTTGACTCCAAGGGTTTGGTTTCATAGGTGGAGTCTGGAACATTTGACCTTTGAAAACGGGCCCTTGGTGCTGTGGACCCCCAAAATGTGGGGCTTTCATTGGTGGACCTTTGAATGGTGGCATCATCCTGATTGAATGCTGGTAAATCTGGTGACCATCCATACAGTTGTAACCAGAGTACCCAGGACAACAACGCCATTCCAGTTCAGTCACTGTTTTATGGGCGACCTTGAACATCGGCTTGTAGAGAAGGCGATACCTGAGCAAAACATGGAGGTATCAGTCATGCACAGCCCTGGAGAATATTAAGAGATCACTTAAAATGATCAGTTTCTTCGATTTTACTCTTTATAGGTAAATGTTTGAGTGAAATGAACTGGGTTCTTTTATTCTGTGAAGTACTGGCAACATGCTTCTGAAATTCAAAGCAAAAATTTTGTTTGTATTTGCAGAAAATGAGAAATGATCAAAATGACAAAAAAGATGCATTGCTTTCATACCTCAAATAAAGCAAAGAAAACAAGTTGACATTCATTTAGACACAACAAAACTAATGTTTTAACTCAGGACGAGTTCAGGAATCAATGTTTGGTGGAAGAACCAGGAGGTTTTCAATGGGATTCAGTGCATCCCTTACAAGCTGCAAGGGATGCAAGTTATTGATTAATGAGCTAAACTGAAGTTGATTCATCTCATTAATTGACTAGTGACTAGTCTTAAAAACAGTAATTCTCTCTTCTATCAAGAGGAATAATCGACTGTCCATAGCAGGAAGAATTACAACACTAAATGGATATCTAAGTGAACGTTATTTAATTTGTATTGAACAAACCATTAATCAGCAATTAATTGTGAGTCTATTAGTTGTTTGCATCCGTTTGCTTCTGTCTACACTTACAGGAGAGTTGGGCATTTTTTGGCCCAGGAACACTTGTTGTATTCAGCCTTCACATATGGCGCTGCCCCATCCTGGACAGTGAAGGAAACCGTCTTCTCAATGACGTAGGCACAGCGGTTCCTTTTAAAAAGTCCACATAAAACATGACAAATGAAACAAAAACAGATGCCAGATCTGAAGTTTAACCTAAAATGTGCTGCTGCTTATTTCACATCGAAAGATTTGGACTTACTTGTGTCTGCTGGTTGGTTCCAGTTGCTCCTGGTGTGGACTGAGCCCCTGATGAATTGTGAATAAATTGGGGTATTTGGCTTCAGCTAGTGGAAAAAACAAACCAATCACGAGTGCAAAATGCATCATTTAAAAAAATAAAAATCAGTCTGAAAGAAAGAAAAAATTACTTTTTAAAATATTTTTAAATTACTTAAATCTTCCTTTGAAAAAAAAGGCAGAAATATAGTCAGCATAAAAAGAGAACTGCTGAAATTGATGCTGTTTGAGGTGGACTGTGTTGGAGTGACAGCAGTCCCACTGTGGGCTTGAAGGACTTTGGTACGTCACTAATAGGCCCCCTGGAAAACATCTGCATATCTCCACCCACCGGCCCTCCCCAGACGTAACACCAGAGTGACAATAAACCACATGAAAAGAAGAAAAACACCAAAATCTTAAGTTATTCTCAAATGTGGGACAATTTCCTCCATTAAGCATTGTAGAAAAATCCAGTTTTAATAAAACAGAGTCACTGCGGTGGCTGAACCCATATTAGCTTTTTCCCATGATGACGTCAGAAGGAAAAAATAACACACCACATCCTCAGGGCACAACAGAAGACCTTGTCTTAAAATGAGTAATTTGTAGCTATACTTAGCTTTTGGAACATAAAGACAATTTCAGGGTTGTTTTTTTTTAACACAAAAAAAAACCCACAAGTGAAATAAAACAAGTTTATTTTAGTTCAGAAATGTTGCATTGCTTCTGAGAGCTGCTTTATTTATTTATTTTTTTACAACTACTGTTGTTACTATTGTGTAATTTGGTTTATTTGTATTACAAAAGTCAAACAGATTCAATTTATACACATAAATATATGCATGCATGACCATGTAGTTTATTGTGAAATTAAGCCAAGAATTTAAAGCATCCCTTGATATTAACAGTCCTGGTAGAGATGAGTAAAAAAAAGTTTTATTGCTGCTGCATATAGAAAAATTAACCCTTTAAAAAATGCAAGACATTTTTCTGAGGGAACCTTTGGGAAACAATGGTTGAAATTTAAAGAAGAATCTTTAGTTTCTATTTCCATTAACTTCTTTTAGAAAAAGAAAAAATCTACTCATGAAGCTTCTTCAATTTTTATTCTTTTACTTAATTTTGTCAAATGTTTTAATCACATGTATCATGAGAGTTCGATTTTTTTTTTTAAATCAAAACGAGTCTCTCTTGTAAATTAGATGTATTTGAATCTCAACTGAACAATAAAGAAATTCCACTGCATGTTGCCACTTTGCTCAACTTAGCTTTGATGGTAATATTGGTGTTTTCTACAGGCTGTCTGGAGAAATGGAGAAACATCTTTTCAGCTTCACACACACCCAGAGAGCTTTAAACCTGACTTAACAGCAAACCTCCAGAGCAAACACTAACAAACACTCTGTGTTTAAGACCGTGACAGTGCACACCCAGGCCTGAGTGCTTTGCCCCTCAACACCACACATTCATTCACAACACAAGTCTTTGTGCACTTTTAGTAAGTTCACCACCCAGAGTATAGAGAACAGGCCCGACAGCCTGTTTGTTTCACAGAAAGGCCCTTTTCTACTGAAAAGATAGTTGAACTTAGTCACATTTTAGTGCCATGCAGCAACCACAAGGATATGACTGAAACATATTTGCAATATTTTGAAAAATATGAATTTGTACTTATTTAAGATTGGGTCACATACCAGTGTTAACATATTTGAATAAAATATTACCGTTTAAATTATTTCTTAGCTGCAGATACAAGTGATCAAGCATACACTAAGTATGCTATGCTATTGAAGTTTACATTTATCTTTTTATTTAAAATTAATTTAATTAGTTGTTGTTTAAACACTTCTTTTTTTAAATCAACAGAATGTGCCAATTTTTTATTTGATTAATCGTCACAATAATTGATTACTGAAATAATTGTTAGCTGCAGCCACAGTGTAAGGTTGGGTCTCGTCTGGGATTTTCACGTCTTTCAGATCCAAATGATGTGAAACAGAGAAAATATCCAGTGAGCAGCAGCTTTGTGTTCACATCAGGGCAGAAAAGACAGATTGGTTCAAATTGATAATTGCTAAAATAACCACTTTGCATAAAACCATTTCTGAATCACCTTTGACCTCGAAGCAGTAAGAGGCTGCCGAACGTTAATATGAGGTATAGCAAATGAGTGTAGCATATGTGAAGAGTTTATGAGTTTATACTACGCTTAAACAGCACTAACAGCACATTTTAGCTTACAGTGACGTCAGACGTGGAGAAATATATTAAAGTGCATTTTGGGGGAACCAAATAGTCAAAACCAACTTTATTTATGAAGCATTTAAAGACAGGATCCAGTGCTGCACAAAAATTATAATTAAATTAAACAGATAAAACATAAGAATTTAAAACGTGTACAAATGTTAAGAAAATATACACTAGCTTCCGATGTTTAGCTAGTATATTTATGCTAAGTTCCAGTTGTACTCGTTACTGGGAAATTCTGACTTCCCAGTTGGAAAGGTCAACTGGAATACCCTCCCGGGAAACAGGCAGCGTTTCCATTTACTCCCATTCACGACTTGTGAGGCGAACTTTACGCTTCAAAATGGCCGCTCCTCACATCAACAATAGAAAGATGTGGCAGAAAAGTTAATTTTAAAAGACGAGTGTTAACGTGCGCCTAAAATCAGTGTCACATTACGCCCACAAGATCTAAACTGTAGAAAAACTTAAAGTGGTGTTTGCTTATAGAAAGTAAAGGTTAGTTTTGGGTCTGTTATGGGTGTCGCCATGTTGGAATTCCGACGCTGTTGCTTCGAGTGTGACGAGTTCCCACTTCTCAGCAACGTTACGACTATTACTACAAAATGTCAGCACCTTCTGGTAGACCAGCGACCTGTGTTCATTATTCAGCTGTAATCTTTTGAAGCAAACCAGTTTCCTGTCTCCCCGATTACGCCCCTTTCTCTTGAAATCACCCGCATCAGCTCGGAAACAAAACAGTTCGTGTTTACACGTTCTCCACGAGCTCTTTGGCCCTCTTCGCTCATAGACAAGCTCCCATTGTGTGACGTGATACAAGCTGCAGAGAGCTAAGCAGCCGTGTTCAGACCAGAGCTCAAAGCCCAGCTTTATTCTGCAGCATGAAGGCGGCCCCACCCTCAGTTTCCTCTCTGTGACGTCACACAGTCCCAACTGTTCCTGCCCGCCTCACCTGCGTCTCGTGACAAACCTGGACTTCTCAGCTCGCGATCGGGGCGAGGCCGGGTGTGAAAGCGTGAGCCTGCGCAGCAGATGGAGGGTCGTGTTTTTGTTTGTCCCACTGCTCATTTCAGTTTGAGTTTAGCAATGATGCTCCAGATTCTGAACCGGTGTGTTAACCGCTTTGCTTGTGGCTTTTTGGTAACACTTACATTCCTGTAGCACTGAGCCGGAGCAGGAACCAGACATTTAATTCTGCTTTTCTTTAAAAATATATTTTTGGAAAATAGTTCTTGATTTATAAGTGGGTTTAATGAGCAAAAGTCTCCAGAGCGAAGACACAAAAACACAAAATCTTACTAAACATTTTTAGTTTCTTTCTGACGCAAATATCTTACAAAATGTGATATTTACTGGTTCTTCAATTGGTGACTGTATGTTGTTTTCAGAGTTGGGTATTTACATTTACTCAGTTTGAGTAACTTTATGGCAAAAATTAGAAATATTTTCATGCGCTTTATTTGTTACTTTTACTTGAGTTGAAGTAAAGCTGTTTGAGTGCAATATTTGGATGCTCGACCCACTTTGGGTGTTTTTTGATGTAATGCCTTGTTGCTGAAATGTGCTATACAAATAAACTTGATTGATTGATAGTACACTTGAAATAATGCTAAACTAACTTGCAAGTCAGGAAATATAAGAAATTGCTTTAAGTCAATAATTCCTTGATATATTTTTAAGTATAGCTCCACTGCAGATTATATTTTTTCCATGTTATGAGTGAAACAATCTGCCAGTGGAATTGGTACTTTATTTTTTAAAATTAATCAATTATTGATTAAAACAAAAATTCCTTATATGTTTTAGTCTTATTTCATGTGGATATTTGCACCAGAATAGGCCAAAACACTTGATAAGACTGTGTTTTTGCAGGGTATGATGTTTTTATTTAGTTTGTCTGCTTCTTGTATCCATATTTTCTGATTTAGACTTTAGTATGTTCACATCCATGCAGTAAATTTTACAAACTTGTTTCTTGTTTAATTTCACACGTACTTTTTTTTTTTTCCAAAAATATATTTATTCAGAGACGTTGGTTTGTCATTGGAGTTGACCAAAGCTGCAGGGGAACTCAGAGTGTTGTGCACACTTCGTCGTCTTGCGGACAGACGGCAGCAGGAGTGTTTACACATTTGGAGGCAGTTAGCAATCACACCAAAACTCACACATAAGCTTAGAGTCACCACAGTCTTTTTTGTTGTTTGTTTATTTACTGACAGTTTAATCATTTTTTGCAGTAGCTTAAATTCACACTAAAATGTACTAGAACAAATATAAGATTTCACTGAGCATGTTCATTCAAAATCCAAGGTTAGAAAATATAAATAATTGGTTCCACAAGTTACACATAGTAGAAAAACACACATTTTACCAAATATATTTGTCTAGTTTCTTGTGCCAATGTCTTAGTACATTTAAAATAAGACAAAACAAACATAAAAAATATTATTTTTTTCTTTTTAGCTTTCATAATAAAACATTTTATGCCATACATTTCTCAAAAATAGTTTTTTGAAGCTGTATTAGAGTTTCATTATGTAGAACTGTCAATTTGAAAACTGTGTTTGGTATTTATGAAAACAAAATAATGAAGCTATGAGAGGAAAATGTTCAAAAACTTGTGAAAACATGCAAACTCCAAACAGAAAAACCCAAACTTCATTTTTCTGAGTCCTTGTTTCAAAGTGTCAAAATTAAGTCAATTTAAATTTACTATTAACAATACAAACTGTTTCTAAAAACAGTCATGGTTACTATCATTGCAGCCAGTTATGTTTCAGTACTTCCACACATAATTTGGATTCAATTTAACGTTTCAGCTAAAATAAAGACGTTTTTTTAAACCAGTGATATCCATAGAACTGTACGCAGATTGAGACTGCCCCCTGGTGGTAAGAGACCCTCACAACGACTGACTCAGTTTCCTCCTGAGCTTTTCTCCCCACTAATATTTTCCATCAACGAGTAACATTATTGCTCAATAGGAAAACCATTTGTTATGCCCCGTAGACATAATAATTTGAAATACGCCAAAAATTGTTCCGTCTTCCTGGCTGAAACAGAAAAAATGGCCATCAAATAAATAAGTAGAAAACTTGGTAAAACTTTAAAACAGAAGCTCAGTGTGAACCCCAGATCCATACTATTAATAATGGATGCTATTTGATGCTCTTTTCTTGAAATTATTAATTCAAGGCAAGGGCGTAGGAACGAGTCTGTCATTGGGTGGGACGCATATTCAAAATTATCTCAGTTGTTGGGCAACAAGAGTCAAAACCACTGACCTAACTACACTAGAGGGCAGCACATCACAATTCACTCATCTGTACACAGAAAGTGACACTTGAGTGTCTACTTTAGATTTTCACATATTTGGATTATTTGAGATGCATTTCCTGTTAGCTTAAGCAACAATAATAACATCAGAGCATTGGACCTATATAATTCAGTGAAAAACCCAGTGTTGAAAAAAATAGGTGTTTTATTTCACTTTTATTTTATTTACTGACAACTTTAGTTGGTATTCACTTAAAATGTGATTTTACACAGCTGCTGTAGTTTCGTAGTAACTTTTATAAAGGTCTAAAAATCAGGGACACATTTAAAGGATGCAGTTCATCATCTTTGCTGATAAGATGTTCCAGTTTTACATCGATCGGTTTATGGAAACCTTTAAAGATCAGGAAATTTAACGAAACTTATATTTATAGTTGTAGCTAAGAACTTTGCTCATTCAAGTCTGGAAAATGAAATTTTCAGATGTCTTTTACTTTTGTTCATTTGTTTTGTTTTTACCATACACACAATATTGTGTTAATATTTAAATCTTTATAAATGTCTTCCTTGAATCATTTTAGGTTACATGTTTTTTTTCTTAAAGGGGCAGTATTATTTAAATTTGACTTTTCAGCGTTACATCATGTTATAATGTTATTCCCTCATCAAAAACACCTGGAGTGTCACTTTAAATCTGTAAAGCATGTTTGAGAAATTTTTTAATCTCCAAAACCATTCTGTTTGGTCTCATCAGTCGCTGCCTTTCTCATACAGCTCCTTCAGACTAGTGACAGCAGCAGTTAGCAAACAGCTGATTAAACTGTTTTAGTTTCATCATCTGAAACTGATGAAACTGGAACTATAATAATAGGAACTAGTTCCTATTATAAGAAAGTGGTAATAAACACATCAACGCTAAGTTTAACAATTATGGCCAAATAAAACACAGGCAATATTAAGGTCAGCTACACTGTCGTGGCGGGAGCTGAAGGACCCCTGAACGCTACGGACCGACGCTGAACGTCACGGTTGCCTGGAAACGGACACTGCGCAGCCGCAGTGAGCTGCTGTCAACCCGCGTCTCATATACATATAGCTCTGGAAAAAAATATCAGTCTTCTGATTTTATTCTTTATAGGTACACGTTTAAATAAAATGAAGATTGTTGAACTACTGACAAATTGTCTCTGAAATTCCAAGCAAAAACTTTGATCCTTTTTCATTTTCTGAAAATAAATACTAAGTAATAATAACTTAAAAATGCAGTGTTTTCAGACCTTGAAATAAAGAAAAAAAACTGGTTTAGATTCATTTAGAAACAACAAAACTAATGTTTTAACTCAGGAAGAGTTCAGAAATCAATATTTGGAGGTTTTCAGTGGGGTTCAGTGCAGTGGGCTCTTCATTTCTTCCTGACCTGCATGTTGTTGTTAACAGTTTTAGTTGGACAAAACTATTTAATTTCTTCTGTGAATGTATGTAAATAAGCAGTGACGTTTTTAAAAAAATGCACCAACAAATAACTTCTCTTAGTGCTTAGCTCTGCTGGGGGCTAAGGACCCATAAAGGTCAGATCCTAGAACCACCCCTGACTTTGACTATTGCTGACAGCAGATTATAGGTCACCTAACCAGTCTTTACCATAAAACCGGGTCAGTCTTGACCATAAGACCGGATCAGGACTCAGGGAGAGGCAACTTGTCCTGCAGCTCTTCTGCTCTAAAAGCGTCCATTAGAAAGACAGGACTCCCTCTCTGAGAGGAAAGGCAGAGGGGAATCCCCTCTGGTGGATGCTGCAGAGATGATGAGAAGCCTTTTCATGCGCGCCGTCTCTCAGTCTCTCAGCGAGCTGCGTTAATTACAGGGCCCGGGGCCGCTCTTTGAGCTCACCGTGCTCCTCTTGAGAAACAGCCGCGCGTGTCATTCTCACGAGAGAAGGAGAGGAAGAAAAAACAAACACAGAAGAAGGCGCACGCGCAGGAGGCTGCTGGAGCCCGTCGCGGGGAAATGTTCCTGCGTGCCCAGAGTGAGTTCAGCCCACTCTCCGCGCAGGACGTCAGCTGGTTTTAACCACCAGAACCGGTAGGATGTGGAGCGGCGCAGCGCGTGAAAGTTTCTGCTGGAGAAGAGGAGAGGCGCGTCGCTCCGTGGAAACCATGAGAGACACTCACTGAACTCACTCCAGCTCGGACTCGCCATGGCTGTGGACGGTAGGGAGCTTGATATTCCTCTCCTAATCATTCATTTGCTCCTGTCTTTTTCAGAGACAAAAAAAAAAAAAAAAAAAAAAAAAACAAGCTGAATTTAGCGAGACAGTGTGCAATTCCGGTTTGTTCACTTGTCAAACCAGTTTCGTTGGGTAAATGCAAGCAGCTGGTAACAAAGCGCCTCCTGTGCGCTCTTAGAGAGATTCAGCTGAGGTCAAAGCATCCATTATCAGCCAAAAACTGGGTTGCTCTCAATCTATAGGGCAGCGTACATAAATGCCTGCAGGGCACAATCTGCTGATGGACAGAGACAGGGTGCTGAAACGCGTAAATCAGCATCTGCATCAAAGCTCTGGTCAGCTCGAAAGCTTCATTTGGAGTCAGATCCAAGGTTCCTGAGGGATTTTCAATGTCAAAGTTAACCAAGAGGAGCTTTTATCTGCACCACTCACTCTGGTAAAATTAAATAAACAGTAATCACTGAAAAAGAAACCTCTGACAAATGGGTTTAATTATGTGTTTTATAGCAGTGTATTAGTATTTACTTCAGCAGAAGCAGCATGAGCCAGAGCTCACATTTCAGCACAGCTTCAAAGAAACCAGAATGGCATGCAGAGTTTTCTTGGATAACCTGATGATGAAGATGAACCCTTAATGACTGCTGGACTGCTCAGCAGGAGATCCAGAATGACAGCGAGGAGACGCACAGCCCTAAAAAAACAACAAAAAACTCACCAGGACACTCTTTCATGAGCTGCTCAGAAACCAGCTCCCCCTCACTTCTCTTTTCCTTCTGGCCCTCCTTTTGAATTGTGTCAGTCATCTTAGTAGCACACACTGATACAGCTGCACACATATTTTTCAAAGTGAGAAAATCCGTCCAATCTGGCTCATGAATCCGTAATGACCCACGGCTTTCTGCCAGAATCTGTGCCAGTAACAGCGTGTTTACTATAGTTCCGCACTCTTTAATTAGTGGATGTGGAGAAGCCACCTGCTGTTGAGGGGGCTTGGATCTCTGCCTGCAGGCCTCCTCGTAATGATGAGAAATTGGCTTGTCTCACTGCTCTGACATCTGCTTTCCAGCCTTTCACGAAAGGTAATTGTACCACCTGAGCTCTGGATTTCAAAGGCCTGCAGTGGTTAATGGAGCAGGTCAGATCAGGTATTTCATAATGATGTCAACTCTGAGTGGTACAGACTGTAGATTAATGGTATAGAGCACATGTGTCAAACTCAAGGCCCCTGGGCCAAATTTGGCCCACCATAGTTTTTTATGTGGCCCTCTATATTCTAGACTAAACACATAACTTAAATGTTATGTTATCAATCAAATAAATGCATTTTTTTATCTGTTTACTGCCAAATTGTATCAGTCAGTTAACAATAATTCAGAATTATTGTGGAAATGGTGCAAAATCAACAAATCCCTACACTTTTTTGCGGTAATATATCATTGGAAGTTTATTGCAGATTTTTCTCAAGAACTGTCAAACTTTCTTACTTGTACTCAACAGCTGCCTCAGCCTTAATTGATG
Source organism: Poeciliopsis prolifica (assembly GCF_027474105.1). NCBI lineage: Eukaryota > Metazoa > Chordata > Actinopteri > Cyprinodontiformes > Poeciliidae > Poeciliopsis > Poeciliopsis prolifica. The sequence goes on from NW_026562398.1 coordinate 7,113,774, forward strand.
TGAGATTATTGTTCATGATCTATACAGCGAGTTACAAAAAGTTGCATGGATAAGCACAAAAATAGCAAATATTTCCAATTTAATATTATGAACACTTTGATTCAACCAGATAAAAAATTAAATATTTTGTTAATGTTTAATTTGTTTTATATTTATGGAATTTGTTTGGAAAAAATAAAATTTTTAACATTTTCACATAACTTTATGTTTTGGTCCATTTGATAATGTATTTTTTTTATGTCAAATGATTGATCTTTTGATTACTTAGTTTGTGAGTCGTCTTTTTTCCATATACTATTGTAAGCGTAAGTAAATTATTGTACAGCCATTTTTTACTTTGAGTAAAAATGTATTTTGGTGGTGTTACTATTACCTGAGAACAATATTTGGGTACTCCACCCTGATCTGATGGTTCGTTAGATTAAAATCGGTTCCAATCGATTAATAGCTAATAACGTCCGCGTAGACTTTTATTGTTGTAGTTTGGCCGCCATCCAGCAGAGGGCGCTGCCGCCCATTCTTAAGTTTAGCCGTTGATGCAAAAACAAAGATGGCGGTAAGCCGTAGCATTACGGGAAAGTTGAGCTGTCCAAACAGAGTCCGGTGTGGGGTAGAAAATTGACTTTATGCGGTTCTGTTTCAACTTATTAACATTTTATCCCAGTTAACACAATATAATGTTGACACTAAAAAAAATGCTCGCTAAAAATATACCGGAAGACGGTCGTCCCTCTTGATACAAACGATACAAAATTAGCCGTTAGTCGACCTACAACTTTAGTCAACTTTAGATTAACCCTTTAATGAATAATTTGTATGCCCAGGCTTTTATTTTTAAGGCACTCAGAGTCTAAATCTGGTTTCTTTCCTCCTGCTGTCTCTCCAGCTGCTTCCAGTTTCAGTTTCTGCAGGCCCGCTGTGGAGTACAGGGCTCTGCCTGAGGACTTCAAGCACCAGCTGAGTCGGCGGACAGGTGGGAACCTCACCTGGCATGACGGCCGGGGACAGAAAACGGCTGGGGGAAGAACCGTGAAGCTTCTACAGCAGCCGGGCACGGAGATCCTTCAGGTATAGAGAACCGACCTGATCTCAACACCTGCGTCCATGTAATTACCTGCCTGATGTCATTGCGCTCATGTTGGAGAGGATTTGTTTCATTCGTGTTTCCAGTCTTAATCAGAAGAGAGAACTCGGTGTTCCGATTCCAGGGAAGTGGATCAGATCCCAGTAAATATAATATGGACCTAAACCAGGTTCTAAACATGATTTAAACGTGATATAATGTATATAAAAGCACACAACAGATGCTGTGCTGTATTTATTAAATCTGCAGCTAAATGTGGAAGTTGTGACAAGATTTATCTGCAGTACTTAAAAATCAGGAAAAATATTGAATTTGGTTGAAACTTTGGGGAATGGAGAAATATTATGATTTCTAGACTTTATCCTCTATTCCAAACCAAAACTTTAATCAATCAATCATACACATTTTAACATAAATGTCAATTTCACCAAATGTGGAAAAATCTTAGTGACAAAAAGAAGAATCTGCTCTGATGTTGCTGTTTTATATAACATGAAATCCTTTTATTTTATTTCAATTTACAGATAAAAGTGTTAGTAGGTGTGAGCTACATGGGCTTAAAGTTTTATCACAATATTTTCTGTTGCCATCATAACAATAAAAATGATAAGAGCTACTTATTACTGTTGTCATATTGCATGAAGAAGTTTGAATTGTATGACTAAGCTTCACGCAGTAACTGCTTCTGATCATATTTTCAAATTAAATATTATTTATTGAATTAACTATGAGTTTTAGGGGGTTTACAATATTTGTACTGATGTTAAATGTGAAGTTTTATTACTCACTGTATAAATTGCATACTACAATTTGACATCAAGTACTGCTACGGCAGCAGTCACTTTAAACTCAATATTTTTTTTACAAATTTTGATCAAATTAAGCAGTAATATCAGGAAAAAAAATGCAGAGATTTGTTGATTTTGTGTGAATTTTGCAAATTTGTGAAAACTGGAAGAATGTATTGATGTAATTTTTAGTTTAAAGGACTGCATAAAAAGCTACGGTGGGCCAGAAGTGGCCCCTGGTCCTTGAGTTTGACACTTGTGTTTTACATCAACAATTCTGAGCATGAATTCATAAGCAGCTAATTTGGAACAGCCATCAGATTTCAACAATCCTCTCCAGCGATTTAAACACACAGAGAGCTCCTAGAAATGATGAACAAGCTAGAGGATGTTGAACCAAATGAGATGCAAATCCAATGATCTCCACTCTTGAGTTTATGAACAGAGGCCGTTACATGTGTTTGTATCGCCACTAGCTCAGACTCTGGCAGCTTGTTGGACGCTTTTATGGAAAACTTTGCCAGAGGAAAAAAAACCCACAAACACAAAAACTCATTCATTCCTCCCAGAGCAGCTGCCTCTGCTCTCGCTGCTAGATTCAGACAACTCCTCTGCTGATACATTTTTTTATTTCAGTCAAATTCCCTTCCATTATGTTGTCAGAACTTCTTTATCGAACTCCGCCACTCGCAAATATGAGATTTTTGCTTGGCTGCAGACATTTCCCTCATTATTGTAATCACGCTGCAGCTGCTTTTTATAATCCTGGCATTTTCTTTTTGATCTCAACTCTGATCGCTGCAACTGCAGAGTTGATAACGTCGCTTTTTCTGACTGCTGGATGTGATTTGAACATATTTCCTTGTTTTGTTGTTGTTTTTTTGGTCAGAATAACTGTGTGCCTGTGCCAAGAAGCCAGAATAAATGCAGCAATTCCCACATTTATTGACTCTCCCTGTATAAATAAATACATTTTTGTTAATATAGTAGCATAACTTGGAAACTTTGATATTAAATTGGATTGCATTCAAATCCCACATTAACAGAAAGAATTGTTTTCTCAAAATTACAGGTTCTAAAGTTCTCACCATCTCTAACAAACAACCAAGTTTATTTAAGTAACAAGGCAGTTCAAAGTGCAGAAAAACATTATAAACTCATCATATAGTCAATAATTGTGAAAATCAGTAACAAATATTTTATTTTGTCAAGTGCCATCGCTAAAATGATCCACACATATTAAATATGTTGCTCAGTGTTTTGTTAGCATGGTTGAAAACATTAAATGTTATTTGCTAAATAGGAGGGTTTTGGTCTTGATTTAGAGGAACTCAGTGTTTCACTGTTTTTGCAGTTTTCTAGAAGTTTGTTCCAGGTTGGATGTGCTTAACAAACCCATATCAATTTATTTTAGCTGCTGGCTGTTTGGCTAGATTATTATTTATTATTTATTTTGCCTCCAGACATTGAGCAGGATGTGAAAAGAGGCTAAAAACGTAACAAAAGGTTCCTGTTAGAGACCTGAACCAGAAAGTGGCATTTTGAAGTCGATAAGTGCTGTGGCTCAGCTAATAGCAGTGTAATTATCCATGCATTAAGAATAACCTAAGCCACTCTAACGGTAAATGTTATAAAAAGAAGAGCCTTTTCCACTGGCGATGAGCCTTTAAAAACCTCCCATTAGGAAACTTCAGTAAACCTGATACTCTGTTCGAACAGAGAACTACTTTAATTCTTCAATACATTGATTGATTTGATTTCCATTCATATGGACATGATGGAAATTAATTTACTCTGATCTGTTGGCTGGAGATGATCGGCGCTCCATATGGCAAGTGGTTTTAACATAAAATCAGTTTCACCTCATCTAAGATCAAGTCAAAATAGGATGTAAATAAAGTTGTGGTAATACCAGAATAAAGTCAGAAAACTATGACTTTTGACTTAATTGTGGCCTTATGTTTTCTCATTGTGTTTTTAAAATTTTCTTAGTGTGTCCTTAATATTCCATCATAGAAATCAGATTTGGTATGATAAAAATCTGAGGTTTTCTTTGTAATCCATGTCGCCCAGCTCTAAGATGGACGGTGTGATGTCTCGTTGAGGAAAACTGTCCTTTCTGCTGGTCTGCATCTTTTCCTCTGCAAAAAATCATGGCTAGAATAAAATTCCCAGTCCAACATGTCCTCTTCCTTTGTGGCTAATGGACACTTTGTTAGCAGAGAATGGGAACTGCTCTCCCCCCAGCGGCACGGCGGCTCTTACCGCCTTTTAGCTTTAAATAGTAAAGGTCTTCCAGCGCTCACACTTTGCTGCTGCACCGCTGTGTCTATTTATTGAGAAACGGAAATTATTGCGCCAGATAGCATCCAGTCGGCCGAGCCGGTCTCGTTCCCCTCCTAGTTCTTTGTGAAACCCGGACTAATGCGTGAGAGGTTCCAGCTTAAATTAAAGTCTCTTGTTATCTGATGCAGCTTTGTCTCCTTACGCGGTCAGTGTTGTCAGCAGCCGCGGTCCATTTATGCTGTGAACTGGCCACATTTGGAGCCGGCGGTTACAAGACGGCTTTGTTTTCAGCCCATGAAAGGCAGTTTAAAAGGCCTTTAGGAGCTGAAGCTAAAGCTGCAAACAGAACTGGGCTGGGCTGATAACAGAGTCGCAGGCATTGCTTTGTTTGGCTCTTCTCTTCTGCAACACACACAATGCAGCGGCTGGTTTATTTTCGTCTCATGGAACGTGAACTTAATCGTTGCTACGCGGTTGTGCAGCTCTGTGAGCAGCATTATTACTGGTGCCACACTTCACTTTCATCTTTTACATGTCGTTCTTTCATTTACTCTTCATGTATTTATCATGCGAACTCTTTTGTTCATAGTCTCTCTTGCACATAAACGGCTCCCTGCTGAGTCCTGGCTGTCAGCTCATCTTTATTCTGTGAAATTAAAGAAATCAGAGTTGGAGAAAAAGCCAAACGTGCTAAACTTTAAAACTGACTTCTTGATGAAAGACAACAGGATTACTGATGTACAGTTTTACATCCTGGACATTTTAAAGCTACTCACCACATAGACTTTAATTCAAACCTAATCAAACTTCCACTAGATGTTGCTTGGGACATGCAGAACACATTATAGGCAGTTTTATTTTTTTTTGGTTTTTTGTTTAATTGCTGGTCTCCTCTTCCACATAAAAACAAGCCTCCACATGTGCATTCCTCTGATGACATCACATGAGGTTTAAGGAAGCTGATTGTCCTGATTTCTTCTTGTTTTTTTCTCTCTTTATCGCTTGTTTTTGATCAAATTCCTTCCTCGAAGACATTTTCTTGTAATCTGCAACAAGAAGTTGGGTTTGTGTGATAAACCACATGGAGGTTGTTTGTGAAGAAGACTTGAAAAGTCAGATTTAATCATCTAAGATTTTCAGTGATTACTTGGTCAGTTTTCAACAGTGACACTCATGTTTTCTGTTGTTTTCAGAACTGAAAACAGTAAATCATCGGCCATTTTCTACTGGTTTCAGCTCCATTTTCTACATCACAGAAATGGATGTCATTTCTGTGATGTCATCGACTCAAACACACCAAGAAGAATTTCATAAATTCATATGACAATAAAGTCATAACAGAAGGAGAATAACGAGACTCTTTCATCCAGTACGTACGTCTATACCACATGTATATGTTTGTGTTTGATCCCAGAGGCCTATGCTTGATTTTTCTGCAGCTCTTGCAGAGACTCAGCATCGTAAATACTGATTCTGGTTGTCAGAGTTGAGCTTAAAATTAAATTCAAATCCACAAAAGACTAAAAACTCTTCAGAGATGTTTGTGTATCTGCAGACATTTCAGATGCATTTCCTTTGTCTGGCAAAACGCTTGCAAACATGACTATCTTCAGGACTGTTGTGACCCGTTTCTACAAGTAAATATTTCTATTAACTGTTGGCCTGTCCTGCAAATCACCTTTGAACAAAGCAGCTCAAATTCTGAAGTGCTGGTGGTTTCTCTCATGAATATAAATTACTTTTTCGGCCTTTATGCTCGGCTGCAGCCGTCTTTTCAACAAAGCGCGAGGCTGCAGTAAACATTTAAAAGTTGAGCTACATTTTCTCTTGTTTTGTCCTGAAAGATTAGCTGCTTGTCTGTTTTTTTTTTTTTTTTTTCCAGTACCGCTCCAGTGACAATTACGGCATCTATCACACGAGTCCGACGCAGCCCAGCCTGATCCGGCCCGTCGTTCTCTGGTCGCAGCAGGATGTCTGTAAATGGCTGAAGAAACACTGTCCACACAACTACCTGACCTACGTGGAGGCGTTCTCGCAGCACGCCATCACAGGTTCACCCATCAGAAGACACATAATCACCTTTTTAAAGTGATCTGACAAGAAATTAGACTAAACTTTTCCTGTTCTGGCTCAGTTAGAATTGTCAGTTTCTTTAGAGAATTGATAAAATTGCATAAAATAAGAGTATTTTCAGAATCTGTTTGATTTGGAACTAAAACTGCAACGTTTGTTACATTAACAGCTGCTGTGATTCACTTTCACACTGCGCTTTCAAATGATCCCAACTAATTGAAAACCTGTTCCCCTCCTTGCCTCTAGGGGCGCTACACCAAGAACCACTGAATGAAATGACATAAAAACCTCAAAAGCAGACGTTAAATATAAATAAAAATGGAGTAGCGGTTGTAGGTAATTTCTCCTGAACCTGACTTTCTAGAGAAATGAACTTGAGTTTGATTAAAGCGGAATGAACAGACCCTTGTGGTGTTTTCACCAGCCTTGTTTGGTGCTCTTTAATTGAACTCTAGCCCGGTTCCTTTGGGCAAGTGTGAACGTTCAGTCAGTTTCTGATGCAACCAAAAAGGCAAACTAGTGCATCTAAAAACCTCGGTCTGAGTTCGGTGTAAGTGAACTCTGGCGCAATTTGAATACCTATGTGAACACCAAACGGACCAGAGACCCATCCAAAAGCAGGATCTGGACTATAATGCAGGGCATTCTGGGTAATGGCAACCAAAACAAACATGCCAGTGGGAGAAATAGTCTTTTGCCAAAGACAAAAGAGAAATTCCACATCCACCAAAATCTGACGCGTCTCTATTTTGTTTAAATTTTGTGAAAAAGAAAGTTGTGCTCAGTGTCTTCTTCTGAGAGTTTTGTATTGTTTTCTTCAGTGGGTCTTGACGCAGCGCCCCCAAAGGTGACAAGGGGAACAGGTTTTTCCATTTAGTTTGGATCATTTGATGCATAGTGAAAGCAAACCACAGTAGCTGAAACGTTGCAACTTTGGGCCCCAGTGAAACTGAGTTTTTCTGGACTATCAGGTGCAAAAACATCTTTTGGCCAATTTTCTTCAGAATAGTGGAAAAGCCTAAATGATGTTGTAAACTCTAAGATTTCTGAAAGCAGCTTTCACTTTGCAGGCCGAGCCTTGTTGCGTCTAAACGGGGAGAAGCTGCAGAGGATGGGTTTGGTGCAAGAGACGCTTCGGCAGGAGCTGCTGCAGCAGGTGCTGCAGCTCCAGGTGCAGGAGGAAGGGCGCAATCTGCAGCTGCTGAGCAGAGGTAAGCATGGGCGTCTTCAGGGGCCTTTCAGACATTTTCACACAACAAAAACCTGTAGTTTCTGCAGCCATGTTTATTAACATAGAAATAATATTGTGGCATTAATTGGAAATAGTTTGGCTATTCTTTCATTAAAAAGAGAAGTTCTCCTGTATTTTCTCTCCTTCTGAATGTTTCTCCTCACACGTCTCCAGTGGTGAGCGCAGAGCTGCAGCTCAGGCTCCCTGCTGTGCAGAACATGATCGAGCTGCAGCTGAACAAAAATCTGGACAAAACCTGAGAAAATAAATTGAGATGCTGATCGAGTCTTTTCATCCTGGTTTTACGTTTTCACTTTCATTCTCCCATCTTATCAGACTCAGACAACACAGGCGAATTTCTCCAAGCAGTTTGAAAGTTTTCTGATTTAAAAAGTTTAATGGTATCTTTTAAATTTTCATCAAATTCCCTTTTTATTTTTTAATTATGCCAGAGACAGTCAAATATTTAAATGTGTATTCCTAAGGCTTTTTTTTAGTTGTTTGACTTGTTGTTTTACTACAAATTTAAATTGAACGAAAACATAAACATTAAACAGATATATTGTTTCTATTGAGCTGAATTAGTTCACCCTGACCTCTCGGTCTTCATTTGATGTTTTGTTTTGTGCGTTTTGACTGTAGTTCTGTTTTTATGGTCACTAACGCTGAGGAAATAGCCTGATTTTATTGCCAAATGACAAAGAAAGGGAAAATAAATCTGTCCTAAACAACCAAAACCTGCAGGAGCATCTTAAAAAGAGTATTCTTGAGTAAAACGTTTGAGTAAAATGAACATTGTTCTTTTATTCTATGAACTACTGACAACATGTCTCTGAAATTCCTAGCAAAAATTTTGTATTTTTTAGCAGAAAATGAGAAATGGTCAAAAAAACAAAAAAGATGCAGAGCGTTCAGACCTCAAATAATGCAAATAAAACAAGTTTATATTGATTTAAAAACAACAACAACACTAATGTTTTAACCTGGTGAAGAGTTCTGAAGTCAATATCTGGTGGAATAACCAGAAGGTTTTCAGTCGGGTTCACTGCAGTGGCTCTTAGTTTTTTCCAGAGCTGTATGTAAAACTTAGTGGAAGGAAGAAATGTGTACAAGCAACAAGGATAACAGAGATATTGAGAGGATTGGGAAACAAAGTCCATTCTAAGTTCCTTATATCAACAGTTTCCTGACACAGAAACGATGACTCTCCTGCATATTTTCAAGTTTTAAATGTGATGCAAATTTTCCTTTTGTTACAAATGTGAATGAGGTAGAGCTCTATAAAAACACAAAGTCTTAGAGTATTTCTGGTCCAGTTTCTACTGCAAATATTTTAGTAATAAGACAAAATTGACTTACAAATAACTTTTCAGCAAGACACAGCTTGTTTTAAGTTAATTATTTTATCTTAATGAAAACGTTCCTAGTTCTGCCAGATTACTTCACTTATAACAAAACATTTTCCCAAGTTATGAGTGAAATAATCTAGTAGTCTAGTAATAATCAAGCTGCTATATCTTCCTGGAAAGTTACTTGTTAGTTTTGTCTTCTTTTATGTGTACTAAGATATTTGCAGTAGAAACTGGACCAGAAACATTCTGTTACATTTTGTGTTTTTGCTGTGAGCGTAGAGGCTCAGGGAAAAGTTTCCACAGACTGTGATGATGTGGAGAGAAGTGTCATCAGCAGATGTTGGTCCAATGTTTTATTCAGTCCAAACTGAGTTCAGAGCGTTTACACAGCGGTTACACTCTGAAACAATACCAAAAACCCTTAAAACACTGAAGAATTGCGTAACATAAACAGATTTACATAATCTTGAATATTTTGCACTGGCTTAATAAATCATTCCACACAACCTGTCCACCATAAACGCTGCAAAGCATTTTAATATGAAAGGTTGAAGAGCCAGACTGTCTGTGACATCTGATCTGTTTTCACCCTGGAAGATGCAGTAGATATGAAGTGATGGGGGCAGAAAAAACGTTTGTACAGTTTCTTTTTTGTATGGACGAGTCAGAAAAACAAACATGTAATCTAACTGCTCAGCCTCAAAGTGCCTCCCTGTAGCGCCTGAACTCTCGTTTGACTAAAAATAATTGACCTCATCATAGCTGTAAACTACTGGTAGAATAAATAAGCCATTTAAAGGGGACCGTCAAAGAAAATTCTCATTTTTTTTACCTTTTTTATATTTACATTTTGGCCTCAGCTGCTTCTAAAATCAGCCCAAGTGGTAAAAAAAAGAAAGAAAAAAAAAAAACCCCAGATGTTTCAGGCATTAAATTCACATTTTTTCGGTGTCTGGAAAATGAGCCATTTCAAAACCTTCCCAATTATAAAGTCACGCTTGACAGGCACTGTGCTGTTACTTGGCAACCCAGCCGAGCTCAGCCTCGTTTGGCAATGTAATCAGAGCTCCAGCATATCTGGACAGCCAGTTTTACCTCTGTATGTGCTGTACAATGGCTGCTGGAAAAGACAAGAGTTGTTTTGTTGACTTGCCATCCAGAAGCCACTTGCTGCATTCTTGTTGTTTGTGCAGGAGGCTCTACTAATGCTTTTCAAAGATGTATGGTTTTATAATTGTGCATCTATTTGTAGCCATTTTTATGTTTGAGTGTAAACGTTGCGTTTCAGGGCGTGGCCAGCAGCTTGTTTGGATTTAAAGTGACAGGATGCCATAAAACAGCTTGTTCTAAAAGGATCTCAAAACTGAAATCTTGGAATAATTTTGTGCAAAAAAATGTGAAGAACATGTTTTGTATAGACATAGATCTTTCCTAAGCTGATCAGGGAACCATGATAGGTCAACTTAAAAGAAAAGAGAACATTTAACTGCTCACTTCTCATTCTGTGGCTTTTCTTCAATGGTTCAAATAAAAAAACAACATTGTGCTGTTTTTCCAGAGTATTGAAAGCTTGATTGTTTTCTGTCTGTTCCCTAGCAACTGCTCAGAAACAAACCCCCCTTCTGTCTTTTTCAGTGACAGCAAATTGTTGTTTTTACACTTTGTTACGGCGCAGGCTTCACCAACAAGCTCTGGCATGTCAGACGGGTCCGTTTTCCTTTGTGTGAGAAGCCGTTCCAGCTGTTACCAATCATACTGCCTGGATGAAATAAGAAGCAGCTGCTTCCAGCTGGGATACTGAAAAATAAGCAGTTAAACGGCACTGAATGTTTCTGATGGCGTTTTTATTCTCCTAGGTTCTTTTGGAAGAATATCTTAGCTGGAGAAACTGATCAGGAACAAACCCATCCGAGCTGCAGAATGATGTTGAAGGATTTGAACTCAACATCGACATGACGGACAGACGCCATCTTTACAAACGCCATCTTTACAGACTGTGAACTGTGATGAGAAAAGCATCGTGACAATCTGCTCTAATGTTGTACTGCTCTGATTTCTGCTTAATTATTATATTCATGTGTGTCTTTAAACATTGTCTGGATTTTTATGTCAAAAATGTAATTATTAAACAAAACTATTAAAATGCAGGTGCTTCTTTGTGTGTCAGTTGTTTTGAGATATTCGATGGACAGAGTTGGGTAGTAACTTCCTAACTTTACTACATTTACTTGAGTTGCTTTTTGGAAGAAAGACAAAAAAAAAACACTTTTAGGAGTATTTTTACTAGGCTTTACTTTTACTTGAGTAATTTGTTATGAAGTGTTTCTACTCCTGAGTAAAATTTCTGGATTGTCTACCCAGTGAGGGGGAAAAAAATTCATCACAGTTTTTATTATATTAAGTTCTTTTTCATTGAATTTTTATTTTATTTTACTTTATTACTTGTATGAGTTATTGTAATTTTCATCCTTAAAATACCAAAATATCCACCTATATTTTTGTCCACCTGATTATGTAATTTTTACATTTCAATCATTTGATCAGTAACTGAGTAGATTTTTATTTCTTTTTTTTTACGAACTCAAGTAATTTCTAGGATGGCTACTTTTTACTTTTACACGAGTCAAGACAAGTTGAAGTAGCGTTACTCTAATTGGAGTGAAATTTTTGTCTGCTCTGGCCCCCTCTGGAGACTGTTCTGATGAACTACATTACCCATAATCCCCCAGCGTGCAGAAGTCGGACTCCATTCAAGGCTGCAGTCGCTGCAGGATTCCGGCGGATGCAGAGACAGAAAATAATGACTTCCCGCTCGGACAGGTACAACCCGCTCCCATTCGTCGCTTTCGCCCGTATTTAAATGACAAAACACAGGAAAACAAATCATGACGTGTTTATTAACCGCGTCCATTCCGCAGCAGCCTGGTTATGCTGTGACGTAACGCTGACACGCCACTTCATCCAAACAAAACATCCATCATCCATATGTGACAACTGCGACTAAGCATTTGTATTACTGTATCTGTATTCGCTTACATCGTTGTTGATCAAACACGGAGTTAAAAGTAAGTGAGGGGAATTACGTCATGTTATACGTCACAGATTGGTAGGAAACCTCTAGATCTCCATCCTCCAAGAGAATAACATGGATCTGTCTGTGTTTGGGGTTCATGACTAAAATATCCATTCAGACTGAATTTGTTACTCTGTAAAAAAAAATTTTTAATTTTGATCTTTTAAACAAAACAATTTGCTTATAATTTGATGTTTTTGTCTGATGACGTTTTAAATATTAAATCAGATGTTCTGAACATTTGAAGTAAATATATGTTAATGTTTATCTCCTTTGGTACTACAGTAGCAGCAGGCGACACTGGAATTTAATCACAATATTTTGTGGTACTAATAATATTATTATCATTTGGTTTTTTTTCATTTGTTGTTTTATGACACACTTACATGGTTTAGCAGGTTGGTACTGTCATGACATTTACTTGAGTAACTTTAAAACAACGGACTTCTACGATGCTGTACTTTTTACTTTTACTTTAGTAATTGTATTGTGAAGTATTTCTACCCACTGAATGAAAAACAAACATGATACAGACACACACCTGCAGTTTTTGCTGAACTTTTTAAAAAAAAAATTATTGGAACTGATTTGGAAAAATCCTTCTTTTTCCTAATTTTTATTTTTTTTTTATTTCTCATATGAATCATTATCATTTTCATCCTTAAAATACCCAAATTTCCATTTAACTTTATATTTTGTTTTGTCTGACTATGTACTTTTATTAAATAATTGATCATTTGATCGGTCACTCAGTTCTTAAATAGACATTTTAATAAGATACTTTTACTTGAGTAATTTCCTTGACAGACACATTTTACTGTTACTTGAATAAAAATATTTGGCCACAACACGGTGACAGTTTTAACAAATATGTGACAGTCATATTCTATATAAAAGTTACATTTAAGTGGTTAAAATAATAATAAAAAAATGCGATTAATCGACTAAAATAATCGATAAAGTACTAAAATAATCAGAGCTGCAGCCTTAATCTGACGTGTTGTGGACTCGGCGGTCATCCCGTCACCTGGTCCTCTCTGCGTTTCCAGGTGTCTCTATTTATACCAGCGATCGGCTCTTTTCCCTCAGTGATCCTCTTAGCGTCCCACGCTGTGGCAGCGGCGTGGAGCAGCTTTACCGGTGACAGTTCAGGCTGCAAGCCGAGCTGCACACAGCAACAGGTTCCTCCACGGTGCTGCGGGTTGCCACCGAGTAGCGAGATGTCAAGCGGGTCGGATATGTCTCTGCTTGACTGCACCGGAGCCCGAATCTCCGGGTGCTGGTCACTGAGAAGCGACCGCAGGTAAGCGCCGGCTGGGCCGTGTTGTCGCGCATCACCGGTGGGAGGAACGCCCCCCTCACCCCGTGACGGTTTTCATATGTGGAGAGAGATTTAAACGGTCTCCAAAGGCAGTGTGGTCAGAGGTCAGAGGTCAGGGGAAGTGCAGGATCTGGATTTAGATGTGGGATTAAGTTGGGTTGGTGTCAGATTCAAATGGGACTTTTGGGATCCTTCATTTCCATTCATGTCCCATAAAAAATGTAGTTGCTATAAATTGACTATATTGATTGAATGAATATTTGCCTTGTGGCAATTAAATTTTTGTAATATCTGGGCTTTTTTGTTTTAACTTTGGTTTTACCAAAACACTCCTTGGATTTCCAGAGTTCGAGTTTCCAGGCGGCCATCTTGTTTGGCATGTGTGTTTTCGTTTCATTTGGACTTTGAATTCAGGTCAACTAATAAAATATAATCCTGAGATTACTGTTCATCCGTCCATCCATCCATCCGTCCATCCATCCATCCATCCATCCATCCATCCATCCATCCGTCCATCCATCCATCCATCCGTCCATCAATCCATCCATCCATCCATCCATCCATCCATCCATCCATCCATCCATCCATCCATCCATCCGTCCATCCATCCATCCATCCGTCCATCCATCCATCCGTCCATCCGTCCCTTTTTCTCTCCCTATCTTTAAAAGCCTTCCAGAACTTTCACCGAATTCATCACAGGTGTTTGGATTTAACTAAGAAATTTGACATTTCAGTCTTTAAGTGTTTCTAGTTTTGACAGTAAAAATGCATCATAAGCCTGAGAGGACGAGACCAAAGCAAATGAGACTTGCATTCGTTTTAGAGAGAGAAATATTAAAAACTATCCTCGCAGCATCACCAGGCATTTGGATTTATTGTGTGAAAAATGTCCTCAGAAGTCAAAGCTGAAGTCTGAAGCTATTCTGGAAACGCTGCCATAGATAAACTGGATCAGATCAGATCTGTTGCTGCTGCGTCGTCTCTGACCCGCCTGCTGCTTGCTGTGCTTCAGTGGGAGCGGAGAGGACTCGCTGGACCGGCTCCTGCCTCACGCCGGGGCCCCCCGCAGGAAGAGCGCCACCTCTCTGAGTAAAACGGAACCACCTCTGCTCCGCACCGGCACACGTACCATCTACACCGCCGGCCGCCCTCCCTGGTACGACGAGCACGGCGCTCAGCCCAAAGAGGCTTTCGTCATCGGTATGACGCCTTTCTCCTCCATGTCACAGAATCCACCGTTTCTCTCTTCACATCAGGGCCGGCCCAAATCTTTTGGGGGCCCTGAGCAGATTTTCAGGGCCCCCAAAGAAAAACGTTTTAAGAGCCGCTGGATAAAATTCTAACCAAATAAGATCTGAGAACTTTAGTTCAGTCAGGAGCTGATTACACTCTGACAGGAAAATGCTTGCGTCCATTTTTCAGTTTGAACATTTTAAAATGCAGTGTGGTATTTAAGTGTTAACTATTTGAAGGTGACATAAGCTAACAAAATGCAAAATTTACAGTGAACAAGTTAAACAGCTATAACAATAATATAAATTGTTTTTTCATCTGTAAAGCATTTAGTTTGTATTATTTTATGCTACATCTGGTGTTGACATCTTTCAATAAGTCGATGCCCATTCCTTTGAACGTTTATTACTTCAAAGTAATAAACTCTGTACTTTTATTTGTAATTTGGAGCATTCAGTAGAGTCCGAAAAGACAAAATTATTCTAAATATGTAGTTTGTTTTTTTGTTATGCTAGCTTGGTGTTTTGGAAGCCCCCTGGTGGTGTGGAGGCCCTAAGCAGCAGCTTAACTCTCACATACCTTGGGCCGGCTGTGATGTCCTTGATCACTCTAATGTAATCAGTCATTGATGCCACAGATTCACCCAGAAAAGCTGAGATCTGTGTGTCTGCAGGGCTGTGTGGCGGCAGCGCCTCAGGGAAGACCACCGTGGCCAACAAGATCATCGAGGCGCTCGATGTGCCGTGGGTTGTGCTTCTGTCTATGGATTCTTTCTACAAGGTAAGCAGTTCTTCCTTTTCTATACGTTGCTCATGCTGGCATGTGGATTTACTGCAGGAAGAAATCTGCTTTAGAAGGAAGTATTTTCAACCTCTTGCTGTTTTATTGTGTCGATGTTTTCAGTCACAGATAGAACCATTTAACAATAATGCGTCACCTGCTGGTCCATTAGACTCGGTTTGATCGTGGACCGAATAGCAGAGGTTCCGGCGTTCCGAATAGTTAGAATGATTTCCCAGAGAGCTGCTTGTTTTCCTGAGGCTTCCCGGCGTCTTGAAGGAGCCTCCATGCTGTGACTGCTGCAGGTTTTATCCCCAGAGGAGCAGCTGCTGGCTGTGCAGAACGACTACAACTTTGACCATCCGGCGGCGTTCGACTTCCAGCTGCTGGTGGCCACGCTGCGAAAGCTGAAGCAGGGGAAGAGCGTCAAGATCCCAGTGTACGACTTCACCACACATGGGAGGCAGAAAGACTGGGTACGTGTTGCTCTGATCGCGGATCAAAGCGTATTTATTACTGCACTGCAAAACACAAAATCAACCACATGTTTTTGTCCAGTGAAATAAAGATAGCGGAGCTTGTTTTAACTAGATAATTTCTTCATTTTGATGAAACCGTTCTGGCTCCACTGGCTGATTATTTCACTTATAATAAGACATTTTCCCCATATTATAGATAAAATAGTATGCCAGTGGAACTAGTACTTCTTTAATTAAATATTAAGGAATTATAGACTCAAAACAAGCTAATATCCTTCTGAAAATTCAATTAGAAATTAATTTAGTCTTGTTCCAAGTGTTCTAAGATATTTGCTCTAGAAACTAGACTTTACAGCTCAAGGGGTTAGCTACTTCACCATTAAGCAAAAATGAACAAAAATCCTATTTTTCTCACTTTATATATTAAAAATGGCTGCGATGCATGAATATTGTTCATTTATACTTATTTATTTCCCCTAAGGTTTATAAATATATACTTTCCTTGTCTGCACACACTCTTAGAATCTGATTCTAATTTTGCGGATTTTGGTGAAATATCCCCAGGTAATTAACAAATGTGCACCCAATTCATGCTTTTAAAATTTATTTAAGCCCAAGATGAGTTCATGTAAACTGGTGGATTTTATCCATCAGATTAATTCGAAGTAAATATTTTTTCCCTCTTGAGAACTCAAATATTCCCACTTATAACATGAAACTTGGACTTTTTCATCTATATTATGGAATTATTGACTGAAAACAAACTCTTATATCTTGCTGAAAAGTTTGATATTTGCCCCAGAAATTGGACCAAAATACTTGATTGTGTTTTTTGCAGTGTAACAACTGAAGTAAGAATGTGTCTCATCGTTTTAAGGGGGAAAAAAGTACGGTTGTATGTTTGAGATTCTAGGAGCAAAGTGAAATTAAATTGTCCCTCAGTCTTCTTCTTCTTTTAACCTCCTCAAACTTCGCCTTTTTCTCTTTCTGCAGAAAAATGTGTACGGCGCCAGTGTTATCATATTCGAGGGAATCATGTCTTTTGCAGACAAAGAGCTTCTTCAGGTATGGCAGCACATCTTTCATTCCCACTTGTTTGAAGAACTCTGTGAATCAGAAGCTGCTGTTTTTTGCAGCCGCTCTGCAGAAGTCGGCGCGACTGAAGGTGTTTCTCTTTCTGCCCGTCTGCAGCTGCTGGATATGAAAATCTTTGTGGACACAGACTCAGACATCCGACTCGTCCGCCGGCTCCGCAGGGACATCACAGAGCGCGGCCGGGACATTGAAGGCGTCATCAAGCAGTACAACAAGTTTGTGAAGCCTGCCTTTGAGCAGTACATTGAACCCACCATGAGGCTGGCCGACATCGTCGTGCCTCGAGGTTTGCGCCGCTGCGGCCATCTTGAACAGGGAACGATGTTCCAGCAACGTCTGACTTGTGTTTCCCTTGTGAAGGTGGTGGGAACATGGTGGCCATCGATCTGATCGTTCAGCATGTCCACAGCCAGCTGGAGGAGGTTAGCATGTGGCGCCCCCATGTGTTCAACAGATGTAACTTACACACTTTCATTTTATTGTGACTATAAAACAGAAACAAACTCTTTTAAAGCTGTAGCAATGTTGCAAATAAACGTTTCCCATTTTTTAATTTATAAATTTCATTATTAACTTCAGTCATCAGAACACTTTACAAATTCTAATACATTTTCAGAACAAAAGCAAATTTATTTTTTTATTCCAAATGTGTGTATTTAAATTTTTGTAGTGTTTTATTTGAGCCTGTATGGAAAAATGGCTGCAACACTGAATCTAAACATTTGTTTTCTGTGCAACAGCATAAAAATTAAATTTTTTTAAAAGCTTAATTATTTTCCTTTTTCTTTTATATGCAAATTGGAAGCTTTACTGGAGGAAAAAAATGTGTTCCATTGGTGGAAAGCAATGAAACATGAAATTTTTAGGGAATTTGGACAATAGAATTGAAAATTAAGCAGTTAAGAATATAAATTAATTTCTATCTATTCAAAAAAACAAAATTAATTTTGATTGTGTGACAGAGGCGTCAACAAATCTGATGTGACAGATTTTTCTCTGTCGTTTAAAAACAACAAAGATTTGAAGAAAAAGAGGCAACAACTAAATTCAAGCAAATAACCAGTTATTTATTATATGTTCTTATTACTATAATTATGAAGAAATTAATACTTAAAAAATGGTTTAATGTGTGAAGAATTGTGGACAAATTCTAAAAACAATCAATAAAATGCTAAAAAACTTAATTTCTCCCAGTACAGAACTTAACAATATTGTATTGTTTAGTTGCACATGTTTTCTAAATGACTGTTTAACCAAGATTTTACAAACAATACATAGAAACATAGAAATAGACCAGAAACGTCCCAAACTAATAACCTCTGGATGTTTTCCTTCCTCAGCCGTTTGAACTGGGCTTTTAAACACATCTAAATGTTCGACTCATCCAGGAGTTTTTTCAATTTTTATGTTTTAATTATGGATTTTAGAGGTTTAACATTTTTCTACCCGTCTTTTCTTCTTTGCCTTGATTTTCTTTGTGTTTTCATTTCATTTCTTTTCTCTTTGTGCAGCGTGAGCTCAGTGTCAGGTACGCTGAAACACATTTTAGATTGACCTGGATTCATTGCCTCTGTGTGCACTTTGACCTTCACGTAGTCAGGGGTTTACACACATTCTTCATATGCACAAAAATCTTACGAATTTTGGACTTTTAAGGATTTATTTTTTTTCTTTTGAGTGATCATGAAGGAACATTGTTGTTTTTGTTTTGTCGAACCGTTAAACTTTTCTCGGAGGGAATTTGTTTGTTGCTTCTGAGCAACCAACAAATCTCCCTCTGACAGACAAAAACACATTTTTCCATCCGTCCAGGAGTTGTAGAGGTTGAGGGTCAGAAAAAGGGCTGATAACATCCCTGCAGACCCCACATATTCTGGACACGTTCTGGTTGGACATTTAACTTGAGATCAGTGCTACACAGATGGTAGATACACTTCAAAAACACTAAATCTTACCAAGTTGGGTCGAGTTTCTGGTGAAAATATCTTAGCAAACATGAACTAAGACAAAACTGAATTACAAGTAACTTTTTACCAAGAGATGGGAGCATTTTTTAAGTAAATATTTCCTTAAAAATGAAAAAGTACGAGTTCCATTGTCAGATAATATCATTTTTAACAGGACATTTTCCCAAGTAAAATAGTCTGCCAGTAAAACTAGTTCTTTTTCATCTATCGTAAGTAACTATTGGTGTATAATAAGCTCCTATTTTGCTGAAAAGTTACTTGTTATTTTGTCTTATTTCAAGTGTATTAACATATTTGCACTAGAAATTAAACATAAAATACTTGTCTGGTTTCACTCTGATGAACAGTGAGAAGGGTTAGCTACTCTACCGTGAACCGAATTGAACGTATTTGGACAACAATAATCCTATTTTACTCATTTTGTTTATAAAAATGGCTGCAATATTACCATATCTAATCTTATTTTGTTTCCTCTGAGGTTTACATATTTATAATTGAGGCCTGAGCGCTTTAAAAGGCAGATTCCTTGTTTTTGCACACAATCTTGGTCATTAAATCTTATTCTAATGCTGCTGATTTTGATCAAATATCCAGTGGAAATTCAAATATTTGTATCCGATTCATCTTTTAAAATGTCCTAAGATGAGTGTATGTAAACTTGTGGCTGGACTTTGTGTTTCAATCAGAGTAAAAAAAAAGTGCAAACCTTTTTCTTCGTATGTTTTTCTGCAGAGCTCTGCTCGCCTCGGTGCAGCAGACGCAGCCGCTGCCTCAGACGCTCAGCGTGCTGGAGAGCTCGCCGCAGGTCCGCGGCCTGCACACCATCATCAGGCACGACGGCGCGCAGGTTCACCTGAAGAGTTACGCACCTCGAGCTGAAGGTTGTTTCTCTGCTGCAGGAACAGAGAGACGAGCCGCGATGAGTTCATCTTCTACTCAAAGAGATTAATGCGTCTTCTCATCGAGCATGCGCTGACTTTTCTGCCCTCTCAGGTGGGTTTAAATTAGAGGTTCAAAACATGCAGCCTTGCATTTTAAGCACCTTGCTGTCCTTGACACGACTGATTTATTTTATTTTTCTTGTATCCAAGTGTTCTGGAGTCAATTCACTGCAAAAACACAAAATCTTACTGAGCATTTTTGGTTTAGATTCTGGTGCAACTGAAATGAGACAAAACAAAGTAGCTTTTCAGCAAAGACATAGGAGTTTGTTTTAAGGCAACAGTGACTTAAAATTGATTAAAAAATATTAGTTCTTCTGGTAGGTTATATTATCTATAACATGGTAAAAGTGACTTGTTTTAATGACATAATTTGTCAGTGAAACTGGAACTTCACCAATATTAAGCAATTATTAACTGAAAACATCTTGCTGAAACAGACACACAGCACAGTTTTTAAGTTTCATATTTAAAGAAATTAATTTGGGAAAATGTTTTACCTGATTTTGTTGTTTTGTGGTTATTTTATTGATATGAATTATTTCCACTTTGATCTTTAAAATGCCAAAAGTTAAACATATTCTTATATTCTGGAACGTCTTATCATGTATTTATTTTATATTAAATAATTCATCAGAGTGATCAGTTTTTACCAAATACTTTTTTGAGTTCAAAATGTTGCAGTCGTGCGTTTTTACCAAATATTTTGACTATTTTACACTTACTGGATTCATTTTCTTTTACTTTCATGAGAGTAAATTCTTTTGGACCCACTACGGTCCATGTCAGCTCAAAGAAACACCAACTTTCCTGTGTGCTTCTCTTTTTGTTGTTTCTTTTTGCAGCCTTGTGTGGTTCAGACTCCGCAGGGCCCGGACTACGACGGCCGCAGCTACAGGGGGAAAGGAGTGAGCGACGTCCTCCACACTTCCTGTTGAGCGTTCTCCTCGCCTTCACTTCCACTTCCTCTTCCTCGCCTCCGCAGATCACCGGCGTCTCCATCCTGAGGGCAGGGGAGACCATGGAGCCCGCCCTGAGGGCCGTGTGCAAGGACGTCCGCATCGGGAAGATCCTGATCCAGACCAACATGGACTCCGGCGAGCCAGAGGTAGCGGAAACCCTCGACCCGACCCGTTTGCCACTCAGCACAGCGTCTCAAAACGACTGTCCACCATTTTTCTTTTATACACATAAAAAAAAATCTTCCTGGTGATGCTTGTCTCCGTGGTAACTACCTGTCCTGTGCCTGTAACCGTGGCAACCAGCTGCACTACCTGCGCTTGCCCAAAGACATCAGCGAGGATCACGTCATCCTGATGGACAGCACCGTCTCCACCGGCGCCGCGGCCATGATGGCGGTCCGGGTTCTGCTGGTGGGTGGAGATTCGCAGCCTCACCCGAACCGCCACACGCTGGTCTGTGTTTGGTTATTGATTGATGAGTTCGTCTAAAGTTGATCGAGCTGATCAGTAGAATGATGGTTCATTTGTAGATAGAAAATAAAAAAGGAGCAATACATTTAAACTTTTAGATTGATCTCGGCAGTTTTCTATTTAAAAAAAGGACATTCTTACATTTTCCACAATAATGCTGAATTTCAAAAATATTTTATCTATTAAATATTATCTATTAAATTTTGACTGAATAAATAGAAAATTGTGTTGCTTTTTTCCACATTATTAAACCTCGACATATTTTAAAAATCTCTTAACTTACAGAATAGAAAAATGCACAATGAGAATAGTTTATGAAACAGAGAAACAGAAGTACTGTCTGCTGTTGAAGGAGTATAAAAGTTCATTTAAATTATATGAATTAACTCACAACATCTCTAAAAATCATCATTTTACATTTTAATCACATTGTAATCTTTGCAGCACATCTATAATATGTGATTAATGAAGTAAAAGCAGCTCGGCTGAATAAGCGCCATAAAGATAATAACTTTACGAGTTTGTCGAGAGTTTATATTTCAAAACATGACAACATAAAGTGCATTTTCCACCCCAAACCGAACCGTTCAAACCGTTTCTCCTTCCAGCTGTGCTGTAGCCCCGCCGCCATCTTTGTTTCTATAGGCGTCAAAACGACAACACTCACAGAAGGTCTAAGCGTATCAAGTGGAACTAATTTGAATAATATTATAAACTATTAATCGATTAGTTGGTGAGTTTGATTAGTACAATGTTGTAAACAGATGATCCGTAACCGCTGTGTCCCTCTGAGCAGGACCATGAGGTCCAGGAGGAAAAGATCATGCTGGTGTCGCTGCTGATGGCTGGACTGGGAGTGCACTCTGTGGCCTACGCCTTCCCAAAGGTCAAGATCATCACCACGGCTGTGGACAAGGACCTGGACGAGTCCTTCCACGTTATTCCTGGAATCGGTAAGCAGACACAAACATTCGAGTTTCATTTTAGCACAGATACTCAGCTACATCAGTAACTTTTTTTGAAAGGATGTACAAAGTATCGCTGCTTGTGACGGGGTTCTTTTATGACTTGGGCCACCACAAAAAAATGACGGGCCAAGGCCAGGGATTACTTTAGTGAGATTTATTTTTTTATCAGTGCAGTGAATCAACAGTGGCAAATGCATAATATTTACAAAAATGTCCAAGATGAGTTAAAAATCAACACAGCACAGCAGTACCTTCAAGTCGCAGCTCATCAACTCCAATGTGACACTTCTCACGCCTAGGTGCAGACTGCCCTCTGTGAACAGAGCCCTGCTTTTATAACTACCGGCTCCGCCCAGAGGAAGTCCCATCAAACAAAACAAAACTAAACAAAACAAAAACTAAGCAATTATTTCTAACTCAAATCCTTGAAATATGCAAAATAACAATAAGGAAGGAAAAATAAATAAATTTATAATCAAAATACACCCAAACAAAAGAACAAAAACAACCAGCACATTGTGATGACTACACATCACGCAATTGGCTCCCGGTGCGCTCCAAGCCGGAAACAACTTCCCCCAAAAGAAAACCGGAAAAACATGTACCTGAAAATAACCGATTAGAATGAACGTCAAACGAAAACACCGCGTGTGCACCCACCATGAATCGCCTCAATCCAAACTAAAAGGAAAAGAAACAGGCAAGTTTATAACTGTGCATGTTTGCTAACAGGGACTCTCCGATCGTGACGGCTCCTCCGTCACACTGCTCTTATCTGAGTAAAATCTCTGGATTTTCTCCTCACTGAATGAGAAACAAACATGTTTTAACCAGAAACACACCTGCAGTCGTAAGTTTTTTTTATTGAAAAACACTGATTTGGAAACATTTTCTTTCGTCTTAGTTTGTAATTTATTTTTACTTTTATGAATGATTGTCCTTTTAGTCCTTAAAATACCAAAATATAACTTTAAATATGTATATTTCGGTTCATCTGAAGGAATAATTTTTAAATATTAATTAATAATTTGATCAGTCAGTACTTGAGTAGATCTTTTTACCAAATACTTTTTTACTCTTATTTGAGTAATTTATCTGCCCATCTCAGATCCTGTAACTAAAATATGAACAAACAGAAACACATAATGTTTGTTCAAGATTCAAATATAAAGTATTGTTTACTTTAACGCCATCTGAAAATGACGATAACATCTTAGTCACATCAGTTTCCATTAGCAACCTCAAATGCTATAATTGGTAAAAGTAAATATTCTTTAGAAGAACAGCATGATTAAAAAAAGGATAAAATAAAACGTTGCTAAGACATCAACTATGATGTTTGTTAACAAAGCTGCTGCTTTTTATGAGATTTAAATAAAGTTTCAGCCTGAGTCATGGAGGAAATCTGAGTTTTGTTATTTTAAAGGACTAAAATCAAGACATTTCAGAGCAGCTATATCTAGGAATACATTGCTGATGACAGATTTTTAATCAGAGTATGTTGAATAAATGTGGGCCTGCTTATTGGCAACACAGAAAAAAAACTGCAGAAATTGTGACTAAACTTCAACCATCAAAGACACAAAAGTTTGGAAAAAATAATTCTTGTTAAATTACGTTAAAACTTTCAAAGCGTTAAAATCCCGTATTTCTCTTTTTATGCCTTGTAAATAAAAACTGGGGTAAAACTGTAAGAAATGCAAAACATGACTGTAACCATAATAATAGTAAACATTACAGTAAATAGTAGAAATAATGGTTGGTTTTCTGCTTTAAATGAAAATGATATGTTTGATATTTTTGTGTATTTTATGAAAAACTTCTGCGTGTGTTTAGTTTCTTTTTAATGTTGCTCCTTTTCCTTTCTGTTTGCCGTTTCTCCGCTCTGTGTTTTCAGGAGACTTTGGGGACCGGTACTTTGGGACGGACGGGTCGGTCGGTTGGAGCGATGAAGAGAACCAGGAGCAGTTGTCAGTGTGACTCTGGTTAATGCACAGACACCAAATATATTCTTATATTTATTTTCTACACTATAGACCATTTTTTGTATTATAAAACAGCTACAAATGTGCTGAATATTTCTATAAAGATTGGTGCCTTCACCTGTAGGGTTAAATGTTGCAATAATCTCATTTGTTTCATAATCTAAATGAGGATATGAATGTGTGATAATGATAGAAATAATTTTAAAAAACTATTTTATTGCTTATTTTTTAGGCAACTGTATGTTTTTGACAGTATAAACTCAAATATTGCCCTTGAAAACATTCTCATTAGACTCCTTCAGGACGCCACTTACTTAAAAAAGTGAGATTTATATCATGAAATTTCACACAGTGTCTGCATTTACTCATATTTTTTAATTTACTGATATTTATTGATGCTCTCATGGGGCAAAAGAGTGGAGAAAATAGCAATAGTTATTTAATTTGCAGGAGATTCTCATCAAAATTGTCGTTGCAAGAAGTGTACAATATTGCACCAACTTTTTGATGCCGACCTTCTGATAAAACAATGTTGTGACCAAAGCTCCAAAACTGAGAGACTTGGAGACACAAAGATGCTGGAGAATGATGTGAAGAAAGAGGAAAATGTGAGATGAAACTCCAGTTCTAAGATGCAAATAAACAATTTAATTTTATTTCAATTATGTTGTTAGTCCATAAAAATAATTGCAAAACTGTTTATTTCTTGTTATAGGATTTATGAACCTGCATTTTATCCACTCTGACAGCCTGTCATACATTTATTTGGTAGATTTGAGTTTTAAGACCAGATTTGCCTAAAGGTGAAAAATTTTAAGAAATTCAGATTATTGGAGAAAACAAATCTGAATTCTGAAAAAAGTCAGAATTCTGAGACAAAAAAAATCAATTCTGAAAAAAAGCTGGAATTTTTAGATTAAAATAATAATTCTGACTAAGAAAATTCTATAATTCTGACCTTAATCGGAATTCCAAAAAAGTAAAAATTTTGAGAGAAAAAAATTCTGAATTCTAAGAAAAAAAGCCACAATTCTGAGGAAAAGGTGAGAATTCCTAGATTGAAGACAGTATTCAGAGGGGAAAAAAGTCAGAAATATTACATTAAAGTTTTAGATTTTTAGCTGTCTGAAAAAAAATCCACAATTTTGACATTGTTCGAAATTTAAAAAAAAGTCAGAATTCTGACAAAAAAAAGTCATAATCCAGAGAAAGAAATTCAGAATTTAAAGTTGGAATTCGAAAAAAAAAAACCCTCATAATTCTTAGATTAAACTCAGAATTCTGACATTAAATCCAATGTTTTTCTGTTTTTATCCTAATCCTTTTCTGTAGAGTGAGAGAGAGTGAGAGGGGGTGATCTGGGCCTGTTTTCAGTTTTCTCGTGGTTTCACACACGAGTAGAAACCAGAGCTTGAACTGAGAAGCTCCCATCTGAGGTCACGGACGGTCACAGGCTGGCAGCTGAATATTTAAACCTCCTCAGACTCTCAGGGTTCACACGCAGGCCGCCCTGCTCGGCCTTGCTGCAGCACACTGTTCGGCCAGCAGGGGGCGGTGCCGCTCACGCTAATCCCTCTTTCCAGGCAGAAATCTCCTGCTCTCTCTGTTTCTAATGCATTCTGTAAAAACACAGAAGACTCACTTACACACACTTACACACATGTAAAACATTTAGAAATATATTTAATTTGTTATTTTAGGTGCTGAATTCTCTGTTTTGTGCTTTCCAGACTGTAAAAACATGACTGTAACAACATTCAGGTTGTTTTTGGGAACTTTTATGACCAGCGCCGTTTGTTCCACTCTGCTGTGTTCACGCCATAAAACCCACCCCTGGTGATGCTCCCTATTATCGGGTAATCTCCCACTTTAAGGCAGTCTCAGCTCCTCATTCATGCATTCGTTCATGCATTCATTCACGCTGCTCCCAGGGAGATTATCGCACATCACTGGAGCTGTGAATGTTGTGTCGCCTTCACACCTCCGGTCTGAGCGGCGCCCCGTGTTTTGTTTTATTTTTGTTTTGTTTTGTTTTTTTTTTCCCCTCCATCCCACCGTGACTGGCTGGCACCGTGATCGGGGATGTCACACGACGTGCTCTGTATCCTCCAAGACGGCAGAAGACTCGCTCGCCTCAAGGTTAACCTGTTACCATGGAGACAGGCCAGCCAATGGAAATTCAGCAGACGGTTACGATGTTGACTGCAAGCTTTTTGTTTTAAGGGGTGACCTATTTTTTTTTTTTCTCTCCTTCCTCCTCTCCACCCTCCTCGGTCCACAGCAACACAGACGCAGACCCCACTACACACACACACACACACACACACACACACACACACACACACACACACACACACACACACACACACACACACACTCTCAGGAGCTCTAACAAATTTGTTTTAAATGTTTGCTTAAATTAAAAGCTTAAGATTGTTAACATAAGGTTCTGTTAAAAGATTATAAAACCATGTGAAATTAAAATTTTAAAATACTTTATTGATCCCAAAGAGGAATTAAATGTTGTTGTAACTCATATCAATTCAGATTATTCAGAGTTGTTGTAAATAATGATCGCTGTTGGCAGGGACTTGATAAAATATGCAAATTTACATTAAGAAATATTCACATATCTGTGTTTGATCTATCTTTTTTTATTACATTTCTGGACAGGAAAGTAAGTTAGTTGGAATTAAACAACTAAAAATAAAGTTGTTTTATTTTGTAAACAAATGATATCAACAGAAAAAGAAAAAAATGTAACAAATATAGCCAATGAGAAAGCAAGAACCCGCTACTCCTGTCTGCAGCCTTTAAAAACCAAAGAGTAGATGCATGAAACTCGTTCAGACAAAATACAACTTATTAATGTTTACAATACAAAATTTGTGGCCATTTTTAAAAAAAAATCTCCGTTTTATTTCTGGTTTTAGGTTCTAAATCAAAGAAAAACAAAACATTTACAAAATTTGTTAAAATGGTGCTTAAGTGACATCCTGGAGGTCATCTGCAATGAACCTGATGATTCCCAAATATGAAGATTTTTCTCATTTTAGTTTCATACAGGAAAAGGACCGCCTTCATTTCCTTTGTAAATAATCCTGCAATGCAAACGTAGCCACAGTTTGAAAATGGTCGACGTCTGTTTTAGTTTTCGTCACTTTTAGATGTTAGCTTGGTCCGTTCTCTTTTAATATTCTCACCTGAAATGCACCAGGAGAACCCCCTGAAGTCGGAATACTAACTGGAAAATTTGGTTGTTATGAAACAACACTATGTTCAAAATCCAACATGGCTGCCGTGCACATTGAAATAGTGAAAGTGCATCTGAGGATTATTGTGCAAAGAAGGATTCTTCTTAAAAGCAAGAAAATTACAGACACTGCATCCGCTTTGTGAGAAGGTTAATAAACAAGTGTCTTCCAGCAGAGACTTCTTCCGATCGACAGTAACACAGACTGCTACAGCAGATCCTTTTTGGAATACATTTAATTCTCTTAAATGTCAATCTGAGTTTTTGAATTAAATTGAAGTTTCTGGCATATGTCATTTTATTTCTGGGCAGCTTAACTTTTTTATTTGTGTATAAAATGAAGAAGAAAAAAATCCTTATTTCGTTGTTGGCACAATTAGCAAACCACATCCAAATAAGTCAAGTTCAACTCAGGTCTTATTCCGAAATCTGATTTCCAATCATAAGACGCCAACTGCTTATAACCTTTAAACAAAACCTCACTTCAAAACTCCTGATCTGAAATGATGCCCGAAATAGAAATAAAAAGGTTTACAAATAGTTTTCCTCCTTTTAAAAATCTAAAAATAGAAATCTCTTGGCAGCTTTTAGGATCAGAAAAGCTTTCTGCTCGTTTCTCCCTCCACTTTTTAATAAGCGAGACTATGAGATAAAACTTCTTGTTTTTTTTAAAGTGCCACTTTATTACAAAAGTATAAACTTGACTTGACATTTCATGAATAGTAATCTTGATATAAAACATTACAATCTTTTGCACTTTAGCACTTAAATTACACGCTTTTTCGAATACAAGACCCTGTAGTCTGAATAGCAAACACACAACATTAGCTGCCACATTTAAAACTTAGCAGGGCTTTTTCCAAGAACACACCGTAGCTTCATGGCTTCCATAAAACAACAAACAGAGAGTAACACAGAATATTTTTTTACATTGCAGCTGTTTTGCAGTTTTGTGTCACATTATAAGTCATTCCAAAAAACACAACTAAACATAATAGAAAAAGATAGATTTCTTGACACTGATGATATATTTATTATTCTTTCTCTTTTTGTCATGTACATACACGTTGCATCAACATTACAGTATAATCACATTGTTTGTTGGGGGATATTTGGTTGAGTGAAGTCGCCGTTATTGTTCAGGTTTTGGATGTAAATTTATTGTTTTGTAAGGGGGAAAGGTTGATGCTCTTTTAGTTTATTTTTTGCGATATATTTTAACACTGATAACAGAGAGAGCGTTCATCAATGGAGCGATGATGAGACGTGACGTTAGCTAACACAAGTCAGTTCCTGTCGTAGCTCTCCGCGCTGCACTTTGATGGAAACCCAAGCGGATTCATATGACCACAAGGCAGGGATGATCCACAGATGTGACTGAGCAGACAGGGGCGTGTTGAAGTGGGGGGCGAGAGGGGGGCGCGGACCGTTCTCCTGGATTCATTTGGGCCGCAGCAGAGCATCTAAACTCCGCCAAGCTAAACACATCCTTCATCAAACCGGCTTAGAGCTCCACAGAGAAATAAAGCAACACAGTAAAAACAGAAAAAAAAACAACAACAAAAAAAAACAGTAAACAACCAACTACAAAAGAAAATAAAAACATTCATATAGAGAAACCACATGACAGTGCTTGTTATTTTTTTTATTTGTTTTTGCTTTTTTTTTTTAGGCATGCAACTCGTAGCAGGCAAAGTGCAGGAACAGGATCAACAAAGTAAAACACTTCATATACAGACAGCAGTGGAGACAGTGTTCAGTCCATGTCGAGTGAAACTTCATGGAGGGAAGAATCCGATTGGCTCTCTTTTTTTTCTGTTAAGGTGAAAATGGTCTCAATTTGTCGAAGCTTTTAGGATGCAAAAATGTGCAATTTTTCATTATAATACTCTTAATAATTAGTTTTTCTTCTTAGTCCCTGAGCTTTCAAGTGTTTTGATTAATAGTTAATTTGATTTCTATCCTGATCAAATATACAGGGAAGGCCTGTTCACCACAGACTAAGTGCTACTAAAATATTTCCCCAATTAGAGGTCCAGTTTGGACCGAACATGGGACTATTTTTACCCGGTAGAATTGAGGAAGAATTTAGGCTTTTGACTTCTTTGTGCTTTGCACAGATGTATCAGTAAAACTGAAGTGCTACCGTTTACCTACAGATCACTCTGCAATGGTCTTGTGCTCATTTATTATTCACTACCTTTGGATTCCTTTAAGGTTTGCAGACAGGACTTTGTATTCAGCCCAGGTCAAAACAGATCAACATTATCACCCAAGTTCCTCTGGACTGCAAAAACACTAAACATTCCTTTCATCTCGTTTCCAGTGTAGCAGATATTTTACTACACTTAAAGTCAGAAAAAACTAACTTACAAGGAACTTTTAGGAAAAAGATGTTGGAGCTTGTTTTAGGTCAATAAGGTCAGGACATCTCAAAATAATCATTGCCATAAAACAAACTGCCAAATCCTGCTGAAAAGTTACTTGTAAGTTTGTTTTGCCTAATTTCACGTCTACTAAGACATTTGCAATAGAAACAGGAGCAAAGTACTTGGTGATATGTGGTGTTTTTGCAGCGTGGCGCCTATGAAAGGCCTGATGTCATGACTTTAATGTAAACAGTATGTGTGGTGAGCATGATGGGACCCAGCAGTGTCAGCTCAGAGGGGGGTCACAGTGCAGCCGCTGCCTCAGAGCCCTGTAACGTACATCTCCATGCCGTCGTTGAAGGTGAAGATGGTGGTGGTGCTGGAGGTGGCGGAGCCCTGCTTCAGGTCGCCGATGCTCTCGTACAGGTTCTCCCCCGGCAGCAGCAAGGCTTTGGCAGGAAGGTGTTGCAACTTGGGCGTCTGCTGCGTGGGCGGCGGCGGCGGGGGGTGCTGCTGCTGCAGGGGCTGCTGGGCTTTCTTCCTCCTCGGCCGCAGCGTGGCACATGTGTTCGGGGGCCGCTCGCGCTTCCAGGCGCCCCCGCCTTCCATGTTGTCGTACGCCGGGTCGCACTCCTCCGTGCCGATGGACTCGTAGCAGTGGTCGTCCAGGGAGCCCCCGACCGCTTTGCCCTCTTGAGGGGCCCATGTCTGCGGTTTGACCACAACGCTGAATCCACCGTCTCGGTCCCGGTCGCCTCGACCCAAGGTCCGGAAGCCGAGGTTCGCCGGGGGAGAACCCGGCATCGCTCTCTTCTTCTTTCCAGGTTTGCACACTTTGGAGTACATCTCAGCCACCTGGAATCAGTCAGAGATGTTAAAAAGATGTTCAAGGATCCTGGTGCAAACAGCTGCTCCACTGCAAAAACACAAACTGACTGGTTCTCTAGTTTCTAGTACAAATATCTCAGTGCGCTTCAAATTAGACAAATTTACAAGTTACTTTTCAGTAAGATATAGAACTTGTTTTATGTCAGTAATTCCTTAATTTTGATTTGAAAATTTACAGATTATTTCTCTTGTAATTTGGGAAAATGTCTTGCTATCAGTGGAATAATCTGCCTGTGGAACTAGAACTTTTTCATTAGTATCAAGGAATTATTTACTCAAACAAGCTCCTATATTTTGCTGAAACGTTACTTCTAAGTTAGTTTAGTTATTTCAAGTGTACTAAAATATTTGTAACATAATTAGACCAAAATTACTTGGTTAGATCTTGTTTTCACGGTGTGACCAAAAATGTTCTGATAGGTTACTCTGTACCTGAATTTTTACTCCTACTTTAGTTAATTTCCTGCTACTTTTCAGAATAAATAAGTTGAAGTAGTGCTACTCATACTGGAGTATAATTTTTGCATACGTTGTTTTGCAAAAGTATTTGTTTGTATTCAGCTCTGCAAAAATAGTTCAAGTCCAATGAAATTAACTCTCTGGACAGAACAGGATGATAATATTAAAGCTGTTTTCTCTACAACTCTAAATGTTTCCCAATCCATCTAGCAATGCAGTGAAAAAGAACCTCAGGGAGCTGAAAGAAAATAAAACTCTGCGGCAGAAACACATGCACAAATATGACCTCCATTAAAAGTAATCACCAGCAAAGGAAAAGAGGAATCCTCTCTTCAAAACCGAACACCAGCGGCAAACAAACAAACCTTCCAACAAGAAAAGGCAGAAAACACTGGAGCTCATTGACCAGTTTTCAGCTTTTCTTGAAAAGCTTCATGGACACCAACATTCTGATACCGTTTGTGTTTTCATCAGCGTCACCAAGCAATTAAAGAAACCTGACTTGTTTCAGTAAAGCCCCGAAGCGCTGAAGCTAAAATAAAACAGCTCTAGTACGATTAGTAAAACACATATTTGTAAACGTCTACAATCTGCAACATATTTTACACTTTTTTCATTTCAGACACTAAAATGTACAAAAAACATTGTTTAAAACCTGATATTTTTGATTGTAAGGAAGAAAGTCAGATATTTTGTTTACATTTCTAGTCTCGGGGTGTTCAAAGTGCGGTCCGTGGGCCATTTTTGGCCTCTGAACTGAATTTGTGTGACTCAAACTTGCAGAAGAAAGAATAATTCAAATTCTGTTCTTACTCTGACAAAAAATTCAAAACTGCATGTTTTTTTTAAATTATTGTTAAAGAAAGGCTACAATAGTATGAGCTTGTTTTAAGTAAATAATTTCTTAAAATTGACTTTTAAAAAGTACTAGTTCCACAAGGAGATTATTTTATTTATAACATGGGAAAATGTCTTGTTAGAAGTTATAAGTGAAATAATCTGCCAGTGTAACTAGTGCTTCTTAATCAATATTAAGGAATTATTGACTTAATCAAGCTCATATTTCTTGCTGAAAAATTACTTGTAAATTGGATTTGTCACTAAGACATTTGCACCAAAAACTAGACCAAAAATAGTTGGTAACAATTTGTGTTTTTGCAGTGTAATCCTATATCCTTTTCCTTCTGCTTCATAATCGTGCATTACTTTGACTGGGCCATTAGTTTGGGACAAAAATCTAAAAAAGTTCAACGGGAATGAATACTTTACGGCATTGAATGGATGTAAGTAAATTGATTTGTAGACGTATTAGAGGTAGAGAACAACAAACATTTTGAATCGCATTACGAGTCGTCACTCACCACTGCGGCAGACGGTTGTATATTCTCCACTAAATGGGCTCCCAGTGGACCCAGCGCTTTATTCTGGAGCATCAGCATGTCCTCATCCTCTGGAGGCTTCCAGATGTACTGCTCTCCATTGCCCATAAACATCACTTCCTGTCAGCACAGCAACAAGCCATGCTTTAGGACAGAGTTGGTCACATGTTCAGGCATGCTGCTGCGGAGACGGGAAGACCGCTCCCGCAGTGAAAACTGCATTTTGAAACGGACTCATGGGTGACAAATTAACCTCTCTTAAGAAATGGTGTAGTGTTGGAGTCGTGTTGAATGGATTTCATGCGGCGCTGAAGAGATTTTCCCTGAAAGGTGGAACCTGTGAGGAAGCAGGTGCTTTTATTGTAGATGACTCAATTTCAGCGAGTTGCATCATCCAAAAGGAAATCTGTGGCGGTCAGACCTGTGAGCAAACTGCGTACGCTTGTAAGCCTGTGAACTGTGCGTGTAAATGAACTCGGGTCACAGCAGACAGCGCGACCTTTCTGACCTCAAGCGGGGGCAGCAAATGGCGTCCCACTGTCTCCTGGAGGGGAGCAAAGAGCCGTGCATGTACAGTAAAAACCAGCCAGCCAACCTGCTACGAACATATGGAGGAGGTGACACCACCGAGGGCAGAAAGACAAGAACCCGACCACAAATAAACAGGTTCACAGCCTGGACTTCAAAGAGGTTTAAGCAGAAGTGCCAGCGTATGAGAACAGCCGGGGAAACTGCATCTGGCACAATTACAGCCACGCAGATCCTCCGCCAAGAGGAAACCTCACAGAAACGCCACGCTGGAAAGGTTTACAGAGTATTTCTGGTCTAGTTTCCAGTGAAAATACCTTAATACACTCAAAATAAGACAAAATTATTACTATTGTTTCTGAAAAGCAACATTTCAGAAAGATGTCGGAGCTTAATTTAAGTAAACAGTTCCTTACTATTGATGAAAAAGTTCTAGTTCTACTGGCAGATTATTTCACTTACAAGATATTTTTCTCATGTGATAAGCGACACAATCTGCCAGTGAAATATTTACTTTTTCATCAATATTAAGGTATTATTGACTAAAACAAGCTCCTATATAGTGCTGAGATGTTTCTTGTAAGCTCATTTTGTCTCATTTCAAGTGCATAAAGAAAACAGACTGGAAAATAGAACAAAAATACACAAAAAAGATTTTACGTTTGCAGTATCATACGATTCAAACTAACTGAAAAAAAAACGTTTCCCCTCCTCCGCTGTGGGGGCGCTGCATTAAGAACTACTGAAGGAAAATGTAAATAATAGGGTTTCTCTTTGTTTTTTTTTCTTCCAGTAGCTTTAGACTCTCGCGTCTGCTTTGGTTGTCTTCACCCATAATGCCCTGCGTTGTGGTTTGCTTCCTGTTTTTGGAGCATCAGCTCGCATCCACAACCATGACCTAAAGTTCATGACATGTTGCACTTGTACCCGAAACTGGGAAATTACGACTTCCTAGTTTGAAAAATCAACTGTGATGCCAAACCTAATCGAACCACTGGGAAACTGGGAGCAACTCCAACTACCCTCAGTTACAACTTGCAAGGCGGCGCTCACATCAACAGGAGCAACATAATTTTCTTTCGCAAGACACAAAAGTAAGATTGCCTCTAAAATCAGTGTGACATGTAGCGCCTTCAACTCTGAACTGGACTAATTACAACTGATGTTTGTCTATGGAAAGTAAAGCTCAAAGTGATGTTTGTAAGCGGTATTGCAGATAATGTTTGAGGGCTTCGCCATGTTGAAATTCTAAAGTCTTAACTAAATCGCTGTTGCCTCGGGTCTAACGTCAAACCCAGATCTGAGCTACGAATTCCCGGTTTACCTGAACGCACCATTAGATGTGATGTTCGTCACCTACGACGTCAGTGAGCGTCAATTTCAACATTTCGGATGAAGCATGAGGCGGGCTTTACTAAAGTTGTTTTTCTAGAAAATCTCTGAGACTGATATCAAAATTAAAACATGGCTCCTTCAGGAAACTGAAAGAAATGGGTTTTCTTTCAAGTTTTGCACTTTTGAAATTTTTTTAGAAAATTTCTGAGATTAATCTCAAAATTTGAGGTTTTTTTTCTTGAAAATATTTGACTTTTGAAACTCAGCAATAAAAAAAAATGCTGACATCTAAAAATTAGTTTTTTTCTAGAAAATTTGTCGTGGTACTCGTCTTCAAAAGGAAATCTGAGAGCTGAACATCCAGGAAGGAAACCTTTTTCAGTGTTAACTCTGTAGAAATGTAGCAAAAGATTTCAAATGATGGAATAAATTGTACCAACCTTTGGGAATGATGGGACATTGAAGGCCTCAATGTTTCTACGAGGCAACTTTGTGCTGTGGGGGTGAGGCGGCGGGGGGGCTGGATGCGACGGTGGCCCGTGGCGTGGAGGTGGGGCAGGCGGTTCTGCCATGTCCGTCCCACTGTCCCTCTTCTGAGGCGCCTTTTCAGCCTTCCTCAGCTTCCTGACGCAGGCGTACTCCGCCGTCTCCGGAGGGTGTGGGGGAGACATGACCGGGGCCTCGGGTTCGGGCAGCGCTCCGTCCACCTCGCCGTCCGGGTCCGGGGGCGCCGGGGTGTTGGCGGGAACGGCCGGAGGGGCCGGAGTGTCCGTCTGCCCGGCCCTGCCTACCATGGCGTAGAGGGCATCGTCAGTACGTGCAGTGGAGGAACGTTGGCCCACTTCTGAATAAGTGTGCTCGCTGTCCTCTCCAGTCCCAGAGGGGATCTGGGGAAGCTGCCTGCCTTGAGAACGAAGGTCAGAGTTAGACCGGCGGCTGGGCAGCGGCAGAAGGTCCATGCTGGCTGGACGTTTCTTAAGATGCCTCCGCAGGGCTCATGCTGGCGGCTGTTATACTCTCTGTGCAGCTGACACCCTCCAGAAAACAGAATTCACATCCCTCCATTGATTCTCAAAGGGTTTACGAACATGGGAGAAAGGAAAATCTGACAGTAGGGCTCAAACGATTAATCGAACAAATCGTGATTAATCAATTATTGAAATGATCACCACCTGGCGATGTAGCAGCCCCCTGCTGAGAAGACGGGGAAGTGAAATTAGAAGACTAATGAATCGGAAAAGGAATAGTATTTGAAGTATCTCTGAAATACTGAAAACGCTGATTAATCGTGATTAATTGATTAGAGAAATAATTGTCAATTAAATTAGTAATTGGTAGTAATTTCTAAAACTTTGTATTTTTGTGTTTTTATGATGTAAAGCAGTTTGAGCTGCCTCGTTGCTGAAATGTGCCACACAAATAAATGGTTGGTTAATCGATTAATCGCTAACTGGATGCAGACTCATGTGACACAGACAGAGCTAGAGACCCCCCCAATTATTAATACGCCTTTTCTTTCCTATCGCCCCCTTCTGGGAAGATGGAGAAGTGAAATTAGAACACTAGTCAATGGAAAAGGAATAGTTCAGAGAAACTATTCAGAGGAATAATATAGAATCGTGTCACAAAGGTAGAGATGGAGATGCTCCAATCTTTTCTAGCTCCCCCTCCAGGGAAGATAGAAAAGTATTTGAAGCAGGGCTGAATGATTAATCGGATTAATTGATTGTTGAAATAATTGTCAACTAATGTAGCAATCGATTACTACATCAACTGGACTACACAAGCTTATAGCTGTAATAAGCCAAAAATATACAAAAGTATACACGTTTTGCGTCTAAGATGAAAATCCTTCCTTGTCTGGAGTTATGTTCAACCAGAATTTCAGTGTCATTTTTAGCTACACCTGTTTCTAATTCCGTAAAAATAAATATCCTATTGATCACCTTTGGTGTCCAATTATTAATGAAAAAATAATCAACAAATTGACTGCAGTTTTTTAGCTGCAGATGCATCTTTTGCTACAAATGATCAAGCGAACACTAAAGGAATGTTGTGGATTTTTGGCAATAAATTTATTTTCTTATTTATAAAAGAATTGTATTATTTGCGTATTTTAATATATTCTGTATTTTGTAAAAAAAATATATATACCTCCTTTACCCGATTAATTGATCAATCGTCTGAATAATTGATTACTAAAGTAACTGGTAGTCGCAGCCCTGTCTGAAAGAGACAGTAAACTGGGAACTGACATAGATGTTTGAGTATAAGGATCCAAACTGGCTTCATCACACTGCCGTGGAAGCGGGACAAATATAAGGCAGGACATATGTTTCTATCTCTTCAAATCCTCCTGGGCGCCTGTCACGGTGCCCACAAACGCAGCTCCCTGTTGACTCCGAGTGATGGAGCTCCAGGAGTCGCCTTGGCGCTCTGATTCCAGCATTTCTCTCTTTGAGAGGGAAATGCTCATAAATTAGGTCTGAACAGTCTAATTAAAAAAAGCTGAATCTTAACTACGATGTGAATTCTGTTTGCGGGTACATTTCTCATCTTACGTCCTCAGATTTGCTCATATTTTAAGGGAATTTGGGCCAGAACGTGTATTAAAGAGTCCAGGAAACACTGCAAAGACCTTCAAACTCAAACTTTGGTGTTTTTAATGGTTACAAATAAATGATACTTACAGTGCATACCCCGATGCTTTGTGTTCATGTCCCAAAAATCAACTTGAATGACACAGAAATTATTTTGTCATGCAGTTGAAACAAGAACAATAGTTTCTCCATGACAACAATGAGGTACACTTTACAGGAGCACACAACAAGGTTTATATGTGAGAGATGCACTCACTTTTGCCATTGCAGTTCATCTTGTTCATCTCCGTGTCAGATTTACTGATGGACCGCAGCTTTGACTGCTTGAGTATACCCTGAAACACACACAGAGAAACCAACAAGGCTAAATTCATGTAATGTTAAATTAAACTGAGCACAAAACTTTAAACATTAAGTTTGGTTGATTATTTTTTTAATGTAACAATACGTTTTGGCAGCAATTCATATACCACTGGAAAACCTTCTGATTTCTCCTTAATTGGCACAATGTTTGTGAGGAAAATGCATTTGTAGATAGAACTGAGTATGTGGGTCACAACTATAAAAACCATGAAGCATTCTTCACCAAGAGGTCAATTCTGCAATCGACTTGTCTGAGCTTCTGGTGATCCAGGTGCTGACAGTCGTGTCAAAATGGTCACTAAAGTTGTTTCCATGCCTGATAGTCCAGTAGATTTGGTTTTATTGGGGACCAAAATTGCAGCATTTGTTAATTTTTCACTTTTACACTACACTGTCAAATAAACCAAACCGTTTGAAAAACCCATTCCCCTCCTCGTCTCTAGGGGCGCTGCACCACTAACTACTGAAGGAAACAACTCAAAAATCTCTGAAGAATCCATTATCTACTTTTCCATTGACCATATCATTGCACAATTTGACATTTTGAAAAGAAATTTTCTAAACAGGAACAAAACTTGTTTTTTGATGAAAAGTTTTGGTTTGGTATTTTAAGACTGGTGGATAAGATTGGCTTCACATGCAAGTATCAGCCTATCACTAATCGCCCAAAATTAGGAAATCGTCCGGCCGATAAATCAGTGCATCCCCACAAATAATCATTGTTACCATAAAGGAGTATTAAATCACTCTTACTTTTTTTCCTAAATTTAGATATGTTGGCTGCAGTCCAATTAAGATATTATGATTGTTTTGATACCTACCATGTCCATGAGGCGGTGTTTTCCACCTTCACCGGGGACATTGTGCGTCTTCCCCTTCCTGTGATAAAACACAAACGCTCTGTCATACAGGATGCAAATCTGATGCTCTGATAGTGTGCAGCTTTTGTGCCCGAGTCCTCCTTTTTTTTTTCTTTTTTTTTTTTTTAGTACAAAGCTGAGTCATTGTACGATTGCATTCAAGAGAACGGCACTGATTCACATTTGCACATATGCCTGCCAGTGGTGGGAGTAGCAAAGCACATTAAGTCAAGAGCTGAATGCATTTCCAAAGAAGAAATGGTTGTTCATTTACAAATAATGTTTCTGTCGATGAAAAATCTGACAATTTATTACAACTTAGTCACAGCAGGGAGAGAAAAATTTATTTTTAACAACAACAAAAAAAAAAAAGAAGTAGTTGTAGGGTTGAGAAATTGTAAGTAGTTTAACTTACAGCAGCTAAAGAAGAGATTTGAAAAACATTTCATTATCAGTCTGAGGAGCAGCTTTGTTGGTTATTTCACAGCTTTTTTAAAGCATTTCTCTTTTTATTTTTTCTATGCAACCGTTGGGCATGCAAGAGCATGAACATGAGTTTGATTTGATCTTTCACCCTCTTCTTTCCAGATCACTTGGAACAGCTTTGCTAAACAATATAGTTACAGCTAATTTTCCTGCAACCAGGCAATGTCCCGACATTTAAAAACCATGCGCAGTCTGTTGCCAAATTCTGTACAGTGTTCAAAAGGTTGTTCTCTGAGTTAAATGTCAGTTTTATTATTATTTGGTTTAATGTAGAAATCCAAAAAGCTTTAAATCAAATCATAACTTTCAGTCATTAAGATGTAACAAGCTTCGAATATGAATCTCTTTTTATTTCAAAATGGTTAAATGTTGCAAAAGCCTCAGACATGATTGGTAAGACAGAAGTGAAAATGTTTTGATATTTTTTAGTTGAGAAGAAGTTGCTCTGTTTGAAGATAAAATGGTTTTATCACATTAGGAAGAGCATTCTTAAAATTAAATAGAATTTATTCGCTTTACAACTACAACTAATAATAATTTTTAGCTATCAATTAATCGATCATTCTGACGATTAATTGGTTAGTCACATAAAAATATTGACACATTCTGCAGATTTTTCATTAAATGATTTATAAACAATATTAAAAATACTTCAAAAGATGCAAATAAACAAATAATTCCTTTCATTGTATTGCCTAAAATGAAATAACATGGCATTCCTTTAATGAACTCTTGATTATTTGTAACAAAGAATGCGTTTTGATGGCTAAATACTTTTAACATCAAAATGTGGAAAAAGCACAAGTCTTTCTGTTTGATTTAATAGCAATACAGTGTAGAGATGATCTGTTGGTTATTTTTTAGATTAATAAATGGAAGGACTTGATTTTTTTTAAAGAATCTGAACCAAGTGAACTATGAGGAGTTCTTGGTAGAGCGTATTTACAGACAAAGGTTTATTTGTGCAAAAGTTTTGGTTTAATATTTGCTCTGATTGTGTTTTTCAGCATTTGGAGTATTCTTCCCACCTCTGGTGCATTTTTAACTAAAAGTGGATTTACAAGCAGTGGTTAAAATGCACGGATCATGCAGTGTTGCTCTCACCTCTGGCAGCCCACGCAGAGCACCACAATAAGGATGGTAACAACAAAGGCTGAGGCAGCAGCGATAGCGCCCAGCAGCAGGACCTTGCCGTAGGGAGGAGCCGTGAAGTTCAGCCCGTCCTGCATGGAGGCCATGTGGGAGCGCTGGCGCTCACTTGCTCTCACACACACACACTTACACCCTTACACTCATGCACGCAGCGAAGTGCCACGGTCTCACTGGGATCTGCAGAAACGGAGAAGTGCTTAATTACAACGTTGTCTGACCTTTCTAAATCATTACAAATAAGTTATTAATGAATGACTCTGTCTATAATTGACAGA
The DNA here is from genome assembly GCF_027474105.1 of Poeciliopsis prolifica. Classification (NCBI taxonomy): domain Eukaryota; kingdom Metazoa; phylum Chordata; class Actinopteri; order Cyprinodontiformes; family Poeciliidae; genus Poeciliopsis; species Poeciliopsis prolifica. The sequence continues at coordinate 7,153,813 of NW_026562398.1, forward strand.
TCTTATCTATGGACTAAGTTAATTCATAGGCATCCATTTTCTTAAAAACCTGAATTTTCTCTTATCAAGATGACTTTTTATAGCATAACAGACAAAATGTTTCATAATATGCTGAATTTAAACATTTTTAATAAAATATCAGTAGTAAGGATGCAAGTTATCAATGAGTTAATCTAAAGTTGATCTTATTGATCAACTAACAATTAATTGATAGGCAACCCGAGTTGCCTATCAATTAATTGTTAGGGGAAAATGTTTCATAGTATGCTGAATCAAAGACAACTTATTTAATTTCATTTTGACATTATCAGCTGTATAACATACTCAGTGATTATATTAAAAATTCTGTTTTTCTGACATTAAACTGAAGACATATTTATAAAACACAACACAAAAAAGATGAAAAGAATAAAATATGTGAAAAATTTTCCCATGAATACAAAAGTACCTTCTGTGTTTGCTCTTGAATGAATTTTAAAACTTTGCTCTATGAAGTGAATTAACTCACCAGACCTTAAAATCAACCGGGCTCAATAGCTTCATGCTAAAATTATTCTGTTGTGGCCTCCGCTCTTCTGTCTTCTCCTTTCTCTTAGCACTTCGGTAATGTTTGAATTACTGATGTAAGCTAACATGCTAACACTGCTAGCCATAAAGCTCGGCTGAATGAGCGTTATTACGGTGATAAAATAAGAAGTTTATCGTGTTTTATTTTAAAACTGAACCGCATAAAGTGCATTTTCCTCCCATACGGACTTCATCTCGACCGTTCATTCTTGGCCATTACGCTTCGGCCCCGCCGCCATCTTTGTTTTTTTTGTCAAGCTTAAAATGATCAGTGGCGCCCTCTGCTGAATGGCGGCCAAACTGCAACACGAAAGACTTACTCGGACTTATTAAACTAATAAAAATGAATCGTTTGCAGCTCAAAAAGCAGCGCAACCAGAATTAAAAAATGTCCTCTTTGTGTTGAAGGCATAAGGAGAGCAGTGGTTTGAAAAGAAGGACAGTCTGATTTCCCATCCCGCGCAGAAGCAGTGAAGTGAATAGACATCCAGCCTGAGGCCCCTGCTTCTGCTTTAGCATGTTTAGGGATTACTATGTCACAGTTACAGACATCAACAGCACAACTTCCCACAAACACAAATTTTCAGGTGTTTATTTTCAGCAAAACAACAGTAAAATGACGCCTGTTTGGTTGAATCTGGCCGAGGGAAAGATCAGTCGATCTGTTTGTCACACAACTGTTGATCCATATGGAAAAATAATTACCCCCCTCTACATTTGAACCGCTGTAGAACCAACAAACATGCATCGGAGCTGCAGTGAGTCAGAGCCGAACATGCCAGCAGGCAGAGGAACCTGAAACACTGACGGAGACGAGTGTGAAAGCAGAATGAGCATACAGAAACATTTCGCCTTTCTTCCCTCCCCCCAACTCTCTGCTCCTCGCCGCCTGCCACGTAATTTCTTCTGGCAGCGTAATATGTTATAAATAAACAACAAAAAACACAGAACTGCACCAAAAGACCAAGCAAACAAGTCTGATCTCTGTCAAATCATGCCATCTGTCTACCATGACACTGTGTTTTCATGTGTGTTTCTCACTTGTCTGTCAGAGCCAAGACGGCTGCGTCCTGCATAAGGACTGCTTCAGATCAAGCTGCATATCTTCTCTTTCTCTCAAACATTTATTTTGTTCTTAACTGATTACAGTTTGTATCATGTCCTTGAACAAAGCATCTTTCTTGAAGCACCGCTTTAGAGTGGCCTCCATGTTTATTCTGGTATTTTGGTTTTTGTCAAAATGAGAAGAAGGATGTCGATAAACTAAAGTAGAGGTAACAGCTCAGTAAAAGTAACGTTAAACATGTTATGTTGTTTCAGAGTAATGCTAGAAAAAAGTTTTTATTTCTGTCCCAACATCACAAATGTAAACATGTGAAGTTTACTAAACTTTAGTGGTGTTTTAGTCAGATGATGTTAAAATAAAGGCAGGAGGGTTTGGAGAAAATCAATCAACTAATACCTGAAAAAGCTCCACATACCCAGTATGGATATGTTAATATTTGAAACAACAGGACTTACAAAATAAAAAGATCATTTGGTACTGAACGGGATTATGATCTAAATAGATAGATGGATGGACGATTGGTTGGATGGTTGTTTTGATGGTTGACTGATTTTGATCAGTGATTGGATGGATGGATGGATGGATGGATGGATGGATGGATGGATGGATGGATGGATGGATGGATGGATGGATGGATGGATGGATGGATGGATGGATGGATGGATGGATGGATGACCTTTTTCTGCAGAGAAAATTAGGAATAAATTCTGTAATTCTGAATATTTTCCCATATTTTTTTTATCAGTTTCTCCAGAACAGAAAAATAATTTGATCAAAATCACAGATTTTTTCTCTCAGACTAATCAAAACCTTCACCGATACAAAAACATCCTCTGGTTCGTTTGACGCCGTCTGACAACCAGCGACTCCTCTTCATCTCCTCCCACGCCGTTACTGTCACAAATAACCGAGTAATCTCAATTATTTGGATCATGTCTGAATAATTATCAAGGCTGTCTTCATTCACAGGCGTGAAGCAGCATCTAACTCCAACAATAACAGGTTATCACAACAAATACACAACACAGATATACAAAATGTGATATAAGAAGAAAATGATGCAATCAACATGAAATGTTTTAGTCTGAGAGGGAAAGGGTAGTGAGGTATTGTTTCCTAATAATAAGTTTATTTCTCTTTTTTGACTTCATTGGAATCTATACACATAATACACTAATTTTGGATTTCATCACCAACCATAAATACTATTTACTGATTGCTCTTAAGCCTCATGCTGCATAGAAACACTAAATATAAATATAAGTGTATAAATGTATCAATTCATAGTCGTATTGTTCGCAGTATCTCAGTTGCAAAACACTGTTTGGTTGCAATGTCATATTCTAAGAGCATGAAAACAATAATATCACAAAATTTTCATTAAAAAACTGACATTTCTGAGTTTGAAAAGGTGAAAATTTGCTATAATATTTTGAGATTAATCAGAAAATTGCTAGAAAAAAACACTCAGATTTTTGAGTTTCAAAAGTAGATATTTTTTTGACTTTTTGAAACTTGTTTTTTTCTAGAATATTTTTGAGATTAATTGTAAAATGTCTTGATTTTTTTCTAGAAAATTTGTGCTTTGAAAATTTGCTCCTTTTTTTATGTTCTCTAGAACATTTTTGAGATCAACGTGAAACATTTCTGGATGTTTTCCAACCACATTTCCAATATCTGGAGCTCAGAAATGTCCTTCTTTATTTTTGAAAGAAATCTATTTCTTTTGCAGAAATATAAAAATTTGTGTGTTTTTCTAGAATTTGTTTTAGAATAATCTCAATATTTCTGGAATTTAAATTCATTATAGTTTAGAGGTATTCTTGTGTTTTTCTAGAAAATGTGTAGTTTCATGCATAAATTTATTCCCTTTTCATGTTTTTTCAAGAACATTTGAAATTAAATATTTCTGGGTTTTTCTCCAGCAATCTTTTGACTTTTTGAAGTTGTGAGATTTCCTTATTCTTCCTAGAAAATGTCTGCAATTTATCTCAACATTTTGTTAATTTTAAATTTTTAAGACTCAGAAACTTCCTTCTCAATTTCAGAAAATGTCTAAGTATTCTGCAGAAATTTGCTCATTTTTTCTACCCATAGATCTAATATGTTGTCATAATCAAGTGACATTCTCATGACAACAATTAATCAAAATTGTTACCTTGGGGAAAAAAAGCATTTTCATGTTAAATGACATAATCAGCCATACCTAGTTGTTGTTTTTTACAATATTTCATCTTTGTAATTATTACATTTGAAAGTGAAACTAGCTTTTTGTTAGCATAATAAACACATTAAAGAGATGGTGAAAGTTTGCTCTGCTTCCTACTGTTGCGGGTTTGCAGACTTTTTTTTGGTAATTTGCATTTCCCTCAGTAGACATCCAGACATGAATCCAACTGTTCCCAGCATGAAATCTAATTTGCAGCAGATTTCCCACACAGGCCTGTTCGGTTATTCTGTGCACGCTGATCTGAGCTTCCTCGCTTTGTTCAGGGAATCCTAACAAGCGGGAGCACAACAGCTTTGTTTTCTGCTTCAAATCACTTTGATTATCATCATTACTATTATTATTAAACTCCATTAATAAGGGACATTTCAACAGCAGATGCCCAAGTATTATAATTACATCTTTAAAGTATGATTTGTAAAAGTGAATATGTTTTCCCAGCATGTCTATCAAACTTGTTTTAATAGCTGTAGCTGTCTGCGGACTGCTTTAAATGTCACAGCGGAGAATCCATCATGCACGGATCATGAAAAGTCTGAAATATCAGGCTGGATTTAAAGAACAATATGCATCTTTTCTCGACCGTGTCAGGATAATTGTATCTTTGCTCATTTGACAACAGAGCTGAGTGGCGGAGACAGAGAGCGTAATGAGAGAGAAGAAAGGGGGAAGGTGGAGGTGTGGAGGAAAAGAAAGAAGATGGGAGGAAGAAAGACATGCGTGGGCGTCGTCTGGCAGGTGTTTGAAGATGATAACAAGATGTCACATTTCCCAAAGAGGACTCCATTCCTTTACTTTATTCCTTTCCTTTAACTCACTTTACTGCCTTGATTCTTTTCCTTTAATAATTTCTCTTCCTTACTTCCCATTCCCACTTTTTCCCTATCCTTTCTTTTCCATCATTTCCATTTTCTTTCCAAATCGTTTCCCTTTTCCCTGTAGAACATTTCCTTTCATGTTTTTCGAGTTCAGTCCAGTCTTCAAAGGTTGCCTAAAACTGTACGTCATTTAATCTGAAGATAAATCCAGCTGTTCTGTGACGGCGTCAGAGGTTTGTCAGAAAATATCAGAGAACAAACGGCAAGAAACCACAACAGGAAGGTCAAAGGTGAAGTTTAAAAAAACTGTATCTGAATGACTCAGTTTTCAGGTATGCCATCTGAAAATGAAAGATTATGCTTGCAATTGCAAACCCTATAAGTGATCTGCAGTGTTTCCTCAAACAGATCAGGATAGATCTGCGGGCGTTGCAGAACATGTTCAAAATAATTTTTAGATAATGAGATTTTAGTTTCGCTCTGTTCAGTTTATGTTTAGGGCGTCTTGTCACTTTAAATCCAAATAAAATGCTGCTGGCCACGCCCCCAACTTGGATGGACATGTAAATAGCTGCAAACAGATGTGCAACACACATCTTTGAACAGCATTAGTGGAGCCTCCTGCACAATCAACAAGGATCCAGTAAGTGGTTTCTGAATGGTAAGTTAAGAACAAGACACTTGTCTTTTCCAGCAGCCATTGTACAGCGGTATAACCAGCTGACCAAAAGTGCTGGAATTCTGCTTGGTTGCTGGGTAATGGGTTGGGCTTGACCGGGTTTGCTACGTAACAACACAGTGCCCCTGGAATGTGACTCAACAACTGGGAAATTTTTGAAACGGCTCACTTTTCAGACACCAAAAAAGCATTAACTTAATGCCAGGGTGTTTTTTTTAAAGCCCTAAGAGGAATCAGACGACAGGCTTGTGGCAACTCTGGAGGAAATGCAGAGATTCATAACAGGATGATAAATTGTTTGTTCTGCTTTCAAAAACCAGGAATTTATGGAAAACTGACTGGAAGTTTTTTCACAAATGATCTCCACAAGCCATAAATAGGATGCAGCAAACACTAAACCCCACATGGTAGTGGCAGCATTATGCTGCAGGGACATGCTGCTGCAGTAGGAACAGAGAAGCTGGTGGGAATTGATGGATGGAGCTAAATAATCTGGGAGAAATCCTGTTAGAGGCTGAAAAAGACTAAATCTTTAATTATTTGCATTATTAAAAAACAAAATAATAAAAACAGCCTTTGTTTAGTTTTTACTCACACACCGTTGAAACGTGTTGAAATAAATTTTGTATAAAAAATGCTTTAATAACTTATCTAAATGCATCTAGATTCAAATTTTAACATATTCACAATTAATTAGTACAGTTTTATTAATCGATTGTCAAAATGTTGTGGATCTTAATCTGGGAATCTTTGTGTTCCTCCAATCTGACTTTTATAAAGACAAACAGGTAAAAAAAAATTAGAGTTTAATCATCAAATGTGGTAAACAAAAGGTTTGCAGCTACAATTTTACCAAAAATAATTGCAAAAGGAATCGAGTCAGTCAACTTAAGACAAATAAAAGAAGTTTTCCAGATTTTATTTTGTAAATAAAATGTCTACAATTTCACTTAGTTATGATTTTGTGTGTTTGTTTTTTTGTGGCTGTAACATGACAAAATGTGAAAAAATGAAAACATTTTGATTTGAGGAATGATTTACAATCAAGTAGTTGAACATCTTAAATCACACAAATCTGAATCTCTGTACTCTTTTAATTGAAAGTCAGTTAAAAATAAGCACCAGCATGAGGCATTCTGGGAATTTATCTTCTGTTTGTGGAAATTAATAAATTAATCATAAAGGTAGCTGTTTGTTTCAGTTGACCTGTTGACTTGGATCCGTTTCATCCTCTAAACGCCTTAGGAGGAAGTCTGAAGAGTCGCCAGACAGCACATTTGCTTGACTGCACACATTTCATATCACATTTAAAGGTCACTATAATCTCCTTTAGCCGAATGTTTATGGTTTTGTTCAGAATGCCAGGCGAGGCCTTGAAGGCAGACAAGCGTTTAAGGTGTAATCCTCGTGGAAAAGGCACTTTGAGGAACGCGTTTAGCAGCGGGAGTTTAATTTTCTAGGAACATGTTCTGCGTTTACATGTGTTTTCATTATTAATAAAACCAGAGCCGGTTTGGAAACAGGCGGCCCGACTCCGCCAATCTGCCCAGGTTTTCATAAACCACCTGGGAGTTGATGTGGAGCAAAATCCTCACCCTCGGAGTGACACACATAACAGCGACATGGTTAAGTGTGTGTGTGTGTTTGTGTGTGTTAGGGGGAGGAAGGGAGAGCAAGCGAGAGAGAGAGAGAGCGAGGGGAGGATGCTATTGTGTGAGAATGTGAATTAGGTCAAATGTTTGCTTGCAAAGATTAACCATGCCCCTGTGAGGAAGAAGGCTGAAGCCTGCATGTGCAACTCGGGTCTGGTGTTTACAGCGCTGCCTCTCAAGCAAACACCGCCGACACAAATGTAACAGTTCAAATATTAAAGCTACTCCTCGGACTTTTCCACAAAATCAGTTAAACTCACCTCAGACTTTAGTTTGTCACCTATAAACAAACCTGGGTTTCCATCACGAATGTCTGCAAAATCTTTGTCTATGTTCTGCTAATGCTGGAAAAATACACTTTTGTCATTTCAATGTTTCCATCGAAGTAGAAATAAATGAAAAGCACATGTGAATACGCTTGCTCATGCAATTAGTCAATAAAAAAAACACACCAGTGATGATTGTAAACAGTTCATAATTTAAAGAGACAGCGGCGTCTTTTTCAGGCGTTGCGACAAGCCCCGCCTACTTGGGAGCTGCTACATATGTAGCATTTTGTCGATTTAACAGAAGAGCTTTGGATTTAAAATGTTTAAATGACAACTTCGTTATGAACTGTGTGATGCAGGGAGAGCTCTGGAGCCAGCTGTCCAAAAAAACAAAAACAACCTTCATCCTCCTTCATCGCTTCCGCCATTGACCATCCGACTGCTCATCACGTGACTGGGGGGGATGCGAAAAAAAGTGTTTCCATTTAAGTTTTACCAATTAAACCAATTTTGATGCTGCCAAAAAAAAAAAAAAACAGTTCATCATAGCGGAAATCTTTGATCACAAACCGTGAGTTTTTTCGCTGTGTTCTCAGCAAGCAAATTTATTTTTGAAATGTCAAATTGGGCAATTAACAAAAACACAGCTATGGTTAAATTTTTTGTTTCTTAACAAGTTACAGATTTTTTGCAAATCAGTAACTGCGTTTTCATTACAAATGTGCACAAAGACTTTGATATTTCGCTAATGTTTAGAAAAGGCAATTTTGTAATTGCATTATTTTCATTAAATAAAAACCCAATTAAAATCACATGTGAATAAGATTTTTCAGGCAAAAAGTCAGTAAAAAGCAAGACATGCCATGATGCTGTAACCACTTCCTGTCGTCTTCTCTTACGTTTCAGCCAGTAGTAACATCCTGCTATTGATCACATGACTTTTGCCACTTTTTGTGATGCAAAAAAAGTGCTTCTGTTGAAGTTTTGCAAAATACAATAGACTTTTGGCATATTGACAGAAAGGTTATTAACACGAGTCTATTGTAGACTCATAGTCATGTTAGCTGACGCTAGTTCTCATTGTCAGCTCTGTATGGCTCCTTGCAACGCACAAAGGGATCCCCACCAAAGTCCAAAGCAGGATGGATCCATGTTTTTACGTTATTTACTCCAAAATCTGACACTACTCCATTTTTGTTTAGATTTTGCGAAGAAGGAAGTTGCGTTTCTTCATGAAGAACCTCTGATGTCTTCTTCAGAGGCTTTCAGGTAATTTCCTTCAGTAGTTCTTGATGCAACCCCATCACAGGGGGAAGTGAGGAACAGGTTTTACAATTAATTCGGTTCATTTGACACAGTGCAGGCCGAAAATGAACCACAGCAGATCAAAATGTAACAATTGTTGCAAATTTGGTTTTCAATAGAACTGAGTATACAAGGACTATGAATTATGAAAACTCCCATAGGTCTCGGTTTGGTTGAATGAACTCTGTTGCTGTTCAAATGGATGTGTGGATGCAAGAAGGCTGGAGAAAGCTCCAAAAGCAGGAAGTGGACCACAGCGCAGGGCATTCTGGGTAAATACAACCGAAAGAAACACGCATATCTACTTTTTTCTTTTTTCTTTCACCAAAGAGGAACAAGAAATCCTACATCCGCTAAAATCTGATGCTACTCCATTTTTGTTTATGTTGTTTAGATTTTTGTGCTTTTCATTCAGGTTTTTGATGCAGCGCCACCGCAGGCGTGGAGGGGAACAGATTTTTCAGTGTGAAAGCAAAACAAAGCATTTGAACATGTAATAAATGTTAGAATCTGTATCACCAATCAACAGACAATCAGGTGTGGAAACACTGGAAATTTTAACTACATTTTCAGTCAGAACTTGTGTCCTACCAACCCCCCTGCTGGGTGTGTGTCTTCCTTTTTTCTTCATTTGCTAAAATAAAGATGTTCAAGCATGAAGGGCTTCTCTGTGTGTGCGTGTCCAGGGAGGCTAGCTCATGATGGTAACAGCTCAGCAGGCATCAATCACACTCAGCCTGTTGGCTGGCCGGCTCGCCGCGCCTCTGGGCTCAAGCTGCAGCAATGCTGCTGACAACAGGTAACAAACCAGCACTCCACTGATGCCGACTGACACCGACCTCCATGCAAGGGGATTTTTGTTTTTTATCTTGTCTCTGGGTGCAGGTAGAAGCTAAAAAAAAAAAAAAAAGAAAAGAAAATCCATTATGATGCAGTGCTTATTTTCAGGGTTTTGCTTCACTGAGCCTGGAGCCCGGTTCCCTTTTCTGCCTCCTTTAATCATCAAAGCGTTTCCGATTAATTTCCAGATCAAAGTGAGGATGCTGTGTCCCCGAGGTCAGCTGGTAACTAACGCGACAAAGCCAGATTCCCCTCCACACCCCCTATTAATCAGCCACGATGGGGGTGAGGGAGGAAAGCTAAAGGAGGGTCCAACGTTAATGATCTTTATTTGCTCCACATTCAAACACACACAGGAAAAAAAAGGATCGCCAGATCGCCTCCGTCTCATTAAAACACAATGAAGTTCTCAGATGAATGAGCTTTAAAGCCCAAAATAAAGAGGCGATGCGGTGATGCTGAGGCGGCTGCGCACGTGTGTTTGTGTTGGATGGAGGAAACACAAAGAGACGAAGCTTATATTTCCTAGAAGAATAAAAGATGCTTATCGAGCTGAATCTATATGTACATGAATGACCCCCCTCTCCTCCTCTTCCTCCTCCTCCTCCTCCCTCCAGCCTGTCACACTCTGCTTTGCGCTATAGCAGCCCCCCGTACTCACTCAGCTCAGAGGTTTGGAGAGGCGCAGCATCGGCTCCGGTCGCTTCCTTCAGGTTCTGCTTCCCCTCGGACTGACTCAAGCTCCCTGCGAGCATAATGATCCCCAGACCTTCTTCAGGGGCTTCACAGAGCGGGGATGCAGCGCACTTCATGTGGCATCCTGTCCGCGCAGCCCCAGCCAAGAGGGGAGGCTGAGAAGAGCTCAACCTGCGCGTCCGCGTCCCCCCCCACCCACCCCCTTTATCCTTATCCTTATCTGATGATGATGCTGCTGCTGATGATGATGCGACTCCAAAATTATCTCCGACTGCCACGTTTCAGCTCCTCGGTCCCTTAAGCCCCCTCCATCTCAGCTCGCATCCCCTCAGCTCGGCTACCGCGCTTCCATGTGACACAGGCAGAGCTGGAGACCCCCCAATTATTAACCTGGCTTTTCGGTCCCAGCGCCCCCTCCCGGCAAGATGGGGAAGTGCAATTAGAGGACTAATGAATGGGTTGGAAAGGGAATGGTTCAGATTATTTGAAGTGCTGAAACGATTATTATTTATCAGTCGATTAATCGTTAACTGGAGTTTAAAAACTCAAAAACATGCTGAAAGAACAACCTACTCAGAACATCAATTATGCCAAAACTCTACTAAAAAAATTCAATTTTGCATTCTAAAGGGATTTATTATAAACAATTTTCATTTTTCACATCTTTGTTTTTCCAATAGGGTCTCAACTGCTTCTGAAAACAGCTCAAGTTTTTTTTTAAACCCACACACATCCAGTTTTTGTCAATAAGTTTATGTTTATGGCTGGACAAAGAGCTGTTTCCAAATCCTCCCGATTGTTGAGTCACATTCCGTTACCTAGCAACCCCAGCCAAGCCCAGCCCATTACTTGGCAACTCCAGCTGAATTCCAGTACATTTGGTCAGCTGGTTTTACTCTGTATGAGCTGTACACTCTTAAAAAAAAGTCTCTAATTTACTCTAAAATGGTGGCTGCTGTGGTTGCCAAAATTTTACAATATTTATGCAGTAAAATTTACTGTAAATTACTCACTTTTTTTACAGTGTACAATGGCTGCTGGAAAGGACAAGGGTTTTGTTATCGACTTTCCATCCAAAAAGCACCTACTGGGTAATTGTTGATTATACAGGAGGCTCTACTAATGCTTTTCAAAAATGTACGGTTGCATTACGACTCATTTGTTTGCAGCCATTTTGACGTTTAAAAAGTGCGAGTGTAAACATCGAGTTTACAGCGCCAGTTTATTTGCATAAAAGTGACAGAGCTCTAAATTATGAAAGGAATTTCTTTTTCTAATACTAATTTTATGTAATGAACATATATCTTGTATAACACATAGACTTATCCTAATTTGCTTAAAAAGAAGGGAAGAATAATAGGTTCCCTTTAATGCTGCTGCTCTGGAGTTATTTAGTCTGAAATACAACAATGTTTACAGTTAAATATCAATCAAAACACCTGAAATATTGCTATATATTTTTAAAATATTTGGTTGGAAGCAGAAAAGTAAAAGCACAGAGTCCAAAATAAATTAAAAGTATCATTTAATTATAACAGGAAGTTTGACGTCTTTGACTCCTGCACACTGAAACTCAAATCCTGCGTAAAAACCCACAGTTTGTTTGTGACCTGCAGGTGTGTTTCTTTTGACCTAGTTTGGTTTTTTAACACCTTTGAAGCCTTCAGCTCCACCACTGTCCCCACCTGCTGGAGTCTTCAGAGCACTGAGGATGAGGAGCCACCTATCAGAAGGCAGCGGACGGTGTTGCTGTATGAGGGCCGATCCATGCCGCGCTCAGAAACAAACAGAGAGGTCTTTTGAAGGTCTGGAATCCAGTGTCCTGCCAAGAAAGCACTGCTGATCAGGTTAGGACAGAGTTATTGGCTGCACAAAACACGTTCATCACATTTCTTTTCACAAAATCATTGAGGTTAATTTCAAGCTCCTTTCAGAATAAGATAGTTTGTTTTGTCACATCAAATTTTACTGTCCACAGTCCAAGGATTGTCCAGCTGTTGCTCCTTTTGTCTGATCACCCTCTGGACATGCCCCACCCATGCACTAAGTAAAAAACAACTCACTGAGCAAGTTGGAATAAAACTTAAACACAAATCAAGAGAATTATTACTCACAATAAAATCCCCATTGACAGTTGTTAACTCCACATGGCAGCAATAACTTGACATGGGGCGTTTATATTTTTGTTTAGTTGCAACCCAACTCTGATAAGTCCACTACAGAACATGTTGAAGTTCCTCCTCAGTGGGGCACGAATCACCCGTCATACTTCCCCTCCCCCTGCTCCATGGAGGGACAGCCTCCTGTGTTTTCCTCCAGAGGCTGAACCGCGCTGTGTGCGTCTGGTCATGGACTCACCATTCAGAAAGCTCGGCGCTTGTGCCTGAGGAGAATTGGAAATCCGCTATTCTTCTGATCGGAGAGGAGGAAGATGGGCTGCTGCTCCGGAAGATGCATGCTGGTCCTGCTGTGCTGCGTGCAGCTGGTGAGAGGTTTTAATTTTTCATGCTGCATCATAAACACGTCACACCAGCTGTTGCTTGTTTACTTTATGTTTGTAAAGCTGCATATAAGAAAATAACTACAAAATCTACATCAGAATGTCATTATTGTGCAATTAGATGTGCAGCTTTTTGCACTGCAAAAGCACAAACTCATATCAAGTGTTTTTTAGTCTGGTAAATCACTGTTATTCTAATAGAAATATTTTTTAAATAAGACAAAAGAAACTTTTCAACAAAAGTAACTTTTTTAAAGTCAGTTCTTTCTTAATAGTGATTGAAAAAAAAAACATTTAAATTTTTACAAGACATTTTTTCCATAATCTGCCAGAGGAACTAATACGTTTTAAAATCAATATTGAGGAATCATTGACTTGAAATAAGATATAGCTTCCTGAAAAGTTACTTCTGAGTTAGTTTTGTCTTATTTCAAATGTATTAAGATCCTTAGAAACTGGAAAATACTTAGTAAGATTTTGAGTTTTTGCAGTTACTGACACTTTGTAAAAAATTCAACTTAAGCACCTGCTGATTATTTTTAATAAAGCTTTACTAGAAAATCTTGAGTTCACAACAGAGACGCTGTCAGATTTAAGTTAATATACTAGAAACAATAGAGTTTTCCAACAAATTAAATCTACGTTGCTAAAACGTTATCTGGAAAACTTATTAGATGTTACTGGTTTGAATATAACAATGTACTGGTTTGCATGGTGTCCTAGAAAAATGTAACATCTTTTAAGAGTGCACTTTTCAGTTTTATAAAGGTTATGAAAAAAACATTCCAGAAATTAAGCATAATGAATAAAATAATATTCAAGTAAAACAACAATAAAATATCACAGAAAATGTAGAAATAGATGTGAAGAATATAATACATTAAAATAATACATTATTAATATAAAGAAATGCATAAAACATCAGTTTAATTTACATTTGTATGTAAAGTAGAGGGAAAATAATGACTTGAGAATAGTAATAGTAAAGTATTGAGATTAAACTGAAAGTAATGTTGAAAATTTCTACAACAGTTAAAATTAAATATAAATAATTGGAAATAATTTGAAAATAATGTTGAAGACTGGAAATCAAATGTTTTTTTTTAATTAGTTTTCTTTCCATACATAGTTTGGAATAATATTGTATTATTACAAGATTATCTAAAATGGCAATATTGATTTGTTTTTATTTCTACTTTGTGCAAATGTCAGTCATTTTACCCCAGTTTTAGTTCATCTATCAACATATTTCTAAAACTGTTTTTAGAAATATATTTAGAAAAGTCCTTTTGAAATAATAAAAACAGAAATTTGAAATGAAAACACTGGAAAAAATAAATAAAATAGTTCCAGTGAAAGCTACAACCACCAGGTTTGTTGTGTTTGGCTGAAATCAGGTTCAATAAAACCTGCTTATTAGTTGAGTTTTATCTGCTCCCTATAATAAATTATTAAAAAGCAGAGGTGGCCTAAGACGATAAAATCCCGGTTTCCCACCCTGCCCCCATGTGACCTCAAAGGACACCCCCCTCCCCTGGTGACCGGGTTGCCATGACAACACACACACACACACACACACACACACACACACACACACACACACACCACACACACACACACACACACACACACACACACACACACACACAAAAGTGACAGTAATGATGATGGGGTGCAGCAGCCGCACATTTTGTTTTTGGTCAAGTCTGTTGTCTCTAATGAGTGTTGGGTAGTAACTAGTTACATTGACCTGAGTGAAATTTTTGGACACTCTAGTGCACTGCAAAAACAAAATCGCTGAGTATTTTTACATTTAGTTTCTAGTGCAAATAACTTACACTTGAAACAAAACAAATCTAACTTAAAAGTAACATTTCAGCTTGTTTTAAGTCAATAATTCCTAACAATCATTTTTAAAAAGTATAGTTGATTATTTCCATTATAACACGGAAATAATCCATGTTATAATGGATATTTTTTTCCCCCCAAAATATAGTAAAACTATCAACATTAATTTTTTTTTTACTTCAAACAAACTTGTATATCTTGCTGAAAAGTTACTTATATATATATTTTACAACTATGAGTTTTAATCTCAGAAAATTAAGGCAATATTTTTGAGGATACTCAGAATTATGACTTTAACCTCAAAATACAGATTGTTTTATCCCTCAAAATTCTGAATTCTGAGTTTTAATCTCACTAGATTATTCCCGGACAGGAACATCTGTTCAAAGATGCTGAAAAGAATCCAGACAGAAAAGGACCTTTGAGATCCAATCATCATCTTCATCATCTTAATTTTGGTTGTGAAACTTGTGATCAAGGCAGGGACTTAAAAATGTGTCACGGACATAATTTTCCAGTTTAAGAATCAGATTGGGTCCTAATATATGTGTCTTTTCGTCTGTATCATATTAAAGATGAGTTCGATGAAAGCTCCTTTTTAAATGAAATCTCAGTTTTTCCCAATATTGAATGTACTGCATATTAGTTACCGCTAGGGGGCGCATAGACGCTTTCTAACCTCAAATCGGTAAAATGAAGAAGGTGAATCATTTCTCTAGAAACATTTCATTAAAAAAGGGTTGAGCTAAATGCACCATTTCTTATTGGACATCTCAACATTTCATTTTTGTTGTGAAAAACAAAAACAGCATAAAAATATGTGATTAACAGTAAAGTAATAAAATTAAGCATTTTTGGCTTCTGTTTCTGTATACTGTGGCTAACTTATAGAGAATGAGCTGTAAAAATTGTTATGTGAATTAATAAAAGTTCTATCTAGCATATGACCGGTCCAAAACAGTTCCAACAGAATAAAGTCAAATAATGTATCTGTAATATGTTTGAATTATAATTTGTGGGTTAGATTTTGAAGGGACTGTTTTAAATGTATTGCCCCATTTTTGTTTAGTTCACTAAATGAACTGATTGGGGAAAAGTGTTGTGATTGTTTTTAATGGACTTTTCATTGTTTCTTCTTGCTGATTCTGTTCTTTTGTTTTCTGCACTTCAAGAATGTGAAACCAGCTAACCTGGAGTATATGGTTTTTATTTTTGAGTTATTTGTTGCTTAAAAATATTAAAATTTGCACCTAAATATGATTTAATTGTCCTTAGTTTCACCTCCATGGTTTTTATTTGTGTCATAATAATTCACCTGGATTTCACATTAAATCACAACTGGTTATGGTCTGTTTGAGGTTTTGTGTATTTCTTTAAAATTTGTGTTATATTTCTCAATTCTTTATTTAACATTTCTAAGTTTTAAAGTTTCTTTTCCAAAATGGCGGGAAAAATGAAACACAAAATATGGCAGAAGTTTTGCCACCTATTCTGATCCAGATTCTGGAAAGCAAATTTTGAGGAACATCAAAACTCTCATCATGTCTGACTTTAAGGGGATTTTGGTGAACAGCTAACATTAGTCATTAATTTGAGTCATTATCTATTTGTATTCCTCCTCAATGCTTGCAGTGTAATTATTGTAACCAATATACTATAACATCATACAGACAACAGCCACTATATGCTTTTCATCTTCTGATTGGATGTTTCAGTAAAGTCCGATCAAAAAGTTATTTGTTCTTGAAAACTTTGTTTTCATATGTAACAAAGTATTTCCAATGTTTTTGTTTGAAATTAGATTATCTTTTCCATGATATAAAAGAAAAATTCCCCCTGAAAGAAGATATAAAATAAAAATACCCCAAATTAAAAATACATACAAGTCTATTCAGTAGGAATTTAGGCATTAACAACTTTTAATTCCTTCTAGATGTGGTGCTGTAGTATTCTGCCTGGGTCAGACTGTAGAAAAGGTTTACAGCAGACCAAAAACTTTAAAAAATATATGTATATATGTTTTTTTTTAATGAATACGTATTTTACATTGCACTTATATGAAACTCATAGATTGATATGAGATAAATTATATAAATATTTTTGGAATTTTTATAAACATAAGCAATGTAATATGTATGCAAATATATACACATGCATGTACATATGTATATATATTTAAATGTATGTGACTATATATACATCTACGAAATATATATGCATATTTATATAACTGGTTATATGTAAATAGTTATTTACTTAACTACATTGAAATATTTATTTAAATAGTTAACAATTCAAGCATTCTAATAAGTAACTTTGTATAAATGTATATATGGTTAAATACTTATATCACTATTTCAACAACAATGTTTTCGTCATTTATTATTTCATATACATTTTTAAATTGCGGTAAGCACTTTTACAAACTAAATCTGCCTTCAATCGACGTCTTTGATTTTGCCATTGCGCAGTCACGTGACCCAGCTACGTCATTTCCGCTCCTCAGGCACTGGAAGAAGCTGCTGTTTTGGGTCCAAATGAGCTGCGAGGCCGCCGGGGCTGCTCTAGTTTAGCTTGGAGGGGCTCGGAGCGGACTGAAGCCCGGCTGGATTAATGCGGACAGGGCGGCGCGACCTGCCAGCAGGGCCACGACAAGCGCAGGCGAGCCGAGTCGACAGTCCGGCTAACAGCCGCTGCTAGCAAGGCAGAGAAAAAAAAGCCTCTCCGTTGCTCTCACACCGCTCGTCCTGTCGGGGCTCCATTCCAACACAACACCTGGTGGATGAATGATGTCTGCCGCTAGCATAGACCCTCAGGTGAGCGGCGAAAATGTTTCAGAGCTGAACTGAGCCGCGAAGCCGGAGCTAGGAAGTTAGTTAGCCCAGAGAGAGGAGAGGTTAGCTGCTAAAATCATCTGCTGGGAACCCACCAAGGCCTGGACCACAGCTTCCAGTTGCCATCTGACTCCTCAACACTGCTTAACATTCCTGCCAGAATCCATCTTAAAATGCGCGCATTAAACTAAAGCATGCTGCATGTGCAAACATGACCGAAACATGACGTGTTTGTGTTCTCTCTCTTTAATGTTACCGTGAAGACATCGAAAGGACAAGATGCA
This sequence comes from Poeciliopsis prolifica, assembly GCF_027474105.1. Classification (NCBI taxonomy): domain Eukaryota; kingdom Metazoa; phylum Chordata; class Actinopteri; order Cyprinodontiformes; family Poeciliidae; genus Poeciliopsis; species Poeciliopsis prolifica. Next base: position 7,171,398 of record NW_026562398.1, read on the forward strand.
AGCAAAGGTAAGAGATTAATGTTCTCCAGGCGTTAATCTATGTAAATATGAAAACACACACACACCTGCCTCCCTACCAGGTAGATTTAAAATAAAGGCGGTCATTGTGTTGATGATTGACAACACACCAGAATAATCTACAACATGAACCTGTGACGTAAACAGAGCTGGGTAGTTGCATTTACTTGAATAACTTTTTTAAAATTACTTTTAGGAGTCGTTTCACTGTGCTGCACTTTTTACTTTTACTTAAGTAATTTTTTTCTACGTTTTTTTTACTTTTACTTGAGTAAAATTTATGGATTTTCTTCCCAGTGAATGAAGAACAGGCATATTTTAACCAGAAATTTACCAGATGCAGTTTTTGGTCACAGTTTTATATTGAAAGAAATTGATTTAGGAAAAAAATTTGCCTGGTTTTGTTATAGTTTATCAGAAATATTGTAATTTTTCTAAAATATAAATTCCCAAATTTTCACTTTATAATTTGATCAATCTAATTATTTATTTTTTTAAATATTAAATTATTGATAATTTGATCAATTGCTCAGCAGCTTTTTACCAAATACTTTTTTCCAAATATGTTGAAGTAGTTCAACTCTCAAGTAAAATTTTATGTATTTGCCCGCCTCTGATTTTCACATTCAGACTTGACATTGCATTTTTTAAAATTATGTTTTCTTTAGTTATTATTGATTCAGTAGACAGATGTTAGATTCTTCTGAGTTTATAGAAAAGGCAGAAAATCTCAGAGTGGTTTGAGGTTAGCAGCTTGTCAGTTCAAAACAAGCCAAGTTTAAAATATGCGCATGAAAAACTAGAGTGCATCGATTTATCGGCGCGAATTTAATTAATTTTGAGATCAGACAAACTTGCGTGTGAAACTGATCTTATCTGCTTCACCAAAGGTCTGAAAATCAGGCACTGTCCTCTTGTGTTTTCCTGGTAGAGAGGTTTGACTGACGGACCGGCCCACCAGGTCATGTCTGCATGTTTGCAGTTAACCATAGCCACTCCACTGCTGCCAACTCAGCAACTTTCTTGTTATATTTAGCAACATTTCAGATGAAAACAAAATGCATTGGCCAAATTGGAATGTGCAGGTGAGACTTTTTAAAGATCGGTAATCAGAACTTGGCTGGACAACTGCAATCGGTGCAGTTTACCTACGATGGCTTGTTTGACACAGTGCAGTGTGAAGGCGAACCAAACCAGCTGAAAATGTAGCAAAAGTTGCAACTTCTGGACTGTGAGGTGAAAACAGCTTTCAGTTGAGCTTTCCCAAATTGTTTTAGGCATTGCGATCAAAGTGTATGTAAACATCTGACTCTGTATGACAGTGAAGAAAACAATGGTGGTTTCATCTGTTTCAATCAAGAAACCCTGTTTGTGCACAGAGGCTAGTGGATCAGTTCTCATTTGTTTAAGCTTACATCCTGGTGTTGAGCTTTCATGCAGATGATGTCAGTGTTTTATCTCCATCATGTTCATCATCTATTAGCTTCATAATAAACATGGCTCTATTTGCCTGGTTGGAAGTTTATGCAAATGATGGTGTCCGGTTTTAACAGTAGTTTGATTTTATTGCAGCCTTTCCAGTTTCAGTGCAGAACGGCTCCCTCCACCAGAAGGACTCTGTGCATGATAATGACTTTGAGCCGTATCTCACTAGCCAGTCCAGTCAGGTAGGAGCTACAGAGGGATATTTTAAAGATCTGTGACACTGAAACGCTTCTGTAGGGCTGGGCGATACGGCTTAAGAATCAAACCTCTGGTTTTTTGACGCCAGATTTCTATTTATTTTTGTTACATTTTATTTTCTCAAGACATAACAGAAAATTGGACAAAAAATATATTTCTATTCCCCTTCTGAGTTGTATGATGGTGTTCAGGGCCAGGTTATGATCTTTTTTTTTTAATAACAATATTGTTGCTGTAATAACAGAATATAGACATATTTTTACCAGAACTTTGAAAAATTAAAGGAAAAATATAATTTTGATGAAAAAAAAAGCTTCTCACGTTTGTTGCATGATCATTTTAAAGTCCTGTTCTATTCAGTCTGATGTGTAAAAAATTAAAAAAAAAATTTTTCTGGGTGATTTTTTTGCCTGAGAAATTATTGTAATAAATTGTAATATTTTCCTTTTGAGATGATTTTCAACTAACATAAAGACAATGACCTAATAATGCAAGTCTCAACGGGTACAACCTTTTAATTTCAAATGTTTAAAATAAGACACAATAATCAAAAACAAGGAAATAAGCAAAACCATGAATGAAATGGACTATAAAAGATCTAAACAAAATTAGTTTAAAAAATTTATGGAAATTGAGCTCACTTTAATTCGTCATGTAATTTAATTACTTATTATGAGAGGCTTAACTTAGACTTTATTCTTGTAATTAAAAAATTAAATCTTAACCTGGCCCTAATATTCTGACCTGAATTCAAAATAAATAGAAGCTGTAAAACAAGATGGCCGCCCCCTCGCGTCACTGAACTATGTTCACTCAGTTAATGGCGAGAAAATAAAATCTTCAAAAACCAAAAATCTGATTAAACTATTAAAATCGACGAATTGCCCAGCCCTGCCCTCTGTTTGGTTTTATCTGATGATTCATCTTGAATCTGTTTTTTCTTGTAGAATAACAGCTATCAGTCCATGACGGACCCCTACCTGTCCAGCTACTATGCCCCCTCCATTGGATTTCCTTACCCTCTTAACGAGGCACCCTGGTCCACCGGAGGCGACCCGCCGATCCCCTACCTGGCCCCGTACGCCCCCCTCAGTAATGGAGATCACCACTTCATGCCCGACACCGTGTTCGGGCAGCCCGGTGGGCTCAGCAGCAGCATTTACCCGCACCGCTTCAATTTTTTCCCAGAGAACCCGGCGTTCTCCGCCTGGGGCACCAGCGGTTCCCAGGGCCAGCAGACTCAGAGCTCAGCCTACGGGGGCAGCTACAGTTACCCTCCCAGCTCCCTAGGGGGCACTCTGGTCCCTGACGGCCAGACCGGTTTCCACAGCGACACCCTGAGCAAAGCCCCAGGCATGAACAGCCTGGAGCAAGGCATGCTGGGCCTGAAAATAGGCGGAGACGTGACAGGAAGTGGCTCGGGCGTGAAGAGCGCGGGCTCCGTGATAGGCGGGGGTGTCGCCACGGGCAACGGTGGCACGCCAGTTGGGATGCCGCCTCAAAAGCCGACGTCGTGGGCGGCGATCGCCAGCAAACCGGCCAAGCAGCAGCAGCAGAAGGCCAAGAACAAGCCTGGAATGCCGCTGGCCGGCGGAGTGCTGCCGCCGCCGCCGCCCATCAAGCACAGCATGGACATCGACACGTGGGATAATAAAGGCGGCGCCGCCAAGATGGCGCCGCCGCTACACCACCAGCACCACCCGTCCCACCTGCACTCCCACACCGCCAGCCTCATCCCTCCGCTGCAGCAGTCCCTGCAGTCCGTCCAGTCCCTCGTTCAGCAGATGACCATGCCGGGACCGCTGCAGTCCTACCAGAACCACAACTCTGCCCCCACACCCCAAACCAGATGGGTGGCGCCACGCAACCGCAACCTCTGCTACAGCGGCGGAAGCCTGGACAGCAGCGGCTCGTCCAACGGTGGTGGCGGTGTAGGTAACGGAGGCATCGCTGGGTTCGTTCCCGCCAATCCTGGATCGGAGTCCCACCCGGTTCTGGAGAAGCTGCGAGCGGCCCACAGCTACAACCCCAAGGACTTTGACTGGAACTTGAAAAATGGCCGCGTGTTCATCATCAAGAGCTACTCCGAGGACGACATCCACCGCTCCATTAAGTACTCCATCTGGTGCAGCACGGAGCACGGCAACAAGCGGCTGGACGCCGCCTACCGGGCCATGACCGCCAAAGGTCCTGTCTACTTGTTGTTCAGCGTCAACGGCAGCGGCCACTTCTGCGGCGTGGCGGAGATGCGCTCCCCTGTGGACTACGGCACCAGCGCCGGAGTCTGGGCACAGGACAAGTGGAAGGGCAAGTTCGACGTGAACTGGCTGTTCGTTAAGGACGTGCCCAACAGCCAGCTGCGCCACATCCGCCTGGAGAACAACGACAACAAGCCGGTCACTAACTCACGGGACACCCAGGAGGTTCCTCTGGAGAAGGCCAAGCAGGTGCTGAAGATCATCGCCCAGTACAAACACACCACCTCCATCTTCGATGACTTCTCCCACTACGAGAAGAAGCAGGAGGAGGAGGACGTCGTCAAAAAGGTAATTATGTGATCCTGACCAGGCCACATACACAGTTCTCATGTGAAGTGTCGCACCGTGAACTCTGGGATTGACTGCCATCTTGACAGTTGCTATGGTGTTACTATGACAACAATAAGCCACAAGATTAGAACTAGATTATCTAATTCCTATCTGATTTATAAACAGCATAAGTACTTTTCTACTGTACTAGCAAAATTAGCTCAGCTAACTTAGCTTTCATGAACACTCTTTGCTTTCACTACGTAGTTAACGATGTCTCATTTGATTGGAGGCAGCCTGTCCTTATTGTCTGATATATTTTCCATTCTGTCTTACGGCTCGATCTCGACAGCAGCCATTTTGTTCATGTGTGCGTCTCTCTCACATTGGTCACATATTTTCATTTCAACTGTGACTCCAAACCACTCTTTTTCTTCTTTTCCTCTTTCTCTCTGTGCTGGTTGTGCTACACACAGACTCGTTGCCATAGCAACTGGCTGACTGACAACAGCTCCACTAATGTATCAGATTTCCACACCAAGAAAAAGGGCACTGCTAGTGATACAATTATGTTTTCAGATTTGTTTAACTTGTGATGAGTGAACGTCTGAACACGGCGGTTGTTGATTAGCTAATCTAAACTCCTGCTCTTCTGATGATCTGTCGGAGTCGGCGTGCAGGTCGTCCTTTTCTTGCGTTTTTGGGACTGAATCTAAACACACAGAATTCTGAAGCACATCTACATGTTAAGGTTGTCAAAGCCAAGCGAGCATAAGTGCTCTGCTTCTCTTTCCTTTGCTTTTTCTTTGTATTAAAACTTTTTCTGACCTGTAAAGTGTGATGTGTAATTGTCTGGTTTGGGGTGTGGGGGCAGTTAGCACCAAAAGCACCAAAGCACTGCATCCTTTTTTCTTTCATCTATCGCGCTTACCTTTAAGATTTAGCACGTCATGTTGACATCGTGACAGCTAAACCCAAAGGTACTGATCGTCGCTGAGGGATCTTGCGGACGTGATGTCATGTTGCAACATGTATATAGATGGAGTATGTATTTAAACATACATTTTTGCCTAATCACAGCACAATTATGGCTCCGACAATTATTAGAATTAGTTGCAATGAATGAATTATTGAAATAATCAAGTAATTAATCATTTTTCTAATAACAAATGTGTTTGTTCTCTGGAAAAAGTTCTATTAAGTATGGTAAAAAAAATTCTGAAATGATTTGTCATGTCCTCACTTATCCCATCTCAAGAAATGAAAGTTTAACAGGTTAAATAAAAATTATTTGAAAGGTCAAATGAAATTTTAAAATTCATGTTTATGTAGTTTTTGCTTTAAAATTTTGAACCGTTGTGTCCACATTTTCTCACTGGTTTTATGTTCTTGTTTTTACTAGAGCTATGAGCCTGTCTCCATACAGAGTCGATCCAGAGTTGATCAGGTAAACTCAGCTTAATCTTGCTCCTCTTTGCTGGGTTTTGGGTAATAGTGAAAGAAAATCATTAAAGTTTCAGTAAAAAATTAAGCTTTAGATAAGTGATCTTTGTTTTTTTTGTTTTTTTTTTCCAAATAAACTGTTTCCAGTGCTTAATCAGTGCTTTCCTAACACCAGTTATACATATTCTGACTCCCAACACCCAGAAAAAGGGAAAATAAAAAAAGGTTTTCTTGCTTGGCTTGGGGGAACGAATCATTTTCCACAGGAGCTGACTGCTGCATTTATGAACAACAAGCAATTAAAGTATGAGCAAATGGTCTAAATGTAGCACAAACCCAATAATTTAACACAAAATGATCTGTAAGGTGTTGGATTAGCAATGAAAAAACATTTTCACTTCATTTTTTATTTATCAGCTGTCACTTAGTGAATTTGGGTAAAATAATCTCTCAGAACTAAACTTTTGCATTACCTCACAAAACCTTTTGTTTTTCCAGGGGACGCAAAAGAAAAAAAATTCAGATTGTGATAAATTTAGGATCAAATATTTACCAGAAGGACTCGCTATAACGCCTGCTGTAGAAAACGTAACTGTATCGAGCTAGTTGTAGCGCCCTCTCTGGTTGAGCTCTGGAACTGCCGCCACCCTTGTGCGGTATCATGTATTTTTGTTAGGCATCACAAAAAGACGGTCGGCAGTATTACACTTTTTCTTTTTACGACAAACTGTCAAGTTTTAACCCTGTAATTATGTACATATGAAATAATTACTTTTGAATTAATTACACTGAAAGGGAAAAATGTCAACAATTGGTTACTTTGTCAACAGGTAATTCTTTTATTCTGCTTAGGACGTAAATTATCTTACTACTTCTCTCATATGACATCCTTTAACACAAGATGTTGACTGTAAGATGTTTGACATCCTGCAAAATTATATGAGCCGTTCAACATTCTGCGTAGGACAATATGTGTGAACATACAACCCATGACCTGTTGGATCGCCAAACATCTACACACAGCTTCAGCAATGATTCGACTTGGGCAGGGGTCTCAAACTCCAGTCCTGGAGGGCCGCTGTCCTGCAACTTTTAGACGTGCCTCTGCTGCACCACATCTGGATAGAGTAATTAGGTCATTAGCAAGGAACTGACCTACACAGGAAGGAGGTAATTAAGCCATTTTATGCCAGTGTTTGGTACCTGAGGCACATCGAAACACTGCAGGACAGCGGGCCTTGAGGACTGGAGTTTGAGACCCTAGGGGTGTTTTGATTTAGGGAACCTTTGTATCCACTATACTGAATTAGTTTTTATTAAGTCAGATTGTTTTTGGGAGCTTGTGTGATGTGAGGGGTTAGCTGCAGGTGCAGGTCAAATACAAGTTCAATTCATACATTGATCCTGTTTATTTGATGTGTGTGTATTAAAGAAAGTTTGTGTGTGACCTTTTTAACTTTTTTCTGCTGTTTAAATGATTTTATAATTCACGGGTCAGAAATGACCCATTAGACAATTGTACACCACAAAAGATACATTTTTCTAATGATGGGGTCAATTTAAGAAAAGTCATACAATTTCAAGTTGGAAAAAGATTTAGGGTATTTTTTCTACAGCTAAACATTCAGTGAGTCACTTTTGACCCGCTAGACAAACAAGGGTGAAACAAGGGATTCAAAAAGATTGGTTTTAAAACCAAATGTAACCGTACATTATTTTTTTCATAATTAGTTAACGAAGCGATCAGTTATGACCTGAAGCTGTTAATATTTGCAGATGTAATCGGCTTTTAAATAATATTTGTGCACTTATACTAGATGGCATTTTGAGTCTCTGATTCTGGGAAATGTTTCAACATATTTTAACTTTGCAGGACTGATTGAAGGTATTCTGTTCTCTTCTGTTTTTTCTAGGACCGTCAGAAGTGAACTGTAGAAGCGAGCCTCTGAAAAGATCGACACTTACATTTGGGCGGACACAATGAAATCAGAATAAAAATCCAGACGTTACAAAAAAAAAGTCAAAAATATAATTGTTTTCTATTTATTAACAACTTTGGCCCGTGTCGAACCTTTTGAGCCACTTTGCTCTGGGTTACTTTGTAACGTGTGCAGGGATGAAACAATATTTCACCATGTAAAGTTATTTTAATAACATCAGTTAACTTTTTTTATCCTTGGAAGTTTACTCAGCTAAGTCAGAAAACAAAATATCTGCACGTCTGACGACAACCTGCTGCTGATATTCAGTGACTGTTCACATCGTGGTTTGTGTGTTGAAGAGATGTTAAGTGCTCGTGTTGGTTAATCTAAATGAGTGGAGAACACTTTAATGACAAAACGTCTGCTATCTGTGTGTGTGGCCAGCTGTGTTTTATATCAACATCAGAAGAAGAAGGAATAAATACCTTCTTGATGCCCATTTTCATTGTAGAAAACTTTTTACTTTAGTGTAAAACTGAAGGTTTCTGTTTGCAGAGATATTTATGTGCAAGGCTGTGGAAAATTAAACCATAAATCTTTACAAATGGCTACAAAAGAATGATCTGGAGTAAGGCTTAGCATAATCGTTTGGGGAATAATGAAGCCTTAATTTTGTTTTCAGCATAGCAAGAGAGGAAAATTTTCATTTTCGGGGAAAGAATTTTCTTTTTGATTAACTTTTCTCTTAAAATCCTATTTACAAATTCTGTGAAATTAATACTGCTTATTAAAGCCAGGTATGCTTTTCTTTCTCTTAACACCATTTTAATCTTGACATTATAAGTTTCCACTCCATTCTCAGAAGCTTTAATGTACCAGAACAGAAACCGCCTCAAAATGTTAAGCTGTAGCATCATTATTCTTCTTCTTATTGACCGATTAATTGTCAAGTATATGGAAACCAAGAGACTAGCCTGTGTGGTAAATGTTTGTAAAATTTTTGTTTATTTTTTCTTTTCTTTTTTTTAACTGCTTGCTGTATTGTGTGTGTATGCAAGAGTGGCAGAAAGCAGGGGAAATCAGAGTTATACTGTATAATGGTATTGGAATATAGAAAATTTATGCAAAATTTTACGTCACCCTTGTATTAAATATCTATTGTATCAGAGGTCACTATCACATTCTTAGATTTGATCATGTTCGTTATTAAAGATATACTTATATGTTGTTTGTGTTGGTTTTATTGGGTAATTTTAAATTATTTGCACTTTATGGCATTGTTGTGTGGACATGGCAATTAAAAACGAGCTTTAAAAATAGGACAATACAACAGAAATATTCATTATTTTCCCAAAGTGGGGAAAATCGGCTGCAGCACTGAGTTATGTAGGCTCACCGAGAAAAAACAAATATTTCAAAATATAACTTTATTTTTAAAGTGCTGAGAGAAAACTTAAAAAATACAAAAACCTAAATATATTACAGTTTAAAAAACAAAATACCAAGAGAAACATTAATAGGTATTAAATTAAGTGTTGTGCACAATTATAACAAAAATACTGAGCAGTTTTGAAAAGTGTTGTACTTGGATCCAAGGGATGAAGGGCGACTGAGAAACAATGACAAATGTCCATGTGTTTTTGCATAAAATTCATCATTTACAATGTATAAAAATTAAAAACAAATGAGCAGTGCCTGCAAAAATTTAACTTCAAATGTGTAAAAAAGTAGAAATATCTGGATTTTTTGTGGTACCAATTGGTCCCGTGCAAGACGACTGCTTTATAATCCACATCAATCAATAGATGTGATCACATTATGACGTCTAACCTTTTTGTAAGTAGATTTTAATATAAAAGTATTTTTCTCCCAATGTATTGGGGACCTCATAAAATCAGTCCTGGGGCCACAAATGGCCCCCGTGCCACATGTTGCACACCCCTATGGCACTAAATTCATGTAGGAAGGAGGTAATAAATCATTTCCTGTCCTTCATGTTTGTCAGTGCAATCAGCAGCAGAATCGCTGGATTTCAGGTGAACAAGCACCAGGTGTTGTGAACCTGCTCGGGTCCAGATCTGAGGCCGCCTGCAGCGCGTGATCCCGCTCTTGGCATTCACCGCGTGCCTTAATTGTATGGCTAATAAATCAAGGTCCGCCGTGAACACGAGGAGCGGCGACCCGGTCCACATCGGCAGGCCGGACCGTTTCATGCTGAAACGTCCCGCCGGTGCGGCCTGCGGTGCTGTCCGGTCCGGCCCGGTACCGGTCCGATCTGCGGCGGAAGCTGCATTTAAATGCCAAAATATACGACGGCATCAAAACATGAATCAGCTGCGCCTCTCCGGTGGAGAAATCCAGGATCAGACGATGGATGTGAAGAAGAAAAAAGGCCGGACAGCCTGTCGGTGTGACGAAGCGCTCCGCTGATTCCCAGTCAGTTCTCCCAGTCACACCAATAATAATGATCAACAAAAATAAACGGCTTGTTACGGTCCAGTTTGACCATTAAATGATATTAAGCATTTTGCAACATGAACGACCGACACTGGCCTGCCCGCACAGCTGAAGCGGTGACGTCATGACGTGCGTCCAGCCGTCATGAAAAAAAATAATAACAACAACGCTGGCCTGAGCAGCGCTGACCAGGGTCCTGAAACCAGATCTGACCAGAACTCCAACAACAATACCAGTGAAGAAACATCAGCCCAGACGCCGCGTGCCCCACAGCACGTTTCATGTTGTCCAAAGGGCGGCACGGGGGCCATTTGTGGCCCTCGAAGTGATTTTGTCTGGTCCGCCGACTGCAGCTCAAAAATGCTGGCACGAATTTGGCCCATTCAGTGAAGAGCACATTTCACACCAAAAACTCAGGAATGTTGAGATTAATCTGATATTTTGTAGAAAATTTCAACTTTTGGAAATGTTTCAAAAGTTGAAAATTTTATTTAAAAAAAAAAGAAAATTTGAGATTAATCTGAAAAAAAAACAAACATGGAATTGTTTGAGTTTCAAAAGTTAAAAAATTGCCTGAAAAAATTCAGGAACTTTGAGATGAATCTGCAGCGTCCAGGTTGAAAAGATATATAAATAAAATACCATTAATAACTCAAGCAGTGTTGTTCTAACATTTTATATGAATCTTTTACCCCATGTGCTGCAACTATATTTTACAAAACATGTATTTATTAAACGCTAACATTCCTGTACCACGTATTTTAAATGTTGACGGTTGACCAAAGAATATTAGCACCATCTAGTGACTAAATACAACCATCACACCCAGTGGCGAACTTCACATCCCGCAGGAAAACTAAACATATATTTACACATTAAAACACTCACCGTGTTCCCTCATCAACCAAGCGCCAACTAACCGACAGACTGAACATCTTTACTCCGACCGGCGCCTCTCTCTGACCGAGCAGTTAATTGTCAGTTAATTGTCAGTTGGCGAAGCTTTCCGTTTCAAGCCCTTTCAAAATAAAAGCATCGACTTTCATCTCAACAGATATGAGGAAACAAAATACTAATAAGGTCATTTACAGAATCTAAAACAAAATTCTAGAAAAATTGTGAAAATCTTTGAGTTTCAGACATTTAAAATAATGTCAGTTTTTGGAAATGTTCTGAGTTTCAAAAGTAGAAAATGTACTAGAACTATAGAGATCTTGAAATTGATCTCAAGAGTTTTTTTCTAGAAAACACATGGAGATACCAGAGATTCAACAGTTTAAATTTTTTTACTTTTGGACATTTTCTGTGTTTCAATTTTTGCTAGAAAAATTCAGATATTTTTAGATTAATTGTAGAAATTCTCTAGAACAAACATGCAGATTTCTGAGCAACAAAAGTTGAACATTTTGACTTCTGAAAATTCAAATATTTTCTTTTTTTTGTTTGTTTGTAGAAAATTCCATGATCATTGCATTATTTATCACTCATATAGTTGTTGATGAATGAGGTGTTAATATTTTACTTTTACTGTATTGTTTCGGTTATGATGCGTATTATGCAAATACATACGGGCCAGTTGATATGTTAATTATTCTGCACCCTTACAACTGACACATAATCAGTGGAGAGACAGAATATAAAGGCTGTTTGAATAAACTTTGACACAAAACCTCCAAAAATCCTAGGCAGAAAAAAAAAAATCAAGCAACACATGAAATAAAGTTATTTCTAAAAATGTCTGAGTTTACTTCACTATAAAAACATGGCAGTTAAAGATAAACAAGGCCCCCGTTCAGCTGAAGTTGTAAAAGCCCAGGGATTCATGAAATAAATATCACCTTAATAAATGTGAAGTTTTATAGAGTTTAATAAATAAATCCTTAAATATTCTTTTGTTAGTTATATTAAGTATCTTCAGACACACCTGACATGTTTTGACATCAGGTGTGTCTGAAGATACTCAAAATAACTAACAAAAGAATATTTTAGATTTTATAACATAGACAGGATGAGTTTTGTTGATAAAATCCTAATCCTATTATGCAGTCAGGTTATTCCAGGATTACAAGTTATTTGTTGGTGCATCCAGGTTTGGATGAGATCACTGGGTCAGTGTTATGATTAACAGGAAGAGGATTTAAAAATAAAAGCCATTTATGTATAATACTGAAAACAAAAGAATAAACAGCAAAAACTAAAGTGTAACTGGAATCAAATGCAAATTATCTGAAAAAGTATCCAGTAGCAGTCAGTCTCGCAGCAAATCTGAAGAGGTCTCTGACTGAAGACACTGCTGCTGACTGTCAGGACATGATAACATCTCAATTTTTGAACAGCAGAGGAAATATTTCACAGCAACAAGTCGATGTTGGTAAGACTGATAATCCTCCTCGTTTGCTTTTGCCGTTTTCTTTAAATCTTTTTAGCCATTTGAGTAGAAAGTTGAGCAGAGAGATGTTGAAGTGGAGAACATAATCCTCCTCTCTGCATCCATGAAGCCTCCAGCCTTTCCCACTGCTGTGGAATCTGGAATCGTAGTTCTGGATTTATTTCAGCTTTCGACATGTAAATGGTTCAGTTTGCATTAGTTGAGGTCCACACAGGCAGTAACCAAGGCACCCAAGAGTCACGTAAAACAGGGAATGCTTCTTAAAGGGCCGGTCGCATCATGGAAAATCAACTTTTCCAGCTTTTTATCAGGATATAAAGTTTATCCGTCATCAAAAAAAAAAAATACTTGGGAGTGTTTTTTTATTCTTTCATGCAGATTTAAGAAATCCTTTAATCTCCATGGTAACCATTCAGCTGTGCAAAACGGACCTAGCTTTACCTTCGAGATGTAGCTCCTTCAAACTAGCCAGTGGCAATTAGCAAACACCTAGTGGAACTGCACATGCTATAGCTCACTATAGCAGCTACGACTCAGTGCAACGCTGGTAAAAAAACGTTACTGAGAGGTTCATAGATGACGAGATGACTTCCTGAAGGCGGAGTTTCACAAAGAGCGGGAGTTCTTAAAGAGACAGAGGCCCAAACTTTTAAAAAACTTTTAGAAAAGATTCTGTCTCAAACTTGCACATATTAAAATTCTATTTGATTGCATGTCCTCATTTGTTTTACTGTTTTATTATTCCTACATTAACAATGTTTATTTTGTTTATTGTAAAAAGTGTGCAGGTTGATCTCATCAGGTTGAATAAATAAACTTTAATAAAGTAACACAGACTGCTACAGGAGACAATTCCTGCCCACAGCCATCACCAGCTGTGACAACTACTTGAAGAAACTTAATTTATACAAGTTACATTTAATTTCTCTTTGTGATTAATAAAGTTTCTTTTTTACTAAATTAAATATTTTCAGAAAGACTTTCCAGCTTGTGCTTTAATTTTGAAACAATGAACAACTTTAATATTAAACGTTCTCTTGTGAAAATACAACTTTCTTAAATAAATAATATTTTTAATATTTGTGCAGGACAAAAAATATTCAGAAAGTTTCTTCATTTCAGGATGTTTAGACTTGATTGATGAGAAAATATAGAGAGCTTTGATGAACGCTAGTATTTTTCTACACATCTGCCTTATCAAAATAAAAATGTCATAATCTAACTTAAATAAGTGAGGAGGATTTAAACCACGATGAGCTGGCTGTTCCCCTGCAGGTCGACACGTCGAGCGTCTCCAAAGACGAGGAAGACGCCGAGGCCGGTGGCGTTTACCAACGTGACGAGGGAGAAGACGACGGACCACGACAAGGTGACCTCGATCAGGTAACCCGAGAACGACACCAGAACCAGACCTGCTCGACAGACAGCAGGCAGAACTCAGAAACAAAACATTCACAGCCGACATCTGGAAGAGCTCAGGTTTAAATACTCACCCATAAAGGCTCCCATCATGTTCATAAACCCTGAGGCACAGAGAGGGAAGTAAACAGTTTTATTTATTTTATTCATTTAGTTTCAAATGAACATGTAAACAAAAGGTTTTTAATGAAAAAGAGTAGCTGGAAGAAAAAAATTTCACCACATTTGCAATGACAAACACATATAAGCTGCATTTCCATTACAAACATATGCAAAACGTTGATGTTCTGCTAAAGTTGGAGGAGGGGGAGTTTTGCAATTGCAGTGTTAATTTATTAAAAAACATCCAGCGCCATCATCCTTCCTGCCATCGTCGTTTTTCATCAACAGTAACATCCAGATGTTTATCATGTGCCGCAACAAAAGGGTTTCTATTTTCACAAAACACACTAATTACAATACAATAAAAATAAAAATCTTCATCCTACCATCCTACAGTTTCCTAAAAACTTTAGAGTTTTTAGGAAATGGCCATGTTTTCATTAAGGCAATTTATCTTCAAAATGTCAAATTATGAAACTTTAAAGGTACAAACACAAAACAGAAAAGCTAAGCCAAATTAATGAGCTAAAATAAGACAATAAAAGCTAAGATAAACTAAGTTAATATAAGCCAAGATAGCTAGAAGGCATGTTTGTATGAGTCAATATCCTTCATATTCATTGACAAAATATTATATGTTGTATAGATTGATTTTCTCCCTTTGATATTTGTGCAACAATCTGCCTAAAGAAACCAACCAATAAAGGAAAAGGAAGTGTTAAAACGGAGCCTCACCGTAGAGCGCTCCAGCACATGACGGGGTGAGATCCTGCACATTCACAGACACACCTCTGAAACAAATACATGAGCTTGTTTAAGTCAAAAACTCCTTAATATTGATTGTAAAAAGTTATTTCTCTTTGTCCAACGTACCCTCCGGTGAAGGTGGTGAAACCGATGGCAGCAGAAATGAAGACGACAGCAGATGTGAAGGAGACGGATCCAGATAGAGGCAGAATAAACATGCTGGACAGACCCATGGCACCAAACTGCAGACACACACAGATATACACTTTGTCCAAATTCCTTCCTGGGTTTTAAAACACAGCTGTGGTAAAAACGATAAGAGCCACTGCACTGAATCCCACTGAAAACCTCCTGGATATTCCACCAAATATTGATTTGCTGGAATAAAATGATCATTAAAAGATCATTAACTTGTTTTCTTTGCATTAATTGAAGTCTGAAAACGCTGCATCTTTTTTGTTATTTGGACAGTTTCTCATTTTCTGCAAATAAGTACCAAATTTCTGCTTGTAATTTCAGAGACATGTTGTCAATAGTTCATAGAATAAAGTAACACTGTTCCTTTTAATAAAACATATACAAAACATATATTTTACTAGTAAAATAAGATAAAATGATCATTGTCTTAATTTTTTTCAGAGCTGTAATTCATAGGAAAAACCACAAAACAACCTAAAGGACAGAAGTTTGATGATAAGTCAAACTTAAATCATAAAAAGTACCGGCTATTGCCTACACTGGTTCTGTATTACTTGGCATCGGATCAATACCAAAATAAGCAGCATCTCAAACCTCTAACATAAAATGAAATAAAATAAAATTTGATCTCTCTATTTTTAATTCATTCTGGAACTAAACACAAACCCATTTCAGTTTCATAAAACATGAAAAGATTGCAGTAATTTCTACACTTACTTGCATTACTTTTCTCACAGATGCAACTCTGTATCCTGCAGAAAAAGAAAAACCTGCAAATTTGATTTCCTCAAAAGACTGACAACTTTAGGATTGACCGCATATTTTTGCTTTCGTACCTTTTGTGATGAGAAAATCCGACACAAATCCTCCACCAAGACCTGATGGGATCGCTATTAACCAGGGAACCACATTATACACCCAAGGCTGCAAAACATACCAGCAGATACTGAGATTAATCAAGAGCAGATTCATTTGATGCCTTCAGTGAAGTTGTGCAGGAGTTACGGTTGCGTGTGGAAACGATTCCTTGAAGAACATCGGCAGCCATGACAGCAGCGTGTAGAACGTGCTGCAGGTGCACATGTGAGCAAACACCATGGCCCTGAGAGAGAAAACGACCCAGAGTGAAGAGAAAATACTCAAAATGATTCAACCGTCAAGTAATTTAAGTCAAAGCTGTACCAAATTGGAGGCTTTTTGAAAAGGTGCAGCCAATGTTTTCTGGACAAACTTGATTGAATTTCGCTCTTTTTTTCCATCTGCTTCACTGTAACGTCGCCTGAGAAGCAACATTAAATATCAGATTTAAACGGAACAAAACAGACATCTAACAATTCATATTCAGAATAAAATGCTATGACATAAAACAACATGTGACCTTATATATTTTTGATTCTTTATTTTGATATATTGGTGCAATTTTTTACTGATTTATTAATGTATCTGTTATTTTTCTTGATTATTTTTAATTTTCTTCTGTTTTATTTGATGTTCCTTTTATTTTTACTGTTATTTTGCATTTTCTGAAAATATTTTAGCAGTACTTATTAATCTTTTTATATTTCATATGTATTTCATTTTTTATTATTTATTTTTCAGTTATCTAGTTGTTACTTAGAATTTTTTACTATCTGTTCTTGTTTTTTTATATACTTTTTGCATTACCAATTATTCTGCAGTTCTTTAATTTCAGTTATTTTTAGTCATGCTATGTTAATTATTTTTACAAATTTTAAACATGCAGTGTTAAACATAAACCTTTGCTCAAGTCCTTTTATTTGTTATGTATTCAATTTTGCATTTTTAGTGCTACAGTACAATTTATTTTTCTAATTTCTGTCCCTTGACACTTTAAACATGACAACCACATTTATTTATATTAATGCAATAAGGTATTTATTGTTTCTGAAAACCTCATCATGTTGTCCTCTTTACATGTAAAATGTCCCCAATAAATTTCACAAAATATAATAAACCAACACATAAACAGAACAATAACAAAATAATTAAGTGATTTTAAATTTTGACATCTAAAATATTTTACACATCAAGATCTCCAGAAGCCAAATTTACCTCTTAATAAGTAATACTTCACTGTGACGGCCCAGAGTCCAGCCAGGAAACCAGTACAGTAGAACATGCTTTCCCAACCGTACCAGTCTGGCATCACGGACCCCATTCCACCCGCCAACAATGTGCTGAAAGAAACAAGGGAAATTATTGCTTATCAGTAGAAAATGCATGTTTAGATGTAAAGTAATGTATACGTGTGTGCAGAACATACCCAAGATGGCTGCCGCTGTGCATGGTGCTCATTAAGAACCCTCGCTCAGCCTCCACAACACGCTGGGAGCACAGACTGGCCAAAGATGGGAAGAACACACCTGCAAAGAACTAAATGAACTCACTGCAAAAACTAAATCTTACCAAATACTTCTGGTCTAATTTCTGCTGCCCTTGAAAGAAGACAAAACTAACTTAAAAGTACCTTTTCAGCATAAAATAGGAGATTGTTTTAAGTAAATAACTCCTCAATATGAATGAAAAAGTAATTGTTCCACTTTTATGTTATTCACTTTGTATTGCTCCATCAGAGTTCCCTGAGCAGCTGCAACCATTTAGATGATAAATCTGATTGTTACTAAACAGTTATTAGTCCTGTTTCATCATGTCTGGAGGACAACTGTGTATTAGGGCCAATGTAGAGAAAATGTCCCTGATATGCCAAAAGAAAACTCAGGAACGCTGAGAATAATCTCAGAAATTTGTGAGAAAAATCTCAGAAATGTGAAAAGATAAGTTGCTGGAAAATTTTTTTGGAAATGTTTCGATTAATATCAGCATTTTTTTCTAGAATAAATGTTAGTTTCGGAGTTTGAAAAGCTAAAGAAACATCAAAATTTTGAGATTAATCTGAGACATTTTCTAGAAAAAGCAAGAAATTTTGAGATTAGGCAAATTTTGAAAAGTTAAAAAGTAGCCAGAAAAAAAACGTAATTTTTTTTAGATTAATCTAAGAAATTGTTAAGAGGAAAAAAGGAGATTCCTGAGTCTCAAAGGTCAATTTCTAATGTTTTGGACATTTTCTGAGTGTCAACAGTTGAATATTTTTAACTTTTCAAACTCAGAAAAGTGAAGTGAAGCCTCAGAAATGTCAAAAGCTCAATATTAGAGTTTTTAAATGTAAATCTATTACTCTTTTTTTCCCTTTTCAATGGCCCTAATGTCAAAAAAGTGCCTGTACATGATTTTTGCACTGAATAACACCAAAACACATGAATCTTCATGCTTCTGTTGCTTCTTATTTGCACAGAGAAACCGCTGTCTGCACCAACCCTGGAGCAGACCCATCAGGATTCGGGCCACCGTCATCAGGGCCAGGGTGTGGGGGCCCAAGTGGGCCAGCACCGGCGTCCCAGCAGTGATCAGAGCCCATGAGGCTCCAGAGATGAACAGGACTCGCTCTCCTCCCACTCTGCAGAGCAGCAAATAACACCAGAGGGGAACTTTAAGCCTCACTTTCACATAAACAGACTGCGGACATTGTTGAAGTGAAAGCCATCCGTGTTTCTGTGAATGAATCGCCTACCTGTCGCTGGCATATCCTCCCAGGATCTGGGTGAAACAGTATCCCCAGAAGAAGCCGCCCAGGACGAGACCCGAGTCGATTTTACTCCAGTGGAAAGTGGCGGCCATTGAGGCGGCACAGACCGGCGTGGTCATCCGAGCGCAGTACAGCAGGCAGGTGCCCAGAAACAGCATCACCGTCCATTTTCTAGCCAGGGATCTGCAAACAACTGCAGCTTAATAACGTAATAAAATTAACCCATGAGTTAATTTAACACTGATTGGTCTTTTTGCGACCGTTATATCAACGGTCATAACATAATAATATGGTAACGCTGCTCTGTCATACAGCACCTGAACTGAATGAGCGCTATTGAGGTGGAACTTATGGAGCTTTTTGAGTGTTTATATTTCATAACACAACCGAATAAAGTGCATTTTGCATCCCACACCACACCCAGGACCGTCTCTCCTTCTGCCATTTTTATTTCTACAGCAACGACTCCGCTTAAAATGACCGGCGGCGCCCTCTGTCGGATGGCGGCCAAACTACAATACTTAAAGACTATTAGTTAATCGACTGGAACTTTTTAATCTCCTAAAAAAATCAACCCCTGCATTACATAAAGTTTACTCTTCACTCATACTTCCTTATATGTCCTATTGTGTGGAAATGTGAGGTTCCACACATATTATAATCAACATAGTTCAAAAACGAGTCATATATGAACAGACAAATCCACTGTTTATTAACTCTTCTATCATGAAATTGTGTGACTTGATTCATTATAAAAAATAATGCAAATAATGTTTAGAGCAAAATTAGGTTTACTTCTCTTTTGGGTGAAGACATTCTTTCCATCATATGAAACCAAATGTGACTTGCACCATGTTTTAATTGTATAAAAAACAATGTCATTGTAAAATAAAATTAATTAAATTATATAATTACTCAAGCATGGACTTACAAGCAAGTATTTTATTGTAGGTTTTTAAAACATTCAGAGAAATTTTTTTGAGTGTAAATAACTTTATCTTGTTACTATATCAGATTATGTTGTTTTGTGTTTCTGCTCAGTGATGCCTATAAGAAAATTATATGTTTTGGGGTTTTTTGTATAGATTACAGTGATTATGGAGGGGTAGATTAGTGCAGTGTGATGTGAAGGTCAGGCATAAATATAAAGCTTGTGCTTCTGCCTGTATCTTTTCAGTCAAACTATTTAAACTAGTGTTTTGAAGTGTGGATGGCAAATTATGTGATGACTGACTGAATATATAAGTAATAAATACAAATCAACTAATTTGCATAATTTTTACTGGTGTGGCAAATAAGACCAGTGACTCATGAAACTAGCAGATAAACTTAAATTCAGACAAAATGTAGAGTAAACCCTAGAAAAACACAGACACAAACAGGACAGAGACACTGCTCATTTTCTGGTAATCATAATTATTTTATTTAGCACCTTTAAAGTCTACTTAAAAGCATTTTAGAAAATGCATAAACATCCTGGAACTCGGCACCAATAAGCAGGAAGATGGTGCTTCATGTTTGTCAGTATTTTGAATGAGATGCAAATATCCACAGCTCTTACTGATGAAGTCTCAGCTGGAGCTCAGCATCACACACATGGATCTCATTTCTAACTAGAGCTGCCACTAATCATTATTTTAATAATCGATTATTCAAATAATTCTTTTAGCATACACTTGATCATTTTTAGCAGCTAAAATAAATATTTCTAATCTCAACGTGAGAAAAGCTCCAGGCAAGTGAAGAGCTTTTAAGACAGCACTCGATCTTCAAACCAAACACAGAACATAAATAGCTGGCACACTGCCAGCACGGTAGTAGAGGAATAATGGCCGGGGCTTTTGTGGAGCCATTGAGTCAACAAAAAAATGCTTTCCATACCTGCTATTCTTGATTTCACTGATTTTACACTGAGTGCATTTCAGACATCTGTTGAACAGCTGAAACTTGGCCAAAATTCAAAAGTGCAACAGGATAATCAATCCAAACGGCAGCAAGTCTGCAATAGACTTGCTCTTCATAAATAAAGAGATTCACTTTATTTATAAAGTAAATCTCTGCGTTGGTGTTTCAGATGTTCAGATAATGCACAGCAATGTGTGTCGTTTACAACTTCTTTCTAAATAATGTGTAAATTTTCCCTGAAGTTAAATCTCACTAAAACTGGATACATAAGACCAAAGTAGAAATGTTTAGCCAAATAGCTTCATGTTTAGAGCTTTTCAGAACAAACACCTCACCTATAATTATTGCTTTTCATGTCTTTTTGGTCAGTTGGTTGGTTTAAATTGACAGTATGGATTACTTTAGGGTCGTGATGAACTGCTGGAGATGTAAATAACTAGACTGATTTGATGATATCCCGATTTCTGAAACCCCAAGTATAAAACAAAAGTGTGTTAAATGTGAGAAAAGTCGCTTAAAATGTCGACTAAATCTTTTGCATTCAAATTTACACTTGGAACCTCAAGTGAGAGTTGCGTGTATTTTATTTAAACAAAAATTAACCAGATACAAACACCTGCAGTTTTTGTTAAAGTTTAATAAGTTTTATAATGAAAAGAAAATATTTAGCCTGATCTTGTTATTTTGCAATTATATTACAAAAGTTATTATCATTCTGGCCCTTGAAATTTTATTTCTTCAGCCTGTTATAAAAAAAGTAGGTATCCATTTTTCAAAGTCACATTTTCACCATGTTTTTCCTACATTTATAAATGACAACATTCAAAACTAAATATTTAATTTAGTTTGTACTTGTGTATTTCACAAACTAAATATTTAGTTTGTGAAATACACAAACTAAGTACAAACTAAATTAAATATTTAGTGTTGAATGCTGTCATTTATAGATGAAATACAATATAATTGTACTTTATATCAATTTTTTCAGTTGTAAAGGGTCTGCAGATGTGAATTAGCTTTTGCTAAACAGTGTAGCATCAAAAAGTGACATTTATGAATACATTGTCCCTTTTAAGATAAAGGTCATTGCCAGCTTTCAAAATTAAATATTTAGTTAGGAAGCTAAATATTTAGCTCCCAATTAAATGCTTAAATATTTAGCTTGGAAACAAATTAAACATTTATTTAGAAATTAAATAAAACTATTCAGCTTAGTTTAGAGCTCTGACATTTTTAAATGTATGAATAAAATAGTGAAAAATATGACTGAGAAATGAATGCCAGCATTTTTATGGCAGGTTAAATAAATCAAATTATTGCTGTTGATTTATTTATTTTACAAACGATAGAGCAAACTTTTTTTTTTTTTTACCAATACCTTTTTCCTGTCACTCCCACCCCTGTCTGCGGCTGAAAGTTGTTTCCGTGACGCAAACTTTCAGTTTAACCCTCGTGAAGTGGATAAATGCCGCATCCTTGTTTGTTGCCGCTTCGACAGAAATTATTTCCTTATCCTCGGTTGTTGTTTTTTTTTACTTTTTTACTGTCTAAATTGACCAGTTTCTTCCTTCACGTCAACGTGGCAATCTGAATATTTTTCTTCAGGAGGATCTTGAACTTGCAGAGCAAGTGGAGGCTTGTGGGATAAATGCGCTGCGCCTCAGAGAAACACTTCTTCACTTTTATTAAACCGGATCCAACAAAGTTCTCAGTCTCACCTGGACCACAGGTTCTGGTTCTCCAACTCTCCCGCCGGTTCTTCGGGCCTATAAGTGTTCAGATCCAGAGGAGAAGCCTTTAAATCCCTGATTGGACCCGCGGTGTGGTTGTCAGCCATCCACCCAGCACCGGTATCTTCTCTCTGCTGCTGAAGCTCTTCCGTTCTGCCGCTCGGTCCTCCTCATATCCACCGAGACAAACCGGCCGAACTCACCCGACCTGTTGACGTCGCTGTCTGTCAGCAACTGGAAGCAGTTTCCATTCCTGACGATCATGTGTAAGCGAAGCAGCGCTTACACTACAGTCAGCATTTGCATGCTGACTGTATGTATAAGGACATAGGGGTGTGTCTTCTTCTTCTTCTTCTTTTTTATCTTCATATCAGGCCAGTGGATCTTGTCTTGCAGGTTTCGAGCACACTCACTTGATAGTTTTCTGCTTACAGCCAATGACAGACAACATTTCAGATCAGAATTACATCTGACAAGTAAAATAACACATAACAACCATTTTACTACTTTTTCCTATATTTTTCCTAACCCTTTGAGCATATAGCCTATTTTAATTTAATTTACTGATCATATGCTGCTCCTCTCTCGCCCGAAACGTTCGCTGGAGATGGATGGAGGGATGAATGGATAAATGTTTATGTGGCCGTATAAACAGGAAGTCAGTGACTGACGGCTTAGCAACTATTAAGTCAGCGGCATTTGCATGATTGTGTACGTCTGTGTCAAAGTATTTCATAATACTGTACTTTTCTTCTGAAAAGGTGACTTTTGTGTGAGCAAAGATGAGCGGGGCAATATTGTATGGAGGCACGACTATTTGTCTTTTTTTTTTTTATCTGTTTCTACTTTTTGCCTGTTCAAAATAAATAAGTTAACACATAATCATGGAAAAAGTGGATGAACCCACTTGTTACACATATGTATCTCAGTCCAGTTAATAATAGTTCTTTAAAATTTGCATTTACTTGTTTTATGACGGTTTTCAGTTTTACTTGAGTAAAATTATAATGAAGTTGCTCTTACTTCAGTATAGCTTCTGGGTACTTTAACTACTTGTGGTCTCATGTAAGTCAACCATCTTGGCTCCACTGAAAACCCCCTTAAAACCTTCGTGGGGAACCCCGTTTATGGTCACCATGGAAACCGCAGTCATGAACCGTTAGCCCTTCCATTTTTCAAATAATCTGATTGCTTGGTTTGTGTTTTTCACACCTTTTTCATTTAAAAATAAAGTGTTTCTTCCTGAATACCAGGAACCGAAACGTGTGTGTCTTTTAATAAAGTTTCTCAGTGCTGCAGTCGTTACCAGAGTTTCTGGTAACTTTTGTCACTCTATGCACTTTGAAAGTTTCACTAGAAACGCCATATTGGTCTAACAGTGGTGTAACTCTGACTTAAAATTTGACTGCTCCTCTGATCAATGATGGTAGATGTAATATAAACTGGAGAACAAACTTTTGTTCAGCGTACTTTACATTGTTTGCAATTCATTGTGTGACAGCTGTCCCTGCTGTCACACAGAGAGACAGTAAGGGTAATTGTTTTCTGTTCTTTTGTAATATTTCTTTACATATTGGTTTGAATAGTTTAGATTTTTATCTTTAAATTTGTTTCCATTAACTTTATTTGTCAGTTCTTTGTATTTTTTGTTAAATGCACTAAATTTCTTTTGTTTGAGTTACCAGTTTCCTCTGGAAATGCAGATGGAATTAGAAAGATGATCTCCATTTAATGCCCATATATGGCTGTCAACTTCCCCAGTGGGTCATTCCATCTGCTTGCCAATTTAGTCTTTTAGTTTAATTTCATCATTTCTTAAATTTTTTTGCAAGTTAGTTCAGTTCTAATATTTACTTAATTTAAAGATTTGGTAATGTGTTTCCCAGTATTTGTTTATGTTTTTGTGTGTTTAATTGTCCCCTGTCAGGTATATTTTTGTTTGAGTTCTTTGTGTTACTACCTGAGTTGTAGTTTATGTTGACCTCAATCTTGGGCCCAATTTATTATTTTGAAATTATTTTTGGATTTTTTTTGTAATTTAACATATTTTAAAATTTACTCAACGTCTCTCTGGCTGGTCTGTGTAAAACCCTCACACAATGAAACACTTTTAGTTTTTTTTTTTCTATCTCAAAACTTTATATTTGCTTAGTTCAGCTGCCTTGTTTAAAATTGGTTAACTATGGTTAAAAGGGTTAGACTTAGGAAAATGTCAACTTTTTGTTAGCTTTTAAATCCAAAAATGCTAACTTGGGTGAGACAACATGGCTTTAAGAATATTTCAAAACGGCACATTTTTGGTCCAGAAGGGGCCAGTGTTCTAGCAGCACCTAGTGTCTATTTGTGATAAAAACACCTAATCACACTGAAATATCCTTTCTCCAGAGAAATTAGACCCCTCATTCTGCTCTAATTCTGATATTTACTGAGATAAGATTGATAAAACATCATAGAACCATTAGCTCTTTTGAATAAAAATATTTAATAAAACTCAAAGTACTTTAAAAAGTTTACTTTTAAAATAGAATAAACTGGTTGAGGTTTGATCATTAAGAGTTCAATCTAGAAAAATAATACAAATTTTAATTTAACACTAAATTAAGGCATTACCTTCTTACAGTACTTAAACTGTCAAACATGAATTGGGAAACTCAGATGTACAACTGACTTTTTTTCCCCAAGTTTCTTTGATTGTGTGGCTTCCCAATGTTGTGACACCCTGGGCAAAAACCATATCATGCTAATAAAAATATATATTTAGGCTTGTATGTTTAATTTTAGTGATAAAAGTCATGCGCCAAACAGTTTAATAAATTAAATTTACTGGGTATTCATTTCACTCTGAAAAAAAAATAGTTATGCAACTGACCTGCAACTGTAAGAAAAATAATGAAAATGTGTAGAGATTCACAAACCGCCAAATAATATTATTTTTTGACCATAAAAGAAACGGACAAACAACCAGTGGCAAGATACTTTTTTAATATAAAATCTAATAAAATAAACAAGCACAAGTACCTTTTTTTCATCGATAAAAGTAAACATGCAGAAAAAGTGAAAAATTCTAACAGAAAAAAAAGACATGTGACTTTATGTGTCATAAAATCACATGTTAAGATTCAACTTTGCAAAATAAATTACCAAATAAAAGTCCAAGACAATAAACAGCTTTAGTCTGAGGAAGGTCTTGATTAAACAGACTTTTTAAACTATGAAGATTGATCAAAGCAGCCCTTTCTCTGCTTATAAATCCTCCATCAGTCACTGGGATTTCCAAAACCAACATCAAAACCCTGAAATATAAAATCAAATTAATCTATGTTAAATTAAGTATGTTGGGAGCACAGCAGCACTTAGAAAAGGCCAAGGAGACACAACTCCGCTAAAACAAACCCTCTCTGATTTTAACCCGTCTCTGAACATGAGAAATAATTAATTTACAGAATAATTTATTGCAAATGTACATTTAATTTCATGATTTTAAAAGTGTGTAGCTAATTTATAGCAAACTGTCACACACTGAGATACATACAACCATAAAATGTAGCATCAATTAAATCTATATTAAAATAATAAAGTGTTGCTATCTGTTCATTTTTGAAAAATATTCACATTTTGTTAGTGGATTCTCAAAACCAGCCACCTACTCGAGCTGAACACGTTCATTCACACAATCAACCCTCTTCACTGCAAAATGACGCTTGTTCTGGAAATTCAACATCAGAGGGTTTCAACAGACATTTATACAAAACTGCCATTTGAATTTTCTAAACCCCAGATTTAAATTGAATCGTTTGTGTCATTTTGCAAATACAGCAACTACCGTTTGCACGATGAGTATAAATGGCGTGAAAAAACCAAAAAACTGTACATGACAAGTTACCCAGTTGTAACGCAGTCGCTGACGGATCATAAATTAAGAAGACGTGAAAGTGACGACTGTTTTTTTTACATTCACTTGGGGTCTTCGATGGCGCCGGTGCTGAGGTCCGTCATTTTAGGATATTTAACCTTCTTCTGGTCCAACTCGTTTTGAGCCCACAGCAGTAACTTCAGGAGTTTAGCCAGTTTAGGGGTCGACTCCCTGTTTTCGTAGTCCAGCACGGCTTGGTTTACCTCGCTCCACACCTGCGTGACAAAACAGAAAACCTTTGTTCGTTTTTATGCCGAATTCTGTTTTTATTATCCTTGTGCTCACTACGTTATAAAGGAGCAATTAAAAAATACGACTGCACAAATCCAAAATGGGAAATAAAATAAAATCATGGAAATTTGTTAAATTCCAAACAAAAATGTTGCCTGCTTTTACAACTTTTTAAGATGTTATTATGTTTAGACTTTCATTTTATTTTTGTTTTAATATATTAGACAAAAAAAAACCTGAAGAATTCTGAAGAGGAAGAAAAATAATTTCCTGCCCTTCTATGTTAAATATTCCATTAGATGTATTATCTATTGATACTGATCATGCCCATTGCGATATACAGCTCTGGGAAAATTAAAGAGACCATATAAAATGATTTATTTCTCTGATTTTACTCTTTATAAGTATGTGTTTGAGTAAAATGGACATTGGTATTTTATTCTATGGATTACTGACAACATGACTCTGAAATTCCAAGCAAAAACTTAGTATTTATTTGCAGATATTGAGAAATGGTCAAAATAACAAAAAAGATGCAGTGTTTTCAGACCTCAAATAATGTAAAGAAAACAAGTTAATATTTATTTATAAACAGTAATGTTTTAACTCTGGGAGATTTCAGAAAGGAATATTTGGAGGAATAACCAGGTTTTCAATGCAGTGGGCTCTTAATTTTTTCCAGAGCTTTGTATTGTCATTGATTTATTGTCCAGCCCTACTTCTAACTACAACAGTTTGCAACCAGGCATAGTGAGAACAACCTTTTGCCGCTGCATCATGTTGAGCAGGTCTCCGAAGGGCGACTCCTCTGGGTTGTCGAAGGCCAGAAGGGCGAGCGTTCGCTCCATCTCTGTCAGACACTCTCGGCTCTCTTCCCCCTGTTCTGCGAGCTGCGTCTGAGCAAACTCCAGGGCCGACTCGGTCTCTCTTAGCCTGATTAGCTCAATCAAATGTTGCTGCTGCAAGAAAGAAATAAAGGATGAAAAGTTAATGTACAAGTAATACGTTGTTTTCTTACATGCTTTTTTTTTTCCACCAAACTAAAACATTATCACTAACTTTGGGAAATACCACAGTTACATATTACGTTTACATCAACTGATGAGTGTAAATGGTTGGGTGCAACCTTACCTGTAGATGGAAATACAAGTATCGGTTTGTGTCCAGTAACTCTGGGTGAAGGCTGTTGATGAGCGCGATCGCTTCCTGGATCTGTCCCTTCAGGATCATCTCTCTAATCTTAATTCTTTCATCCAAGGAGTCCAAATCCACACTGGGCTCAATTCCTGACTCCATCCGAAACTTTTCCGCTGCCTCTTTGAAGCCCTCTTCATGGATACACAGGATAGATGCAAATTAGTTTATAAATAATACACCCCATTAACCTAAAATATCACTACAAAGTTTATTTCTTTTAGTTCAAATAAAATATCAAAACTTGTAATATTCACACAACATGGCATACATCAATCAATGTGATTGTTTTTGCCCATGTTCAACAGTATTTTTGCCCAACAGTAAATATTGCTCTGATGACATCAAGTATGATATTTGCCAGTTCTCTTCTTTTTATAATTTTTCATCACTTGTAACCTTCAGCATTTTGGGCAACATCATTTGTGCCCAGTATGAGAATCTGCTGCCACGACACCCTGCCCATCTGACAAAACATTACTGCAAAAGCAGGGAAAATGCAAGTTCATAACCTGAAATATGATAAAAACAATTGTTGCACTCTTAGCAGTCCTTTGCAATACAAATATTGTGCACATAGATATTACAATGATGACATATTCTCAATACAAAGGGTAGCCCTACTGGACATTTAAAGCTGCAAGAATACATTTATATTTTTAAGTAAACTACTAAAATAAATAAAGTTTGGATCATATTCAGATCAGATTTTTTAGATGCACTGGGATAAGCTAAATATTCAGGTAACAGTCACTGTTTTCTAGAGAAATGTCTCACCTGTCACCAAGTAATTCATGATGAGTCTATTCATGTCCGCCCTCTGAATGTGAACATTGTTTAATTTGTCCATCCACTCCTCTTTTGTTATGTCCTCTGGCTTTTCAGCATAACTCATCATTGGGAACCTGAAGAAGAGGCGAAACATGAGCAAGACTGACACAGCTTGGTCAAACTGTGGATCTGCAAGAACTGCTGCGTGTCAACAACTAATTAATTAGAAAATAAACACAGACAGACGAATCAAACATGACAGTCTGAAACACTGCAGGCAAATAAAAAAATACCTACGCGACTCGAATCATGATTAAACAACTGCAAGCATCATCAAAAACAAACCGGGGCGATCAAAACAAACCCGCTTCCTCCACAGCATTAGCCGCAGCTAGTTAGCATACTGTACGCGTTCTCACAATTTACCGTCAATTTCAAGGTCCGCTGAGTTTCCTTTCACACCGGGAGAAGAAACAATTAATAAATCAACCACGTGAAGTCGTCTTGGTGCTTCTGGAAGAATAAAAAAAATAGCCAGGCGCCTGTACAGAATCCAGCTTCGACCGCTACCTCACCGAACGAGGATAATTTGATAACCTCGCGATAGGTGTGTGAGGGGGCTTGCGAAGCCTCCTATTGGTTGTGGCTGTGACGTCACGGTTGCTGAGGGACAGCGACTTCATCTCATGAGAACGTTTACACAGCTTTTGTAGTCACTAAATGTATGCTTGTTTCATAGTACACACTACAAACCGTGTTTTCATATTTATTAATATTTTTTGCACTTATACATTTATTCAATTCAAAATTAAACTTAAATTAAAATTAAAAAATGGAAATTAGATGCTAATGTTGTCTAAATGATGTCTAGCTAATGCCAATAAATCACATTAATCTTGTTAACAAGAATAGGCTACTAATATTGTTGTTATCTATGTTCAAACGTGGGTTGTATGGTTGCATTTACTAGACTAACTTTTTTTTTGGGGGGGGGAAAGTAGTTTTACTATACTGTACTTTTTTTTTACTTGAGTAATATTCTCTTACTTGAGTAGATTGATTTTGCATTCAAAGAAATAGGCTTGGGAGATGGGAACCTTTAATTTCTGTAACAAATGAGTTGTTAATGCAAATTTCAGCACAATTATTCAACATGAAACATGTCGCTATTTATATCCTTATTTTTTGTACTAATAAACATGGTTATTTTATTTGAAATGCTACATAAATATTTGTTTATCACAGTAAAAGCTTATTTAGTCTGCCCCCCGGCTAAACTGTTCTGGAGCCAGGGCTGGCTGGAGAAACTGGAAGGTTTGGAAGTAGGGTTGTAATTAGGGTTTGAAAGGAGGCTGAATAAAAATGGTTAAATTTAGGGTTGTGAGGAGGGTAATCCTAACCCTATTTCCAACTCCTATTGAAACCCTAGTTTCAATTTGGGTTGGAAACCTGATTTCCAACCCAAAATGGAATTAGGGTAAGAGCTAGTGGGCCATTGTTTTGTTATGTTTTGTTTTCTGAAGAAGAAATACAAACAAAAACTTGAACATGAATTTTAAGAAATTATTATTGTGAATGTTGTAGGCATTCACCCTAGGACCTACACTTCACCCTGGTTACTCATGTAAATGTAACTGAGTAAATGTAACTAGATACTACCCACTCTGATAATCCATCCATCCATCCATCCATCCATCCATCCATCCATCCATCCATCCATCCATCCATCCATCCATCCATCCATCCATCCATCCATCCATCCATCCATCCGGAATGTGATTATAATATAATATAATATATAATATAATATAATATAATATAATATAATATAATATAATATAATATAATATATTATTAATGACAGGTTTCTTCACCGCGCGCTCTCTACGTCATCATTTCGTCAGTGCACGCGCACGTCGGGTCCTCCGTGGGGTACCAGGGGGCGGAGCCAGCGGGCTGCTGCAGCTGTCCATGGTCGCATAGTGAGAGCCAGAGAGGGTCCGGGTACGTGCGAGATGCGGCCATAGTCACGCTGCACCGCCTCACATCAGAACCCGTCCGGATCGGTTTTCCTATTGAGCAACAGAGCCGACTGAAAGGTGAGGATTCCCTCCGCTGCATTTTCTCTTCCTTCTTTTCCCTTTGACGCTGCCTCTTGCCCTTGAACAAAAAACGACGATGCATCCCTGGCCGAGGATCCAGAGCAGGCCCCATGCAGGAAGCGAACCAACATGGATGCTGCGCGCAAGAGGCAGTGCAGCTGATGATGCTCGACCAGAGATTACGCTCCCGGGATTGAACTCGTAATTTCTAATCTTTCCTACAGACATTTTACGTTCGGGGATGAGAATCGTAGAGGGCGGATATTTGAAAGCCACCTCTTAGATGAATTAGATTTCCGTGAAAATGTGACAATAAAACGAGAAGGGCTTCAAATCCAGAGCAGAGGCTCTTCATTTGGGTCGAACTGACACCCATTTGGACCATCCTGGTTCTTGAGAATGATTCAATAAATAAAATTTATACTATGTAGAATCTTTTTTATTATTATTATTATGTATCCCGCTGTGCTGTAGCTGTTCAGCCTGCAGGGATGTCAGCTTGTAATTTACTAAAAGCAGTGGACCTGCCAAGCTGCAATGCTGTCAGTAATCAGCAAGAACAGTGAAATACCCAAAGAGAAAACAGATAAATGCAGGTGAAACAAATTAGTTCGTCATTTGGACCTGCATAGATTTGATTTCTCTGTAAAAATGCATGAGTGTTTATAGAACTAGGTGTTCTCTGATGCCCTCAGCCTCAAATGCCTCTTTATGATTGTCATGATTTAAAAAACAAATAGCAGTGAAAGAAGTTATATATATTTATATAGATATATATAAAATTTTTTTTTCATATTTTATGACTGGTTGACAGGGTTTAAAAATGAAATATCAGATTTTTTCCTACAGTGTAGGTTTCAAATTATAACAGATTTTTCTTTTTTGCTTAATTTATTTTCTACAACAGAGGATTCGGGCCATTACAAAAATAAATAATAAAATAAAATTAAGTCGGACAAGAACAAAGTCATAATATTATGGAAATAGGAAATAAAGTCATAATATTTTTATTTATTTATGGGCCATTGTTTTATGAGAATAAAGTCAGAATATTAGCAGAAAAAAAAAACACAAATTCACTTGAAAATATGTCTTAAAATTGCAAGAAAAAATTTGTTTTAATGTGAAAAAGAGTATTCAGGATCTGACATGACCGGCTCAGTTCATGTAGATTTTTCTTCTGAACAGACTCAGGTATTTTCACAATAACATTAAAGTCATGTCATGAACAATAATTTCATGCTGATGTGTTAAAAGAGTAAAGTATTACTTATCGCCCGGCCTTAGTAGCAGTGCTTTTCTCTGCTGTTGTCACTTTGTGCAGCCTGTGAGGCATCATGGCTGAGCAGCAGAGGCAGCGCTCTCTGTCCACCGCCGGGGAGTCTCTCTACCACGTCCTGGGGGTCGACAAGGTGGCCACATCGGACGACATCAAGAGGTCCTACAGGTGAAGCTGACCGCTGTGATTTACCGTCAGACGAATTCAATCCCCTCTGCCATGTCTAACCTGCCTTCTGCAACAGGAAACTGGCGCTAAAGTTTCACCCTGACAAGAACCCAGACAATCCGGAGGCATCGGAAAAATTCAAAGAGATAAACAACGCCCATGCCATCCTGAATGACCCCACGAAGCGTAATATTTATGATAAATATGGCTCTCTGGGACTGTATGTGGCTGAGCAGTTTGGGGAGGAGAACGTTAACACTTACTTTGTCCTTTCAAGCTGGTGGGCAAAGGTAAGATGTGAAAAAAACATTTTTTAATCATAAAAGGCGCATTTTAATAAATCCACACCGATACTGTAGTAATTCAATTCAAAATGTGAAATACATGCAAGAAATTACAGTGATGTGACCCATTGGGTTTTATCTGTTAATTTTGATGATTATGGGCAAATCATGGCTAATAAAAACCTGAAATTCATTTTCTCAGAAAATCGAAACAATACTTGACAATTGTTTATCAAACTTCCACTTAGGATATATGAGAAAAGGAACTAAAGGAGCTAACTGCTTACGGAGAGTTGTTTCCACTAATTCAATGAAAAACTTAGTGGAAGGAAAAAATGTGGGAAGAATGAAGCAAGAATTCACAGTTTTACACTTCTACTTGAGTCTCAACTGACTAATAGCATCCCATGAGCTTAAAAAAACACCCTGCCATTTTTTTGTCTGTAAGTTAATGTCTTTGGGTGCATGGAAACTGAGCCATTTCAAAAGTCTTCCCAATGTAACAAATCAGCAGGCTCTGACCTTCACCTCGTTACCACAGCAAAGCTCAAGCATATTTAGTAGTTCTTTACTTTAAATTATAATCTTCAAACTTAATATTAACACTTGGAATGTTTCACTCTGTGTTTCAAATAACTTAAAATATAAATTGTTCATTTTTTTAAGGGAATTACTGAAGTAAATAATCTTTTTGATGGTCTGTTTTTTTAGATGGATCTTCTGGTTTTATTTTGTCTGACCTGTTTGTCTGCAGGCTCTGTTTGTATTCTGTGGCCTGGCCACTGGATGCTACTTCTGCTGCTGCCTGTGCTGCTGCTGTAACTGCTGCTGTGGACGATGTAAACCTCGGCCTCGGGAGGGCCAGGAGCAGGACTTCTACGTGTCCCCGGAGGACCTGGAGGCTCAGCTGCAGTCTGACGAGAGAGGTGAGGCCCGAATAACCAACATTTAAGGGTTAAAATTCACATGTCTTTCAGCTTTTTGGAGTCCATTTGAGCATAAAGACTCAAATGCTTCTAAAAACAGTCCAA
This sequence comes from Poeciliopsis prolifica, assembly GCF_027474105.1. Lineage (NCBI taxonomy): Eukaryota > Metazoa > Chordata > Actinopteri > Cyprinodontiformes > Poeciliidae > Poeciliopsis > Poeciliopsis prolifica. Next base: position 7,204,516 of record NW_026562398.1, read on the forward strand.
ATACTTAAAAACAAAAATTTTTTGGCAATAAGTTCATGTTTTTTCTTTGGTGTCAGGAAAAGAAGCTGTTTAAAAAAAAAACTCCCAATTGTTGAGTCTTGTTGGTTTTGCAGGAGGCTCCACTAATGCTTTTCTAAGATGTACAGTTGCATAATAGCGCATGTGTTTGCAGTCCTTTTAGGATCAAAAACAACGTATTCTGAAAGGAGCTCAAAATGTACTAAATGATCATTACATAAGAATGATTTTGTGCACAAAATGTATTGAACATGTTTTGTGTAGCCCAGGGTGACCAAAGTCGGTCCTCTCGGCCCGGCAGCCTGCATGTTTCAGTTCTCTCCCTGCCGGTAGTAACAAGCTTTTCAGCATGTCAGTGTTCTTCTTAGGGTTTCTAACGAGCCATTATTGGATCCAAGTGCGTTAAGCCAGGGAGAGAACTAAAACATGCAGGATGCCGGCGCTCCAGGACCGACTTTGGGCACCAATGGTGGTCCGTAGACCTATCCTAACCTGTTTAATGATACATCGCCAGTCACCTTTAAATACTCTGTTGGGATTGGAGCAGCCAGGTATACATAGTTCCCATGTTGCATCACACTTCCATGAACTTTGTAACTAACAACCATCTTAGTTGCCAGTTGCTATGGAGTTGCTATGACAACCTTAGATCTAGCTGTCACCTGGTTTCTATTTAAGTTACACCAGTGCTTCTCAAATAGTGGGGCGGGCCCCCTTTGGGGGGCGCGGTGCGATACCTGGGGGGGTGTGATCCTGGGAACAGGCTTTTTTTTGGCAGTACTAGTATAAAGTGTAATTGCGCACAGTAGGCGGCAGTGGCGCTCTCATTGTTACTTCTGTCACGTTTGCGACAGTGCAACATTTTACGACTTACAAGACAACAGGTTTGCCTTGGTTGGCAGTGTTAAGTCAACAAAAAGCTCCGACTGCGTTCTGTCTATGGCCTCCGTTATTCAACAACCCCCAACATGAAAAAGTTTTTCACAGGGATGAAAAGAAAAGCGGAGAGACAAAGATAATGAGACAACAGAAAGTCAACCGAAAGCTAAGAAGAGGAATACGACGAAGCGTATTTAGCGCTTGGCTTCACTGTGACTACAGTTGGAGAAGAGGAAAGACCGGTGTGTTTGCTGTGTCTAAAAATGCTCGCAGCGGACAGCATGAAGCCAAATAAATTAGCGCGTCACTTAAATACGTTACATCCCAATCACGCCGATAAGCCGCTAGAGTTTTTTCAGCGAAAAAAATGTTAAGGAAAAATGTTATGCAGAGATGGATAGTCACGGTGGGGAGTGGGGGGCGCGAATAGTTTTTCTTCTTGCTAGGGGGGCGTAACGGAAAATAATTGAGAAGCACTGAGTTACACAAAGTTCTCCAGTGACGTCAATTCTGTAGCTAATAGCCATCGTGGTAGGAAGTGCTCATTGGTCCAGAATGTTAATATATTTTCATTTTCTTGGTCTCGAAGTCATCTGTGCTTTGCACTGTGTTTGCCTACCAAGATGGCGTGGATCACCTCCGGTTCAGACTTGTGGGATCTGTGTGTTGAAATGAAGTTTCTGTTTCTCAAACAGAGGCTGCTGGGGAGCCAATAGTGCTGCAGCCGTCGGCAACAGAGACGACTCAGCTAACATCGGATGGGCACTACTCCTACCACACTGACACCGGCTTCAACTAACCCCTCCGCTCCCGTCAGTCCCAGAACGGGATCCTGCCTGCTTCCCTGCTCCACCTCCGTGAGATGAAAGAAAAAGGCAAACCTATCCTTCCACGTCAGAAGAGCCATGCAGAGGAGAGTGGACTTGTCAGCATGGCCTTTCAAATGAACTATTGAAGTCACATCCACTCCCCTCCTTCCCTCCTCATGCTTTCCCCTCGTGCAAGAAGGAAAGAGAAACAACCACACTGTTTCCCTTTGGGTTCTTCTTCTGCACTTTTACCACACAGGTCCCCGTCCCCTCCGTTTCCCATCGTTTGCATCATGGTGTAGCATGCACTGTGTCGAAAACATTGTCCCTACAATTTCTTTCTGCCTTGGCAATAGTTTTACTTATTAGCAAGACTCATAACAAATGTGCAGTGATGTTAAAACGAGCACAGCTCACCAGGAGGAGGAGAAGGAGGTAAAGTTTACGAGATATTTTCTGCTGAAGGAGCGGAGAGCCGCGGCTCATCAGGGATGGTTGGAAACATGCAGGAAGGTTCGGGCAGTCAGTGCCATCATTAAACGTTAGAGGACACGTTTGTCCCCACATTTGCACTTTTCACTTCTAATTTGAGATCGATTTTGTTTTCGGCACAAAGAGCTCTGACACTGTTTTCTGTTTGTCTCTTCTGTGTTCCTTCCTGAGTGGTTTGGATCCAGTTTTGTTCGTGGATAGGCGTTCATAAATACCAGTTTTGCTTCATATCCATTGCTTTCTGCGCCTCACTGCAGCAGGTATTGTGATTATTTTGAAGCAAACTCCTATAGTGGATTTGGTCCATGTTACATTATAAATCTCATATTTTCATATCAGCAGCTTAACATTGACATGAACTCTGGATGCAACAATTTGAAGGAATCTCACACAAAACAAGTTTTTCTTTGTGGAGCTCAGGTTGATTTAGTTTCACTTCATCCAAGCTGCTTTTATTTTTTTATTAAAGCCAAGGAGCTTAACTTTGTCAAGCTGTGCATAATTCAAGCAAATTTTATTTTATTTTTTGTGCAATAAGCTCAGCTTTGCCAAGCTTCATCTAATTCAACCTGGTTTTCTTTTTTTCATCTTGCAACATTGAGGTTAACTTTAGGATTCATCGCATTCAAACTGATTTTATTTTATTTCATTGGATAAAGCCAAGGAGCTTAACTTTGTCAAACTGAAGATAATTCAAGCTGATTTTATTTTATTTCTATTTTTGCTCTATTAAGCACATAATACTTATTTTAAAAAAATACTATCCGGTAGTTTTTATTTTATTTTAGTTCAGTTTTACTGTGAAATACTAACCTCATTTTGTCAAACTTCATCTCATCCAAACTATTTTTAGATTTTTATTTTATTTTATGTTATAGTGTAAATGTAAGTTTGGCTATGTAAAGCTTCATAGCCAAATAATAAAAAAATAAAATAATAACACTATTATTTTATTTTAGCTTATCTTATTTTATTGTTATTATTCAACAATATCTCAGTTTTATCTAATTTTTAATTGATTTTATTTAAGATAAAATATTTAAAATAAACTAAATATAAATCTAAATTATTTTATCATGATTAAAATAATTTAGTATATTTAATTTAAAATAAATATTTGAAAATAATTATAATTCATTTTTCAAATGTTGCATTGAAATATTACAATATTATTCTGTTGTATTATTTTAATGCAGAATTAAAAATAAGTAATTTTAGTATTTTATTTTAATGCCATAAAATATCTATTTTATTGGATTAAGCTGCACCTAATTCTGATTAATTTAGTTTAATTTCATTGTGCTGATTTAATCCAAGCAGCTCCAGTTTTTCCAGCTGCACTTCATCCATTGATGGCATCACATGATTTTCTTTTGTCTCTTTACACCAGACGTTGCTCGTCCCTCTCTTCCTGGGTGACACTGAGTTTAAATCTGATGAGCCTGATATTCTGTCCGATGCTGTGATCGTTCTTTATTGTTGACTGTCTGAACCTGCGAAAAGCATCTCTGAGAAAAAAAGCAAACAAACTTTTTCTCTTACTGCATATTTTACCACATATTAATCTTTGCTACTTTTGCAGCTTCATGACGACAACTGATGTGTTTAAATGGTTTACAATTGGTGAACTCCCGTAGCCCACCCCTCTGCTATTAATGGTATGGATGTTGACCTCTGTGGCCCTCGTATGATGTTTCCTGTAACCCCTCGATGCAACATAGATGTTCCTGTCATGGCTTTTTCATTAAGATACTGAAAAACGCTACTGTAAATGTTTTCAGCTGAATGCACTGTGTGTCGAAAAAAAACTACAATGGATCAGGAAATGACTCCAAAAAAATAGTATATAGTGTAACTATAGTGAAATGGTTATATGATGCATTTTTGAATTTTTTTTATTTATTTCATATTCTGTTATGTTTTAAAGAAGGACTCCCAGTCATTTTAAATGGTATGGTGTTGTAATGTGACCATTAAACCCAGTAAGGGATGGTCTAATGGTTGGAGCTGCCTGTACATACACTCAGCCCATATGAAGTATAAACATTTATGTTGTAGCATGGTAACTGTGTGTCTGGAAGAAAACAAGTGGATCATTGATCTGATTTGCTGTTGTTGAATAAATGTTCCTCAACATTTTGACTCATGTCTTCATCTATTTTTTTTAAAAAAAGACAAGATTTTAATAGTTGGCAGGAAATAAAGTGATTATCCACCTGAATCTATTCATAGCCTCATAAAAAATAAGTTTTAAAATGTAAAGTTTTATTTTCCTTTTTACCATCGAAGCAATTAATGTCCTAAACTTCCTTTTCATGTGATACTTTAGCAATATTTTATCATCATTACTTACATATATTAACAATAACAAGTAGAATACGCACAGCATAAAACATGTTTCTTGTCATCATTGGAATTATAATTTATTTATATTATGCTACGGTGCAGCTGCTCCTTAGGTGGATGTAATTTTGCCACCAGATGGAGACAAATATATTCATACAGTGTTGTTAAATAGTCAGATTCAAGTAATTTTATTTGTAAATCCAATTGTGATTTGTGTTTAGTCAATGAAGATGTTCTGTGCTAACCATCAAATGTTTTGCAACAAATTTAACCGTAGATGGTTTTTGTCTCACTTGTCATCCTTAGAATGAGTTTATAAAACAAAGCTACATTTATTATTAATACCCAAGGGGCTCAAACTAAAAGGAACAAAACAGTTTAGTGAAATAAAATTCAAGTAAATGACAATAATGTGAGAAAAAAAAGAACATATAATGGACAAGCAGAGGCAAATAAAAATCAAGTGAAATGTCAGCTTAAATGTCTTTACTAAGAGCCTATTAATAAAATAAATTGTGTCTAACTTACAGTAAAAGCCACTGGTGAATAAGTGTATTGTTTTTTGAATCCCTTTAACAGCAACTCCTGCTGAACTGGGTTCTTGTAAAAAGAAGGTTGTTTCTTTCTACTGTCACCACAAGCTTTCTCAGGAAAAGGAAATGCTGCAAAAATCCCAAACAGGAAGAAATCACAAATTTCTTTCCACCAACTCTCAATAATTAAATTGATTTGGGTTGTGATATAACTAGAGTTAAATTAAATATGAATATGTTGAATTTATTCATTAATGTGTATTCTAAAGTTCATTTGATGACATCATTTCTGTTGTGAAATAATGACTTTATTGTATTTTCACTGAGGCATTTGAGAATAAATAACGTAGTGACACTGTTTTTACTTGTCTTTAGCTTTAATTTTTCTGAAAAACTGCAGAAAATGAACAGTAAAATGCTGAACTAAAACAAAATAGGACTGAAAATAGTTTTGTTTTCAACATTTCTCTCATTTCTATTGTTCCTTTATGATTATAAAAACACTGCCTTGTGTATTAGTGTTACATGTCAAACGTTGTGTCCTTTATAATTAAATATGTATTTGATAACCATTTATATTTTAAAGAGTTTGCATTCAGTTTAAACGATGTTCACGTTAATTAGGTGTAGGGACAAAATGGTGAAATCAAACAGAGATACCTGAAGCTGGGATGAGTTTATAGTGATCTCTTTATATCCTGCTGTTGTCAATTAGCGAGATTACCGAGTGTGAGAGCGAGTGAAACCAATAATAGCCTCAGTGATCAGACTGCCTGCCCCCTGCTATCCACTGAGCTCGGCTAACTGGATGGAGACATTTGGCAGCGGTTAGCTAATTTAAACACTTCGAAGTGAACAAAGCAGCGATGAGCCGACAAGGTAAAACCAGCTCGCATTGATCCTACGGTATTGTATTTTTATAATATGCCTGCTTTTGGTTGTTTTTATGGGGTTAATGACGAGTTTTTTTTTTTTTTTTTTTTTGTCGATTGCTAGTTTTGGTGACTTTTTGCTGACATTAGCATCGCACGCAACAGGTTAGCCGTTAGTCGGCTAGCCTGTTAGCTCCTGTTAGCTCCCTGAGGGAGGAGTTCAGCACCGAGGAGAGCAGCTGCATCTTTAACGACACTGCAGTGAATAATAACATGCAACCTTCTTATAAATCGACATTTATTGCTAAAATCACAACTATGAGTCGAAATCGTCGTCTCAAATGTAAATTATTGATTAATGAAAGTAGTTTAGGTGTCATTAGGACAGAAATATCCTTTAAATTCAAGACAAACCTTAATAAAACGATAATATAATATAATTATTTTTATATTAACTTATTTAAATAGATTTTTTAAATTAGTCTTTCATATGTGGATCTAAACTAATATTTAGTATTTTTTTCTTTTTGTGGTGTTTTCTATTTTTATACACAGTGTCTTTAATTTTAATTTCTGAATAGTAAAAGCTTAATTTTTTTGCAGCAATTTATCTATGGTAGTTATTTAAAAAAGACAATTATTATAAACCTGTAAAGCTATAAAGATTTAATCACTAATTTTATCATCTCAAACCCCTCTTGAACATTTATTTAATGTATAAATACTCATTCTTAAACACATTGTAATTTTGAACTCATTACAGATTAGTCTTGATCTATGTTCTTCACTTTTCCTTCCTGATTCACATCGGTCTAATTTCATATTTCCTCTCTAAGTTTTTAACGGGACGTCTTCATCACTGAACTTCTCCACAAGAATTACAGGCAATGGATGTTCGCACACAAATCTAAGAGAGGACGACTGGGAGACGCTGCGTTTTGAGCTTTCGAAGGTAATGCAACACAATTCAACGGCGAGCAAGGACAGAAAAAAAAAAGATTTTCCCCATCTGAATTTATTGTTCTTTCCTCCTGCGTAGACGGAGGATGAGATTCAGGCGTTGAGGCAAGTCCTTTTGGCAAAGGAGAAGTATGCAGCAGACATCAGGAGGCAGCTGGGGATGAGTCCGCTTAGTAACGTGAAGCAGAATCTCTCCAAAGGTTGGCAGGAAGTCCAAACCTCAACTCCGTACGTTCACCCACACTTTCACAAACACAGAAACAAAGATTTATATAAAATTTCAGTGAAGTTTTCAGTTATTGATGTGGGCCAAAAACCACCTCATCCTAGCACCAAAACTTATAAAAAATTGTGTTGCTGTGATTCCATTAAGAAAAAATTATCAAAATGTCAGATTGTGCAATTTTATGGACAATGGAAAGGCAGCTATGGTTACATAATCAAAATATGCAACCTGGCAATGGTCAGGGCACTAATCTGCCAACCTCTGCATGTCCTGTCGTTTCAGATATCTCACGGCCTCTGCCACTCTGGAGGACATCAGCAACTCCAGTGTGTGAGTCCACATAATCACAATTGTCATCCCCAGAAATATATTGACTTTTTAAAACAACTGGATCTCTTTGGCGTTTATTTCTCTGCATGTTTCCTTAAGAGGGATCACTTCTAAGAACCATCTGAAGGGATTTTCCGGGTCAAATAGGATTGGTGCTCTGATAATAGCCCCACAGCCTGACTTAGCACAAGAGGCAGTGGCTTTACAAAGTCACCATGACGAGCCTCAAGTGTTTGTGTTAAACAGAGGAGGAAGGATCTGCTGCAGCCAGATGGACAGCTGACGCACATGAAGCTTATTGTTGTTTACGAGTTGCTTTTGCGTCTGGCGGTGGGATGTAGCGGAGTACAAGTACTTTGTTGTTACTGTACCTACATAAAATTTTAATGTATTTACATTTTCCTTTAAGCTGGAGAACGTAATTTTTATTAAAAATGTTTTTTACATATTTGTTGAAACTATCACCAGGTTATGATGGTATGAGACAGATAATCTGTGAAAAATCAAGCTCCTCTACTTTCTCACCAATCATCCAGTAGGAGGGGTCTCAGCAATGTCAATCAAACTTGTGAATGCGCTGCTAAATGTGCTGATGGTGAATAAGCTACTTACATTACAGAAAAACTGCTTGTCCACCAATATTGATGGCTATGGTAATCAACCTTAGCATTGACAACAGACTGCTGCACACGGTGCACACAGACATGATTGACAGCGCTAAGACCCGCCTCCTAGCTCTTATTGGTTGTTTCTAGATGGCACTGGGAGAAGGCTGAGGAATTAAATATATTTTTGTTACAGATAATATAAGAAAGGTTCAACTCCTTTATATTTTTGTAATGTGTTCACAGAAATGTGTGGAGTTTTATTTGTGTCACATTGCATTATGTTTACTTACTTTTGAGTTAACTATGGGTCCAAAAATGGGTCCAAGTCTTGCAAATGGTGCCAGGAAATTAAATGTATTCAAGAAAATATACATATAGTCAGACTTGTTCATATTCTAGGCCATTTTATTAGGGAAAACATTCAATAAGTACTTCCACAGTCAATACTTCAGGTATTTTTAAAAGCAAGAATGTGGTTTTGCTGAAGTTAAAATATTCATGTGGTACTTTTTCTTTTACTAGAAAACATTTTTGTCTGTTTACAGTGTTTGCCTTCTGTTCTGTGTTGACTGGTTGCTGCTGTTTAACATTCGAAAACCCACAGGGCTTTGTTTTATCTCACCGACTGACTTAATTTATCATGTGTAGATACGTGAGGACACGAGACGGTCTGTCTCAAGCCGGCCAGGTGACATCTGCTGCTCTGTCCAACGTGAGCGTGGCCATCACCAGAAGGCTGGCGCAGATGAGGTCAGCCCACTTTTATTTGGGTTGCATAAAAACAGAGGGAAACCTTTCAATAAATAGTTTAGTTATTCTACAAGGTGTTTCTCCCAGAGTATTATAAGCCTGGTGGGCTGCCAGGCTTTACACTACACCCAGGCTTGGGTGTGCTTTGTTTATTTATTATATAAACAGTTTTTTTTTTAACACATTAGTAACTGTGATGAATGAATTAATAGTTTATTTGTGCATTTCAGCAACAAGGCCTTTCAAAGTGCTTTAAAACATACAAACAGTCAAACAAGCAACAGACATTACATTTTGTCGAGTTCCATCATCAATACACGTCAAATATGTTGATTAATGTTCAATTTCTTATGGTTTTAAATAAACTCAAAACAGGTGGGGTTTTAGCCTGGATTTAAACGTTTTGTGGTTTTCTGGAAGTTTGTTCCAGAAAACCTTATGAGGGCAAATTTCTGTATTTTCTACCCAATGGATGAAAAAGAAACATGTTTTAACGAAAAATTCACCTGCAGTTAGTTTTATACTGAAAGAAACTGATTTTATTTTTAATTTGTATTTATTTTTATCCTTAAAACATCAAAATATCCGCTCAAGTTTATATTTTGGTCAGTCTGATGTAAGTTTTACATTACTTGAGTAGACTTTTTACCAAATACCTTTTTACACTTGAGTATAATTTATTAGTAATATGTCGAGGTAGTGCTACTCCTACTTGAGTCCAGAGACTACTAACCTCATTATAACCTTGCACTTGGAGCATCACTTTATCATCTTTAAAGAATATTCAAACTATAATCCAATATCAACATTGTTTTTGCATTTTCTTTTCTCATTTATGCTGCTAACGTTATACAGAGCCTTGCCTCTTCCAAGCCCACCACGGTAAGAGCTGAGCTTCAAAACGTCTTCATTTTAGAAAGTAAATAAAGAAATGTTAGTTTGTAACATTGTTACAAACTCCAGTTAAAACTGGAATATGTGATAATTCAAAGCAGTTTTCCACCTTAAAATGTACAATTTACCTTCAAGATATCATTTTATAATATCTTTTTTTTTTGTTTTGTTTTTTTTTCCGCTCAGGACAATGAGCCACGCCATTAGTGTGCCATCTATGAGGTAAAACATCACAATATATTTAAGAACAAGTTAGTATTCAATGTATTTAATGGCATGTTTAATTGTTAATTTTTATTTTTAGGCATTCATCCACATTCAAGTCGATTGAAGAACTTGTTGGCAGTGTGAAGGTGAGTGTTAATGCTAAACAAACATAAAAAACATAATATATAGTTTATATTGGGTAAGTTATGATCAATTATTTCTGAATTAAAAGGATAAAGTGACTGGAGGCGTGTCAAACAGTGAAGATGCCACTGGATTTGAAAGAAGATCCTCCCGCAACTAAACCTGAGATGAATCGATTTTATGCAAGTCACTAAAATTTCTCAAAGTTCAAGAAGTTTGAATTCTCTCACTCATCAATATGTATGTTTGTTTTTTCAGGTTCTTTGTTGATGCAGATTAAGAAGTTGAATGTACAATACAAGTTGTCAAAACAATTTAGATGTATTTAAACCTTTGAATGTTTCATAATGTGATCAGATTTGTTCATTTTAATATGCTGGTTGTTTTTGACATGCTTGTATATCCATATTCTGAAATCAGATGTACTGCAAGGTATTTTTGTAATGTCAGTTTTTTCAAGTAAAGGCTTTAGAATACATTCAATGTCTTCGTTTGTTGATTTCTATGAATTTGGAAATGGACATAAAAATAGCTAAAGTAGCTTCAATATATTATTTTACATATAATTTGACAGGAAATGGAGCTTCTTTCGTTTTATAAGTTGTAAATAAAAAAGGTTAATAATGATAATGCAATTGTTTAATAAAAGTGAAAAAGTAAACATTAGGTGGTTTATTTCATGTGTCTTTCTGTTTTGTTTTTTTTAATTTATTTTAAGATAATAAACCTGTACAAAATAATAATGTATCATTATCTAAGTAACATTTATTATATTTTAAAGTTTTTAACAGTTATGATTAAAAACTGTTATGGTAATTATTGTTACCATTTAAATAAATCCAATGGTAACAATAATACATGGACATAATTGAGAAACATAAGTGACATATCCCATATGTACCTTTGGGTGGCGCTAGATAATTCGTTTTTATTTTGTATAGTTGGTTTTTAATTAAGTCAGCTTACAAGCGCTCCTTCCTTTCTTTTTTTTACGGTTCCTGAAGCTTAAAGAAGCAATATGGAAATTTTAATTGTACAAGTGTTAACATGTCCCAGGTCTTAAAAACGGAGAAACTTATTTTCGTTCATTATGAATAGAAAATTATATATGAAAGAAGGTTATCTGTTACCTGTAAAAGAAATTCTAATTTAGTTTTATTGAATATTTAGGTCATATTTAACATTTATGTTTATGTATTTATAGAAAATTCATATTTATGACTATCTGTAACTTACTAATATTTGCTGTTAATACTTTTGAGTAGATGGTCAAATACATTTCCCCATGGGGATCAATAAAGTTTAATCTATTTTGAAATTACAAAAGATGAGTTCCCTGACCGGGAATCGAACCCGGGCCGCGGCGGTGAGAGCGCCGAATCCTAACCACTAGACCACCAGGGATTCGTGTACGGAACCCGGACAACTCTGGTTATAGTGAGGCACTTCCCCGTCGGCCGGTGGCCATTTCTGTGCTTGATTTCTTTCCTTGTCCTGTCTGGGTTCAGAACAGGGACGGAATAAGTCCTGCACTGGCTGCCATCGGGTTAAGTAAAGCCTGTGTAATCTCCCTAAGCGCACTGGTGTCACCGTGGCCACTTTATGCGTGTCACGGTGGAGCACGTTCCCGTGCTCAAGTTTCAAGCCCCGCCCACGAGCCCCGAACGAACGCGCCTGCTGCTATAAAAGCCGTTCGTGGGCCATCCTACGTGACCACAGCAGTGATCCACACCGACCCAGATAGGTTGTCCGTCCACAAATGGTCCATAGTTAGCCTGCATCTACCCTCTCTTCTTCTGCAAGCATCATCCACCCATTCTAAAGGTAAGTTAAAAATAATTATTCTAGAGTATATTTTCATGTTTATGATTTTTTTTTTGTTTTAACTGTTTTGCATGGAAAAAAATCTCAATTCTCCACCTTAGTAATTAATCTTGAATAAATAAATTAAGAAATTATAGCAGAATTGACATTATTTTCTTGTAGATTGTGCGTCATCTGCTGTACTTATAGGCCATGCAGTGTTGGCATAGGTCAGTGAAATCCCTATAAGCCATCTGCTGTTCAGACAGTTAAGCTGCACAGCCTTGAACTGGTTCTGGTCTCTGCACAATAATACACATTTTTCAATTGACAATGGTAAAAAAATAAGGATTTATATTTCTTTTATGACTTTGGAAGTTGAGTCTGCATGCAGCCAGTGTGTCATGCAGCCAGTGCATGCACACCAGCCTGCTGTATGCATGGGCACATTCTCCCATACATTCTTGTAATTTGAGTTTGGGGAAACCTGACACTCAGAGCCACCAGTTACTATTTTATAACTCCTTGACCATCAATGGGTCGAGAGTGTTAATTTAAACTGAACAAGCTCCAGGATGGAAATTAAATGGTTGAGTTTGACATATCTGATTTTCTCTTTCGGTTATTTTCCACCTAAAGTCGGAGAAAATGGCATCAATCCCATCAAGTGGTTCTCTCGTCGCCACACATGACTACTATAGAAGTAAGTAATGCTTATATAATGCTTTTTATCTTTGGAAAAGTATACAAAAATTAAACGTTACCATTTCTTTCCAAAAGGACGTCTCGGGTCCAACTCCAGCAGCAGCTCTTGTGGGAGCGCAGAGTACACTGGGGAGGTTATTCCACACCATCCAGGTATGGAAAGCAGCATATTGCTGAAACATATTCAAAATGGCCTCTCAATGAATCACAGTTAAAAATAAACGTTTGTTCTTCGTAGCACTTCCGAGGCAAGACTCCGGTCACTGGTGGACTTCGTTCTTCTTTGCAAAGCAGAACCAGCTCGCTGTGCAAAATGGATCTGAAAATCAAAAGTGAGTGACTTATGCAGATGCAAAAAAACATTAAATGTACAACACATGAAATCAGATAAAAGCAGCAAGTATCTTTTGAGCAAGAAGTAGGAGTTTTAGTAAATAATACCATAATGTAAATTTAAAAATACTTGTTCCACTGCCAGATTATCTCATTTATAACGTGGAAAAAATGCATAAATGAAATAATCTGCCAGTGGAAGTAGTACTGGGTTACTAGGTAACAGTGCAGTGCCCATCATCAAATAACTGATAAATTTTTATTTATTTATTTTTTAATCAATATTAAGTTTTCCATGTCAACTCTTTAAAGAATTTGAATCAATATGAGTTACAACAACATGTAACCTCCCTTTGGGATCAATAAAGTTTTTGAAAACTTGAGTAAATAATTCTTTAATTTTGATGAAAAAATACTAAGGCCACTTAGAATACGTTTCTCCTCATGTTATAGGAGAAATAACTGTCACGTTTCCATCAATATTGAGAAATTATTTACTTAAAAGAAGCTCCTATATCTTGCAGAAAAGTTACTTGTAAACTAGTTTTGTCTTATTTCAAATTTACTAAGATATTTGTTCTCGAAACTTGACCAGAAATCCTCAGTAAGAGTTTGAGTTTTTGCAGGATGGGAGCATTTATGCTGCCTGATGGTAACCTAAAGGTTTGTTTGTGTTGCAGGAACGGTTACACCTTCGCCAACGGACAGGTGGCCTGCATCGCCAAGGAAATGGTTCGGACCAGACAACTCAGCGAAAGCAGCGATGGTGGAAAACATGAACCAATGTCCCCCCCACCAACTTCCTCCTAGTCCTCAACCCTCCTCCTCCTCCTCTGCACCTTCCTCACATCCACTTGCCACCTCTCACATAGTCCAGCAATGGAGATGTAACGATGGTGGTCGTGTTGATGGGGTTTCCTCACCCTGTTCTTTTTGCCTGTATATAGTATGTTTGTATATTGACCAAAAGTTATAAAAAAGCTCGTACGTAAAAACATTTTTTATGCATAAGTTGTAATAAATTACAACTGACAATAAAACTAGTCTAATCATCGCTTTTTTTGTCCACCACTTTGTTTTTTTAATCGGTTAACCTTCTTATAGCGAGAATAAAACAATAACTTAATGTTTTCAGTAAACACCACATTTTGGCTTATATAACCTGGAGAGAACACAGGTGACTCAACAATGGGCTTAATCTGTTTGCAACGCTGACATGATTAGAAACGATTAATTCAAGCACTAATGCCGTTTATGCAACGTCTCGGTTCGGCTTTAATGTGGGTCAGCAGCTTGAGGAAGACGTCATGGAGAGGAAATGTCAGGGAGGCTAACTTAAACCAAATAACAAGGTGCTTTCTGGACCCAGATGTCTTTAAGTCCCTCAATGTTTTTAATTATACAAAGTGGTCAATACACACATTGCAAGACAGAACATATAGTAAAGTATTTGTCTAGTTGCACTTGCACTTTTTGGACCTATATTAAGAAATGATATTGACTTAAAACAAGCTCCTACGTCTTGCTTTGTTATTTTTGTCTTATTTCAAGATATTTGCTCTATAAACTGAACCAAAATACTTAGTAGGATTTTGTGTTTTTTGTAGTCTAAGTCATGATCTTCCACACCATCATCGTCAGGCCTGATTTGATCATCTTTGGGATGAATTAGAGTGAAAACTGTGAGGAAGGCCAATTGTCCCACATCAGTGTCTGATCTTACAGATGCACTTCTATATTTGCAACAGTAAAAAAATGTTCATAAACTTTGAAACCTAAACCTAGGAATCTCCATTCACTAGTTTTTCAGTTTCTTCCTTCTGGAAGGTGATATAAAGTTTTTCTGCTCAGGGAAAACGTTTATAAAATCCCTTCTGCAACAAACAAGACATGTTTGTTTTACATCTAACTGATATTTTCAGCTATTCTTCCTCTTGCACTACAAAAAGGATATTTCTATTGTATTTTCCAAACAAAATACACCTTGCATTGTTCCATTATCTTCTGTGAGAGGCGTGTCTCATTAGAAAGAAAGATTAAAATTTTAGCCTGTATGAATAATTTAGAGCTTAAATTTTACGTAAAAATCCAAACGGTGTCAAAATTAAACCCTTATTTAACGAATATAATTTGATTTTTGTTTATTTTGATTATTCAGTGACATGAAATCTTTACTTGAAGATCAGTTTGCATGAAAAGCAGCATGTTTTGAGTCTTTTAATGTCTTTGTACAACTTAGAGTTGTGCAACATTAAAAACTTAGAAATCTTGCCGTACTGGCAGCAGAAATAAATCAACAAGATTATTGATTCTCAGTACGTATTATTCTGGGAATTACAACAAACAATTTCCCAAAATGAACACTGATAATTAAGAATAGACTGAGCAAAGTCCTGTTGGAAGGTTACTTCTCTGTTCAAACATGAAATGCAAATAGCACTGTGGCCCTGACTGCAGAACCGCTTCAGACACCATTCTGGGATAAAAATGCTTTTTAAGAATAAAAAATCTTCAAAGTGAGGTGTACATTTACGCTGACAGCCCTAAATAAAATTCGGTGAAGTTTAGTTAATTAATGGAAGACGGAGACTCAGCAGACGACACTGTGGAGATGTTTAAAGCTGATTTATGTTATAAAACATTGTTCATAATGCTGAAAGTCACAGAGAGACAGAGGAAAGTTACTAAAACTGATCACTTTTTCTCATTTTTTTTCTTCTACTACTCTCCAATTTTAATTATTTGCTGATTTTTCAGCTTTTTGTTTTCGCTCAGATATTTTTCTCTCCATAGAAGACAGATCTGGCTTTCAGGACCGTCCTACTGCTGCACTGCAGAAACACAAAAGTTTGGTTCAGTTTCCACTGCAAATATCTTGGTACACTTCAAATAAGACAAAACAAACTTAAAAAGTAATTTGTCTGCAAGATAGCTTTCTTTCACTTCAAGCATACTAAAATATTCGCACTAGAAACTTGACCAAAATGTTTGGTAAGATTTTGTGTTTTTGCAGTGGAATCGTTCTTCCTCTTAGAACAAAGAGTTCTCCTACATCAACTTTGAAATTAATCTCAGAAATATTCTAGAAAAAAAGTAGACATTTTTGAGTTTCAAAAGTAGAAAACTTGTAACTTTTCAAACTCATTTCAAATTGATATTATCAACAGTCAAAAACATTTTTTGACTTTCTAAACTAAACTTTAAAAAAAAAGCTAATTCTAGAAACTTTCTGAGATAAATCTGAAAATATCCAACCTTTTTCTAGCAAGTTTTTGACTTTACAAACTCAGAGCTGTCCTTGTTTTTCTACAAAATGTCAAAGATTGATCAAAAGATTTCTGAGTTTTTTCTTGCAAATTTCTGAACTCAGATATTTCCAAGTTTTTTCTGAAAAATCTCAGAGATTAATCTGAAGTTTTCTGAGTGTTTTCTCACAAACATTCAACTTTTTGTTGTTTTTGGGTGTGAATTTACTCCTCATTTTAATTTCTATCGACGTCGTAGTTCAATCAAATCTTCTGTTTTTAGTTATAAATAATTATTTTTTTGTCTGCTCTCGCCAGCTTCCTGCAGCACAGACTGCTTGTGCCCATCAGTTGGCTCTAAAACAATCTGGGCCAAAGGTGTCTGGTCCAACATCCGGGGCCCAAACACACAGGTTCATTCAGCCCAGATAAGATAAGATGAGAGGGAAGAGACACGCAGCGCTCAGCTTTACCAGACTCAGTGACTCATTGTATATTTTAAGCTCAGGTGAAAAGATTCGTTCCTGTTTCGGGTCTAAAAGGTCATCCTGTTTTAGGGTCATATTTGATCAGCAGCACGAGCCGGACGGATGGACCCGCCTGGGCCCACGAGCTGCATGCTGGCAGCATGGCGGTTTATGGAGTTTTCTGTTTGTGTTCCCTTCTGGTGGCCAAGTCCTTAAATACAACAAAAACACATTTCAACACCAGCATCTGCAGCCGTTTTAGAGAATCTATCTGAGGCTCATTCCCAAAAAAAACAGTGTTTGCAAAGAGTGTTTGTTTGATTCATACGGAAGAGGATGAGGGCCAGAGAAAAAAAAAAGAATTCTGATTTTAATATCAGAATTCTGACAGTAAAGTCAAAACTGTTTTATTTTTTTCCAGTGGCCCTAATCCTCTTCCATAAATTCGTTTACAGATCTTCTTTTTCTTGAGTTTTTGCCACATCCTATCAAACCATAAACATCCCATCAAAGGCTGGTTGTGTTACTAAACCTTCCCACTAAATACAACAACATCAAACAGAAATGAATAGTTTCTGCGCAGCTCTTTTTGGTTTCTTTTGTTCCATATTTCTTCTGTGAACAGAAAAACAACGATCCACTTGTTTTATTTGGGTTTTTTATAAATGTTATGCTCTCAAAAATTTCCCCTTGAAACATCTTATAACTTGCTAAATGTTGTTTAGAAATCGTTCTCGGGCGACTGATGAATAAAGAATAAACATTTTGGAATCAATAGGTCGACATCTATCTAGAAAACATTAAAGTGCTCAAAATAAAACTTTCATGAAGGAACTAAAATCAGTTTTGTCACGAATAATATGACTAGTCACTCAGATGAAAGCACTTTAATTCTGTCTCTCAGTCAATGTCCAGAAAGCAGGATCTGGGTCAAAGGTCGCTACGGGAATCCATTTTGTTTTCGGTTCACAGCTGAACTGTAAACACTGAAACGTGCAGCCCAAAAAAAGAAGTACTCAAAGTTGATTCATAAATGTTTCCCATTCATTTTAGGACTGGAATGATTAATCGTGATGAATTATTTTTTAATAATTGTCTACTAATTTAGTAATCAATTCATCGTTAACTAAAAAATCCAGACTCAAAAAAGGAAATTTGCTGAAAGAACAACAGTCTTAAATAAACAAGTCAAACTGTAAGAAAAGAATAAACATTTTCAATTCGAAATATTATAAAAAAGGAATGTTGTTGAATTTTAGCCCATAATGTTTATCTTCTCATATGAAAAAAGAATTTAATTATTTGTTCTTTTGCATCTTTTAATGTATTTCCAATGTATAAGAAATGCTGAAATTAAAAAAAATCTGTAGAAGAAACCAAATGTATTTAACTGATTAATCGATTAATCATCAATATAACTGACAAATTAATTGATAACTAAAATAATTGTTTGTTGAAGCCCTAGTTTAATTTCTTTATGTAGGACAAAAGCTCTACTTCTGCATGTGTTTGTATGATTAATTAAAAGTATTCATTTAATTCCATTCAAAAATACTTTATTGATTAAAAATGGAAATTAAATGTCATTTCAATTCATTTCGGTTAAAGTTCTTCATACAGTTACTGTAGATATTAATGAGTCTAGACAGAGATGTTTTAGCTGAATGTGCATAATTCAATTTTTGTTTCAAATTTGCATGTTGCAGGAACAATAATTTTAATTTTCAAAATTTTAAAATGATTTTTTTTTAAATTATAATATAAAAAGTCCATCAGCAATTTCACTCTTTATTGTCTTAATTATAGGAGCTGTTGGACAAAAACACCTTAACTAAAGTAAATAAACTGTGTTCACATGCAGCAATGAGGTCAGTGTTGGTCGGGTATCTTGGCCCGGTTCTGGGGAAACATGATGTCCAGTTTCACACAAAGCTCTATTTGCAGAAGCAGCTGAGAATCCTGCCAGGCGCGAGTCGACCCAGATGAAACCGCCGTGACAAATATTCCTGTCAGAAACCTTAAACGGGTCACATGAACAAACTCCGTCCCGGAAGAAAGTAGATCTCTAAAACAGAATGACCCGAAATGCAACAAGTTCTTCTTCCTTTCGCTCCATTTCAGAAATGTTCTGGAAAAAACAAGGACATTTCTGAACATCAAAAATCTAAAATGTTTTACTTATGAAACTGGAAAATTTCTGAGATTAATCTAAAAATGTCTCAGTGTTTTATATCAAGTGTTCAAGTTTTTGATTGTGGACATTTTTATGTTTTTTCTAGAAAATTTGAAATTTTGGAGCTCAGAAATTTCCTTATTTATATGTATTAAAAAAAAGTTTCTGGGCTTTTTTCCTCACAAATGTTGCCTTTTCAAACTCAAAGTTTTTTGCATTTTCAGGAAAATTTCCAAGATTAATGTAAACCTTTAAGATGTTTTTTCTCACAAATTTTCAACGTCGAAATTTTCAATTTTTCTCAGTAGAATTTCAGAGATTTATTTAAAAATGTTTATCCGATTTCTGACTTTCTGAAATTCCTTGTTTTTCATTGAGCTTGAAAAACAAATCTCAAAATTTCTGTGCATTTTGATCAAGTTTTTCTTTATTTTTCATCTATAATGACCTTAATTAGCTTTCAGACTTTAGAGAGTCAAACTATTTCTGTTGGTTGTGTCATTCCTTTGTAGATAATCAGATTATCACTACTGATTCCTGCAGCTGGTTACCTCGTCAACAGTTGATTTTTGACTCTCTGCTGCTCTCTAGTGGAGGAAGTAGATAATGCATTAGATAGTTGGTGACGTAGGTAAAACCTGAGACATATTAGCAGACAAAACAAGGAGAAAATAAAAACCAGGACACTAATGTCAGTTTGATAGCTCATCGCACTGTTTTATTCAATTACTGACATCTCAGGAGAAGAGGAGAGCTTCGCAGCTCCTGCAGTTGGTAAACCAGTGTTTTGCTTCCTGTTTTTTTCTCACTTTTTTTTCATTTTTATCCATTTTTTTTTTTTTTTTAGTTTTTAGTTTTTCATAGCGTTGATGCAACACTGAAAAAAAGCGCTATTTCCAAACGAACACAGGTCCCTCGTTAGTGATATGTAAGAGGCAGAGAAAATCTCACCTGGACAGTTTTGCATGAAACATACCAATGAAAAAAAGGTTCAACCTTTTCTTTTCTCTTTTTTTTCTTTTTGTAGTTTCACATATATTAATAAATATCAATACCAATAAACACTCAAAAAGAAAAACCCAAAATATTCAGTCACAGGTACTGGAAAAAGCTCCACCTTTAAATCACAATGATAAATGTACAAAACAATAGACATCTCATATAAATGTTAATGGTTTTTTTTTTTTTTTTTTTAAGTTTAGAGACTTAACTCTCATTTTAGAAGAAAGTAGCGGATAAAACTAAAGTTGGAGAATCAGTATTTCCTGAGGTTTATGAGTTCCCCTTTAAAGGCCAGAAGAGGGGAATGGCTTTCATGTTACCAGGAGATGTTACAACAAGTCAAAGTGAACCTTTCAGGGCACCAGTCGGATTAAGAACGAGGAGTTTTTCCCCGACAACACGCCAGGATACTAAGTCAATACGAGCACTTATAGTAGAATAATAAATGTACCGACATCCCACCGTTCTCTGCTCACTCTGTTTAGGCCACAACAGGGTTAAAAACTGTTAAAGTCATCTTAATCCTTAATAAATCTTTGCTGGTCCACTTTGAGAAGTTGTGAAACTCCCCCTTGTGTTTTTTTTTCTCTTAAATATCACCATTTTAAATGCTGGAAGCCACCACATCGCCGTCGTGCACGGCTCACTCTGACCGAGTCGTCGGAGAAGTCACGACGCAGTGAAACAACGGAAAGCAAAAACTCTCTAAGCGAATGAACACAGATCAGGGCGAGGGGAGGATAGATGAGAGGAGCGGGCGAGAGAGAGAGGGGGGGAAAGAATAAGATGCAAAAAACAAACAAAAAACGCAAAATATTCTCAAAAACTGTACATGTAAACATCACACTTTCACTGAGTCCAAAACCAGAAAGGGAAAATACAAAGCTTCACACAGGTTTACAGTACGAACCCCTGCACAGAGCTACAGTCTCTTACCAGTGCAGGAGAGGCAACAACTCAAATAATATAAATAACAATAGAAGTTATACAGACCATCACAAAATGATAAGTTAAAACAGGCAAGGGCTAAAACCACTTTGATTTTTTTAACAGTGCTGTACCCACAGAAAAACAAAAGGTTCAAAACATCTTTTATCACTCTTTGTACAGCTATACAGTACATTTATCTGACCACTTTAGCAATCCACAAGCTACCAGGGCATTTTAGTCAACACCAATAGATTACATTGTCAAGTCAATACAAAGAGCAAAAAATCATTGGGCGTCGTTGGGAAATATAACAAAACAACAACATGACGACAAGTTTTTTTCGCTGTTGGTCACAGTAACTTCAGCACACAGCTAAACGTGTTTGCTCAGCGGGGGGTCAGAGGGCGCGGGGAGCCGATCTGCAGGCGGGGGTTTGGTTTGGATGGACGGGCCTCAGCCTGGCGCTGAGCTGCAGGGGGAGAGGAGGAGAGGTTCTGCTACGCTAACAAACAGGACGGGGGACGTGGAAGACGTGTGAGCGCTCGTCTGCGGTTGCGTCCAGAGGGGTGTCGCAAAAATACCAGAGGAGGCGGAAAAAATTCAGTTCTGAAGACGGTAAAAATGGTCAGATATTTACCAGATTAGATCAATATTAAACCTAAATTGTGTAGAAAAACACACAACAGATCTCACATTGTCATTGATTAAATAATAATGAAGCTTAACTGAAAAACTGAAGCTGTTTTTGTACAGTAAAATTACACTGTAAAAAATAAACAGCAATTTATTTCAGTTTTCAAAGTCATTTTATTCATACATTTATAAATGTCATCATTCCAAATTAAGTATTTCATTCAGAAACTAAATTTAGTTTACAAAATATATTTTTAGCTTTCAAATTAGTAACCTAAACATTTAGATTTCAAACTAAATATTTAGCTTAAAAACTAATAGACATTTAGTTTGAAAACAAAATATTTAACACCACATTATATATTTATTTTGCAAACTAAATTTTTAGTGGTAAGGTAAATATTTTTCAAACTAAACATTTATAGCTATTTATAGCTACATATTTACTTACCTAGCAACCTAAACAGATAGCAATCTGAATATTTAGTTTGAAAATAAATGTTTTCAATAAGCTAAATATTTAGCTTTTACCTATAAAGCAAATATTTAGCTTACTGCTAAATATTTAGTTAAATATTTGGTTTATAGCTAAATATTTATGCAAATTCCTATTTATAAATGGCACCTTATAGTCCAGTAGGTTTGGTTCATATAAGGACAAAAACTGCAACATTTATTACATTTTCAGTTGTTGCAGTTTGCTTTCACACTGCACTGTGTCAAAGAATCTAATTGAAAAGGCTGTTCCACCCCTCACCTGTGGGGGCGCTGCACCAAGAACTACTGAAGGAAACAACAGGAACTGAAGGAAAAAACTAGCTTTAGCAGAACTAATGTTTAGTGGTTTGGGCTCAGCACAACTAACTTTTTAGGTAGCTTGACTGATGTTTGCAAATCACAGAACAATGTCCATGCGACAAATGGTGTGCTTATATGGTTCCTCCATATATGGTTTCACTTCAGTTTTTAATAAGTAATGGCACATCTAATAAGGAATCCGTTGTGTATGTTTATAGACAATGTCAAGATTTAAATGAGATCATTTTTATAATGTCCTGATTTTTAAAGCGCTAGAACTGAAAGGTAGACATTTATTATAAATGTATTATGTGCATTGGTTTTCTTCAGATATTTATTTGTTGGGGTTCTCATAAAATTAGTACTTCATTCTCCTAAAATTACAAATGTATTCAGATAGTATTGAGGCATTATTCTCATATTATTTCAACTTTGTAGTTTTATGTCTTTTTTATCATAATAGAGAAAAAAATCTTAGCTTCCATCATAGAGTTGACCTGAATTCAACATCAAAAATAAATGGAAACTGTAAAACACTCTTGTAAAACAAGATGGCCACCGTTTAAACTATGGAAAGCCAGAGTGCATTGGTGAAACAAAATCTAGATTTTCCAAAAATTAAATCTTCAAAAACCAAAAATTTGATTAAACGTTCAAATTGATTATAGCCCACATATATCTAATGCATTTGGAAGCCTTCTCCTGACTGATACCTTGATTATTTCTCATCTCATTTTACATCACAGAAACTTTGCATTTGAACAAACAATAGATTTTTCATTTCTATTGCAAATAAATGTTGCAGGCATTTTTGAATGCAGAGTTTAGGTCTGAGCCTCTGTTTTGAAACACCCCTCAGACAGGACATGGACGGAGAAGGACATGTTTGCTATATTTGTGTGTGGACTGAAGCTGAGATCTCAAATGAGGTATTGACACGCCGAAGCCACCATCTTAAATTTTCCTAATCCTGAGCTATAAAGTGCTTCCAAATTTGAAATATATGATAGAAAATAAATGGGAATGTTGCTCGGCCCAGTCATAAGACAAATAAAAGAACCGTTAGGTCATGCATGTCCAACTTGGAAACCAGATGGATGAAAAACACGTGTGAAAAGTTTTAAAGATACAGAAATATATTTCCTATCATCTCAAGACTAATCGATAAGGTGCAAGCCGCTTTGTGGCCGCTCGAAGAGTCAGTAGCTGCGTTTCCATTAACAATAAAATTGTGCAAATTCAAATTATGAAAATAAATTTGCTTAAAGGAAACATGGCAAGTCTTAAAAAAACTGGCGGTTTTATAGCAGTAGCGAAATTGGTTTATCTGCAATAGACACAATCAAGTTACATGATCAATAATAAGATGTTACTACTGGCAGAAAGAAGAAGAAGAAGAAGACAGGAAGTAGCTGGAGGATGATGACATGCCATGTTTTTTAATGATTCATTGCATGAACAAATTTATTTATGGGTGATTTTAATTGCATTTCTTATTGAAGGAAAAAATCCCAATTGAAATGTTTTATTTTTTTATATTAGCAGAATATTGACAATGTTATGTGCTCATTTGTAATGAGTGCAGTTGGTAGCACCACGGGCGAGTCCATTGATATAGCGTTGCACAAATTAAAATTTGTTTAATAGAAACACGCCAACTTGAAAAAATTCTCCTGTTTTTTAATAAAACGTTCTTGTACTAGTATCTGGTTGTTTTTTATATCAAAATAGATGTATTTTAAAAAAAAACTGCAATGAGAAACGTTTTAGTCATCACATGAGTCATATGATGAGCCGCTAAATGTTACTACTAGCAGAAACAACAAAGAAGTCAACAGGAAGTGGTATTAGGATGATGGTGTTTTTGTTTGTTTTTGTCAGGCAATCTGCAGCTGGCTCCACCAGAGCTCTCACAGCATGAAAAGTTGTGTATCATCTAACGTGTTAAATCCATAGTTTATCTGTGAAAACCCCAAAATGGTGCATATGTAGCCGATTCCCATGAAGGCGGAGCTTGTCGCGCCAACCCCTGAATGAAATGCAGGCGTCTCCTCTGATTGGCGACTGAATCAGAAATATATCTCATTTAACTGTTTGCATCAATGGCTTATTGCATCATGGAAACACAGCAGTTGCGAAATTGAGTATTTTGTGACATTAGTGGAAGATTCACGCACATTTGTAATGGAAACGCAGCTTCTGTTAGGAATGTTTCAGCCGACTGAATTAAATCTTCACAGGTTGTACAAACTGGGCCACTCCACTTCCACTCTGCAAGCACGAAATCAGCACAACATTAAGACAACTGGAAAACACACACACACACACAGACAATCTGTTTTTGTGCTGAGTGACTCACCAGTAGGAGATGTTCGTCTGTGCTCTGACACTCTGAACAAACACACACCGTAGCAGAAAGCCGGGAGAGTAAACTGCGATGCGATCACATCTTCTCCAGATTGTCTCTTGTTTCTTGTCGAACAGCGTGTCAGGACGCATAGAGGAACCCGGGGACGCCGCCGAGGTCGTGGGGACAGACGGGACGACGGAGGGAGGTGGACGAGAAGGAGGAGAAGGAAGAGGAGCGTGTGCCGCCTGTCAGTAGCACACGCGTCTAAGCTTCACTCTGTGTGCCTTTTTTACAAAAGAAATCTATAGAAAACGCTTCAAAACACGCAAAAGTAAAACGAGACGTGCAACATCGAGTCTCGTTTTTCTGCCAGGTCCTTTCTGTCACAGCAAGAACGACTGATGGCGCCTCAGTCATGAGGTCAGCACTGACGACGAACAACAACATTGATATTGGCTACAATGCTGCATTAGATATCTCTTCTTTTTACAAACTCGACTGTTGGAGCAAAAGACGGCTGAGGTGAAACTCCTTCACTTTAAAAACAAATTAACTCCATATTGCACCTTTTTCTTTTACTTCCCACTAGCACTGGTTCCCAACCAAACAGTCTAAATATTATATTAATCTTTTTCTCCCTGACAAGTAGAGGTGCATCTCAGTTAATAATTATAATTATTATAATAATAATATCGCTGAAAAGTTTGTTTATTCCACTAGTTGAATTTAAATTGTGAAACTCAGAGATTAATTACCCATCCATGTATATATTTTGTATATATTTTAAGCATTTATCAATGTGATGGATGCACAAAATCCAATATTTTTATCTCAAGAATGCTCTCAAACTTTTTTCTTTCACCAAACTTTCCATTAAAAAGCTACTTGATAGTCCTGTTTGCACTTTAAATGTTAACTATGTTAAAATCCATTCTTTGAGGGAAGGTTATGTGCTGCAATCTAAATGTTTTTGTAAGACCATGTTAAGTTTAAATTTGGAAAATCTGTCATTTTTGGCCACAACAATCACAAAAAAGTCACAATAAAATCCTGGAGGGACTCACTATAAGTGTATATAATAAAGAAATCTCTTTCTCAGAACATTTGAATATTATATATTCATGGAGCGCTGTAGTTATGCATTTATGGAAAGTTGAGTGGAAGGAAAAACCGCATTTGTTTGAGAATTATCAGAAACATTAACGCATCATTATAAATAAGACAAGAGTTTCACTTTGAATTGAAATACTGGAATAAATAACCAATTCAAGGACTTTCTAATTCATCAGGATGGATTTCTGACCCACGTTTTCTAAAATTTTTCTGCCTTTTCACTCATGACAACTAACAGCCTGCCATAGAGTTTTACACAAAAATAAACTGAAAGTAAAATCAACCTAGCTAAAGACATTCTTACAAATCTGTCAGATCTTCTTTTTTGTCACTGTGTTTAGGTTAATCCCTTCGTTCGTTCTTGTATTTTTATTACATTTTTTTGGCGTATGTTGTAAAATCAGCAGCTGTTGAGGTTAACACGGTGTTAAAGTGAGAGGATAAAACCCGATTAAACCTGCACACGTTTTCAGGTTTAATACCAGAAATAACGGTGCTGATTCGCTAATTTGATGGTTTTGGGGTTAAACTAATGTAACACCTCATCAGTACACATCGTTTTTTTTTTGTTTTTGTTTTTTCTGATCATCGCTTCCTGAGACAAATGGAGGTTTCCACTGGTGTGATGAAGTTGATGGGATGGCTACACAAAGCAGGGCACTAAGGTCAACCAAATGCATAAATCGTCATGTTTCAGCCCGTGATATGTTTCAGAACATAGCCGTGTGGGAACAAGTGGAGGTTCCATGCCTATGTTACCCACGATGCACTGCGGTATCGCTCATGTCGGATCGTGTCTTTGTGTGTGAAAGTCTGCCAGGATGTGAGAGACACAGAGGAGGACAGGCTGAGGGGGGGAGGGCGTTGGCACGGTTTGGTTTGGACTCAGTTCTGCTGCAGGATCAGGTTCTCCAGCTCGTCCGCCGAGCGGAGCAGGAAGGCCGCGGACTCCCGGTACCCGGCGATTAGCTGCCTCACCGCCGTCACCTCTGGAGGGCTGAGCTGGGCGGACGCCCCGCCGCCGCCGCCACCCTGACCGTGACTGTTGGAGGCGGAGGAGGACGAGGAGGATGAAGAGGAGTTTGGGCCGACGGACTTCATGCTCAGATCTGTGGGACCTGCGGAGTTAACAGGTTGAACATTCGACAGATATGAGACATTCATATCATTACATGATTATCAGCTGAATTGTCCAGCCCTATTTTACATCTGGATGAGTTTTTTTTAAGAGCTTGGTCTTTTTCATGAAGAACCAGAGACTCAAATGGAAGTATAAAAAGGTGCAAAATGTGAAATTTGCATAAAGTTCACGCATATTATGTTTTGTTGTGCTTTTCTTAAGTCCTACAGTTTTGTTCCTGGAGTATTTTGAGTAGCTGATTGTGATTGGTTCTGTTTCATCTAAGAAATACTCTGATTGGACGAAGACAATCCATCTGTGCTGCCATTGTGGTTTATTTACATAGGCTTTCAGTGGTGAATGCAGTTGTCTGCATGTTGACAATGTAAAATACCCGTCAAATTTTGAATCTTTTTGGCCTTCTTGTTGTTCCATAGAAGCCACAGGGGAGCATGCCAAGCATTTATTTATCAACAAAGTGCAGGATATAAACGCTGAACACCACAAATTATTATTTGTTTACATAAATATATGCGTTCAC
Organism: Poeciliopsis prolifica; assembly: GCF_027474105.1. Lineage (NCBI taxonomy): Eukaryota > Metazoa > Chordata > Actinopteri > Cyprinodontiformes > Poeciliidae > Poeciliopsis > Poeciliopsis prolifica. The sequence continues at coordinate 7,231,797 of NW_026562398.1, forward strand.
ATCTGTTTCACTGCACAGTTAAACTGGTGGTGGAAAGAAAACGCCTCAGAAATGCAGTTTTAGGGCAAAACTGCATGATGATGTCTAGTTATCCATATTCACTGCAGGTGCAAAGCCCTCACACAATGCCACGATAAAAACACAGAATAATCTAAACTTTAGTTTGAGTACACTTAGTCTACACTTTGTTGCCTGGCAGGATGGTAAAGGAAGTAAGAACTCTATCCACTGCTTTAGTGGACGATAATACTGCTTCTACATCTAAATAAAAACTAAAGCATTTCGCACATATTTACTAGTAGTGAGTATAAATGTGTCAAGCGTTTGGAACAATTTATTCCACACATCTTCAATAAAGTAGATTTCTGAGCACATCGCTGGCAGATGGAATTAAAAACATTGCCTCAGTGGGACATTCTGGCATTTATCTGCGTTCTCTTTGACACATCACATGTTTTTTTAATAGCTTTATGTTAAATCTTTGTGTTGAATCATTTAAAACTGATTAAACATTAAAACTGCGGATGTGGTTGAAATGTGAGTAACAGTGTGAGCAGGTGGACAACGAAAGCAGTAAGACCTGAAATATGTGAATGTATATTAGTTAAATATTAGAGCATGCTGGGATTTATGCCACAGAAACTACATGAAAGTAAAGTTGGGCTGAAAATATTGAATATTTAGGAAATATACTACTGTGGTTATTATTATTTAATCTTGCAAGTTTGAAGTATAAAGTTTAAGAGAAGAAAACAGAGTTTATTCATCACCAATTTGAAACTGAACACTAACAAAATAATGGATTTTATGGACAAAATTTGATAAAAATTTTGAGATAAAGAAAGTCAAGTCAGATCCAAAGAATACTAACATGCATGTTCAAATATCAAGAACAGGACTGATGGTTTTGTGTTGAATCTTCTTGCTCAAACTCTAATTTACTCCCCTTGTTTCAGTTCACAGCTTTCAACTTAGAATTAAATGGCATCTTAAATCTGTCAGATTTCCTGTACAAAATGGTGCAGGAAGATATAAATTTGCATATGTCTCCATTAGAAAGTTCTACAACTCTTGAACTACTTAGTTTTCATACAGCTCTTGTTCATTTGAGGCTTAACTCTCCTTTTCTAGAGAGCGAGAGCTCTCACCATTGCAACCAGCGACTCAACATTTTCTCCTCTCTGATTATCGATGTAGGTTCGTCTTTCTCATCCAGACAGTTTTAAAATTGTAGAAGCACTAACAGAGGGACATTGGTGACATTTGAGGTCAGAATTTCTAATTTTTGAATGAATTGAACCAGGCATTAAAAAGTTACTTCTCAGTCTGCCATGTTTGTTCGTAGATCTGGACTCACCATTGGTCTGTGCAGCACTGGAGCTCTGCTGGGTGCTGCCGACTGTCCCGTATCCCCGCAGGTTGTAGTTGAGGCCTCCGTTGGTGTAAAGTTGGTCTTGGGCAAAAGCTGCGCTGGCAATAGTGAACCCTGACGGCGCCACAGGAGCTGCATCCCTTGTGACGGGTTTGTCAACAGAGGCGGTCTCGTCCTGAGAGAAATACACTGGTTTTCAATTTGGGTGGAACAATGCACACAGATTATGCATATTATCACGACCATCTGTTAAAAAGAGTGACCTGTTGATGCTTGGACTCTATTATAGACATTATTTCCTGTTATCATTTGCATGCAATACTGGAGGGAATAAAGACTATTCTTTTATTTTCATCCATAGCGGCGCTGCTGCTATAGAACAAATCCGTTAACAAGATAAAACCTGGAGGTGTTGGTATTATTAATTTAACAAAGGGAAAAATAAGACAGAAAACCATTAAATAACCTGTATTCTACTTTTCACATAGCAAGCGACTGACAACAACTCCACCAATGTATCAAGATCAAACACCAAAAAACACGCAAATATTTCCCACCCAAAAAGAACTGAACGTTCAGTCTGTTACAGTTTTATGTTTTCAGCCTTGATGTTTATTTTGTCATTATTGATCAGTGATCATCTGAACACAGCGGTGGTTGATTAGCTAATCAAAACTAAAGTAAACTGTTCTACTGATCTGATCTGTCAGAGTTGGTGTGTTGGCCGTCTTTTTTCTAACTGAACTGAAACACACCAAACTCTGCAGCACATCTCCATGCTAAGGTTGCCAATTCAAGCATAGCATAACTGAGCTACTTCCCTCTCCAACACTATTTTTTCTTAATTAAAACTTTAACTAGTTGTCATAGAATTGACAAGTACTAGCAAAGCACTGTGTCCCTTTTTCTTTTAAGAATCACACATACATTTAAGATTTATATTGACAGCTAGAACCAATGATAGTCATTGTTGGCGAGCAGCAGAAAGTTGCCAATTATTTCACTTCTAAGATGGACAAAATTTGTTATAAGTGAAATAATCTGCCAGTGCAACTAGTATTTTTCATCAATGTTTTTGAGTTATTAACAAGTTCCTATGTTTTACTGGGGTCGTTTTGTCTTACCTCAAGTGCACTAAGATATTTGCACAAGAAACTACACCAAAAATACTTTTGCAGTGAAATAGTAATTTCCACCCAACAGCCATCCTGTCTCCTTCACTTGTGATTGGTCGTAAATGTTTCGTCTCATCGGTGTATGTGCATCGTTTGTTTTGTGCAGTTTTTGGTTACTGATGGTTGTGCAGTCTCCTAAATCCCTCCTGGGTATATTCAGACACTCCGCCTGCCAAGACGTTTACCGTCGGTTGGTAGACGTCGAGCCGCATCCTCTTGGCAGCATTTCGGGTTTCGCTCTCACAGGCGGCAGCGAGGATGTTCTCAGCCATGGCAGAGGTGAGGTGAGGGGGCGTAGGACGGATCTGCTGACATGTTTGGCAGCATTATTCATACTTTTTCATATCAAGGAGTTTAATTGGGATGACAACTTTTCGTTTTCTTTTTTTACCTCGAAGCCGCCTTTTTTCATGCGGCGGCAGGATTTGAGGTAGGTGCGGATGCGCTTGCGGGAGCGCTCCTGGAACTCCGGGAACTGGCGGCTGCAGGACTCGATGATGGCCTGGATCTTCTCCTTGGGTTGCTTGGAGATGGGCACCATGCGGTCCAGATTCTCATCCACAAACAGACGCACAAACATCTGACAGACGCCATGAGCAAGGGGGAGGGGAGAGAGAGAGAGTGGAGGAGAAAGAATGGAGAGAGGGGGAGCGAGGTCGAATGACGGGTAGGAAACAAAAGGCAGAAAAGAGGAGGCGGGGATGATGGGGAGCGAAAGAGGAGAGGCAGGGGGTGGAGGAGTGGAAATAAAGTCAGTGGATAAAATCTCTGGCGTTTGCTTTTTCCCTCACATTTGCATTTCCGCAACTCTCCGGTTATATTGGTTTTCTGAGGCTTGTTCAGGCTCAGCCAGTAAATCACACAAAGCAAGCAGAGCAGTTTGGCTTGCATTTTCCATCTTTGTATAATACCAGCTCAAAGTAATAACACATTTCATCATAGGACACACAAACAATAAGGGTGTCTTCACACCTCACAGTATGTAGACGCGGTAAAACTGGTGAATGAAGTTGCAACATTTTTGCATTTTCTGCTGCTGTGATTTGCTTTCACGCTGCATTGAGTCAGATGAACATTTGAAAAACCTGTTCCCCTTCTTGCCTCTGGGGGCACTGCACATAGAACTTCTGAAGAAAACATAATGAAAATCTCTGAAGAAGACACTGAGCACAGCTTCCTTCTTCACAAAATGTAAATAAAGCAAGAGTAGCATCAGATTTTAGTGATTGTGGGATTCCTTTTCTGTCTTTGGTAAAACACCACTAACTATTTCTCCAGTTAGCAAAAGACTGTTGAGTTTGTTTTGGTTGTATTTACCCAGAATGCCCTGTGCTACAGTTGGTGTCCTACTTTTGGAGCAATCTTTGGTTCACATCATGCAATCAAACCAGGACAGAGGTTTTCAGGTGGACCAGATGATTCCCCAGTTGATATGGCAGACATGTTTGGCAGGATCAGTTTGACTGGATACTCACATTGAAGGCTTTGAGTCTCTCAGGATCCATCCCCTCGGCGTCATTGATCCTATCGTTGTCGTCATGGTCGTCGTGATCGTCGTCATCGTCGTCGATTATTTGCGCCCGACTGGAGGTCAAGTCCTCAGCGCTCATGCTCAGCTCTGTTTTCACCAAGTCATAACTCCCTGAGCTGTAAGGAGGCGACTGAAGACAAACCAGAAGGATGCTATTGATTAATCTATTGATTATTCTGATGATAAATTGATAAACTGGATTAAAAAATTGGCACATTTTGCAGATTTTTTATTTCAGTCTTTAATATGAATAAAAGCTGGACAATAAATTATTTATAATATCTCTATAGACACATGATCAATATTTATAGATAATATGTCACTAAACTGGTTGATTCAGGCTGATTAATCGTTTCAGCCCTGCTGTTATTATAAATTACAAGCGTAGAATGAGCTCACTCAGAGAGAAGCTCGGTTTCCTCCTCACCTTGTTGGAGAACTCTGTTTTGATGGGGAACTTCTTGTTGGGTTCTGCTGCGTAGCTGTTCGGCGGCGAGCTCCCGGCCGGCAGCAGTCTGTCGCTCAGATTCACCGGCTGCTGATCCTCGGAGGACGACGAGGACGAGGTGGTGCTGAAGTCCAGCGGCGCGCTCAGCCCGTTCTCTGCCACCTCCCTGTATGAAGCCGCGCCATCTTGAGGGTTCGCACCCGCAGCCAGCGCCTCCGGCGAGGTCAGGGCCGGCAGCCCGTTGGCGCTGCCGCTCTCCGAGGAGTCATCATCTGGCAAAGAGTGCGAAGACGCAGCAATGAGCTGTGTGAATGCCTTGTCATCCTTTAGCATTAATTCAGCTTTGTGACAGAAAGCAATGAGGGGGGAGTTGCTGCAGGGGGAAGGGGCTTCCTGCCTCATGCTGCGCACTCTGGATTTGTAAAGGAAGCGTGCATTAGGGTCAGCTGTCAGGATAAATAAAAGCTGAAGTCGAAGGAGGGAATTTTATATCAAGGAGTGAAATGAGGAGAATTATGATTCTTAAGATAAGTGAATGTATTTCACAATATTTATGCTTGTTTGACCAATGAATCACTTCCACCATCCTGAAAATAATTTCCCCCGTTCCGAATATGTTTATAATCTGGCCTTTGTCCCACTTCCTAAAGCTGTGGACCCTAGAAGCGAGGGTCCATCCGAGAAGCAAGCACCCACTGAACGACTGGATTTATCTGGATTAAGAAATAGGCAAGCTGTTTCCTGCACAAAACCAATCCGCACAATCTGTACCACACACATCATTTCTACAGCAGAAGAGATATTAGTAAAGATGTAAAAAAAACAAACAGCTGGTAAAGCAAAAACGATTTGCAAGATGTTTACATTTGAAAAGTTAGACCTCTGCAAAAACACAAAATAATTTGGGTTTAGTTTCTAATGCAAGTGTTTTACTGCACTTACAATGAAACAAAACTAACTTAGAAGTTAGTTTTCAGCACAAAATAGGAGCTTTTTTTATGTGTTAATTCATTAATACTTGTGGAAAAAATGACTGCTTCCACAGGCAGATTATTTCACTTATAACAAGACATTTTCCCCATATTATATGTGAAATAATCTGCCTTTTTCATCAACATTAAGATATTATTTACTTAAAACAAGCTGTTATACTTTGCTGAAAAGTTATGTGCAAGTGGCTATTAATTTACAAAAGCATTTGGCAGACTGGAGAATTAGCTTTTCTTCAAAAAGTGAACATCATTATTATTATTATTATTATTATTATTATTATTATTATTATTATTGTTATTGTTATTATCTCTCCTTATTTTGCCTCTTTTCCCTTTCTTCTCCATCTGTGTGATTTTAAAATGTATTAATAAATGTAATACATGCTTCACTCTGCCGTCTTACCGTCCTCCTCTTTGACAATGGCGGCCGGGTTGCTGACCCGCTCCCCGTTGGGTGGGCTCGGTTCAGGCACTGCTGGCTGCTCCGCTGCGACCCAAGCGGGCTCAGCGTTGTTCATGTCCTCGCTGCACACCGAACTGTCATCCTGAGGGCCGATCAGGCAGCAACTCAGAAATACAACCAAATATTCACTTCCGGTCTTCTTTGCAAAAAGTAGCCAAAGCTTAGTTTGATTAAATGGAGATCAGGTCTGGACTTTGACTAGGACTTCAGCACAGACCAGGACATGATTTATTCTACTGCTTCTCTAATTATAACAGGTTTTCTTCCAGTTCTGGTAGATAATTTACGTTTATACATTAGAAATACATAAAAAATATGCAAATAAACACATAATTTAATACCTTTTTTAAATAAACATGTTACTGCCCTTCCTTCAGTGAACACTTGCTCATTTGTAGCAAGAATGAAACATTATTCTAATGTCAACGTGAAAATTTAACATTTTTACAGTGAAGGGCTGATCTTTTGGTGGTTTTTTGTGATGAACCAGTTAGTAATTGGATAGCAAAAGTTGCTGAATAGGAGATTTTTAATACTGAATTTGAATCAGGTAAATTAAAAACTATGTCACAAGGGATTTGCAGAAAAAGTTTTATTTTTTTAAATCTTAAATGCAAAATGTAAGTACATTTCTTTTTTAAGTTGTGGCTTAATTACTGCTCTGAGTGTCTGTATACTTCAGTTCACAATTAATCAGTTACTAAATTATTTGGTGATTATTTCCATAATTGATTAATCACAACTATTGTGATTAATCGTTTGAGTCCTACAACTTTTTTCTTCAAACTCCCTTGTTTTACTAAATAATTGTTCTACAATCCCATTTTAAACATAATAAGGGGAGGATTGATCGACATATTTGATGTGTTCTGATGTTTATAGTGATGTTTGTTGGTAGTTTCTCATATTGGTGACTGTATGGTGTTTTTATGCCTTTTTAGTTTTGTATTTGTGCGATTTAAAGCCCTTTGAATGACCTTGTTGCTGAATTGTGCTTTAAAAAAAAGACTGATTTATTAATACAGGCAATTACAGTAAGAAAATATTTCAACTCGTTTAATTTAAGACCAGAAATAGAAATGTGATATTTGGCTTTCAGGAGGATTAGGAGAATGTCAGAGGGTCTGCAGGAGTCTCGGTGTTAACTATGTTTCTTGGAGCATTGCTATTTTTAACTCCCTACTCAGAGTCCCTGAAGATGCTTGTTGTACCGCAGCAAAAAAACACGAGTCCATCACTGTGGTAAGGATTTGGAAACCAAGCTAAATAACTCCAAATCTGACCTGACCTTCAAAAATACATGACAAGACCAAAAACAAAAGCTTCTTCAACATGGGAGGGAAAATGGGACGGTTTGCTCCCAAACGACCCGCATTCACTCTGTGTCAGCTGGCGTCTCGCTCACAGGCAGCGCAGTGATGACTGTGTGACTGGAAGGGAGCAGAAATGCGTGCAGTCGTCTCATTCCCCTCACACGAACAGACAAATAGGCCCGGACCCTTGGGAATACGAGTCCATCCCGCTCTGAGAGGGTTTGTGGCGGACTGGAATGCTCACTGACGGCTCCATTAGGCACCAAGTGAGCCGTGCAGGATTAAGGAGAGTCTCTAATCACAACGACTCAACATAACATTAATATACAGGATTTGGAAAAATCGACAGCTGATACATTTGGAAAGGTTAAGATTATAGCATCCTTTGCACATGAATCACAAATATTCCATGTGAAGTAAATGATGAACAATGTAGTATGAAAATATTTCTCCAAAATTTCACTCTAACATTAGTTTTCTGTGTCACATCTCAATCTTAAATGCATCGATGAGACTTTTCCAAAGAAAAGCTGCAGCATTCTGAGCTTTAAACTGCATCCCTCCATGTCTACTGAAATGCTGACATCCCACCTTGAACGCTTAGTTGTTCAAAAACTGTCCCATTAAAACTCAATGATGGGAATCGGTTCCCCTGTACTCACCCGCAGACCCCAGTCCGGCTCATCCTGGCTGTGTAATCCTAACTGTTCAAGACTGAGGCCTACACCATCATGACTAAGTGCTGCTTCTCTGCACTTCAGTGAGAGCAGTTCTTGAGTGTTTCTGTCACAGCGGCGACACGTGGGAGGGCCTTAAACACCTGACGTCACTGTCATAAAAGCTTCCCTAAATCCTCTACACATCGCTCCTCCTCCCAGCAGGAGGGCTGCTCCCCTCGTTTAGCGTTCAACCCAAAGTTAGAGAGGAATCGTCTCTGACTCGGCTGCACAAAGACTCTTCTCTTCCCACACCTTTACAAAAAAATAAACCTAAAGACTTTTATTTCTATACATTTTGCTGCTGCATGTGCAGATTCACTCACCCTCTCAGTGGCTGTCATGCACTGCAGTTTCATCTGCTTCAGGTAGGTGGCAGTAAGAGGCATGTTGTAGTCGATGAGGTCGGGGACCAGCGAGGTGGGTCGGTCGTTTTCTAACAAAGAAAAGCAGCAAAAACACACATCTTCCATGAATACAGAGTTAAATCACTCTATCAGACCTGGGTGGTTACAATTAAGTAACTTTTTAGAAAAAAAAATTAACTTTTAAGAACAAAACTGCAAAAGCAAAAAAAAAAAAAAAACATTTTGGTCTAGTTTCTAGTGCAAATATCTAGACAAAACTAACTTAAAAATAACTTTTCAGCATGATAGTATCTTATTTTAAGTACCTAATTATTTAATATCAAGCTAGAGTTAAATTTTAGTGAAATATCTTCATACTACACTGTTTATCAGTTCCACTGGCAGATTATTTCTCTTATAAAAAAAACATTTTTCCTGACTTATAAGTGAAATTATCTGCCAGTGGAACTAGAACCTTTTCATCAACATTAATGAATTATTTAAAAACAAGTTCCAATATCTTGCAAAAATGTTACTTGTAATTTAGTTTTGTCTTATTTCAGGTGCATGAAGTTATTTAACAATACTTGGTAAGATTATATGCTTTTCATCTGGTCATCTCCTACATTGCTATTATTCATTCTCTCCTGTTCATACGTCGCAAGCCGCATTTAAAATTGCACAAACTGGAATTGTTAAATAAATTTGCTTAATGAAAATAGGCTAATGTTGGAAAAGCTAATATTTTTGAGAATACTTAATGGACACGAAATTAAGCTGTTGACGTCTCTGCTGACCTCACACATCCTGGACACAAGCTTTTCTTTTTTCCTGGCTGTCTCTTTTTCTTTATATATTTTTGGTTTTTCCACCAAAAACAGGACAAAAGAAGGCCTTTCATTTAAAACACAACTGAAAGTTTGGACGCTGCTGGAAAGTTTATTGGGTAAAGAAAAAACAGATTAAATAACAAATTGCTCTGATTTTTCTGCTGTAATTTAATGACATTGATAGGAGGATTTTTTTCTTCATCAATAAACATAATGAAATCAGAAAAAAATCTATTAAATAAAAAAAGAATTTTTTTAATTTAAAATCAAAACACCTTTGCTGACACAACTTCATGAGACACACAGCACAACGACTCCCAGACAGAAAAATAAACTTGCAGTCCAGACCTGCTGAACCTCTGAAAATGTCTTAAAATTTCACAAAAGAGCAAAGGCAAAACCCACAGAGGCACCAAGCTGCTGCGCACCAGAGAAACACTTTGCCTTGACGCTTTTCCTCTCAGCTCAGCAGCAAACACAGCCTAAGATAAGTGTCTGTTTACTACAGTTCAGGAAGCATTTTAAAGGTGTGTTTGAATTGTTGGGCAGAAATTCAACCCTCTGTTGTCAGCCTGTCACACCTGGAAGGAAACAATGGCGCGGCAGGTTTCTGCAGTTCCCACTCCGGCCACTAGAGGGACTCTGCGATCAGGTTTGAGCGGTTCAGACAATCCCAGCGAGCCAATCCTCTTGAGTCTTTGTTACATCATGTCAGTGATGGATATACGCATGTTTTATTTAATGGGAGCTCCATTGAGAAACTATTCAAACACATTAGATTATTCCAGCTCATTTTAATGTCTGACAGGATGATGAAGAATATACACTCCATGCTGTTAAGGCATCCTAATAGAGTAAACACACAGAAGTCTGGTTGTATGATTTATTGCTGCATAATTAAGTGATAAATGCGTCATTATGTGAAAGAATTAACAAAGTTGTGTGATTGGTGTTAAAAGCAGAGCGGTGTTTAATGATGCTTTTACCTTTGAACTCTGCAGTGCTGGGGTTAATGTGCATCCTCTTCTGGCACTCTCCGCAGCTCATTAGGAACCGAGTCACCGCCTCTCTGGGCAGGAAGGCATAGGTCTCCGCTATCTGCGCGGGGGAGAAGCGACGGTTACTGCGGATGAACTGAAACTGGGTGAAGGAGGAGGTTTTTTTCCTTTATTTTATGTTCGTGTGAAAGTTTGGGTTCAGATTTAGGTGTTATCTCAACATGACACGGAGAGGAATCCTCCCTTCAGGCCGGAACTGGAGCAATCCGGCGACCCAGTTCCGAATCCTTTGGGTTTGAACACTTTTACCTCTGCAAAATTGAAGCACTTATCACGGTAAGTTTTCAAACGTTTACAGCACCAAACTTTGGATTTAAAAGCAATACAGCTGTATTAAAGAAAGACACGTTCAATTCGCAGCCATTTATTTGTTCCTTGCTGAAACGACTTATCGAATAATTCGATATGGGTTTTTGTTTGTTTGTGTTTTTTTTTTAGTTGGGCGGGTTTTAAACTGACAACAATCTGGCAACCCTGCATGTATTCCCACCGGATAATTATGTGTGTTGCACACCGCTCTCACTTCCGCTAATCAGTCTTCCACCAAGGCTAAGTGCTATTAGCATAACACAAACGGCCTCGTTCTTGTCAACTTTTCACATTCTGTACAGGATATCAGGGGGATTTAATTAACTGATGAAAATACTGATTTTTATGTACATTTCTTTTGACCAGTTGGCTTTGAAATAGTATTATCATCGGTTAATTTTCTAAACTAAAGGGATGCGTAAATATGAAAAATTTTATGCATTTCTACAAAAGAGATAAGGTGAACTAATAAATGTTCTCCATTTTTTTTATCTTGCCTAACTTTTAATAAAGAGATCAACAACTCATTAAGAAAGTGAGCAACTTTGTAATATACACCTAATAAATTTTCTATATTTCAGTTAAATACAGAAAATGCAGACTAGAAATAATTTTTAGTCACTGTTTTGGCGCCCTTTTTGCGCAGCGCCCCCTATATGTGGCATACTGTACATTCTTACTTTTGGCGTCACTGTGTTGAGCCATGAAGAGTGCTAAATATTAATTAAATCGTATCAGGGCAAATTATTTTCCTGCTCAAATTAAATTCTTAATCACAATATACAAAGAAAGTTACCAAAAAATCTCTAAAAGATGATCTGGCATTATGAGTTCCCCTCTGTACCTTTGCCCATGTCTGTTCCTCCTCTCTGTTCCCTTACTTGTTGGCTTACTTTCAAAATAAAGGCCACAAGTGACAATAATCTTTAAAAATTAATAGTTAAATTAATTCAGTTTTCTGGCATTTAGCAAATATAAATAACTATGGAGAATCTAGTTAACCTAAGACACGTCTCATTAAAAGTCACTCATTGAAAACATTTTTATTAACAATATAAGAACGTTTTCCAGATGTGGGCCTTTAATCAAACGTTAGATTGCACTTTATTACAAAAATGTGCAGTTTGAATATGAAGCACTTTCAATGACTTTTAACAGAAATCAAGCACTTTCCAAACCCTGAAAACACCTCATTAAAAGTCAAACATTTTCAAGGATTTATACCCTGTGTTTTCTCCATCTTCCTCAGGTGCATCTCCTTCCCTGTTTTTGTTTCCGCTGCTTTGCCACCCTCCCCCGCGTTAGCCCCCTCTGGCGTTTTCCTGCAAAACGCGACCTTCACGTGACCATGGAGAAGGCGGCGGGGGTGCCCACCGTCCCGTTCAACCCGCCTCCCTCCCTCCCTTCCCGGCCCCTTGAGGCAGCGGGGAGGGAAAGGCCACCCAGAGGAGCGTGCACCTCCCAGAAGGCCACAGTGACAGCTCCATATTATGCCCTGCCCCAGAGATGCTGCCTCCTCAAAAGGGTACACTCTATGAGACGTGACAGGACCTCTCTACAGGGCAGGAAGATTTTTTTTCTTTTTTAATTCCTGGTGGAGTAGAAAGAGAGGAGGGGGTACCCTGAACAACCCCAATACTCCCATCTGCACCTCCTGGAAACAAAGATCTGCTGCTGCACTGTATGGTTGCATGTCAACACATGCAACCATAAGACCACAACTCAGTGATTTTATGACAACAGACTGCCTTTGTTCCAGAAATATGGACTATGTGGCACAAAAAAAGCATCATAAGTACTTTGTTTTTCTGCTGGTTGTTCCCCTGGTAACTCCTGATGTTATAAATGAAACATTATTCTCCCAGAGCTGGTCTTATTCTCTGCTTTAAATGTGAAAAATATCATATAGTTCACCGCCGGTTCCACGGTGGATTAAAAATGGCCTCCGTTGCAGTGGCATCTTCATATTTTAACTGGTAGTCTTGCTGCGAACTTTTACAACCATCATCTTTCACCAAGGAGCATTAGATAACCGGGAGACACATAACTCCACCTGGAGGAGAAGATTGCTGCAACGACTTATTAGGACGAAAGGTTGATGTTGCTCATATTTAATTGGTGGTTTTGATGTGGTTGATATGGCTCTCCACTCAGGGCGGTAGAGCCAGGGGGAGAGCAACAGGACTGCTCAATTAAAGGGCTGTTGAATTGGTTTTAAAGGGCCAGAACCACATTTGATCATCAAGTTACATCAACTGATCTGGCAATGTTGACCTAGATTCTTTAGAAGATAAATATATATGCATATATTTAAATATAGACAGCTGTGGATAAAATTAAGAAAACACTTAAAATAGTCAGTTCCCCTCATTTTACTTCTTATAGGTTTATGTTTGAGTGAAATTAATATTATTCTTTTATTCTATGAACTTCTGACAGGATGCCTCAGAAATTCCAAGCAAAAATTTTGTTTTTATTTGCAGAAAATGAGAAACAATGAAAAAGATGCGGTTCTTTCAGATTTCAAATAATGCAAAGAAAACAAGTTCATATTCATTTAGAAACAACAAAACTAAAGTTTTAACTCAGGAAGAGTTCAAGAATAAACATTTGTTTTCAATGGGACTCTTATATTTTTCAGAGCTGAATTTAGGAATGTCACAGTAATAAATTAATATTGTGAATATAATATGAGATCATTTTCCAGTAATATAACAATAATGCCTTAATAATGCAAGAGCACATTCTGAAACATCAACAAGCTTAAAACTCTAATAAATATTTAGCTTTGGAAGTGGAAGAGATTTTAAATATACAAAATAAATAAAATAACAGAGACAACATATAAGAGGAATTAGGAAGTCGCTCTAAGCAAAATTGTTATTAAAATGAAAAAAAAAAATTATTTGAGACCAAAGCACCAGATTGAAGAGTTTTATCATCCAATTTTTGGTAGAAAGAGAGAAAAGAAAAAAAAAAACAATACATTTTGCAAATGTAAATTATTGAGCTTGTTTTCATTTATCGTCTGATTAACTGATATATTGATTATTGGAACATGCCTCTAAACCTCAATAAATCAATACCAAGTGCTTACTATGAGGTGATTCAGATGAAGCTAAAACTGTGCCACTTCAGAAGCTTTGGGTAAAAAATATTTACAAAATTGTTTTTATCCTAAATCCAAAATGTTTGTATGTTTTGTAGCATTTTGGCCTACTTACTGCCTTAACGTTGTTGTTCTTTCAGCAAATGGCCTTTTCCTGTATACTCCAGTTAACAATTAATTAATCGTTAACAATTATTGACGATTATATAAACAGTTAATCATTTCAGCACTGGCTTCAGCATCAGAATTATACATACAAACTATGACATTTGAGTCTGTGTGTTTAATTCTGTCCTTGTATGTTTTTTAAATTCAATTCCTTGTGTGAAAATGAGGGCCTTGGCAGGGAAGTGAGGTGCAGGATGTATGGGGCACCTCTAAGGCAAAAATCTAAAAATTTTCATCTTTGCACGACTATTTACATACTTTATAACAAAGCAGTTCTCACCCATCTTTGAATTTTATAACATTTTCCCTGGATTTTACATCTTCAAATGTGTTTAAAGAGAGGCTTCAGGTCTGAATTTCATCAGTAAATTCATATAATTCCCTTCTGTCCCAACTGGGTTTGCATTTAGAGATAGTTGGCAACTGTTTGAGTAAATCTTGTAGGTCAGGAAATCGTCGAAGCTGGAAGATTGCACATTTTTTGTGCATGGACAACCTCTTATTTTCTCCTGAATGTTGTTTTGAATTGTGCACCTGCAGCCAACTGGGGCAGGATGTGCTTACTGTCCTGTTTTTCCATCAACGGAAACCGAACCACTCATATTGAAGACCGCGGATGGGACACAAGGAAGCAGAATGTGAATGTGCAGTTGATTTTAGATCCATGACGGTGTTTTAACTCACCGCTTTGTAGGTTTTCTTCTGCCCTGCGTGTTTGGGTGCTCGGCCCGGGTCGGCGCCCATCTCCACATGCATGGCATAGATGATGTCAAAGAAGTCCTCGACAACGGCGACCCGCTTCAGGGAGGAGTTGTCCTGGGCCGAATTGCCATCTGAACACTGAAAATGTGAACAAAAACAAGAGTTCAGTTCGTACTCAGGCCTGTGGTCGGTGTAAATTTTGGGTCATATCAAGATCATGTATGTTCTACAATGCATTGAGAAAACTCATTAACAAAATTGATCAAATAATGAGCCGTTCTCTCTGCATCTGCATCACATTCTTAAAATTTAATATTGAACATGTTTTCACATTGTTTTTGTGATTTTTTGAATCAAAATAATTTTTTTCATCCTGAATTAGACATATTTCCACTTATGTATAACATAAAATGTGACTTTTAGTCACTTTCTATATTGACCACAAACTATAACTTGGCATCAAGTAAGGCTGAAGCAAAAGTGTCACAAAAGTAAGAAATACCGCCACCTACCGGTGGGAGTTAGCGGTCATAGAAATTTCAATGAAATTTTATAGATTAGTATGAAAAAATGCAGGGATCTATTGATGTTGAGTAAATTTTAATGATGGCAAAAACTGGGGAAACTTATGTAATTTGCTGTTTGCGGTCTACAGGTCCGCATAAAAAGCTACAATGGGCCACATTTGGCCCCCGGGCCATGAGTTTGACACATGTGTTCTACGTTATGTTGCACAGGACACAAATGCGAAACAATTTTGTTTTTTGCCCATATGTTGTAGCGTTTTCGTTTATGTTGTAGCGCTTTTGTAATTGTGTTTTAATTTGCTGAAGTGGTTTGAACCTCAGGGCCACCGTACATATGTGACCCATATCAGTCTGGACGGCTCAACTCTGATATTTTCACCCCCCAAAATCTGGACGTGAACAATGGCTGAAAATTATAATTATGTTCTTATTAAATATGTTCGTGTCACTAAAGCGCATTAGAGTCAAATCGCTGCTGGTTCCGACTATATATAAGCAAACTTTCCTACAGAAGTTGAAGGTAATACGCCACAAAAAGCCGTTTCTTTTGAATAAGTTGTGAATTTCTCCCTTGGCTTCATTCGTGATGTGACCTAGACACGATGCTGCTGAATAAACTTTAAAATCGATCCGTAGACGGCGGAATCCAGTATTACTTCCGTAAACAGTGCGCTGCTGAGTGACGTCAGTGCTCTTCTTCTGCGCATGCGGGGCGCTTTCGGAACGTCTGATTGCGGTCGGGTTTTATTAGTAGTATGGACGCAAAAATTACAAAATAAAAATAAATTAATTTACGCAACAACAACAACAAAAACTGAATTGAGTGTTAATTTCTCTGTAAACGTCACGTTGTAGACACGTGAGTCATACGTCATGCGGACAGAATAAAGTGTAAATAAAGTGTTGAGATCTTCTTCTTCTTCCCTCATCCTCGGCTGGGTCCGCTGCCATCCCCTCATCTCTGCCATGTTTAAAAATAACACCACTGACACGGCTCTAGACCAGCAGTCCCTCCTACCACCACCTCTGGCAGCCATCCTGCCTCCCGTACTGCTGACCCTGTCGCCATAGAAACTGCCACTGATTTCTCCCGGGCAGGTGTGCCGGGCAGAAGGTCACGTGACACGCCGCCAGGACAACAGGCTCCATCCGCAGCACCACATGGGGCTCTCAGCGCCTCCAAAACAACTCCTGGGTCCCATCGTTGGACTTTCGCTCTGCTTAGATGTAAAACTAGCTTAAACTAGCGATGTTTAGAGCAATGGATGACTGGAACTCACTGCCTAAAGCATTAAACTAAGTCCATGACTTAGTTTAAGAAACAACTGACTATATACTGTAAAAATACTTTAGTTTGACCCATTCAGACCGGATTTTTATCTACAGGTATTAGTTTTAATCAGCAAATTATTACCACCTTCATTGAAATAAAGATTTTCCAAGAAAGTTTGAGTTTATGCAAATAAAAAAAAATATTGTGAAATCACAAATAAGCTATAAAATGCTTTTTTGTTGTTGTTGCATGGTAACACTAAATAATTAGGCTAGTATATCCCAACTGCTGATGTCCACGGGGTTGGACATTCAACTTTCCTGCAAAAATCCTGCCATTTAATAATAAAAATAATAACTTAAAATTCTATCAATGGATATACTTAGAATTGCACCAAGAGCAATTTTATTAGGCTGCAATGCAGTAATATTTGTGTTTTTGATAGAAAGTAAACACTTTCTTCTCAATCTCTAGTTTCAGTGCAATTAAAGTTCACTTATATTGAAATTAAAACTTCAGTGTTATTGGCTATAAGAAACTAATCGGTAAGAAGTGTTCAAATTTATTGGTTTATACTCAGAAATATACATTATGTCCAATCCAGTGGACGTGGGGTTTGAAGGAGTTAATATTTGTGTATTAACATATTTTCCTATCTTAATCCAAAGCCTGTCTCTGTCTTTATAACTTCTAGAAAATTATTTTAATTCACATTTTGCTCATTTTTGTACTTCCATTTGGATTTCAGCAGCTTCTAATAAAGGTCTAAGTGCTTCTAGAAACCACCCAGCAGATTGTTGGCGTTACGTTAATGTTTTTTGGTGTCTGGACAAATAGCATTTTTAAAGACCTCCATTGCGTGGTTACCTAGCAACCCCAGTAGAGTCCAACCAGTTACCTAGCAACTAAGGCGGAGACCCAGCACCTTTGGTCAGCTGGTTTTACCGCTGTATGTGCTTTACAATGAATGCTGGGAAAGACAAATGTTTTTTTTGTTGTTGACCTGCCATTTAAAAACCACTTGTTGCATTCTTGTTGGTTGCGCAGGAGGCTCCACTTATGCTTTTCAAAGATGTACAATTCTGTTTGCAGCCATTTTCATGTGTGAGTGTAAATGTTGAGTTTGGGGGGTGATGCGTGGCCAGGAGCAGATTATTGGGATCTGAAGTGACAAGAGACACTAAAACAACTTATTCTGAAAGGAGCTCAAAACAGACTAAAATCTTATTATCTTAGAATCATTTTGTTCATCTTTTGCATGCCGACCTATTGTAACCTGTACAAGGAGACATAATTGGTCACCTTTTCTACTTTATCTGTAGTAGGCTATGACTTTTTTTCTGCCACTCATGTTTTTTATGTAAGTTGACCCCAGGAAGAAGCTGATGCTAACGGGGATCTCAATACACATCTCACATGTTGATTTTTTTCAAGCTGTCCCAGCAGGTGCTGAGCTTCGTAAAGTGCTTCTTTTCCCTCAAAATCTCAGATGAAAACTGACATCTTCTGGACCCAAGTTGGAAGTTGCGATTCTGAAAACTTGTCCCATCAAACATGCTAACCTCCCGAGCCGTCATCCTGCAGCGGCGCCCATCCCGCTCGTTTTCTCTTCCTTCCTTCCTTTCCTTCCCCTCCACCAACACCCCTCTCCTCCTGTTCTCTCCTCCCTTCTTGCTCCTGCTCTCCCAAGTGCGAGGTAATGATCGTTACCATGGCAACTAAAACCAGCTCACAGAGCGAGTTTGTTTTTAATCTGGCCCTCTCTCTCTCTCCGTAGTACTCCCCCCATCCCATCCCCGCCCCCGTCCTGTCAGCACGGACCGCCGCGTAATGATAATAAATGAAATAATAGTGACCCTCCGCCTCTTCATCACAGCTGTAATCTATCGCTCTTGGAGGTATCATCATCTTTTTTTCCCCCTGTGACATCACCGCCGCTGCCGCCGCTGAAGCCTCTGCTTCTGCTCGGGACAATGGTGTCAGGTCCATTCACGCTGGATTTGGATAATCTCATACGACTGTGGGGTGTGCGGTGCACCCACATCCCTGCTGCTGCTGCTGCTGCTGCTGCTGCATCCCTCCACCAAATATTACACATACACACAGGACATTCAGCTGGGAGCATTTTCTCTGACCTCAATCGATACGCAACACTCCAACCCTGCTGGTGTGGAGTCAAGAGATGGAGACCAGCATCTTCAACGCTTTTGCAACTTCCTCTAATAAACCTGCAGGAAACATTATTCTCAGAGTATCTTGCTTTTGTCTGCTGAAGAATAAGAGATGTTCAGCTTACTGAGAAAACCCTAAATGAATGAATACATAAGATGTTTATTGAGGTATGGACTCAACTTTCTTGAAGTAAATGAAATGCGACTCAAGCTGGCTCCAGCAACAATCAAAGGAAAAACTACAGTCATTTAAAATATACATTTTACAGGGCAGTGGAAACAAAAACAAGTTTTGATACGAACTCCTGTCTTTAAAACACTCTTAAGCCATGACCACTAAAGCAAGTATGTTTGTATTCCAACAGGAAATGACATCATCATGTTGAAAAAATTTACCAAACAATTAATACAACTGGTAATTAAAAATCCAAGTCAAAGATGTTAGAAAAAAAACACAAGAAATTAAAACAAAATTAAATTAAATTAGGAAAATAAAACTAAATGAAGAAATTAGATAAATAAATTAAGAAGTTAATGCTTCATCACTCCAAAACAACTTGATGCAAAAATGTTTATTTTATTTTTATTTTTTTGCACATCCTTGGTTGATGATTCTGTGTAGCTACTGCCACCTATTGGTTTGGTGGTGAAACTGTATTATAAAATAACACTGGAACTTTAAAACAAAACAAATATTAAAGCTGTTAACTTTTATAAAGATATGGTTTTTAGATGTCAAAATTATAACTATGTCCTGACACAAATAACTTGTGAAAGAAAATCCAGCTCCTTCCTGACAGCCGTCTGTAAAAGCTCCGCCAGAAACAACCAATCAGAGCCAGGGGGAGGGTCTTAGCGCTCTCAATCACTCTCATGTACAAGTTGCAGCTGTGCTAATGGTGGAGAAACAACCTAATATTCCAGTACGAGCCTGATTTTATTTCACAGATTATCCTTCTCATAATGTGAAAATTAGTTTACGTTATGAAGTGAAACCACGGTAACAATGTATTGTTTTTACAACTGGGAGGAGCTGATTAGTACCTCAAAAACTGAAAACAAAACCTTTTCTTCGTCTTCTTAAGTTTTATAACTTATTAAGAAATGCAAATGGAAATTTCTAAAACTAGTGACAAATTTCAAAATTAGAAAACAAGTCAAAACATTATGAAAAAAGTAGAAAAATTTAAACTAAATTCTTGAATTTTTATAGACAAAAAATGTAAATAATATTTTAAAATGATACAAAAAAACCCAAAAACAAACTACCAATAAAAATATTTATTTTTTAAAGCAATAATAAAATTCAAAAACAATTAATATTTGTAACTAAAACAAAATTCTCATGTCCTTCTGAATAAATAATCTTCTCATTTGTTTTTATCTCTATCTTCATTTGACCTTCATTTATACAGGTGACCTCATTTAAATAATAGATGTGATTTACTAGAAAGAGCTTTTTTGATCCAACAAAGAAATAAATTATAAACACAGCAGCAAAACAAGCAATAAAGAAATGTGACGCTATTAAATAAGCTTATGCTTAAAATATCTCAGATGTTGAGCAGCATCAGGACCTCCCACCACACAAAGGGGCAGTGCTGTGTGAAATCAACTTTACATCATGTTATAATGCTCCTCCCTCATAAAAAACAGACCTGAAGTGTTGCTTTGATTCTTTCATGCATGTTTGAGAAATCCTTTAATCTCCATGGCAAGCGTTCAGTTGTGTAAAATGCACGGGTGGACCGAGCTCCACCTTCGAGACGCAGCTCCTCCTAAGAGTTTGCAATTTCAAAGCCGACCACCTTCATGACTCCCTAACTCCTTCAGACTAGCCAGCAGCGATTAGCAAACACCTGGTGGATCTGTGTCTGCTGAGCTCATTATAGGAGCTACTTCTCAGGACCCCGCTGGTAAAAACGCTGTTAAAGAGTCAATGAAGGAGCCATGAGCTTTTAAAGAGACAGAGGCCCAATTTCAAGGCATTTAAATTACGATGTCAAACTTCCTTTAAGTCATATCTCATATATAATTTATAATGGTAACATTGCTGTTTTATGGCCGATCGCCAGTTACAGTTGTTGATTCCGATACCTTTTTTGTTTTTTGTCTGAAATGTTGCTAAAGTTGGTAACAGTGAGGTCACTATTCTTAGCTGCAAACGTGCAGACATGATCCGGTGGGCCGGTCTGTCAGTCAAACGTCTCTCACAGGAGAGCAGAAGAGGACAGTGGCTGATCTTTAGATCTTTGCTGAGGTAGATTAGATCACCAATCTCCCATATTAATAACATTACATAGCCGACAAATTGGCTATATAATGTTACTGTGTAACATTATATAAAACTGAAAAAAACTTAATTCTGCAGGCATTAAGAAAATGCTTTCATTGTCTTCAAATGCAGAAAATGCTGAATAGAAATATCATTTCCACCATTGTTTTTGGCGCCCCCTCTAGTGTATCGCCCCTTTGCGTCGCATTTAGTGCAAACCCACTTTTTGCGCCACTGAGCATCGTTGCAGACATTTAGCCTCCTCAGCAGCACGCCGCTTTACGGAGCAAACGACACATGGTAGCATCACTAATCACCAACAGCACAGCAAAACTCTGTCCCTCCTTCCGCCTCTCCAGCTTTCTAATCCCGCAGGACTTTGCTCTCCCCAGCCGCTGTACAACCAGCCCCCATCGCCTCCCCCCGTCCCGCAACAAACCGCTCTGTTGCTAGGAGACTGGAGGGGTTGAGTCTGCTGCCCCCACCCCCGCTGGCACTCTCTCACACACACACACACACACACACACACACACACACACACACATTGACGCTGCGAGGAGAGAGGAGCAGTCCTGCACACAGGCAGGTCAGGAAGAGGAGGAAGAGGAGGGGAAGCAGCTGGGTCACAAAGGCCCGCCGCCGCTGAGCGACGAGACCCACAAGAAATTGCGAGTGTGACGAGCCAAAGATCAGAAAGGCAGGAAATGAAGCTTTGAACCGAACTTTTTTTAAAGTCG
This sequence comes from Poeciliopsis prolifica, assembly GCF_027474105.1. Classification (NCBI taxonomy): domain Eukaryota; kingdom Metazoa; phylum Chordata; class Actinopteri; order Cyprinodontiformes; family Poeciliidae; genus Poeciliopsis; species Poeciliopsis prolifica. Next base: position 7,253,313 of record NW_026562398.1, read on the forward strand.
AGCAGCAGATAGATGGAGACTTCATTCTCATGAGAAGGTTGCACAATAAGTAGCTTAACAGTAGGGAGCTGTGTGTGTGTGTGTGTGTGTGTGTGTGTGTGTGTGTGTGTGTGTGTGTGTGTGTGTGTGTGTGTGTGTGTGTGTGCAGGTGTGTGTGCTCAGAGAGGAGGGGAGTAAAGATGGCTGTGTCAACAAACCTCATGACTCAGATTATCTCACTGCAGATGTGACAACAGGTCACCTCTTAAAGTCCCGTTTTCCAGCAGTAAATCTGTCAACCAGCTAATGAACACATAAATGGGACAGGCCTCGTTTCTCCTGGTTCTGATGAACGCTTCTGCCCACCGACAGCTTCCCTCCCTGCATGAAGCTTAAAACATCCTGGTTTTTTAAAGCAGCTGTATTCTTCAGACACATAGCACCTTTTTATAGCACAATGAAGTAAATATGTTACCTTCAGTTGTTATAAAATTGCTCTGTATATCAAATATGACTTAAAATACATTTGATTTTGTAACTTAACTGGTGTAAATTGGGTCTGTCTATTTAAAAACTCCTGCTCTTTCAGAGAGTCACCTCATTGCTCTTCTGTTAACCCTTTAACGTTTTCACCAGCGTTTCACTGAGAAGTAGCTTTGATAATGAGCTCAGCTGATGCTTGCTAATTGCTACTAGCTAGTCTGAAGGGGCCAAGTTAGGGAGTCGTGGGCAAAGGCTGCTCTGTGAGGCCGTGAGATTAGACTCTTAGAAACTGCAGCTCCAAGGAGGAGCTGCGTCTCGAAGGCAGAGTTAGGTCCGACCAGGGAGTAAGATTATGTAAAACTCAAAAAAGTCAATTTTACATGTTTTTCCCCTTTTAAGGTGACCTATTATGCTTCCTTGGTTTATGGGCTTTACAAAATATGGTTTTTGCGCAAAACCATTCTTAGATTTAATCTTTTTAATCTTGCCCACTTTGAGCTGACCACATCCCTCAACTCAACGTTTACACGCGCTCGTACAAACAGCTGCAAACACATGTACAAATATACAAATGTACTTCTTTAAAAAGCATTAGTAGGGCCTCCTGCACAACCAACTAGAATGCAGCAAGTGGTTTCTGAATGTTAAGTCAACAACAAAACACTTGTCCTTTTTGGCAGTCTTTATACAGCACATCCAGCTCACCAAATGTGCTGGAACTCAGCTTGGGTTGCTAGGTATCAGTCTGGGCTGTGCTGGGTTTGTAGGTAATGGAACAGTGCCTGCGCAGTGTGACTTAATAAATCAGGAGATTTTTGAAATGGCTTGTTTTTCAGACAACAAAAAATATTAACATTTTGCCAAATAAGCAGCAGGTTTTTTTAAAGTGTTTGGTCTGCTTTTTTAGAAGCAGTTGAGACCCAAAAGGAAGTTTAAAAATGTGCAAAATGGGAATTTTGCATAATATGTCCCCATTAAAATAATGTGTTGAGCAAATAAAAATAAAACAGTTCACATAAAACCTATTTTTGCATTTGCATTTAAGAAAAAAGCCAATATTATAGCCAATCACTGATTTTATCACCACTTGTCTAGAGCAGAATTAAATCACATTGCTTAATGTACACAGCACACAGGTGAGCACCTATTGGGCCACCCCTAGACCAGTCTGCCCTGGGTAGTGAGCCATAGTGACCACTTCAAAAATAGCCGGTGTGTGTTTGCTGTGTACAGTGCGTCATGACTGAAATCAGGGATGACAGAATGCGCACAGATTCATGTACATATGAAGCCACTCCCTCTCCTTCTCTTCACCATCATGCTCTGCACTCGGCTTCAGTTCATAAAGCCCCGTCATTAAATCCACATTAGGTGCACCGAGCTCGACCTCACTGTCCCACGTAAGAGAGTGTGTGTGAGTGTGTGTGTGTGTGTGTGTGTGTGTGTGTGTGTGTGTGTGTGTGTGTGTGTGTGTGTGTGTGTGCGTCTCTGTCTGCAGCTCCCACGATGAGGGATGTTTGATGGAGTGTATGACATCCCCAGTATCCCACTGGCCCCTGCAGACAGCCACTGTTTATGTTCCAGTCCCCGACTTTAAAAAAAGAAAACGGCACGTAAATGACTCTCCTCATACATCATCACATCCCAGAGTCCACCTCGGCATTTTCAGGCCATCATTACTCTGTCCCAGTTCGTTAAACGTTGGCCTCGCAGAGGTATTAAAAATGACAGTGGGAAGATTATTGTCGTCTTAAAAGGAGCGGGAGCGCGTGCACGAGGCAGCGCAACTCAATACTATCTCCCACACAGGGGGGGAGGCCCCCGGGCCAGTTAAAAATTGTGTTAATTTCTCCTCCTATGGGAAAGCAAAGAACGGTCTCTCCATGGCAACTGAGAGAGCGCTGAAGGGAGGAAACACAGAGCAGGCGATCGGCGACCCCCCTTCCCTGCACACACACACACACACACACACACACACACACACACACACACACACACACACACACACACACACACACTCAGTATGGATTTCATCACGCACCTACTGTAAGTCCGAGTTCACGTTCAACACGAACAAATCAAATAAACTTTCCAGATCAATCTGAGCTGAGCTCCTGCTCCAACATCAGAAAAGTTCTCTGGACAAAACCTGTGCTAGAACACCAAAACTTATTCAATTCAGACCATTAAAAATATCTTTTTCAAACTTTTTCCATTTTTAAAGTGAAGTATGAGTCAGCTGAAAAGCAAATAAATCAGTTGTCATAAATGGTCTTGTCAAATTTATATATCCAACCTGAAAAAAAAATCAACTGTCCCAGAGGAATTTTACCACTTTCTCTAATCTGCTAATGCGCTAGTAGCACAGCTAATTTTATATTTAGCGCGTTTGCAAACCATGAAAGTGTTTACAGCTTTGGCTTCCATGATAGGTCCTTAAACTTTGATTTACTCAGCTGTTTTGTAAACACGACTAAATGAAATAAACTTTCAATCTGCACTGAGTTCCAGCATCACTTCATCTTTAAGTCCTCCAGCGAGAGTCCAACTCATCCGAACGGGTTCAGCTCAGCAGGTCTGGACAAAATACCAAGACTTGTGACATTCAGACCATTAAAAAAATCATTTCCAAACTTTTTCCACCATTAATGTGACGTATGGTATGTATGAGTCAACTGAAAAACAAAGATTTCAGGCAGAAACAACATAACTAAAAAGAAAGTTTTGTTTTACATTTACAAAAATTTAAATGAAGTTGCTAAGAAAAAAAACAGTTTTGGCTAAAATCTTCAAAAACCTTTCAGGTAAATATATTATGATCTGAAAGTATCAAACTTTTATGCCACGATTTCCAAGACGTGTTTGGCACATCATGAAAAGAAGCCATGAGAAACATCTCTGACCACATCAGTGTCCACTTGCACAGTTTTTGTCCCATTTTTCCTCCATTTCACATTCTACTAATTCAATATTTTGGACATTTGCTATCAGACTGAATACAGAATTTGGCAACCAAACACACGTTAGCTACTATTACTGCTCTGCTTTCCACCAACATTGTTTCTGTTGGATGGTACAGAATATTTGTAATTGAATATGAAAAAAGTGAAAATGATTACCATAGTATGAATTTTTCCGAGTCTCAGAAGCGTTGAATTTTAACCGGCTGTGAATCCTTTTGAGAGCCACAGGAGCGTTTTGCCATGTGTTGCTCCTAATCAGCCCCGCCAGACCAAAAAGAAACAAAGTATAAAAAAAAATACAGGACAAAAGCGCCGGAGATCCACTGTGCAAAAAACAGCATTAATGCAAATGCTGCCGGCTAATAGGGCCAGTATTCTTTTGACTCTGCGGCCCTTCCATAAAAGACGGGCTCTCAGGGGAAATTCGGACTAATTAATCAGATAATAATGACGATGTTCCTCATCCCATCTGACGTGAGGCGCCAACGTTTAGGTGCCTAATTTCCAGGACAAAGATTGGGAACCGCCATTGTGATTTCTAAGCGAGGAGGGGACGTCCCAGGACAAACCTTTGTTTTCATAAGAAGATGCCAATTTGAATCCAGCACTTGGAAAACCTCTTTTTGTGGCAGAGCAGATAGATTTTTTTTTTCCAATTGTTAATTCTTAATCATAAGACAATTTATTTTAAATAAAAGATTTGCAAATGGGGGGCTTAGCTGAGTTCTATTTCTGATCTCAGGCTATTTGCTTTTCTCTCCAATCTATTTCTTGTCAATTTATTTATTAAAGGCCTCGAGAGCCAAAAAATCTATATATATATATAAAAAAAAAAGATCAGTAGAAGATTCAGCTGAACTCATTTAAACCAAAAGATGCTCAATTAACTGCAGATAGAAATCTTCAAATTTCACAGGAAATAAATCCGGTGCATCCCTGGTATTCACGGGGTTCGGGATCAATGTTCTTTTACAGCAGAAAAATTTCCTCCACAGTCCCTAACCTCTTTTAAAAACACTTTCGTTTGATTGTTTGATTAGTTCAAACACCAAATGTACTTTAATAGGCATCAGTACACACAGCGGAAATCACCCTCGCGTTGCCACAGAAGCTAAATCTCTGCAGTGTATTTACGGTTCTCTGATTGGCTGAAGAGCGTAGCTAAGGGATTCATTAGCCTCGCTCTTCAGCCAATCAGCGCCATGGACAATGACTGCCGCTCCTGGATTGGCTACTTTGCAAACGTCCGCCAATAGCATGTTAAATAGCATTCCGCCGCGCCTCGGTATTTTAGCTTCCAAAGCTACCTTCTCTATCGATTAGTTTTACTTATGACCTACCAATTAAATCCACAACTTTCCGTGAATAATTCGGAGTTACGTTCCGAAGAAAAACCTACGAATGCTGAACCGTAAATACACGCAGCCCATTGCCAAAAACTAGCCACTTTGCAAGCTAGCTAAGCTAGCAACTAGCTTACTTAGAGATTTCGGCCGTTTCATTGTATAAGTAACAGATCGGTGTTATAAATTATATAATACTGCGGTTTCAAAACCACATAAACTTTATGTTATTTTACAAGACAAAGAATTGAAGTTAACTCAGTTTTCTCTGGCTGTACAGAGTGATACAGTACTGCTCCCCTCCCCTACCTATTGCTGTCTTTCTGCTCAAAGTACATAAACACTTAATATGATGTAGAAACTAAAGGGCAGCCATCTGGACATCAAAATTAGCCACTTTTTTAATGATCAGAAGGTAAAATACTGAAAAATACGCTTTTCTCCCTGTTCTTTAAATGCATCAAAACTAAGCACTCCCTCTATTTTTAATCTATAAATACATTAACTAACAACACATGAACCAGTTCACTTTACCTCTTATTAACAAATAATGTCTGCTTTTGTTTTCATTGTGCTAACCGCACAATGTTGAAAATCTTGTTTACATTTTTGTGTAAATACAATAAAACCAAAATATATTTACTACACGTTATTATTACATCAGAGTTCCGTACCAGCTCATGTGAAGATCACTGTGAAAAAGAAATGTGGAAAAATACAAAATAAATTCTAAAAGCGAAAGTTACTGTCATAGCACTCATATAAAGTACTTAATTGCGGTGATATTTGTCTGACAGCAGGCGTTCAAAACCTTCATCTGGAGGCTGTCAGGAGTCTGAAAAGTTCAGGCCGTGTTCCTGCAGCGGCTGTGGGACAGATGCTGAGCAGACTGACGCCTTTAGCTCCCGTCACTATCCTTCGCAGGACTTGTCTGCATGAATTACTGCAGCTAAAAGCAGGGTTCCTTCAGCTTTCAATACAAAAGTCCTCACTTGTTTTAATTTTCTTCTGCTTTTTTTTTTTTGGTCAAATTCCAGCTCATTTGAGTACAACCTTATCTTTGGAGCTGCTTTAAATTTATTTGAGTCTTAAAGTCTAAAAAACTTAATGCTGAAATTGTCTTTTGACAATTTGAGGCATCTAGATCAACTTAGGTCAACTTTACCTAAAAATCTGCCTCTTACACTACATGCAACTTCTTTTAAGAACAGTTTGTGAATAAATATTAATGGGTAAAATGCTAATGATGCAGATTAAAGATAAAGCAGGTCAATTTATCAAAAATTAATGTCAGGAAATGAAGTCTGAACAAGCGAGACAGAATCAATGAATCAATAAAACTGATCAACGTATCAATCTGCCGCTATCAGTTTGTTAAACAAACGCATCAATGAAGGTAAACAAACACGTTTCTGTCCGTCAGCTGAGCGGCTGTCGGTCAGTCCTGCGTCAGGCCTCGTCACAATACAGGACGCGTTTCTTTATGTGAAGAAATGAAAAACATTTTACAGATTTCAGTTGACATGGCAACAGAAAGCAACAGGAAAATGCACATGGCGTTTAAGTGTTTCCTTTGAAACTGGCTGCACTCGGTGAAAGGCTTGCGTCTGAATGTGTGTGTGTGTCTGGTCCCCTCCTCCTCTGTAGCATCCCCTAATCAGGACATAATGAGAGCTAAACGAGGTTGCATCTCCACACCGAGGCCTGTGTGGATTCTCTGGAAAAAAAAAAAAAAAAACAGAGACGCCCAGAGAGAAAGAAAAAATAATATATTTGCAATGCGCTGAGGCCGTCCTGCCCTTTCTGTCCCGCCACACACTGAAGTCGCCCTTGTGTGTCTCAGCGACGCGCAGAAGAGACCCTCTCTGTCTTCACATCAGCCAGGATCCGTCCCTACCCCCACCCGGCCTCCTGTCATGTCCTGCCCCCATGCAGAAACTTGGCACACCCTGGAAGCAGCTGCAGCGGGGCTTCCAGAGAGCAGAGAGACGCCCCCGGCCCTGCAGCGCTGCGAGCAGCCACCGACCGCTGCGTCTCTGCGTGTGTGTGTGGGTCTGTCTGCACGTGTATGTCACTTTTCCACTGGCCCAGGACAGCCTATTTATAAAAGCCACAAACAGAAGCTGAAGCCGGAGTCGTGTTTTCCTGATGCACGAACATGCAAGTAAATTGGTTGATTTGTGGCCTCTGAGTCATCATTAGGAGCAGCTTGTGTTGGCTGATATTTTGTTTGTTGTTTAAATTTCCCAAGTGGAGCTGAGTCAGGGGGAGGCTTCCCCCCCGATGCCTTATGATATTAGCTGCAAAACATGTGCACTGCTCTCAGTAAACAGCAGAAAACGTTGTATTTTGAGAGGACTGAGCCTTTCTCAGCCCGCCATAATCTGACCCAGCAACGATAACTCCCCTCTGCTGTCGTCAACCAGGCTTTAAAGCTGCAGTAACTTTTGTAATGTAATATTTTATATATATTTGCTTAAACTGTCACAATGGCATGACAGTATGGTGTGAGACAAATCATCTCTGAAAAAAACTCAAGCCTCTCTGCTTTCTCACAGTGCTAATTAGAAACAACCAATCAGAGCCAGGAGGCGGGTCTTAGTGCCATCAATCACCCCTTGCTATGTCTAGTTAGCATAACCACCAATGAATTTCTGTCATTGTAAGTTGTTTTTCCACCATTAGCACATTGAGTACATGAGTGATTGATAGCGCTAAGACCCGCCTCCTTGCTCTGATTGGTTGATTTTGTTTGAAGCATTCGTTCCAATCGTAGGTCAGGGAGGAGTTGGAGTAAATCAATCATTTCACAGATTATCTGTCTCATACTATACTGTCAAGACATTAATAAATATGTACAATATATGTGTTATATGTATATTTTATGTATTTGATGGAATATTTATAAATATTATATTTGTCAAAATACAGATGTGTAGTTTCCTTTATATAAAAGATACCTGCTGCAGATTTCAAAGAAAAACTAACACTGATTTTTAAAACATATGTCTTAAATATCAGTCAGAAATTATTTTAGTAATTAACTTTATTTGCTCTTAATTTAACCTCATTTTGAGGAATTATGTACCTAATTTCTGGCAAGAACTCAAGCTTGTTTCCATTTACCATTTAAATACCATTTTGTTTAGTTTATTGCTTTAATTAATTAATTATACCAAGTATTTAAATTAAGGTAAGTCTGCTTAAGTATTTATTTTATTGATTATGAGCTCAGCTTTAACGCCTCAGTCATGATTTTTATCATCTATTCTCATTAGAGATGAGCCGATGAGTCTTTGCCAAGCTGATTTCTGGCCTCTAATCGGGCCAGTTTTGTTCTAAGGACGACAGATTACAAGATTTTCTATCGTGTAAACATTTTATCTTCCGTTCCAAGAAAAAAAAAGAATATTTGTCATAAAGTATTATCCGTGTTCTAGATGAAGTACCTTCTAAGATGTTTCTGCAACTTTTTCACATGTTTTAGTAATATTTATTAGATCACACAACAAATGTTTTGAGGACGGTGATTTGGTCAGATGAGAGCACAAATGATCTCCACGGCGGTGGCAGCATCATACTTTCTTAGTATGATGCAAGTGTAACTTCAGAGTGGGAGAATCTGCCAGAAGGACAAATTTTAGCCCTATTATAATAATATATTAATCTATATTATAATACTAATCTGGGTTTTCTGGTAATCTGTGAAGATTACCTAACCTCAAAGGTCAGCAAAGGTACAACATTATACATTATTTTTTACTATATTGTGAAAATAATAAAACGTTTTTGGCAACAGGTCCAGAGAACAAACAGCACATAAAAACTGCATTTAATCCTATTTTTGAAAGATTCTGGCATCTATTTCTCCTCTATTGTGATCAGCAGTGGAGAAAATAGTAAAAGTAACCATCCAGACACTACATTTACTTTTTGGTGCAATAATAAACAGTACAAACTCCCTAAGTGAGACCAAAACTGAACTTTTTTTGGCCTATGATCTAGTAAAGCATCTCGATTTAAGGCACATAGTGGTGGCAGCATCATGCTGTGGGGAGGTTTTTCTTCAGCAGGGACAGGGAAGCTGATTATAATTGATGGAAAGATGGACTGAGCTAATTACAAATCAATACTGGAAGAAAATCTGCTCAGAATTTATTAAATGACTTTGATCAATAGATATCATGAGTAAAATGGTCCAGTCAAAGTCTCAAAACAAAAAACAAATCTGATTGAGCTTGAGCTGTTAGTTTCTTATTTCTTACTTTTGCTTCAGACTTTATTGTTTTCAAGTTCTTGATCACTTCAATATCGATAATGTATTTCTAAATTATAGCACCTCAAAATCTGTAATTTCAAAATAAAATAAAAATCACAAAAACAATCTTAAAATCCTGATCAGTGTGAATTTTTTTTAATGTTATTTAATTTTAAGAAGCGCTTAACAAAATTCAGCTATGTAATAATATTTTTACAGTTTGTTAAAATACATTCAACTCTTTAAGAACATCCAGAATCTTGATTTGGCACAAAATAAAAATGTCCAAATCTTTTTTTGTTATATCTAAAAAGAATGAAACACTTTAAAATAAAACCCAGAATCTTTTCTTTTACTTTGCAGCTACTTTGTGTCGCTTAACTACTAAATCGGGATAAAATCCGTTAAAGTTTGTGTCCAAAGACGCATTGATTTTTTTTTTTTTTATCCATCAATGCGATTGGTCCCTGGTTTATGTCAGGCAGGACTTTAGATCAGGAAAGACAAAAACACAACAACAAAAAGCTAATCATCAACACGTTTGAGGCGCCATCTGCACCTGCACACCTGCCCACGGGGAAACACAATATCCTGCAGAGATTAGAGGAGTTTAGCGAAGGCGGTTGGCCCAAATCTCAATCGTCCATTCACACAGGTAAAACACCTGTGGAGGGGATCAGCGCCACCGAGCTCGAATCAAACGGCTCTGCCTCTAATCCGGGCCGGTATCGGGTCCGGTTTGTTAACGCAACACGACGGCTGGGTCCCCGAAGGCGCCCATATTTAAAATGGTGGTTGTCTGTCGGATGGCACAGCGGCGGCGCCCCTCTCACCCCGAACCGCCGGCTGACACTCCGTCAAGAACATGTTTATCTTTCTGGTGATTTAACCCTTCACGCTCCGCGCAGCCGCACAGCGGGACGGATGTGACCCGACAGGAGCATCGCCACCTCTCACCGAGTCTGAGCACCAACTGTGGGCGTGGGTCGCTCTCAGTCCCGAGCGGAGCCTTTTGTTCCCCCTCCCCGCTATCCCCGCTCTCCATTCACGTGGTCACCAATTTACGCGCAGGAACCCTTTAATAAAAAAAAACATGTCGGGACGCGTTTCATGATGTCGGAATGTGGCCCAGATAAGAAAATGCGGCAGGCCGTCCTGGGTTGCACACAGGTGTTGCCAGAGCAACGAGTTGCCGAGCCGAGCCGCATCCTGCCCAGGACAATGAGGAGCGGGGTGACAAGGCAGCATCCTCTAAAAAAAAACGTCTCATGCGTGACAGTTTCCGGATCACACCGTGGCTTTTTCATTTCGCAGATAATTGAGAATAAGAAGCGCGAGCTCCGGGTTTGGACGGGACAGCGCGTCACCGGGTGAAAGCCAGACGTTCAAAGCGAGATGTTCACAGTCCATAAAGTGGCGTTGCAGCCCGTGTAGACGCTTGGAGTGCACCCTGGCAGACCCACCGACATGCCGCTGCATCCACGTGCGCGCGCACCACACCGGGCTGCACGAGACATCAGCAAAAATAAACATTTATAATTAAATAATCAATTGTCTCCCTCTCTGAAGCCTGCTGCTGACAGGACTTCAACCTCGCTGGCGCTCATGATGGCCTACCTTTCTCTCTTTTTTTTTTTTTTTTTTTTTTTTGCAATTGCCATCGCCAGGAGGCACCGGCGTTGCTATGGCAGCAAGGGATGAGAGTGGAGAGAGTGCGGGGCTGTTCTGGTTGGGATACGGACAAAGTGGCGATTCATCAGGACCACAAAAGCATCACAAGTTGTCGTTTTTATTCCCCTTTATCGGGTGCGTGGGCGCAGCCCGCATCATGACAACTACTTACAGCGGGACAGTTCGTGACACACGCACACACATATACACACATACACATACACACGCACACACATGCAACGCAAACATGCACACAAAAAAAAATACAGTTTACCGTTGACTTGACCGGGACGTAAAGGACGGGCTTCCCCGGCGCTCCCTTCTTGTTGTGCTCCCCCAGAACGTTGGTTCCGACCTGGAAGCCTTTGGACTTCACCCAAAATTTGAATTTGGCGTTGATGTGGCTGTTGTCCACGTACACCCCGTCCGGCTCGTCGTTCTGCAACAGTGTTTGCATGATTTTGTTGTATTTTCGCCGGGTGACGGTCTTTGTCTTGCCGGAGTCCCCGTAAGTTCGGAGACACCAGTCCTGAAATTCTCGGAACATCTCAGCCTCCAGCACGACCGGACTCCGGCTCCTCTTGGGCGCATCCACGCACGCCTTTTTCGTTGCCATCGCTCCCTCTCTCCTCTCTCTCTTTCTCTCTCTCTCTCTCCGTCTGAGCCCGATCAGGCAGCCCAGGCTAATAAAGAGCTGACTTCTTCTGGCTTTTTTTTTTTTTATCCCCCTCCCTCCCCCCCAACACCCGCGGCTGTCCCGAACCCAGAAGCCTCCCTTCAGGTTCTGGGACGCTTCGTGGTGAAAAGTGACCCGGAGAAGCGGAACACCTGTTTGCAGAGGAGCCGAGCTGTCCCGAACCGCAGCGGTTAAAAAAAAAAATGTCACTTCCTCATATCATCCGCTGAGGAGCAGAGAGAGAAGAGGAGGGGGGGGGGGGCTGTCCTACACGCAGAGCGGGTTTCTCCCACCTGTGCGTAAAAAGGCTCCACACACACAAGGGTGGGCTGTGAAGAAGAAGAGAGAGAGAAAAAAAAGAGACCACAGTCCTCTCGCTAAACAACAAAGAACAGAGACAAAAGCGTGGAAACAACCGTCGCTTTCAGTTCCTATCGACCTACTTTCTAACAGCCAACACTATTTTCGGATGCGGCTCGCTCAGCCCTCAGAAAAGCGCCGAAGATGCTCACGCCGTTGCTCCTGCGGGCTCCAGGCTGCAGCCACGTATCCGACCAACATGCGCCACCTGGGACCGTCTCTGCTCCTCACACCTGTTTGAATGGGATCTGCGCTGCGCTGCGCTGAGCTGCGCTGCTGGCGGATCCCCGTAACACGCAGGGAAGCGCACGCAGACCTCGACTATTGGCTAATTCGCAGGAAAAGGCAGCGTTATGTGGGCGCGGAGGAAAATGTCCGATTTCGAGACAGGGGCAGGTGGGAGAAATCATCCGGTGAAAAACGCTCATTTCTGAAAGTGTGGCAGAAGTCATGGTGACATTCACACCACGGTAACTTTATACACATTTTGACATGTTACAACCTCAAACTTCATGTATTTTCACAGGGTTTTATGTGATCCACCAACTCTGAAAACGACACACAGTTTTAATTTAGCCGCCTTCTGCTGGGCTACATGTCAGCCCTGCACACTTAGAGATAAATTATTTTTCAGTTCTTCCTCTCAGAACAAGTCGAGCTCAGTTAGATGCAGCGGACCTTCCGTCCAGAGGACCAGGACATTTCCTGCTGGCCTGGGTGCAGCTATGTTCACTCTGCAGCCTGAACTGACCCAAATCCAGGTTTTTGTCCTTATGCGTTCTGCACCTGGTCTTTTCATGACAATCTGAAAAACACAGGTAAGATTTATACAGCCCACCTGGACATGTGGTATTAAATCTGATACTTGATTGATCTTTTCAAATGTGACCTGTGTCTGGAGAGGTCAAATTCATCCGACCTGAAAACGTCACTTTTCTGCATCCAGACACACAAAGCAGGAATAAAAACAACGACCAATAACAATGGACAATAACGGCAACAACTGTAAAATCACAAGATGAGCTCCATTGTTAGCATTCAGGTTTACAACCGGCTTCCTGCTTGTGATGGTTTTGCATGTGGGAAACTTTTAGGTTGTTTGCAGTTGGTGTTAGGAGATCACATACAAGTCTCATCTATTTGGAAATCCAGAACAAACAAACAAACAAAACAGGATTTCACAAAAACTCGGACCTGAGCATTATCGGCCTAGTTGAAGCACAATTTACTTTGGTGGTTTGCATTAAGTCTGAAGGGGATGAGATCGTTTATGAACTGGACCAGACCTTAAAGGGTTTCTGGGTCACCATTCCAGGACTCCCAATTGGAGACCGCAAACATTTTTTTGTTTTGTTTTTTGGATGTTTTGCAAACCTTTCACTTCATATAAAAGTCATAAGCCGATATCAAAAGTCATATTCCAGTCTTATGACAAAATCAACTTTTTAAAGCTTGACATCATGTTGTAATCATAAACATACCTGGATTGTTGCCTCAGAAATCCTTAAGTCTCCGTTGACCTCCTTTTCCACACAGATCCTCTAGACTAGCGGCAGCAGCAATGAGCAAAGACCTGGTGGATTTGCACATCTGCTGAGCTCATCGTATGAACTATTTATCAGTCCAACGCTCCTCAGAACTGGTGTAAACAGCTTAGTGGAGACACGTTGAGATGATTGCTCAGGTGGAGTGTCAGAAAGAGTAGGAGGGTTTTAAAGAGACAATTAAAAACTGTCAAAGAGACAATTAAAAACTGTCAAACAGCAAAATCAAATTTCTTTTATGGTATTGATATGCAGCATTTTTATAAAACCTGACAGTAACATAGTTATTTTATTGTGCTATAAAATGGCGCTATGTGCTTGGAAAACACTTTATACTGACCCGTTTATGTTTGGGGATTTTTCTGAATGTAAACAATATTCAAGTATTTTACAGTTATGAAGTTATAGTAGTTTTCTGTGGAAGCAACATGGAGCTGTGTTAAAGAGAGCCATATTAAACCTACCATACATCAGTTCATACGTGCTGATATTTATGTCTGCAAATGTAATGTAATTTGCATTAACAGAACATTTTTTTGTAGTTGATAGGGCACCAACACTGGCTCCAGCCCAGGGCCCCAAATCCTTGTAAATCCGCCCCTGTTTATAGATATTGGTTTTTAAATTGTGCAAGATTCTCAACTAAAATTCATTCTGGACTTTGACTGGGCCATTCAAACACACACACACACACACACACACACACACACACACACACACACACACACACACACACACACACACACACACACACACACACACACACACACACACATATATATCCAAGTCATTCCACTATAAAACTGACTGAATGTCTGAAATCTTAACTAACTGATTTTATTGCCCAACTATCTTTCCATCATCTCTGATTGAGATTCCCTGCTCCTAAAACTGAAGGAAAGCATCCCTTAGCATGAGTCTGCCACCACCATGTCTCGCTTATATTGGATACAATTTTGAAAACCATTTTCATTTTCTGTTTGTTCTTTAATTCTACACATTTGTGTTGGTCTGTCATATAAAATTCCTGTAAATTACCTGATAAACGGTAAAATGTGTGAGATTTAAAATATTTCTATGGGACAGTTGTTATAAATCAGAGTGTTGAGCCTCATGATCAACAATGAGGAGTTTAAACCCTGATTTATGAATAAAAACCAGCATGTCTGAGTCGTGAATTATCACCTGTGGAGCTTGTGTCCCAGTCAGAAAGACGAACCAGAGCAGCGTCGTGTATTTTCTGTTTGTCTCACGTGTTACAGGCTTCGCCAGCCGCTGAGGTGTTTTGGTTTTGCTTCAGTGTGTGCAGATGTTTGAGGAAGAAGCAGCTCACTTAGAATATCTCATTTTGCTCCCTGTGTGTGTGTGTGTGTGTGTGTGTGTGTGTGTGTGTGTGTGTGTGTGTGTGTGTGTGTGTGTGTGTGTGTGTGTGTGTGTGTGTGTGTGTGTGTGTGTGTGTGAGCATCATGGGCCCATGCTGGTGGTGGTGACTGCTGCTGTTTCCATGACAGCAGAGCAGCAGTGTCTCCGGCCGTGCAGAGGGTGAGTGGGATGCCCCATCCTCATCGCTCCATCCTGACTCAGACGGCCGCGCGCTGGGCCAAGAAGCCCCACCTCGACTGGGTGATCAGTCGCTCTCCACGGCGTCAGCTGCAAGAAGCACGGCGCTCCAACCTGTTTTTGTGTCTGTCCGACAGACGGATTACACGCGGAAGGGAGCGGAGTGAAGAACGAAGGCCTTTCCATGCTATTTCATTTGATTTCATCATTTGGTTCCATGTTGTCTCTTCATTCAGGACTGGCCTGCGTACAAGCTGAACTACAGACCCCCCAAGCTGCACTGCTGCTCCTGCTTTAATCTCAAAAGAGTAGCTTCAAGACCCAAATATTCAAGATTTCCTGCTTCACATGCAAAAACACTAAAAACACAAAATCTTACATAGTATTTTTGGCCTAGATTGTAGTTCAAATATCTGGTTATGCTTGAAATAAAACCAAACTAACTTACAAGTAACTTTTCAGTGAGATGGAGCAGCTTGTTTCAAAGCAGCAGCATTTTGAAAAATCAACTTTTTTCAGCTTTGTATCATGTTATGATGTCATTCCCTCATCACAAACATACCTGGAGTGTTGCCTTGATTTTTTCATGCATGTTTGAGAAATCCTTTAATCTCCATGACGACCATTCAACTGGGCAAAACAACTGGGTGGACCTAGCTCCGCCTTCGAGGCGCAGCTCCTCCTCAGAGCTGCAGTTTCTAAGTTTCTAAGCCTTCTCCACACAGAAATCCTTCAGACTAGCCAGCAGCAATTAGCAAATACTTGTGGAGCTCACTATTTGAGCTACTTCTTAGTGTAATGCTAGAAAAACATGCAGTGTTGTGATGGAGTTTCAGAAAGAGCAGGAAGGTTTAAAGAGACAGAGGCCCAATTTCAAGGCGTTAAATTATGAAGTAAAATATTTTTAAAGTCACAATTTAGAATTTTTATAATAACTGAATGTAACATAGTTACTTGATCATGCTATAAAATAGCACTATGTGCCTAGAAGCGCATACTAATGGCCCCTTAGTTCAATAACTTCTTAATATTGATGAAAGAGTGGTTATAAGTGCACTAATCTCTCAATGAAACAACACATTTTCAATATTCAAAGTTTTTGCATGTGAAGCAAAATTTTAGCAGAAGAATCCTGAACATCTGGGTTATAATAATGAAAAATGTGTTTCTCCAAAAGCAGATTATTTCACTTATAACTAGTACTTACATAACATTGTCGATAAATTGTTGACTTAAAGGAAGTTCCTGTACCTTGCTGATAAGTTATCTGTATGTTGGTTGGTTGTCTTATTTTAAGTGTACTAAGACATCAAACTAAGAAACTAGACCAAAATGCTTGGTAAGATTTTATGTTTTGCAGTGCAGGACACAGATTCTGCTTCTCAAAGGACTACTTCCCCAAAAAGTGTTGCAAGAACTTCCTTGTCGCAACTTTTTGAGGAATTTTGAGGTCAAGACATCTGTGAATTTCGTAATACAGAGTCCGCAACTGTAAAGCTTAAAAACACAACTTTGTTTTTTGCAAAGCGAGGCCATTTGAGTGAGATTTGAAATATTGCAAGGTAGTTATTGGGTCTCTAGAAAACAATCTGTCTTAAGTCTGATCATTTTCTGTCTCTGAAAGTACAAACACTGTAGCAGACATTCAGATTCCTGTGTTGCTTTAATGAATTAAAATTAATCAGTTACTTTTTAAAGAGAGGTTTTATGTCTCCAGTTTATTTGTGTTTTCTATATCTGTTAGTTTGCAGATGTACGTGTTTATTTCAGTGTGTCTAATGTGAAAAACGCTCTCAGATTTAAAATCTGAGAGACTCTGCTGAAGCGCCTGAGTTTTTTGTCACCTGAAAACACGAAGCGAAGCTACAAATAACATTGTGGTTTCACAGGTTTATTGACCCGGTTTGGGTTAACATGGCACCGTTGGGTTGATGTTGTCCAAACTAAATGAAATGAACTGCTTCAAAACACAGTTTGATTATTTGTGTCAAATTTTATTGCACAACTGTTTCATGTGAATGTCATGAACTACAAGTCTGGTTATTGGATTGCGACACAAAAAGTACAGAACTAACAAACATCACTGATGATCAATAAAGTTATGAAGGTAGAGTGCAGGGCCGTATCTAGCTTTGTGATGCTGTTAGGGGCCCCCGAGTTTATCAAACTGCAAGGAAGAGATTCCTAACCCTTTAGTTTGGTTACAAAAATGCCACAATATTTTACAAGCAAAACAGGCTAAAGCTAAAAGTACTCATTTTGAAGTGAATTAAATTGATAAAAACAACTGTAATACAAGTTAAATAGCAACATGTTTTTCTTGCTGACCTCTTGATATGTGCATTAAAATTTTATGTCAATAAAATGTTAATTTTATTCTAATAAAATTATTTTTTTTTTAAAAACTATGCAATATCAGCATCCGGACAGCTAATGCTAGTTAGCATGGCCATTGATGACGGCAGATAAATGGTTTTCCTGTAATGCTAAGTTGTTTCTCCACCATTAGCACATTGACTGGTGCGTTCACAAGGATGATTGACAGCGCTAAGCCCCTCCTCCCGACTCTGACTGGTTGCTTTTGGTCTGGTGTATCACTTCAGCTGGCAAGAGCGGCTCAGTGGAGAAGCTGGAGTTGTTTGCATATTATCTGTCTTATAACAAACTGTTATGGCATAGATTCAGCAAACGTGTAAAAAATGTGTTTTTTTTTTCCAAATAAAAGTTAAAAACTGTAGCTTTAAAGCAGAAATCGTCGCCGCCATCCGTGCTCCTCAGCTGTCAGTCCTGTGGACAGAAGGGGTCATGCCTCCTCGCTCCTAATGAGCCAAAGATGCCGTAATTATGCTCACAATCTCCCGCTGAGCGCTCTCCGATCCCCATGAGGTGAACTACTTCTGTCCTGGAGAGACAGTCTCACACTGAGACCCCATATGAAAGAATCTAATCCTGTGCTCCAAACAAACAAGCAGAAATGTGTGTGTTTACACTCAGCTGGAGCAAGTGGATCATTCTGAGTCGTCTCTGTAAAATTAGCCTGTTTCCAAAACACCGTGAACATTTTCAGTCAATCTTTCACGCAGAAATACTTAAAATAATACAAACAAGGAGACACTTTTATGGGCAATTTAGTGTCTATCGCCACCAAACTCAACACTAATGTTTTTAATTCTGGGAGGAAATCAAACCCCTAAAACAATAATTCCTGAATTGATAACTGATGAAGGCCACAAACTGAAAATGTATTGGTTGTGAATCATGTTGGTTTCATGTAGCTTGGAAATTGGGCTTTAATCCTGATAAAACCTGATCTAGTTTTGCCTGAAGTATAATATGAATGGAGGATGGCAGAGGAGATGAACCAGTCATTTGGGGATCAAAAGTGCAACATTTTCAGTGTCAAACAAACCAATCCCTGTTCCCATCCTCGCCTGTGGGGGCGCTGCACCAAAAACGATTGAAGGAAATGACACAAAAACCTCTGAGGAGAACCAGCAACCTCCTTCTTCATAAAATGTAAACAAAAATAGTGTGGGGTCAAATTTTAGCAGCATGATTTCTTTTTTTCGTCGGTAAAAGACAACAACCCATTTCTACTGGCAGCGCTTGTTTTGATTGTATTTACCCAGAATGCCCTGCACTATAATCCACTTCCTGCTTTTGGAGCGGGATCCGATCCAATTGCGTAGAAATATGCATTCAGACCGAAGAAGACGTCACTTTATCAGAGTTAAATCCACATTTTTCCCCTAGCAAACCGACAATTAAACTAGAGTTTGGTGAAATGGATAAACAGGGCTGGTGAGTACAAGTGCAAATGTTTTAGTTCTGTCTTTAATGGCCTTCTGATTAACTAATGACCTGTCCAGGGTGTAAGATGGATACCAGTCTCCTTTGACCCTATCATAGTAATAATACAAAACTGCATGGAGCCACATTTCTCTGAAAGAGAACTGTGGTGAATTACAGAGAGACTAATCTTATTATGTGCTTTCCAGACTCATACCGACATTTTGCAGCATTATTGAGTAACTATGTTACTTTTTATAACAACTCCAGTTGTTACAAAAAATGCTTTACATATAAAATATTACTTAAAAGAAATTTTACTTAGTGGTTTATCAACTTAAAATTGGGCCTCTATCTCTTTTAAAACTCTCGCTAGTTCTAAAACTCTTCCTTCAAGAGGTCAATGCAAAGTTGCTCCTCCATTAACAGCGTTTTACCAGCGTTGCACTGACAAACATATGCTACAATGAGCTCAACTGATGTGCTGTTCAACCAGCTGTTTGCTAAGTGCTACT
This sequence comes from Poeciliopsis prolifica, assembly GCF_027474105.1. Classification (NCBI taxonomy): domain Eukaryota; kingdom Metazoa; phylum Chordata; class Actinopteri; order Cyprinodontiformes; family Poeciliidae; genus Poeciliopsis; species Poeciliopsis prolifica. The sequence continues at coordinate 7,272,454 of NW_026562398.1, forward strand.
GGCTAGTCTGAAGGAGCTGAGTGGGGAGCTGCAGCTATGAGGAGTCGCTGCGCCTCAAAGGTGGAGCTAGGTCCACCCAGGCGTTCTGCACAGCTGGCTCGGTGCCAGCTGTGCAGATTAAAGGATTTCTCAATCATGCATGAAAGAAAAACTTCAGGTATGTTTTTGAGGAAAGAATAATAATAATAACAATGCATTTTATTCGACAGCATCTTTTGAAACACCCAAAGACACTTTACGACATTAAAAACACAAATTAAAATGTTAAAAAAATGTCTACAGACACAAAACCACAAAATAAAAAAATTAAAAAATGAAAATGAGAAAACTGACAAGAAAATCAATATAACAGAATCAATATAACATTATGACACGATGTAAAACTGAAATAAGTAAATTTTACTTAACACTGCTCCTTTAAATCTCCTGACAGGGTGCTGGTCTGTGAGGTCTTCAGGCTACTGCTCTCTTTTCTCTTGACTTCCTCTTCTTCTACTGGGTAAGTAAATAAACTCTATTCATACAGCACCTTTCACAGGCTATAATATACAAAGTGGATTACAGAAAAATACAATTAAAAATCACAAAGGTTAAAAACATTAAATCAAATATTAATAACAGCATAAAATCCAGTTTGAATAAATGATTATTTTTGCCTCCTTTCTAAAAGAAACATGGCAGCGCAAAGATGGAAGTTTCCAAGTTCATGGAGGATTAATTCCCTCTTGCCTTAAAATGTGTTGGTGGAACCATTAACACCTTTTGACTGGAAGATCTCCAGAGGGTCAGAGATGGAGGCAGAACCTTGACCCTGCACGGCTCGAAAAGAAAAGAGTCAAATTTAAAATTAATTCTGACATATAAAGGGAGTAAAACTGGAGAAATGTGTCTCCTAAGTGTGTTTGGCTTCGCAGCGGCTTTCTGAACTGAATGGAGACGGTCAAAATCTTTTTTATTCAAACACTTAAAAAAAGTTTTTATGGTAGTCGAGACAAAGCAGGAATAATAATCTTAGAAATTTGTCTTCCTGGGGTTAATTTTCTTTGTTTCACAATAGATTGTTACTTCATCTATGACAATTAAAAATGAAAGACCTTTAACAAATATATTTTCTATTTAACTGCAGAATTGCCTGAATAAATGACCATTTTCCTTAAAACAAAATGAAAAACCACCCATTGGGTCAAAGACTGCTAATCAGAGATTTTTGTTGGAGGGAAAAAAGAAACAATTATAATTTTATGTGGCAAAATCAAACTGATGACAACTTCTTTTCAAAAAGTGAGTCTGAAAAATAAAAGCTCTTCAAGTGAAATGAACCTTGACATTTTCAGGGAAACATTTTCTTTATAATTTTAATGGTTGGAAATACATTTAAGCAAAAAAAGGAGAATAAAATCAAAAGGAATAAGAAGATAAAAAAAAGAGTTTAAAAAAAACAAAAAGAAGAAAAGGTTGTTCAACTTTAGCTTTAATAACATAAAGCTACATAATTTTTAAAGTTTAATCAGTAATACTTTTAGAACAAATTTATGTTAGATCATGATTTCTTGATTAATGTCAAATTGTCACAAAGACATTTTGAATAATGTCAGCTTTTTACTAAAAGTGTCATGATTTACTGAATATTCATGACATGTTAAGTTATGTTTATGACGGAGTCAAATAGTGTTACCCATTTATTGAATGCATAATAGAGACATTTAATAATTTAATCCATATTTAATATTGACTCCATTAATATAAAATTCAATTATAATCATTATTTCTTTAAGTTTCACCAAAACAAAACAAATAAAACAAAAACAAAACTAGCATCAATATGATATTTTATATCATATCCAGCTATAATCCTTTATTTGACCATTTGAATAGTTTTATGTTTGGACATCATCTAAGTTCAAAATTCTAATTATTCCATTTCTATAGCACAGAGTAACTATGATTGATTTTAAACTCTGATTCTTCCCTGATTTTTTTAGTCTTAAACAAGTTTTGAATGTTTTTATGTAATTGTTTATCTTTGGCTTTGTAAAGAACTAGAACTATTTGTAGTTTCACTGTGTGAATGAACTTTAACAATTTAGATTTTACCAATAGTGTGTTGGCGTTTTGTAAATATTCCACCTGTCGGATTATTTTTATTGTTATTATAGTTTTGTAATTATTGCCCCTGAGTTCTGCCCTCTTTAATTGACCTGATTATCTGGTAATATGAGGTAATTTACATGGTCAAAATGAGGTTTTTTGTTTTTTATTTTTCGGGGGGATTGGACACCAAAACTGACTGCTGCAGCCCAGGGCCCTTATTCTTCTAAATTCGGCCCTGGGCTTCTTTGATGTTAAGGGACAGGAGTAACATGGATAATAAAACATAAACATTTTTTACATAAAAACTTCCATGGAGAGACAGAAATTCTGAGATTTTACATTAAAATCATCAGTTTTAAAATTCAGCCCCAGTAGCGTAGAGAGCTCAGACGCACTTTTCAGGTTTTAGTGAAGCCTCCTGAGCTGCTGCCTTCCCATCAGCCTCTCATGCAGACCATAAAACTCAGCTGCAGTCATCGAGTCCGCTGCATGAAGCAGCTTTGCTAAATCTGTCAGACATTCGCTCTTTAAACCTTGAAATATTCAAGTTCTCCCAAGGTGATCGCAGACTTCCCCTGCAACTCATTCACAAATTCAGGAGTAAAACCTTCTGGGTGTAAAACTTTCCGTAACTTATGATCTTTGTTGTGTCAGAATGGGGTTTCACCCCTGCACAACCTTTACCACAATCAGGCGCTCTCTGGTTTAGTATAAGCTGCAGAAATGTTGCTGCTGCTCAGGTTTCTGCTCCATAGCAACAGTGCTGCAAGCTTCTGAGACCTGCGGTATTTATAGATCGCCTTTGTGATAAAACGGTGTATAAACTCAAATTTCATCCTGAGAAATGAAATCACTGAAGTCTAATTAGTGGAATATATTGAGTTCGTGTCACTTCAGCTTGTTGTTCAGTGGAAAGTCACAACAAGACGTTGAGACGAGCTTCTCCAGGTTAGACACTGTTACTTTTATTTTAAAGCCACAACATTCAGAAGAATCAGATTCGGGATGAAAGCTGCTGTCGCTCTCGTTCCTTCATGAAGTTTGTTGAAAAACGTTTAAATGTAGGCTTCAACTTGCTGACAGAATAAGTCAAAATGTCCTCAAGATCTTCTTTTATCGTGATGTCATCTGTTTTTTTAGTCCTTCCTGCTGCAACGCTAAAACAAAACATCAATAAAAGATTTAAAGTGAACTTAACTGTTTGCTCACCTTAAAAAAGTAGTGTGAACCTTTGGATTAAAAGAAATGCTAGATAAATTTAAAAAGTTAATTACGTCCAATGCATTGCGGCAGCAGCAGCGTCCATTAATGAAACCATTTTCTTTATTTGTCACAAAAATGAGCTTTAAGATGTTTAAGGACTCCAAACAGTCGCTTAATCAAACAGTGCAGAGTAACTAGTTACATTTACTCAGGTACATCTACTCCAGTAACTTCTTTTGAGAAAATTTACCTTTGCTAGTATTTTTTACCACACTGTAAATTTTCCTATTCCTTGTGTATTTTTATTATAAAGTATTTTTACTTTTACTTTAGTAAAATTTCTGGATTTTCTTCCCACTCAATAAAAAAATCAAAAGTTCACCAGACACACACCTGCAGTTTTTGTTAAAGTTTCATTCATTTTTTATTGAAAGAAGCTGATTTGGAAACATTTTCTTTTGCCCGATTTTATTATTTTTTGTTTAGCAAAAGTTATTGACTTCTAAATAAAGTAACATACTTTATTCAGTATGAATAAATTAATGGAGTTATTCATTTATTCCATATCTGACAGATTTGATTCGGTAAATTTATGGGCAGCACAGAAAGCAACACTAAATCTTTGTGATGCAAAAGAAAATTATCAGTATTTTGCATATACTGAGGAGTGATATCATTAGGACATATTGAACACTAGACAAAATACTAATGAGCTGTTTATTCAGTAAAACACCTTTAAACTCAGAAACTTGGTTAATTTGTTTAACTGATTTGAGCTATAAAAGTAAAAAATACTACAAGAAAAAAACTAAAATTTTGAGATTAAATTTGTACATTTTGTAGAAAAAAACAAGAACATTTCTGAGCTTGAAAAGTTGAACATTTATTTATTAATCTCAGGAATTTCCCAGAAACAAATATGGTTGTAAAGGTCAAAATTTTGCAAACCCCCTCATTTTCTGGGAACTTTTTTTCTACAAAATTAAAAATTGTAAGGTTTTTCTAGCAAATTTTCTATTTTTAAACCACAAGACATTTCCATTTTTTTTCTAGAACTTTTTTTTACATTAATCTAAAATTTTTTTGATTTATTTCATGCATATCTTTGACTTTTGTAACCCAGTAATTTACTTGTTTTTGCTAAAAAATAAAAATGAAAAAAATGCACATTTTATCTAAAAATTTCTCAGTTTTTGTGGCTGAAATTTGCTCCTTTTTTGAAGACTCCGCCTAAATAAAGTGACTGTTATTATTTTTCTAGAAATAATATTTCATCACAGAGCATATTTACTGCTCTGTGATGTTAAAATAACAAACCACCTGTAAACAGGAAGGCGAGGTAAACCCAGGCTGTGAGACTGAGGAGCAGCGATGGCCAATCAGCCTCGGTCAGGTTCGCTCTGCTCGGCCCGGTTCGTCCATCAGCTTGAGGAAGAGAACTATTTGATTTACACCGCCCCCTATTGGAGAACCGGGTAAGTGCAGCTCTTTTTTGTTTTAAATAACATTATAACTCAAATACCAGTCATTGTTGCCAAAAGTGTTTTTTGTTGTTGTTGTTGTTTGTGTTTTTTTTTCTTCTGTTTTTTTTTGTTTTTGTTTCGCCACTTTTGGCAACAAAAAACAAAACACTGGCCATTATTTTAGGAAGGTAACTTAAATTTTTTTGTAAAACGATCTGTTTTTTTATACCTTGCACAGTCAAATTTACTATTTTTTAATTATTAGGAATTTGTTTGATCAAAATTTGATAAATCTGCAATTACATGATCAATTACATAATCAATAAAATCAATTAAAATATTAATAAAATACTACATTCAAAGATTAACTCAAACTATGATCAGTTTGTTTTAAATACTGCACAGTAAAATCTACTTTTTTATTATTTATAAGGAATTTTTCTAATGTTTCTGCAGTTACAAACAAAATCAATTAAAATGTTAATAAAATAAATTCAAAAATTAAATCAATCTATTAAATTCTACATATATCAATTAGTATTAGGAATCTACTTACATGATGGTCAGATTTTAGTTTCACTCGGAAACTAGTGTGAAATTTGACATAATGACACATTGATTTCTCTGTGACGCTTTAATGAAACTGCTTTATTAACTGTTTTGTTTTTGTTTTTTTGCAGCTCTTCTTGACGATGATGAGGCCTGAGTATGAAGATTGTAATTAAAAGCCCAACTGGAACAAAAACCAAAATCTTTCTGTCTGCTTCCCTCCTTATGTGCCGCCTCTTTCTGCTCATGCTGGCTGCATGTTTATCGGCAGTGACTCCCCTTCCTGTCAGCCGCCACCGGCGGAAGCGGCCAGAAGTTCTGCGTTCGGGCGTTCTGGAGCGGCGCGACGTTCTGGAGCGGCGCGGCGTTCTGGAGCGGCGCGGCGTTCTGGAGCGGCGCGGCGTTCTGCGGCGGGACGTGAACGCGCAGTGACAGCCGTGCGGCTCCGCCGGGCAGGGGCGCTGGGCTGCGGGGTCAAGGGCCCGGGGTGGCTGCAGGCCATCGGGACCTCGCCGCCGAGACGACGAAACGGGCACGGTCGCCATGGAAACAGATGCGGCCCAGGATAATCATGGCAACTGGTAACTAAGTAACAGGAAGCAGAGGAATATGGAGGGAGATCATAGATTTTTACGCCTGTGTGTGTCTCTGGAGGGTGATCAGTGGTTAATTATGAAGGACGGGACACAATAGGAAAGGGGGGGGGGGGGGGGCAGGAAACGCATCACTTCCTCCTCTTTAAGCCTGTCAGATTGGCATGGGAGCTGATGCTAGCTGGAGATCGTGGGCCCCACCCTTCCGTTCCCATCACTTTGTTGAGGGGGTGGATAAGCTCTCATGATGCAAAGCAAAGAGAGGATAATGTAACTACGGAAGGAGGACATGATCAATACTTTGGTGTCATCACCAGCTGCAAAAACGCAAAATATTACCAAGCAATTTTGGTCCAGTTCCTAGTAAAAATATCACACTTGAAGTAAGACAAAATGAACTTACAAGTAACTTTTCAGCAAGATATGAGCTTGTTTTAAGTCAATAATTCCTGAATATTGATTTTGAAAAGTGCTAGTTCCGATGGCAGATTATTTTACTTCTAATATGGGAGAATGTCTTGTTATAAGTAAAATAATCTTCCAGGGGAACTTGTTTTTTTTATAAATATTAAGAAATTATTGATTTAAAGTAAGCTATATATATAATATTTATATATATTATATATATATATATATATATATATAATATATATATATATATATATATATATATATATACACACAGAGCTGTAAATTTTCTTGAACGTTAACTTTGTTTTACTTCACATTCAGAGAAAAGTTAGGATAATGTCAAATATGGAAGGAGGACACAATCAATACTTTTATGACGACTAAAATAATTTCTCAATATTAATTTCAAAACATGCAAGTTACATAAGCAGATTATTTCAACACTAAAATGGGAAAATGGCTTGTTATTAGTAAAATAATCTTCCAGTAGAACTAGTACTTTTAAATTAATATTTAGACATTTTTTACTTAAAATAAGCTCCAATGTTTTGTGGTAAAGTTACTTCTTATTTCATATGAGAGGATAATGTAATCTACGGAAGGAGGACACAATCAATATTTCTGTGATAACTCCAAATGAAATATCAACACAATAAAGCTTCACAGTTTAACTGATCAGCAACTTTAAAATCTACTTCTAATATAATTTTATGGAAACCTTGGTGTAAAATATCTAAAAAACAAAGTTATCTCGGCTACACTGCAAAAACACAAAATATTTTTGGCCTAGTTTCTGTTGTAAATATTTTAGTATATTTAAAATGTGACAAAAATAACTTCCAAGTAACTTTTCAGCGTGAAATAGCATCTTGTTTTAAGTAATAATTTCTTAATATTGATGAAAAAGTATGAGTTTTTCTGGCAGATTGACTTAAAACACTTTTCCAAATTATAAGTGAAAAAATCTGAATGGAACTAGTAATTTACTAATTTATATTAATGAGTTATTTACTTAAAACCTCATATCTTCCTGAAAAGTTACTTGGAAGTTAGTTCTGTCTTATTTGACTTAAGATATCTTGTAGATACTAGAAGAAAATGACTTGGTAAGATTTTGTGTTTTTGCAGTGCAAAACTTGTTGCCTCATGTAGAAGTCAGAAAAAGAGACGAATCCATAAACAGAGCATCAAATTTCTCTCACAGCATGCCATTCGGCAGCATATGGTGCTCGAAAGGGCTTTGAGAATATTTAGTCAATTTGCCATTAAAGCTGATTATTGTTTCTGTCATTATGTAATTATCTAGAGAAGAAGAAGAACAGCAGCAGGTATTTGGAAGCGTAAAATCCTGCGAAAAGCATTCAGCATTTCTTCTCTTTTTGCTTTTTTGTCATACATTGAAAAAAATTTATATCAGACTAAAATAACCCAAATTTATGGAAAACAGAACATTTTGTTTTTAAAATATGTTCTAATGAGAGAAAATAAGCAATTCAATCCAACATGGCACCTTTCCGAAAGTTTAACTGGCTTACATACATCAATACCTCCTTTTTACATTTTTGGAGACATTTATCACATATTTTAGCTTAATGAACAGAAAATCCATCAATCACTGCACTAAATCAGCCAAAAACAAATGTAAGAAAGATATTTGTTTGTTTTTTGCATCTCTTAATGCATAAATGGAGGCTCATTTTTTTCTTTTTAGTCTCTTCAGAATGAAATTTAAGCAACAGGAATACATATGTTTATTATAGATCTGAATCTGTGATTTTGATATTTTTGTTTGTGTGAGCAGAATCACCATGGAAAAAATACAGAATGCATAGATTTGCTCATGATAATGTAAATGTGTAAATATGCACAACTTTTGTCTCACATCCATTTGTTCCTAGAAATCAAGCAGAAGTTATTTCAGTTTACGTGTTTCTGCTGCCCCCGTGTGGCCAGCAAAGGAATGAGCTGACATTTTTTTGTCTCTTGGCTAAATAACAGATTATTGCTGTTGTTTGACTATATAACTTTACAAATAAAATAAATTGAACACATCTTGTGGGATTGGTGCTAATTGTTGAGGCAGCTGTTAATGACAGTAACTGGGATGGAGTTTGAGGTGCAGCAGTTTAATTGAAGCAGTGGAAGTGCTGGTACTTCTCCTTCTGCTTTTGGGGACTTGTTAGTGGGAGGAAAAGCTGCCAGGGCCCCAAAGGAAACATGGCGGCATCACACAAAGAAATTTATTGCATGTACGACCCCCCTCTTGACCTCACCACCTCTGATAAGTACTTTATCTGCGACACAACATCTGTTCCGTAAAGTGACAGGCGTGAAAAACTGGCTCCAAAGTTGCCAGATCCTGCACTTCAGGTTGAGTCTGTGAACCAACCGCTAACCATCCAGCTCAACGGTGGATTGAGGCAATTACTAACAGATTGCCTCAATCAACCACCGGCTCCATCTCAGATGTGTTTGAATCCATCAGTGCCGCCCCGGCTCTTCTGCTGGTTTGCTCCCTGCAATACCGCCGGGTCTTGTGAGCTGTTAAAGGCTCAATGTGGAGAGACATAATCACTCCCTGCTGCCTAAAAGCTCAGCAGCTCTTTGTCAAGCCTCCGGATCGGCTGTGACACGCTTAAAGCGGGTCTCCTGTGGCTGCACTGACATGCACTGTGCTGTGGATGTGTGACACATCTGATTGCACTGGTCAGGCCCGGTCCTTTAAGCCTGAGCCCGTCAATTCTCATGCTGACCTCCTTTCAAGACAACATTGTTACGGCCGTTGTAGACAGGAAAACGAAAGGAGGAGAAAATTCCTGCCAAAAAAATCTAAAAAATTTTCAAGACAAGACTTTAAAATTAGTGCAACAGGGTTTTATGTTAACAATGTTATAGGCGTGGAGTTTGTCAAAATATTTGTTTTAATCTTTGAATTTATTTTGTTAAGTAAAGAAGTTGTTTCGCCAGATACTGTGGTAGATATTATATATTCATTGTTATTTATGTTAAAAATTAGATTAGCTTGTTTCAGTTTTGGTTAAAACTTGTTTTTCAAGTAAAAGTAAAAAGTACAGTGTAGTAAAAATACTCCTAAAAGTATTTTTTTTTTTTCAAGTAAATGTAGTAGAGTAAATAACTAGTTGTCATCCAAGTCTGTTTGTAAGCTATATGTTTTTATAATCTGGTAATGTTTGCTGTAAGGAAATGTTGATATGCAACTCCAATTCCTGTTTCATTATCTCTTATTTAAAAAGAACTGCCTTAAATAATGCATACAGCAGTTTCAACAAGGTGTGTGGAAAAAACATATGGGAGCATGCTTTTGTGCAAAGCAGACCTTGTTATGAAAACTTGCTATAGAATTACTGTTTGCCTACTTTCATGTCAAACCAGTTTTCTCATTGTCCTTCATGGTGCTTCACCTGCTGCTCACTGAAGAGTTTCACTTTGTTGAAGTTAAAATATTTAACTTTATTTTAAAATATATTAACTTTATTTCTGTAAAGTTAAAATATGGTTAGAGCCAAATATTGCAGTAGATAAGCAGCTTATGAAATAGTAAGGAAGTTGAAAAGCCAAAGCGGGAACCCGAAATGCAGAAGTGAATTTTAGAGTGCCCACCTTTTCCATTCTTTACAGTAACCGACTCCGTCAAGGCAGGAAATGGCAGGTTTCCTTTCTCCATGCATATAAACTCTGCTTGCAGAGAAAGTGGTATTGGTAACCTTAACTGGAGAAAACAGTAGAAATCTGTGTGGAAAACATGAATCTGTGTCTGAAAGAAGAATTCAGAGGGACAGAAATGTTTTCAGATGGAATAAACTCCTTCTGCTTTGTTCATGTAGGGCAGGGGTGTCAAACTCAAATACACAGTGGGCCAAAACTTTAAATTGAACAAAGTCGCGGGCCAAGGTTGAACAAATGAATCTTTTAATATGGACCCAAACAAGTTCTAATATAACAATAAATATTGAACAAGCAAGGCTTATCTAACTTAAAAGTGCAGGTGTGCAAAATTGAGTTGCTAATAATAATAAAACATATTATTATATTAAATAAAATGTAATAAATAAAATATATTTAATATATAAAATAAAATATTAAATATGTTAAATAAAATTGAAATAAAAATTGAATGCCTCCTTTCTGACGTAAATGTCAAAATTAGCTCCGTACACAGGCTAATAAATTTGAAAATAAATCATTAAATAAACTATGAATAAACCATTCAGGACTTGGCATAACAAGAAGACCAGAGACATTGAGTCTGCAGCTTTTAATCTCAGAACCATCTTCAGTTTTCACGTCACACAGATACAGACCAGAGTCTTCAGTCCTCAGTCTGGACACCTGGAGTCTGATTCGTCCTTCTCTGAGGACGTCTTTGTCGCTCTGGACTCGTCCTGAAAACTCCTGAGACTCTGGAATCTCAACACCTTCATGAACCTGATACAGAACTAGTTCTTTGTGAGGAGCCAAAAAACTGTGGTAGATGAACAGTTCCCTCCAGGTTCCCTGAGTCTTGGTGGTGAAGGTCCACTCCAGAGTGATGTTCTGCTTCTCCTCTGCCTGATAGCTGCTCTGTGTCACCTACAAATGTTGCTGCTGAGGAGACAGAGAGGGAAAGAGAGGAGCAGACACACTGAGAACTGGAACATGGGAGTCTTCCAGCTCCATCTAGAGAGCTTTCTGTCACAAAGACAAGATGGAGACTGACCACAGAGACATGAGCTGAGGATGAGGAGCAGCAGGATGCTGGAGATCATCTTCATACTGAGAGAGGAAGAGGAGGAGAGGCAGCAGAACATCAGGAACATCATCACTAACAATAAGGAACAACTGGACTCATAGCAACTCAGGCTGACCTTTGACCTCAGTTTCTCCATATGGAAACTCTTGAAATTTCTGATTGAAATCTGTTTTAAATATGCTATAGCAAAAAATGTTATATATAAAGTTACTATATATATATATATATATATATATATATATATATATTTATATATAACTACTTATCAAACTACGATGTTTTTGATGCATACCTTTTTGAACCATCCCCAGTTGAGAAGGATGTTTTTGACAATGATGTTTTTGATTGCTATGCTTCTGATCTTGATTGCAAGTTCTGGAGTGCAAGTTCTGGTTTAAAGAAGACAACCAACGAAGAGAGTTCCAACAAAGACAGCCGTGGTCAGATTGATGTGATGTGGTTGGGACTGATTTTGCTCATCTTCTGAAAGATCAAACTTCTGTGGCTGCAGAAGTTTGTTTTAAAATGGAAAGATTTGATTTGAAGAAATCATTTAAAGAAAGTCACCATGATTATAGCATTGTCCTTGAGAATGATGTCCCCATTCTCTCAATACAACCAACGTCCTCGGCTGGGGACGTTGAAACCACAGATATCGAGAACCCAGTGAGCAAAAATGAAGAAAGTGACAGTTACCATTTCTGCACATTTTCAAACCCTGCCAAAAATGATTGGATCAACGCCAGTTTGCAAGCCATATTGAATTTAAATTTGACCAGAAAGTGCCTTTTTCAGAATCCCCAGAAGTTTTTAGAATCAGCATCAGCGACACCATTATGCGCCAACGTCATCTACACAGCAGTTTACAATCCGGGAAAACATTTTTCCCCACTGCAGAAAGTGTAAGCTAGATTTGATCGGCCTTTTGAACAGCAGCCCTCTTGTGCTTCTGCCTGCAATGGATTATAAAAACATCTCTTCTCTGTTAAGGTGCTGGTTGGATAAATGTAGGGAAGTTCACTGTTCGGCCTGCTAGTCAGTTTTCAAGAGGAAACACTTCCTAAGTAAATATGAAGTAATAGTCCTCTTCCTGCATCGGTCGGTCAGGTGTTGGAGTCCGACCGTGATTCCAAATCCAGCAATTGACGTACCGGGAAAAAAACGGAAATGAGAAATACCAACTTTCATCCATAATCTGCCGTGATCCTGAGCTCTTACACTTTTATACCTACCTGATCCGTGGACGAGAAATCTTTAAGGATGATGACAACCGAGTTATAACTGCAAGTGGCAACTGGCAGGACGACGTTAATAAAAATGGATTCGTCTTCATGTACGAGAAGCAAACATTAAGTGCACCATCTTTCCCTGCTCCCCCTCTCCAGGCCAGTTATTTAAGGGAGCCACAATCAGTAAAGGACGTTTGTGAAAATACAACAGAAACTGTTGTTGAGGCAGGAGAAACTGTCATGAACGAGCTGGAAAATGAATTTAACCACCAAAAAATTACATGTATATGGGAATATATATATAGGAACATTTGTAGATTGGTGCCACTGTTGTTTATTTTGTGTTTAATTTTCATTCTTGTCGTTATTTTTTGCTTTTGAGATTTATGTATGTTTTTTTATTTTTTCTCGTCTCAGTTTCTGGAGTTACTTTTGTGTCAGCAGCATCATGCCGAGCATCGCATGCTTAGCTTTAAATTTAATTTAAACATATTTACCAGTAGTAATTAAATTTCTTGTTTCGGTTTAAAAATACTTTATTGATCGCAAAGAAAATTTTATGTTCATCAAGATTCTTCAAAGAGCCATTGAAAACAAAACAATTGGATGAAGAGGATGGACAATTTTCTTGATCCTATGAAGAATCCTTCTCTGCATGATCATCTCCAGAAGTTTCCCAGAACAGAACCAGAACAGAACCAGTCTTCTTTACAAGTCTGTTGAGCATTTTTAGGTCCCTGGCTCTGGTGCTGCTCCAGTCCATCTGTGGTCCAGATGAACACCGAGGTGTTTATATCCCTCAACCACGTCCATTTCTTCTCCCATGATGGAAACAGGTTTGATCTAATCCTGATCCCCCTGAAATCAATAATCATCTCTTTTATTTGTTTCAGGTTCTTTCTCAAGATTCCTCCATCAGTCCAAAAAGATTAAGTCTGTCTTTATGTCTGGATTAAATGGTTGGTTATAAGCTACCTTCAGACGACATTTGTTTTGAGTTATATTGATAAACTGAATTAAATAAATGTATCTAATAAAGTGGCCAGCAATTGTGTAGAAAAATAAAATGGACAGGGATCCAAAACATCAGTCCTTTAGTACACAGAGAAGGTGTTATTATCCTGCGTAACTCATTTAATAATATTCTTTTCTGTTTCATTAACATAACTTGTTTCCTGTTGCCTATAGGAAGTTAATCATTGTCCTCTTTGTTCTCATTGTTTTAATTCTCATTGTTCTTAATCATTGTTCACCAATTTTTTCAATAATTTCTTCCTGTTTAAAGAGTATTAAGTTTCATTTATCTGTTTTCTGAGCATGATTTTGACTGTATTCCTGTCCTGGTTAATGAAATGCCATAGGGATCTATAGAACTTCCTTTATATTTAGGTTTTTCAGTTCCTTTTTGTTTGGGGTTTCCAATCAAAGCTTTTAAGTAACTTAACTTGAGGTAGATATTTTTCTCTCATTTTGTCTTGTATTCTTTTGGTTGACCTCCTGACAAAACACATAATCCACCGAAAGAAATCACAACAAATATCAACAGTTTTTAGTATTGACATAAAAACACTCACTGTGGTTGACATGGAGTCTTCAAACATTTCTAACTAGTACAACAAGACTAAAAGGTGTTGTTGAAGAAAGTGAACACTTCAGTCTCTCTTTACTTTCTAGTGACCCTTACTTCTTGGAGGATGGGCAAGACAAACAAAGCCTGACCTGACCTCTAACCCAGTGAACTGCAGTCCACTGTGAACTGCAGTCCACTGTGAGCTGCAGTCCACTGTGGATGTTGAAATAAAAGGGATTAAAAAGAACGTCGAGTGACATATAGTTGTTTCTCATTTAGTCCAACATGTGTTCACCTGCAATTATTAACTCCAGGGTGTCTTCTGTTTTTCATAGTACTACAATACTATCAGGACAAAAAATACTCTATATGTCAAAGAAAGTATTGTCCGTCAAACAAGTAAAAGTATTTTTGTTTAAGATTTGTTAATTATTTTTAATTTTATTAATAAAAGATGACTTGATCAGGGTTCCTAGGAACTTCTAATTTCCAATCCATAACTTTGTTTCCCTGAGGTGTAAATATTATGTGACACAAAAGTCTATGCTTCTTCTCACTATTGGACAAAGACATCTTCTACACACGGTGATGAGGACAGCAAAGACGGCAAGAATCTCCAAAATTTTATGTTACAGTATAGTGTACTTTGGGGATCATTGCACTTTATTTCCTTGCCAACCAGTTGTTTGAATCAAATGAGGGGAAGAAAGAGTTGTACTGTAACAAACCAAAATGAGAGGGTTTGTTAAACTTTACCCTGAACACATGTTTTGGTCCAATAAGTTGAAGTTTAAACTTTTCAGCGATAAATGCAGAAGGTTGGTTGGTTGGTTGCCAAACAGAAGTACCTCAATACCCATTTCTTTATCAGCATCCATGGGAAGTTTGTTAGGCTTTCTTTACAGAATACTGTCTGGAAACTGCCAGGATTTTCAGGTATTGATTGACTAAAAAGTCCAAAGTTTAGTCTAGAAATCCCCTGATTTGATATTAATAATATCCAGAATTCAGCATGAATTCGACATGCTGTTGTGGACTGTAGACCCTGGAGTGGGTCACATCTGATAAGGGTGCTTTGTTGAAAACCAAAAAACTATAGTTGTTCGCACTTCCAACAAGTTTTTGCTAACTGTTGGAATGCTACCCACTTTTAGCAACAACATTTTAGTTTTCCTACAGTTCAAATACGTTCAAACACCAAAGTACTATTTGCACAGCATTTGTACATCACTATGTTTAGCTTATTTATAGACAAACTGTCAAAAGAGCAAGTAAATAATCTGGCAAATTTAACTAGGTTTTTTTTTTATTTGGGCCACCTAATTGAACCCACTCAGAAAGTTGAAAACCTTCAATTTCCTGCTGTATTTTGATACTTTCCAATTGCCTCGGAAGTCAGAACTTGGCGTAAAATGACGTCACACCCTAGTCAATGGTTGAGAAGTAGGAAATACAATACGACGACATCTATGTAGTCGTTGTATGTAGTACCTCTAACTAACATTGTTTTAAGCTGTACTTTCCAAATGTATAGCAAACGCACCTTAAAGTGCAGGTCCTACATGTAACATTAATATTACACTCTTACAAGTGTGGCTTGTAAAATGATCATGTTTTCACCAGTTTGCTATTCTTGATGTGAGGAGCAGCCATCTTAGATCTTAAAGTCAGTGTTAGAAAAATGATCAGACTATCAGACTTATCGGCTTTCTCGCCAGACAACATATGAGACCCACCATTTCTGACTGGGAACTTAAGATAATCTGACTTCCGAACAAATATGTTACACTATAAATTTATCTCAGAAGTTGCAGCTCTAACTTGACAATTCACACGCAATAAAAGAATCCAACTTGCTAGTTTAAACTCCACCAAGAGAAATCCAACAGCACAAGTGACATGGTAGAGGGTGTTAGCACGTTTTTTTTAATTTTCCCAACCTGGTGCTCTGTAATATTGAATTTCTCTACAAATGTGCCATACACTTGATACGAACATAAAAATACCAACATTCAATGACAAACAAACCATTTCCCGCTTTTTTTATTATGATGATGATGATTTCTTATAACTCCCTCATGTGTCGGTCTTGCATTGTTCTGGACATGTAATGGCGTCTTGTGTGCTGTAACCATATCACAAAATGGCGCCGACAGAAAGGAAAGTAATAACGGCCGAAATTTTAAACCACGAAAACCGGAAACGTGTAGCAGCCGTGTTGTTAATAGTTAGAGTGGTTTATCTCCACTGGCATAAATCATTTAGATACACTATGTATTATCATGTCAAGTTCATTGTACATGGAATTAATAATGTATATGGCACACAATGGTACAAGCGGCAGTCACCAGATTTTGTTTTGGAAGTATGTAAATAATCAATGACATAATTTAGGTTTCCAATGTTAGCTTTTAGTAGTGTTTGTGCTATTAGGGCTTCTTTTGGATAAGCTTTGGTCGTAAAACACATGCATTATGAATAACGTCTAAAGCAAACAGATAGGAAAAGCTAACACATTGTTTATCACAAATGAGATTATGTGCTAGCATAACACGCTAGCACTTTCGTAGCCACAAATTAGCATCACTGCGCCGCATATCGGGTAAGGATGAAAGTGTGTAAGGTTGAAATTAATTTACGTAGTTTACCAATAAACCAACCGATTTTGCTTTTTCAGTTCGAAAGTCAAAAGTTTGATGAAGTAATATCTAGGTAAAACACTATTTTCGACAGAAGTAGCTTAAAAAACTAAATCATTATTATGCTAATAGTTAAACGGACGAGGTAACTATTGTCAATTAGTTACTGTTTTCCCTTATTCGGCATTTGTGTGAAGACTATTACAAAGTAATTAAAAAGGTGTGGTCTATGGAAAGTGCCTTTTTTTATACTAACACTCTATTGGGTCATCTAAAGGACTATGCCGGGGTGACAAACCCGCCAGCAGGCGGTGTACTGAATCCACTTTAGGACGGAGTAAAGGGAGGAGGACCGCCTTGTACCGATAGGGAAGCGGCTGTGGTAAGTCTGCAACCGTACAACCACAATGCAATAATAAAACAATCCGTTTTTGTTTCATTTTCGTGCGGAATAGTTTTATCTTTTTACCCTCCAGTGAGTGCCTGTTTTTTTGTTCTGGCTTTTTGTGAACCCGGTTGTCTGTAGGCAGCACCAACAAAGACCGACCGGCGAAACCAGCAGTGAAAGCCGCGAAAGGTTTGAAATATTTGGAGTAACTACAAGTCAGTCCTATTTTCTTTACTAAGGCAAGTTAATGGGAAAAGTCGCGTCAGCTTGCGCGTCAATAACAAAGCTGCCTGGTTGTAAAATGTGTCCCTGTCTACAGCGCAATAGTTTATGAAAAGATAAATATCTCTTTCTTTACACGGAAACACAGTGTTAATGATCGATCCACTGCGAAATGTGTCGCTCTTGCAAATGTTTTAACTGAACCAGAAGGGACAACATTCAATACATGTAGTTGTCACTGTTGCGCTATTTGTTTTCTTTGTGTCTTGTTGTTAAAGCAGGCGGATCTTAAACTAAAGGGGACCCCAAAACTCGTGTTTTTGTGGTAGTAAAAGTTGCGTGTCGTGAAGAAGTTCGCGGCAAGAAAGATAACGCGAGATTTCATTCATGCTTTCCATACATTGAGGAGATGGCAGGGGGCTGCAAGGGGGCTTATCCCGCAGCATCATGACTCGTGTCCCGCAGGATTCCGATAAAACATTCTGCGGTTTTCTTCTGTGCATAAGCTGGAAGATCTAGATACGACTAAACCGCAATACCAAATAGAAACATTTTAATTTGATTGAAGAAAGCTCAGCTTTCATCCTGTGGTCATTCAGACAAAAGGAGATTAGGCAACGGCCTTGTCCCACCCACCAACCCCCTCCTCAGACATCAGTCATGGAGAGAGCAGAGCCAACACCAGCCAAGCCTGCGTGTGACTACTTGTAGCAACCATGTGTGATAAAAATGCCAAAAGCACACTTTTTCTCTTTACTTATGTTTGTTTTTTATGTTTATCTTAACTAAAAATATTGCAGTACTAGTCTTTTCTCATAGTAAATGGAAGCAAGGTAGCTAAAAAAAGTAAATTCAAGCAAATCCAAAAGAAGGCAATACTAATGTCAACATTATTTTTGTTTCTTTGCGAGTGACAGAGCCTGTTATTAGATAGAATAAAGTCTTGTGTTGGACACTTGAAACTTAATAACATAAAAGCAGACATAAAAAACTATGGGTACCACTAATGAAACTGCACTATTTCCAGATGCTTTGTTTTGTTTCAACATACTAAGGTGCAACAAATTCAGTGTGTGTTAACCCCCCGGTGGCCCAGGAATGTTTTTGCCCTAATATTTCTAGTCACATCACAACCTTAAGACCCTTAATTAAGCCAATTATTGCAGTTCTGTGACAACCTTGCCTGAATGCTACCTATCAATGAATTAAATGTGTACGTTTATTTCTTATTCTTTTTAAAGAGACGCACAACATGGCAGCTTCTCCGGTTGTGACCCCCATCTCCACCCGTGATAAGTCGAGCCGTTTCTATGTGGTGTCGTGGATCAACAGGCTGCTCAAAACAGACTTCAAAAATGTGCAAGAGATGGGAACAGGTGATTAATTACAGCATATGAACTGGTCATTTCATGCTCATCATATTCATTTAGCCTACTTTTATCACATAGAGAAGGCATGGACAACTCTGGTCCTTGAGATCAGGCACTCTGGACACGTTAAATGTTACTAATAATAACTGCATCATTAGCAGGAATTTGGTTCTGAGAAGATAATTCAGTGACTTGAATCAGGTGTTGGAGCATCTGCGACTTACCTTATCAGGGCATTTCTATCAGCATTAGAGTCCCTCACTCACTTTCAGCTCCCAATACCTGTTAGTTGTTGTTGGTGCAATGTCAGCCACTTTCCAATGTTGGCTGACAAAGCAATGTTCTTCACATTTCAACAGTCATGGCCTGTTTTTATTTGCAAAACTTTTTTTTGTGGCTAAGCATAGTACTTTCTTCAACCTAACAATTCTGTGTTTTACCTACAAATGTGTTGGGTTTTTTTTCACCGTTTAATGAAAATGTTCACAATAGGAGAGAAACCATATTGGATCGTGCAGCTTCCTGTTTGTGTCGTGAAGAGAGATTTATACAGATTAATCAATTGTGATTGCAATATTTAAAGCAATGCTCTGAGTTTGTAAAGCAGGAGAGCAGCTTGTTCACAGACAACTAGCTGGAAGATTTTACCATTAAAAAACAACAACAGGTAATATCAAAACAAAGAGAAAACCTGATCGAATGTATAATAAAATAACTCAAAGTGCTTTAGTAATGTAAAATAGAATGATAAAAAATATTATTCTATATCAAGCACTGAGTTTGTTCATACTACATTTAAAGTGAATTCTACACAGTTCATAACAGAAGTTTTGTGCAACATAGTTTCTATAAACCACAAAGGGAAGTTATTGTTCCACTTTACCACCCTCATGTCAACTCATGAGTTTGTTTAAAAGTTGGTTTAACAGACTGAAACCTTCAGTTTCCAGACATATTTGGACACTGAGGTCTACAATGTTGCCTAATAATTTATTATTTTGAGTTTACATCTCACGAGGAGTCATTTTAATGTGATTTATCATAGTTTGTGATTGTGAAGTGGATATCAAAGACTGAAGTTGGACAAAAAAGATAAATACAAACATAGTAGAAACTGTGTTTCTGCTGCTGCTTGTCTTAAAGCAATACAAGCACCAAGAGCCTTTTGTTTTGAATCAACTTTAAAAAACTGGTTTACACAATACTCAGAGGCATTATTATGGTAAATGCCCTTCCTTCCTTCCTTCCTTCCATCGTCACGGCTTGTAAAATTGTTTGCGTGGTTCAACAGGTGCATGCCAGTGTCAGATGATGGACTGCACTTTTCCTGGCTCCATTGACATGGCTAAGGTGAAGTTTGATGCACAGACTAAAGAAGACTTTAGGCACAATTTCAGTCTTCTTCAGGACGCCTTCAACCAGAAGGGTGTAAAAAAGGTATGGATCTGTGTCTGCGTTAACAAAATTCACTCTTTATGGGGAAAAAGTACTGCTGTTCTCAAGGAATATGCAGACATTTAATTCCTTCACTGGCAGTACCAAAATCAACAAAAACGGCTGAAAAGGTATTCTCAAATTAAATCAGCTGCTGTTCTTGAACAATTTGGAGTACATGCAAAAGCTTGGTCTTTTTATGAAGATGACAAGCTAAATTTTTTATTTTTGCAGTCAAAAATACTTTAACTGCAAGTAGTTTGTAGCTATAATGTTTGTAACACAAAAGAAATAGATTTTTCACTTTTATTTCTTGTAAATGCACATTGAATGTTGAATGTATGGACTGGAAAATACAGTAAATCTGTAGAATAAAGTATTCTACTTGTGGATTTCAAAACTGATCAAGATAGTACAAAAAGACTCAGACAGAGAGGGGAAAAAAGACTCTCCTTCTACTTTTCCGAGTTGACCAGTCAGAAATATTCCAGGAAGAATACAGGCATGTCAAAACAAGTTTAAGTCGCTTTCTGGATATTATTGGCTCGGGAAAAGCCCTTTCACAACATTTTTGGTTGAATGCGTTGTCAATCAAAAGGGTGGGCTCTAGGTTGCCCAATAAAAGTGTCATGATGGACAACCGCAGAGTTTAAAGATGAGAAAAAGGCAGAGAATTCAGACAACCTAGATTTGTCCCATGATTGGGACGCCACATGTTAAGGGGTTAATATGGAGGGCTAATTTAGTTGCTATTTAGGTAAGAGACAAATTTAGGTAACAAACAATTCTTTCAGGAAGTGTAAAAAGTTTTTACACCTCTTGAATTTTTCCTTTTTCTTTTCATTACGACCAGGAACCTTATTGTATTTTATTGAGATTTTGTGTGAATAGAAACAAAGTAGCACAGTTGAAAATGGAAAAATAAAAATAAATGTTTTTTATTCACAAATAAAAATCTGGAAAATATACAATGCATTCATTAAATTAAGTGATGTTGATGGTTAAAATGTGAAAAAGTGTGACAAGTTCAAGAGGCATAAATGATTGTGCGAGATTCTGTAAAATGTCTTTAAATTCTCTCATGTCTTTTTGTTTTGTTACAGGTCATCCCAGTTGATGGGCTCATAGAGGGCGATTTCAAAACCTGCTATGAGTTCATGAAGTGGTTAAAACTTTTTTACACGGAAAATACAAAAAATAAAGAATCTACTCCTGTGAAAGCAACGATTTGTAACAGCGAGGAGATAACTCCAGTTTCACCATCTTCCGGTACCCTTTTTTCACTTTTTTCCTCCATATAATAAAAGAAAAAGGGCTTTAATTTACAGGAGACGATTAGGGCATCCAAAAAACGTTCTTGATTTCCCTCATAATTTAAACTCAGAATTCTAATTCTGTGTCAACATAACAGCTTCTTCTCTGTTATAGGATTTGTAAACCTGCATTTGATCCACTCTGAAAACTTTTAGATCTGAGTTTTGAAGCTGGATTTGCATGATGGTGCATAAACAATTTAAACAATTCTGAGAAGAAAAGCAAAAATACAGAGAAAATTCTGAGATTAAAGTCAAAATTCTGAGATTAGATTAGAATTCTGAAACAAAGTCAGAATTTTATAAAAATAGTAACAATTCTGAGAAACAAAATCTAAATTCTGAGATGAAAGTCAGAATTCTGTGGAAATGGTCAACATTCTTAAATTAAAGTTTGACTTCTGAAATAAAATTCAGAATTCTGAGAAAGAAGCCAAAATTTGGAGAAAACAAAGTCTGAATTCATTTTATTCAGTTGGCCTAATCCTCTTCAGTATAATCAAATTCTTCTGTCTTTCCAGGGAACTCAGACATTGAAACAAACGGCACTGCAAGGACAATGAAAGTTTTTCCGTACTCTGAAAAGTGGAAGGAGGAATACGTTTGGGCCGAAGCCAGCTCCCTGGGAGAGCAGCACACCTACTGCTCCATCTGCCACACCAACCTGGCTTCGTACAGGAGGGGCGCTGTGGAGCTGCAGCGCCACATGGAAACAAATAAACACCAAAAAAAGGCGGAGGATTTACAAATCTGTGAAGATAACACCGAGGTTGCGGAGCGATTCCCCTGCAGCGACGCGGCTGTCCGCTTCCTTTTCAACCGCTGCTACACCGGATCTGCTAAAGGCGAGCAGGTCTCCAGACATTTTGCACGCTGCAAACTGGGGCTGAAGTACCCCAAAGACCTCGTTGCTGTTAGCAGCCACACTCCTTACTGTGTTTATGTTTACGAAGCCCTGGCAGCTGGAAACGACGACACTGTCACCGTCGTTTTGGTGGGCTTTTTCGACGCTGAGTCCTCTGGTCACTGCATCCGACTTCTGGACGCCATTGAGTCGGCGGACGGAGCCGGAGACCAAAGAGCAGCGGCGGTGGTGCAGGCCTTGAAAAGACTCGAGCTTTCCACCGATAACCTCGCTGTTTGTTATCCCGGTGACGGCGAAGCTTCAGAGCAAATCTGCTCACATCTCAGGGAGCTGAACCCGAACATAATAGTCTTAGGAGGCCTGTATGCTATTGCTGATGCTGCGTATCATGCTGGGGTTCAGGAGCTCCCCAGTCAAATCCAGGAACTGCTGGTTGACTTATATGCACACTACTCCTCTTGCTCTACGAAGAACGTCAAGCTCAAGGCTCTCTTTGGCTCAGATATTACTAAAAACAGCAAGCCATTTTACCTCAGCGTCAGTTGCCTTAGATTCCACCAGCTGGTCACCAAATTGACAGAAATATGGAGCGATTTGATTCTTTACTTCAGTTCCTGCCCTGAGGATGATGAAAAAGCCAAGTCATTGTGTTCCCAGCTCAAGGATCCCAAAGTCAAGGCAATGCTTATGTCACTGGACCACGCATTAAAACCACTGGAAAAATTTCAAAAGCAAATTCAGGAGTCATCCTGGGCTAAGATGCCACTCATCCTGGAAGAAGCCAGCATGTTGCTTAGCACGTACACGTCTTGCTTTCTTCAGCCCAACGCCGCCGCTCGCTACCTCAATGAACATGATGCTCAAATCCTGAAAAACAAAAAGCACCACCTCTCAGGATCGGCCCTCAAACTGGGTGGGAAAGACATGGAAGATTTCCTAAAAACAGAGGAGGCTGCAGAGGTTTTGCCACAGTTACAAGAAGAGCTGCTGCTGTTTTATGTTGCAGCAACATGTTGCATCGCAGAGAAGTTGCCTTTAAGCGATGCGGTGCTCAGAAACATTGCTCAGCTGCTAAACCCGGAGAGCAGCCTTAAGGCTACCGATGCAGCTGTGGAAGAGCTGGGGAGGAAGCTGGGAGTCTGCAGCTCCCCTGAGGAGGTCAGGCAGCTCAAACAGGAGTTTAGTGAGTATCAGCAGACAGAGGAGGAGAGGAGTAACCAGGGAGTGAATGGAGACACACTGGAGAATCACTGGGCGAGGGTACTTGAAGGCACAGAGCCCACCTCACTGTTCAGGAAGCTGGTTCTGACCCTGCTGTCATTCCCATGTCCTCCACTGGATGCTCAACATGTTTTATCCCAGGTATTCCAACAACTTCCTCAGAATATTATAACTTCTACATTTAAAGCTGCAGTATCTAACATTTATTAAAAAGAAAAAGAAAAATCACATATTTGTTTAAACTTCCACCATGTCATGAAACTATTATATGAGACAGATAATCTGGAAAAAATCAAGTTCTTCCACCTCCTCCCAGTGCTAACAAGAAACAACCAATCAGAGCCAGGAGGAGGGTCTTAGTGCTATCAATCACCCTCAGTGTATTGCTCACTTCACCCCTTGCTCTTTGCTATGCTACAGCTCGTACATGAATGCTAAGTCTAGTTAGCATAGCCACTGATCACAGCGGATAAATGGTTTTCCTGTAATGTTAAGTTGTTTCTCAACCATTATCACTTTGAGCAGGGAGTACAGTAGATAGATTGACAGCGCTTAGACCTGTTTTTGGTTTGATAATAGCCTTAGTAATTTATTGGCTAAAAGTGATTATTGTCTAGCAGTTGTTTTTTTAAAATGTCACTTTTGGCCAACACTTAAAAAAATTGGAAGGTGACGATATTAAACTGTCATGACATGGTGAGAGTTTTAAGAAATATATAAAAAACTGCAGCTTCAATTAAATAACTGACATTGTCCTCTTTCCTTCAGGCTTTAGACATCAAAGATGTTGCACCGTTTTCTGAGAGTGATGCCGTCACAGAAAGCGAGTCTGAGGTCAGACCTGACCGTGTTCTCACTAACGGCAGCAAAAAAGACCTCCAGCTTTACTCCGCCGGTACAAAGCAATCCTCCACAAAGCAGATAAACAAAAATTAGGGCTGCAAGTTATTAAATAATGAGTTAATCTAAAGTTCACTGATCTTATCGATTGACTAATGATTCATTGATAAGTATCCATTTTCTGAAAAATGGGAATTTTCACTTGTATCAAGCGTAAATTCTTTTTCAGAAAAAATTTTCATGATATGCTGAGTTAAAAAAATCTTTAAATAAAATTATTTTGTGTCCGCTGTATTAAATACTGACATTATTAAACTCATATATACTTATAAAATTAATGAAAAAGGAACCTCTGAGGTTGTTGAATAAAAGAATTAATATATTTCAAAACAGAAACACATAAAGTGCATTTTGCAACACGAACCAAACTGGACCATTTCTTTTGCACTTTTGCACATTTTGTCATGTTTTAACTCTTGATTTGCTTTTCCAGCTTTGAATGGCTTCAATTTGAAGCCTTGTGAAGTCCGCCTTATCAAAATAAACGGTAAAAATAAATTATTTTATCAGCCTAAATAACTGTATAAATACATCTTTATTGATAAAATGTAAAAAATCTTTCCAGCCTTCAAACTTTAAAAAGTAAGCACTGAAAGTGTCTGATGATATCAGTGACAAAGTAACTTTTGTTTCTTTAGATTGTGATGGTTTTATCAACGGCTCTCTGTCACATGAGGTAATAAATGTTCAGTATTTCCATCTTATCTGATTTTGAATAGATTAAAGACCATAAATGCACATCTAATCTCTGCTGCTGGACCTGAAACATTTGAATCTCCCCTCAGTGATCCAGTCTTTAAACATGTCACTTGACTTTCTGATCAGTGTACATTGTTACATTTGGTTATCCTACATCAAGACGTTCCTGTTTTGTTTGTGTATTTGCATGTGACTGGTATTTGGATGAGAAATGAGAGTGTGTTTTGTCTCAGGGAGTTTGGAGGGGAGGTCATGGCTGGGAGAGCAGCTTACGCCAGAAACCACAGGCCCGAAAAGTCTTTCAGGCTGGTGTTGGTACCTGGTCCAAACCCATTGGCCTAATTAAAGGTCGCAAAAGTGGTGCGGACTCCATAGATGAAGATGTAGGTATACCTGTTTATTGTTCAGGTATTGTTCATTGCAAGAAAAATAACAATCATAATTTGTTCAGTCAGTGTGATTTGGAGTATAACAGCCAATGTGAAATAAATGTGAAACTAAAACAAGAGGTTGGTTACTAAAATAAACAACAACAAACCTTCTAAACAGTTCAGAAAGTGCAATTAGGAATTTTTGCCCTTATGGATCAGCCATATTGTCACTCATTTTTCTACAATATCAGCACTGATATTGTAGAAAAAGAATCCGATTGTTGCTTCTGTAGTATTAATTATGTTAAAGTCCGTCTTGGGAAGGTTACGTTCAACAATTTACATTTTTTCCTAAGATTATGTTAAGGCTTAAAAATGGCAACTTTTTGAAAAAGTACAGCAAAATCTTAGGCTGCAACAATCACAAAAAAAAAATCACAAAATCCTGGAGGATCTGAGTAATTATTGCAGACATTAAATATAAAAATGTAAATAATTTTTGTGAACAAAACTGGAGAATATACTACTTAAGGCACATGGGCCAAACTCAGGGTCTGGGGGCCACTGTAGATTTATTTGTGGCCCTCCAGACTCTAAATTACATCAATTAGTCTCCAGTTTTTCACAAATTCTGAAAATCAACAAAAATCAAAAATTTTTCTGATTTTTAGTGAACATTTTTTTCTCTAAATTCACCAAAATCATTGGGTTTGATTGACTGCTGCCTCAGTTTTACTTCATGTCAGGTTTTAGTCCAAGACAAATGTGGCGATTAATAAAAACAATTTACATTAGTGCAATATTGTTAAAATTTCTGACAGATATTCCTAAATTAGTGCCACAAAATCTGTGATTTTGACTGCAAAAAAATAAACACAAAAACAACCAAAATCCTGGATGAACTGATCAGTGAGAAAATATGTTCAAAATTACTTAATTTTAAGCAACACTTATTGAATTAAAAACCAAATAGCTAATTGTAGATATTTTTAACAGTTTAATAAGTTTTATCAATACATTTTGTCACAACTGGCCCTTTAATAACATTCAGATATTTGATTTGGCCCTAAATGAATCTGAGTTCAACACTCCTGACATAAAACTTTCTGCCATAGAAAAATTACACTTTTTTCAAGTTAGTTGTAATAATTTGACTTCACTGATATTTCTTTAAGCTTGAAGGAATCTCACCGACCAGTAAAAACACTCCATGCAAAGGTCAATACCAGGTAATTATTCATTTCTGGAAGTATTGTTGATCAAACTTACAGACCGGACGCCCGGTCTTATGAAATGTCTCTGTCTTGTTTTTCTTCGGCTTTTCTGCAGGATGGGAAAGGATTCTCTGTTGGGGAGCTGGTGTGGGGTAAACTAACTGGGATGTCCATGTGGCCTGGACTGGTGATGTCGTGGAAATCCAAGCACGTTCCTCCAGGCATGCGAAGGGTGGAGTGGTTTGGCGATGGGATGTTTTCAGAGGTAAAATCTGCTGCTCTGGTCAATCGGTTTTAATTTTTAATATTTATTTGTAACTGAGTGTCGGGTTTCTGTTGCAGGTCAGCACAGAAAGGCTGAAGCCATTTAGTTCCTTCACTTTGTGCTTCTGCAAAAACTCCTTCGCCAGTCTGCCGGTCTATAAGGACGCCATCTACCAAATCTGTGAGGTAATCAGAACAAACATGTTGCTACCCGCAGCCAGCATGGAAAGGGAATGTTTTCACCTCCCTGAATGGTTATTATGTCTTTAGCTCTTATCTGCATTCTTTCCCTTTGCATTGTTTACTCGCAATTTGAAACCTGTTCCATGGCTCAAAAAAGCTGACACAAAATTGTGCGTAGTGTTAAAGTTGAAGGTAAGGACTTGACACTGAACCAAAGGTTAACCTTCCAGCAGGACTGTGAACCTGAACATAGACCCAGATTTACAGTGGTATAGGTCAATGAATATCCACATGCTAGACATAAAAATCTATGGTAATAATTGTTTTTGACAAATGCTTTTCTTAAAATCTGTCTGAGCTTGAGCTGTTTTCTCAACAAGAATAGAAAAATTAGTTGAGTCTCTGGATATTTAAAGCTGATGGAGACAAAAACCAAATGACCTGCAGCAAAACGTGGTTCCGCCATCTTTGATTTGCTTTCATCATCATAAATATGGTCTGCTGAGTTTTGTTTTTTCAGGAAAGTCAAGTCAAGTTTATTTTCATAGCACATTTCAGCAACAGGGCAGTTCAAGAAAAAATACAGTCACCAAATGTGAAATCAACAACAAGGATTACATTTTACATGACAAGAAATATACAGCTCTGGAAAAAAAATTAAGAGACCTCTAAAAATGATCAGTTTCTCTGATTTAACTTTTTATATGTTGTTCTTGTATTCTATGAACTACTGACAGGATGACTGTGAGATTCCAAGCAATAATTCAGTATTTATTAGCAGAAAATGAGAAATGGTCAAATTAACAAAAAAGATTCAGTGCTTTCAGACCTCAAATAAAGCAAAGAAGACAAGTTTATATTAATTTAGAAACAATACTAATGTTTTCACTCAGGAAGAGTTCAGAAACCAATAGTTGGTGGAATAACCAGGAGGTTTTCAATGGGGTTCAGTGCAGTGGACTCTTAGCTTTTACCAGAGCTGTATATGCTTTTGTAAGGAATAAAGGTGTAATTATGTCTTAATCAGTTGTTTTAGCTTGAAATTGGGGGAAAAAAATCCAATCAAAAAGCTTAAAAATACAAGTAATTCTGTGTTGTGAGCTCTTATTTTGAAACAGAAAATGCAGTTTTTCTTATATTTACTCTTATTATAAAGTATTGCTACTGTGGTTTTTGTCAAAATTATCTCTACTTTTCCAAGGATTGTTAAACAAGAGTTCAAATTCAGTTATGATTCATGTTTAAGTTAGCAATAATCATAAGTTGAACAGATTTAGAGTGACAAACTTGGAAGGATTTTGTTTATTTCACAGAGATAAATCTATCTGTAAACAAACATGTTCCTGTGAAGTTTAACATGATACGGCTATTTCTGACTTTCACATCATTTTTGTTTTCTAGTTGGCAGCTGAACGATGTGGGAAGTCTTTTTCTAAGGCAGAAGGTGATAAAGAGCGAGAGCTGAAGATGATGGTGGATTGGGCTTCTGAAGGATTTCTGCCTACAGGACCCAGGGGATTTGCACCTCCTGGTAAAATTGATGGCAATATGTGTTTTCCTTCTACCTTAAATCTCTACATTTCAATCTCTTGAGTTTTTTCAGCATAAAATAACCACATAACAAAATGTATACTTCAGACTTGTCGTTATTGCATCATAAATATACAATATTGCAGTTACAAAGGCTGCCTGGATGCAATTTCTGGTGAGCTGTAATCTTCCAAGTCCAATGCGTTCACACACTGCATGCCAATAATGGACAGTTCAAACCAGAGGTTTACATACACCAAAAAAAGACACTTGAACCTTTTTTTCTCACTTTCTGAAGTTAAACAAGACCAAACTTCTCTTGCTTCAGTTAGAATCACCAAATTATTTATATTTTCTAGACTTGAGTCTTTATTGGGACTTACATAAGTGACGGAAAGGAAAGAAAAGAATGAGAAAAATATGGATTTGTGACTGACAATGTTATTGGATAAAAACATTGCATGTTTTTGGCATATTTTTCACTCTGTATTTTCTTCATTTCAATTTCACAGTTTTCTTTTTGTTTCAGTTTTGTTTTTTGAATGTTCTCAGTCGAAGTGATGGATAAGTAAAGAGAAAACATTTGATCATATTTCTGCCAGTGTGCTAATCGCAGAGCCAATACTTCTTTTGCTAACTTTGAAAACATTTAGCGCAGTTAGATTTCCCAAAACTAATTTTTCCAGATATCTTTGTTATTGACTGACTACGATTTCTTCAAGTTGAGTTATGTTTATATTTATGCTTTTATTTTGAAATGGGTGATGACTTTTTACACAACAGTTCTGTTTTTAATTTTACTTAAAATAAGAAACAAAATCAAAATAAAACAGACACTAGGCAATAAGACAAACATAAGTGCAATATCTAAGAGCAATTTTAGAACATGAACATTATAATATCAAACTCAAATTAGTGCTGGAAGGAAGGAAAATAATTTGAATAGCTTTAGCATTTAAACTTAATTTTAAGATAGATGATAAAATCTGAAAATGTGGTTTTGTTGCAGGTTTTTGATGGTGTGACTCTGACTACCATAAATAATAAAAAAAGTTAACCACATATAAGAGTTCAGGACATGGAGGGTATCAACGATTTAGCACTAGCTTCTTCTAAATATTGTATTTATGTAGCACTGTTGTGTTAGCAGAGCTAATGTTTAGGGTTGGTGCTTTAGGTTTAGCAAAACTACCGTTGGCTAAACTTGTTAGTGGTGTATTGGAAAATAAATGCAACTACACAACATGTCTTACACAGATGCTAATTCTGTACACCAAAGCCGACTTTGGGTAAGCTTCATTGTTGTGAAATGATTGACTCCAGAACAATGTGTCAAATGTCAGTCTTTGTTTACAACTTCATCTGTGTGTCAAACATTCCTGTTTTTCCTGAATGTGTCTTTTTCTTCCTCTCATTTAGAAGAATCCTCTCCAAATCGAGATCCTAGCGACTCTCCTTCCTCTGACTATCAACCTCCACCAAAACGAAAATATGTCTATAAAAACAGGGCAGCAGCTCCCAATGCCCCCTACAATAGAGGTTTGGCATATAGGTAGCATTTTAGTTATTTGATATTAATTTTGTTTTCTTACATGTGGTTTCTTTTCATAATTTTCTTTACAGAATCACTGAAAGAAAAAGTAAAAGAAAAAGGCAAATCAATTGAAGGTAAGTTTGTAATTTGTGGACTTAAATTCTCAGACATAAACTAAACTATAAATATTTTGTTAATAACTCCCTGTTTTATTTTAGATTTCTGCTTGTCTTGTGCATCATCTGAAATCGATGTCCAGCATCCCCTGTTTGAAGGTGGTCTTTGTCTAAGATGCAAGGTAATCTGACAAAGAGTCAAGATGTTCAGTTCAACAGCAGATCCAGGGTTTTCCCCAGAGTATTATAAGCCTGGCGGGTCACCAGGCTTTGCTTGTGTCCCCACCAGGCTAAACATTACTTATTTATTTAAGTCTGTTTAAAGTGTTTGCATTTTTTAAGACTGTATAGTTGATGTTTGGGTATTAATCTTCCAATTTTTCAATAACACATAATTATCATGTGATATTATTAAACTTCCTGTTAACCTTAAATCTTTTTTAGTTCAAAAACACAACAGGCTGCTGGGTGAATGATTGCCTTAGGTTCTAAACACCGGGTACAGCACGTTTTCTGGGGGAAACCTTGAAATGTCTCGGTTTGCAGGAGAACTTCACAGAGACGCTGTATCGTTACGATGAAGATGGCTACCAGTCGTATTGCACGGTTTGCTGCGCGGGCTTAGAGGTCATTTTGTGTGGGAACGCCAGCTGCTGCAGGTAAACACAAAAGTCTTCACTTTGTTTTTAGTGAATTTATATCATGAAACAAACACAGAAGGCAAAGAAATGGATCAAAGTAAGATTATTGATGAATAGTTTCAGTCAATAAATGCAAATATTCATTCTGATGAGATTTGTTCGTCAGACTGAAAGTAGTTTTTGAAAATAACTTTTTAGACAAGTGTTAATTTTTGTAATGCTCTCATTTTTGTATTATTTGGTCTGACGTCGTATTTTAACCTTAAATGTAACTAGAAAATCATCATAATTGACAGAAATTAAGGCTATGTGTAGTTAATTTATGTAATATGTTTCACCTAGTTGGTTATGTCACTTAATTACTTTAACTTTTCAATAATTTCATGGATTTGTAAATGCTGCAGGTCATGATAAACATAGTTAACTTACAGGCTAAGATATCCTTTAACATTTTATGTTCATTGATTAAATGAAGAAATTCTAATGCAGTTGAAGTTCAAACTTTCAGCTTTAACTCAGTGGATTCAGCAAAACAAAATGCATAAAAATGTTTTGATAGATCAGCAGAATGTTATGTATAACTGTCAAGCAGAAGCAAAAATGTCTTCAATTTAAAATCTTAAAAGTGTGGTGTGTTATTTTTTAACTGTCCCTACAATTCCATAGGGAGATGGAATTGTAGGAGCAATTGACCTCCCATCTTTGTTTCTCCGTCCAGATGTTTCTGCAAGGACTGCCTGGACATCCTGGTAGCCGAAGGAACCTTCGACAAACTGAAAGACATCGACCCCTGGAGCTGCTTCATGTGCGAACCATCACAGTGCGACGGAAACCTCAAACTGAGACCAGACTGGAGCGTCAAAGTTCAGGATTTATTCACTAATAACAGCGCCATGGAGTTTGTAAGCACCATGTTAAGCATTATTGTGCATCATTTGGTAAAACTTCTAATTTTACATTTATACTGTTTGTCTTTGTACTGAAATTGTAAAATATTGTCTCTTGAATGGTGCCAGATGAAATGCTAATAAGCATATTTGCATGGGTGCAGTCAGCTGTGAGCTGTTAATGTTTAGGCATTGAACGCTCCCAGAACTCTGGACAAACTGGTTTCACTGGTCTGTTTACCTTTGTTTTCTCTACTGCACCAGCATAAAACCAGAGTAAACCAAACTAAATTCAACAATGCAGTTTTACAGGTTTATTATTTTTAACATTGACTATAAAGGCAACATTGACTGATCAACATAAAGTTTTTTAGTTCAAGCAGAATTGTACAAGACGACTAGTGAAACATGTTTAAGGTACTTAAAAGCATCTCAACATAATATAGATAGATTAAATTAAATTATAAAGCATAAGAAAGGCTAATTATAAGTGCAAATATTTTATATTTCTGGAAAGCTCATGAACGTCTACATCTCATTTCTTTACGTTCAAGTTATTTTTCTTTTGAAGAATTATTTCAGACTTGAACTTAGTGATGGAAAATACTTATTTTGGTGTTTTGTAGGAAACATTAAACTTTTTAAATGTTTCCTGTTACCTGTGTTGCTAGGTAGCAGTGTAATTGCTCAGCTGTTACCTAGCAACCCCGGCAGAGTTCCAAGCAGGTCTTTTGGTTTTACCACTTTATGAGCTGATCAATGACAATAAACGATTACTTCATTTATTGTCATTAATCTGACAGTGGAACTTTTTTATCAATATTAATTAATTAGTTACTTGTAAGTTAGTTTTGTCTTATTTCATGTGTGCTAAGATATTTACTTCAGAAACTAGAAAAAAAAAAGTGGTAAAATTTTGTGTTTTTGCAGTGAAGTCACTGAATATTTTTGCAATTTATATTTATTACATTGTAGAAATTACAACATAATGTCACTTTGATAATACAGTTTTTTTGTTTGTGTTGTTTTGTTTTTCTAAAAGCTCTCCACTGGATCTAATGTGTTGTGGATAAATGTTGGAAGAAATTGAGATTTTTCTCTGTAAAACTTTTGCTTTCTTTTGGTTTAATAACCACAGGAGCCTCACAGGATTTATCCATCTATCCCTGCTGATCAACGAAAGCCACTCAAAGTGCTTTCGCTTTTTGATGGGATTGCAACAGGTAGGTTCACTGTAGATGTTTTTATATATGAAAACAAAGCAATTTCTGTGTCAGTATGAACAATAATTGAGCTTGAGCCAAACAAAAGCATCTTTTTTATTGATTAAAGGGTCGGATCTATGATTATAACGGAAAATTACACAATTTCATTCTTCTGTTTGTGTCTTAGCTACTTCTAAAAACAGCCCAAGTGCTTAAAAACAACAACACCCAGCCGTTTTTGACAAGTTAATGTTTTCTGGAAATTGAGACGTTTCAAAAACCTTCGAAACATTAAATCGGATTCCAGCGGCACTCTGCCGTTACCTAGCAACCCCAGCCATGCCCAGCCCCGTTACCTAGCAACCCCAGCCCCGTTACCCAGCAACCCCAGCCATGCCCAGCCCCGTTACCCAGCAACCCCAGCCCCGTTACCCAGCAACCCTGACAGAGTTCCAAGCAGGTCAACTTTACAAGTTGATCAATGGCTGGTGGAAAAGATGTTTTCTTGCTCACTTAACATTCAGAAAAGATGTTTGTGTTTTAAAGATGGCTGTATAATTACTCACCTGTTTGCAGCAATTGTGTGTAAACGTTGAGTTGTGGCGTGGCCAGAAGAAGTTTATTTGGATTTAAAGTGACAAGAGGCCCTAAAATAGCTCATTATCTAAGAATAATTTTGTTAAGAAATATTTTTTTGTCCATATCCTAACCTCTTCAAGGAAGCATATTGTTTATGAAAACAGACCAAGCGCTTAAAAAAAACATTTATTAAAGCTAATAATAACAATAATGATGAAATATCTAATAACAATAATAAGCTTTGACATTGTGACAGGATATCTGGTGCTCAAAGACTTGGGCTTCAAGATTGAAAGATACATCGCTTCTGAGATCTGTGATGACTCGATTGTTGTGGGAATGATTAAGCACGAGGGGAAGATTGAATATGTTAACGACGTCCGCACCATTACAAGAAAACATGTGAGACCCTCTCTTAAAGCTGAAGTTGGTTTAAACTAAAAACTGATTTTAAGTTGTTCTATGTATGCTTCAGCTGGCTGAATGGGGACCTTTTGACCTCCTGATCGGAGGGAGTCCATGCAACGACCTGTCCATGGTCAACCCACTGAGAAAAGGACTCTTTGGTACATCTAAAAAATTATTTTTTAATCTAAGGAGTGACATGTTTCTTCAGATTTAATTATTTTTATTTTATTGCCTCATTTTCCCTCCCTTTTCTTCCTGCAGAGGGCACCGGGAGACTCTTTTTCGAGTTCTACCGCATTCTGACCCTGTTGAAGCCAAAGGAGGAAGACAGCCGTCCATTCTTCTGGCTCTTTGAGAACGTGGTTTTGATGAGCGCTCACGACAAAACTGACATCTGCAGGTTCCTGGAGGTGAAGACCTGTAAACAGCACAATGGAAGTAAAACAGCTGTGGTAAATGTGGATGCTCAGCATGGGAATTCTGCTCTGTTTCCAGTGCAACCCAGTGCTTGTTGATGCAGTGAAAGTCAGCCCAGCTCACAGAGCGCGATACTTCTGGGGAAACATACCTGGAATGAGCAGGTACGTTCCAGTCCAATAGTTTCAGCTTTTTCTATGTGTTAAAGCTGAAATTATTAAAAATAAACTATTAAAATATAATTTAATATATGATTAACCATTAACTGGAGGATATAGACTCAAACAAAGGCCAATTGTTGAAAGAATGCATATGTGTTTATATATTTAGCATTTAAAATAAGACAAAAAAATATTCTTTGTCTTGTCAAGTGTCGTAGTTTGAACTTTTACTGGTTCACGTTCAGTAAAAAAAAAAAAAGAATTAATCACCACATTTTTAGAAGTTTTTTTTGCCGCAAATGGTCAAGTGTTGTTGAATTATTTGTTTATTTGCATATTTTAATGTAGTTCTAATATTGTATAAAAAAGGTTGACATGAAAAATATGAAGAATGTGCCAGTTTCCTATCAAATTAATCAATTAGTTGTCAGAATAATTGATAACTAAAATAATTCTTTGTTGCTTTGATCACAACAAATAATTCTGCACTTTATTGTTCAGGATTCAAAAATGTTAATTAGAAAAATGCAGAACTGACTCCCAAAATTAGATTTGTGATTTGAAAAGAAAAAAAAACTACATGTAAACAATAATTTGCTGATTTATCATTTATTTTTATGATGAAATATATAATAACAACACTTAATAAGAAATGCAATTTTAGAGCGCTTTTCTTTCCTTAACAGATACAAAATGATAACAGATGATAAAGCATTCACTGCAGGAATGCTATGTTATTGCATTTTAGGAACTAAAATGTTAATTTTTTTATTTAAAGAAGAAATCGAATCATTTGTTTATTTACATCTTTTCATTTATTTATACCATTGAATAAGAAAGGCTTAAATGAAAAAGCTGCAGAATGTACACATTATTTTTATCCCATTAATCATCAGAATTATTGATAAATCAATCGATAACTAATATAATTGTTAGTTTCAGCCTTGCTGAGCATAACGCTGCTCTTAAGTTTAATATAAATTAAATCTGTCTGCTTTCCACCAGACCTATGGCTACCTCTCTTGACGATAAAGTCACTCTGCAGGATTGTTTGGAAGTTGGTCGGACGGCAAAGGTAACCGCATGTTTGTTACGTGTTTTATTTCCATATTGTTTTCATTGCAGTTTGAATTGTGCTTTTTTAACGGTGTGATTTTGCATTTTGCAGTTTGATAAAGTTCGCACAATCACGACAAAGTCTAACTCCATAAGGCAAGGGAAGATGGGCCCACTTCCTGTCTCCATGAACGGAAAGGAGGACTACTTGTGGTGCACTGAAATGGAACAGTGAGTGTCAGTGGTTTGCCAGTACCACCAGCTCCCAAACAGTCCCACATCATAATGCAACCACTGCCATGCTTGAATGCCAACACTAATTTTTGGAGCGTTTAGGGTTTTAAGGCTCCACCTGTTTTGGGTTTCATTTACTGTATATCCCAGACTATACATTGTATCAATACAAAATTAAAAAGCATCATGAAGAGGAAAAAAAACAAATATAAACTGCATCAACTTAGAAACTTAAACTTTGATGAATGATT
This sequence comes from Poeciliopsis prolifica, assembly GCF_027474105.1. Classification (NCBI taxonomy): domain Eukaryota; kingdom Metazoa; phylum Chordata; class Actinopteri; order Cyprinodontiformes; family Poeciliidae; genus Poeciliopsis; species Poeciliopsis prolifica. Next base: position 7,308,415 of record NW_026562398.1, read on the forward strand.
ACAAAGTGCTTTGACACAAAAAGTTTGATTCAAACTAGTTTTTCTATGTAAAAAGACGCATCTTTCTATGTGTTATTTTTTCTATCTATATGTAATTTTTATAAGATGGTTCAACTTCCGCAAGACAAATAAATGATGAGATTAAACCTTTTGTTATTACTGTTTAGCTTTTATTTGGGAACAAAGACGAGTTGAAGAGGTGTTCATATCGTTTACATCTATTTACCATTGATCTGTTTTTAAGATTGTTTTCTGTTCTTTCAGGATCTTTGGCTTCCCCAAACACTACACTGATGTGAACAACATGAGCCGGATGCAAAGACAGAAGGTTCTGGGTCGCTCCTGGAGCGTTCCTGTGATTCGCCACTTATTCGCGCCGCTGAAGGATTATTTTGAATGTGAATAGGAGCAGTGATGCGATCCTGAGGCGGAGCAGCAGCGGTAAACCCAACGCCTTATCTTGGTGCTTTAATAGTTTAGATTGTGTGGGCTTCTTTCTCCTTTAGATCCAGTTTGGCGTTTTGTCTCTTAACTTTCTCTAACTCTTTAACTGCCAGTAGCTGGGGCCGTCTTTCTACATATTTTATTTTTCTACTTATTTGTGTTTTTGTTTTTTTATGCTGTGATCCGATGATGTTACTCAGAACACAGGCCTGTGTCACAAAGTGAGATGAGACAATTAGCTCCACATCTTCAGGTTTAACTCAGGTTTTTTATCACTACTGACATGTTTACTGTTTTGCATCGCCATGAGAACAGCACAGACTAACTAGAAAACCAGCAATCTGCTCCATCATTGATTTAGAAGCAAAAGAAGTTTATTTAGAAACGCTATTAACTGGACACTGTTTTTAACTTTTTATAAACACAACAGAATACAAATCAGCAACATAAAGTATTTTTTAATCTGCAGTTATGTTAAAGAAATTGCTGAGCTTAGATTAATTATGTGACCAAAAAGCTCATTTTTAACTCCTGCTTGATGTTTTATCCATTTTGATCTGGAATCAGACATTTCATCCTTATTAGCTTTTCTTTTTTATATCCAGGTGTTTAAAAATATGATTTTTCCAGGTCTTATCTATGACTTTTGAATTTTAAGTTTAGCTCACTTCTGTGATTAGTTATCACATATATTTTTACCCCAGAGTCTGAAACCCCTCTGAGGTCCAGATGACCTACATTTGCTACTGTAACAAGGCAAAAACACAACAAATTTGGAAAATTATCACCTGGTTTTCTGGTTTGGTTTTAATCCGGTGTGAAGGACGACTTAAAGAACTGCTGAACTCACTTTGTGGCGCAGGCCTTGCTCTCTACCTCAAGCCTGAGTTTAAATCAGCGGTTTCAGTTTGTTTAGTTTTTATATATAAATATATATGTAATGAAAATGAAATTTGTTGACTTTCTGGCTTTTCTGTGTAACGCATTTTGCTAATCCCAACGTGGAGCCACATTTTCTCTTAAAACAATCTCATATTTGTTGCCTTTTTACTCATATTTTTGTGTTTTTCAAGGACTTTTTGTTGTGTATGCAAAAATGAACTGTGACTGTTAACAATATCTTAGGTATAGAGTTTTGCTGCAGTAAATATCTACAGTAGGAACTGAGCTTAAAGTACTGTATCAACGGTTTTCTCACCTAACCAGTTGAGCAACATAATTGTGTTGAAATAAATACAAAATGCAGAATAAAAGCTAAATATGAGCATAGTTTTGAAATAAAACACATAGCTTTGAGGTATAATATGTAGCTTATTCAATAAAAAGCAGAAATTAGATTGTAAAGGGTCAAAATTCCAGTTAACTGATGGAAAAAAGCAAAAAAGGACACAATTTTATCTAATTCTTTAAAGATTAATCAACAGAAATGTGGAAAATTATTGAGCTTTCAGCACTCCCCAGCGCTACATGTTACAATTTAAATATATCTCAATTAATTTTCAGCCTGGTTAATTTTTATATCATGTAAATTCTGTAAGATTTAGTTCAATAAAAAACATGTTATCACTTTTACTCTATTAATATTCTTTAAAGTTAACTAATAAAAAACAGTTTCTCTTCTGATTGATAAAAAGAGACAGAAAATAATAACATAAAATATGCAGTGAAAATAATAAAAGCCTTAAATTTGATACTTGAAATGCTTGATTGGTGTGTTTTGGAAAGAAATCTGCTAAAAATCGATCCTTGATTTAAAACTTGAATTTTTTCAGCAGTTAATGACAATGACACATTTTAAGATTTTACGGTAATTGTTTCAATTTCTGAATATGACGCGATTCTACACTCGAGTTATCTAGATTTTTAAAAAGTTTTTAAAAGATTTTGGATATTTTAGTGGAAAACTGTATGTTTCATAAGCAATGAAGGAATAAAATTTTCTGTTTTGTCAGTTTGCTAAAAGCTTTTTTAGCATCTCGACAATCTGCAAAATCTCGACATGTCAAAAAACATTTCAAATATGATAAAATACATACAGATTGATGTTTTTGTTTTCTGAAACTCAAAATAAAACCAGGACTATCAATAGTAAGTGTTAAGTTCCAACCAGATCCAGTTGAAGAATTATATGTAAACTTTGGCAGTTTTTTAATCTTCATATTTGGTCTGCGGCGATTCGAAAATTTGAACTGATATCAATATTCATCCAACACACAAAAACACCAATAAGATGGAAATTAATATTGGTTATTAATAGTAGCGCATTTTTAGTTATCAGACCAATACCATTGCGCTGATATATTTTGCAACTCTACTTTAATTAAATGAACTTTTACCCATTATTACCTAAAAGCAAATTTATTTTTGTTAAACTATTTTTATAGGAACATTTTTATTTGTAGAATATATCAGCACCAGCAGATGTTAGTATTTTGTCAAAATATATGTAAAGTAAAACTGGGCTGATGGTAACGACCGATGTTTATTTACATCTTGCTGCTTTCCATCCATGTTTTTGTTTGGTCATATTACAATGATAGTGATGCAGCAAAGCATTATGGGATGATACACTGCAAAAACACAAAATCCTACCTAGTATTTTTCTCCTACACCTTACTAAAAAGTTACCTCTAAGTTAGTTTTCTTTTATTTGAAGTATAGTACGATATTAGAACTAGAAACTAGACCAAAATCACTCTGTAAGATTTTGTGTTTTTGCTTTGTGGTTTTTGTGGTTACTTTTACCCGGTAACCACAAAAACCAAAAGTGTAGGGAAACATAATTCGTAATATCTGAAAAAAGAGCAGATTTAAACTCTGATTTTCATATTGATTATCCTAGATGACAGAAAAAGGAATAAAGTCTCAAATTTCAAACATTTTTCATATCCAGATCTCAAAAATAATCAAATTATCATCAATACTTTTTTGTTGGTTAGCTAAATGATGTTGCGGCCAAAAACCTGACATGTAAAGCTTCATTTTATGCTCCAGGAAAATCATGTAAGTCATTCATTGTCATCAGGATTTATATTGAGTTTAAACATAAGTTCAGAGTTTAAGATAAACTCTGGACTCCTAAACTTAGAAAAAAAAACTTGTGGGCTTACATCTGATTTTTTTGTTGTTGGTTTTGGTCACACTACATGTTACATGTTATCTGTAATGGTGAATAACCAGGTGCATGAGAGGATGCACTGAAATGACTTGCTTACCTCGCTCTTCATATGATGGTGCTGCACTCATGGTGCTGATGTTTGTGTATTTTTATTTTTGTCCATTAGGAGACTCAGTTTTAACATCACCTCAATCAAACTGGGTTTCTCAGTAGCATGTCGACTGTTTAGTTGTTTGTGTTAAAGTAACATAGGAAAAAAAAAACGCCAGTTGATTCTCATGTGAAACAATAAATAAATCTGTGGGATACATCATATAAGGTGTGGTTTTGTTATTTACCATGACTTTCTGTCATAAAAGCCAGAATATAACATTTATTGTTCATCCATAAGTATAAAATTCTCTCTGATGGTTTCACATATTAGGAAAACATGTAACTGTAAATGTCACATAAAGTGAGATTAAATTTGTAAAATCCTTACTTGACGACTGACCTCACCTTAAATCAGATTTTTGATTTTTGAAGATTTAATTTCTGAGAAATCTGGATTTTCCACCAATGGGCTTTTTGAGTTTCCATAGTTCAGTGATGTCAGCACACCCATGCCCTAACAAGAATAAAGTAATAATATTACCAGAATAAAGTATTAATTTGATGAAAATACAAAATAAAAATGGGGAACGTTGAGCATCTTGTGAAGTTATACTTTGGTTTGGTTTATTCAGTATATTCTGAAGAAAACCACAGGGACTGCTGAGCTGCTGTTGACTCTATCTTAGCTTCATTCCCGTAATGTTAACATCTTTTAATGATAAAATTGCATATTTTTCTGCTAATATATGACTATTCTCGTAATTAGAATTAAAAATATGATTCTCACGAGTCTGAACCGGAAGTGATCCGCGCCATCTTAGTAGGTAAGCGCGGAGCAAGGAATCTGAACCGTGGCTTCCGGGCAAACAAACAGGAAGTATCTTGACATTCTTGTGCGAGAGAAAGATATATCAACAAAATCGTTGCTGAGACAAATAATAGACGACGTGGACAAGCCGCCTCCGGATCTCTTACTATGACGTAGTTCACTAGTTAGTGAACACAGTGCTACACCATGGAGGAGTTTCGCCTGAAATCTATGGACGCATACAAGCAACGTTTCAAGTGATTTATAAAGGACGTACGTGCTCTTCATATGAATAACAAGGTTATGGTGACTGGAAGAGTAAGTGCGTGTAGTAACACAAAGCTAAGCTAAATGTACTTCTTAGCTAGCAGATAAAAGCTTCATTAGCTATGCTAATTTTGCTAGTTCGGCAGTAAGTACTACAATATCGCTGGTATTTCTCTTAGTATTACACAGAGGTGGTTAGAGTACTCAAATTATAATCGAGTAGTGGTTGTAATTTAATTGTATTGTTCATAAATTAGATAAGAGAGAGGCGAGAGCTAGTTCTAAGCTCGTCTGTGGCTTGTTCATTGTTGTCATAGCAACTCCATAATAGCAACTGTCATGGCAGTCACTGTGTCTACTAAGATGGCTGTCAGCTACAAAGTTCCCGAAAGCGTGACGACACATGGAAACTGTACAGAAAATATTTTCTGTCTTTTATTTTTTATATATTAGGAAGCAAGAATAAATATCAATTAAAACGATAAATTGGATCTGGTATGAAAAAATCAGAGATTTTATTTTTAAGCCATATCACCTTGTCTAGATTTTGTACAAAATGTACAAAGTTGAACTTTTATTTTTATTACATGAGCACACAGATTGGGGCAACAAAATGATCCGATTTGCAACTGAACTACTTGCAGTTTCTGTCACAGAGTGCATCGTTCATGGCACAGATTATAGCTGCAGCAGTTTCACAACAAAATCATTTTCTCAGATCCCTGCATACAGTTTGGTCCACGCATCTGAAGGCATCTATGGGAGCTACCATTTTACTCTACAGGACCAAACGGATGAGTGTGAACCTTTATTTTATCTTTAGATCAGTTTTCTTCTTCCCAAGTTTTATTTTTAAAAAATTGACACAAAAAAGAGGAAAAGATTAAAAACTGAAAGTTCAGGCATTATGCAGTTCTGCATAAAATCTCACTGAAAACATTAGGACATGTAAAACTGACTAAAGTGTAAAAAATAATAAATTAACTTAATTTCTTAGTCTCACCACAAAAAATTGCTAGACTGTTGATTCCATGGCATCTGACAGATTAACACTGTTAGGATTTGTTACCTGGTAAAAAGATTTTGAGTTTATGTAATCTTTTCAGCCATTTAAATTGGTTTTTAAGTGGAAGTTCAGTTATGATGGTGCAGTTTCCCAAGGTTTCTGCACTCTTTGCATCTGAGACGGAGTGGGACTCTGGTTGCTGGCCTGGACGTCCAGCTTCGTCACTCCTGGCACTGCTTTTCCTTCTTGAACCAACTGCATCACCTCTGCAAAAGAAAGCTGCTTTGTTTCTCCGTCTGCAGACGTTTCTGTTTCATTTGAATCTGGATTTGACTGAGCTGTTTGATCCTGCTGGGTGTTACAAGACAGAGAGATCCACCGTTTGTAGTTTTGCTGATCAATTGGTTCCACAAACCTGAAGACGAACAGAAAAGAGATTTAAAAAAAGAAAAATGGCACATTAAAAGAGAATTAATCAAAACAAACATTATTTATGCTTGCTAACATCTAATGTAGCAAAATAAAACAGAATAAACATAATGAATAGCAATAAAAACAAATGTTTGAGACTAATTATGGTATTTTAGATCCCAGGTTTGATCAGCAGCTCAAGCCAACTGGACCATAAAATCCCAGAACTATTGGATCCTCACTAACACAAAAATATTTTATTTAACACCAGAACATTCTGGCTTTGCAAAACAAACTCTACAATAATTCAGTTATGATATTTTCATATTTAGTAGAGAAAAGAATATGGAATCAACCAAGACAAGTGGATAACAGGGCGACATTGATCCTATTTTCTTCAGATTATTTTTTATAGTTGGTATGTTAGGGACAGTTTTCCATTTTATCAGATTTTTTTACTTTACCTGCTCTTGCTTTTTTTATTGATGTGTTCTGCTGCATATCTGATTATTGAACAGTTTTGTGTTATTTTTGATCAATCTACTTGTCTCCTTTTTCAGTGAAATCCAAAAATGCTTTATTAATCCAAAAGGGAAATCAAATATGGTTTTAACACAGAGGCCTTTTATTGACGACTGTAATATTTTCTGGACTACTATTAGTTGTTGGCTGGCATTGCTAATCCACCTCATTTGCTTTTGCTGCTCCTCTTTAAATCTCATGTCTGGATGAAAGAGAGTAACTTTGTATGATATCTTAGGTTTTTTTCCCCACCTGCTTTTAAAGGTATATTTTGCTGTTTTTGATCAAGTACGAATTTGTTCTCCTTTTACCTCCTAACATTTTATCATGTACATATGTTTATTCCTTCTTCTTTCATGTATCTGTTACAGCTTTCCAGTATGTCTTCATTCCGTTTATTTGACTATTTTATTTTTGCCTCAAACGAAAAAAAAAAATGATTGCGATCTTTTCTTTTTTATGGTAACTTTTATTTTTATTTCTTTGCAGATGACGCCAGCCAAAGTTATACTTTAAAATGTGTAGCGTAGAATCACTTTAACAAAATAAACAGAAAGATTAAGCATCTCTATAAACTAATGAACAATGCAGGTGTATTAACAGCTTTAAGGAAAACAAAAGACGTTAATAAGTATGAGGATGGGTACGTGTGTAAACACAGCAGAGTTGACCTGTTATAGAAGAACAGCTTCAGTTTTAGCAGCTCGGTTTGGTCTCTGTAGTTTAACGTCTTGAGGCCGTCGACAAAACGCTCATCTGCCTCGAAATTATAGGAGTCAAACCGGGAAAACACGGATTCCATCTTTACTTTAGCTTCATTAATATACCTGTAAATAAAACTCCACCTGGTGAACATAAACAGAAACACTTCCTGATGACCAATGCGCAGAAGAAGGTCTTCATCTGACTTAAGCCGCACAGCTTCTGCTGCAGCGACACCGATGGTGAGATGTGGTACTGCACCGAAACTCAATGAATAAGTTAATTATTACAATCATCTCCAATCACTGCGTTTCAGTACAGATTCAGTTACATCTGCATTGCTAAAATGTTTTAGAGAATAAACCAAGCTTAAAGATAAAAAATGATTAAACTCGGTCCTTGAATCATACTCTAACTACATGAGATTATTGTTAGTCCTTTTACAAAGTAAATGTGCCACCTACTTTAAATCTTAAATTCCACACAATTTATAATATTGAGATAAATTTATGCTGAAACTATTCATGTGATATTATTTGAATTCTTAATAAATAAATAAACAAACATATTATTTGTCTCCGGGAATATCAGATGTGAAACATCCTTAGTGATAAGAGGTTAAAGAAATAATTATGTTTAATTTAAGTTTAATTTGTGAATTCACTGTAATACAGACCAGAGATCTTTCCTGCCAACAGCCATCACTGTCTACAATAACTCTTTGAAGACTTTGAATTAATTAAACAATATTTAATTTCCTTTCGGGATCAGTATTCCTGAATTTGAATTAAAAAAAATAATTAAAAAGTCATTTGTAGTTTTCCTTCCACTGCACAAATATGTTTGCTATAAAATATCTTCAAGTTAGTGGTTGCAATGTGTTACCATTATATTATAAAAACAACTGTCGACTACTTTAGATTACTGGCTTGGATTCATCCTTCTGTAGTGATTTGTTAAAAAAACAATATACCATATGGGTTAGAAAGTAATTGTCTTTTTTAAATTATTGTTGCAGCTTCTCAATGTTGTGTTTAATGAAAAGCAGATATTTCAGCATGTTTTGTTTGAAACCGTAGATCTTAAGCACGTGTGGTTGAGCGGAAATCTGACCCCCGTGTGATTGTGTGCTTCAGTGCTGGCGCCGTCGTTGGCCACAGCCGACCAGCTGTTGAGTGAGAGGGTAAGTGTTTGAGCAGATCAGTCTGAGGGAGAGTCAGAAATTCGACTGCTTGTTGTTTTTCTCATCACTGGAAGCAAAGATTCAAACAGATAAAGAGGGTGGTGACCTCAACAAGTGAGGAAATCTCATCCTATTAACCTCTCAGAAGGTGATGTTTCTTTTTTGGAGCGTTTGGCATAAACAGTCAGCAGACGTCCTGCAGACATTTTTGAAGGTTAAAAATTACCCATTATGCAAAACTCACATTTTGTGTGTTTCTGTACTTCTGTTTGGATTTCAACTGCTTCTAAAAGAAAAAAAGGTTAAAAAAAAAAAACACGCACACTTTTGGTTTTTTGGTGTCTGGAAAGGGAGCCATTTCAAAAACTTCCCAAATGCTATGTCAAGTTCAATGTGCATTCCTCCGTTACCTAGCTACCCCAGCAAATCCCCAGTCCCTCACCTGGCAACTCAAGCGAAGTTCCAGCATGTTTGGTCAGCTGGTTTTACCCATGTATGGGCTGTACAATGGCTGCTGGAAAAGGTTTTTGACTTTTGGTTTACCAGAAAGTACTTGCTGCATTCTTGTTGGTTGTCCAGGAGGCTCCACTAATGTTGTTCAAAGATATACGGCTGTATAATTGGGCACCCGTTTGCAGCCATTTTCACATGTGAGTGTCAATGCTATTTTTTTTTTAAAGTGAACAAGAGGCCCTTAAGTACAATGTACAAAAATGTCTCTAATTTACAGTAAAATACCAGTAGCTTTGGTTGCCAGAATTTTACCTAATAAACACGGTAAAATCTGTATTTATACAGTGAAATACTTGCAGCCGCAGCTGCTGGTAATTCACTAAAAATTAAACTTTTTCTTTTCCAGCTCATTCTTAAAGGAAATCATAATAGGCAGAACTGACCAAACTAAAATCTCATTATGCAAGAATTATTTTGTGTAAAAAATTTAGTTAATATGTTTTGTATAGCGCGTTCAAGGACGCATAATAGGTCAAGGTGTGAACAAAAATTTATTGAATGGGATTTAGAAAATACAAAAATGAATTAAAAGCTAAGTAAATAATACAGTCACTTATAAAAAGAGATGAGCATTCAGAGTTTGCTCAGAGCTCTCCTAAACACTCCACACAAAACACATTTATTTTGCCTTTTAAAACAGTTTTACAGTAACTATGAAAACCCTTCTACGCTGTTCTTATCTCTGGCATTTTCTAATCTATAAAAGCACCATATTTTTTCTGTCTTCTCAGCCACAGCTGGAGTCTGCAGCAGGCCCCGCTGGCGCTGCGTATCTGTGTCGCTGGAGTTTGGGAATCGTCTGATTCTGACGAGACGGACGAGCGAAGCAGAAGGTCAGAGTGCTGCTGGAGCTGCAGTCGTAGTTTCCATCCTGGTCAGACAGAAAAAAGGAAGGAAGTTCCCAAATAATGATAATAACGAAAAGAAAGAACAGCTATATTTAGTAATTGAAATGGTTTTTAAATTACAATCACAAAAAGGGTGAAAAGGAAGTACACCCTCTTGGGATGGGAATTTAAAAACAACATATTCCACTTAGTCAATATTTATTAAACAAAAACAATGGAAATAGGTCCGCTTTGGTTGCTAGGTAACGGGGTGGGCAAGGCTGGGGTTGCTAGGTAACGGCACAATGCCTGCTTTTGTAATGGCTCGTTTTCCACGCAGCTAAAAACATTAAATTACTGTAAAAAACGGTTTTGGTTTTTTTAAGCCCCTGAGTTGCTGTTTTTAGAAGCAGTTGAGAACCATCTAGAGGTATTAAACGCAAAATGTGAATTTTGCATGGCTGTTATTTTGAAAACAATTAAATTAAATGAAAACAAACAGCTTTTTAAAGTCAGAAACCTACAGTTACGTGTTTTATGTCAACCCTAATAGATGAGGAATTATTCGGCCGCTGTTTTAGTGTTATGGACTCTAAAGTGCTCCACAAATATGAAATCTTTGAGTTTCAAAACTCAAAAATGTTCCTGTTTTTTTTTTCTAGAAAATTTCTGAGATTAATCAAAAAAAATTTTTTTTTCAAGCCATAATTGCCCTAATAAGTCCAAATAAAAAGAAGCTGTAAAACACAGTTGTGAAACGCAATGATTGCATTGGATGTGCTGAAATCACCGTTAAGGTGATGAAAATCCAGATTTTCCAAAAATGTTAACTTCAAAAATCAGAATAAATCGATGAAACCTATTTATCGCCCAGCCCCGCCCGGAGGGGGTACGATGCCCCGTTTCTGTCCTCACCTCTGTTACGGCCGTGCTCTGACTGTTTCGGGCTCTCTGGTTCACGGTGCCTCCCTTGTCCTCCCTCTCTCTCTGCTTCATGAACCTCTGGTTGACGATCCGGGTCACGCTGTCGTTCCTCTGCAGCGGTCTGGTTGGCGCCCTCTCCAGTTTCTTCAGCCCGCTCTTCGCCTTCTGGCCCGAACCCGCAGAGGCCTTGTCTGCTCGGCCGCTCACCCGGCGCAGGAACTCGGTCACCAAGCCGCACCGGTTTGCGCTGGTAGATCTGGTGGGCAGCTTGGAGGGGCTCAGGTTCTGGGCTGGGTTTGATCTGATACCAGTTTGCCGAGTCCAGGTGAGGCCGTTTGTGTTCTGCTGCGACGGGTGCCACGACCCTCGATCTCTGGAGCTGGAAAATGACGAAGATGAGCTCAAACTGGGTGGTGAGGAAGGAGATGAGGAGTGTCTGCGGAACGGTTTGGGGGAGGAAGTGGAGCTCCTTCGACCTGCTAACCCGTCCAGCGAGGTGGAGATGTGCTGGGAGCGAGCAGAAACCAGCGAGGAACCGCTTCTCACCCCCTGAGTCTCATCCGTCTGCTGGCCAACGCTCACCATCAGCGGCTTCGTGTGGGTCTGTGTACCTGAGCAGGCTACGTCCACCCAGCGGCCTGCGAGCCTCCCTTTCTTCTCCGGAGTGCCGGCGTGAACCATCTGCCTCCAGCCGGCCGTCATCTCCTTCATGTCGTCGCTCAGGTTAGCGGAGGAGCCCAGGCAGAGCTGAGAGAAGGACGTTGGCGGCGTGCACCAGGGAGACGAGGTTTCCACGGATGACCGGTTTGCAGCGGGGCTTTGCTTCAACTGAGCCAGCTGGACTCTGCGGGCCGACGGGGGGCTGTAGTAGATGCGGAAAGTCGTCTTCTCTGGGGCGGTGTGGCTGCGCTCCGCCAGCATCTGCTCAAAATTGAGACCAGGGAAGCTGAGAGGCATGATTAGGTGGTCCCACGTCTTAACCGGATCCTCTCGGTCCAACTGGGCTGCCTCCTGGCTCAGGTAGCACCAGTTCTTCCTTCGTGGGCCGCGTGGGGAAAACAGCTGTTGAAGTCTGCAGATCCTGTGAAACAATTAATTGGACAAATCGTGACTAATCGATTATTTGCAGACATGTTGCATGTTATTGTTTACGTCTGGAAACTGCGCACACGTTAACAATCCAAAATGGCTCTTCTTCTTCTTCTTGTCATTCGTAGCTGCGCAACAAAATGAAACCTGGAGATGTAGGTATTATTCATTTAGTGCAGCTGCAGAAGAATAACTCAAAACCCCTTCTATTCTTCTCATCTCTCACTGTCTTGACTGACAACAGCTCCACGAATGTGTCATTATTCAACACCATGAAACACGCAAACATTCCCCACACAAAGATCAAAATATCCAGTCTGTTACAGTTTTAGGTTTGATGTTCATTTTACAATTATTACCAAGTGACTGTCTGAACACACAGGTGATTGATTAGGTAATTTAAACTCCTGTTCTACTGATGATCAGTAATGGAGTTGCTATTTTGGTCGCCTTTTTTTTTAACTGAACCAAAATACATCGAATTCTGCATCACTTCGACATCTTATGGTTGTAAAAGTGAAGTTAGCATAACTGACCCACTTCACGCTCTGTCACCATTTTTTATAAATAAAACTTTTTCCTGATCTTGTTATCTCGTTGTCATAGTTTTTACAATTGCCAGCAAAGCATTGCAAACAAAAGGAAAACACAGACCTGTGATCTTCAACGTGTTGCCCATCGTGGAAAACGGCACCAACGGAAAGCTGAGCAAAGAAAGAGAAAGCAAATTAAACAAATGAAGCAAATTAATGCTTCGTCTGAATTGTTGATTTTTAATTCCAACTGAATGCAGGTCTATGGCTCATGTCAGCCACTTAAAGTCTCCAACTCCCTCAAATGACCTCCCCTAATGAGGTTTTCAGGGCTATTTTGCATTTTTTACTCAATTTGTACAGCACCACTTTACAGAATTATAACCTCGGCATACTTTATAAATCTGATACAAAATATATAAGAAAAGCTGTACAATTCTAGAAAAGCATTAATAATCAGTCCAATGCAAAGCTAGTTACGACACCAGAGAGTCAAACTGGCAGTGGTGGGCAACGCTAACTAGGAAGCTCGTTATGCTAAAGCTAAATATCAACATATTATATAGCGGATGATAATACTAAAGGGCTACCTTTAAATACTAAAATAAAAGCACAAATTTAGTTTTGCTAGCTATTATTTGAATGTACTATGTCCTTAGATATAGTATTTATGTTAACATATTGTTTTGTTTTGTATATCATTGACCACATGTATGAGCAGCTATTCTGGAGACCCACCAGTTATGAGTTCAAACTCTCCATGTGGTGCCCTGAGAAATTAGCTTAATGAATAATTTCTTGGTAATAAAAGTTTTTTTGTCAATTTGTCAATAACCAAAGTGGCTCTTGAAGTCCACAAACCCCAGTTTTTGTGTTTCTGGATCCTCTCTGACTTTGCAGCCCGTAATCACGAATCCGACTTAAACGAATCTAAAAGCAATAATGGTGATAAGTCACATTATCAGCATGTTATCCTGCTGAAGTTGAAGCTGAAACGCTGCCACATAAAGCTGCTGGCATGGCTTTACAGTCTTTTCATCACTGCAGACTAAATGTTCTCAGAAAGAGGGGAAAATAAATAATAAAATGCAATTTTTGAAGTTATAGATGCTTAATATAAAAATCAGGTGTGAACAGTAAAGCAGAAAAGCTCAATTTGGAGAATTTTTCTGCATATAAAGTTTGTATATCTGAACACGCCTGCCCTGGTTGGCTGCAGCTGATACAAGAGATTACCCTAAATACTTTGGCACGAGTCTTCTCATGAAGCAGGCAGAGAGACAGAGATCATGGGGAGGACTTCCCACTGTGTCAGACAGCCTCACACTCAGCGGGAGGATTGGAGTCTGAGCGGCACCGTTACCTCGGCTGCCTCCTCACACGCAGACGACTTCGCCTTGCTGTCATCTCGAAGCTCGGCGCTGAGGTCCTGCAGCAACCCGAGCAGCGCAGACAGGGTTTTATCTCTAGACTGAGGATAAAAACAGAAAACGAGACGTTCTGAACCAAGCTTGAAAAAACAAACATGCAATAACTGACAACCTTTCACTTAAATGTAGAGTAACTTAAAAAAAATAATACCTCAAGTAGGGCTGCACCTTATCAATTATTTTACTAATCATTCAGACAATTAACAGAATTAAGAAAACTGGATTTTTCATTTGACCGCTTGAACTTAACCCTAGAAATACATTAAAAATGAAAATAAGCAAATAATCCAATTAATTTTTCAAATAACTAATTTCATTGCCTAAAATGAAATGAAACAGCATTCTTTCAGTAAACGCTTGATCATTTGTAGTAGGGAATGCATCTGCAGTTAAAAAATTCTTCTAACAATATGTGAAAAGCTCAGCTGTTAGTACTTGATTTATCATAAATACATTGTAGAGCTGAGTGTATTGTTTGATTAGAAATAGTTTGAACTCCTCAAATAAATGAATAGAAATAGTTTGAACTCCTCAAGTAGCATCATTTCGGCTTCACCTGCAGAAAAATCTGTAGAATGTGCCGGGCGGGGGGGTGTTTGTGTGTTTTTTTTGTTGTTGTTTTTTTATCTGATTAATTGATTCTTCAACTTCAAAGTTTCCACAGGTTTGAATACTTCATCTGTTCTCCATTGTACCTCTTTTCCTTCCAGATTGGTTCCTCTGACGTTGCACCACTGATGAAGGATCCACAGAGTATGCAACGACAGTTGCAGCTTCGGATCCTTCCGGTCGTCCACGACTTCCCCTTGCTTCGTTTTCTGTTTCGCCTGCATGCTGCAGACTTCTTCCACATGCAACTCCTTCAGACGTTCATAGTTTGCAGACAGAAAAGAGGAAAAATCCCAAGCGAATCCCTCCTTCTGAGGGCCCTTTTCGTCGCCCCTGAGGAGGGCATCCATCTTCTCGATGAAAGCCAGCAGCATGGCCTGCAGGAGCTCCAGCGTCTCCGTTAGAGGTCGCTGTGCCTGGACGGTTGGGGTCATGTTCATCGGAGATGTGAGAGGAAACGACATTCTGGGCGGCACTGACAGAACCTGAATGGCTGACGATAAAATGCAGGCATGATCTCTGAGAGCAAGCAGAAACTCGTAGTCTTTGGCGGCCATCTCTTTAAGCGTAATATTAGTTGTTTGGTTAGCTTCTCTCTCCTGGCTGGATGGAGGCTCCTGCTCTCCACCCACCGGACCTTCCCAACCTTCGCTGATCTGCTTGTCCATCTGCGATTGGCTGCAGAGCGACTCTCCCCCTTGTCTATCCTCTGCCTTCTCTCTCTGGTTCTTCATTTCTCCATCTTTAATTGCTGCAATCAGCGATGGATTCTCATCAGCAGCATCTTCTTCTCCTCCTCCTGTTTTCTCCCTAAGGTCACACATCTCCGCTCGCAGGCCGCGGT
Organism: Poeciliopsis prolifica; assembly: GCF_027474105.1. Taxonomy (NCBI): domain Eukaryota; kingdom Metazoa; phylum Chordata; class Actinopteri; order Cyprinodontiformes; family Poeciliidae; genus Poeciliopsis; species Poeciliopsis prolifica. The sequence goes on from NW_026562398.1 coordinate 7,323,738, forward strand.
TCTCTACCTCCAGCTCGACGATGCGGCGGCTCAGGAGCGTGGTCTCTTCTTCCACTAGTTTCAAATGAACTTTGACCTCTGCTTCCCTGGCATGGGCAGAGCTCTGCTTGCCATCAGGCAGCAGGAGGACGTCTACGTCTCCGTACGTCGTCTGGTATCGGGCCAGTTCCTCTCGCATGGCCTCGCTGTCTGACACCAGCTTGGTCAGCTTCTTGCACATGAGAGCCAGCTCTTCTTTGGCAAAGTGGAGTTGGCACTTCAGGTCAGTGCTGTCCTCCTTCAGCGAGACAATCAGAGACGACAGAAGTGAAACACAAGTGGTCCACACCATCTTGGTAGGCAAATGTCAGTAAGAACATGTTAACAAACACATTGGTTACATGTCCCTTTTTGCTTTCAGATAAAAGCTACTTTAGCTAAGCTAATTTTGCTAGTTCCAGAGTGAGGACTGCAGTAAACAACACTGACATTTATCCTTGTGTCATACAGAGGCGTGATCGAGTAATACTTGTAATATACGTCTATTGTTTATAATTTGGATAGGCATGAGGCAAGAGCTACTTCTAGTCTTGTGGCTTCCTGTCATAGCAACTGTCATGCCAGTTACAGTACCTACCAAGATGGCTGTCAGCTACAAAGTTGACATCACATGAGATCTATGTATGACTTAGCTTAGCTATGTATAACTTAGCTGGTGGCTGGTTTACAGTTGTCTTAGCAACTCAAGAGCAACTGCCTACCAAGATGGCTGCCAGTTACAAGGTTCACGGAAGTGCGACGTCTCATAATTACGTATTGAAAGTTTCAGAAGAAGAAGAAAATACCTCAATTTGCTGAGAAAGCCTCCTCTCTGCCTTGCTGACCGTTGATCGGATGCTTCTCCTTTTCAACGTGTTCTGAGGAAGAAAAGAAACGCTTCAGTTGAGATTTTCAGCCGAAACTTTTTATTAAACCTGATATTTCACTGAGCCGACAGGCATCATAGCTTAATTACTTTACTGATTACTTGATTTTAGCAACTAAAATCAATTAAATTCAAATTCAAAAATACTTTATTGATCGCAAAAGGAAATTAAATGTTGTAAGTCATGAATTCAAATTCTTCAAAGAGTTACTGTACCTATCGATGACTGTTGGCAGAAAACAGGTTAAAATCTTACAGAGTATTTTTGATCTAGTTTCTGGTGCAAATATCTTAGTGGACTTAAAATAAGACAAAATAACTTAAAAGTAGCTTCTTAGTGAGATATAAAAGCTTCTTTTAAGTCAATAATTCCTTGATATTGATGAAAAAGTACGAGTTCCACTTTATTATTTTTACTTTTAACAACACAACTTTCCCATGTTGTATAAAATAACAGCAGATTCAAGTTTCCGCCATTTTATTTCTACTTTCAGGTGATGAAAGAGAGAAAAGAAAAAAAATCAAATGTCAGAATTACGACCTTGATCTCAGAATTCATATTTTTTTCTCAGAATTCTGACTTTTAATCTATTTTTTCTTTGTTAAAATGCAATGAAAATGGAAAAACTGCCAAACATTTCTTAATTCTTTCATCATTTCCAGCCAAAGATTATGAAGAGCCGCAGTGGAAGTCGCAGAGAGCGACTTGCGGTCCAGAGCCACAGGTTGCAGACCCCTGGATTAGGTAATCTAAGTGGATTTCACTGCTGGGATCAAAGAGACTAGCGCCTGTCTCAGAGCCAAAGTGCTGAATCCAGGATTAAACCGAACACATGTCACCGTCCTCAAAGGTGGTCGAGGGATCTAAATGGGTAAAACTCAGCCTGACGGTTCCGTGCTGGAGAATCGTCAACGTTTGGATAAAAACGTTTGATGGAGGTTCTGGGTCAGTGCATGCGGGCACCGACGCCTTTCTGGATGCCATAATACATCCTGATCCAGATTTAGCCCAGCTTATTGCAAGCAGAACGGCAGAAAGTCGCAGAGGGTCTATTTTTGTAATCTCTGCCTTTTTTTCTGTCATCTCAGGCGACTGTGTCAGCTGTGCTCAGGGTTCTGGCCCAAGCATACCAGCGGGCTGCGTCGCCCATCCCCGGCACCAAGCAGCTGCCGCCCGGCCCTCCTCTCATATCACTGAGGGTCACCTTACCCAGGGATGAGGGGACAGCTGGCTGGATGGGTGCAGCTGTGGTGGGTAACGGAGACGATGATGCCTGACCACAAAGACGGACGTTTATTCCAGCTGAAAGCTTCACTTTCATCTAATGTATATCTGGAAACTATAAATCAGTCATCAATGTCATATAGGGGTGGGTTGAATAAGAGTAGCCCTACTGTTTTACCAGAACAGCCTGTATGACAATATTATATTGTATAAAGTAGAGCAAGAGTAAATGGAAGCAGCTGAAAGTCTCACTTTTCTACAAGCAGAGATCAAAATACCCAAAAAATGCACTCAAGTAAGAGTAGCACTACTTTAGCATATTCTACTTCAGTAAAAGATAACCGTCCAAGGAAATACTTAAATTAGAGGAAATAGGTGACTGAAGTACTGAGCAACTCAAGTAAGAGTAGCACAACTTTTAAATGAAAATATTTCATGTAAACAACATTTACACAAAATCTTTCCAAGTCTGTTTGGTCTAGTTTCTAGTGTAAGCACCTGAGTACACTTGAAATAAGACAAATCTAATTTCTAAGTTACTTTTCATCAAGATATATGAGCTTGTTTTAAGTCAACTTTATGTTTCTTAAAAAGAAAAAAAAGTACTAGTTACTGGCAGATTATTTCAGTTCTTGCAAGACATTTTGACATCTTATGAATGAAATAATTTTCTGGTGAAAATGGTACTTTTTCATCACTATTAAGGAATTATTTACTTGAATCAAGCTCTTATATCTGGCTGTCAGTTTTGTCTTATTTCAAATATAATATTTGCGATCGAAACTTGGAATACTTGGTAAGATTGTGTTTTTAATGTGTAATAAAATGTAGCAGCTTGTTTTAATTATGATTTGTTAATGCTGTAGTATGCAACTTTTATTAAAAAAGTAGATTTGTATATATTTGTTAAAACTGTCGTGCAGATAATCTGCAAAAAGATGCATCTCCTCTGCCCTCTCTTGGTTCACAGCTTGTCATGACTGCTAGCCTAGTTAACATAGTTGGCGCTGGATGAACGGTTTTCCTGTAATGGCAATATGTTTCTCCGCCATCAGCACATTTAGCAGCAACTACATGAGGTTGACTGACAGCGCTAAGATCCTCCTCGCGGTTCTTGGTTAGTAGCGGTGCATTTCTCCTAGTAGCTCAGGAAGGAGATGGAGAAGATTGATCTTTTCACAGATTATCTGTTTCACAACAAACTGTCAGGATGTGGTGACAGTTTTAACAAATATGTAAAAAACATGTTTGTTTTTTTAAATGAAAGTTTTAACTTGCAGTTTTAATCTGTAATTTTTTCACCAATGCTCCCCTCAAGTTTCCATAGTTGCCAAACTGTCACACCATGGCAATAGTTTTAGCCAAAATATTTATATAAAAACATGTATATAAAAAAAATTTAAATAAAAGTTACATTCTCTATATTTAAGCAAATTTATTTCACGTTACGCAATTTTATGTTTAAACTGATGTCGTTTGATAAAAGTCACCTCTCTGGCTTTCTCCACCTCACTCTGCAGGACCTGCTTGGCGACCTCCAGCGCCTGCGTTTTCTCACGCAGCATCTCGTTTTCCCACTCCAGCTGGGAGTTTTTCTTCTGCACCGCCTCCAGCTCGTTGTAGAGGCGGAGGGAGACGCTCTTCGCAACCTGGGAGCGAAACGAAAAGATGGTTAGCAACAGCTGTTACGACATATCCTGTACAACAACTGTGACCGTAGGTAGGGGATGTTGCAGTTTTTCACCACACTTACCTACAGCACGTGTCATATTTGAAGAAACTGTTTCTGTCTCTCCTTCCTCCGAATAATAAAATGTAACGTTAGAATAGTAGTGGTCAGATAGTTACTTTTTACTCTTTGGAGGAAGGAGAGAGATAGCAGAAATCGTTTGGTTTAAATATTTTGTTTTTTACTATAAGTTACAGTCAGAGATGAACAGAGTACCCAGAAATTGTACTCAAATAAGAGTAAAATTATTTCAACATATTTTTTACTATAGTAAAAATAGTATTTGGTAAAATGTCTACTCAAGAACTGAGTAACTGATCAAATTATGAAGAATCATTTCATATTTAAATATTACATGATCAGATGGACCAGAATATAAAGTTAAGTGGAAATTTTAGTATTTTAAGGGTGAAAATGACAGTAATTTATATAAGTAACTAAAAAAATAACAAAATCTGGTAAAATATTTATTTTTCCAAATCAGTTTCTTTCGATAAAAAACTTATGAAACTTTAACAGAAACTGCAGGTGTGTGTGTCTGTTTGGTGAAGTTTAGGTTAAAACTAATTTTACGCAAGAAAGAGTAGAAATACTTCATGATAGAATTACAAAAGTAAAAGTAAAAAGTACAGTGTGGTAAAAATACTCCCAAAAGTAATTTTTTTTCCCAAAAAGTTATTCAAATTAATGCAATTAAGTAGATATAACTACCCAACTATGGTTACAATACATAAGACATAATATTAGTGGCCAGATGTTACTGATGATTCTTTGTTTGGATTTTTCTTAATCCCCCAACCCATAAAGCTTATGTTTTTGACGAAGCACAGAGTTGAAACGCAACAGCGTCACAATATGAGTGGTAACAGAATCTGGTGAAACGCCGGCAACTCCACTGAGGGAAAAAGAAGAGTGGACTGCTTCCACTCTGCAGGAGTGTCGTTATTTTTAATGAGCGCGTGCAGCGTGGTTTCTGCAGCAGCTGGTCTTGGCTGAGACACTTTACAAGGAAATTCTTGTGACGGGAATTCTCCACTTGAGTGAATGCAGGAGGGGGTCAGAGTCAGGTCAGGCATCGTACTGAAAACATTCAACAACAGTCACTACACTTTCATGTTCCTGGTAGATGGGAGAACAAGTCAGAGCCTAATTACAATCCTGTATGTTAAAAATATAAACAGGATGCATGAGAAGGCTGTTTTAGTCTAATGACATGACTGTGGTCCTGGTGAGCAGCAGGAACGGCTTTAAATCAGAGCCAACATCCGTGAATCTGGCTACAGTCAACTGATTGAGCTCTTCCAGTCAGAATGAGCAAGATTGCAGAATAAAAGCAACAACAGGAGAAAACGTTTTGAAAGTCAATTTGATGATTCACACAGGAAAGATCTGAACTTTTACTGTTAGTTTAAAGTTAGTTTTTAGATCCGTAACTAACAATTATTCTGATGACTAATCGGATAAATCCTTGGCATATTATGCAGAAGTTTTATTTAAAGTTGCAGGATGTAACATTTATGAAAATATGTTGTTTTTTCACATATTTGTTCAAACTGTCACCATAACAGTTTAACGTGAGACAGAAAATCTGTGAAAATATTGATCTCCTGAACGTCCTGGTTGAGCTACTATTACTGTCTGAAGAAACGTAACACGCTCGATCACAAACAACCAATCAGAGCCAGGGGGTGGGTCTTGGCGCTGTCAATGCACTTGCTGCTAAATTTGCTAATGGCAGAGAAACAACAAACCATTACAGAAAAACTGTTTATCCACCGTCAGATAAATATCTTTAGCAGAAAGAAGGAGGGAAAGTACACGGGCGTGATTGACAGTGCTAAGATCCGCCTCCTGGCTCTGATTGGTTGTTTCTAGTTTGCACGTTGATGTCTTTTCACAGATCTGTTGATTATTTTTTTAATTAACCAAATAATACCAAAACCTTAACAGGAGATTATTCTGCAGAATTAGAACCAGGGAAAGCTAAAACTGCCACTTGAGGAGTTTTGGGTAGAATATATTTACAAAAAAGGGGTTTTATTTATACCTTAATTTAAAAAATATATGTATTCTTACAGGTTTGACTTCATTACTGCTCTGACTTTGTTGGGGTTTTTTTTTTGAGTGTGAACCATTTTTTTTTTGAGTCTCTATACTCAATCAGGTAGCAACTAATCAATAACTATCTTAGTTAACGGTTATTTCAATAGCTGATTAATCACAATTAATCGCTTTGGACTGAATTAGTTTCAGCTGATTCCTGCTGGGTTCAGACCTTTATGTCGTGCTCCAGGCTGCGGACCAGCTCCCCGTCCACCTGCCCCGTCTGAGCCACCCGGATGCTGCGCCGCTCGGCCTTGCGGAGGCGATACTGCAGGATGCGACACGTCTTCTTGGCCTGCTCCAGCTGCAGCCGCAGCTCCTGCAGCTGGTACACCTCCTCCTCCTGGAACATGTCGCGCATCTCCAGCATCTCACAGCGAAGCTCCTCCACCTCATCCTGTGGTAAACAACACAGCTGGTTTGATGCAGGGAAAATAAAGGGCCTTTTTTGAAAAAACTCTGTTTTTTTGGTCAAGTTTCAAGCATAAATCAATTAACAGCATGACAAATTTAAATAAATTTAACAATTCCAATTGCATAGTTTCTGATTTTTCTCTTTTCTTTCTTTCCACCAAAAGCTGGTCGACAAAATTCTTCAGTCTGGTGCTTTGGTTTCAACTAGCTTCTTTTAATCAACTTTATAATTAATTTTATTTGTTGTTTTGTTTATTTATTTTGGATATTTAAAATGTCTCCCGGTTCCGGTGTTAAATATTCATTAGAAATTAAAGTTTATTGATCTTAAATAATGTACTTGCATTATTTGCCATTATCATTATATAATTCACAAAACAACAATATTATTGTTTATTAAAATAACTTCTAGGAAAATTTTAGGTCCAGCAAAATGTTTTCTAGTGACAGAACTAGTTTTAAGATGGTGAAACACCAGTAGCTCCACTACCATATTTTTTCTAAATGTCTAAAGAAAGGAAGGCGTTTAAGATTCCTATTTTCATTCATAGTGTTGCTTATTACATAAATACCAGGTTTTCTAACAAAACATGAAGAAGAAATAATTAGTACTTAATAATGCAGTTTATTACACACTCAATCTTTACTTAAGTTATGTTTTTTAAGTTTTAAATGAAAAATAACAGGAAGGTCCCTGGAAGTTGAAGGTTTCCCAGCAACCCAAACCACAAGATCCAACATTTTTGTTTAGAATAAACGAATTAACAGTAAAACTTGATGTTTCATTGCCAATTACTTAGAAGAAAATAAGCCAATAACCTCATCTTTATTGTTTTTTTTATTTTTATAATGTGATGAGTTGTTGAATTGTGACGTGTGAGAGAGGAGACTGAAATGCCAAAATTAGATTGGCGCACATGAACACTGAAATTAAAGGAACCTCCAAAAATAGTGCAAACGGTTTAAGATATACACAAAAAGAGAAAACTGTGTGTGTGTGTGTGTGCGCGCACACACACACACACACAGAGAGAGAGAGAAAGCGAGAGAGAGATACTTTATTTTTTAAACAAAGTCACTTTCGCAAAATAATGCTGGAAATTAGAATTTTGTGGAGAATAACTCAGAGATGCTCCAAATTTGCAAATTAAGTAGCCTAATTCCAGACGAAAACCACCAAAGAGAATAAAAAAAATAATTAAAAATAGCGCTCTGAGCTCCGACTTACTTTCAGATACTCGTTCTCTGACCTCAAGTCTTCAACCTCCCTCTGCAGCTCCTCGCTTGTCTCCCCCATCAGGAAATCCATGAAGGCGGTTTTACCCGAACCGAGCCCTGCTGCAGCCGCCGCCGCATCCGGCTGGAGCGCGCAGGTATCTGATTTTGCGCAGGTATCTGGTTTTGCGCAGCACTGCGCGTCCTGGCGCGTCCCCCCGCTGTCCGGGCTCTCATAAGCTCTGCCGTCGATCCAGCTTAACTCGTTATCGCTGCTCGGAGAGTCGCGCTTGTTGCCCTCCGAGGCGCAGTCGGAGATCTCCGAGCTGCTGTCCGAGGAGTACTGCTTCCCGGACGGGCAGCCGGAGTCTTTGCTCAGGTCCTCCGAGGCGTTGCTGGCGTCCGACAGCTTCCTCTGCGCGGCGGGGCTCCGGTGGCTCTCCGCGGGGACTCCAGCGGGTTTCCCCGCTTGCTTTCTCTGCGGTCCGGCTGGTTTCATGTCTGCTTTACTCCCCCACTGACCGGACTGTGTGTCCTCTTCACTGGACAGATCTTTCTTCTTCTTTTTGTGGACCAAAAGCTGCTGCTGCTGCGTCCTGGACTGCTTCTGACTGCGGAGCGCAGACTTTGCGCCTTTATCACCGTCTTTAGTCATTCTCTTCTTCTAGTTTTTAAACAATATTTTTCGAGTTATTTCAGAGTTAGAACTCAAAACTCACTACTGGAGGATGTTTGGCCAAGAGCTCTGCATCTTAAACACTGAAGCATTTCCACGCGCGTAAAGACAGAAATAAATCGTGTTGGAGGAAATAACTTCCGGTTACGCTGCAAAATAAAACGGTGCACGGTGATTATCCCGTCATTTTAGTCACTATTCTCAACATTCTTAAAAACAAATGACTCAGTGTCTGAGTCATGACTCCACATGTTCATATTCTGGTTAAGGGTTTGGAAATTTAATCTCTGAATAGTTTTAAGGATAATCCCAAAGTTTTCAGTATTTTTAATCCTCTCTTTCGTCTTTATAGTTGAGAAAATGTTCTACTTTAACAGAGTTTTGTTTTCTGGACTCTTTTCTTGTTCAAATAAAGTGGCATGTTCAGCCTCTTTTAGAAAATATTTGTGTTATTATAAAAACAAACAAACAACCAAATAAATAGTGAACAGCTTCCATCACACTAAACCATCCACAATTTTCACATTCAGAGGTATATGAAGATTTGTAATTGCATCATTATTTTAAAACCCACACAGTCTGCAACAAATAAAAGCAAATTAATTCATAAACAGACTAATTTGTTCTGAAATTCACTGTGTTTTGAGCGACTTTTTCTTAACCTGTAATTAACTCTATGTACACAAGGTCTATATACATCTATAAGAAATATATGTATAAAAATATTCATTAAAAAAAGAAAATATTTAGTCATCCAAGCCCTTCACTTTTTTAAATAAATGAGGTGCAAATTTCCTAAAATATAAATATAGTGGGCATCAATATAAAAAATTTTATTTTCATTTTATTTTATTCAGTGTTTATTCAGATTCATGGTATTTATTTTAACAAAAGTTTGGTAGATTTACTCAATTACGTTTATTTGATTTTTTGGGGAGGGGGGGGGGGGACTTATACAAATATTCTTACTATGCTGTATTTTTCACTTGAGTTATTTTATTAAGAAGTATCTCTTACTTAATAAGATTTCTGGATATTCCACTGTTAGTATCTTCACTGAATGAAAACAAAATTTTGACCAAAAATTTACTGTCACATACCTGCAGTTTGTGTTAAAGTTTTATGAGTTTTATTATTGAAAGAAACTGAAATGATGGAAAAAATTATTATTTTTTCCTGATTTTGTTATATTGTAACTGTCATTTATATTAATGATTTTAATTTTGATCCCTAAAATATAAAAATTCCCACATAACTTTATTTTTGGGTCCTTTTGATTATGTCATTTTTAAATGATTAATGTTTTGATCAGTTACTCAGTACTTGAGCACAATTTGATGTCTCTTTTTACTCTTACTTGAGTAATTTCTTGCTTCTTTTTCTTTTACATGAGTAAAAATGCCAATGTATGGTTTTTCTTTTGTATCCTACCTTTAATTTTAGTTATTTTTAATTCAAATCTACTCAGACATGTCGACAACTTAAATATAAGTATTTATGTCTGAAGATTAACATTCAGCCTGGTGGTGGAATAAATTTCCTTTTTCATGTGTTTTAATTAATTGTATGAGTTTAAAATAGCAGCTCTTTGCCTTCTATTTCTAGGCATTTCCTAGCTGCGATCTAATTGGCTGAAGGCCCTGCCAATCACCGTGTCCTTGCCACCCACTTCCGGCAGGCGCCAGAGGCGCTACACTTTTCAGTTATTTATGTAAGCCGAGGCCAAACTGACACAAATTGACAGGTATGTGTCCTGTGTAATTGTTCGTGTCAGAGTGTAGAAACGTGTTTTCGTGTAAACGTGTTGGTGCCATGAGCTAATCTTGGCTCCAGATCACTGTTAACTGTCTCCAGACGCGATACTAGTAGCTAGTTAGCCGTTAGCTGAGACTTTGTGAGGAGCGTTGCTGCCGACGGCGAACCAAGAACATGTTGTTGTTTTTATCACAACCTCTGTTGCAGTGATGTTCGGCTCCACCAAGTGCTTTTAAAGAACTGTCCGGGTTACAGGTCGTGTTTGTGGCCGTCTGTGATGCTAGCAGGGAGGCGGGGCAGCAGAAACGTCGGACCCGACGGTGGAAACATGGCCGCTGAGTAACATTTTATTACCTTTTTCTGCTCAGTATGAACAGCGAGGAGGAATTTTTCGACGCTGAGACAGGTGAGGCTGGCTAACAGAGACGTTATGGTTTCTCCTAATGTCTCAGTGAATGAAATGGGTTTTCTGTTTCTTGAAACCTGCCCCGTCCCAGGACTGGAGTCTGATGATTCCTGTGAGGTCAGTTTCAAAGATGCCCTGGTGTTTGACAGCAAACAGGCGACCGATGGCAGCAGCATGCAGGAGAACGGGGTGTGGGAGCACAGGTGAGAGAATATCTATTCTACTCACTCTATTTATATTGCTACAACTCATGACCCATCATCTGAATCCAATTTACAGTAAAAAAAAAAGTAGTTTCAATTTAATTATTGATGCCAAATTGGTGTTATCAAAGTGTTTTCTATCTAAAGAACTCCAGCAGTTTGCTTTGAATTATTATTGAATCTCAATGAATGAACTTCTTATATTAATTTGACCATTTTTTTGTTTAATTTATACAAGTACATCATGCAACATTGAGCTGATTTTTAATCTACTGTAATTTTATGCACATATTTGAATTTGTTTTTGCTTTTTGTCTGATCTTGATACTTAAATAAAACAATTAAGTCTATTTATATAGCACATTTCAACAGATCAAACTGCTTTACATCATGAAAACACAAAGTAGAGTCAGCAATTGTAAAAACAAATAACAGATGTTATTAACTAAAAACTAAATACCCTGTTACAGTAAACGTAAACAAAGAAGACATTTGAGCTGTCAGTGTGGAGTCCACCAAGTTGGCTTTCCTGGAAACGGTGTAAAAATAAACAGGCGGCGGTGCATGCAGAGAGCGCTGTGTCACAGTATTCAGTCAGATTTTGTTCACAACACAATGAAGTTATGGACTGAGATTTTCTTCAGAGCCAAAATACAAAATATGGTTGTGATTATTATAAACAGCCTGGTGTGCAGCAGGAAGAATAACGAGAGAGCCACAATGATTCTGAGCTAAAGAAGGTTTTTATCTGTCTTTATCGGCTCATTTATTCACATTTTAGCTTGTTTGTGATAATTAATACAAACATTCAGAAAACTTCTGACTGTAAGATAATTGTTGGTAATATACAACGAATGTAATCTGTAGGTTGTTTGAATGCAGGAATGTCTTCAAACAGTTTTTGTTTTTAGAAAACTTTTTAGTGTATTTTAAGTTGAACTGGATAAAAGAAATTATGTTTTTATACATGTGGAGCTAGCATTACTTACATTTATTGTGTGTGATATATTCATTTTTAATTACGAGAATAAAGTCATAATATTATCAGAACAAATGCATAAAAGTAGGAGAAAAAAGCTGATAGTTGTCAAGATCTGATGTGATCATAATGACAAGTTTGAGTTTCTTTCTTCAAAATAAACTTTTGTTTTCACAATAGCTTCAAAGTCCTGCAACTGATAATAATAATTTAATTGTGATATTTTAAAAGATTAAATATTTTCTTATTTGTAAAACTGTTATAAAAGTATTAAGTTATTTATTAAATCACAAGATGCTCAATATTCCTCATTTTAATTTTAGTTAGTTTTTGTGTTGGAGTTCTCATAAAATTACTACTTTACTCTCAGTATTTTTTCTGGTAATGTTACAACTTTATTGTCCTTCAATTTTATTCTCATAATTTAAAAGTAATAATTCTCAGCCTGACTCTAATGCTTCTTTAGTTTTTTTGGCTGCTTTTTGTAAGTTTTCTAATATTTTTTGTCAAAATGTGCACCAGGAAAGCCCTGCCTGCAGAAACAATCTCCAGGAGCAATTTCAGTGTGTGGAGCATATTGAAGAAATGCATCGGAATGGTGAGTCCTTTGCCTTGCAAAAAGCCTCAAACTCATCCGAACAGTAGCAGAATTGTGTGAATGTTAAAGTTTTCTCACAGATTTATTTTGTAATTGTTGAAAAGGAATATTTCCAGTAATTTCTGACAATGTCTTGCCATAATTTTGAATAAATTTGATTTGTCTCCTATCGCAGGAGCTTTCCAAAATTGCGATGCCGGTTGTGTTTAACGAGCCGCTGAGTTTTCTCCAGAGAATCTCGGAGTACATGGAGCACACTCACCTCATCCACAAAGCCTGCAGCCTGTCAGACGCCGTCGACCGCATGCAGGTCAGGGTCATTTATCTTTTATTTCCTCTGGAAATAATCACAGTTTAATCACAAATTAAACTGATCTAGATGAGCTGTTTGGCTCCAAAACCTGGAAAACTTTTTTTTAATGATCCGTGAGAAAATCAGATAGTTTTTTTTCTTATGGAATGAATCACTGCTTATTTTCTTCTAAGGTACATTGACATATTAAATACAAATTTTTGGATTTGGTGCAAAGATGAAGGAAACAAATACACTTCATCCAGAATCAAGTCCCTATTTTATCATCTATGACCCGTCCCTTTACATTTTATGTGTTTTTATTGTCAGAAAAACATTACTCTTTTTTTCTAATTATTATTATTATGTATATTTAATCCCTGAACATTAAATCCTCTTAGCACAGTTCAAGTGGCAACTTATGTGTTCATAATTACAGATTTAAAACAAACAAATGTAACATTGTATAAATGCTTATGGAACAAATCTGTAGAAAAATCTGTCAAAAACAAAAACTAAGAGTAGATAAAGTTTTACTTTTATTGAAATAATAAAACATAATATTCTATCAAAGTATAAAAACATATATGAGCTCAAACTGCATTATCACAACATATATATTATATCTTTTATTTTTATACTTATTCATTGAGTGCTTTGTGCTTAAGATCAATATTTTTCTCCTTTTTATTCAAAACATTTTAATATCAACATGTAACATATTCACATTAAACTGTAAACGAATAAAATAAACAAATAAATAAAAATATAAGCAATTATAAGCTGAGATAATTGAAAACAAGGTGGGTGTATCTTCATTAGCGCAGACAGAGCATCTGTGTAGCATGTGAACACATCTAGTTAATTAAAATCACCAGGTTAATGTAGCAGCATTGACCCAGAAGCTGAAAATCTGTGACATATTTGAAGTCTCTGATTTGCAACAGTTTCTTTCAACCTGTTTATTAGCTAGCGTTAGCTAGCATATCACATTTTAAAGAGGCAGAGACTTTGTTTTCTTACAGCGTCTTTATCTGCCACTGAAATTATGCAAGTCAGATGTGAAGTAGCATGATTGGTGAAAGTTGTTCTGATCTGGTCCTCGTGTGGGTGGCAGGTTGTTGCTGCGTTTGCTGTTTCCGCTGTAGCATCTCAATGGGAGAGAACTGGAAAGCCATTTAATCCTCTGTTGGGGGAAACATATGAACTCATAAGGTAAAACCCGAGATATATTTATCGTAATATCTGCCAGCTTTTCTTAATATTGTGCGCCTGTTTTCTAATTGATTTATATGTTTATTATTTTAGGGAGGATGAAGGATACAGATTGATCTCTGAGCAGGTGAGCCATCATCCCCCCATCAGTGCCTTCCATGCTCAGTCTCTGAAGCAGGAGTTTGAGTTTCATGGCTCCATCTACCCAAAGCTGAAGTTCTGGGGTAAAAGTGTTGAAGCTGAGCCTAAAGGCACAATGACGCTGGAGTTATTAAAGTAAGTATTTACTTCCTTTTTATTTTCATTTTTGCCTGTGTTGTGCATATTGTTGCTTTTATTTGCTGCAACTGATTATTTTAGCAATTGAATTGGTTAATCAGAGCAAAACTGGCACATTCTACAGGTTTTTCATTTAACCACTTAAGTCTTTTTATAGAATATTAAAAATATGTAAATAAACAAATAATTAATTTTGTTAAATAAGAAAAGAAACATTTTATTATTTATGTCTTTTATCTTAAACCTTTATTTCCAATTACATTTCAACCAAAACTCCTCAAGTGGCATAGAGGAGTTCAAATTCACTAAAGAAATGCTATATTATAGCATTTTAGGGAATAAAATGTTTCTTTTTCTTATTTCAAAAAGAAAATTATTTATTTGCATATTTTAATGCAAATAAACAAACAAATTAGCTTAACTACTGCTCTGAATATGTTATTTTCTGCAAATGGCTTTCTTTTTGAGTCGGTATACTCCAGTTTACTATTTATCGATTACTAAATTAGTTGATGATTATTTCAATAATCAATTAATCTTTTCATTCCTCCTGGTTTCAGGAGGAATTAAATAATTAATTTTTTAAGTCTTATTCTTGTGATAAGACTTTATTCTTCTTAAAAGAATAACGTCATGATATCCAGAGAATTAAGTCAAATTTTATGAAAACTCCTGGTTTCAGGAGGAATTAGCTAAATATGATGCTAGTTGTCCAGGAAGCAGCTTCATATTTAATCCAGTTATGAAAGTTTGGATCTTCTTGGATATCAAGACTGTGCTTATGATGCTGTATTTTCACCACAGACATAAAGAGGCGTACACCTGGACGAATCCATTATGCTGCGTCCATAACATCATTTTGGGTAAACTCTGGATCGAACAATACGGAACAGTGGAAATAGTCAACCACAGGTACAGTTACTGGTGCTGGAAAAGCATATTATGAGTATTTATCCCTCATGCTGCCTTGATTTCCTCAGCACTGGAGATAAATGCATCTTGAACTTTAAACCATGTGGGATGTTTGGAAAAGATCTTCACAAAGTCGAAGGATTTATCCAAGACAGAAGGTGAGAACAGCAGCAGGTCAGGTACCAGGGCTGGGCGATTAATCCATTTTATCTATTCATTTATAAATTTGGGGTTTTTAAAGGTATCATTTTTGGAAAATATTGATTTTTTTTTTTTTCACCACCATTGCACTCGTGGGTTTCGATAGTTTCGAGTGTTGTCAGCTCGCCCAACGCAGCTATCTTGTTTAAGCTTTTGTTTATTTGGACTTTGAATTCAGGTCAACTCACCGACAAAGTATTAGAGCCAGGCTACAAATGTTATGTTTTTATGATAAGAATGAAGTCATAATATTACAGGAATAAAGTCATGATATCAGGAGGATAAAGTCATTTTTTATGAAAACTCCTGAAAAAAATAATGAAAAATTAGAATGACAGATAAGAAGTGATACTTTGCAATAGGCTTTACTGAAATACTTAATTTTTCAACTCATCAAATTATCCTTATCAGGACTTTGAGTTTATTTTGAAAAAAAAAAAAAAACCCTGATCGATCCTTATTACTAATTTTTTTTCTAATTAAAATGTGTTTTTTCTCAACATTTTAAGATGTCCTTCTGGTAAAATTGCATGTTTATTGTGTCTTTATTCTCATAATTAACACAAATTCTAGAAATCTGTCATACATCTCACAGAAGCTGGTTTTGAAAGTATTTTTCATCAGCAATTTCTTTATTAGAAAATAAACAACTTCTCTAAAAAAAATTAAAAAAATTTAATAAGATTGATTTTTAAATAGGATCGATTTTTTTTTCTTTAAAAAATATTAATTTTAAAAAATTTTTAAATAAAAAGAGATATTATTTTACAGCCGAGTCGCCCAGCCCTCCTGAATCCAGTCTGTGAGGCATAATTTGTGATTGTTTGTTTTCTGAACCGATCGTGTCGCTGTGGTTGGACCAGTAAGAAGAAGAGACGAGTCATCTACGGGAAGTGGACGGAGTGCGTGTACAGCATCGACCCCAAGCTTTATGAAACGCACAAGACGGCAGAGAAGAAGACGGGGAGCGACCCAAAGAAACAAGTAAGAAACCTTTGAGCCAATTTGCTTTTTCTCACCTGTGATCGTCTGCAGAGCAGAAAAGCCTCCCTTCTCTTCGGCTGGAGACCCGGCTGCTCACTAATCTTATGGGATTAAATTACTGTCTTTGCTTGATTAAAGGCTTTTTCTCTATTTATATTCACAACTCTTGAATTTTTTCTGAATATAACTAAATATTTATTTTGTTTTTTTGAACTTTTATGTTGTAGACCAACACAAATTGGTGCATCAATGTCACAACTGAAAGCTTTTTTTTCTCATGAATCTATTAATTTATTATACAAATATTTATTGACCTATTAAAAAAACCTTAAATATGATCAGACTGAATTGGAAATAAACAGATAAGTCTCACTTCTCAGTCAGAATCTTTGTAACACCTGCGGATGAAAAATGTACTACTTTTAAATAAAACGTTTTAATTTACAAACTTATCAACACAACTAAATATGATTACAATAGGATTAGAACTGTTGTAAACACTTATTTTAGTAATCAAATAATATCTTGATTATTCTGACGATTAATCAAGTAATTGAATAAAAAATTAATATGATAAAATATTGATAAATTCTACCGTAACAGCAGTGTTACTATTGGATATCAACATCAGCTCAATTTTTTTATATTTCATATTTGTGCATCCCCACAATTACCTTTCTGTACCGAACCGAATTTGAAAATTTGACGTTAGGCTGCTAACACTTAGCTTTTGTCAATAATTCCTAGGCTCAAGTGAGAGCGCTGTGCAACATAAATAAGCTGGAATATGGTGCACTAAATAATAAAACTGAAGTTAATGGAGCTTCGAGGCAGATAAATTTTCCCTCAGGAATTTTAAAAATCAAGCTACTTGAATCGTTGGAGGGTTTGTTTCAGCCGGTCGTGTTTTTGAGTTATAAAATGTTTAAAGTTGACAGAAAATTTGAAAATATTACTCGATTCATATGTTATTGAAACACTGGAAAATTAATACCTGCACACCAACTATAAAATCTTAGAAAATGCAAACATTTTAAAAAGACTTGAATAAATGAACGATGCTAAGCCTGGTGGGGGCACAAGTAAAGCCTGATGGCCCTCCAGGCTTATAATCCACTGGGGGAAACGCTGGACATGTGCAGAATGTTTCCAACAATCTGATGTTGCCTGGTCTCCATCCGGCGTGAAAGGAACGTTTCTGTAAACTCATTCGATTGTCAGTAACCTGTTTGACATGTCCCTGAATCTGTTTTCTCAAACGGTATCTCTTCCTTTCACAATAACATGCAGTGGCGTTAGCGTAAGGTAAGGTAACAGCGTGTTTGATATCTCTAGTGTGCTGACTGCTGTTGTCTAGTTATGTTTATAGTGTACTTGTTTGATTAGATCATTGCCAGCACCTAATCCATGATGTCTTGCAATGACATGCCATTGTTGTTTGAAATGTGTTGAGTTTGTGGCAACCGTAGTTCCCATGATTCACCTGTTTGCACTGAACCGTCCGCTCGGTTGGTTTGGCCTCAACGGTTTGAATGTGACGCCTTTTTTTTAATCTGTCCGTTTGTGTAGGAACGTAGCTGTGAAGCAGAGTACGACGACGACTTGCCAGAAGTTCAGGATACAGTGACTGTGATACCAGGAAGTGCCTTACTGTGGAGGATAACGCCGCGGCCCAGTCACTCAGCGCAGGTCGGCGCTGAATTCTGCATTCATCACAGGAATCAGAAACGTTTTGACGTTGATCTTGAGGATTTAAAGTGTCCACCATTTAATTGATTAGTCAAGTTATCAATGTCAGCACTGAACTTCAGCACCTGCAAGCAGGGCAGGTTCATCCTTCCTGCACTTTTGAGTAAAAATTACTGACGATTCAACTCTGAAGTCTCTGACCTGAACGTTCAGAGCCACATAAAGACGGTTACAAAGACGAACTTCTATCACCCGATTGGACTTTATCAACATCTTTAATAACAGAGGCTTATTTTGCTGTTGCTATCAATATTATTGTCTCACAAACCACAATACGTCTTTTTCTTATGCATATGTTCATGGATCTGAAATGTTTTGTTTTGCCATTTACTGCTCAGTCTGAGAAAAGAAGAACTGGTTTGACTTTGTGTCAATAGAAAACCTTTCACCAAATATGACAAAAATCACATGTGAAGTACCACAAGGCTCATTCCTGGATTCCCTCTAATTTAATATATACATGCTCCCCTTAGCTCAAGTTATAACAGGTCGTGAGCGTAGCTACCACAGCTCTGCAGACGCTGCTGCTGCTGGCGTTCTGACTACCCAGTTCTAAAGACCTTCGTCTGAGAGAACAGACTTTAAAATATTAAAATACTGCTGTTAGTTTATAAATCACTGAATGGCTCAGTACAACAATGCATTAAAGATCTGCTGTTGTTGGACCAACCTTCCAGAACCTCTCAGGTTTCCTGGTTCTAGTTCTGTTCTGCTTCCAGAACCAAAATCAAACATAGAGAAGAAGCATTAAGCTTCTGTGCACCATAAATCTGGAACAAACTTTTAGAAAACTGCAAAACAGCCAAAACACTGAGTTCCTTTAAATTAAGGAGATGCTTTTGATTACTAATAACAGAAAAATCATTATTTTTAATCTTGATTGAAACTTTTCATTACTTCTCTTTGTTATGGTTTTCTTTTTTGTTTTTATGCCTTTTTTCATGTAAAGTACTTTGAATTGCCTTATTGCTGAAATGTGCTACAAACAGGGCCGGTCCAAACATTTTTCGGGCCCTAAATGGATTTTCATGTGGGGCCCCACAAACCATCATTCCTAAGCAACATTTGTTTTTTCTTTTTGGTAGATGTATAACTTCACCAGCTTTGCTGTGACGCTAAACGAGCTGCAGCCCGGGATGGAGAGGCTGCTGGCGCCAACGGACTGCCGTCTGAGGCCCGATATTAGAGCCATGGAACATGGAGACATCGGTACGAAAACATGACAAAAACATGATGTTTTATTCATTAAATGTGTTTTATTACTCTTGACTCTTCTGCTTTCTTCAGATTTAGCGAGTGCAGAGAAGGAGCGATTAGAGGAAAAACAGAGGGCGGCACGCAGAGAGCGATCAAAGGATGAAGAGGAGTGGTCGACCAGGTCAGAGCTAATAGCTGCCAGCAGCGGCGCCGGATTCATTTTTGAGGTGGAGGGGGGCTATCTGGTGTTTCGTCACTTCTGTTACACACTTTGAATGTCAGGCGGGCGCTTGTTCAGTTGATATGACGGCACCTGTCAATCAATTCAGTGGGTTAGTCGCAGTTTGTCCCTGAGTAAACCGTAAACATCCCTTACCGAGAGGATGGCGTTTTCGGGTCTACCCGGCGCTGCGGTCTGGCGAGCTTTGATGATTGGTTGCTGTTAAATGCGCTTCCTGCGGTCATAGTGATTTGGTGGAAGATAATCAGAAAAAAATGTTAAGTTGTCAGTGGGGAACATGCAGAAGGCAACTTAATTCACAGCATTTAAGATGGCGGAATAGTCTTCTTTACTCTGAAACCCCTAAATAAATCCAGTGCAACCATTCGCCTTATTATTCATAAAGGAAGACTTCCTATATTAGTAAAGAGAGTCTGTGTGGAAGGCCTCGGGTTATAACATGGGATAAATGATCAGTGAAATAATTTCACACTGGAACCAGAATGTTTCTATCAATGCTGACCTAAAACAAACTCCTATATCTTGCTGAAAAGTTACTTGTCAGTTAGTTTTTCTCATTTCAAGTGTCATGAGAGATTTGCACAAGAAACTGGATAAAAATACTTGGTGATAATTTGTGTTTTTACGGTGTGCCCATACAATTAAATTTGAATTTATTTAGAAACCTTTAAAGAGATAGCGGCACAAACAAAAGCGTTTGCTGCACAAACATTTTGTTAGAGCTTCACTCAGTTCTTTTGTTTGTTTTGTGTCTTTAATTAAAAAGGTCAAAGGTTAATTTGAACAGGAACTCTTGATTTCTCTCTAAAAGCAGGTTTTGTCTGTTTCCTTTTAGGTGGTTCCGGATGGGAACAAACCCTTTCACCGGAGCCGAGGACTGGCAGTACACAGGCGGATACTTTGACAGGAAGTACACGGACTGTCCCAACATTTACTGACACACTCAAAAAAGAGAGAAACTCTCTGTGCTTCTGGAAAATTATCACTTCGCATCTCAAATCTCTACGACTTGAAAACTGGGCAGGTTATTCAGACCGGCACTGTGTCTCTGTTAGAGCAAACCGCTACACGACTGTGAACATGCTCTGCGGGAGAGTTTTAGAGAAACGTTGACGTCAGACATCTTCATTGTTATTTACCCTAAACGTTCGCCATGTAAGGCTTTTAAACCTGCCACCAGTGTGAGCTCTGCAAACACAAACGAGCTGCAGAAACGTTTTAGTTCAGGTCATACAAACACTTCATGTTGCATTTAAATATCAGGGATTATTTAAACACACCTGCTACTTTCATAAAACCAACTCTGACATTAGATGTCTATTTTATTCAGCACTACATATCTTTAAATGTCACAAGTGTTTCTGTGAATAGAGATTAAAACAACCAAGCTGCTTATAGCCATGTTTACTTTTATCGTAAGTGGATACTGTCGGTACAAATATACAGTTGTGTATAGAAAAAAATAAATAAAACGTTGCTTGCATGTTCACCAAGATGCTAATAGACAAGTTAGAGCCATAAAATAATGATTTCCTGCACTGAGTATAGAAACATTTATGGACAGACGCCTTGATTTTGACACTGTGGCTGCCTCTCACCTTTATGCTCTGAAAAACGCAAAAAAAATAAAAATAAAAATAAGTGTCAGGAATCCAGTTAAGAAAACTAAATGATTATTGAGCTTCTTCTCCTTTTTCTAAACCTTTAAACGTGGAGCTGTGGAGCCCCCTAGAGGTGTATGAATAAATTACCGAACACACCCTGGTCTATTTTTTGTACAAAAACATTCTTAGATCTTTGGTGCAAATTAAAATTTAAAATTGATCTATTACTGTGTATTTATGTTTGTATTTAAACCAACCAATCGAAAGACACAATCAAAACATTCAGATTACTTTTATTACCAATGAAAATAACTCAAAAATACTCAAAATAATTTAATGTATTTTTCTTTCCTGGAAAACCCATGTTTGACCTGTTTTGCTGTTGCATGTAGCATTTCTATCGTTAAAGAAAAAAGAAAACTTCATGGATAAACCTTACAAAAAGGTTTATCCACATTCTCACATCTTACATTTCAGCAGAAAATATTTCAGTATTCAGTTGTGAACGGAACAATACATTATTTCAAGGGAAAAGAAAAAAATCCCTCATGTCCTTTAGGGGGCTCCGTACAGAGCAGAATGTTGGCATGGATGTTTGTTTGGATTTGTTTGTTTTTTGTGGACAATTTAAGCTAATTTGCACCTTTAAAATGATGTGAAACTGTCTCTAAGTTGAAACACAACAAAAGCATCAAAAGAAAAGGGAAATGTTGCTCTGAAAGCATCTGTGTGCTCTGGATAAATGTTGGGTTTTAAAAGGAGGCGCAGCACTGCATGACAGAGAAAGCTTTAAGTTTCCATGTAGACACTGAGCTTCGTTTTCAGACTCGCCTCGTGACGCTGCAGACGCCGTGAACCTATGCAAACCGATCCGTCCTCTCCTGAAATGTGAACCCACAAACTCCAATTTCCTCTTCAGAAATGCAGAGTGCTGAAAGTGAAACACTATATAAGTAGATGCTGCAGCAGATTTTTGTTGCTGTTGAGCATAAAAAATGCTGATTTCAGCACACAGAGTCTTATGCACTCACATGTACAGCAGAATTTCTCCCTTTACTCTGTTTTTAAAGCACTTTTGAAGCCTGCAGGTTCAATCTGACGGATATTTTCATCCTTTTACCCCCATGTCTCTCCTCTGTCGATAATGTTTACATTGTTCGTTCTTTTCCTCCTCCCCTCTGTTACTGTTGCCCAAAACCATATGCATACAAGCATATTAAATAATAAATTATGGACTACAGAATGAGCTGCTTCATGGTGGTTTTTAAGTGTTTCAATTAGAAAATTAGTAAGATTGCAATTATTTAAAAATAGATGTCTCAGTTAGAATATGGGTCGTTTTCTCTAGTTTGCTTTTATTTTAAATTTATTTTTTGTACATAACTTTTTTTTTCACTCTACGATGCAGAATAGATTTTTTATTTTACGGAAATTGAATTGGGTCCCGCCTAAATTGGGCAGAATTACAGACAGTATTTTTTATCTTAAATTCAAAATGTATATATATTTATAGAGTTTTGGCTTAATTGCAGTTGGAGTGGTTTTTTTTTATAGCTGACATACTCCAGTTAACGATTAATCAATTACAAAATTTATTTCTAAAATTCTTTGATTTATCGAATCAGCCTTGGAATACATTTATTTTTACTTTGAAAGTATTCACTTAAGGTTATATTATTTAGCTTTTGTTATGTTTGATGTTATATACTTATTATTTTCCTTATACTTAAGGTGTAAAGGGAAAAAAATACATATTGACATAAAAACTTCTCTTTTTAAATAATAAAAAATGACAAGTTTTGGTGCATTTCCCCCCCAGCTTTTTAAACTCTAAATTTAATGATGTTTAATAATTAAATTATTGTTTTGGATAACTTTTGATAATCAAATGTATTACATTTTATAAAGGAATCACCTTTCATATAATTCAATTAAAAATATGTATTGATAATAGCATTTTGTTAATATTTTACATTTTGATAGTCAAAGTTTAGTATGGTTTCTAAAATTGTAGTTTATTCACTAATTTGTCTAAAGTATTTTTCAATATATTTCACAATTAAGAAAAAAAATAATTAATTTGGAGAACAATCTGCATCTTAGTGCATTTATAGCCTGGTTTAACCTCGGAGTTTTATTTGTGTTGGTTACATTTAGTTTAATTCAGCTGCTGATGTAAAACACGCATCAAACTAATTAGCTAGTAAAAATAAAATAGTTGCATAAATCTACTTTATTAACCTTCTTACATCTCTTAGTTTGACATGTTTAGTGTCGGTCTAATTTAATTCCGTTATGCTGCCAGCGCTATAATAAAAATTCTAATAACTTTGATTTACTTTTGTGTCTTTAGTTTGACGCGTCAACCTAACTTGTCGTCTCTACCGAACATGCGCAGCAGATTTATACGCCCTCATATTGACGCTCGGTTGAGCCAATCAGAACGAAGCTCCGCTGCTGTTCAGCCAATCACAAACGGGCGTCGCAGAGTTCTGTGGTTTTCCAGCTGAAGGATAAATCCGGCAGAAATGTGAGTATAAACGGTGTTTTTGTCCAGGTTTGTGGTGTAAATTACGGCTCTGGCTGCATGGTAAATCGGTAGGGATAAAATGTGAAGCTGCAGCCGAGCGGTGGCGGCTCGGAGCTGGAAACAGACCTTTGTGTGCAGGATGCAGAGTCATGTCCGCGGTGCGTCTGCAGCAGGACCCGCTCCAGTTCATCTGTTTTCATGGGAGAACGGGGACAAGTCTGCTCCCAGCTGGATGCGCACACCTGCATCAGTTTCCACAAAATTCATCAAGATAAAGTGTGTCTTTATAGTGGGCTGTGAAACAAAAACACATTAAGCATCTGAAGTATTTTTATATTTTTTTAATATCAAACCTGTTTTCATTCTTAACCTTATTCAGAGGACCTGATCTTAGTATGTTGCATGAAAAATTCATATTAACGTGATGTTAAGCTTATATGACTGAAAGGTTAAGATATTTCACAAATGTATTTGATGACCAAATGTGAAAACTGTTGGTGGGAATTGGCAAAACCCAAACAAACCAATCAGTAAAAATTATGCTTTGAAGCTTGGTTGCAGAATTAATTCACAAAATAAAACTGAAGACAATATAGGATATTTCCTCGGGTTAAATATCCATCCACGGACTGGAGAAATGTAAAAGTGCACCAGTTATTTCACCTAATGGTTATTAGGGCTATTTTACATAGAAAAAAAGGAGTAAATTTGAGCCAAAATTATATATATATATATATATATATATATATATATATATATATATATATATATATATATATATATATATATATATATATATATATATATATATTATTTTAATGTTTTTATGTCAAAGAATTTTTTTTGTGATCTAAAAAAAAAAAATCCTAAAAATAAAGTCTGAAGACATTTCTGAGTTTGAAAAGTTCAAAGCTTGTAAAAAACTCAGAAATTTTGAGATTAATGTCAGAATTTTATTTATTTAATAATAAAAAAAAAGAACAAAAAATTTCCTTGTTTGAAAAGTTGACAATGTTTGACTTTTTGAAATGTTCTGGACTTCTTTTTTTATTATCTAGAAAATCTACAACTTTTGAAACTCAGAAATTTAAAAATTTTCCCCTCAAAGTTGTGAGATTAATCTCAACATTTCTGAGTTTTTTCCTAGCAAATTTTTGACTTTTCATAGTTTAAGGTTTTTGTCTTTTCTAGAACATTTTTGTGATTTATAGGTGGAAATTTACTCTTTTTCTTCTTGCCACAAAGGCCCTAAAACACCATTGTAGTTTTGTTCTATGCAAAAACCCTCACAAAGCCAATCTCAAGACGTCCGTGTCGATGCAGCGTTCATACAAACCTCTGAGCAGAGCTGAGGAGTCGTACCGCCTTCCAGATGTTTGTGTCTCCCTTCCTGCAGCAGACAGTCCTCCTCATCATGGCGTCCGGCGCCCTGTTCCCCAGCCTGGTGTCCGGCTCCCGCGGCTCCTCCAGCAAATACCTGGTGGAGTTTCGGGCCGGTAAGATGACGATGAAGGGCAGCACGGTGACCCCCGACAAGCGTAAAGGTCAGGTCTACATCCAGCAGACGGATGACTCCCTCATCCACTTCTGCTGGAAGGATCGCACCACCGGGAATGTGGATGATGTAGGGGACGGAGTGGATTTTTAACCAAACTGACCTGCAGCTGGGTTTTCTAATATCACCTTGATTTCTCCGTTTAGGACCTGATTATCTTCCCTGATGATTGTGAGTTTAAACGGGTCAACCAGTGCACCACCGGGCGGGTTTATGTGCTGAAGTTTAAAGCCGGCTCTAAAAGACTCTTCTTCTGGATGCAGGTTTGAAGCCAAAACACATCAAACTCTGTTGACTTTATCACTAATTTCCTCTTGGGACATTTTTGGCACCAATCGTCCTCCACAGACTGTCTGGAAGCTGCTTCATGCTGTTTGGCTCTTCCTCTAAACGCCCATTTTTTGAATAGCAAAAACGTTTAATCACAAAATTTGTGATTAATTGATTATTGAAATCATTGCCAGCTAATTTAGTAATCAATTAATTGTCATCTTGAGCATACAGACTCAAAAAACAACATATTCAGAGCAGCAATTGAGTCAAGTCTCCTCCAGTGTCAGTTTTAGCTTCACCCGTCTCAGATTTACTAAATGAATGCTGCTATTGCTTTTCGGCAATAAAAATGTTCCTTTCTTATGTAAAAAATAAATTGAATTATTTGTTTATTTTAATGTTTTTATGTATTTCGAGTATTGTATAAAAAAAAAAGCTTAATTGATTAAATGAAAGATCTGCAGATGGTGTTTTTTTTTCTTCTGTCGATTAATCAAAAGAATAATTGATTCAAGGGTGGATTAATCAGATGTGCATCACACTTTTTATATTTTTTTTGGTTAAAATTTTTTAAAATTAACTATACATGGATTTGTCACATGAAAGACACATTGAAGAGCTGTGTGTTGCTGTTTATGACAGCAACAAAAGCTACTTGAAATTTATAGTGTGTGAGTTATTATTTTCTGTTTTCAGGAACCAAAGAACGATAAGGATGACGAGTACTGCCGCAAAGTGAACGAGTACCTGAACAACCCGCCCATCCCAGGCTCCCTGGGCAGCGGCGGCAGTGGAGGACACGACCTGTCTGCACTGGGAGGTAGAATGCTCCAATATTTAAACTTTAAGATGATAAACCCTCACTTCTGCTTCATTCTTATTCCTTGTCTTTTTCTGAAGGTGAGGGTGGTCTGCAGAGCCTTCTGGGCAACATGAGTCACAACCAGCTCATGCAGCTCATCGGACCCACTGGACTGGGCGGGATCGGTACGTGAAGGCAGCAGTGTGGAGATAATGTGTTGTAATTAGGGATGTAAACAATACATTTATAATTAATTGTCATTTAATTATTAGATTAAATTGGACTAATAAAGTCCAGTTAGACCGTTGTTTTTAGTGTTGTGGTTTGGCCGCCATCCAGCAGAGGGCGCCGCTGGTCATTTGTAGGTGGAGCCGTTGAAGCAGATTAAAGATGGCGGCGCCGCCGTGTTGTAACGGAAAAGAGAAACGGTCCGAACAGAATCCGGTGTGAGGAAAATTATGCGGCTCTGTTTGGAAATATAAACACTCAACAAATTCACTGAAAACTGTTGATTTGGTACGAAGAAAAATGGAAACATGGTGGGGAGAAAAAACATGATTTTCGTGAGTTAACTCACTTCATGGAGCGAAGTTTTAACTTTAAAGAGCAACAGTCGGCGCTTCTGATTGGACAGATCTTCATTTTTTTTTATTTTTCTACTCCAATGTGAGAAAAGTACAATTTCCTATTTGTTCAGTTTGACTTTTAATACATTTAACACAAAATAATGATACATTTATTTTTTTAAATTCAACATACTATGAAAAATGTTTCACTTGGTGTTATGGGAAGATGGCAGACAAGAGGAAGCTCAGGTTTGTAAGAAAATGGCCGCTCATTTGATTAAGTTTAGATGAATTAATTGGTAACTTTCAGCGACTGTGGTGATGTGTTTCTCCTGACGTCAGGCGGTCTGGGGGCTCTGGCCGGGCCGGGCTTGGCCAACCTCCTGGGCAGCAGCAGCAGCAGCAGCGTTCCTGCAGTCAGCAACTCCACCACCAGGTGCCTCCGTCTGTTTTCATGATAGAAGCGGCTTCAGTTGGAGGCCGACTCTCATCTGATTCCTGTTTTCCAGTCCGTCCACCGCCGTCACGCCGACCTCCACCTCCACCGCCAGCCGGCTGGGCTCCACCCAGGTGCCCACCACTCCCATCACCCCCCTGGCCACGTCTTCACCCTCCCCCACGGCCTCCACCCTCTCCATCCCGGCTGCCACCGCTGCTGCAGCCGCAGCCAATCCAACGCAGCCTATCCAGCTCAGAGACCTGCAGAGCATCCTGGCCACCATGAACGTCCCGGCCAGCAGCCAGGGAGGTGAGGAGGGGACATCCAACCATCCATCCAACCAACCATCCATCCATCCATCCATCCATCCATCCAACCATCCATCCATCCATCCATCCATCCATCCATCCATCCATCCATCCATCCATCCAACCATCCATCCATCCATCCATCCATCCATCCAACCATCCATCCATCCATCCATCCATCCATCCAACCAACCATCCATCCATCCATCCATCCATCCAACCATCCATCCAACTGTCCGTCATCCATCCATCCATCCATCCATCCATCCATCCATCCATCCATCCAACCATCCATCCAACCATACATCCAACCATCCATCCATCCATCCATCCAACCATACATCCAATTATCTGATCATCCATTCTACATTTGCTGTTACATTTTTTTTTCATTTAAAAATTGACCTTATAGTAAAGTCTTGTGTAACTTTGTACTGAACCTTTTCATTTATACTTTAGTATTTGGCCAAAAAGAAGTGATAAAAGTTTAATTTTCAACCATCCAATCAGAAAAATGCCTCATTAAGAGTTTCTAAAACATCAAACTGTGTAAAACATCACTGCAGCGCTCAGCGGCAAAAGTCTGACGTGTTTCTCAGATTTTTATTAAATTGGTTGATAAAATCTTTTAACCATTTTGCGTTTTGTGGCGAATTTGTAAATGCCAGAAAGTGAAAGAGCATTTCAAAAAGTTTGGCTGCCAATGTCTTGCACAAAAAGATAAAGACCAGTTTTGGTGTGTTTGTTTCTTGCAGTGGACCTGGCTAGTGTGTTGACCCCTGAGGTCATGGCTCCCATCCTGGCCAACCCGGAGGTGCAGCAGAGGCTGACGCCCTACCTCCCGTCCGGCGAGTCTCTGCCGCAGAGCTCGGAGGAGCTGCACAACACGCTCAGCTCGCCTCAGTTCCAGCAGGTACAAATGTCGATTGGCTCGGCTCGTTTTTGTTCACCTCTAATATTTGGTTTTTGTGTCTCTTTTCAGGCCATGAGCATGTTCAGCAGCGCTCTGGCGTCCGGCCAGTTGGGGCCTCTGATGAACCAGTTTGGTCTCCCAGCTGAGGCTGTAGATGCTGCCAATAAAGGAGGTCAGTCTCTAAGCCAGAGGTGTCCAAACTTTTTCATGTTCTTCAAAACCATCAGCTTAAAAGTAGCTTGAAAACATGTAATTTTTTAAAACTCAAGTATTGTCTTTTCCTTTCTACCTACTCAACAATAAACTAAACATTTTAATTTTGCTAGTCTTATTATTTCAAGCAAGTTTTTAAAAAACAAAACACAGGTAAGACTTTATTTAAACTGACATGACAAGTAACCAAGATAAAGATAACTAGCTTTCCTCTACTTGTAGATGTGGTCCTTGTTGCCATGACAATGGAGGGGAACCAGAACCAATAGTCACTTTGTGGTCATTTCTGTAAATAAATTTTAATTCAAAACTTGTAGTTTTGAATTTATTCTTGAATTGTGGTCGGTGTGGCCGCACAAAATCAGTGCAGGGGCTGCAAATGGCCCCCGGGCCCCAGTTTGAACATCCCAGCTCAAAAGGTAATACATGGTTCCAAATGTTATGTTTCCAATTAGATTGAACAAAAGATTAAACTGTAATTTTTACTCTGGAACAGAATGATTCACATTTATACTTTTTTGCAAATTAGGATTTTACATTAAAACATTAATTTTTCCTGACCTGAATAATCTGTGCTATCGCTACAATATGTATAGTACTTAGTGTGTTTGTTATTGTTTGGTCTTCATTTGTTTTTATGGTACACTAGCACCACCTGCTGGTAGGTGGTGAAGCATCAACAATGACGGTGCACTTTGCTCCTCTTGGCTCATTGATAGAGAAACTTAATATTAGACTCTCATATCGAGTCATATTAAACAAATTAGATTATACTTTCAGATCAGGATTGTTTATCAGATTAAAAGTTCTTTTAGAAATAATAACTTTAACACACCTTTCACTGGTTCATTTGAAATCATTAAATAAGGTTATAAAATACTTTATCATCCCAAAGGGATTGTTGCAGATGGTGATGCTGCTGACAGAAAGAAGCTCCAGTAGCAGTCAGAGTTTTACAATGAGTCTGAAGAGGCCTCTGACTGAAGACAGTTGTTTTATGACATGACGTGCTAACAGCTAATCCGCCTTTTTGCTTTTGCAGCTCCTCTTTAAATTTCTGTCTGGCCGAACGGTTAGAAAGATGCTAGAGTCTGGGATATGATTCTTACTCATTATGGTTGATAGAAGAGATTCTTTGAACTCATTCATTTTTCCTGAATTGTTCCCTTATTCAGTGTTTTAACATCGTGTTCAAAGATGTTTTATTGAAACTGAACTACTTGCTCCTGTTTTCTTGTAGATGTGGAGGCTTTTGCCAAAGCCATGGAGACGGAGACAAAGTCAGACCAGGAGAGCGACTCCAAAGACAAGAAGGACGACGACGAAGACATGAGTTTGGACTAAATGCTCTTTCCAGAAAGTTAACGCTATTTATACCTATTTATTTACCTGTTCCTGCTTAGTTTCTGTTACTTAAAGACCTGATGTGGTAACTTGCTCCAGTCTCAGCTGATCTCATCTGTAGACATGACTCCATGTTGACTCATCCTTATCCCAGGAGGCAGTAAAGTCTAAATCAAAACTTTGATGCATTAATGACTCAGATTGTTTTGCAAGGTTGGGTGAAGCTTGTCTTACATTGGATTAAAAATCCATGCATCATCTGCTTACCTGAGATTAGGTGGTGGAGGCAGCGGCTCCAGGAGGGAAAATCAGATATTTGATATTTAATTTTATATATAACGCCTTACAAATTGGGCCGCTGCCGCTTTGTGTTCTACAGGCACATAGTGACATTTTACAGCACAATCAAGTGATGGTACACTTGATTGTAACATCATCAAATATGTTACATATATCAAATATGACTTAAAAGAAATGTGATTTTTTTAATTTAACACCTTGAAATTGGGCCTCTGACTTTAAAAACTCCTGTTTCTGAAACTCCGCCTTCAGGAAGTCTTTATGACGTGGCTCCTTTATTAACTCCTTAAATGAGCCATGTGTTTTTTACAAGCGTTTCAATGAGAAGTAGCTCCACCAGGTGTTTGCTAATTACTTCTGGCTAGTCTGAAGGAGTTTGGGGTAAGTTTGGAAGCTTAGGGGTGAAAAAGATTGCAATTAAGATTTTTTTTTTTTGATTAGACCAGAGTACCGTAACTTTCTGTTCATAATCAGTCCTGAAAAGAAACATTTGTCATGCTAGATTTAAACACATCCTGCACATTTGGGTGTTTATTTTAAACTCTCTTTACTACATGAAACTGAATCACGTCTAAATTATGTCACGATCATTTGGAGACAATGTTTGA
Organism: Poeciliopsis prolifica; assembly: GCF_027474105.1. NCBI lineage: Eukaryota > Metazoa > Chordata > Actinopteri > Cyprinodontiformes > Poeciliidae > Poeciliopsis > Poeciliopsis prolifica. The sequence goes on from NW_026562398.1 coordinate 7,354,470, forward strand.
GCGACACTGTAGGGGAAAAATAAAAACAGACAAAACATCATGTTTGGATAGTTTTACTGATACTGTGGTTTTTCAGGCACTTTTTCACCATATTCACACAAATGCTAACATCTGAGGAGATACTGCTGCTGGCTACAACGTTAAAATCCACCCATGTGCACTGAAAAAACTACAATCAGGTGTTTTCCATTGACCTCCAATGGAAAAACTTCTTTGGGTTGGATTTTAGAAGCTACTGAAATGAATTTGAATTCCTGAGAACTGAAAGATTAAAACGAAACAAATCCCTGCAGAATTACATCAAACAGTAAATACGATACATACATTTTTTTTTAAATGTGATGCCATTGTGGTAATACAGCACATGAGGACGACCAACACCAGAGTCAGCTGCCACAATAACATCCTGTTTTCATAACAAATATGAATCGCTGTGAGACAAGATGATTAAATTAAATTAAAGGTCACTTCTCAGCCTACTGAGTTCTGTTCTCACAGCTAAAAATGCTTCACAGTGTCAGAAACCCAATTAGAAAATCTATCATTTGCAGCTTAAATACAACAGCCTGTAGAATAAAAATCCACAAAGCTACATTTCTTTTTTTTTTTTTTCTCTAAAAACACGCAAATCACAACCACTACTACCTGTAAATACAAGTTACAAACATTATGGTGTTTTAAAAAAGATGCATCACGATAAACCAAAAGGAAAAGCACATTTAATGTGCCGAATGAACATCTCTAACATAGAGTTCATGACTGGATCTTCACGTACAAAAAGACATTTGAAACGCTCACGACCTACAGTGTTTGACAAAGAATGTAAACGATTCCCCCTCCTCACATTTAAAATAAATAGAGACAGAATAATTTATTTCAAATAGCTTACAAAAGGTGACGGGTTCGGTGCTGCGGCCCGTCTAACCCTGCTGCACCAGCCGGCGGTAGTGTGGCATGACCTTGCTCTCTGGGAGGTACAGTCCCATCTCCAAAGCCACCAGAACCGGGAACTCCAGAGGAATCAGCTCCCGCCGGTTGATCCGGAAACGCTCCTCCAGCTTCTGCTCGTCCAGCAGGAGACAAAAGGAAAAGTTTCAGGTACCGAGCACACGACCCTGATGAACTAATCCAGTCAAACCAGGACGGAGAAGCATTCAGTGTTTTCAAAGATGTTGTTACAAGCACACACTTCAATGTGATTTATTGAGGGTTATTGATTTAGTAGAGAGAAATAGAGAAAAAGAAAAAAGTCTGAACATGAAAGCACAGAAGAGAAAGACAGAAAATATCTGAGAGAAAAAGAAAGAAAGAAGAGGGAACCAAAAGACAATAAAAGGGAGAAAAATGTAAAAGAAAGAAAGCGAGACTGAAAGGTGATCTTCAGTGTTTAAGTTAAACTAAATACAAAAGAATTTTTAAAATGCAAACTTTAAAGTTTTAAAACCTTTAATCTATGAAAATCTACATTTTCAATATTTATAATCTGCAAAAAGTTGAAACGCTGTGCTTCTCTTTTCCTTCCCTCATAAAGTCCTAATTAAACGTATTAAAGTTTGTTTCTCTGACGGGTCGGGGGTGTACATACTTTTTAAAAATCACTGCATTTGATGTTGAATTTTGTGGGACGGCTGATCAAACGTCAGAAATCGTTTCATTCAACAAACATCCTGTCAAGGCTTTGAACCCCGTCGCCATGGTTACTGGCAGCCTTCCTCCTCCTGCAACAGCCGTTGCCATGGAAACCACAGGTAGAGCAGCCTAAGCCAATCAGCAGCGAAGATCCGTTAAAGCTCAGTTTGAGAAAAACGCGTCAGATGATGTGCAGAGGGAACCCTGCTCTGTCTGCAGTAAATAAACTGATATAAAAACGTTGAAGCAAAGATTTTAATCACTCAGATTGTTATTTTTATGGAGTAAAACATAAGTTCAGTGTTTTGCTGCAAGTTTTCTTTCAATTAATCCAGAAGACTGACATGTAAAGAAATATTTAAAGCCTCTATTCCATATTTTATACACATTCAGAAGTCTGAGTTTTGTTAATTCTCAATTAGAGACAAACGTATCCATTAAAGTGAGTAAAATGTTAAAGGCCAAAAAATAGTTTCCACTGTTTTATAAGCAGATCATCAGAGCTGCGGTTTCTAATTGGGGCTGAAGCGATTAATCAGATTAATCGTGATGAACTGATTAATCGATAAAGAAGTGAACGATCAATAACTGGAGTATAGACTCTAAAACATGCCATTTGCTGAAAGAACATAGTCAGAGCTCTAATTAAGCTAAAAATGTGCAAAAGATATAAAAAACATTCATTATTCTTAAAATACGTTCCACCTAAAACTCCTCAAATGGCATTTTTTTCAGCTTCACCTGGTACTAATTGTGTAAAAAAAAAAAAAATCTTTATTAAGCACAAGAGCAACAGATGAGCAACTCACTGTGTTGATGGTGAGTCAGGCAGGAAGGCCTGAGCTTTTCAAATGTTGATGTTAGAAATGTTTATTTTAGCTGCAGACAAATCCTTTGCATTCACTGAAGGAATGACATGATACTGTATTTTGGACAATAAGATGTTTATTTTCTTTTTTTTAAAATGAGCTAAAGAGTTTATTTGCATCCTTTAATATATTTATTATACTATATAAAAAACTTAAGTGGTTAAAGAAAAATTTGTAGAATATGTCCATTTTAATGCAATTAATCCTCAACAATTGATACGATAATCGACTCCTAAACTAATCATTAGTTGCAGACCTATTTTTAATTATTATGCAAGTTGCTCTGTGAGCAATCCAGCTTAAAAACAAGACAGCAGCTCCTTCTCAGTCATGCTAATGACTGAACAAATATTTCTGCCTGTAGCTGCACCGAAACATTTTGAGAAAGTTTTGAGTATTTTTGTTAAAAAGAACCAGATGTTTTTAATTAAAAGCCTCGTAAATTGATGTAAATTTGATGCGTATAAACTTTTACACATCTTTACATTCTCTGGTTCGCCACATAAACAAGACAAGTCTTTCAGCAGACGGCCATCTTTGTTACAGCTTCCTAAATACATAAAATGAGGTTAAATTGAAAATGTTCTGCCTTCAGCAGCTCTTAAATTACATTTTGCTCAGATAAACTACATAAGATGATAAAGGAGCCACACAGAAGCTGTTTAGCAAACATCCCAGAGGCGAATGAAGCGTCTGCAGTCTTTAAATCAGATCCTGTTAGCACCGTTAGCGCGTTTACTCACATCAATCAGCTGCTTCACTTCTGGTTTCCGCAGATCGCTGCTGATCTTCGCAGCCAGCAGAACGCACGCAGCCGCCACAAGCTTCCTGTTCTGCTTGTTGAGGCGACCTTGCAGCACCAGTTTCTCAAAGTAAACAAAGGCCATCGCTATGGTGACCGGCTGCAGGCCACACTCTTCGCTCACGGCCCTCATCTCCCTCTTCAGGCTGGCAGAGAAGAAGAAGTCACAGTTACTCCATTGTTTGCAAAGAAAGAGCGAGTTACTGCAAAAACAAAAGTATTTTTGGTCTAGTGCAAATATCGAATGTTAAATAAGACAGAAACTGACATGTTTTAGTTGAATAATTCCTTAATATTGAAAAAAAAAGTACTAGTTCCACTGGTAGATTATTTCTATTATAAAATGGAATAAATGTTTTATTATAAGTGAAATAATCAATATTAATTGTGTTTTAATTTCAAATGCATTAACATTTACACTACAAACACATTTACATGGTAAGATTTTGTGCTTTTGCAGTGTGATCATGTTGAGTGAGGACGATGCTAAAACCACAGAAGAAGAGAAGCACCTCCTTATCTTGCTCAGCGTCAGCTTGATGTGAGGAAACTTCTCCTTGAAGGTTTCATTCATGTCCTTTTTCAGATCGGGCGGTTTCACGTATTCAATAATGGTCGTCTGCAGAAACGGGAAATGAACCTTCAGCTCAATACAAACCTGCTGTTGTTTTCACGCACACACACACACACACACACACACACACACACACACTCACACACTAAGGGCTAAAGGTTACTGCCATGTGACACAACAATGATCTAGTATGACATGGCATAAAGGAGGTATTCTCTCTCCAGACGTTGTAAAGACTCGGCGAACTGACTGAATGATTTACATTCAGTCAAATAAAACTTGCATCCTGATTTCTGCAACCAACCTCTGAGTCCAGATGGTCAAGAGAAACCAGGATACGACCATCTGCGAGTGACGTTCTGTTCATATTGTGCTTTACATGTTTCGCTCTTACAGATCAACTGTTGCTGCAAATTTCAAAGGGGACATTTAATGCAAACTTAACATTTTGCACATTTAAATACATCAATTGGGTCTCAGCTGCTTTCCAAACCAAGTGCATAAAAAAACAAATCACCCAGCTGTTTTTTGGTAATAAGTTCACATATTTTGGTGCCTGGAAAAGAAGTCGTATCTAAAAACTCCTCACTCAATGGGTACTCTCTCATTGCTGAGCAACCTGAGCCAAGTCCAGCCCGTTACTGTTGAACCCAAGTGGAATTCTAGAATGTTAGGTCACCTGGCTTATCCGCTCCAAGTCCTGTACAATGGCTACTGGAAAAGACAAGAGCTTTTTTTGTTGACTGCCATTTAGAAACCACTTGCTGTCTTCTAGTTGGTTGTGCAGGAAGATCTACTAATACTTTTCAAAGATGTACGGTTGCATAATTACGCATCTGTTCGCAGCCATTTTCACATGTGAGTGTTGGGGGGGCGTGGCCAGCGGCTGCTCATTGAGATTTAAAATGACAGGAGGCCTGAAACGAGCTCAAAACAGGCAGAACTGAGTGAAATAAAGTCTGATTATCTATGAATAACTTTGTGTGAAAAATGTAATAAACATGCCTTGTAAAGCCTGTAGACCAATCCTAATCTGACCAAACATGCCAGAGCTCTGCTTCGCTAGCGAGGCTCAGCTAGGGTTGCTAGGTAGCGGTGCAGCATGAGGAAGTTTTTGAAATGGCTAATTATAGATCCCTTTAAAAACAAACAATTTAACAACTCAACTCAGCCTCTGGTGAGGATTTGTCTCAACTTTTCTTCAAACTGCAGGGGAATTAGATTTATTCTAACTCTATAATCTAATTTGATGGAATTTCTAAAGAATTTAATCAAAACTAATTCAATTTTAATTTGATTCCAGCAGCGTTTTCTTTTACATCTAATTAAAAATAAACACAGTTTAACACTTTTTTATTTATTTCCACAGACATAATCGGGAACCACAAAAGAAGCTGCAGCTCTGCTCACCACATACGACGCAAATATCAGAACCCTTTTATGTCTCCCACACGGCCACCTGGGGTCACTGAGCAGGTTGGGGTCATAATCTCCGACCTCCTCTATGTCTGCAACACAGAATGCAGAAAACCCTTAGAGCTGGGGGGAAGCAAGTCTCTGTGTGTGTGTGTGTGTGTGTGTGTGTGTGTGTGTGTGTGTGTGTGTGTGTGTGTGTGTGTGTGTGTGTGTGGCGTCGTACATGAGTCTTGCAGTGCGCCGCTGTTCGGACGAGCCGGGGTGAAGCCTTTTTGCCCGGTGCCACGGAGACGACTCTGAGGGGTCTGAGACGTGCAGCTCTCCAACACGGTGCTGCTCTTCTGCCTCACCAAAGCGTTGGTCGGGAACAGAAACTGAGCGTACGACACCGTCTGAAAACAAGGAATCGTACCGTTTATTTTTTTTGGGTCATCATAATTACTAAGATAAAACTTTTAGAAGGATTTAAAAAAAACAAAAATTGGATGATAAATGCAGATTTTTTTATGGATTTTCATGTTTGCAAACATCTGGGGGCTGCAGCAAATTATTATTTTAGTAATTATTTTGACTATTAATCAGTAGATTGAAAAAAAGAAGACTTCTGCAGATTTTTTACTTAATTACAAAAGCTTATTTTACAGAGTATGTGGGTTGGATGGATGGATGAATAAATGGTTGATTCATTGGATGGATGGGCAGATGATGGCAAGTTGTATGGTTGGATGTTTGTATGAATGGTTGGATGTATGGTTGGATTACGGCTGGTTGTACGTTTGGCTGTAGGATGTATGATTGGTTGTACCGTTGGATGTACGGTTGTATGGTTGGATTACACCATAATCCAACCATACAACCATAGGTACCATAGCACCTGAGGATTATGGTTGGTTGTATGTTTGGTTGTACGTTTGGTTGTAGGATGTACAATTGGTTGTACCATTGGATGTATGGTTGTATGGTTGGATTACGGCTGGTTGCACGGTTAGTTGCACGGTTGGATCTACAGCTGGTTGGATGCTTACCTTCCCGATGGCGTCCAGCTCCAGTCCCTCCAGCGATGGCAGCAGATCAGCAGCCGCTGCAGAGGACAGCCTCTGTCTCTGAGCGTCCAGCTTCAGGTCACTGTTCAAACACACAAACATTTCTACGTAATTCCCTGTGCCGACCCGGCTCTCCTCTGAGAATGACGTGGGTTAGACGAGTGGTTGATGAGAACATAAAAGTGAAGGTGGGTGGGGTTGCCCCCTGCTGGGAGGGAGGGAGTAGCTGCGTTCTTAGTACCTGTGGTGAGCTCTCTCTCCATAGGGCAGCACTGAGAAAGCAGCATAAAGCGACCGCTTGGTACAAATCAGCATGATCCTGCAGGACACAGCGTGAACAGGCAGACAGAACAGATGGAGTGTCAGTCTACAGACAGCAGCGACAAGAACCGCCAGGATACACCACAGACATCAGCTGCAGCGGCCAGGGATGGGCAATCATCCTAAGACGCCATGGGAATTTAAATTTATTCGCAAAACATGAAAACTAAACATTACTGAGATCAATCCCAATCAAATTTAATGTTTTTCTCCATTGGAGCAGAAACCAATAGCAATATCGAAGCCCTTACATTATTCTACGGGCTGCAGTCACAACGATTAATCGGATTAATCGTGATTCATGTATTACTGAAATAATCAACAACTAATTTAATCATCAATAATTGTACAGACTCAAAAAAATACAATTTGCTTAAGGAACAACATTTTCAGAGGAGCAATTAAACCTAAATTGTATTAAAATATGTATATATATAAATTCAGCATTTAAGATAAAAAAAAATAACAAAATGTCTCTGGCAAAGTTATAGATGGCAATGCCCGATATATCAGCACTAACATCGTTATCGAATGATACTCATCATTTTTAATATATTGTATTGGCCCGATAAATAAAACTGGGCTGATATTGCCTTCTGTTTCTGGTCATTTAATTTTTTACCAAAGGTGTCAAAAAGGTAGAGGAATATGTATAAGTATCAATAATGGAAAAAAATTTTCATGCGAGTACGTTCCTAGTTTTAGCTTCACCGTTTTATTCATTTCATGAATAAATATTTTCTTTAGTTATTAATGTCATTTTTACTTATTTTAACAGAACTGTTTGTATTTTGTTTTTTCTGCTTACTTAAAATTTAGCTCTTGTGCCAATTCCTGCATAACTACTGTCTGGAATTTCAGTAATGTTAATTAATCTCTATTAAAGCACCTTCTGCAATGAAATAATTCAAAATATAATCACCAGATTAGTCCTAAATGGGATTGATGTTTACTCTGAGGTTTTCACTTTTTTATTTTTTTTGCTGCTGATGCCTCCAAATAAATCAAGCGTTCACTAAAGGAATAAAATATTACTGCATTAGGCAATAAAATGTTTATTTTGTTCCTTAAAAGGTTAACTGAATTCTGGGGTTTTGCAGCTTTTAATATATTTCTAATATTGTACCAAAAAGTGGCGATTTTTAAAATCCGATTAATCGATTGTCAGAATTGAAAACTTAAATACTTGCAGCCATAGTCACAACCCAATCAAACCACCACCAAAGCAGACTTTAAATTTATCATCGGTATTATCACAATAAATAAATGTTTTGTTGGACTTTTAGTCTATATCGCCCATCCCTAGCAGTGACACAGAAATAAGTCACAGAGCCACATCTAGAGACGGTCACGAATGAAGCTACACAGCTAAAAACCACTGGAAGCAACGACACTTTCACCATCACAGAGCGAATAACGGGGTCCGGATCTTCAGAACGCGCCAAACACCAACCAGCTTCAGGTTAGATATTCACAAAGTCTTCAGCAGGTCAAATGAAGTCAAGTCGCACTCGTAAAGTCCTGTTTTATTAATTTTTTCAAATTTAATAATTTACTTTTTCACAGAAACGTGGAGCATGAAATATATATATTTTCACCATTTATGAAGGACTTTCTGAGGAAAAGTGTCTCTGTGCCGAATTCTTGCTTGTTCAAATTTCTCCTGGAAATACAATCTATAAATTTCACCATAAAGTTTATTGGTGATTATTACATTTACATGTAAGCTGCACAAAAGTAAAGTCAACCTCTCAATGCAAAGAGTTCAATTTAAATATAAAAGTATTTTAAAAGAACTGTGCTCTTTTATTATTTTTTTATTTGTACCATAAAGGCAAAGCATTTTATTTTGGTTAATCAAAGAAGCAAAAATCTTGCTGGAAGATGCTTGTCTTACCAGACTCAAAGAGGAAAAAGATGCAGAAACTGATTAGCATCTCAAAAGCTCATTAAAACATGAACTCTGACCACAAATGTATCCCTAAATGTATCCCGTTTATCCCAAACCATCTCTTTAACCCATTCTATCCCCTACTCCAACATCTCTGAGGCAACAAAATCAAATCATGTGGATTAGCAGTGAAATATCATCTCTGCTGTCCAAAAACCAAGCTGATCGCATGTCAGGAGACGGTCATGCAGCAACATGCAGTCTTTAGTCAGAGGACTCTTCATATTCACTGCAAAACAGGCTGCTACTGGAGAGCCTTCCTGCCCACAGCATCACCATTAACAACGACTCTTGGAAGACATTTAACTTCCCTTTTGGAATAAATATAGCATCTTTTAACTGAATTTTTAGCTGCTGTCTTTGAGATGATGTGCAAACCTGATAAAGTGAAGCATTAAAGCCAATCAGAATTGCTTTGTTAGTCTGTTAAGAAGTGTTTTTTTTGTTATATCTTGGATAACTCTCTGAGACTGAATTGTTTTGGCAACGAGACACAGGCTGGAGGCAAAACGCATAAACAAACACACTCTGACCCTGTAGGGCTTCTGTATGGAGTAAAATGTGGAGAAACTAGTTCCACCCAGTCTTTATGACACCATCACAACCAGTAAATGTACAAAACACCGGCTTTTGCTCCTCACAAGACAACAATGACATGCACTCTGCAGCCTCTGCTGTGAAAACCTGCCAATAAACACCCACAGCTTCAGAGCTGACAAGCATCTGCTGGAATTTGAGGTCTTTAACTTACACAATCTAAACGGGTTCGCTTCCCGTCTGGACAAAAACAGAAACTCAAACCTGTGGGACAGTTTAGGATCACTTAGTTTGCAGAATAAACACAAACAAACGAAAGCGTGTGGAGATGAATATGAAGGAGATGATGACAAGTATGAAAATTAGAGGTAAATATATAATCATTTGCAAAGCCAAAATATTCATGACATTTGAAGTTGTGTGAGAACCCAGCCTAATCGGACACCAACAGTGTGTCATCTAAGCCTCATCTTGCTTCGGGATAACCTTACAGCTGGTGCAATACGGTGTTAGATTTCCTCACTGCACCTCTTTTGGCTTTTGCTAAGCTTCCAACAGTGATTATATTCGGTGTGGCAATCCCCTAAACAGCAGCTGTATATCCGGGTTATTTCTCTGTACCAGAATTAATCAGCTTACAACAACTCTATGCAGGAGCACTGTGCTGCTGCTACCAAAGCACCTTTATGAATATTACAACAAGTCTTGTTTTTCTGTGTTCTGCTCATTAAAAGTGATTTTAAAGCGGACATACCTGCTTCCTCTTGTGTCATACTGCCTCATGCTCTTGATGAAGTGGACTTTCTTTGGCACCTTGGGTCCAGGAGAACCAGAAATGTTCCTCTGCCTGCACAAAAAAAGTATTGATGATGGGATAACAGTGCAACTTTCCCCTCTCAAAGACTAATAAATGTTACCGTTGTTCAGGACACGCCACACTGGATCTGGTAGATACTTTAAATATCCAAAAACAAAACAAAACCACCAAGAGCAACAAATAAACAGACAGTAAAACAAAATGAATTATGAAGTCTCTATAAACATAATTGCCCTTCAAAAACATTAATCATCAGAATGGCAGCTCATTTTAATTTGGAAAGTGATTAATTTATTATCAGCTTACTCAATAGGTTCTATTATTAAAAGTAGCTTTATATAACAGCCTGAGGGAGAAATGAACAGTTTCCTAACATTCAAAACAGTTAATATTACAGATAATTTATATCATCTAAATGAGTGAATTCCTCTGGTATGGTGGAGAGAATCAGAACCATTTAATACGGAAGTCGGTGGCCCGCTTGGAGGCCCACGGTGCTCCGTGGTGACACCGACCACAAGCCTCACCTCTGCCGGGATTCCAGAGAGGTTCCGGCCGGGGTCGGGCTGAGCACGGCGGGCGTTGATTTGGCCCGGGAGCAGGGCTGGTGTCCGCTCGTCAGCGGAGACAGCGGGATACCCGGAAACTGCGTCTCCCCCGCGCCGCAGGTCTCTAAAAATACCTCGTTGGGTCCCACAGAACTGGTGGCGGTCGGTCCAGGAGACGCTACCAACGAAGGCCGGACAAGAGCGAGTCCCCGGGGAAAACTGGAGGACGAGCCGCTCCCCGGTTCCGCTGCGGGGTCTGTCACCTGGTTGACCGGACCTCCGCTGTCAGTCCGGAGGAGCTTAACCGCCGCGCCGCCCTCCCCGTCCCTGAGTCCGGTCTCCTCACCGGCTTTTTGGTCGGCATTTCCAGCGGTAGGTTGACCCTGGGGTCTTCCATCGAGAGAAATATTGCTGAGGAAGAAAATAGCAGCCCGTCTCCTGAGGGAGTCCTTCGTCTTCCTCCGGTGTTCGCGACGAGCTCTCGCCTGTTTTCCGTTACTAGACTGCAGACCGCACAGAGCGGTCGCCATTCTACTCTGAAAATGCAGCTGTTGAACACAAAGGCAACGAGTACCGGTAAATGCCGTTTAGCCACGCCCACTTAGACGTGATTGGTTGTTAAGCTAATTATGCAGCTCAAACCTTGAAAATAAGTGGAGTTGATTGGGTACTTCAGAAAAATCCCCTCGCTGCCGGCAGTTGATTGGGTGTAGAGCCGGAAGGAGTCATGCAAAGATGGAAATTTTAAAAGTAATATTTTAAATATTGGTCCCCAAAAAGTGTTTATTATTGTCCATAAACTGAAATACATCTTTTAGTTTTGAGAACCGCAAGTTGATTCCTTATTGTTTTTGATAATGTAGTGACATAGATCAAATATGTCATTTCATAATTTGCACCTTAAAGCTGAATTATTGGACCATTCATTGACCCTTTCTTGCCTCTCACAAAGTCCAGATGCCGACAAAAATAGGCCTAAATTTAAAAAAAAGTTAGAAACGCAAAGAAAGTTGAAAACTACCCAAAATATAATTAATTTGTCAATTAACTGGCTTTTACTCTAACCACCTAAAAGGCAGAACATTGTTTGCATTGTTGGAAGTTTATGCCAATTTTTAGAAATTAATCCATCTGTATGACACAAATTGAGTGAAGTAGAATGATAACTATTAAATTGTAACTTATACACATCATCCTGGGATTTTTTTACATTATTTAAATGCTCTGTCACATGAAACTGTTTACTTTAAAAATAACTCTTCTGGAAATGTGCATGTCTGCAAAAAAATGTATCTTGTAATGATGAGGTAGCAAAGTTATGACGATGAAATACAGTTTCGTAATTATGACGAGCTAGAAAGTCTTGCAGTCAACACAAATGTGCAACCCTCAAGATAAGGCCGAACAGCTGATAAACACTTCCTCCTATCATAAACCATCAATATCTGACTACCAACTCATCAATCATCTTATTAGGAAAATTTCTGATGTTTTAAAGTGTACAACTTTAGTTGTTTTGTTTCCTTACACTTTTTTTAACAATCTGTAGATCTGAAGCACGTTCAGTCACGTTCAAACACAATTTCATATCAACGCTTATCAAATGCACCTCCTCGCTGTTTGCAACCTGTGAATAAATTGGTTACATTTCAACCTGTGACTGTCAGATTAAAAACGGCAAACTCAACAGCTTGGCATTTGAAACTGATAAAGTTTGATCTAGGACTCACAGTTGTTGGGTTATAAGAATGAAACTGAAAGTGAGTGTATTAAGTCAGTAATGTGTATTTCTGTGACCGTCTGTCACTGTTTGCAGTGGGTCTTTTCTGGATCACTGCAAAAACACAAAAGCTAATGTTTGGTCTAGTTTCTAGTGAGATACTTGAAATAAGACAAGACTAACTTACAAGTAATTTTTCAGCAAAATATACAAACTTGTTCTCCTTTATAACAAGGGAAAAAATCTTAAGTAAAATAATCTGCCAATTTTTTGAACTTTTTAATCAACATAAAGGAATTAGTTATATCTTGCTGAAAAGTTATTTGTAACTAAGTTTTTTTTTTCTACTGCATTAAGATAATTTCACTAGAAACTGGAACAAACATACTTGGTAAGATTTCATATATTTGCAGTTGTTTTGCCTTGAAGCAAAGGGGGACAGATCGTTAAAATCAGGTGTTCAAGAAGGGAACACAAGAAAATATATAAAACACTGGCCCTTTAAGAGTGACAAAAACTATTTCACTTTCTGGCATCATAAAATACATGACATAAAAATGTAACTACGCTGTAATTAATGGCACATTTCTGTCCATATTAATTAGAGGGGAAAACATATGCAATGCAATGCAATAAACCACCTTCAATTGTTGCACATCCTCCGGCTCTACTGACAGCTAGAGTTTTATGAGAACTATGAATTTTATGATGAAAATCAATCATTTTCATATAGCTGAACAAGCTGTTCTCTACAGTTTCACCCATGAATTTCCAGTTGGACTAGGATCCACTCTTTTCCCCGTGTAACGAGCTGATCTGCATTTATTTTGCTCTGAGGACAGATGCCTTGTAACCCTGGAAAACAGCTTCATAATCACCAAACTCAAAGTGTCCCCCTGTGCATCCCTGCAGAAATAAAGACGAGCATCTGCTCCGCTCGTTTAAATTACAGTGACGGATGCAATGCGCTTATTTCCTTCCAGCAACATCTTCTTGGTCACTATTAGGGATGTATTTTTGGATCTTACTTTCCATTTAGTCCATATTAACTTTAAATGTGCTAAAACCTTGTTTTCTGCTGTTCAGGCATAAATTATATTCTAATTTCACGGTGTGGAGGCACAGTTTTATGTATTTCCAGGCACATAATGCTATTTTATAGCACAATTATGTTATGTTAACTTCAGTTAGTATAAAAGTTCTAGAAATTTGACTGTAATTTAAAGCCTTGAAATTGGCCATTTGTCTCTTTTAGAAGCTCCTGCCCTCAGGAAGTCATCACGTTGCTCTTCTATTAACCCTTTCACAACATTTCTACCAGCATTGAACTGAGAAGCAGCTCCTATAATGAGCCCAGCTGATAAACAGTTCCAACAGGTGTTTGCTAATTGCTGCTGGCTAGTATGAAGGAGCTGCATGGGAGAATGGTAGATTACAGTATTTCTTAAGCATTCATGAAAGAATCAAGGGAACACTCCAAGTATGCTTTTGAGGAGTGAATAACAATGTAACACTTTGGTGTCCAAACTTTGCCAAAACTAGCTAATTTAAATTACTGGTGGACCACAAAATTTGTTAACCCAAAAATTTGAAAAACAATTTTTTAAATAAAATCTGTACACCATTGAAAATCCCTTTGGACTGTTGCCTTAAATTTGGAAAAAAAAAATTCAAAATCTTTGGGTCATCAATTGTTTTCAATCTATTAAAAAAAATGAGTTGTGGTCTGGGGCCAAACTAAATTATTTCAAGGGACACAAATGGCCTGTGAGCCACACAGATGGATGTTGGATGCTTTATATCATGTTACCTGATATAAAGCTCAAAAAAGTTAATTTTACATAATACTGCCCTTTTAACAATCAACTTTTTGAAATGACTCATTTCCAGACACCAAAAAAGTTAAATTACTCTCAAAAAATAGTTTTAAGTGCTTGTCTCATTTTAGAAACAGTTGAAACACGAATGGAAGCACAAAAACACATAAATTGTGAATTTTGAATAGATCCTCTCAATGAAGGGAATTTTCTTCCATTCAGCCAATTATAATGGCTTATTAATGTCTTCAAACATTCTTCAATCTCTACATTCTTCACATTATTAAACTTGTGCAAGTACTTGTTTACACAAAACAAAATACAAACTGAATCCATTCTTTTATTGTATGTGAAAGTACTTTTATTTATAATTACTCCATTTAATTATTTTAAGGTAGGTTGATGAAATAATTTAATTAACTTTAAACCGAGTTGTGATATGTTTATGGTTTGAATCAGCCAGGAAAAGTGAAACTCAGGTAAACACATTGCTCTTTATTTGAGCAACAATACCACAATGAAATTGTCATCACCTTCTTGTTGTTCAATTTTTTATTTTATTTATCAGAACAGCAACAGTCTGGCACAACCAGCTTAAGGCTTTTTGATTCCAGCTCTCTGAGGTACAGCCTTGACCAGGTCCTGCCACAACAAGCACTTTTTATGGTTCACTTTATGGTTCTCACATGATGGACTCAAACCTTTAGCACCATAACTACAGCCTGAGCAGCTTCCAGGAAACCACAGCAGGAAATGCAAAAAAAAATACAAATCATTTTAAAAAGAGTCTCTGAGGGAAGTGGATTTTGTTCAGTCATTTGGGAAAACAAACCAAGATCATACAAGAGAACCATAGCATCTCAGTGACACAGTTTCAGATGAATTACCCATAATCCCCCTGTTCAGTCCCATCATTTTCACTCTTGCTGGTCTGTGAAGCTCACAAACAAATACACACCGCGAAAATACAAAATTCAGAAATGTCCATTTTCTATCTGCACTAAAGGACAACAACCCAGGTAAGAGTTTGGGTCAGAACCTGTTGGGTGTAAACAAATGTTTTCTTTAGCTTTGGGTTTAAAAAGCTCAGACTGAGATCAGATGGTGAACTGGAAAAGATCCAGTTCAGTTCAATCTGCGGAAACTAAAACACACAAAGAGATTTAGAGGATCTGAAACACATTATGAACCAACCAACCATCCACCTGTTCATCCATCCATCCAACATCCATCTGTTCGTTCATCCATCCATCTCTGGTTGTTGCAGGTTCCATTTTTTTATGACTGTTTAGTACTCATGTTTTTAAAATGAGTTTAAAATTACTGAGAATTCTGGAAGTTTGTTTCTTAATATTAAAAAATGTCAGGAAGTCTGCTGTAAATCAAATTTACAGCAGATTTAGTCTTCAAAGAAAGACTAAATCTTGTGTTTTTACCATCACTACTATCATAGCCTTCATGTTTGGATTTTAGGATTGGGAACTGTTTGTTTTTTTCTACATTTTTAAGGTAGTTCCTTTCAGAAAGTATCAGTACAGTAACAATAACAAACACCGGTGTCCTTAAAACTTCCTCTTCATTATACAATAATTTACATGTTAAATAATATCTGTCATGTAGCTTTTGCTTTTTTTTTTTTTAATGGAAAGTCCATTACATTTATGCCCTGAAAAAATTATAAAAGTCACAACAAATTTGCTTTTCAGTGCATTTTCATACTTGAAAGAGAAATGAACGACATAACAGCCCGCTTGTAAACAAATTTTCTTTCAATTTTAACTAAAAGAAAAAACGAGAGGAATGTTGAAAATCCTACTAACAGCATGAAGATGCGTAAAAAGCCTTATAATAAATATTCACGCAGTCCAAAGTTTTGACATTCAGCCCAAATTGTTCCTTTTACTCCACTTTTCTCTTGCAACGTGACTCTAAGCTACTGAAAAATGACAATAACCAAGAAAACTACCTGTGCTGTAGTTTGCAGGATTAGATTTTGATCAGCCTCAGTACTCAGTCAGCGGTGTTGTAGCTGCCATAAATAACCCTGCGTGCTTGAAGGCTTGTCACCCTGCAGAGGTTGGTGTTTCCCTTACATTTCTCTGTCTGCCTGTGCTTCTTCCTCACCTCTTTGTGCCACATCCATGACCTGAGAACTGATACAGAAACCAAAGTACGCCCCTTCTGTACATGACTAGGGCTGGGCGATATGGCTTCAAACATGAAATATCCCATATTTTCAAATCAAATCCGTTTTTTTCTCGCTTTCTATTCTAAAAAAAAGGACAAGTGATAGAAAATAATTTTTTTAATCAATACGCAGTATTAAGAGTATGAGAATTTTTGTTTAATTACGAGAATGTAGTCAACGTTAGATAAATAAACAATTTTAACAGAAAGAAACGTCTTAAAATAAGTTGATGAGGCTAAGCTAAATTTATCGAGGTGAAACTCAAAAAGCTTATCGAGTGTTTATATTCCCAAACAAAACCGCATAAAGTTCATTTTGTTCGGATCGTTTCTCTTTCCTGTTATGCTATGCCGCCATCTTTGATTCTGGATCAACGGCTCCGCCTGAGGACGACAAGCAGCGCCTCTTCTGGGTGGAGGTCAAACTACAAGGCTAAAAGAAGGTCCAACTTTATTAATCATCTGAAACAATTAGTCGACAATTAATTATAAGTCGCGTAACTGATTGCATCTCTATTTCAAAGTCCTGCTGCTGATAATAATTTGATGCTGATGTGTTTATAAGATTAAGTTTTTCTATTAAGTAAAACCTATTCTTGCGAAGATGCTCAACATTCCTCATTTTAATTGTTTTGTTGTGTTTGAAAAGTACCAATTTATTCTCGTAAATGTGGGCTGGTCTTAGTTCTATACAGAAGAGTTGACCTGATTCCAAAATCCGAATAAAACAAGAACCAAAATGGCGGACTTGGACACGCTGACGTCACCCAAGGAGTGCATATTTAATTCAAAAATGTATAAATTTTTGAATTACATGTTCAAAGAATGATCAAAAAGACATATCGCCCAGCCCTATACACAACATAATTTCTTTCAAACCCTTCTTTTCTTTCTAGCAGAACATAAAGACGCATTCCCCCACCAGCACAGAGACCAAGCGGAGATCGCGGAGCTGAAACATACTGTGCATTGACAGCAGTTCCTCCTGCCATCTTCACTTTAAGGCGGGATGTCCAGCTGAGTCACAGCAACTCCGGCACATCACACGGTGGTTTCGTACTCCATCACTTCTTTGGCTGTGCTCAGGCAGCGGTATTGAATCCTCGGCGTCACCGGGGCTGCGCTCTCCAGCACCAGGATGGTTTTACGCAGCCGTCGGTCGATATAATGAGCGTCCCATGCCGGGTATTTCTTTCTCGGTAGGTCTATTCGGATGACGGGGCCCTCTGTCCTGGGTTTGAGGTGAGGCACAGGAAGCTTGGCGCCCCGCGGAGGGCGCACCTTAAACACGTCTCCGTCCACCCCAGGCTCCCTGTCCAAGCCTTTAGTTCTCTGGAGGGTCCTCGGCGGGCTGCCGACTAGATCCGGCGGGAGGCTGGAGGTCGGCGACGCCAGGACCTCCACGGGAACCTCCTTCTCCGCTAAGTAGCCCCACCCGGACATGGAGCCGTCAGGGTGCAGCAGGCAGTAATACACAAACATGAAAAAGGTGCCAAGCGCGTAGCTGCTGGCCACAATGCACACCATGACCACGGCGTAGAAGTCCGGGCCGCCGTGACGCTCGGTCGCGCCGCGGTACACGAACCAGGCGGCGGTGAGCGCCACGTTCTCCACGAACACCGTCAGGCTGTAGATGAGCAGCCTGCAGCGCGTGCGGCCCTCTCTGACGCTGAACCAGCAGAAAATATACACGATGCCCACCATCATGTTATAGATGATCTCCTCCCACTTGGACATGCAGAAGTCCGTCTCGCCTTGGATGATCCAGAAGGTCATGATGCACCAGTGCGCCACGATGAAGATGCCAAAGTAAAGCTGGAACACGGAGGCGAAGAGGGCGAAGGCCAGCGCCCGGGCACCGATGGTGAACAGGTGCCACAGGATCTGGACCATCACGGCCTTGTAGGTCATGGGGAGCTTGTCGTCTCTCGAGTCCCTCAGGATTTTCTGGTAGGACGAGATCATCCAGGCGAGGGACAGCAGCGAGGCGGAGGCAGAAATCCCTGCAGAGACGCGATAAGGACAGGGTGGAATTAGGGACATCTAGATAGAAATAAAGAGGAGTAATTTACTGCCAAGGAAACATCTGGAATTTTTCAATTAATCTCAGAAATGTTCTAGAAAAAAAATTCTGAGATTCAAAAGGGTAAAAATGTTTTACTTTTGAAAAAAAAACTCATTCTTGAAAATTTTTGTTGTTGAAAATTTTGGAGATTAATCAAAAAATGTCTAATTTTTAATAATGAAATTCTGATTCTGACTAAATTTTCTAGAACAATAATGAAACATTTCTGAGTTTTGGGGATACAAAATTTTCACAATATTTTGTCCAGAAATGTTCTGAGATTATTCAGAATCAGAAATCCCTAAAAAAAAATCAGAAAATTTAAGATTAATCTTAACAATTTTCCACTAAAAACTTGTAAATTTCTGAATTGAAAAATTGAAAATTTTGTCAGAGAAATCTTAGAAATTTTTGGATGAATTTCTGAAATTTGCTGAAAAAACGAGGAAATTTCTTAGTTTGAAAAGTGTAAAACTTGCAAGCGAAAACTCAGAGATTTTGAGAATAATCTCAGACGATAATATGAAAAAAGAAGAAAATTTCTGAACTCCAAATGTGGAAAATGTACTAGAAAAAGAAAAAAACTGAAACTTTGAGCTTAATCTCAGAGATTTTCTAATGTGGTGTGATTGAAGCACCATTTATGCTAAAATGGATGTAATATTTATGGATGAAGGACAATCTAAGGTTGATGTTTCTTTTCATATGTAGTTGTGTCTTTGGGCTTCAAAGGGGGTCAGAGGTTAAAGCTCTTTTGGGGAGAAGATTTGAGAACTCTTGGTCTAATTAACACATCAAATCCCAGTGAAACACCATGAAGTCTTGGTTTCCTGTTATTGTCTTCACAATGGTGTTCGTGGCGTCCGGTCTGACCACTCACCCTGAAGAGGTAGAACCTGACTGGTGTGGATCATGATGCTGAGCTGCAGCACCAGCTGGGGAGCGCTCTTCAGGAAGGACTCGAGCAGACGCAGCATGCTGATGTCCGCGCTCTCAAACATCATCCGCCAGTAGTAGTGGCGCCGCTCAGGGTCGCCATGCCAGCGGCTCTGCACCCCCAGGTACAAGGCGTGGACGTACCTGAGCGTCAGAGGAAGATTCACATACCGTCATGGTTAGACTTTCAGGCTTTTACAAGTCAAACATTCTTTACTTACTGGTAATCTAAACATTTCTGATTTTTTTCAACGAAATTTTGACGAATCTAAGAAATCATTGAAATTTTCTAGAAAAAAAACTTAAAACTTTCTGATCTGCAAAAGTCAAAATTTTCCCACAAAACAGACATATTCAGACAAATCTCAGAAATTCTCTAAGACCTTCTAGAAAAAAAACCCAGAAATTTTTTAGTTTTAAATTTGAACATTTTCTAGAAAAAACAAAGAAATATTGCAATTAATCTCCAAAAAAAACTGAAAATTTCTGAACTCCAATATTAAAAAATTTACTCAGAAATGTTCAGATTAATGGCAGAAACTTTCAAGGAACACAAGCACATTTCTGAGTTTCAAAAGTCAGAAATTTGCTAGATAAAACTCAGAATGTTTTAGATTAATCTCAGAAATTTTCACAAAAAAAAAACATGGACATTTTTAGTTTAAAAAGCTGAAAATTTGCAGCAAAAAAAAAAACTAAAAATGTTGAGATTAATCTCTGAAATTTCTGAGGAAAACTTATTTTGTGGTTGAAAAGTCAGAAATTTGCTAGAGAAAACAGAAATCTTTAGATCAATCTCAGAAATTAGAAAATGGCCTGAGGGTCTCACTTTGAGATCTCAGTCTGTCTAACGTTATGTTTTCTGTGCTGAGATCAAAAAGAGGGATGTGGATCATGTGTTGAATCTCTTCCCTTAAAAAACAAAAAAGGAACAAGGCTGCAGAAGAGAAAAAACTGTAACAAAAACAGAACAAAACAAATCCAAATTAACGCTGTTTTTAAGCAAAATTACTGGATTCAAATGACAGATTTCAGCTTAACTGGACATGTTTGGAAAAACGCTGATAAATTTCAGGGCACTGAAGCAGTAAATGTCTGTAATCGCCTTGGGAAACAGGGTCAGAAGAGACTCATGTCAAGCAGACTAGCGAACCACAAGAGACGGTGTGCAGTGATACATTTTGTCAAATCAAAGTCACAACCTTCAGTGTTTTATTTGCTTTTCATGTGATCAAAGAACACAAAGGAGTGAGGCATGGACTTTGTAGAAGCAGTGAGGGAAAAAGGATACATGTTAAGACATTTTTACAAATAAAAGCAGAAAAAATGATTTTATAATTCAGTTGGAATTAGCGTCTGCTCGTCTGCTAATGCTGCAGAAGCAGAGCTAATCATTAGCTTAGCTTTGATGATTTTGCTGATTTTCAAGACACCTTGCTCACTTTAAATTATTTTTTCTATATAAATTCTAAACCTCCAATTTCCCTGGTCGTTTTGTAAACTCTTTTTTTTTTTTTTTTGCCTTCTTGCAACCTGTACGTAATCTTATTATGACAGTCTGAACAACCCAGATCGGACTTTTTCGAATGTGACCCAGGATACTTAGAAATGTGGTCTGAGATCCGATTCGTATCTGATCTTTTCAAATGTATCGTGTCTGAACGGCCAGTTCGAATTCATCCGACCTGAACATCACCGATACTCGACAAATGTCATTATTCTGCGGCCTGACGCTTAGAAGTCGAATATATTTGGCAATGTGAACGACCGCACCAATAAATAAATAAATTACACATCAGAAAACATCAGTCTAAGACTTTTTTAGGCCTACAAGACACAAAATTGCTGTAACCCCTTTTTCTTCAAGGTGCATATGTGGAGTGATGAGGGTGAAAGACTGACAGATGGTTTCACTGCACTCTATCCATGACACAACCCTCCCGTATCACATCTCATGTGAGCTGACATTCAGTTCAGGTTGCAGGCCTCAATTGATCCCAGTTCACCTGACTAAATGTGTATCAGTGACAGATCATTCGCGAGTTAACAGCTCGGGGTAAAACACACAGCGCTAATCCTCTTTACCGTTCAGACACACTGCTGCCAGTGTGGCACCCATGAACAGGACACACACACACTAACGCACACACACACACACACACACACACACACACACACACACACACACACACACACACACACACACACACACACACACACACACACACACACACACACACACACACACAACAGCTTTAATGACATTACCAGTAATTCTGTGCTGCCACAACATTTTAATGTGCTCCTGGACACACTCACACTCACTCAGTCTCCGGGCGGATGTATGGGATCAATACTGCTGTCTCAAGAGGAAGGAAGCGCGGGGGCAAAGAAAGACACACATTGTGTTGTTCTTCAGGTAAATCAAGCCATAAGAGTCCAAGTTCTCCCTCTCTAACGTGACCAAATGGCAAGCATTTATGTATATTTGTCTCACACTGGGAGTGTTGCCTCACACCCGCCACACAATTGAATGTTTCCTTGAACTGGCAGTAGTTCAAGCCTGTCAAACCCGATCAGAGGACTTTAAATCTGAGCCCCGACTCACCATCACTGACCAAGTTGTTGACCCACAGACCTACTAGTGTCCATCTGGGCAGTTTATGGCTGCGTGTGTCAGAAATAGGCTCAGATCTGAATATTTTAGAGAGAAGTATACAAACGTGCAACTTATGAGTCAAAAAAGGTTGCAGAAATTTTCTCATTAGAGTGAAAACGATTAATCGATTTAATCATGATCAATTGATTAATCAGTAACGTTAGTGTACAGACTTAAAAAACTGCATTTTCTGAAAAAACAACACACTCAGCACAATAATTAAGTCAGAACTGAAGATAATATAATTCTTTTTATTTAAGTTGATAATTTACCACAATAAAGTGAAAATGGACTTTATTCTATAAATGCTAGTAAAGTGTTATAGTTTCAGCTTCACATGGTTCAAATTATGTTCATAAATGTCCTATTTAACACCTTGTGGTTAATTAATGAATAATTAAAAAATAAACAACAGGTTAGCCTCACACTACTGTGATGTTAGTCAAGCAGAAATAGTTGATCTTTTCGCATGTTGATGTTAGAAATATTTACCTGCAGATGAATCCTTTGCAACAAATGGTCAAGCGTACAGTAAAGAAATGCTGCTATTGCACTGTAGGCAATAAAAAATAATTTGTCCACCTGAATTCTTTATATGTTTAATATTATAAAAAAAAGAAACTTGACTAATTAGATAAAAATTTGACAGTACATGGACAGTTTTTTGGTTTGATTATTTGATTAATCATCGGAATAATCAATAATATACTCGTGAATGTGTTTATAACTTTCCAAGATGTGGAGACCCAAAGCCACAATGTCACACAACACAATCATCCTCTTTTGGCACCAACATGATTAGGTTTAAATGAACAAGTGGGGAAAGATACTGGACTTGCAGACAAGCAGAAATACCTGCAGTTTTCACATGTTGATGTTAGAAGTATTTAGATGAATCCTTTGCTACAAATGATCAAGCTTTCAGTCATGGAATGACATGTTTTGCATTTTAGGCTATGAAATGTTCTGAATTGTGTATTTGCATTTTTTTAGTAATTAAATGAAAAACGTGCAGATTACCGGTATATCAATTTCTTTGTCTGATTACTCGATTAATTGTCGGGATAATCAATGGAATACTCCATGTGAACGTGTTTCTCAGGGTCTGAGGAAGAGAGGGAGGAGTTTAATCCCCTTGCAAACCAGGGAGAAATGTCACAAAACCACATTGGCACCACAAAGATCAGGTGAGAAGAGATGTTCAACACAAAAACCAGAGACAAGGTGTTCCGATCCGAACCTCCCGGATCTGCGACTCACCTCCAGACCTGCGCCAGCTGCAAAATGTGAATGAGGGCTTGAAAGACCCACATGAAGGCTCTGCAGCAGCCCCGGACTCGGCCCCCGCCGGTCGGCCCCGGCGGCACCGCGGCGGCCCGGCCAGCGCCCCACTCGCCGCTGTCCTTGGTGCTGAAGTCGCCTCCCTCCGCGCCCGCCGCCGCCGCCACCACGGCCGCCGCCGCCGTGCCGCTCTCCACGGACTCCGTGAAATCATAGGCGAACCACCGAAAGCTCAACACCTGCACGACCACGGACGGGACGATCACAAAGACCAGAGTCAAGGCGAAGCACCAGTACTCCCTCCGCAGGTAGTAGTCGGCAGCCAGCCACAGGTCTGAGGCCCCGTCCGAGAAAAACACCAGCAGGACGCAGAGGGTCCAGCAGAAGTCCTGCAGGCTGTAGCGGTGCTCGCCCACGCGGCGCTCCGGCGGGGCCGGTTCGGACCGGGCGGGACACTCGGGTGGGATTTCGTTTCGCGGAGAGGCAGGAGCACCATCAGATTTCGCGGCCATGTTGGTTGAAGGGAAGAGATGGGAAAATGATGGCAGCGAGGGGGAGGGGGCGAGCAGCCAGCAGGGCCGCGTGTGAGGAGAGGAGGGCGGGGAGCCACCGATCAATCACCGGGTTTAATGCGGATCAATTCAATTTAAAGACTCGAAAGCTGCTGCTCTGGTGCAACCGTACCAGACTGGATTTCGCTCAGGTCTGAATCCATCTCTTTTATAGTGAAATATGTACACTATAAAAACGATTCTTGGAGGATATTAAATTTTAGATACTAAATGTTGTTTAGCTTAAGTTATTTTTACTTATCACGTCTTTCTACTTTAGGATGTTTTCACACCTGATAGTCCTGGTAGGCTCAGTTTGACTTGGGATCGAAATTGCAACATTTTCAGCTGGTGCATTCACTTTCACAAATGATCCAAACTAATTGGAGCGCCTGTTCCCCTCCTCGCCTGCGGTGGCGCTGCAGCAGCAACTGCTGAAGGAAATGACATGAAAATCTAAGAAGACGGCCAGTGGAATTTCCTTCTTCAGAAAATGTAAATAAAAATGGAGTAGTGTTAAATTTTAGTAGTTGAATGATTTCTCATTTATCTTTAGTAAAGACCACAACCCATTTCTCCCTGTAAAAGTAGACTTTCACGTTTGCTTTGGTTGTATTTACCCAGAATCCCTTGTGTTGTAGTCCACTTCCTACTTTTGAAGCAGTTTCTGGTCTGTTTTGCTTTCACATCTGCATTTAAACCACACCAGATTTTATGTCAACCATAAAAAAACCCCGAGTTTTTAGGCGAGTTTACTTTTTTTGGTCCACATTTATTACTCATTCACACTCCCCCAAACGAACCGGACTTTAAAGAGAAGCGAACTTGTCGCATTAAACAGCTGATGTGAATGTAGGTGACACTGAGCAAATGTAAAACAAATAGAATGGCAACAAATTTTAGATGTAGGAAGAAAGCAAAAATTTTTTCCCAGAATCCCTTGTGCTATAGTTTGGATTTGCTCTAAAGTTTTCCAGGTGGTAAAATATTTTTTTTTTGTTTCTTCTGCACATCATGTTTTCAAGGTTTGATTGATTTTTTTTGTCTGTAAGCTTTTTTTCTATTCGTACCATTTGCAGCTTTACCTTAAAGCTTAAAGCAAAATTTTATAAAGTCCCAAATTAATTTGACTCAATAATATGGTGACATGCTTTAAACATCTGATCACATCTGCTCCTTAGCCTCCAACTTCATCCCCCAGTCAGTTTTCGATTCTGCTTTTTACTTCACATCCTGCCTGCTGTTTGAGGCCAAAAGTCTGGGTTCCTCTTTGCTGCCGCTTCCTCTCTCAGCTCAATCCAAATCTGCTGAACCCGAGTCATTTCTGCCAGCAGGAAACGCTCCTCTTACACTTTCAGTCTGGCAAACGTCTCTTTAAACAGGAAGCTCAACAACAAAAACAAGAGTAATGAAAATGTACTAAAATTTAATCATTCATAAAAGCTGGAAAATCATCTGTGACAGGGTAAGAAGCAGTTTTAGAGGTGGTTTAGTACAATACGTTTTCAACCTCGACACAAATCAGAGTGCACCCTTACCCCCATCGGTCTATAAAATACTAATTTCCTTAACTTTATTATGCAAAAATGGAAGTAGAATATATTATGGGAAATATGGAAGGCTTGCAGCTTTCAATATAAAACAAAGTCACTTAGGAGAGATGTTATTAATACACATCCTTGTAAGTAGGAGCGAGTAACTTATGGACAATGATGCATCTTCATTGACAATGTTAGTGCAGAATTGTACAAGAAGATCAACATTTTTACATGGATTTCTTTACAAATATATTGTCACAATATGCCAAAGACTGTTGTTACTCATAATAAAATTCTCATTAGTTCCCTTAAATGGATTCAAATCCAGTTTCCTCTTTTACTTTGTTATTTCCAGAAGAAAAGACACTTCATAGAAAAAAAAAAAAAAAAAAAAAAGAAAAATATATTTTGTCGTCAAGGTTTGACAATATAAGAAGAGGTTGATTTTCTCTGCCGGTAAAAAGCAAAAAGTTTTTTCTTTAAAGTATGTGCCTTCTTCTGTTTTGCAAATGGTGTGGTTTTCTGAGCCAGCCTTTTTCAAAAATGCTCTGGAGAGGACTTGGAATGCTGGCACCATCCACCGGGAAACAGTTCATCATTCTGCAGGTAGAAACAGAAACACAACGTCATGATTAAGTAAAATAAAATATGAAAAATTCACTTTGAAAACTCTCATTCATGCTGTTAGTCAGATTAGCTCAGCGGATGGTTAACATAACAGTTTATAAATAATCTATGTTCAATAATAATAATTTCTTAAGATCAGATCATTCTTCTCAAAATGTAATTTTTAAAAAACTTTAGTTAGATCATGGGTGTTCAAAGTGTGGGAAGTGGGCCATTAAAGGCCCTCTAGCCGATTCTATGCGGCCCCCAGACCTCAAAGCAAACAGGTGGTTGATGAAAACCAGCTAAATATTAAGTACAAAAAATACATTACCACTCATTCAAGTTTCTACATTCGTCTTAGTTTTAGAGTAATTAGAACCACAAACATGGACCTACTTTTACTCAAAGCAAAGCATTCAGTAATGTAACGTTATTGGCATAATAATGCAAGAACATATTCTCAAATTTTAAATTCTAACAAGCATTTGACACAAGAGCTGGAAGACGCTTTAAATATCCAAGTTAAAAACACAAAGGCAAATAAAATTAATTATAAACTTTCTGTGAACAAAATTGTCCTTCAAAAAAAGCACTGGTTGAGACCAAAGCCAGTTTTTGGGAGAAAGAGGAAAAACAACAAATCATGCAACTGGACATTTTTGCGTTTGTTTTAATTTATCATGGAATTAATTGATTTGTTGCCAAATTCACATCAAATAAGAACAAAACAACTCAATTGTACAAAACCTTTGATTTCAAATTCAACTTTAGTTTATTATGGAGGAGAAGAAAAGAGTTTCTTTTAAAATATCCTTTGTGGCCCCCCACACATTTTTATATTAGTTTTGGCTCCCAAAAAGCTCATTAAAGATTTATTCATAACAGAAAGAAAAAAATAGATGTTTGGTGTGTTTTATAGCTAAAGCACCAAACCTTGTTTAAACCTCTTTATTCAGGTTAAGTTATAGTTACTCTGCTATAACGGATTCAGAAATAACATTTCACGTAAAAGAAATTTGCTCCAATTAAATTATTAATTTATGATCAAATGAAACTGGATTTTGATTTTGGAAAATTAGAATTTCTATTCGTAAAATTTTGTAGATTTTTGATTTCAACACTGGAGTCTTTTTAATACAATATTAGAAACATTTTTGAGATGCCAAAAAACAATTAATTTTTAAATTATATAAAATGCATTAACATAGCATTCTTTTACTTTATGCTTGAGGTGACTTTTAGTTTCTGTATGACAATGTTGAAGGATTCAGGACTTAAAACCTTTTCAAGCTTATATATGTATATATATATAAATGTGTGTGTGCTTAATATAGCTTTGTCAGAAAAACCTGTACAAAAACAACAACAAAAACTAATAAATTTCATTATTATTGAGTTTTAACTTGCAGTAAGACTTGCATCTAATGTAGTGTTTCTCAACAGGTGGTACCGACCCCCAAGGGGCGTTCAGAGGACAGCAGGGGACGCTAGCGGAAATTTTTACAAAAGGGGGACGCTTGGATTCCTTTGGGGGGCGTTTGCTCGAAGGTAAACTTTACACCTTTAATGCACAACAATACCAGTTTTGACTTTGCGCTGCTTGCTAAAACTGTATTGTGCAACATTAAAACATGCTTGGCTACAACTGTATCGATGGCAGCTCTTCTCTTCAGTGTTTGTTAGCTTCTCTTGCTACTGGTAGCTTCACAGCATCAGTTGATGACTGTGCTGAGATTCACTTGTCTGGTTTTCAGATATTTTATGTTTTATGGAAGGCAAATAAAATTAATTACTATTAAATTATTTCCTTTGTTCACAGGAAAAATTTTTCTGGGAAATTATTTTTGATGATAAATACAGAAACAATCATAAAAATCAAAACATCAACAATAATGATAGTAATATTCATAATCCAGTACCATTTAGTGCTTAGAAACCAGGGGCAGTGAGGGACCTGGATAATGGACAGGGGGGCCCAAAAAGGTTGAGAAACACTGATCTAATGCCTCATTTGTTAAATAACTCCCATGAGAAAAATAAATGTCTGTAAAATCCAACATCAAAGAATATTAAAAAATAGCTACAGTTGCAATATGGTTGACAGTGCAGATTAAATAATCAAAATGTTGCCTTTAAAATGAGATCAAGCTATAAAGGATCAGAGAATCGCAGCTAATGTTTATGCATTTTACAGAAGTTTTCTGGTTCCTTAAACGTTCTGTTTTTCAAAGTGTAAAAATATTTTTGCTCACAGGAAAAAAGCTCCACTCATTCTCCGTCAGTTTGCTGCGTGTTTTAAATGTTCGGTAACAACCCGGAGCTCAGAACGCCCGGCAGCCATGCGAACGTCTGGAGTAAATTTAGTCCAAGCTCCCACTCACCTGGCCTGGAGCAACCGTGGGAGAGCGTTTTTAGAGCAGCGTGCAACCCGACTTCTTTTTTGTCTTCTTCTTTTCCATCGGCGCTTTCCTGTTGATCTGTCGCACCAGATCATAGAAAATCTGCAGCACAGAAACGGGGCAGAATCGATCACTGTCAAATGTTATTATATACATTTCCTACAGTAAAATTAAAGAACTTGTCACACATTTTAAAGGTAAGTGTTCAAATTTGGGAGTTAAAAACGATACAAATTATCTAAACAATAAAGAGTTTCAATACAATAATATATCATTTGATACTGTTTTTAATAATGTTTTGTGAGAGTATTTTGCATTCCTCAGCGGGGTCAAGGTGAAATAAAACACTGCAAAAACACTTAAATCTGATAAATCTTACCAAGAGATTATGGTCTCGTTTCTAGTCCAAATATTTCAGTTCACTTGAAATAAAACAAACTAACTTATAAGTAACAATTTAGCAAGATAAGAGTATTTTTTTAAATAAATAATTCCTTAAGACTGATAAAGTATTTGTTCCATAAATTAATTTAAAACATGGGAAAAATATCTTACGAGTTAAATAATCTGCCAGTGAAACAAGCACTTTTTAAAATCAACATTAAGGAATTATTTACCTAAAACAAATGTCTATATCTTGCTGATAAGTTAGTTTTGTTTTATTTCTAATTTGCCAAGATATTTGCACTAGAAACTAGACCTCAAAATACTTGCTAAGATTTAGTGTTAATACAGAGAAAATGTCATGTTTAAGAAATGTTTGTCACGCCTCCCTGCTTTTAGAACAAAACACAAATTTACCCCCAAAAAAATCCCAATTTCAATAATGTTGTTTGACATATAACATATAAGCCAATGTGAATTTCAATAACACAGATCAAAAAGTCTTTCAACTATTATGAATAATAAATATTGCTTACATTGAAATAATGCAAACAAACTTTGGTAAACTAAATTACAGACACTTAGACACGATATACAAAGAAAGTCACATAAAAAGACAAATCTTTAAAGAATGTTGTGGTTGAGGTTCACAGCATTTAGCAAATTCAAATAATTTTGCTAATTCTAACCAATCTGACTTACCTCGTTAACGTTGATCTTTGATTTAGCTGAAGTCTCTAAAAAGGCACAGTTGTTCCACTGACGGGCCAGGTTATGGCCCTGCTCCTTCCCGACCACGCGCTCGTCCTCCAGGTCACATTTATTCCCCACCAGGATCATCGGAACCTGATCGATCAGAATAAATACGTAAAGATTAAAGTCAATTAGCAACAGAAAAGGTTTCTTGTCGACTCATGGAAATAAATCTGCCCAATAATCATTTTCTAGGTGCTTCCAACAACATCTAGAAGGAAGTTTCTAATTCTGGTGAAATGTGTTAATTTTACCTGAAGAGATTTTATTGTAATGTAATGAAATAAATGTAAATACCCTTACAAATAAATTTAATTAATCCCAGTGAAATTTAATTATGGTTCTATTGAAGAGTAAAATTTTATACATTAATCATATGACTGAAAATCTTTTTCATGAAAAGAAAAAAAACATATCTGTACTTATTCTGATATTGATATTATTATTGATATTTCTTGATACAGTAAAGAAAATAATCTCGACTTTAAGGACAGTTTTGGTTCTGTGAGTAAATATATTGGCCCATTTCTCAATAACAACTGGAACTTTCAATATCTAGCAAGTTATTTTCGCAATTTACCGTTGATTGAAAAAGTCTCTTCAGCTTAAACTAAAGAAAAACCTGCTTCCTGCTACAGCGGGAGTGAAATTACCGTAATAACATGATATTATCTGGAAAGCGCAATGTCTCAACTTTCAGAAACTGTTGGGATTTTTCAGATGCTCAAAGAGTTGCAGAATTATGGTACGACTAATTTGGCTATGTCTGACACGCTCTGTCTATAAGGATTAAATCTAAATTTTTAAGATAAACGATAAACAATATGATAAATTGGTCCTCATTGCACCAAGGTATTTTGGATTTCAAGTGTGTTTTCTTTAGAAAATCTTAGATACCCTTTATGAAAATAAAAACCAGCAAACAGATAAATTTTCTGTAAATAATTTGGAGTTATGTGCAACAGAAAAATCCATAAATAGATGAATCTTTGTGAGTTAACCGCTTCAGTTTTTCCCTGAGAACTCGTTCTTCAACGCTGAATATTCATTCTTACTCCCAGCTTAAACATGGTTTAGGTTTTGTTAAAGAAAAACTGTTACCTCTTGATTGGGATTGCATAATTCTGTCAATGCTTGCCAAAATTTGGAAGCAAACCGGATCTTTTGGGACTGGTTCTGATTGGCTAATAAAGAACAACCATCACGACTTAGTTTACTGCCAGTGAAGTCGGCTGACCAGTCAACCGTACATTCACAGTTTGATGTGTTTTAATAAACAAGCTAATTTTCTAAGTACAAAAACAACAACCAGTGAGACAGGCTCCTCAACCTGCACAGCCGGAGAGCAACACACCTGCGGGTGACTCATGCAGGTTATCACTGTCAACATTTGCTTTTCTAAGAAGCGCTTCGCTTTATGTCACGACTGCTGGCAGCTGTCGGTTCTCCCTTAATTTCTGTGGGTCATATTTGTTAAATAAAAGAAAAATATGCAACATAAAGAAAGCTTTATAACCATACCTCCAGCTCAAAGCTGAGATTTGATTATTGGTACTTATTTGACTCATTCCCACAATTTGTGGAAATAAATCAACATGAGATTTACATCCTCCAATAGAAAGAAGAGATGAAATGTTGACATAATTATAAAATAATACACTTTTAATCTTAAACTGACATTAAAATAGTAAGAGTCTGTAAAGACAGTGGCTACCAATAAGTTAATGACTAATAAGTTTCATTCCTACAACAATAAAACTAGTTTTTAAAGCTGAAGAACTGAAAATGAAAGGATATGAGAAAAAACACAGATCTGCAATACATAGAATGTGCCCATTATTATCAATACATTATAATCTTGTCTGACCTAAAAGCTCTTTAGTGTTTTCCTTTCATTTAAACTAGGTCAAACGTGTAAATGATGCATTATTATACATACAAATGCTATAAGAGCAAATTAGACAAAATAGTTCAGTAAAAAAAAAAAATCATTTTTTTAAAGAAAGCTGCAATCATGACTGAACAAACATTTCTGATAAATAAGTCAACAGTTTAATAAAAAAGTAATTTAAGATTGTGGATCATATTAATGACATTGTCTTGAGAAGTAGAGATCTTAATCAACCTGTTCTGACTAAATTCAGCTTAGATTCAGCACAGTGTACATCCGTCCTGATGTCTGAAAGAGGCAGATAGCATCTAGCAACACATCTGACATTTCCTCCATGTCACAAAGCTGCTGCCCCGCTCAGCCGTCAGTCTAAGGTGGGGGATGAGCCTAAGCAAAGCCTGCTGGGTTCACACTAACAACCCAGAACTACAAAAAGATGTAAGCAGAGTCATTTCTACAACGACAACATGGCTCCTACTTTTATAGGAGTCGTAAAGGTGACCGGTTTTGCTCCCTTGAACAGGTTAGGATACATTTCTGGGAGACACAAAACATATTCATAACATTCTCTTTCTCATTCTTGCATAATGAGATTTAATCTGCTCAGTTCTGCTTATTTTAAGCTGTTTTAGGGCCTCCTGTCGCTTTACATCCAAATAAGCTGCTGCTGGCCACTCCCCCCAACCCAACGTTTACGCTTACAGCTAAACATTTAACGTTTATCATTTATTACGAAATTTCTTATAAGAAGTTTGACGTATTGTTGTCTTGAAAAAATTGCATTCATGTTGTTGGGGGGGGGGGGGGAATAAACCCTAAACTGACATTTTTTTAATGTTATTTCTATCATTTACTCCATTGTTTGTTCTGTAAATTTTATAAAATGATTAAATATGCAGCTACTTAGTGATAAATCAGAAAAAAAGAACCCAATTCAGAAAAGAATAGGATAAAAAAAAAATACAATTCTAAGTCTATTTCACCCACTCCCTACTTGTATGCAAAATGATGCACAATTACACAACTGTACAGCTTTGAAAAGCATTAGTAGAGCCTCCTGCACAACCCACAAGAATGCAGCAAGTGGTTTCTGGATGGTAGGTCAACAATAAAACATTTGTCTATTCCAGCAGGCATTGAAACCAGCTGACCAAATGTCCTGGAGCTTCTTGGGTTGCAAGTTTAACAAGGGTTTGGCTTAGCTGGGGTAGCTAGGTAACAACATAACTTTTAACAATCAGGAGGTTTTTTCAAACAGCTCATTTTCCAGATACTAAAAAATCTTTACCTTATTGTCAAAAAACAGCTGAGTCTTTTTTGAAGTGCTTGGTGCGTTTCTAGAAGCAGTAGAAACCCAAACGGAAGTATAAAAAAGTACAAAATGTGAATTTTGCCTTTAATTGTTCTCAGAAAGGGTTCAGATTTTCGATTGTTTGGGTGTCCGTTGTAAAAAAGGTGTTGCACTCACATCCTCTGTGTCCTTTACTCGCAGGATTTGTTCCCGCAGGTCTTGTAGGTCGTTAAATGTTGACTGTGCTGTAATGGAGTACACCAAAGCAAAGCCTTGCCCGTTCTTCATGTACAGGTCTCTCATCGCTGTGAACTGTTCCTGCAGAGCAACAGCAGAGGAGAAACAGCATCAGCGAGCTGGAGGGCCTCTCTGAGCCAAACGCAGCGGCAGACGACACTCACTGTTCCAGCGGTGTCCAGGATTTCCAGCATACATTGCTGCCCATCCACCTCGACTTGCTGTTATGTTAGAAAAGAAGAATTTAGAGGTAATCAGATGAATTTAATATTGTTCAGGAGGCATCAAAAAGTATTTTTTTATGACCCTTACCTTTCTGTAAGAGTCTTCTATAGTAGGGTCATACTTCTCCACAAAAATGCCTTGCACAAATTGAACTGTCTGGAATCAACCAAGAAGAAGAAGAAATTAAAAACGGTAACTGAATTGTGCTAAATAATATTTTAACAAAATACAGTAATCTTTATTAAAATTTTACATCAGTTTTGTCTCAATGAAAAAGCCAATTAAATCAAATCACAGCTGGATACAAAAAAACAAGATTCTACAAAGTATTTTGGGTTTAGTTTCTAGTGTAATATCTTACTACACTTAAAATAAAGCAAAATTAACTTACAAGTAACTTTTCAGAAAGATGTAGGATCTTGTTTTAAGTTAATAATTCCTTACTACTGATAAAAAAAATAAATAGTTCCACTTATAACAAGACATTTTATAGTAAAAATCTAGCACTTTACCATAAATAAAAAGGAATTAAACAAGCTCCAGAATCCTGCTGAAAAGTTACTTGTAAGTTAATTTTGCTTTACTTTAAGTGTATTATTTACACTGTAAACTAAACCAAAAATACTTGAAAGATTTTGTGTTTTTGCAGTGCATTTGTAAAGGTCTTCAATACTTACCAGCGCAGATTTCCCTACACCTCCTGATCCAAGCACGACTAGCTTGTACTCGCGCATGGTGGGCGACTTCACTGGACAGCACAAGAGACTGAAAAGACAGACAGAAATCAGTCAGAGAAATTTAGAGATGGAGACTTTCTATATAGTTTAAGATTCAAAATTTTAGTATTTATTGGATAAAGTTTTCTTTTGTCTCTCTAAATCCTAGTGTTTTGTTTAGAGATGTTTGACTTTCGTGCAGCATTTTGATCTGCTGGTTGTGATAAGTTAGCCAGGCAAATGCAGAATTTGAAAGAAATACTCTGATTGGACGGGGGGAAAAAACTCTGTAATTGGTTGATTGGTGTGGTTCATTTACATAAACTTTACCAAGT
Source organism: Poeciliopsis prolifica (assembly GCF_027474105.1). Taxonomy (NCBI): domain Eukaryota; kingdom Metazoa; phylum Chordata; class Actinopteri; order Cyprinodontiformes; family Poeciliidae; genus Poeciliopsis; species Poeciliopsis prolifica. The sequence continues at coordinate 7,388,571 of NW_026562398.1, forward strand.
CGCAAATTCAAACGCAAAGTATGAGATGTAAACATGAACAGCACATGTTGTTCTTAGTTCACAAATATCTTCTCACTGCAAACTTCTAAAATAGAAAAACAATATTTAGCCTGGCGGGGAGCAAGAAATGTCTGGCAGCCCGCAATGCTTACAATGTACTGCAACCAAACTAATTAGATCACATTTTAGCTTAATATCAGTCAGTTTCTTCATTAGCTGCTCATAGATAACTTCTTGTTTTACTGTAAGTGGTCACATAGATCTAAAAGTTGCTGAAGTATGTAGATAAATAAATCTTAAATGTTATGTGTCAGTAGGCCGGTTACAGTAAGCAATAAATCAATTAATCACATGAGTAATTAAAATGAAGTCAATTTCCATTTGAGTAACTTCTTGTTTCTCTCTTTCTACAAAAACTGAATGACAAAAGTCTTCAGTCTGATTCTGGAAATTTTGTTTACAGCAACTTTATAATTTATTTTATTTGTTGCATTGTTTGTTTATTTTGGATATTTAAAATGTCTTCCAGTTCCAGTGTTAAAAGTTTATGAGCATTTAAAGTCTTGAAAATACTTGACAATAGTCTCAAGACAACATTATTGTTTATCGCAGTCAGACACCTTCTGAGACTAGCAGAATGTCTTACCATAATCAAGCAGTTCTCTGAAACAGGACAATCTTCACACCACGAGATTTAAAATTACGTAAACTGATGACAATGTTGATTCTTCTGCATACAGTTTTAATTTTAAAAATATATTCTGACTCATTTTCTTTCACTTCCTCCTACAGCAGCTCAGATCTAATTAAGTTTGTATTTTAGCTTCTCTTGCAAACAGACGCAAGCTTTGTTAAAGTAATGGTTGGGTGTGAGTACCAAACAATCTGTCTGGTTGATGTGAAACGTAAAGTTTAGATGATTAAACATAACTTGACGCTCAAAATAACAGCCTTGTCTCTGTGTTTTTTACTGGATGAAAATAAATAAGTGACACCGCTGTAAATCAGCGTGAAATATTTAAGAATTATACATTTTTTGCAGGACCTGCAATCTCACACCGAAGTTCAAGCCCTTATTAAGTGTTCCAGTTTCACAAATAGCTTCATCTCATTACAATACAGAAGAAAAAGGTCACAGTGAATAACCTATCATCAGCCTGACACACATTAGAAACACTGAATGGCCTAGAAAAAAGATTTGGCACAAAGAGAAGCCGCCACCAGCATTTTAAAATAAAGACACGAAAGTTTTATGCTAATTAAAAATGTAAATTTTGTAATAGTGATTAAATCTCTATCACAAACCTTTGTAATAGATTCAGCTAAATCTATTACAAATCTATACAAAGATTTGTAATTGAGATTTAACCATACAGCTATGCCTAAGCAATAACACTGAAAAAAATTATGATGCAATTTAAAATAATTAGTTTCTATGATTTTACTTTTTATCAATATATGTTTGAGCAAAATAACCATTGTTTTTTTATTCTATGAACTACTGATAACATGTCTCTGTAATTCAAAGCCAACATGTAGCTTTTATTTTCAGAAAATGAGAAATGGTCAAAATAATAACAAAGATGCAGAACTTCAGACCTCAAATAATGCAAAGAAAACAAGTTCATATTCATTTAGAATCAACAATACAAATGTTTTAACTCAGGAAGAGTTCAGGAATCAATATTTAGTGGGATAACCAGGAGGTTTTTCACCAAATATTGGTGGAAAACCAATCTGTATATAGGAATGAACCATACAATTGTAGATATATTTCCTGGTTAAACTCTAACAAGGTGCTATCAAGTGATAAAAAAGAGAATGACACAAAATGTGCTCCACCTACATTAGCTGAACACATGAAGTCAAAACATCTTGGGACATAATTCTGAATTTAAAATAAACATCTCTAACATCAAATGCCAAAGTGGGGGAGAGATTTACAGTAATCCTGTTTAAAAACCTCTGAATGTAATAATTATGCTAGGTCAGTGGGATCTTTGTCAAATGCTGCGACAAACAATACAAACCCACTCTGTCGCAATCGGCCAGCATTAGCAATTCTAACTACGACGTCTGAAGCACCACAGTGAGAGACAGGCACACAGCAGACATCACAAAGAGCCATTGTGACAACCCTCATCTACTCAAGTACGCCACACAGACAGAAAGCAGAGATCAGAGAGTGTACCCGTGACAAACGCTCACAAAATGAGGATGGGGTGCACAGAAAGATAACAAAAGCACTTTAAGAGCATATATGCTCTTAAAGTAAAAGTCACAAACTTACTTCTAAGTTTTTTACATCAGGTAAGTACCAGAAATGTTCCCTGACTACAAACGAGACACGACGAGGTAGGCATATCAGAGCTTAGCAATTTTTTTTAACCACGCCTGCTCTTAGTTTTCATAATAAGGAGTCTCTATGTTCTTGCCAACAGTAAATTAATAATTTAATTCCAGATTTCGATGAGATAATGTAAAAGTGAAAAAAGGCTTTCACAACCACCAGGAAATTCATTTACTCTAATAAAGCAGCTTCATTTACCTTGTACACAGTTGTAATGACAGAAAGTCCCTCTACATCTGGGGAGGAAGGCCTTATGGATCCTCAGGTTTGTCCTCTGACTGCCAACCAGTCTCCAAGGTGACGAGATGGAGAGAGGAACCAGAGAGCGACGCCGAACAAATCTGTCCAAATGGCTCCTAAACGTCAACAATAAGACAGAAGTCAGCGCAAAACAACACACAACCAAATAATAATCAAATTACAAACGGGATAAACCTGAGGGAGCATTACTAAAATGTTGGGATTATTTTATTCTGAGGCTGAGAAGATTTACAGTTAAATATTAAAATTAAGATAAAAAAAACTTCCAGTTTGAGAAGGAACCTGAATCTAGCACTGAATAATTGAACTTCTTGCATCTCTAATCCATTCAAGTTTGGTATGTAGGTTGTTGGAAAAATAAATTTGGCTGATATTAAAAATTCTTGTCATCTTTGTGTAAATCAAACAGGGTATTGTTGGACCACCATGCCACAAACAATGCTTTCATTGTTATTGGAAATATTCCACAAAGCAACCGCGGATAAAAAAAGCTGCTTTTTAAGGAGATAGCTCAGCTGGTAGTATGATAAATCAAGAGACTAGAGCAAAAAAAGAAAAAGTGGTAGGTATGACCGTAAATAAATACCTAAATTAAACAGAGCTGGGTGATATGGCTTAAAAATAAGATATTAGATTTTTTTTCCCTACCAAATTTGATTTTAATCAATAATTTTCTGAATAGAAATATTTTCAAAGACTTGCTTCCCCCCCAATAATCCCTTCTGGGAGTTGACTTGAATTCAAAGTGCAACTAATACAATCTGTAAAACATGCCTGTAAATCAAAATGACAAGTCACTGGGCATCACTCCAAACTACGGAAGCCCAAAGAGTGCATTTGCGAAAGATTTTTAAAGAAATAAAATCTTCATAAACAGCTATTGAGCTCATGCTTACCAGTATCAAATGTAAGATACAAATATATGTTTCTGTTAGCATGTCACTGCTAAATGTACAGGAAACTTTACTCAATGATAAAAAAAAATGGTGGTGTGTTTAGCTTTGCAATTTGAACAAACAGATGAATAGTTTCCATCATAACATTATTTGTTGCACATTTTCTCTTTATGTAGACAGTTAAAATTTGTTGTAACTTTATATTACAAAACCTTTCAAATTACTAAAGCTGTCTGCCACGTCGTTCAGTATGAAAAAAGGCTGATCTGGACCATTAATAACAAAAGGTATTAATTTTCCTCCCACAGTAGGAAGCCAGGGGACAACATCTTCAGTTCACAGACAGTAAGTATCATGTGTCAGCGACAGAGGAGGGAGGGGGATTTCAACTCGACTCAAGCGATCAAATACACTTCTAGTCTGGATTTAAAACTATTTCTATAAACCTCCTCATTTGGGAGCTCCGTTTAAAACCTTCAAAAGTTAGGGCAGCTGTAAAGTTACCAATAAAAATGAGCTCACATCTTGTACCGTAGTTGGTTTCGAAAGGAAGGGAAGGGTGTGGCTATTAATTTCAAAAACCCCAACACTGAGACTTTAACACCGTTTAAAAATCCACAGCTGTTACAAACAAAAACAAGCACACGAAACCGTGATTTATCACAAAGTCTGAGACGGGGTAAACGGAAACTAGAAGTAGCTGTCCAGGAAAAAGTTTGACAACTTATGTACTGGCATTTAGTTAGCACACTCAGGTAAAAGCTAACTATCGGCGTTCATTAATCGCCTTGTTAATATATTTGAAAATCTAGTTAGCGGCAAGCAAGGTGGTAACTAATTTTAACCAAACCTTCAAAAAGCACAAAGGCCACAGTTTTATGTTTCCTGGTGTCTGGCTCACAGTTTGGGCTCTCTGTACTTTTTAGCTAAAATGGGGCGCTAACTAGCTAGCCAGTTAGCATTAGTCACTACTCTGAAACTATTAGCTTTTCCCAAAAGTTTAAGCTCCAAGTCATTACTGTGTTTAACATCGGTATGCGGATGAACCATTAAAATACTGGAGACCGCTTTGGTATAATTAAATACGCTCACTTGAAGCGAAAACATAGTTTGCGTCGAGAACTCGTCAGTTACTCACTAGCTCTCTTGTTAGCCATAGCTAAGCTATATTACCCACAGCACTGCTTCTCTACAACTGAGGATATAAGTCATAAACAAATAAGGACTGAGAAACAAACACAAGTTCACACGATAACTACTAATCTAACAAAGACACAATCTAGATAATTAGCCTTGAAATTATAAATTTTTTCCAGATGCATCAGCTTTTTGAAGAGACTCACCGTGCTCCGCTATGTGAGTGCGTTAAATCAGACTGAATGTGCGGAGAGCTCCGGCTGTGGCTGCTGATTGGAGCAGAAGCAGCCAATCAGAGCGATCCAAGTTACGATAGAAATGAATATTTCTGACTTGAAACTGTCCGGATAAAAGCGTGGAGACCTAATAAACAGGCATTTAACTCAAGAATTTAAAAGCAGCAGAAAAATAATGTGGCTCATTTCTCATTTCTACCGTGACGTCTTTGACAGCAAACATTGTATTTTGTAAAATATATTATCACATTTCTAACCTTGAGGGGTTTTTTTTTGTTTGTTTTTTCTTTTTAATTATCTTGTTAAAATTTGAGACTGGATTTTGGATAAAGATTATAGATGCTACAAAATACTCAAACAACATTTTAACATAATAAAAAGTAACAATAGAAAAGTAGAATACATTTGTTAAAATATTTTCTTAAATGAAAAATACATTTTTTTGAGAGTTTTGAACCCAAAATGAATATATTTTCAAGTCTGAAACTGAAATGTATCAATATTTTCAGATTGATCCATCCTCTAGTGAATGGAAGCAGAGGAAAGTCTCACTTTATGCAATCAATTCAGCAGAGGAGGGTAGAGTACCCAAATTTTTTACACAGGTAAGAACTACTAACACATATTTTTCTTCAAGTAAATGTAAAAAGTAGCTCTCTAAGAAATTATCCTAGCATACATAATAACATATTTTTTGATGTCATCATATAGACAAAAAACATAATGTTATGTGCAAATTTTGGTATTTTAAAAACTAACCTAAAAATTTAATACAAATAACATAATTGCAAAATGCTAAATTCTAAACACCTTTCTAAATAATTTCATTAAATATAAAACTCGCTAAATCAAAACTTCACACAGTGTGATGAGCTGGAAAACTGCTAGAGGATCTGATTCTTTTTATTGGTTTCCTTCCAAATTCCTGTGCTTCTCTTGCTTTCCACTTCTTGGTTCTCTTTTTAGAAACGACATTTCCTGGTTTTAGATGCTGACCTCTGACCTCTCCTCTGTAATGCTTGTTTGTGTCACATCATGAGTAGAAATTTCCTTTCTGACTGGCCTTCCTCTGTCCTCTGTTCTCTGACTGAATGGATCAAATGAGTTAGCCTTAAAGCATTTCTTTCTTGTTCCACTGGCTAAATATGGGAGTTGGGTTTATCACTGAGGCCGCTCATATTCTTATGACTGCAGGATATTAATAGCTACTCTGTAGAGGGAGTGTTGCCATGTTTCAAAACAAAGTGTTCCTGCCCTTATTTAATCAAGTCGACAAACAAGGATCTTGCAACAGCTCCGGTCATTAACCAGATACATTGAAGTTATCAAGAGCAAAACCGAAAGAACAGAACTGGTTTTGAAATTAGCTTAACCCAATTGAAAATTTAACAACTGTTTAATACTCCATGAGCACGAAAAAATAATTATAACTAAATGCAACAGACAAAACAAAAATGGTATATGAAAACATTGGTAACTTTTTTAAACATGTATATTTTCTTTTAAATAATTCCCTTTTATTAGTTTATATCTTTATTTAATTCTGTATGTGCCGAGATTCGCTTGCTCGTATTGTTTACATTTATTATTATTTTAATTAAAATGGAGGCTATTATGTACTCAGTTCAGATTAATTTCACTTCCTGCTCCGGCGTTAGTGAGATTACCGTAATAACCCAATGTTGGCTGGAAAGCGCAGCGTCTCCCCTTTCACAAACCGTTGGAATTTTTCAGAGAGCGCAAAGGGTTGTGGAATTACGGTACTGCTAATTTGGCCGAGTAGTCGACACGCTCAGCCTAGAAGGGTTAAATTAACAAATAAATGAAATAAAACAAAAACGTCTTATTTTAATTTTTGTGATTTCCCTTCTATTTGACCAATACAAGAATTTCAGCTTGAGCTTGTAAGGGAGCCTTAGTTATCCCAGCTGACGGCTACAAAAGTGTGGTTTCTGTTGCAACACCTTAGTCGGGTGGAAATATTTATTCAAGAGTTTAGATCAGGGATTTCCAAAGTGTGGCCCAGGGGCCATTAGTGGGCCACTGGATGATTTTAATTGGCCCACAATTCAATTATGAAGCAAATTCAAGAGGTTTAATTCTAGATTTTTGCAGACAAATAAAATATTTTATTAGGTACAAGACAAAACCGTGTTTGTTTTGTTAATGTTCCTGTTTTCATTTATTACACTACATGCTAAAACCAATCATTGTAAAAAGTGAAAAATAAAACAAAAAAGGAGAAGAAAAACGAGGACAATAAACAAAGACGCAGTATTAGGGCCACGCTAAAACAATAGATTCAAAATAAAATTATGAAAATGACGTTATAATATTACAAGGATAAAGTCACAAAAAAATAAAGTCAAAATATTATGAAAATAAAGTAAAAATAATACGAGAATAAAGTCACAAGTGAATAAAATTATGATTATATTCTTGAAATACATCTTTATTCTGGTATTATATTTGTAGTATTGACTTTATCCTCATATCATTTTGACTATTTTTATTGTATTTTGACTTTATTCTCGTAATATAACTTTATTCCCAGACTAGTATTTTTAGCGACTTTTCGACTTTGTTAAAATCTCATGATTTTATTCTTGTAATTTCATGTTTTTATTTTTTTCTTAATACAGCCCCAATACTCAATCATAATAAACTCCCCCAAAACGTTTTGTAAAATATTTTTCTGTCATTTCATTGAACAACTGACTGAGACTGATTATATTTTTTGATCAACAATAATTCAAGATTCCTTTTCTACAAAATTTAGACCACTTTATTAAGATATTTTGAATTACTGAGGAGATAAAAACGGCAAATGATTTAAGAAATATATCTTTTTCCTTTTTATAAAAAGAAAAATCTCAACTTGTTCAGCTAAATGTTCGGATCAGGGGAAAAAAATTGAATAAATGTGATAAATTCAAACTTATTCACTCAAATCTTGTTTTTTAAATAATTGCAGCAGTCTGTAGTGAATTAATCCATAAATGGAGAATATTTATGATGTAATTCTTTGCACCAAGTGAGATGAGAAAACCTCTCCATAGAACAAAAGGTCTTTATTCCACAATATAAATTGTAACATCTTCACCTTTCCTCTCTATCGTATGCGCGGTTACCATCCTGCGGATCTGCATGTCAGCAGCGTGTTTCGTTTTTTTCGCTTTTCCTCCGGCGTGCTCTGGTACGTCTCCGCAGCCGTAACCCGTCCACGTAACTTTCTTTACATTACATCAACATCATCGCTAAAAACACAACTTGGCAGAGATCAAGCCATCAAAGTAAAAAAAAAAAAATTATTGCTCAGATAAATAAAACCTATTCTACAAAAACAAAAACGGGAATAATTATATTAAGATGCATGGACTAAACAACGAGATTTAAAGAAAAACAAAAAGCAATTATAGTTATTTTTACTGGGGTTAATAACTCCTTTTCATCCCCCATAACTCTGTGAAACATGCAAAGAGGCTCCAAAGAAGATAAATTTGAATCCTTAGCGCTTTTTACTTGGGGTATCGTGGTGTAAGACTCCGTTGTGCCGATGAAATGCAGACCCATGCAGCACACTTAATGTCCTTTGTTTCTTTTTTCCATTTAGACAACCACAACAATTTATAAGAAAGAAAGAAATATATATATATAATATATGTAAAAATACAAAAAAACCCTAGACATTATAGTTCTGGACGACAAGTCAAAGAGGAGATAGCACCATTGTTACAAAAGGGTCAGAGAGGTGGGACTGTGTGGGGGAGGGACGGGGACAGGATCAGTGACGCTTCAGGAACGGACCGAGGAGCTGCAGACTTCCCAAAAACTTAAAAAAAATATTAAAAATTCATTTTCTTCACTTTCTCGTCTGTCGATCGTTCAGCGAACACGCGACGCAAACGTAGTCCTCCTTCTCGGCCGTCTCCGCCGTGACGCCGACGCAGACTTGGTGGAACCACTGGTTGCATCTGCCATCACACTGGACCCAGTCCACCTGCAGCGGCACAAGGACCAGAAACCACAGAAAACAAAATCAATTTAGCATGAAAAACTGATGATCTGTGAGGTTAAACGTCTCAGGTTTTGTTGTTTGCAGCTCAAACAGTTTGTGGTTTTGTTCTGAGAACATTTTCAGGGCTTGGATGCGACTTTATAAAGGAAAGAAAGAACCAAGTTGGTTTATAAATAAAAGAATAATCATCTTTTATATATGTTTTATATTTTGTTTATTCTGATCAAATAGATCTATACACGATTTCATGTGGCTACCTTCAGTGTAAGTGATCACTTTAGAGTCTCACCTCGTCTCCTTCGGGCAGCAGACAACTTTCAGCGGGACACACAGCCATTTCTTCGTCAGAATCGTCGGACTGGGAGAAGTCGGAGCGCGGGGAGGACGAGGTCGAAGCCGGCCGGCGCTGCAGCTTCTTCTTATTCACCTTCTGTCTTTTGTGGGAGTGTTTTTTATCTTTCCCCCTTTTCTCTGCGTTCGGTAAACCATCCCTCTCCAGACGCCTCTTCGCCTTCCTTTCTGAGGCTGTCATGGTGTCCGTCATGGCGTCCGTCATGACGTCCGTCGTGTCGTCGTTCCCATCCTGACAACAGAATCAGTCCCGATAAAACTCACCAAGAGAAAAACTATGTTACACACCTGAAACTGTGAATGAGGAGAAAAGTGAAATACTCTGGCAGTGGACTTAGTACTTTTCCATCAATATTAAAGAATTACTGACTTAAAATAAGCTGTTATTTCTTGCTGAAAAGTAAAATACTTGCAGTGTAAACAATATGGTGGAAAATTACACAGAATTCTTAACTTAAAAATCTAAAATACTTAAGTTTGCGATGATTTATGTCAGTTGTGTGAGCACTAAGCAGTTTTAAAATGTCATGGAAATAACAGACGGTAGATGAATGGATAAAAAGAGAAGGCAAAAAAAAATGACAAAGAAAAAAATAACATAATAAATATTTTGTAATAAATCCTTTCCAGGGGATAGGTCAGGAATTCATCAGTTTTGATAACAAAACTGATAATCTATTTATTAAAGTAGCAAACAGTGCCGACAATAGCTATATTTGGTTTATTTGCTGAGGTTGAGTATTTCACCTCGTTCAGTGCCATATTTGTTCCCTGAGAGATGAACTCCATGTGTTTGCTGTGTTCTGTCGGGTCGTCCTCGGCCGGCGAAACGGCTCTGTTGGAGTGCTGGCTGTTGGCTCGGTCCAGTAGGATGTGGTACAGGCTTTGGACCTGCGGCAGCGACACCTGCAGCAGTAGCCCCTCCACCATCAGCTCCTCTAGCTCGCAGTTCAGCCCTGGAGAAACAAAAATTGTTGAAAGGTTTGTTGCATTTTTTTATTTACATGTTCGACCAAAATTTAAATAGTCAACCTTTTTTTTTTCTCAGCTTCAGCTTCTTTATTATTTATTTTATATTGTCTGTTCTACTCATAATTGCACAAGTTGAATTAATTAAAGTTGAGCTGTTTTTACAAGTTTAATCAATTGTGAGGTGTGCTGTTCTGGCGCAAAATTATCAAATAACTTTATATTTCAGTACATTTATGGCTGTGTTTATAAAAAGAAACGTTTTATGTCAATTAAGCTGATAATCTGTTTTGGATTGGTATCAGCCGATACAAAACCTCAAATATCGATATCAGTATCAGAAGTAAAAAAAAAAAAAGTGGAACCAGTTTCTAGTGCAAATATCTTAGTACAAAACTAACTTACAACTTTTGAGCAAGATATCGGAGTTAGTACAGATAAAAAAGTACTAGTTCCCTAGGAAGATTATTTCACTCAGAAATCAGAAATAAATCTACTACTTCAATTTTTTTTTTTATCAATAATCAAGAATTTTTCTATTTTGCTAAAAAAATATTTGTAAATTAGTTTAGTCTTATTCAAGGTGCATTAACATATCTGAACTTAAAACTACACAAAAATGACTTGGTGAGATGTTCTGTTTTTGCAGTGTGTCCCTTGTCCTACACACTTGAATTAAATGATTAAACTGCAAAAAAACAAAATCTAGCATTTTATTGTTGGTCTCGTTTCTAATGCAAATATTTTAGAACACTTGAAATGAGACAAAACTAACTTAGAGGAAACTTTCCACAGTAATTAATAATTCCTTGATATTGACGAACAGTACCAGGTCATGTTACAGATTATTTCACTTTCATTTCAAAAAAATGTTTTGCTATAAGCAAAAAAATATCTGCTACTTTTTAAAAAATACATTTTAAAGAATCATTCATTTAAGACAAGCTCATATATTTAGCAGAAAAGTTACTTGTAAGTCAGTTTTGTATATTTGCACTAGGAACTAGACAAAAACGCTTTAAAATGTAGTGCTTTTTGCAGTGCAGTCATTTAATTTAAGTGTGTAGAACAAGCTTCTGATTTGAAGCTGAGCGAACACGGACCCTGTAGTGGGATGCATCTCTGCTCGGTGTAAAAGACGGTCTGAGCATGGCTTGTCCTGTTCCACTCTGGAGTCAAACATGGAGCCTGAAAGAAGAAACATCAAACTAAGAATTAGCATCTGCGGCTAGCTGCTGGCTGGGAAAAGAAAACGATGAACCGAAGACAAACCTGAGTGTTGTTGTGGGTGTTGTCGCAGCCCGACACCCAGTGGGTTAGTGTTGGAGGTGTTTCCGGTCTCTCCTCTAACTCCGGCAGGTTACACGTCTGTAAAATCTGCTGCGTTCGCTGCTGCCAGTTAAGAGTTCTCTCTACCAGATAGTTCAGGGCGTCGCCCTCCGGCAGATGCACGCCTACGCCGTGCAGGGACGCCAGCAGGGAGAGGACCTTGCTGAGCGGGGGCTTCTCGGATCGCTGGCAGTGCGGACAGAGCCACGGCTGGGTTTCGCGCGACTCGGCCGGGTCCCTGACACACACGCTGTGGAAAGCGTCCCGGCAGAGCTCGCACTGCAGCATGGCTCCCATGGGTGCCTTCTGGCAGAAACACACCTTCAGGTCCATGCAGTCCGCTGTGGGGAGGAGCTTCGATTCGTTTGCCGCCCTGAGATTGAAGAAGGTTTCCATCTCCCTCACGCGCAGCTCCTCCAGAGTCGCCAACTGGTTGATGAAATGAGTCAGTTTTATTTCTGCACAGCTTAAATTTGGCTTGTTAGGCTTCCTTAAACAAGAGCCTATACTGATAGGCTCTAGATCATATTCATTAACATTGTTGCCCAAAATCATTCTTAGATTAAGAAATGATTCTGTCAATTTTGAGCCATTTTAGGACCTCTGTCACTTTAAATCAGGATAAGTTGCTGCTGGCCACGCCCCCAAACTCTTTCCCTCATATGTGAAAACGGCTGCAAATAGATGCACAATTATACTACCGTACATATTTGGACAGGTTAGCAGAGCCTCCAGCACAATCGACAAGAACGCAGCTGGTGGCTTCTGGATGGTAAGTCGACTAAAAAACACTTGTCTTTTCCAACAGCCATTGTACAGAGGTTAAACTAGCTGACCAAACGTCCTGGAGCTCCAATTGGGTTCCCATCAATATTTGATGGGAAGATTGACGGGAATGTGACTTTACAACAGGGAAGTTTATGAAACGGCCAAAAAATATTAACTTATTGCCAAAAACACAGCATAGTGTTTTTTTTTTGGGGGGGGGGAAATGCACAAATGTGAATTTTGTATAATGGATCCTCTTTAAAAATGCTATCTGGATTCTGGTTGTTGGAAAATTAGCCCTCAAATCTTTTCTTTAAATTCCACAAGGAAACAAGAAATAATTTGATTTAATTTAAACCTGTAATCATCTTAGATAATATTCTAAATGTTCAATATTTGAGACAGATTTGTTTTGTTTTATTGTACTGATGCTTCTTTTACTAAGAGAAATCTGTCACACACAGGCTTTAGTGTGATTAGCAGTTAATGATGAAAAAATGGCACATTCTGTATTTTTTCCATTTAAGAATCTTTAAGAGGAAGAAGAGAGACACCAGACCCAGCAGTGCAGATGATTTAAAGGAAGTTGTCAAAGTAATCTGGGCCTCCATTAGACCTCAGCTGAACCACAGGCTGACCTCTTCCATGCCACGCCGCATGAATGCAGTAACTGATATAAAAGGAGCGAAACCGACTGCATCTACTGTAGCGAACACAGACAAACCTTTCAGAAAAGTTATTGTTATGTTCTACTTTTCTGAGAAACTGAATGTTGCATTTTTATTAGCTATAAGCTATAATTATCAAAATGAGTAGAAATAAACACCTCAAATATTTAACTCTGTGTGTAATGCTCTTTAGAATATATGAATTTAACTTTTAAACAATTTCTATGTGCTTTTCTCCACTCACTGCAGAGGTAGAGTCCTTGGTCTCTGAAAGAGCTTTCTCCACATCGCTGAGACAGTTCAGTCGTGTGGATTTCTTTTTGTTATTTTTCAGGGATTCTTTCCCCTTCTTGGCCTTCCTCTTCGGAGAACCGACAGCTCCAGCTTCAAATCTTGGACACAGGACCTGCATTAAAAGAACATAAATAGCTAAACATTAAAACTGATGACTCAAATAAAAAAATACCTCTGTTGTTTTTAACTTACTCTGCAAAAACACAAAATCTTACCAAGTATTTTTAATTTAGTTTCTAATATAAATATTGAAATAAGGCAAAAATAAGTAACTTCTCAGTAAGATATAGGGTCTTGTTTTAATATTAATGATTTCTTAATATTGATGAAAAAGTATTAGTTCTACTGGCAGATTATTTCAATTCTGACATGGAAAAACTATCTTGTTGAATTAAGTAATCTGCCAGTGGAACTAGAACTGTTAGCCTTTAATATGGTAAAAAATGGGTCACACATGATTTGACGAGTTGTGCTAAAGATTGATATGAGACTGTCAAACATGAAGGAGACTTTATGAAAGCTTATGACTGTTCTCATGAAGTGTCATTTGGTAAATAATGACAGTTTTCATGCTAAGTTGACAATAATTGACTTTTACAGCAAGTTTGAATGAAACTTTGCATTGAAAGTGTCATTATTTACAGAATAATGCAACGTTTAGTGCACTTTTGCATTAGACATGTCATTATTTATCAAATGACGCTTCATGACAACAAATCTAAACATTTATGAGGACTCGTTCATGTTCATGACAGGCTCACATCAGTCTTTTGCACAACCCATCAAATAAAGTGTTACCAAAAACAGTCTTGTTCCACCGGCTGATTAAGTCAAACTTTTCTGTCAGTATGAATTAATTATTTAGCTCCTAAATCTTGCTGAAAAGTACTTTGTAATTAAGTTTTGTCTTATTTCTAAACTAAACCAAAAATACTTGGTAATATTTTGTGTTTTTGGGCTCTTCCATATTCTCAGATCACTTCTGGACGCAACAAATTTCAAACCTCATTCATTCGACAGATTTTAAATATGGACATGTTTCAGTAAAATGTGGTAGATAAAGAAAACAATCTGTACAATAATACCTCCAGCAATGTAAGAGTCGAGTCCTTTAGAAGGAAAGTTGCAGCTGCAGATTCTTTCCACTTTTGCACGTCTGCCATCAGAGACTCCAGCCGGTCCAACGGCTCCAGTTGCACTTGGATGGCTTGTCCGCGTAGCAGCATGTCGGAGAGTCTGTCCACCATCAAGACGCAGCCGCTGGCCTGAAGGAAGCACAACTTTTGAGTGGAAAAGTCAGAGTTTAAACACTTTTCCCACAGTAACATTCAGGCACTTCTCAAGCATTTTCAAGGTAAGTTTTCAAACTTTTCCAGCACCAAACTTTGGAGATAAAATCGAAACAAATGAAATAAAAATCAGAGTTTTGATTCATTATTACATCACTCTAGTCATTTAACATCATTTATCAATGTTGTTAAAAATGTCTTGTGATAGTATTCCATATTCTACAGCAGGAATAATGTAAACTAAAATATGTCAAACTTAATATCACAAAATGTTACCCTATACATGTGACTAATACGAGAACAAAACACTAATTTCACAAAAAAAACATTCTCCGAATTTTAATAACGGTCCTTCACTTAAAACATATAAAAACATCTATTTCAATTACACAGATCAATAAGTCACTGATTATTTGTCATTAGGAATAATAAATATTCAGGATACTAAAGCAATCCAAGCTGGAAACGTTAACTACTTTCCAGCTCAAACTAAACAAAGAAAAATATACAAAAAAAGTTACAAAATTTCTTTAAAAAACATTTTTGCCAAGTTTTCTCACATTTAGCAAATCGAAACCATTTCAGTAATTCCAACTAACCTAAAACAAGAAAAGTTTAATCTGATTTAACTTCACAGAGAGTGAAAAAATGTGTGTCTTTTTATTTAGTGTATAAAAATACCTGGGTTCAACTGTAAGTCACATTTTCTAAGTTAGGCTTTTAATCTAACATATGAAACACTTTCCAAAACTTGAAAACACCTACATGAAATTCAAGTATTTTCAAGGGTTTCCTCACCTGCTGCTCCTCGGCTTCTTGAAGCCACTCCCGTGCTTTCCTGATGGCGTCTTTCAGCAGCAGACAGTTTGGGAGGTGAGCTGGGATGACGGAAGCCTTTTCAGCAGCAGCGCTCAGAGTCTCTATGGAGTGAGGTGGCCTGAAATAAAGCATCATGTTTCAGTCAGATCCATGTTATTTATTTAGCAGCAGATGATATGAATGAATGTGTTTCTGCTTCATTCACAGGATTCCTACAAACAAAATGAAAAGGTGCTGCAAACACAGTTTAAAACCGGATTTTTGTTGATAAAGTTTTGATTAGCCGTTTTGTTCCAGGAATGATGTAACTTTAAAAAGAAATTGTATTTTTTCGAGATTAGCAGAACATGGATAGAGATTAATGGAGAAGTGGCTGCAGCCATTTATCAGGTGGTGCTGCGCTCACCTGGCCTTCAGCAGGCTGCTCGCCTTGTCCTCCCAGTGCTCCGACAGAGTGAGCTGCTCCTGGAGCCGCGCCATCGCTTTCTCCACGGACGGATGCGGTGCCAAGCCCACTCCCTGGTCGATGAGTCTCCTCATGGCCTCCAGGGTGAGCGTGTTGGGCTGGGCGCTGGCCAACTGCACGGCCTCCAGCCACCTGGCCTGCTCCAGACGCTCCCGCAGCTGAGGCAACTCCGGCAGGTCCACATCGAAGTCAAAGCTGACGTCCAGGAGGCTCTGGATCTCTGCGATGCTGGGTGACTCCTCCACCAGGACCTTCTCGCTGTGCTGTTGGAAGTCTTCAATCCGATTCAAGAGTTCCTAAATGAAAAGAAGCATAAATTATTTTTGCTTTTCGACATTTGCTTAACGCTACACACACACAGCAGTATACAATAATAATACTTTGCTTCATTTTTTTTGTTTATCATTTATCCAGGGGATCCAGGCCTCCTACTGCCCCCTCTTGCAGGCGTCACTGCTGCCGCTGGCCATAAAGTGCTTCATAAAGTATTTATCCCCCATAAACTTCCTTCATATTTTGTCACAAACTTCGGTGTAATTTATTATGATCTTATGTAACAAACACATAGTAATTATTAGTAAGGTTAGTAATTATTAAATATAATTTTTTAAAGATTTTTTTTTAATAAATTAAAAAATAAAAAGTGTTATATGTATTTGCATTGACCCCTTCACTCTGATACCCCAAGACAAAACTTAACCTAAATAATACAGAGGACAGAAAACTTTACAATCCAAAGAGCCATTTTTACTAAAGGTGGGCAGATTGATCCAAAATATCAATAATGTCAATTTGGTATCAGTATAGAATTGATAATTTAGATTCAGATTCACTCTTTAAATTTTTCTTATTTTTGTGTTGTAGTTTCTAAACTTTACCCCCCCAAAAATGTTTTGATTTGTTCTAAAATGATTCTTTTTTCACAATTGTTTTTGAAAACAATTACATATACTCCCTAAATAAAAAATGAATGTGTGACATTTATGTAAAAAAAAATATGAAATGTTCCTTTTCCTTGCCGTACCTTGAGCTGAGGTGCCTGCGGGAGGCTGCAGCACAGGTTGTACAGCTGCCTCACAAAGGAGCTGAGCTCTTCCACCGTTAGCTGGCTGCGAGACTTTCCACTCCCGCACCGATACCTGGAACAACGAGGAGACTCACCTCAATGACGCTAACACAGAGGAACTAACACCTACAAACAAATGTAACTTTTGTAACAATGCTACCTGGTCTGCTTCTTGCCGTTCAACAGCTGCTGGGCCACCGAGGCGCATTTCTCTGCGTCCTGTGTGACGAGCCGCAGCCGCCGCAGCAGGTCGTTGTCGGGGAACAGTCTGGTCTCTGACTCAGTGAGAAGAGAGCGAAAGACGGGCAGACCTGAGCAGAGAACGACGGGTCAGACGCCGTCTGATTAACGCCTTCACAACCCAACACTGAAATGTTTTCAGCAGAGGAATGAAACACAGCTAAGGGTTGGAAATATGGACTAAAAACTTTATCACAATATTTTGTGGGACTATTTTGAGGATAAAAGTGGCAATAAGAACTCTTTATTACTTATTTTTTAGGAAACTTTGTGGCTGTGACTGCATGACAAAGGAATTATAGCCCAACAAACAAAAATACTGATACTTAAAAAACATTCACATTTGCAAATTGTTTTTTAAGGACATCATTTACATTAAAAACAACTGTGATCTGCATCACTAAACTGCACACAGTAGTTGCATTTAATCACATTTTCACATTAATTGATATTTATTAATACTCTCATTGAATTAAAACACTGCAAAATCACAAAATCTTACCATTTTTTTGTCTAGGTTTTGGTGCAAATATCTTAATACTCTTGAAGTAAGACAAAACTAACTTACAAGTAATTTTTCATCAAGATATAAGAGTTTGTTTTAAGTAATAACTCATTAAAACTGATGAAAGAGTTCGAGTTAAAAATGGAATAATCTGCCAGAGAAACAAAACATTTTAACTTATAGTATGGGAAAAATATCTTCCACTTCTAACTCATTCTTTTTCATCAATATTAAGGCATTATTGACCTAAATCAACCTCCTACTTCTTACTGAAAAAATACATTTAAGTTAGTTTTGTCTTATTTCAAGTGTACAAAGATATTTGAGTAGAAACTTGATGAAAATTGCCAGGATTGTTAGTTGTACTAAACAGATAAACACAAAATTTTACCAAGATTTTGCAATGTAGTACAACTAACAATCATGATAATACTGTCCTTTTTTGGGGGAGACTTCAAACATCCTTAATTGGAATTTATTGTTAAAAATGATAAATCAACATTCCTATTACGATGACAAATGTATCACAATAAAAGAAAACACAATAAATGCCTAGTTTTTATCACAAATCCAGCTCCAGCCAAGAAACCTCTTAAAGCATGAATACATCATGGAAAAAAATGCAGCTAATTTAGACAAACGACAGATATCAAACCAAAATATCTAAAACTATTGCTTCACTTTTGTAACATTTTGTTTTACTCACCTTTTTTCTTCTCCAGTTTGGCCTCCAGAGTCTGAGTGACACGAGAGGCCCATTCATCATAGAGCTCGGCTCGCTGCTTCACGGCGTTCATCATGGGGAACAGGTCATCCATAGTGTATCTGTAGCTGCAGGAGCAAACACAATTCCACATTTAGCTCTGCAACTGCAGCAGATTCATGATGCGGCAACTTTTACAGGAAAATATATATCTGTGGCAGTGGTTTTTAAAGTGCAACAACCAGGGGGCGCTAGGGAGGTCTCAGGGAGTTGGATTTAAGATGAGAACAAAAAAGGATAAATAGAAATTAAATGACTTTTTAAAAATAAAATATAATCTGGTTTTCTATCATATTTGTAAAATATAATTTAAATAACTTGTTAGAATGTTGTTTGCCATGATCATCTATCTGATTGGCTGCCAATCAGATAGATGAAGCTGATTCTCAATCCTGAAATGGAAAAGTTTCTGGAAAGAAAAAAAAGACAGAAGGAACCATTCAGCAGCCTTGCTGCAGAAAACATAGGAACCGTGGAGATTAAATAAAATTTGATGTGATGAATATAAAATATTCTATATTTTTAATAATCAAAAGAGGGGATTATGGTGGAAAAATGTAATATATATTATAAATCAAACCTGTTAAATATATTTCCACCTCAAAACTCATCAAAACTAAAATCAGAAGGCATGAAGCAGCACATATGCACTGCAAAAACACAAAATCTTACTAAGTATTTTCATCTGGTTGCAAGTGCAAATACCTTAATTGAATTGAAATAAGACAAAACTGACTTGTAAATAAATTTTTAGCACTATATAATAGCTTGTGTTGAGTTGGAAACAACTCTAGAGACGAAACTGAGACAGTAAATGTGCAGGAGAGCAAACTTTTAATATCACTTGCAAGTGGAGAACGACAGATAAACTCATAGCAAACTCTAGGTGTGTTCTGGGGAGGCCGCAACAATCACAGATTCATAGACAGTTCCTTGGCACACAAGAAGTGGGAGTTGTTTCAAATGCCCATAAAAATAAAGAAATTGAGCATTTCATCCTGTTCCCATAGTGGGGGTGCGTTAACTGTTTATCTCTTCCCTTGCAGGTGGCTGGCCTTGTCCTCCCTTTTAGCTACATAAAGAAGAACTGTTCTTATGTGAATATGAGTTACGAGGTGCAGCTGGCTTGGAGAGAGGTGTAGAAAAACAACTTATACAAATCAGAATATTTTATACATGTCTAGGTGTAATCTTTAATATTGTAGATAATTAATTTTGTTCCACATTTGTTTTAAGAAAGTAATTCTTTCAATATTTATGAAAAAGGTTTAGCTCTACTGGGAGATTATTTAATTTATAACAACACATTTTTCCTTTAATTATTGAATGAACTGGTACTTTTTCATCTACATTAAAGAATTATTGACATAAAACAAACTCTTAAATCTTGCTAAAGACGTGCAAGTAAGTTTTTTCAAATTTCAAATAAACTAAAATATTTGCACTAAAAACTTGACCAAAAACACTTGGTAAGATTTTGTGTTTTGAAGTGCGTTAAATGAATTAAATAATTACTGAAAAGTGAATAAAAGGGGGAAAAAAAACATTCTAAAAGTAGATGCTTAGATATTTTGTGGTATTTTCTGCAGCATCGAGACGTTTGGGAACCCACTTATCTAAGCAACGGTTTCATTAGGAGGATAGATCGCCTGAAGAAGATGCTAATGCTGAGAGAGAAGAAGCTTTTCCAGCAGTTCTTACTTGAGAGTGTAGTTGGAGACGGGGCAGGAGCAGAGGCTGTTGATGTGGTAGAGACAGACCAGCACACCTGGGCTGCAGGGGCAGGTGATGGCGGAAAGGTAGCAGGTGGTCCTGCACTTCGCACACTGACGCTCATCATCTTGGAGGTGATCATATTTTGCCTCCTTGCAGTTCACCACCCCCTAATAGTGTTAAAAAACCCCAACAGAATAAGATTTTTACATTTTTTATTTTAGGAAATATTAATTGTTGGCACAAAATCTGTAAGTTTTCTAGTAAATGAGAACCACTTTACCATTTTCTTGACTTTGTCCCTCAGTTCCTGCTCCTCTTTGATCATGAGGGCCATGTCCTTGTGAACGGCTGAGGCCAGAACCACATTGAGCGTTTCTGCTTTGGTGGCCATGTTGCACACCATCTCATCGTGGGAGAAGACGTTGTAGCGATGCAGCAGACGATAGTGATCCACACACTGCCTGCCCAGGGGCATCTGGATGTACAACCATAAAAAAACTCGTTCAAATAAGCCAATAAAGAGAGATGGGTAGTAACTAGTTACATTTACTCACTGACATTTATTTTTGGAAAAGATGTACTTTTCAGACTAACTTTACTTTACTGCACTTTTAACTTTTACTTGGGTAAAATTTGATGATACTTTTACTTGAGTACAATTTTGGGGTAGTTTGTCCACTTCTGCTGCTAAGTTACACAGTCATGCCATGAATAACTGATTGATGGTTTTCTGTTTTTTGTTTTCTTGTTTTGGCCCGACACATGTTCTCTATCAGATTGACTTTGACTGGGCCACTCCAGAAAATCCACCATGTTGTCTTTAAAGTTGATGTTTTCCTTTTGTTAGTTCCATTTTTTAAAAAATAAGTATTTCTGAGTAAAGCTACGTACCCAGTCCACGGTGCAGAAGTTGACCGCCTCAGCGAAGTTAAAGCCCTGATTAAAGCCGCTGTGATACGCTCTGGGAAACGTGATGACGAACTCACCGGCGCACTGGTTGGTTCTGTAAATCTACAGCAGAGAGACAAGTGGTTGGTTTTTATTCGAGAGATGTGAAACAGACCGAGGTGATGAGTAAAGCAGCGGGTACCGGGACGCCGTGCGCCATCAGAGTGTTGGGATTCATGATGGTGACCAGTTGATGCAGCAGGTCCGGCTGGGACTCAAACAGCTCTGGAGCCAGTTTTTTCATCACCTTCTCCAGCTGCTCAGCAGCAAAGCCAGGAGCACCATACCAGGTCTTCGGTTCGCCCCTAAAAATGAACAACAGCATCACAAATAAAGGAAACAACACTGCAAAAACACAAAATGTTAGACTGTCTGTCTAATTTCAAGTGTAAATATGCCAGTACCCTAGAAATGAAACAAAGGTAACCTTTCAGTGATTTTTTTAAATATATTGATAAAAAAGTACTTGTTCCACTTGTTCACTTATAACATGACATGACAAGGTCTTGTTATCAGTAAAATAAGATATTTTTCATCAAAATGAGGAAATTACTGAGTTTAAAAGACCTCTTATTTTTTGCTGACAAGTTACTTGTACTTAAGTTTTGTTTTATGTCAAATATACTAAGATATATGAACTACAATCTAGACGAAAACATATTTAGTGACATTTTGTATTTTGCAGTGTGTCAGGAATGTGCTATCTTCTGTCCAGTTAAGGTAGGATTGAAATTTCATTTCTTTTTATTGATACTTTTAAACAGTGCTACCAGATCCCTCTTTAAGAAGAGATTGTACATCTCAATAATTTTTTTATTTGGTTAAATAAGGGTTATTATTATTATTACTTGGTTTAATGTTTAATTTGGGGTATTTTCAGATATTTGAATCCAGGGAAAAAAAACAATTCGATAATTTGTCTTAACAACATCTGTGTTTTCAGCAAAGTTCTGAGTTTCCTTCGTCAAACTGTATTTGTGTTTTTTTCTGTTTCCATGTATTTGTACCAGTGCAGGTAGTTGATGGAGTAGCTCCAGTGATCCTCAATGTGCCAGCAGAATGAGGAGAAGCACATGCCAACATAGAGCCAGGGCAGCGTCATCCCGCAGATGTCAGCTGTCACATGAGTCAGAACCGATGGGTTCATCATGGCCAGATTGTTCAGATTCCAGCCACATTTAAGGTATTTCTGCAGAAGACGAAAAACACATCCAATGTGATGTTGCAATAAGTCCACCTCTTCGTAATAAATTGGATTAAAGCAGATAAATTCTATAAAAACTGATCACAATTCCTCTGACTTAAAAAGAATACCTCATCTGCTGGGGAAACCTTAAATTTTCCATTTGGGATGGGGAATCCGCTCCCAAACTCCTTGGAGGCGATATCAGCTCCGTACTCCACGGTAACGTCCTCCTCGATGGCTCCAACCAGGCGCCAGAACTCTTTCTCCACCAGCTCCATGGGTACCATCTGTCACCAGCACCAGAGGGATGAAATTTGAATTTAAAAAGGCTTAAAGCAACACAGACGAGGATGTTTACATAGGAAAATACACGACTTACATGAACCGGCATGTTGAAGTAGTCAGATTTGAACGCATCTGCCATTTGGCCGAACGCACGCAGAGAATAGTCCCTGTGTGCCTGTTCAAACCCGAACGCCTCGTGAGGTTTGCTGCATTCCTGCAGGTGCAATTAAATACCAGTTTTATGTTTACATCGTAAATATCTAACACAGCAATATCAAAACTTTAAGATTTTCAATGCCTCTTAGAATACGATTGAAATTCCATGCTGCAAAAACACAAAATGTCACCAAGTACTTTTGGTCTGGTTTCTAGTGCATATATTTTATTACACCTGAAATAAGACAAAAGCGTCTTACATGTAACTTTTTAGGAAGATATAGAACTTTGTTTTAAGTCAATAATTTCTTAACATTGAAGAAAAACTGTCTTGTAAGTGAAATAATTAGTTGATTTGTTCAATACGTTTTATCAATACTTAGGAATCATTAACTTCAAAACAAGCTCCTATATTTTGCTGGAAAGTTACTTGAAAGTTATTTTGTCTTATTTTGAGTGCAATAAGATATTTGCATGAGAAACTAGACCAAAAATACTTGGTATAATTTTGTGTTTTTGCAGTGAAACTAAGGCTGAATCAACGTTCGTTCACTTTTTCCTCAGTAAAATTCAAGAACTTTTCAAACATTTTCAAGTTAAGCTTTGAGAATTTCCAGCATTACACTTTTGGATTACACTGTTTCTTAATCACGTCTTGTGAAAAAGTGTTTTTTCATTAAATATATGAAAACTGTAAGTAACGCCCTCAAAATTTAGGCTATT
Source organism: Poeciliopsis prolifica (assembly GCF_027474105.1). Lineage (NCBI taxonomy): Eukaryota > Metazoa > Chordata > Actinopteri > Cyprinodontiformes > Poeciliidae > Poeciliopsis > Poeciliopsis prolifica. Next base: position 7,412,010 of record NW_026562398.1, read on the forward strand.
CAAACAATGGACTTGATAACAAAACTGTGCAGTCAGTACGCTGTAAGCGCTTGAAGTCAAAGTCAAAATTTTTGTTTGCCTCAAAATTTTGAACTATAAACTAAGACTGATTCTGAAAAACACACAGTTTCAAAAAAGATCTAAATAAGTAGTACTGGTTGTTTTGGAGTCATTCTTTTGAGAATATATAGTGAAATTATTCCATCAAAAATATCTGGAAAAACAACTAAAACCTGCATTTTTTAAAATCAAATATCTTTCTTCAAATTACATCAGTTGGTCCTTTATTACTTTTGCCTCTAACATATAAACATGTTGCCATATAATAAAGTAACCTTATCTTATTTTCCCCCTTTGTTTCAGGACTGTTCTGTAAAAACAGTGTCGACATCCTGTGCTGTTTGTGTCACCTGAGCCAGACACTTGGGGCACCGCCAGTCTCCTTTGGGGACGTCGTGCAGCGGGGGGATCAGACAGAAGGTGTGGTAGCTGTCGTCACAGCCGTCACACAGCAGCAGCCGGTCCTCGTCGGCTCCGCTCCCACATACCAGACACACTACCAGATCCACCTGGGAGACAAAGGCAGATACATCAACTGAAAACAACAACAACAAAAAAGAAACGTCTGCTGAACTTTAAGCAGGCTCTTCAGACACGAGACATTACAGAGTTTTCTTTGGTCCATTCAGATCCACAGCAGCTTAAAGTCGGAAGGCTTGAAACGTCTCACTTTGTTTTCAAATGGAAATTCTCTTCAACAACTGAGGAGATCAGCTGCACAATGAGCTGATTTTAAGAGATCTGCATGTAATTCATCATGTGTTCAAAGTACACGTGAATAAACGGACGGACAGATGGCTAGATGGACGGATGATGGATGGATGTCTGATGGATGGATGGTTCTGGAAAATACTTAAGTTCTGAACATTTCTGGACTTTTCTTGGTAGGATCAAAGAAGTGGAACCATAAAGGAAGCAGCAGCAGCAGTTTCTGAATGATAAATATCGTTCAGAAACTATAAAGCACGCTGTTTTCCCATATGGGGCTAAAACCAGCTAACCAAACATGGTTGTCTTCTAATAATGAAGTGGGCGGAGCTCAGCACCCACTGACTGTGATGTCATTACTGGGAGGTTTTTGAAACGGCTGGTTTTCCAGAAATCAAAAGAAAATTGTTTTGACTGACTGTAGAAGCAACAAAGACCCAAATAAAAAAACATCCAAAAAGGGAATTTTGCACAATAGTTCCCATTTAATAATGGCACAATGATGATTGGCTTTTTATCCATCATTTTAAATGTGACATTTCCATTTTCAAACCAGTTGTTGAATCTCTGAGCTCTGGAAACTATGACAGAATATGTACATCTATAGAGGAATCATAGTGAATCAAATGAAGCTTTCGCCACCATCAATTATTCAGCGATTGAACTTCCCAAGGCTGAGGATGTTTCTACTTACTGGACTCAGAGGAACGAGAGGAATCATCTTCTTGTAGCGGGACTTGAATTTGTCTGCTTCGATTATTGGTTCCTTAAACTCGACTGGTTCTTGTTTTACTAAAATGGGAATCGGTTTTTCTGCAAAGCAGTAAGAAAACTCAACGTTACAAAGAGCAGCTTTGTAACTTTAATTGACTTTTGTTCTTCATTTGCAAGCTATAACTTAAAATCTGATAAAAAGTTCTTCAGATGTACTTTCTTAGTGTGTATGTCTATTTCATAGTAAATTATACTGATTCTGTTACATTTTGGAAGTTCGATGTCAGTCATTTCTGAATGTTCTTGTAAAATATAATCATATTTAGTCCTGGGTTCAGACACTTTCCCCACAGTACAATTCAAGCTCTTTAACGGTAAGTTTTCAAACTTTTCCAGCACCAAACCATGGAGATAAAAGCAATACAAATGAGCTAAATGAGACAGTTTAAATTCACTTTTATATAACATTTATCATTGTTATTATTTCTGCAGCAGGGATAACGTAATTTAAATTATAATTAGGAAGAAAACATTTTTATTACACTAATAATATTTACAAAAAGTGTTAAGGTAAAGGATCTGGCTGCTCAAATTAAATGTTTAAACACAATAGAAAAATGGTTAAAATAAAAATAATAAAAAAAATCTTTCTAAGTTTTCTGGAATTTAGCAAACAGAAATAATTTTGGATATTATAGCTGACCTAAAAAAGAGAAGTTTAAACTGATTTAACTTTAGAGAGTGAAAAGAAAGATGTCAGTCTTTTAATTCAGTGTATGAAAATATCTGAACTGTGAGGTTTTCCAAATTTAGGCTTTTAATCAAACGTTTAATTGCATTGTATTATAAAACTCTGCAGTTTCAAGGACTTTAAAGATAAATCAAACACTTTCCAAACCTTGAAAACACCTAATTTAAATTCAAGCATTTTCAAGGATTTCAAGCACCTGCTAATAAGTCAGAATATCGATTTTGATGTGGCTCGATTGTGAGATTAAAATAACAACCTTCAAGCAAGTATTAAACATTTTTTAATAAGTTTATGTATTTACTTTTTTATTTGTATAATATTTTGATCTTAAATGTTGAAGTTTCATTAGATGGAAGCAGAAAAATCATCAAAAATAAGTAATTTATCTATATTATGTGTTTCACTTTGTGATGGAGTTACTATTAAATAATCAAATTAATTGAATATCACTGTAGGTAATTTTTATCGATTTTTTTTCTGCATATTTGTTAAAAGTGTCACCATGTCGTAACAGTTTAACATGATACAGATAATCTGCGAAAAGATCGAGAAATGCTCCCCTCCCGACCAAAAATACCAATCAAAGCAAAGAGGAGGGTCTTAGCGCTGTCAATAACACTCATGTAGTCGTTGCTAATTGTGCTAATGGTGGAGAAACAACTAACAGTTACAGGTAAACTGTTTATCTGACATCATCAGTGGCTATGCTAACTAGCAGTAGCATCCATGACAGACTATAGTAAATCTAGAATGCACTGGGAGCACTGGGAGCAGGCAGAGGAGCTTATTTGTCTCATGACATGATGACAGTTTTGACAAACGTGTAAAGTACATATTTTTATGTATAACTGTTAATTACTGCAGTTTTAAATCAGTTACATGCTTTTCTTTTTGCTGTCTGAGATGAAGAGTCTGACCTGGTTCTTGCTTTACGACAATAGAGCCCATCCTCCTCCTCAGATTGGGCTTGCTATCCCCCATCTCACCTGGCTCAGTCTTCACACAGGTAGTCTGCACCAGCAGAGAACAAGAAGTGAAACTAGAGGCAACCTCAAACTGTAAAAAACTCTGAGAAGCTATTCTTGGAACCTGCGGTGAAAAGTGAAGCCGCAGCGACTCTCACCTCAATCTTCATGCGCTTGGCTCGGCGAGCGCTGGGGCAAACATCAGGCGGGGGGGCCGGCGCTCTCTGAATCGGCTCCTGCAGCTTGGGCTCGTCGTCGCTCATCTTCTCTGCCGACTGGTCGGGTTTCTGGACACACTGAGGGAAACAAAGTTAATTTGAAACCCAAACCTGCTGGCTATTAGCAGGAATTTGCATGTTTGACAGGAAATACCTGCAAACACAGACATGAGGAAGTTATAAATATGGACAGAACGGGTTACAGGCCTGAAGGATATCGCTAATGTGAGTCTATCCATTGCAAAAGCACAAAATCCTACCAAGAAGTTTAGGTCAGGTTTCTAGTTCAACTGTCTTAATACACTTGAAATAATTCAAAACTAATTTACACGTAACCTTTCAGCAAGAAATAAGAGCTTGTTTTAAGAGAAAAAAATTCCTTAATATTGATGGAAAAGTACTAGTTCCACTGGAAGATTACTTCATTTATAACATTAAAAAATTGTCTTTTTATAATAGAAATAATCTGCCAGTATGGAAAGTGATTTAAAAGATTGGAGATTTTATTTGAAAGCCATGTCGCTTCTCATATCAGGTACTAAATGTAGGTGAAATGTATTACATGGTATTTTGCTGTGAAGCCAGAAGACAATAAGGCCAAAAGAAGGATGTGGCTAATGAGAGTTTGTCACCTTAAACAAGACAAATATGTCAAATCTAAAATTATATCAGGCATGAGCTGAGGCCCGGTTCACCCAGTATTTAACTTTTCAAGTTTAATAAGTAACATTGGAGGACAAATGGTTCAAACAACACTCAGCCAAACAAGATGAGATATTAACTTCTGGAAAAAAATAAAATAAAAAAGCAGCAAAAACAAAGGATTCACACAGCTTAAGTTTTTCACATTTTGTGACTTCACAACTTAGGAGTTCAATGTATTTTAAGTAATAATTATATAAGTACTATGTTACAAACTGGAAAAAACACAAAATTAATTTTTTTAATTTTTGGTCTGGTGTCTGGTGTAAATATCTTAGTAAATTTAAAATAAGAAACTAATAAAAGCAACTTTTCAGCAAAATATAGGCGTTTGTTTTAAGTAAATAATTCCTTCATATTGATGAAAAAGTATTTGTTCGATTGGCAGATTATTTCACTTACAACATGGGAAAATGACTTGTTACAAGTGTCATAATGTTTTCAATAATATTAAGGACTTAGTTATTTAAAACAAGCTCCTATATCTTACTGAAAAGTTACTTCTAAGTTAGCACATTTGAAATAAGACAAAACTAACATTTGTACTAGAAACTAGACAAAAATACTGAGTAAGATTTAGTATTTTTTGCTCTGTATGATGATCAGGGATTCCAGAAACTGCTGAATGCGCCAATCTGATGGTTGAATAAGCGAAATGACAGATAAAGATCAACAAATATATTTTATTGTTGACCCTACATGTGTATGTACTCAATAATTTAGTTGACAAAAGGCTTTTTGTAATTTAAAATGTTAATTTTATTGATATGCAGCTCTGGAAAAAAATTAAAAGCCCACTGCACTGAAACCCATTGAAAACCTCTTGGTTTTTCCACCAAATATTGATTTCTGAACTGTTCCTGAGTTAAAACATTAATATTGTTGTTTCTAAATGAATATGAACTTTATTTGAGGTCTGAAAGCACTGTATCTTTTTTGTTATTTCCCCCATTTCTCATATTCTGCAAATAAATTTCACAGACATGCTGTCAGTAGTTCATAGAATAAAAGACCAATGTTCATTTGACTCAAACCTTCACCTATAAAGAGAAACAGATCAGTTTAAATAGTCTCTTCTTTTTTCAGAACTGTATTTCAATTAAGATGCAATTAACTAAAAAATGTAATCAAGTCCCATCACTGCATTAAAACACACTGAAGTTTGCGGCTGAAACATGAGAAGTTCAACAGATGTGAATACTTTTGCAAGTCATTATACATTTCAGGCACCAGCTCTTCTGTGGGTTCAGACAGTAGGTGGACAAATGAATTGATTTTATATTAACTGATATTTCAGCGTCAGCATCTTTTTGTGCTTTGAAACAGTACTCCTCCTCCTCCTGTCTTTCTAAGAGTAAAGAACTGCACAAAGTTTTAACTTCTGACCTTATTTCTGCCTGGCACAGAAACAAAACCACAGTGGCTGCTGGTAACAGCCACACAGGACATGCATTTCAAGCTTTAGCGTCTTTGTAATCGTCACTCAATCGTACCTTTTCAAGGTCAGGATCAGCCTCCAAACGCATCAGTTTGGAAGCTGGTTCTTGTGCCTGAGGCAAAAGAGAGCTTTGGTAGTAAAACATGTTAGAGTGACCTGTCCGTGCAGCCACACAGAACCAATTCAAGTCAAGTATCACAGAAACTCTCTTTGTTTTTTACGGTGCAAATGAAGTTAAAGTCATGACAAGACACTAAACTGTAACAAGAGGCTCCAGCGGCAGAGAGTACTAGTTCCTGCACTCTGAACTAATAATATTTATACAGAGAAGAAAAAAAAGCACTTTGAATTCTGTCACATTAAATTTATGCCACAGATTGCCTTTATGTGTCGCATAATGTTGATACATAAAATGCTGGACAAAAATTATGGTAGGAAGCAGATTTTTAGATAGGATGATTAAAAGACATATTAAACAGATTTTACAACAGGAGATTTAACACTGGAAGTGGACAACATTTTAAATACCCTAAATAAATAAACAAAACTTTCATCATGTAATTAATTGATTTATTGTGACCATTTTAACTCTTTTTTAACTGACCATCAAAACAAGAGAAGCTAAGTCTGACTTAACTTCAGACATTCATATTACATGTATGAAAATATCTGGTCTCAACTCTAAGTAATGTTTTCCAAATTTAGACTTTTAATCAAACGTAAGATTACACTTTAGTACAAAACTGTGCAGTCTGAATTTGAAGCACTTTCAAGGATTTATACAGAAATCAAGCACCTTAAAAACCTTGAAAAAATAAAGTGGCATTCAAACTCCTTCAAGCACCCTATACATAAATCAGACTAGAATTTAAAAACTGTATTTTAGGTTTAAAATGAAATTAAATCTAACTTCTTAAATTTATCTGAGGGTCACAATGAGAGTGCAGGGAGATGAGAAGTTAGGTGAATGGTAGACCTCTGCAGTCGGAGCCTTCTTGACTAAACATCCACACTTTTAGCAACAAACCAAAAACTTAGAAATGCAAAATTCAAAATGATCTTAAAAAAAAAAACGATATCACATATTTCTCTCCAAAGCAAATCACACACAAATCTTTTGCACAACAGTTTGGATTCTGCTCGTTTTGTTTTTTTTTTTTTATACAAACAGCATCGTTTCAGATGATGACTGCAGATTGCTGTCATGCCGATACATGCGTGCGACTCACCAGCAGGTTAGCTCCGCTCTGAAACAGATTGTAGGGATAGAGGATTCTTTCATAATGGCCTCGCAGGTGTGAGCCGACGGCTTTGCCGGGAGAGAAGCCCATTTGAACTGCAATCTTGGTCCACCGCCTGTCCTGGCAGACGATGTCAAATCCCCCCTCATCTGCAACGAGCTGAAACAGCAGAAAGTCACGTCACCGGTGTCTGTTTCTGAACTCTATGAGATATATATCTGTCTGTGAAAAATGAGAGGTGGAATAATGCACCTTGTTTAGCTTATATAAGTCCAGGATCTTCCTCTCCACATGAGGGATCTTCAGGGTACATCCCTGCAAATCCCAAAATTTGGCAATCTGGTCCAAAAAATTGAGCTTGACCCTCGTCTGTGCCTATCAACAAACAAAAATCAATATGTATTTATGGTTATTTATGGACTGTTTTTATGGTTTGTTTTGTTGCAACCTGAAGTATGACATAAACTTCAATGTGTATATGTTTATGTCTGGTTGAACAATATGTGTGCCCAGTTGATTATTTTCTAATAATCAACTGGGCACTGGGCCAGAAAATCTTTGGAAACCACTGACCTAAAGTCTATTTTTTTAATTAAAAAGCATTATCCTCTTACCAAAAAATGTTACCTTATGCTAAAAAGCATTCTTAAAGTACCTGAAATCTAAAAATAAACAAATGAATAAAAATCAAAAAGATGGAGAGACAGATAATAGTAAAATCACATTTGATATATATTCTAATATATAAACTGATAAACAAAACTCACCTCCAGCTCATTGAGCCGCTGGATGCGAGGGACAAAGTGAAGCTTGTCAACATCGCAGGCAAATGGTGGCTGCCAGTCCTGAAGAGCAACAATGACACATAAAGGAACATGGAGGTCATGATAACCGGCAGCCTGCAGATGGGATTCAGCCTTTCATCTTTACGCCCAGCCCAAGGTGTAAACAAACACAACTATTGCTTAAATATATTTTATCTATTAAGAAAGAGGCAACTTTTGAATTTGCTCTGAATTGCAAACTTAAAGGAATGTTGCACAGAACTCTAACTCTAGTTTTGGATTTAAATAATTGTATAGATAAAAATATGGATAGTTTATTGGTTATTTCAGCTGATAGAGAACATATACAGTACTAAACACCTAACACACTTTGTTTCTGCCAACTTGTCCAAACCATTAAACAAACATAACCAAAGTGCAGTTTTTAAAACAGAATTTCATCAATTAAAATGACTAAAACTATATGAATAAAACAAGCCTGATTAGGATTAAGTGTGTACATTTAGGAAATTACTTAATAGAACCTATTTAGAAACATAAAGCAGGCTAAAAGACGTCAAGAAGCGTGCCCCAATCTAAACAGATTTAAGAGCAGATGATTGTCTGGGGAAGATCAAAAGGTCGTTTCTAAGGTTTTAGAGCTCCAGTGATTCTCAGTGAGAGTCATTATCGACAAATAAAAGAAACACAAAACCCTTCTAGCGGTGGTGGCCAGCCTATAAAAACTGCTCCGAAAGCAATCATCGACTCAAACGGGAAGTCGCAAAAGAACGCCAAACTACATCTAAAAAAACAGTGCAGGCCTCACCAGCCTCGGTCAGAGTTCATGACTTAACAATAAGAGAGAGGACACCTGCTGGAGTCCAGGGAATAATTGTAATGGACTGATGAGACAAAAGTAAAACTTTCTCAAAAGTTTGCATCCCATTAAATGTGGAATAAAACTAACAATATTTCAGAAACACTACCACCACCATGAGGTGGTGGTAGTGTAATCCTCTGGGACTATCAAGTGTAATGACTTGCTATGGGAAAACCTTACTAACCTTAAGCAGAAGTATTTGGGGAAAAAAATACTTTTAAGAGACATTTTACTTCTATGTACTTTTTACTTTTACTTTATTAATATTATTATGAAGAATTAATAGTTAATTGAGTAAAATCTCAGGATACTCAGTAACTTCACTGAATGAAGAATAAACATATTCAACCTAAAAATGCACCAGATGCAGACCTACTGTTTATGTTAAAGTGAGACCTCCTGTTTGTACACAAGCTTTGTTATCCAAATGTTATTTAGAGGTCAAGTGAAAACTGGAAGTATTTTACCCCATTGGAACATAAATATGCATTACATACTGTCAATATTAGTTTCAGAAGTTTTATACTGAAATATATTTATTTGTAAAAGTGTTTATTCAGCTTGAATCTGTTTATTTGTAATAGTTATCTGTATTTTTTTCCCTTTAGGCTTTAAGACATCAGAATGTACACATAACTACAAAAGTTTCTTTCTGATGACATAATTTAAGTATCACATCAAATGCAATGACCAGTTAATAATAACAGTAATAACAATAAACTTAATTTATAGATGACTTTCTCTACAATCAAGGTCACCTCAAGTACACATTACATTTGAAATGAAAATTTTATTTTACTAATTACTCTCTCGCTCTTACCTGAATATTTTCTTGAATGCTACGTTTTACCTTTACTTGAGTAAAACTATGTGGAAGTAGTGGTTCTCTTATTTGAGTACAGTTTTTGGGCACTTTGTTCACCTCTGCTTGTTGAAAAGTGAGACTTCCAGCTGCTTCCGTTCACATTCACTTTATTTTACAAAATGTAATGTCATAAAGACTGTTCTGGTCAAAAACAAAAGGCTGTTCTTACTTGAGTACAGTTTTTGGGTCATTTTCTCACCTCTTACTTGATTTATGCAGCAGAACAATGATTAAAAGCACACGGCCAGGACTAGCACTGAACGGCTAAACAAAAAAGTAGCTAAACTTGTGTAGCAGCTGAGTCAAATCGCAGACTTATATCTGCTCGAGATGCTATGCCATGATTTTAAACAAGTTGTTCATGCTTTAAAACTTTCCGGTGCGGCTAAATTAAGACAATTCACGAAAAAAGAAATGGGCAATATTCTTCTACATAGTTGTCACCAGATTATTTGGATCGGTGACTGATTTTTTCACAAAGTCTCAGAATGGTTCATCTAGCTTAACTTGAAAACCCACATGTTTTATTTACTCAGCTGATCTTCGACTGGTGTTAAAGTCTGCGTAAGTGGAACAAAAACAATAAAAACTTAAGAAGTCTGTATGGGAGGACACACTTTTTCACAACCCTGTAGATCATTTCGTAATGTAAACACTTCTTTTTAAATCAAAACAATAACAACACAGTGTCAAAAACACCCAAAGAACCCCAAGTTCTTTGCTTTAAGTCTGTGGCCAACATCCCCCACTGACAGACAAAATGGCCAGATGGAAGACTCAACTCAATAGTCCAGCTTACCACAAAGCCAACATGGAGGACAACACCCTTCAACACAGGCTCATACATGAACCCTGCCTGATTATGTGGCTGCTCATATTATCATAGCCTGCATCAATAAAATGTTTAGCAATATTGCGTTTTTAGCAATACTTCAAAGGTCATAACTTGATTTAGTAGGAAGGACTTTTTTCCTCCACTTTTTAAAAATCCATACTTAACAAGAACATCTTGCAAAACAGTTAAATTTATGTATATATTAACGTGTGAATTAAACATTAAACTCACTGTACGTCGGGTTTTTATTCGAAAGTGACCATGAAAGTGATGGGACTCACTCTGTGGATGCTCTTCAACTAAATAAATTAATAACTATGAAAGTCAGCTTCGTGGCTTTAGGGCCATTAAAAGGACAAACACGGTAAAAGATGAAGCGAAATGTCATTTATTTTATTTTTATCATCCGCATTTTCTTGTTGTGCTTCCAGGAGCCGAATAGCTTCCGCATAGCTGCTGGTGTCAAAGCTGATAGCCTCATTATGACAGGTATAGCTAAGGTTAGCCTGCCAGCAGAGAGGATCAATGACCGGACCACCACCGAGGCTTTACTCCGACTATAACCCGGATTTAACACCCCGAAACAAACACACGACTGCTAGTACACCTCAACTAGAGCAGTATGTCTGGGTTAGGACAGGGTAAATGAGAAGAAGCTAACGCTTGCAGCACAAAGAATGAGGACCGCGGTGTGTATCCGCCATGTTGAACAGTCCCTTTAAATCCTAGCGCTCGGTCCATCTAAAGCCGAACTAACTCAGCATCTGCGCCCCCAGAAGCCGAATAAAACAACTCGGCGCACTCACCGGCGGCGGCCGGACTTTGCAGATCCCCGTCCTCTCTGCAATGGGCCGGATCTTGTTGATGAAAGCATACGGATCTCGAAATTCTTCCCAGCTGGGCTCGAAGACCGGGCACTCCGGGGGAGGCTTGAACTCGTCCGGCCGAGGCAGGCTCATGGTCGTTCGGGACCCAGCGGAGTTGTGACTCAGGGGATCGGCGTGCTGCGGTCGGGCTGAAGGTGTTTTGTTTTTGTTTTTTGTTTTTGCTCTTTTTTTTTTTTTTTTTTTTTCCTTTTTTTAAATTTTTGTTCCGGTTATTCACCAGTCACAGTCGGCCTGCAGCGCGTCGACATCAACACGAGAGGAGGCAGATTACACTCTCACACACATCTAACCGAAACACACACACACACATCCACGCACAGTGGAGAGAATGTTCCAAGGCAGTGAGCACGTCCGCCTAAAAAACTAGACACCGCACTGTTCTACGTGATCCTCGGCAGATACATCACTCTCTGCAGTCTGGCGCTGTCATAACTGCTCTATACAGGCGTTTAATTGTTTTGTAATAAACTTCCTTGAAAGATTTTTGACTTTATTTGTTGTAAATAGTATTAATGGAAAATAATCCATCCAGTTGTTTGGTAGAAGTGCGGTGAAATTAAGTTTTTTTTAGTAGGTTCGTAATGCATTAGGCAACACCCAAAACGTGAAAAAACGAGTCAGTTACAAAGTCCTGAAAAGCTACAAATAAAAATATTATTTCAAAACAACGTCTGATTAAATAAGGTATTAAAATCAGTTAAAAATAACTAGCTAATAACAATGAAATTAAAGTTGTTTTAGTTTGAAATCCACCCAACCATAGGAAAACAGTTTGAACACTTCTCTTATTTCATTATCAGCATTCTTCACTAATACTGAGCGCCTTGTTTTGTCCTTTTCACATTTAAAAAGAGGAAAATCTTAAAAGTGTGGTGTACATTTTTCTGGCCCAAGTTAGATTGTTTGGAGTTTCTGTAAACATAGATTAAGTGCAGGAGTTCATGACTTTATGTAATATTATTTTAAATATGGATATTTTCATGAACTGTAAGCAGAAGATCATCATAATTAAGAAAAATAAAGGTATGAAAGCATCTTTATGTTTAATTAACCTGTGATGTGTTTCACTTATTAAATTGAGTCACTGAAATATTTTGAACTTTTCTGTGATATTTTAATTTATTAGAGGCTTTGTCTATCTTCACATCAACTCTGATATGAAAACTGGTTTCCTATCCCTGTTATAAAACATTCCCACAGCATGATGCTACCACCACCATGTTTCACTGTGGTATTCAACCTGTATCTCACCTGGGATCATATATATTAAACTAACACCAAATCATTCAATAATGCAGTAGTAGGCCCTCTATATGTACACATAAACCACATGTAAATGAGTCAGTAATAATAAAAATGTTTTTTATTCTGAATTAGTCCAGTGGCTTTATCACTGAGTAATAAAAAATATGTTTAATTGGAATTATGCATAGTGGCCTTACTCTACTTTCACTTTCACATGTACATCCCTCAAGATGTGTTCTTATGACCTTAGAATTTCAGATGAATATTTTTACACGGATTTATTTTTTTTTTTACTTGGATACAGTTGGATGGTGGAATGTTTCTTGTGGATTCTTGATTTTCGTCATTGCACGATCAGCCAACCAGGCGACGCCTTTTCATGAGTGTAAAATCTATGTAACACACCAGCAGATGTAACGACTCCCAACTTTTCCTCCACTTCGCCAATAACCTGAACCTGCAGCCGGTGACAGCACCCAGCAATGGCGCATCGATTCACAAAGAGAGGTAATTAAAGCACGCGGATTGGGATACAAGTCATTTGAATAATAAAAGAAGATGTTATATGTTTACATTCTCGCGGATGGATCTGGAGCAGGTGACACCTCAGAGGCTGGCCGGGACTCGTTGTTTAAATAGCCAGAGTGGGAAGTTTGATTGGTTGTTCCTCACAAACGGTTGGAAACATCTGCCGGGTAGCAGCAGAACAACCACAGACATGTTGTTCAGTTGCAATGCAGTCGGTTGGCTTAAACACATCATAATGTGAACAAAATATATAATAAATATAAATATAAAGTATAATAAATATGTACAAGACTTCCTGCAATTTGACATGACTTTGTTTTGTGTATTATTTTATTGAAGATATTTTAAAAATTCATAATAATGATGAGTTTGAAAGAACCACCAAACTGACTGAGTCTTTCGTGTGATTTGTCAAACATATCAGTGGATTCAGTCAGTCTCTTCCTGTCCTTTCAGACTGGCTCCATTATGTTCAGGTCACAGCTCACCATCTGCTGCTGTTCATTGTTCCACTTTTTGACAAAAACATTTACTACTTCTTCCTTTGGCCGCTCTCTTAAGGAGTTGCCTCCAGCTCCAGAAAACACCTCTGTCACATCTGTCCTCTTTCACCACAGAAACCTTCTGTATTTTCTGCACGTGCATTCCTGACTTGAAACTTTGATTTAGCCCTCAAACATTATGTGGTTTTTTTGGATGTCTCCAAACTATATAAGCAGCCAATCTTAACATTTTAACTAATGAACTGTCTTTCTGTCAACCATCTCCATATATATTGTGATGACCTTCCAATGGCTTCACTGGAAAGTCCTTCTGTGGGGTAAAACTTGCACTTTATTGACATTTGGCTATCTAGCGTTGACAGCATTCATTGGCACTGCTGACCAACATAAGTAATGCACTTTCAAAGGGAGTGGCATCATTTAATACAGACAAATCCAACTTAGAGTATATTTACAGTCTCATGTTAAGAAGTACATGTTTTTTGTTTTGTTTTTACAAAATCACAGGTGGTACAGTACTTGTCACCTTTATTGATGCCTTTAAAAAGGGCCGTCTAAAGTTTGGCCTGTGGTTGAGAGTATTTGTGACCCTCAACCACAATTCAAGAATGATATAAATTTGATTAAACAGATGGTTAATGCAGATTTACATGTAAAATAGACTGAAGAGCTTCGTCAGTGAAAGGCTGATGCATCCTACGAGCACAAAGGAGTGTTATCGCAGATCCTCCTCCTAGAAAGTTTTTTTTTTTTTTTTTTTTTTTTACCATTACTGCTCCCAAGAAACTGAATAAGCATCCACATTCCGGATTTTGTTTGGAGTTTTTTCACTTTTTGTAAATAGTTTTTTATATGCACAAATGTAAATGCAGATCTTGTAAATGTTTTCTTTTCCTTAAATTACCCTATGCAGTTTCACATTTTGTTTAATCTAAACTCAACTGTATGATTCATGTTGTAAATTTGCCCTTACTCTAAAGTCTATTTCCTCTACTCATATGTCTTTAACCTTTTAATGAACATGTATGCTTTTAGTTACCTTTAATTTGCGCTTGTATTTCATCATTGTGGAACAATCAGTAATATTTCCTTCCTAAAAATGGTAGGGTTTAATGGCCTCCATGGAAGAGTTTAAAGACCAAAGTCATTTTGGACAAAAAAAGATCACATTTGCCCAAATGCAACACAGTGGATCTTTCTGGAAGGTGGGTTTCTTATTACATCTGGCACAAAACTACAACAGACTTTCAGATAAATAACACCTACTAGCAGGCAAATGTGGTAGCAGTGATGGTTTGGGGTTGCATTGCTGCTTTATAATGACTTGCTGTGATTGGATCAACCGTGAACTGAGCAAATACTACATCCATGGGAAAGTATGAAGGGAAAATCTTATGCTGATTAAAAAGAACACAAAGGCCCATCTGAAACTCTCCAATAAAATGTCTTTCTAATTCCCAAAAGGTTTTTTGGTGGAAAATGTTAAGATGACTAAGAAAACTAAGGAGGGACTTTTTGGAAAGTGTGGATTCAATTACATCGAGTATAAAACTAAGACTGCATGTTAGAAAAAGAAAATTGTACAGACAGTTAGACAAGTAGTGTAAGGGGCTGAGGGTCAGGTGTAAAGGCAGAACCATGGCTGGCCATCAAAACAAGACTATAACCTCAAACATGCTTTGGTTATGCAGCAACACAGTAATCTAAATCTTCAAATACATTACAATCATGAGCATAAAATATAAGAAATCTAAAATCGCCTTCAGATCTCATCTTTAGCTAATTTTTGTACTTGCAGTTTTAAAAATAACTGCTGAGCTCATCTCTCCGAAAACGGTTTGCTCTCCTCATTTTGCCTCTACTTGAAGATTAAGTCACTGATTTTCAAGTGCCTGACATTTCTTCTTCTACTCTTTCCAAGAATGAGATCAGTTTTCTGCCTATTTCTGGTCACTGTACATTTTTCTGCTCTGGGTTTTCTCCAGTTGTCCAACATTAACTTTGGGCTAAAGAGACATTTTGGGTGTTAACACAACCGATAGTTCAGTAGACTCGGTTTGAAACATTTGTTACATTTACACTACGGTAAACAATCCAATTGGAAAATCTCCGAATGAGGACATCGCTGACCGTGTTTCCATATATTTCAGAGTCCTGAGTAAGTTTCAGTATTTACTGAATCCGAGGCAGGTCTACAACCTGCAGTGGCGTCCGCCGCCATCAGGCCCTCATGTTGGTTCACAGAGTTTGGTCGTAAATAGCAACTTCTACTTTAGCAACATTTTGGAAAAATGTTTGAGTATGCTGCACTTTTTACTTGAGTAATTTTATGATGAAGTGTTGCTACTCTTATGTGAGTAAAATGAAAAACAAACATGTTTTAACCAATAATAAAGACACACCTGCAGTTTTTGTTAAAGTTTCATAAGTTTTAAATCAAAAGAAAATTATTTGGAGAAATCTGTTATTTTTGTGAATTATTTTCATTTTGGTAATTTCCATCTATGTAATTTTTAAATATTAAATGACTGATGTTTTAATTAGTTAATCAGTATGTCTGCACCCTTTTTGTCAAATACTTTTTTACTCGAGTAATTTCTCCACTTTTTACTTTTACATGACGAAACATGTTGAAGTATTGCTCCTCCTACTTTAGTACAATTCTTTGCTTCTCTGTCGGCCTCTGATGATTCACATCATCATCTGGATTTCAGATTGAGTTTCTTCAGAAACCTGCAGGATTACAGAATCCTGGTTTGTGGTGGAGACGGCACAGTCGGATGGATTCTTGATGCGATAGGTGAGTCAGTCTTTGCAAAAAAAAAAAAAAAAAGAAGCATGCGTAAAATCCCAATGTCCGTGCTGTAGATCCTGGATCAGTGAGTCGATGTCTTGCTCACTCTTGGCGTACAGCTTGATGTCATCCATGAAGAGAAGGTGACTGATGTTGGCCCCATTCTTGAGTCGGTATCCGTAGCCAGGATTGTTGATGAGGGGGTTCAGGCCTATGCAGAACAGCAGCGGGGACAGAGCATTCCTTGGTATTTGCCACATTTGATGGACACTTGTGCAAGTGGTTTGCAGTTGGCTTCAAGGGTGTTTTTCCATAGCCTCATCAAGTTTGCAATGAAGACTCCCAGAGTCCTGTTGATGTTGTACATCTCTAAGCATTCAATGATCCAAGTATGCGGCATTGACTCATAGGCTTTCTTGTAATCAATCCAAGCCGTGCACAGGTTGGTGTGTCAGGTTTTGCAGTCAACATGTTGTGACAGTTTAGCATGAGACAGATCATCTATGAAAACAATTGAACTCCACCTTCTCCCAGTGCTAACTTGAAACAATCAATCAGAGCCAAGAGAAGGGTCTTAGTGCTGTCAATCATCCTTGTGTGAGAGCTACTCATCGCTCCCCACTTTCACCTCTCTACTCTCCGTTTCTTCTTCCTGATTACAGGAAAAATCATGAAAAAAAATACTGAGAAAGAAACCACACGACGTGCAACTACGACAGCTGTGGCCTACTATGCGCACTAAATTCCCCGCAGCACTGATTGGCCAAGTAATGTCACGTGCTGAGCGGGGCGCGTCATCACGACTTTACAAAGCCCTGAGACCGACTCATCGACCCCCTGGGGTTCGGTCGAACCCAGGTTAATAACCACCAATCTAAAGCCAACAACAACCTAAATCTAAGTCCAAACCTGGAGGCTGAAGATGTGAAATCATCTGAAACAGATTGCTCACACCCCAAAATCTCTTCCATCCAGCTGAAATGCAACAAATGTACCAAAAATGGAGGATCAAATCCCGTCACAGAGATGTAAAAATAGACTCATCGCTACTTACTGCAAGGCATAATCAATAACTGGATCAGGAAGAAATGACTGCCCCTTTTTTCATTGTGGTCTGTTTGAATTTAATTTTAGGATCTATTTTATGCATGACATTTTATAATTTATTATCTTTTAAAGGGTAAACAAGTAAATCACATCACATTTACAAATGTTGTGATGTTATGTTTTAGTTTATATTTATCACTTGTCCACATGAAAATAAACAATAAAGAAAGAAGAAAAAAGGGAAGCAAAAATTTCCTCTTCTGTCACAAGAGGAAACTGTGACATAAAACTGATCATAACAAGAAACATTTTCTTCTTAACTAATGTTTTTTGGTCTTGATTTAACAAGTTTTAACTATAGTCAAAACCAAAATATGCTGCTGTTTAAATGAGAATTGTCATGTCTAGAATGGTGTTTTTAAAATGGAAGCCACCAGGGGGCGCTAGGGTGCCGCAGAAAGCTAGAGGGAAACATAAAAAGGTTGTATTTTTTAAATCACAAATTCTTAATCAAATTTTTATCCTAAAATATAATCTATGTTTAAAAAATTAAAAAACATAAGTTAAAATTATTTATTTAAATGTTTACCGTTCCCATCCTTCTGATTAGTTGCCAGTTAAATGTTTCAAGCTGCTGTGCTCGTTAAGCTAGCAAGCCAATGGTTTGGTTCTTTTGTTCTCTGCAAAACCCATAAGAACTCATGGCCAACTAAAATTATAAGGTATGAGGCAGCATTTATGTTAAACCAATGTGATAGTTATTAAATCGGGAATATATATAAGAAAAGTTTATATTTTGCAAACCCAGTGTCTGTGGGTTTCTAAAAGGGGTGACCCCTCCAGAAGCTAATTGGGTGTATGGGGCTGTATTGGAACAATTTGGAAACACTTGATCTAGAAGAAAGAGTAAGAAGTTATGAGGGGGGATGTATTTCAAAATCTTCTCATCACGAGAAATGCTGCTTTTGCATTAATTTCTTAAGTGTCTCCATAAGAGTTTTGTTTTCTCTCATCAATAAACAAATTCATCAGTAAAAATAACATTTTGCATTCATTTAAGTTGAATTAGTCTAGAATTAAACTTGTTTGATGATTTAAATGTGATATAAAAGCAAAACACGGGTGGTACATACTTTCCCCCTGATTTAATACCAAAGTAATGTGTAACAGTGTTGTAGATATTAAACTATGAAGTATCTTGTGTGGTTTTAGTTTAAATTTTCTAGAAAATCTGAATGAGCCTTACAATTGTGGTAAATGATGAAGCTAGCAACTTCTTAAGCAGCATCTAATCGTGTTTCTGTAAAACAAATTTAATTTCAGTTAAATTTCAAAGTACAATTAAAATCCGGTTTCACTTTGTGCCTTCTCAAACAACAAGCTTGGAAAAGTAATACTTTACAAGGCTCCAATACTTTCTATTTAGCTCCAACTTGGAAAATGTTTCGAAATATCTGGATATTAAACTTCTTCGTCTTCAGAGTCGGAGCTCATCCGACCCAGCTCTTCGTAATCTTTTTCCAAACAGGCCAGGTCCTCTCTGGCTTCGGCAAATTCCCCCTCCTCCATGCCTTCGCCCACGTACCAGTGAACGAACGCACGCTTGGCGTACATGAGGTCGAACTTGTGGTCGAGGCGGGACCAGGCCTCAGCGATGGCGGTGGTGTTGCTCAGCATGCACACCGCCCTCTGGACACTGGCCAGGTCTCCGCCGGGCACCGCAGTCGGAGGCTGGTAATTAATGCCCACCTGTGGATGGGAAGACAACACTTACAAGAGATCTGGAGTCACATTTCTGATATTTATAGTGGTGAAAAGTTCTTCTGTGTTTCTTGATAATGAACCATAATTGTCTAGACTCAAGGCCTAAGAGTCTCCAGTCCTTCAAAAATAAAAACATGAAAATTAATGAGATTCCAGGGTTTGAAAGAAGGACACAAGGAAATAGGAGATAAAGGACAGGAAGCAAGGAAAAGCAGAAAAAGGGAGGACTCAAAGCCAGGAATGGAGGTAGGATAAAATCAAGAAAAGAAAGTATGGAATAATACAAGGAAGGATACATGGATGGTAGGACACATTGAAGGAAGGACAAGGAAGGATCGCAGGTGGGACAAGAATGGAAGGAAGGCGATGAAGAATGGCAAGGCAGCAATGAGTAGGACACAACTAAGGAAAAGAGGAAGGACACAAAGAAGGTAGAGTGAAGAAAAGTAAGAATGACAAGGTTGTAATAAAGGAATGACACAAGAAACAAGGAACAAATAGAAGTAGACCAGGAAGGAATGAAGGTTGGACTCAAGGAAGAAATAACAATAGGATACAACTAAGGAATGAAGGTAAGATGTCTACTTTCATTCCTTTCTTGCAACAAAGAAAGTATTGTTCCATTCAAGGAAGGCAGGCATAGTGAAGAAAAGGAATAACGAGAAGACAATAATAGAGGTAAGAAACAAGGACGAAAGGATACAAGGAAGAAAGGACATAAAAAGGAAGGACAGAAATAGATGAGACATGGAACAAAGTTGGGAAAGACTTTTTGTTTGATTTCTAAACTTAGTCCTGTGGGGCTAACCTTGAAGCCAGTGGGGCACCAGTCAACAAACTGGATGGAGCGTCTGGTCTTTATACTAGCTATGGCGGCGTTCACATCCTTCGGGACAACGTCCCCTCTGTACAGCATGCAGCACGCCATGTACTTGCCGCGACGAGGGTCACACTTCACCATCTGATTGGTTGGTTCGAAGCAGGAGCTGGTGATCTCCGCCACCGTCAGCTGCTCGTGGTAGGCCTTCTCAGCCGAGATGATGGGCGAGTAGGTAACCAGTGGGAAGTGGACGCGTGGAAAAGGGACCAAGTTGGTCTGGAACTCCGTCAGGTCAACGTTGAGAGCCCCGTCAAAGCGAAGGGAGGCGGTGATTGAGGAAACGATCTGACCGATCAGCCTGTTGAGGTTGATGTAACCGGGAGTCTCGATATCCATATTGCGGCGGCAGATGTCGTAGATTGCCTCATTGTCCACCATGAAGGCACAGTCAGAGTGCTCCAAGGTGGTGTGGGTGGTCAGGATGGCGTTGTAAGGCTCTACCACCGCAGTGGAAACCTGGGGCGCTGGATAGACGGCAAACTCCAGCTTGGATTTCTTGCCGTAGTCCAGCGAGAGACGCTCCATTAGGAGGGAGGTGAAGCCAGAGCCGGTGCCGCCTCCAAAGCTGTGAAAGACGAGGAAACCCTGCAGGCCTGTGCACTGATCCGTCTGAGAAGACAAAGGCAGTAGGGGGTAAAAAACACGGCCAATCGTTCAGGAGTATCGGTAGGTAAAATAAAAGACTTGAACTTTTTCACATTTTCTCGTTGCAAACCTCAACGTGACCTATATGCTTCCTTGAACATGTTTGGATAGGTTTATGGGCTGTAGAATACTTGTTCATTACATTGTTTGCTCTAAATTATTGTTAGGCTGCATTCACACTGCAGTCTAAAGTGACCCCAAAATCATATTTTTTGCCATGGCCGTTCACTCTTCCAAATATAAGGGACTCATATGTGATCTCCAGTGTGAACGACCTGAAAGTGTCCCGCATGCGCAGTAGAGGGCGCAGTAACATCTGCGTTCTCAGTGTTTTGCCAATTGGCATAAAAAGAAGAATTGCTTGGGGAAGCATACATGGTTGCTAAGGGTGGAGGATAGCTTACACATTTGAGTTGTCGACCAACCGGAGCAGCATATTAACTTTATCCTCATTACAGTCTTACAGTCATTATATATACACAATCCATTTTTCATATTCCTGTATATTCTGTACAATCCTGGTAATTTGTATAATATGTACATAGCTCTCATATTTATGTTTTTATTGTACAAAACATTTATAGCACGTCATTATTTCTCTGTTTATATCTTGTACAACTGTTTATAAATATTTATATCCAATATAGCACTTCTGGATAGATGCAAACTACATTTCGTTGCTTGTACATGCGACAGTGCAATGACAATAAAATTGAATTCTATTCTATACTATTCATGGTTGTTTCTCTTCCAGCAGCATAGTGATGTTTGTCGAGTATCAATGACGTCAGGTCAGATGAATGCGACCTGGACGTCAGGTCACATTTGAATTGGATACGTATGCGATACCCAAGCGGCCTGAGTCGCATTCGGACTGTCACGAAAAGATCAGATTCAGGTCGCATTACGTCAAACGTTTTTACTTTTAAGCAGTTGTGAGGCAAAGTGGTGAAACCTGAAACTGCTGCTGTGCAACTGAACTCAGCAGGCTGTTGCTAGGTAACCAGAGAATGAATGAGTTGCTAGGCAACCTAAGAGTGAGTGAGTTAGTTGATGCCACCAAGCTTTCTTAGCTAGCTAAAGCCTTTCCTCTGCCGACACCTTCCAGAAAGCTGTGCAGCTCTAGAAAAGAGTTCAGTCATTATTCTATATATTGAATATTCTATCAAATGTATTATCTATTGATACTGATCATGTGTCATGTGCCAGCTCTACTCGCACATTTAATTACTGACCATTTTCCGGACGCGCTCCATGACTCCGTCGATGATCTCCTTCCCGACGGTGTAATGTCCTCGAGCGTAGTTGTTGGCCGCATCCTCCTTTCCAGAGATCAGCTGCTCAGGATGGAAGAGCTCTCTGTACTTCCCAACCCTCACTTCGTCTGGAGAGAAAAATTAAGTCCAGAAAAGACAGAATCTAACTGGATGTCTGTTTTAGTTTTCATTTCAGCTTTAACCATGGGTAAATGTCCGCAAAAATAAAACTCAGAAATTTTCTACAAAAAATTATCCTGTCACAAAATCCAATCCGCAAGGTTTGTGTCTTGCAAGTTGTTTATTCAGATTTTCATAGCAGAAACATTTAAACTCTTGAAATTTGTGTTTTTTCTTGACATATATAGAACTGATGTTTTCACTTCAAAAACAATGTCTTAGCGAGTATTTTTGGCCTGGTTTCTAATGCAAATATCTTAGTGCACTTGAAATAAGACAGAACTGACTTATCTGTAACTTTTCATCAAGATATAAGCGCTTGTACAGTAAATAATTCCACAATATTGGTAAAAAAGTACTATTGGGAGATTATTTCAATTATAAAATGTTATAAGTGAAATAAACTGTCGATAGAAGCAGTACTTTTTCCGCCAGTATAAAGAAAAATTTATTTTCCAATATATTGCTGAAAAGTTATTTCTAAGTTAGTTTTATCTTATTCCAAGTGTACTAAGACATTTGCATTAGAAATAGACAAAAACTTATTTTGTGTTTTTGCAGTGTTGCATTATAGTTTTAATCAGTTATATTCATGTAAAGACGTGTAATTTTAACTGTATCCTGTTTTGCATGTCAAGTAATAAACTGGCATTTTTGGGGTTCCCCAAAAGCATCACGCTCTGGGCCCCCACAAAGCTAGAAACGGCCCTGGAGAAGACATCAAATATGGGCTTTATGAGCTACTTTCCCTCAGACTAAACATAGTAATCTCTCAAAATGCATTGCAGCAAAGACAGAAAAGAGGAAGGGAAAGAATTTCCTGTCTGCTATCCATTGTGTTTTCATAACAGAATCTTGGAAATCAGACCTTTGACAGGAAGTGAAAATTAAAATTAGTTTGATACCTTTTGGACTGCAAGGATCTACTCACCGATCACCGTGGGCTCCAGGTCGACGAAGAGCGCTCTGGGAACGTGACGACCAAAACTCCCAGTGTTGAAGAAAGTGTTAAACGGATCTTCACGGCAGTTCGGAGCTACAGGACCGTTCAGGAAAACGCCATCAGGACCGACACCATGCTCCAGGCAGAACAGCTCCCAGCATGCATTTCCAGTCTGAACGCCTGCCTGGCCCACATGGATGGAGATGCACTCTCTCTGTGGAGGAAATATAAAGAAAATGGATGTTTCCAGCAGCAAAAGACACAGAAAAAAGACGAACCAGTCACTTCCAGCACAAACATTTAAGAATAAGTATATTAAAGGCAATTAATAACTGCTTCATAAGCACCAAACGATGAGTAATATATAAAAGTAAATAAAACCATGTGTAGACTAGAGGAAAAGTGGGCATTACTGAATATTTGTAAACAAAAATGTCAAATATACCAAAAATTTTACATATGTAAAAGTATCACTACTTTAAAAATATTTTTGATCAAGAAATTACTTAAGACTATAAAAGTATTTAATAAAACGGTCACTTGAGTACTAACTGTTTCATCATAACACTTGATTTTATACTGCATTTAAAATTGTTAGGTAAAAAAAAGTCTAAAATTATGTGAAAATTTTGATATTTTAAAGAAAGAAATGAAAAAAGTACTATAAACTGTGAATGTTGTAAATTTAGGCGGAAGGAAACACTTCAACTTACTAAACGAATACTTTCAGTAGATACTGTGTGTGTAATTATGTTAGGACAGGGTTAGGTACTTTTTGTGACAATATCTAATATTTATTGGATCTTTTTGACCTTCAAATGGCACATAATAAAAAACAAAGCTTGTGTATAAACAAGAGGTTCCACTCCAGCATATACTCTTGATTTGTTTTCTTGTCTGGTGAATTTTGGTTGAAATGTTTGTTGATGAAGTTACTCACAGTGAGAAAAGTGTTCAGAAACTTCAACTTTTACTTGAATTTTATTCAAGTAAAAGTAAAAAGTATTGCGTTCTAAAACTCCTAACTGAAATTGTTTTCAATTTTACTCAAGTGAATGCAGCTGAATAAGTACAACTAGTTATCACTTCTGATTGGAACTACATAAATAAACTGAATTGAATTAACTTTTACTAACTTATGTACAAACATTTTTACGTTATAAAAACAAATGGCATTCAGTAATTTGGATTACAGTGAAAAAAAAAAAGTCGAGCACAGCAGTCTGATGTTTTTCTAAGTGCTTCCAGCAGTCGTGTTTCAACATGCTGAGAATTTGATGTTGTCTCTGCTGGAGGGAGAACATCCCATTAGATGATTTTTCACTGTTGAATGACATTTGCAAGATAAACAATCAGACTGAAAAGGATCAAAACGTAAAACAGTTTTCTCCTCATACTTGCACATTCACAAGTAAAGTGTAGTTTTGGTGTCATTCTATCTTTAGATTGGATAAAATGTGACATATTGCAACCAGAAAATAAGCAGAAGAATGATGCATTAAAAAAACAACTATAGTTTTCTTACCATGTTGATTGATCCAGGTGATGAAAGGAAATTCTTCTGCAGACAGTGAAATTCCCCTGTAACGTCCCGGGACGCGTCTCATCCTACTCGGCACGCCGTTGTGTGTCGCTTTTTATTTTAGGCGTCGGGAGGAGGGAGCAGATGGACGGAGGGAGGGAACAGCATCATTCCACTTCTCACACACAAAGCGCCGTTTTGGTCACGTTTAAGGCTTGCTGTCACTTGCAGATGTCAGGAAAAATACGCAGAACTTTGCTTTTGTTCGTGGAAATGTCTGCAATCTTCATTCATTACCAAACTTTGTGTCAGAAACGCTTAATGGGCGAGAATCAGAAAAAAACAAATATCTGAATTCAATGTAATATGGAGTATTAACTTTTTTTGCTCTTAGCTCTCAAATGGTTGAATACTTGACCAGAAAACCATTTTTACAGTTTATTGAAGACTTATCAGAACTCAAAACATTAAATGTGGAGTACCACAAGGCTCAGTGTTCGGGCCTAAACTTAGGCGCCAACATTAATTGGGACCTAATTAGTGTTGAGACATTTAATGTTTTAAACTCCACATTTAAACCTAAACATTTCAATTTATATATTGATGAGATTGATGAAGTATCAACTACATATTTTTATTTGCTGCAACTTATTCATTTTGCCTCTTTCAGTGGACAAACTGACAGATAGTTCACAGCACTATGCTGGGTCTTGTAGGTTAAAAATAAAAACTTCATGTGGATTCTACCAAATTAAAATATTTGGGAACATTTTCTGACAGCGTCTCCTCAGAAACCCAACAAAAACATGTAATATTATCATTTAAAACAAGAAATATGAAGGGAATTTATGCTAGGACTGTATGACAGTTAAAACACTGATTAACTGTTTTGACATGTTATCCTATCCGACTCATTGTGTGAATCAACAAGTCAACATTTTGTCTCCCAAATCTATACTTTGCGAGAACTTTTATTTTGCTTTCCAAACAGTGACATTCAGGCTCTGTATCCTACACGTGTCTAAATCCTTAAAAAATTACATGCATCTGATATGTAAGTCCTTGATCTCTCAATGTTGTTGAATTGGAGAAAAATATATACCAATCAAGTAGCACAGTTCAGTCGTTTTCTAATCCAATATTCATCTCAAAATATAACTTGATTGAAAGAAATAAACCTTCTGTGATAAAGCGATTTCCATCTAAAAGTCCCATTTTCATTATTGCGCACTGATGAGCATGCATATGCTGAATCAGTTCACTCCATAATAAGACAATGTAATATCAGTCAGATGGGAGGCAACGTGTTTGATGCAGGTGAAAGTTATAAGGCAAATAGCAGCAGGAGTCTTAATCTGCTCCACAGTTTTTCTTTTGATGGGTAAAAATATATTGCACTTCTGAAAAAATAATCTCACATGTGACAACAGACACCACTGTAGACTCATGCAAGTGGAGATGGGCTCCTTGAAAGTGACGCAAAGTCTCAATCTCTGTGGCGCAGTCCCAACCCTCTGCTTGCATATTCTGGCATCTTAGCATCCCTTCCTTCGTGGTTCTGTTAGTAGTGACATTTTAGAAAACGTCTAGCTGCCTGTCCTCTTGTGTTCGTCCTTCTTCTGGACCCGGCGTTACTTCTCTCGCAGGACGCAGACTCCCGCGTCGCACCGCTGGGTTGCCATGGAGGTGACGACCTCCCAGGAGTCGATAACCGGGTCGTAACATTCGATGCTGCTGAGGAGGGAGTTCCCATCGTATCTAGGGGAAAACAGAGAGACTGAGTCTCCAGTTTGCACTCATACTTTGTTTCTGACCTGTTTTTTGAGTTCTTTTTTTTATCCGACTTCATGTTGTGATTTCTTGATTTTAAATGTCAGGCACTAACAGCTCTGCATGTAGTAAATGAACACCCTGAAAAATGCCACTAACTATAATTTATTTAGAATTTAACAGTGGGGCAATTATTTTCTGGATATCATTTTTAACTTAATAAATTAACTTGCTGTTTGAAAACTGATTTTGTAGTTATATATTTATTACTTAATTTTAATATTTCTTTTTAAATGTGACTTATTGTGCTTCCTTAAACAGGTTAGGATTGATATATGGGCTAAACCAAACATGTTCATTAAATTTTTTGTGCAAAATGATACTTAGATAATAAGATTTAATTGTCTCAGAATGAGGTGTTGTTAAGCCGCCTGTTGCTAAATTTTTTAGAAACGGCTCAGTTTCCAAGCACCACAAAACAATAAATTATTGACAAACAAAAACGGCTGGGTGTTTTTAGAAACAGTAGAGACCCAAATAAATGTATAAAACCGTGTAAAATGTAGAATATAAGATGTTTTTTTCTTTAACAGTTGAAACCAGAATAAAAATGCATGTATAATTTTCTTCTCATTTGAAGTTAAAACTTCAAACTTCTCATTTGAAGCCAATACAAACTTATTTCTATTTCCTAATGATGAAATAATACAAGAAGACAGATTTATTCATCGTCTTCAAAATCAGAAGTTTGCATACATTTCTTCAGTATTTGTCAGCATGGCTTTGTTTCATTAAAGACACTGCATCATAGTTGAGAAAAATGTAGAAGGACATACATGAAAAAGTACATAATAAATTACAGATTAGGCCTTCTCTGTTCAATGAACCAACATGCTCTGAAAATCTCAGCTGTAGTATGAACCTCCAATAAAAGACAGAAAGACTAAATAGTGAAGAAAACCCATTTATTCTTAAACCATTGTGAAGCTCCGCCTGGAGGAGGCGTGTTTCTTGAAGTACTGTTGACAAAAGGGATGTAAAGACTTTGATTGAGCTTCAGGGGTTGTGAAAGCTTATATGGTGCAAAAAATACAACATATACCACCCAGCGTGACTCTGCTCTGTGATTCGACTAAAGCAGGGGTGTCAAAAATACAGAGACGAAATGATAGAAAACAGAACTGCTACGCTAGCAGTCTTCACCCACTTCAAAATAAGAGCATAAATATAAACAGCTAACTACTTGAAGAATTCAGATATTGAACTTTATTCAACTGATAGTAAATTAGCGTTTTAGAATTTAAACATAAAAATTAACTTATGGGAAGCTAAGTGCCTTAGATATTTTAAAGGTTGTGTAGGAAATGTAGCCACCACTGCTAATAAGGTGAAATTAAAAAGGACAACTAATCCCTCCCAAGTTGAGATGTATACAGAGGGAAGGACGTTTAATCTCACCCGGCGATGGCGTAGAGTCGTCCTCTGAGGACAGTAGCTCCTACGTAACACCGCGGCGTCGTCATGCTAGCCACGGTGGTCCAGTAGTCTGTCCTGATGTTGTAAACCTCCACTGAGTCCAGGTGTGAAACGCCATCAAACCCTCCCACGACATAAATGTGGTCGTTAAGGAGCGCCACACCAGCCCCTGAAGACAATTTGGATGTGTCAGATGAGGAGTAAAATTCATGTTTTAATCTGTTGTCTTAACTCACCTGACCGCTTCGTGGCCATGGGTGTCACACTGGTCCAGTGACCCGTGTGTGGGTCGTATCTTTCCACTGAGTTTAGGATATTTAGGCCATCATAACCACCTGGAAGGAGGAAAGCTGGTTGGATGAATGTGATCTATAACTGGTTGTATTTATAACAACTTTATATGTTTCTAAAGTTGCATTGTTTTTACTGTTTTTCATTTTTCTCCTATATGAAAATGGATTTGGGTTTTTTCCCTCCAGTTCTACAGCTTTTCTGCAGAGTCAATCAGACAACGCAACAACACAAGACTGTTTGTGTGTCCAGAAGGAGTGAATGCTGTATGTTGATGACTTGATGCAATCTGCTGAGTTTTCTTAGATAGAAAACAATTTCACCAATTTGAATAATAAAATCAACATGACTGCCTTTTTTATATAACTGGGATCAGTTGACTGTATCGGTATGATTGGATTAAATTTACTTTTTTGCTTTGCACAGTGCCTTGAGACGACATTTGTTGCAATTTGGCGCAATATACACAACAGAAGAAAAGTCCAAAGTGTCATATTCAGCACAGGACTGTCACTGAACTAACTGACAAGTAGCACACATCACATTATTCGATATCAAAAAAAAAAATTTTTATTGTATTTTTTATTTTGAATTGCAGTTTTGCTCCTGCTTCCAAGGCAGATTTCTCCTACAGGAGACTAATAAAATTATCTTATCAAAGTGCTTTACACTAAAGTCACATTCACCCATTCACACACACAAACACTCACACATTCATATGCCGATATGCAGATCGGTAGGCAATTTGGGGCTAAGTGCCTTGTGGCAGGAGGAAGATGGAATCGAACCTACAACCTTCCAAACACAAGACGACTACTCTTGTGACGCCTACTCTACCCACAAGTCTAGGTATGAACAAAATACCTAGACAGTAGATCAGGCCACTGGCCACCACCAGGCCAGCGCCTTCTCTAGCAGTCTGCATATCTCCCAGCATGCTCCACTGGTCGATATTGGGGTCGTATCGCTCCATGCTGGTGTGCCGTCGGCTGCCATCGAAGCCACCGGCGACATAGATCATATCTGTTGAAAGACAAATAATATAACTGCTGAGTAAATAATTTATCTTTTTTTTATTCTTGAAGCAGATTATTCAAAGAATTATCTTGATGGTATGAAAATATTTACCTCCCAGGGTCGTGGCCCCAGCGAGGCCGCGCCGTACATTCATGGTGGCGACGGTGTACCAAACGCCGTCTTCGTCGGCGGTGTAGTCCAGGCACTCCACCGAGCTGAGCCTCGACCGGCCGTCGTAGCCTCCGATCACGTAAACTCGATCGTGTAGCGACACGGTGGCAACGTAGCGCCTTTTACGAGCGATATTCTGGTTTGGATACACAAGTCAGCATTAGGGAAACAAGTGATCGATTAATGAGCTGATCTAAAGTTGATCGATCAACTTACAATTAATTGATAAGTGGACATTTTCTTACAAATTTGAGTTTTCTCTTGTTTCAAGAAGCCTGACCAAGTTTGCATAACATAAAGGGCGACATTTTTTATAGTATGCTGAATTAAAAATACAAAAATTAAGACTATGTTGAGCCAGCTGAATTAAATACTAACTGAATAACTGGATTAAATGTAAACGTATTTTTTGCATAACAAAACTGAAACTTCTTAGGTTGCTGAATAGAAAAATAAAAGGTGAAAATAATAAAATATGTCAAACACTTAATGCCTCATAAACAGAGAAATGCTCAGATTGAAGTACATCCTGTGGCGGATCCGATGTTAAAACTGCTCAGTGAAGTTCGTTAACTCACGACAGTCTTCAAAATCAATCGTGTTTATTGGCATCATCAATTTTTCTGCAATATTTTACCACATCCTCACATCAGTAACTTTTTGAAGCTGTTTTGCTCCTGCGCTGAATAACCACTATTAATGTTCAACTTGAGAAATTTCTTTTTTAAGTGTTTATGTTTCAAAACAGAACCGCAACAAGTGCATTTTTTGGTCTCACACCGGACTCTGTTTGGGCCATTTCTCGTTACTGTTATGATTTGGCTCTGCCATCTTGTATCTTGTATCAACGGCTCTGCTTAAAATCACAAGTGGCGCCCTCTGCTGGATGGCAGCTAAACTACAATCCTAAAAGAAGATCGAAGTGGACGCTATCAGTTAATCGATCGGAATTAACTTTAATCTATAAATTATATTTAATTCAAAAGTACTTTAATGATTCCAAAAGTAAATTAACAGTTGCTATAATTAAATTAATGAATTCAGATTATTTAAAGAGTTAATTTAGTGAAGGCTGTTGGCAGGAAAGAGCTCTTGTAGCAGTCTGTGTCACAGCGAATCTGAAGAAGCCTCTGACTGAAAATATTCCAGAAGAGGAGGTTATGGCTGTCAATAACTTTCTAGATCTTATGAAGAATCCTACTTTGCATCTTTATCTCCAGAGGTCCCCAGAACCGAACCAGAACAGAACCAGCCTTCTTTATCAGGCTGTTGAGCCTTTTCAGGTCCCCGGCTCTGATGCTGCTGCCCCTACAGATGACGCTCTCAACAAACAAACTTAGAGATAATCTGCAGCATCTTGGTGCAAACCTTGAAGGATCTTAGTTTCCTCAAGAAGCGCAGCCTGCTCTGTCCCTTGTTATTAATGGCTTCAATAAACAAACCATTAATCAGAAGTAGATTAATTGTTTGCATCCCCCGAGAATTAAAACGTCAAGCTACTTCTTCAAAATTTTGACACTCACAGGCAGAAAGCTCCATTCCTGGGTTTTGGGATCATATTTCTCGACTACATCTATTGGCGACTGCTGGCTGCCGAAGCCACCTATAACCAGCAGGACTTCTTTGGCACCTAAGAATGATGATTAAAGAATGTGATTAAAATGCTTGAAAATCATAGACTTAACTTGCAGATGAAAGCAGGGTTCCTACCTAATCTGGCTTGTGTGCGAGGACCCTGCATCTCACTCCTCAGCTCCGGTCTTAAGTGGAATTTTTTGGCCTCATCAACGAGGTCTCGACAAGGCAGGCTACATCGAATGAGAGGCTAAAACATGTGAAAACATGTTTAATTATGGTGTGATAAATGCTTCAGCAGGAGATCTTTCATCTGACGCTGGGCGCCTGATTACATAACAATCTGTTTGCGGGTCGCCTGGCTCACCTCGGCGTCAATGACATCTGTAATGTAGCGGGGTGTAAGGAGCGGCATGCGGACAAACTCCAGCATGTCTGGGAGGTAGGGCTCTCGCTCTTTCCTGTTGTGTTTCACCCAGTTCAACACGGCCTCAAACACAGGCTCCTCTGAATCCACCTGGACACAAACAACAGCAGAACATCTTAAAGGAAGAGATGCAGTTCAACCGCAAGGAGCTGAGTGTTGACTAATTTTGCATAAAAACAAAATGCAGTCATTGACACATAATTTAACAATGCAAAAAGACAAAGTTTGTCAAAGGTGACCTATTATGCTTCCTTACCAGGCTAGGATGGTTCTATGAACTATTAGTTTGCACAAAATCACTCCTAGATAATTAGGTTGCAGTCTGCTGTCTTGTGAACGTAAATAAGCTGCTGCTGGCCACGACCCCCCATCTGAAAATGGCTGCAAACAGAAGCGTAATTATGCAACCGTACATCTTCGAAAAGCGTCAGAAGAGCCTCCTGCACAACCAGCAGGAATGCAGTAAGTGGTTTCTGGACGGTAAGTCAACAACAAGACACTTGTCTTTTCCAGCAGCCATTGCACAGCATACATAGCAGTAAAACCAGCTGACCAAATGTGTTGCAACTTTGCGTGAGTTGCTGGGGAACGGCGCAGTGCTCTGTGTGACTTAACACGAGTGAGGTTTTTGAAACGGCTCATTACACCAAAAAGGTTCAACTTATTGCTCGTTTTTTTTAAAGTATTTATAATGCTTTTAGAAGCGGTTGAGACCCAAATGGAAGTAAAAAAAGGTTGAAACAGAGAGAGACAAACAGAATTGTTTTCATATTTTGTCGCATTGCAAACACAAACTATTTGTTCATTTCACATTCGCATATGAAATGAACTAACTCAACTAACTCTTGAGTTAAAGTCTGATTTTTTTCTCTTTCTCTGAAATCTTTATATGAAGCAGATTTTCTCTCTCACACAGATTGTCTGTAGATCTTCCGGTGTGCCATAACTTCAATCATTCTCTTGCACCAAGCAAAGTACAATCTGCTCATGTAACAGTGCAATCAGCCAAAGGTGAAACAAGCCCTAAAATCCTCAGAGATGACAGAGTCCGCTTTGACTGAGTGCAAATTATCCGTGACTGCGTTTTCACATGTGTAGTCTAGTTTTCTCTTAAAACCAACAAAAATACCAGGAAAGATAATTCGACACAATTGATGATCTATAAATCATCTTGTGGTAATAACTGTGTTTTCACAAAACAAGGCATGTGGTTGGGAAACAGGAATTTCCTGAGCACAAAGGCAAACTTTAATCAGGTTCGGTTCTCTGCAATTTCATTGTCAGGCCAATCCACAAATCCAAAGATGGCGGGTGGGTGGTAGGAGGGGAGGTGGGTACAGGTGAGATTAAAACAAGTCGACACTTGCTGTTCACTTTTCCTGCACAGGTTCTTCACAGATAGTAGGAAAGCTGCAAAAATCAGGCTAAATTTGCACGATGTCAACAATATTAGTGCAGGTTTTTAACACTTAAATGCCCAGCAGAACAGAAACTTTGCTATTGAAGCTGTCCTACCTGGATTTCATCGCACTTTATGAGCTTCTCAACTTCTGTCTGGCTCAGGAGCATGAACTCCTCGTGCTGAACCACCTCGGAGAAATGTTTCTGGGAAAAGAGCTCGGCGGCCTGCATCAAGTCGAGGCAGTTGTGAGTTTCGGCGAAGTCCCGAATCCCCAGGCAGTTTGTCGGATCGAGCTGAGACTCTAGAAAGTCGCAGCAGGCCCTTTTCACTCCTGAGCGAAACAAAAATATGTTTGCAAATAAACAAGGGTCATTACAGATCTCTGCTAGGGCTGAAATGATTAATCGGATTAATCGCTAACAAATTTAGAAATTGATTAATCGTTAAATGGAGTATAAAGCTATTTTTTTAAAAAGCCATTTGGTGAAAGGCAAAACAGTGAACAAGCCAAAACTGTATAAAAATAAATACATTTTGCAATTAAGATAAAAACACCTTTATTTATAAAAATGTTTTAGCCAAAACTCCTCAAGTCGTATCATTTTAGCTTTACTAAAGAATTATTGCACTGCTATAAAAAAGGTATTGGTTTGTTTATTTCAGTGTTTTAATGTATTTCTAATATTTTATTTTCAAAAAATCTGTAGAATAATCGGATAGATTAATCTACTGATTAATGCTGCAATATATCGATTAATCTATTGATAACTTAATCAATAAAAAATCTGATTAATAGTATTGATAGATTAATCGACAGATAAACCTATCGATAAATGATCAAATGACAAATCTCGAGTGTGGAAATGCAGAGATCATTTTATTTTTTAAAAATGATGCCAAGTTCAATCACAGTCAGAAATTTAATTATAGTTTCACTGCCACTGAAGTCCTATTATTTACACCTGAAGAAACTCTAAACCTTTTCAATCGCCGTGGGAAATAGGAACAGAGCATCAGAACAGAGGTGCTGATACTAGGAAGACAATTTGGATCAAATACACTTTTAAATTAAAGAGGAACAATCAAAGGTACCTTTAAGCTGAAGCAGACATGCTGCAGGGAGCAGCTCTTGGACATTTTCCACTGTGACAAGCACCGTCTCTGTGTACACAAAGTCCAACAGGATCTCCATAGTTGATGCCGTGAGTCCCTGGATGTCGACAAAAGATTTCCCCTTTTCTGCAAGCTGCAGATTTACAATGAGATATAACATTAGGAGGTTAGCTTAACTTATTACCAAAAAGCTCAGTAATATAAATACAACCCCATTAACATTTGGCTAAATGCAACTTGGATGCATTTTATTGCTTCTGCCAATTTACATTTGTCTTTTGAGAATAATCTTCAAATGTTCAGTTTCGTCGAGTTGATGATTGTCCAAAAGCTTTATGTTAGCTTGTGTAGAAACCTATTCTGCACAAACTCATATTTCTTGTCATGATTTAAATGTGTTGGGATTAAAATTATGATTTAAAAGTGAATAAAATGTGTACAGTTTGAGAATTTACAGTTTAAAAACTCTCATGCATAAGGATTTTAAATATCAGAGACTATACTGAGGCCCTCTAGCAAATTTGCATATTTATTTATTAGTTCGTTAACGAGGTTTTGGAGTGTAGTTATTATATATGAGGAGGAGTGGAAACACAGTTTAATGACCTCACTCTTATTCTTTTAGTCTTTATCGTTTTTGTGGAAAATTTATCGTTTTTATTTTTGAGTTTTATTTTATTTGAGTTTGACAAAGCCACCAACATGAAGAAGAAAAAAATACTTTGTGAGAGATTTGAGGGTCAAACTATACAACAATGTTTAAATTTCACTTCACTGTCAAGATGAAGTATTGAAAAATATGAACTCAGTTCCAACTTTAAAACATGGAGATGGCAGCATCATGCTATGGGGCTGTGTCACTGACAGTTGCACTGTATTTCAGAAAATAAGTTGAATAATGAAGGAAGTCTATCTACAGAACCTTTATTGTAAATAAATCTTACACTTTTACCCCCCAAAAAAGTAAAAGTTTGTCATTTGGTTCTGAAAGCAAATCAAACTTTATTTACATGAAAAAAATCAAGTCAAAGGTTATTTATTCTGCTCTCAATAATCGTCAAAAAAATCTTTATTGGCTTCATAGCAACCAAACCCTTAGACTGTAAACACTTAACTATCCGTTTATGCAATTTAGTGACACAAATCAGATTTTTTGGTGGGTAAAAAAAAAAAAAAATTGGACTTGGGTCACCTTTTTGTGAACGAAGCCTTACTGCTGACCTGCATGTTTTTCTTTCTTTGTTGTGGTTGAAATCAAATTGGCAAGACAAAAACAATCAAACACGGACATCTTCACAAAGCATGTTGTGAATAACGATGCAACAGAAAAACATTTTTACCTCACTGGTGAACATGGCACAGAAATAATCGCTGCAGGCAGCCAAGACGATCCGGTGAGCCGGGAAATCGGTGCTGTCCACCCTCAGAGTGATGTCACAGAGCGTGTTGCTCTTGCGTAGAGAGTTCATTGCGTTGAGGATGGATTTGGCGTGGGAATTCGTCATGATGTCTTTGGGAGCCATGCTGCCACCGGAATCCGTCAAGGATCTCACACTACCACAGGAATCTGAAAGAAAACCAAAGGAGAAGTTTCAGAAAAGACGAATTGAAACGGAACCCAACGCTACAAAACTAGTTTAACATACCCGGCTTTTCCTTTAAAGACTTTTGACCTGTGATATACATATATCATCTTGAGTAAAAAAATAGTTAAATATCAGCTGCCAAACATGTCTATTTTATTCTTCCCTTTCTTTATCATCTGTGCCTTTAGGATCCGAGTTTGATGTAAGCACTCTGTCCACTTGGCTGAATATTACATTCGCATGAAAAACGCTAAAATTAGATTATTCTAAAAATTTCCTGTTTTTTTTCTAGAAAATTTTAAACTTTTTTTCTAGAACATTTCTGAAGTTAATCTCAAAGTTCTTTTTTTTTTTTTTTTTTTAGAAATGTTTGACTTTTAGAGCTAAAAAATTAGCTTTCTTTTTTATTTTTTTAAGAAAATTTCTGAGATTTTTAAGAGGAAAATATATTCTTCATCTTTGTCTACAACGCCTGATTCCAAGTACAGAAAACATGGAGTAATTGAGTTACGGCTGGTTCTCAGGAAAGATCGAAATTTAATGTTTTGATTAGTTAGACTAATATTTTAGGATTTTTTCTTTTTTTTTTAATAAACCCAAACTGCAAAAATTAAAGTTAATTTACATAACCAAAACTACTTCTTGATATTAAACTAATAATATTTAAGTTATAAAATCTAGACACACATTGATACACATGCAATAACATAAATTAATCAGCTAACATTGCACAATAGGTGTATTAAAAACAAAACAAAAGCAGTCAGAGAATAACAAAGATTTGTTATAACAGGAACGGAGTAAAGGCCGGTTCTTCCAAGACAAAGACCAAGAAAAAAATCAGCTTGAGATCAGTCTTGAGCCCCTCCATCCCTGCTTTGAATACATTAGCCGACAATTATTGCACTCAAAACAATTATTTTTGAGATATTAATGTTGCACATACTTACACTGCAATGATGACAATGTATTTGCAATACATTGCGCAGCCTTATATCTGATATTACATTTGCAGGCAACATAGAAATGGTTTTTATACAAGTTACAATAATTGTTAATTGTAACAACTGTGCTTATTATATACAAAATAAGACTATTTAGCATCCAAAATACCTTAAAAAAGATTACAAAATCAAACTTATCTATAAAAATATGGATAGGATTGACTTCCTACTCATAATTCCTCTAGTGAAAAACTATAAATATTTTTTTTCGCTCCTTTTTGCATGCGGGTTTGTTGAGATACAACTTACCGTTTAAAGACCTGAACACTTTTTCCACCACTGGGAGGCAATAACTATAGCTACACATGAGCTAACAGTCTGCAGCAGTCAACGACAGCTGACGGCTAACGCCAACGCCAGACAACAAACTCAGGAAAGCACAGCGATATGAAGAGGCCTGCACGGCCCAAGAAGACAACACAAGAAGCGACACACACAGAACAACTTGGCAAGAATTTGCATAATACCTGTCGCGGCAGTAAGGCAGATTCAAAGCGCCTAAGCTAAGTTGCTTAGCTAGCTAACGCTAGTAGCACCAAAATCCCCCCCACCCCCCCAATTTGAATGCTGTCAAATTAGTCTAATCTGTCATGGCCCCTGTCAACTCACACCACGTCTCACACAACGTCTACAGTTTCAGATTAAACTCATATTATTTCAGACACGGTCTTTATATAGGAACTAAGCCGCAGCAGGTCACAGTTCGACCACCAGAAGAAACAGCAGCAGCAACGACTCCTCAGATGGGACGTAAACAGACATAGAGATTGAAGAATAGACGTCGCATGAGCGTCAGGGATGGACGTCAGCGTCGCCGCCATATTGTGGTAGGCACTTTGGTGAAACAAAGTTGTGTACGCTTCAAAGATCAGTTGTGTAGGTCCATTGTGGAAAGAAATATAGGCGGAATACATTTTCTACAAAAGTTTATAAAAAACAGAGCAACAAGAATACCATGGAAATTTCTGAGTTTCCAAAGTCCAAAGATAAAGAAACCAAAAAAACCTTTGAAACTCAAAAGTTTTCAGCTTAATCTCAGAAATGTTCTGTAAAAAGTTTGAAAAGTAGAATGCTTGCTATAAAAAGATCCAAAATTTACTCTTCCTGTTATTTTTGTTCTATTTGTTTTATTTCTCTGATAATTATTTTAGTGTACAGCACTTTGACCAACAGTGTTGTTTTAAAGTGCTTTATAAATAAAATTGCATTGCATTGTCTTGACGTTTTTAAAATTTGATTTAATGTTAGTGAGTGAAACAATTGCGACGGTATTAATAATACACCTCATTGGTCGTATTACCATACCATTGATAGTAGTATTGGTAGTATTACTACTAATATAGAATACTACCACTGTTGCTAATAATGTTACCAATATTGGTAGTATTGTAATACTTAATGTTCAGGAGCCATATATTAAATATAATATATGTTTAAATTATAAGAGTATTGGCAGTATTATAATACTTCCAATTGGTTGTATTATAACATTACTATTGGTAGTATTAACATAATACTGCCAATAGTAATATTGTTATTTTGAAACTATCAATATTGCCAATATATAATAATTGTAATATATTACCAATATTACTACTGTAATATTATATATATATATATATATATATATATATATATATATATATATATATAATATATATATATATATATATATATATATATATATATATATATATATATAAATATAACACGTAAGGTTTATTCTCAAAATCGGGATTCAAACATGCTGCCTTTTCCACTTCCAAGATGGCGGACACGACAACGACACCTTTTCACTCAACGTAAACCGACGTGCGCGCTCCCTCACAAATCGAACGCATTTCTTTCCAGAAGCAAGATGCCGCGCGCCCTCACACGTCAGTCTTTGCCATTGTTGTAAGAATGGTAAACGGATCCTCCTACTAATGGAGTTGTACTCCGAATATGACGAGAACTTGTAAATCAACTCCGGATACCACAGAACAGCTCGCTAATTCCTCCAAAACTCCACTCTGCTCTTTTTTAGCCAGCCAAGGACGGCAGCTGCGCTGCGTAGGAGGAGCTAGCGGCGTGTTTCCGCTAAAGAACAGGCCGAGGCGGCGATCGATGCAGCCCAACTGCTAGCTACCGGATAGTTAGGAGCTAACGCAGGAAATTGCTTAACTACAGTTTACTACGGCTTTATTACCTGGAAGCCGCGGTTTTACCTTTCGGTTCGGGAACAAGAACGGGCGGCAGCGATGGAAGCCGAGTTTTGGGAAATCGACGAAAATGGGACCTGGAACTCCGTTTATGAGGTTTGAACTGAGCTGATCTTGGTGGGGAAACATTGAGGCGAGGGCGAAGATTTAATGTTTTAGGAACCATCTTATCATTATTGTCATGTCTTATTATTGCTGTATGTATGTTGAAGTAGGTCCCATCACAGAGCTTTAATCTGTAGTCTTTAATCTCATTTGATAATCTTATTCTGTCCACAGAAACCTTAAAGCTAATGACGTGGATGTTATGTTAATTTGGGGTTTTCAGTTATTGTAACAGTTTTGTAAGATAGTTATATTTGTTACAATTTAAGTAGCTTAAAAACAAACAAAAATCGTATTATTTTCCGGATAGTTATGCAGAGTTGACACATTTCTGACGTGGTTGAGGTTCTGTTGGATCATTGGTGTCACATCTGAATACCTTGTGTTCAGTTGTTTCAATCTTGGAGTTCAGAAACGACTATTCATTGTATTGCCTTGTTACTGAAAATGTGCTATATCAATAAAATGACCTCACCTTTAATATTTTAGATCCCCAGGGTCTTCAGTTTATGGTGTATTGAGAAGCTACAAGCTGCAATCAATTATGATAATTAGCAGGCCTTGAACTAGACCAATCTGTGATATTGAGGAAATGTATGCTTTGTAAAAGATTTATATAACTAGAGGTTTTTGTTTTGGGTTACATCAGGAATTTAAATCTATTTAAATTCATTTTATAAACTGGCTTTGTCAGAACTTTAAATGGCTGTTAAAGAATGATCAAAAATAATCTCAGAATGACT
Organism: Poeciliopsis prolifica; assembly: GCF_027474105.1. Taxonomy (NCBI): domain Eukaryota; kingdom Metazoa; phylum Chordata; class Actinopteri; order Cyprinodontiformes; family Poeciliidae; genus Poeciliopsis; species Poeciliopsis prolifica. Next base: position 7,451,229 of record NW_026562398.1, read on the forward strand.
ACATTTTATATTTTCATACCCCTGATGAGTGTTTAGTAAACTTATGATCTACACGTTTTTATGTTTTACACAAACTTCTTCAACATGAAAAAACGTGGCAAGTAGGACAAAATTTAGGAAGGAAGAACATTCTCCCGCCTGCACAGGACTTTCTTTGCACACATGCATAAATGTACATTTTTCAAACATTGCAGTTGCACTAAGATGTATAAAAATTATATAATGCAGTTTGTAAAAGCATCTTTTTGGTTTGTTTTCCCATAGGACATTCGCCAGCAGTCCTGTGAATTACCATGCAAGGTTGCCAAATTTCCTGAAAACAAGACTCGAAACCGTTACCGGGACGTCAGCCCCTGTGAGTTACTCTCTGCCTTTCTTCACCTGCTCAGATTTAGAAAAAAAACTAACTTCAATCTCCATGCTAACTGAGACGTATCGTGTTTTCATTTGACCAATAACATCGTTACAGCTGCTTGTTACCATTTCTCTTCTGGCAGAGTAATAATTATTTAAAGTCCTGATTCTGTTTAAAAATAATTTTACACAAAATTTACCTAAGTTTATGTTTTTTAATGTGTTAAATTAACAAGGAGTTGGTCATTATTTTGAATTTGTAATATTATTATGGGTTAGTAGATTCTCTTGTCTTATGAGAGTCAGTTTGTGATTTATTTGTTGGTTTTTTATGGTTTTAATTACAAATTTCTGATCATTATTGATCTGGTAAGTAACATCTTTCATTAGAAAAGAGTAAACATTTATTTACTCTTTCAAACAGAAATAATTATTTTTTTCTTGGTTATGTATTGATGTTTTCTCTTGTTATTCTGATTGCTTGTTTTTTTTGTTTTGTTTTTAAAAACTTGGTTGAAATGAAATAAAATTCACATATTATTTAATAGAAAACAGGAAAATCCACTTCTGATACTTTATTGCTTCGTTATCTTTTCTCCATTTAACGACTGTTATGTTTCCACCTAATCGTACAGAGCATATGTTATTGTTCAACATTATTATCTAGTAAACTAAGCTTAAAGTTTAACATTTGAACTTTGGTGGTTTCCTCTTTACTTCACATTGAATGAGCCATGCAAAATTGTACAGTCGGTGTTGCAAATAGTTACGGTTTTTCATATTCACATTTAACGAGATGTGAAAATGAGGAACCGGAAACTAAGTAGTTCTGTTTACGTTTTTATTTCAAAAAGACCCTTGGGCCTCTCAGGGTGAGATTCACACAGTGTCTGTTTTTAGTCCGTCCAGAGACGCTCTTTTCTCACAGCCAGGAGAGGCTTGTATCGATTTAAAATTGAAAAACAAAAATCAGATGAAGTTTCTTGTTGCTTTTGTTTGTTTCTCTCTCCGTCCTGCAGTTGACCACAGCAGAATCTGCCTGCAGCTGGGTTCAAACAACTACATAAACGCCAGTCTAATAACTGCAGAAGAAGCGCAGAGGAAATATATTCTCACTCAGGTGAGCATCCAGGGAGACACAGCCTTTATTAGAATATTTCTTGTGTTATAATAAAACTTATCTGTAATGTTGGACAACGTGACAGTAATTTAAAAGCTGCAAACAAACCTTTCAGTAAAATGTAAGAATACATTGGATTGTGCAACATATTGACTGCAACTAAAGAGTATTCGGACAATGAATTTAATCGGATCAAAAAAAATTTACACTGTGCAGATTTTTCATTTAACCACTTGAGTGTTTTTATGCAAAGTTAGAAAAGCATTAAAAATATACAAAACAATTTAATTTTATTTCACACTTTATTGCCTGAATCACTTCTTAAAACAAATTTTTATTCTTTGGCATTTAATTGAGGCCTGATACCGTAACTTTCCTGCTGTGATGTTTTATTTTTTACTTTATTTACTTATTATTTTATATTATATATATGTTATTTCTTTATCTTTTCATCAATTTATTCGATTATAATGTTTGTACAGCACTTTGATGCAGTTTGAAACCTTTTTAAAAGTGCTATATAAATAAATTTGACACTGACATTGAAATGCAATAACAGCATCTCTTTAATGCACACCTGATTATTTAGTAAATTAGTTGGTTAATTTTTGCATTAACTGATTAATAATTGGATTGGAAATGGTGCTTAATAGGAGATTTTGTGTTTTTTAACAGAATTTGAACCAGGTGAAGTTTAAATTTAGCCACTTTAGGAGTTCTGGGTAAAACATATTTACAAACTTTTGTTTTTAATCTTAAAGGCAAAAATATGTAGATTTTTGTAGAGTTTTGGCTTAATTGCTGCTCTGAGTGTATGTAGATCTGTTTGCCACGCAAAGCTCTTTCAGGCGATATTAGTTGTGCTTCTATATAAGAATAAATTTTACTTCATTTAAAATACAGACTGTAACTTTTCCAGTTTTATGTTCAAAGAATGTAGAGAATATTCTAATCTATTCTATACTTTGTGGAAGTAGACTTATGTGCCCTCAATTACTAAGTTATACTAGAATCATGAAAAGTATCTGATGGTAAAAAGTAAGATCACAGCTTCCAGAACCAGAGGTAATGATTGCCCAAACATTCAACGGCAAAAAGTTGTGTGCAAATGAGAACTAACAAATCAGAGCTGCTGCAACATGCAGACATCATGATTAAAAAGTATTTTGTTTTGATTTAATGTGAGAAAAAAATAAAAATACAAATGACTATGGAAGAGGAAGGAAACATGGTGGTAAAAATGATTTAAAAATGACAATCTAAAAAGTGTGGCTTGCATTTTTGTTCAGGTACTCTGAGCACATTGTGCTTCGGTTAGAGCTGGACAACTTTCCGGGTGTATTTCTACCATGATGCTGCCACCACCATGTTTCTCAGAGAGGACGCTTAATTTCCATTATCCAGCCCTCAGAGAAAAAAAAACATACCCATCTACTTTTTCAAACTTTTATTTGTCTTTATTTTGAAACTTACAAATATTTTTTTCTTTTCTAAATTCACAAGATGCTTTTGGTTTTTTCCAAAAAGTTGTGACATTTGTGGCTCTGAACAAGCTTTTTTTATTTCACAAAATGCTTTTTACAGATCCCTGAGCTAGGCTAACATTAACATGCTGCATGTGCTGCATGTTTTGATTTGGCTTGTTGATGATTTGGTTCGTAATTTGTTTCAGTTCCAGTTTGTTGGGTGTGGAAGAAATGTGTTTTTCTGCGTCATAGAGTTGTCGGTTTGCTGTTAAAGTTGTAAAATTTAATGACTGCCTGAGCTGCAGCGCCAAACTCGGAGCTGTGTGCGGATATCTGAATGCAGAGACACATTACACAGATGGACAGGAAGCTGCAGACATTTCTTTTTTCTCTGGAAGTCATAAAAAGTGAAAGCTCCGACTTTACAATTAACCGAGAGTCACCAACCACACCTATCAGGAGTTGAGGTTAATCTGAGACTCAGATTATTTAGACATTAGGTTAATCTGGACCTGATTTGTATCCTGGATTGGATCAGAGCCATCTTCAGATTTAGCTGAATAGGTGGTGGGCATTTCCTTCCTCTCATGGGGCCATAGTAACTAAAATTTTACAGGAAATCATGTAACAACTCAACTTTTTTAAAAGTATCACAGGTAATTCATATAACAGTGAATGTCAATAATGTGAAATATGCCATGTTGAAAATGTGATTCTGAAATACAGGCGTAAAGTTGGGTTTGTTAATATACGCTTTCCCAAAGTTTCTTGGTTAATACAGTGAATATTTAATATTTATCAATACTTTAAAAAGGTGGATTTTCTACTAATAGTTTGGAGTTAAGTTCTACAGGTGTCTCTCCACTTTTATTTATTTTTGTTGCTGCTCAGCTCTCACTCTCACTGCATAGCATCCGTAGCGCCACAAATAAAGGCTTTTTGTAAAAACACTAAACCCAAAAGGATTTATGATCAGACAAGAAGACAAGACCTTCATAGTTGTCATTTTACGTCGTTAAATGGTTGTTTTCTCTGTCGTTTCTTCTTAGGGACCCCTTCCAAGTACATGTGGTCATTTCTGGGAGATGGTTTGGGAGCAGAGGACCCGCGGAGTCGTGATGCTGAACCGGGTCATAGAGAAAGGCTCCGTAAGCATCAGCTCTCCGTCTCTCTGCATTTCCTTTTCTTCTGGTTTCTTGTGTATGACCTGCACTCTCTTCTGGGTTCAGATCAAATGTGCCCAATATTGGCCTCAGAGAGAGGAGAAAGATGTCATCTTTGAAGACACCAACTTCAAGGTCACTCTCGTCTCAGAGGACATCAAATCGTACTACACAGTCCGACAGCTGGAGCTGGAAAATCTGTCTGTGAGTTGTTCCTCACGATTATCAGAATGAGTCCAGAAGCTGCATGCCAGCTGCTAATGATGCTAATGATGCTTTTGCTGTTGCTGAGGGTGTCTGTGCATTATTAGAAAGTCTTAAACTCCTGTTTCTAAAATAAAACATTGAAAATTAATTTAGAAAAATGTAATTTTGTCATGGCAAGACTATTTAATATTCTGCATTCTGTGTAGTTTTCTTCCTCACTGGTCTTTTATGTCAGGCAAACATTTGAGTCGCCACAGACTCAGAAAATAAAAAATAAATACAATTACAAGAATAATGCTATAGAACATTGATACTAGAACAAAATTACTATTTTTTTTATTATTTTGACTTTATTCTCATTATTTTATTTGTATTTCTTTTCTCACTATGTCTCTAATAGTTCATCATCGTTGAGGCTATTGCTAAATAGATGCTAACTGTTGCTAACCTGTCTGATGCTACGTGGATTTTGTTCAAAAAAAGCTCGGCTCTTTGGGGGTTAAGCAGGAAGCTGCTGCTAAGAGCCTCAAATAAACTGCAGAAATGTCACTTTTGATCTGCTGGCCCGGCTGAAGCTTCCCAGAAAACGGGAGGCGCTGCTGCCAACACTGATCCTTAAATTTAACTCATAATAGTCTTAAAAAAGTGTTAAATGTGAGTTGGTTAAACCTGTTCGTTCCTGTAAAGTCGTATGTGAACTGATCACTGAAGAACTGAAACATCATATGAAACAAATTTTCTTCTTTTCGCTTCTCTTATCCATGTTTTCTCAGTTTCACTTGCTGAAACTGCAATTTTCTTTGTTATTTTCAGTTCTGAGAAATAATTTGCATAGCAAAAAAAAAAAGAGAAAAAGTCCTTCATGCATTCACTGGATTTCTTCTGAACGTTTTCACTCTAATCTGCCCCTGCAGACTCAGGAGATGCGTGAAATTTTACATTTTCACTACACGACCTGGCCTGACTTTGGGGTCCCAGAGTCTCCAGCCTCCTTCCTCAACTTCCTCTTCAAGGTGCGCGAGTCGGGCTGCCTGAATGCGGAGCACGGGCCGGTGGTGGTGCACTGCAGCGCTGGGATCGGACGCTCCGGGACCTTCTGTCTCGTGGACACCTGCCTCCTTTTGGTTTGTATACGCTCATCAGCGGAGTCGTAATTTTATGTTTTCAGTGGAACAAGACAAAGTTTTAGTCTAGAAACTGTTTTACCTGTTGTTTTTACAGATGTAAAAATGGCATTTTGCCATAATTTTTACTAATGTAAGATGGTTGCTGTTTTCTTACAAACAGCAATGTAAAAACATTTTACTGTTAATTTTACTGATGTAAAAACTGCATACTTCTGTTATTTACAGATGTAAGAACAATGTTTTGCTGTTATTTTTACAGCTGTAAAATGGTATTTAGCTGTTATTTCAGTTAGACTAAAAACTGTGTTCGCTGTTTCTTGTACAAAAGTGGCTTTTAAATTTTATTTTTACAGACCTTAAAAGGCGTTTTTGTTATTTTTACAGATGTCTCTCCGTAAAGACCCGTCTTCGGTGCGGATTCGTGAAGTGCTGCTGGAGATGCGTCGTTATCGAATGGGTTTGATACAAACGCCAGACCAGCTTCGCTTCTCCTACCTCGCCGTGATTGAAGGTGCCAAGTACATCAAAGGAGACACTTCTCTCCAGGCAGGTTTTTCTTCTCTTTTGATTTTTTAAAGATGTTTTCTTAAATTAATAAAAAAAAACGTGAACTTTTCTGTTTTGTTCCTAAGGAGTCATGGAAAGAGCTGTCGAATGAGGAAGATGATCCTCCGGAGTTCACCCCGCCGCCTCCTCTCCCTCCTCCCAGAGACCCTCACAACGGCCGAGTGCAGCCATGTTTTTTCCCAGATGACGTAGACTTCATCCAGCGTGAGGAAACTTCCCAACTGAGGTAAACATTCAAAATACTGGCCTAAAAATCTACACATACATCTAAATAACTTAGGAAACCTTTAAATAGTTATTTTTAAATCTAATTAGAAAAAAAAGGGAACTGTCAATATGTGAGTTATGAATCTAATACAGTTTTGGGTGAAATTACTGAAATTAATCACCTTTTTAATGATATTGTAGTTTAGTTTTAGATGTGGCTGTAGTTAAAATTACTACGCCATCCTACTTTTTTTCAATAAATTTTTTCCTTCCACTGAACTTTCTATGGAAATTCTTGGCTGCAGAAAATTTATTTGGAATATATCTTTTCTAGCTTGTGCAGTTGTCTGTAAAACATGAAAGATGGGACACTTTTCATGTTTTGTTTAGGCACTTACATGGTTGAAGCATTTTTCATTCCACTTCACTTTCCATGGAAATGCTTGGACACTGCAGTTTGTGAACAGCAGGGTTCTTTGGAAATGACCTTTTGTGGCTAATGCCGGGCGGTAAATAGCTGCTGGATAACTTTCATGTCTGCACTTCCCCATGCTTATGTTTGTCATTGAAATGAAAATGAGTCAGTTTAATTCAGGTAATCTGCCTCTTAATCTTCTTTCCTTACCTCAGAACCGTTTTTCATCTATCACACCAGTTTTTCTTTATTTCTTTTTTTTTTTTTCTGGTCTACCCGTTTCTCAAGTCAGACTGATTCACAGGAACCGAGGCGGCCAGATGTAGGATAGATGAGATTAAAAAAAGATTGCAGCTCTGAATAATCTGAGAATCTCGCTCTGCCTGTTGGTTCAGATCTACTTTAATTCTGGAAATTAGTGCAGGAGTTCACAAACCTTATATTCACTGTTCAATAGGCCTTCCATGGTAACAAATTGCCTCATAAGTTATTGTGATAAATTATAATGTTGTTTTGAGGCCATTGTAAAGACATGGTATCATGCAAAAACACATTCTCAAAGGTAAATAAACTTTAAATTTTAATGAATATTTAACACTGGAACTGGAAGATATTATAAATATCCAAAATAAATAAGCAAAATAAAAATAAAATGAATTATGATGCCTCTGTAAACAAAATTGTCGTCCAGAAAAGGAAGCTCATTGAGCCCAAAACACCAGATAGAAGAGTTTTTTTGGTAGAAACGAGAAAAACAATAAATCATACAAATGGAAATTATTGCGCTTGTTTTAATTTATCATGCGATTAATAGATTTATTATTTATTATTCAATAATTACTACATACTTCAGTCTTTTTTCTGTCCATTTTACAGCCGCTACGCTAGCTTAAAGAGGAATCTGGAAGTAATACTTCAACAAATTAGTTTGCATGTATTTTATAATATTAATTGGAACAATAGGCTAGATTTTGATTACAAAAATTTCAATTCAGTCAATTTTGTATTTTTTATTTACGCCCCTCTGAGACATTGTGGTGGCCCTTCAAGGGGCCACCACCCTCACTTTGAAAACCACAAAATTAGAATATTTAGAATAAATTTGGTTCGCCATTGGCAGCAAACGTAAACCAGACGCATGCAGTCATTTTTGACACCGAGTAGCAGCAGTAAGGACAACGATCGGCTGCCCCTGAGATGGTTTATCGTTGTTGTTTTGATAAGAATACTATGAGGAAACTAGTGGCGAAGATTTTAAATGTGATTTTGACATCGCCGAATCACGACACTTACTCTTATGAATTGTCGTCTTTGTGGGTTTTTGACAAAAATGTTCCTTAAAGTCCACTTGATGCAAATGTTTTTCCTTCCACTTAACTTTCCTTCAATACACTTTGTTTTAAGCCAGCTTTGTTTGTTTGCAGTGATACTTAGTGACTTTCTGCTGACATTTTAAATTAGTCTTTTGTGTCTGAGAAGCTAAAAGTTTAAGGTAAAATTTTTAAAACAGAATTAAATTAACTTTTTGTTGAAACAAATCACATTTATGTATAAAAAGTTTGTATATATGCTATAGAGCAATGTGTAAAAAAGTAAGACATAAGAAAAAAGTTTATACTTCATTTTCAAACAGTTATAGAAATTTTATATTATGATATTCTGACTATGTTTGAAATAAACTAAGCTAATAACCTGTAATGTGTTGTTATTGTTCCCCATTAGAGTCATTTTGTAACTTACATTAAAAAAAATCATGAAATCGGGTTTTACATGTCAGGTCATGATAATAAAACGCTCTCATCTTTATCAGGTTTTATTTACAACACGTTACTTTCCATCTATGTAAGGAAGTAACATTATATGTAGATTTAGTCAGGACTTTCTCTACTGCTGTTTTCCTCACATCTTAGGAAAGTTGATTTAAATCAAGTGTTCAGAAACACACATCAGATTTTACATCATCATTATCCATCAGACAGAAATGAAACCAAAATGGAGAAGCAGTGTGGAAAACAAATCAAACACCATCGTTTGCTCCTCCTGTAGAGCTTCAGAGGAAACGATGCTGCATCATTAATATCACTTCTATATCTACATATCTATGTTTATGATTTATACGAGACACATTTATTGTGATCTCAATATTTTGCATATCATGAAGAAAAGCCTGGACTCCAATAAATGTTGGATAATTATTTAGGCTGAAGCTCCGTTTTTTTTTTTTTTTTTTACTAAATCATTGACTAAGCCTCTATGCAAGGAAGTAACATGTTGTAATTATTTGCAGATTTAGTCGGGACTTTTTCTAATACTATTGCATGTTTTCCTAATATACGAAACCTTATAATGTCGTTTCCAAACTATTTAAAGAGCCGGTGTTTTTTTGTTTTTTTTTGGTAAATAGTTTTATTTTATAGCAAAAAAAGGGAACTGCGTCACCTTCAGCTGTCTTATGTCATCAAATTTGACGCCTTGAAGTTGGGACTCTGTCTCTTTAAGAAGCTCCTGCTCTTTCTGGCACTTCGCCTTCGTCACGTTTCTCCTTGAAGCCGTTTCGTGAGATTCACCACAAGTGGGAAAATGACTGCTGAAGGATCATGTCATGATGCTGCTCCCTCATCTAAAACATACATGGAGTTTTGCTTTGATTCTTTAGTGTATGTTTGAGAAACCCTTTAGTCTCCATGGCAACCATTCAGACAGTCAGCTCCTCCAGACTAGTGGCAGCAGCAACAAGCCAACACCTGCTGGAACTGCGAGTCTGCAGTCTAAGAACGGCTATAAACGGCATCATGGAGGAGCATTGTTGTGATGGCGTGCTGAAGGCGAAGTTTCAGAAAGAACAGGAGTTTTTAAAGAGACAGAAGGTTAAATTAAATTACCAAGTCAAATATCTTTTAAGTGATATTAGATTTTTAAGACAACTGAAGTGGACAGTTACCATAATAATCAGCTAAAAGGAAAATTAAAGCTTTGCTCTGCTGTGCCTCTGATTTGGCCTTTCAGGTCTACAGCAGACACAGAGCTTAGGAACAGAAACCCAGGCGCCCCAGAGCCGCCTCCGGACAGACAGGACGGGCCTGTGGGAATCGAAGACCTGAACCCCGGCGCTCCGAGGAAATCCCAGCAGGGGGCGACGGCGGAGGACGGGACGGAGGGAGCAGAGCGGGAGAAGAAGGGAGCCTGTCCGGTGCCGGGGGCCTGGTCCCCTCTGACGGCCCACGTGTGCCTGGGCACGGCGCTGGCCCTCGGCGCTTATGTCTGCTATCGCGTCTATTTCCACTGATGTCTGACCTTCCTCCTTCCTGTCACCTTTTTTCTTTTGTTCCATGATTTGGACTCGGCTGGCCGGTCAGCCTGTGTCGACGTGGTTCACCTGTGATCATATTGTAAACGGTCGGCTGCCTCTCTTTACCCAAAACCTTCTTTGTGTGTACGCCATCTCTGACGCTCAGGGCCTCGCTTTTTCAGGTGCCACATCCAATATAAACGTACGTGTGTGTGTGTGTGTGTGTGTGTGTGTGTGTGTGTGTGTGTGTGTGTGTGTGTGTGTGTGTGTGTGTGTGTGTGTGTGTGTGTGTGTGTGTGTGTGTGAGTGTGTGTGGGTCTGTGAGTGTGTGCGTGCGCCGACCCAAACGCAGACGCAACATAAAACAGACGTCAGTCTGCTAAGGCGAAGGGGTTTGACTTGAGCACCTCTGCCTGATTTACACGCTTCTTCTTTCTTATTTACCAAAATGACACCTTTGAATGTTTTTCCATTTTTATCCTAAACATGTTTAGTAACAGACTGATCATGATTTTGATCAAGCTGGACTGAAAACATGTCACTAAGGGAGAAGGTTTGTTCACACAAAGAGTTTATGAATGAAGTGTGGACACTAGTTATGCTTTTTGTACGACGGGGTATTAGGGCCGCTCTTGGAAAATTGTTTAAAAATTACGAGAATAAAGTCGTAACAATATGACTTTATTCTTTTAATATTACAACTTTATTTTTGCAATATTATGATGTTCTCAAAATATGACGACTTTATTGTCGTAACATGATCTTTACTCTTGTGATTTTATTTTTCTTAGCACGGCCCTAATATTTGTACATTTGTGAATACATTCAGTGGAAAATATAGATAGTTCCCACATGACGTCACATTTCCTGGTGCTCTGCCGCCATCTTGATAGTTCAGAGGCAGCGTGAACACTTTATTAATTATGCATAAGTGATGTTTGGATATTGTTACATTTACTGTTTTACAAATGCGATGAAACAGTAAAGAGGTTTTCATTACATCCTGTAAAGGTGAGCAAACTTTGCTACTCATGTTGCGTTCCAGTTACCTGGAAAAAGGTTCAGAAGTCTGTATTTTAACATGGCGTCGCTCATAAACATGGTTTGCAAAAACTCTTGTGAACATAAATTTAAGCTTCACTTCCCAAAAGTAAAACTTAAGGTTTTTCAAATGGGAAACTGAACCAGTGGCTGGTTAATGTCCAGAGGAAACACAGTTCATACAATACAACACGTATTTTGCTCTGATCGCTTTGTTAGTGGTAATAATATTTTCAAATGTCCAGTCAGTTATAACGGCATATTGAACTGATTGTTGTAAAAACGTCCTTTTGACAGAAAACCTGCAGTTTCATGACTGATTTATTTGAACAAAGTATGAAACGTAACTATAAAGTGAGGACGTCCAAATACAGTTTCTCTACTCTTGAAAAAATCCAAATTACATCTAATTTATTTTTACATTCCAGTTGTTTATTATGCATCACAAATAGCTGATAGTAGAGAAAGAAGCAGAAGGCTGTACATTGTTGTTAATAATCAGGTTTTCATCTTATTAAAATAATTTTTGCCGTTTTTTCACGCTTACATTCACATTGGTCGCTAAAGAAAGAGACGGATCAGTTTTATTCACAAGTACAGAAACCCGATCATATCATTGAAAACACAAATGACTTGTTGACTATTTTCATAAGATGTGTTAAAGCTAGACACTGAACTCGTTCTCCTGAAGAGTAGAAAAAGATGCATATAGACTAATTTAAGCATCGGTAATTCTGTGCACCGGTCGACTTCCAAGATGGCGCATTCCGGGGTAACTTGCATCCGGTCCGGTCTTGTGGGAACTATCTATTAATGCAACATTTACAGTAAGTACTAGACGCATTTTTTTTTTTTTTTTGGGTGACGTGTCTACAGTTTCCAGGCAGAATCGTGTTATTTTATTTTTATCCTGAGATGGATCACAATACATGGCTCCACATACTATCCATAGTTTCACAGTCGATGTAAAAGCCTCACCTGAAGGTAGCTGACATGCCTTGTAAAGCAAGCGAAAGGTCAGAGTAGCTCACACACAACTTGCCAGCAATAAAAAAAAAAGGACGGATGGTGTCCTTTCACGTAAATGAAAATATCAGTAAGATGTTCATTCATCTCAGTAATTCAGTTCAAAAAGCCAAACTCGTACCTGATTTAAGTCGAGTCTATTTCAAAGAAAATACTTTAACATCAGGATTTAGTTCTTTTTGACTCCATAGATTTTCTTTTGAGGATTTGATCATGTGAATTTATCATCGGGCTCTGAAAAGACTTTAGACTTGCTTGTGCATATTTTTCTACCACTCTTTCCTTCCACCTAACTTTCCAACCTAACTATGTGCCAATGACTTTGCAAGACAGGAGTCGTCTCTGTGATTGTGCAGTTCGAACCTGAGTTTTGGGGGCGTTACAAGGGATGCACAGAGGCAAACATTTGGGATGATATCTACATCAGATACTAACATTGCTGATTTACAGTATTTACTGATATTACAGATATTTCTGTAACCATTTTGACAGAAATAAATGCCAACAAGATGAAAGCAAATATTGGTTGTAATACCGGCCTGGTTTTATTTATCGGACAGACAGATGTGTTATAAAATGTCTCAAGTTGGCCAATACTGATGTTTATGCCGATATATCGCGCTTCCCCAGTTTTTACCAGTTTGTCATGAAAGTTAATCAAATTAAATGCTTTATATTTACCACTTTGTGAACTGAATTACTGAGCTAAATGAACTTTTCAGTGATATTCTAGTTTGTAGAGAGGTATGTGTAGGTCTTTGAGGTTGAGCGCGGGACCAGGGATTTTAAAACTAACCAAAAAAAAAAGAAAGAATCAAACACCAGCACAGGGATGAAAACGATGCACTGTTCTGATTTTTCATGGTGTCATGGTGTGAGCCTGAGCTGGCCATGTTCTTCTGTATGATTGTTAGTTGTTTTTTTTTTTTTTTTTTTGTTTTTTTAAAGCATGCTGCGTTTGTGAATCGGCAGATTTGTTCAAATAAGAGATTAGTTGAGCTGCTACCATTCGTTTACCTTTGGGACGAGACAGAGTTCAGTACTTTGTCCGACAGCTGTACCTTTCCTTAGAATGTATGAACGTCCTCGCTGCAGGACACACCCTTATTAAATTTATATATAAGCATACATATATATTTCAGATCAGGTTTTAAGCGTGCTGAGTTCTTTTTCTGCTTTAACGGATTAAAACCTCAGCACCTGTGCAGTAATTGCACCACGTTTTCCCATTTTCTATACGTATGCTGAGCTTAGAAACATATTTTTTTATTTACATTTGTTGTTTTCATTTTTAATAAAGAAAACAAAGGAAAAAAAATGTCCTGTTTTTCTTCAGATTTAAATGAGGAAACCTCGTCTTCTAATGCAAATATCTTAACACATATGAAATTAAACTAACTTACAAGATATTGGAGCTTGTTTAAAGTCAATAATTCCTTAATATCAATTAAAAATATTGCTGCAAAAAGATTTTTTAAACTGTGCTTCCTTTTTAAAGTTATATACTCCATGATCAACTAAAGTAAAATTTTATATCATTGTAGATTGAAACATGAAAGGTTTTGCACCATTGCGTTTTCATAAGTAGGTCTATGTATGTGGTATAGCTGTTCATAAATGGAAACATATTTTTTGTGCCACATGTTTTTAATTATTGCCTTTATAATTTAGTTTTAAAAAGCACTCAGAAATAAATTAGTTATATCAAAAACGTATCTTTGTTCACCTGGGAACGCAGCTTCTGCTTTTACATGCGCTTTCTCCTGCCGGACACATCTGACCAATAAGCAGCCAGAACGTTCTCACGTGGTTTGTAGTGACAGGTTCTGATTGGCTTGAACTTTTCTCTCTGTGGCGTCCCATGTATAGCAAGCCTTATTATCATAAAATCGGTTTCGTTTTGTCACTCCGTTTCAGCTGTTGAAAAAAAAATGTTTTGACAAGGTACAACTACATTTTGACAACTCCAATTGGTAATTTAAGCATTAAATTTAAATTCTGAATTGTTCTTCATGCAAGTCGATTACAATTTTGACAGATTACAAATGCCTTTCAGTATAGCTCAATGAAAAATTTGAGAACTCAGACACTTCAAATAAGTGTTTTTCTAAGTCAGAGTATAATTAGAGATGTCTAGACTTAACTAATATCTCCTGGAAGAGGCTTAGTGCCACAAAAATTATCCTGACTTTGAACTTCTGAGATCAAAAGTCAGAATTCTCTAAAAAACTTCAGATTATTTTTTCCCCTTTGTGGCTCTAATACATATTCCATAAAATATGTGTTCACATAGCTGATTTCAGATATTTGGAACGTCAGTGTTGTGAAACCGATTCTATGTTAAAACGGCCTGCCATACAGGCTATAACCTACTAACTCCATCAGGGGGCGATATTGTTTTAAATTCTTCCTGAAGTTCAGGATGTAATGCTTTGAATTCGCCACACGGTGGCTCTATTGAGACGTACAAACGACCTCTTGCTGTCAAATAATAATCTGTTCTGTTTTGGATTCTTTCCTGTTTTCGTCTTTTGTACCTATGTTTGTAAAACAACCTTGCAATAAGAATATTTATTTTTTTTAGCATGAGCTGAAATGTTAGCCTGCTTGTCACACTTACCATTCATTTCTACTATTCATGCCGTTTTCTTTTTTCCCTATTATTTAAATAAAAATGTCCTTGCCTCTAAAACCTGGACTTTATATTCCAATATTTATTCTGGCCGCTCTTGAAACAGGTGTCATAGATAAACACTTTCATTTTTTTGGTCCATAATGTGGGTTTTATACAAGCAGATGTAAGGCTGATGTAAAAACACGGTGCTCGGGGCCAGGTGGGTGAACTTTGGAAAGAAAAACAGAAGATGAACTTGTCCAGAGACAGGCTGCTTCGTCTGCTTGAGGAAACTCCACCGCACTGGGGTGCAGCGCAGATGATTTAGCAACCGTCTTGGCGAGCACTTCCTGTTTGGGAAAGAAGGATGCGCTGGTACGTGCTGTTCAAGAATGCAACTTAGTGAGTAATAACACTCCCAACAGTGTTGGTCTGACGTCAAGCACACCAGCAAGTTAGAACAAGCTGTAGGAAAACTACAATCAAGGTGTAGCCGAGCGCCGGAAGTCCTTTCAAAGCCACGCTTGTTTCGAGTGAAACTAAAGTCTGATGTGACAGGGCTGCCATGACTCATGTAAGTTGTGGTTAGGGGTATTGTTCTGCTGTAAACATAAACATTGTGAGTGACACATTGGACGGCAAAATTATTTTCCAAACTAATCTGTGATAGCTTTGTGAAAGAGTCTCCGCTCTCAGATTAACAGCGGACATTGCTGAGTCTACAATCTGAAGCAGTCCAAAAAGTACATCTGCCCTGCCCTGCTGACTCTTCCAGCATGCGTCCTCAGTTTAGTTATTAACCTGGAACTTCCCAGGCCAGCTGAGGGTGGGAGTGGAGGGAGGGCCCATGGCTCCGAGTCTGCAGACGACTTTCTGCGAGGGCCCTGCGAGGATCAGGAAATTCCTGAAATTGAGGAGAGTCAGGTCTTTCCAAGTGACTGTGCAAAGTCTGAGTCAACACTCGCTGCCTTACAGCGAAGCGCTTATTGAATCAGTGGTTCGGGAATACCGTGTCTCTTCATGCCTTTTCCCCCTTTCCATACGTCATGTGTCAAAAAGCAAGTTTTCAGTTATTGACACATGATGACAAATGCTGACGGGGTTTGCTCAGGTAAAATGCAAATGATGATTGTTTTACCTTCGATCCAACCTACTTCCTTGAACAAGTTTGGATAGGTCAAAGAGCCAGTGGCGGAGCTAGACTTTTTTTTCAAGGGGTGGCCAAAGGGTGAGCAAGGCTTTATCACAGGGGTCCATATACAAATGGACCGTTCCATGGAACAAAAGAAAAAAAATATTTGTTTCCTTTCATTCAAAATTAATTAATATAACTAGTTAGGTTATAATTCAAAGCTTTCATATGACATAGCCTACTTACATTTCAGTCATTATAAAACTTAATGGTTTTTCACATATTCTTACCACACATTTCAAGCAAGGCAGCATGTGCACTAAAACATATGTTAAAACAATCTCTCTAAAACACGACCTACCAGCACTAGCATGGCTAATATAATAAACGAGGCACTACGCAGCGGTGCACAACCATTTTTAAAAATTTTTTTTTTAGAAATATATGACCACTCTCAGAGCGGTAAAATGTTGTAAATACCTGCAGAACTCCTCCACGGTGTAACTCTAAAGCCCCGGATGTGTTTTGGATCAAGCAGGACCAACATGTCAGTTTAACCAATGAACAGCGTCAGGCATCGGGCTGCCTTCAGGGACAGTCGGAATTTACAGTTTTCCTGGCAAATCTTTGTCGATCTCATAAGAATTATATTTTAAACTGACCATTTCCAGTGGGGTGGCAGTAGGGGTGGCAAGTGCCACCCCGGCCACCCCTCTGGCTCCGCCACTGCTAAGAGCCTTATTGTTCTTAGACAATAAAATGTAAGTGTGCTCGGTTTTGAGCTGTTTTAGGGCCTCTGTCACTTTAGATCCAAATAGGCTACTGCAGGTCACGACCCTCAACTCAATATTTAAACTTGCATGTAAAAACATCTGCAAACTTCTTTGAAAAGCATTAATAGACACACAGCAGCAAAACCAGCTTATCAAATGGGCTGGAGTTCTGGTTGAGTTGCTAGTTAACCCAATGTATTTAAAACAAATTATCTGAAAAGTGTGGCATGCATTTGAGTCAATAACTTTTGTAATGAATTGTAGTTTAAGTCTTTTGTGTCTCTACCACCTTTGCACAACCAATATTTTTTCCTTTGTTACATTGCTTAAGTTACATCAAATTGGACAAAAAACATTTGACATACACTTTTAATTCTTGTCACAAATTCTGAACCAGATTTATATCTGGACTTTGAATAGGCCATTCTATCATTAACATGCTTGGAGCCACAAGCACGTTAGAGCTCTGGCTAAATGTTTCGAGCTGTCGTCTGGTTTTCCTCCAGGGTTCCTGTGTTTCGTTCCATCTATCACCACCATTTTTCACCCTGGAGTCGGTGTGTTTTTAATGTCAGTCAAAACAATTTTAGGGTTTAAATAAAATAAAATTAAGGTTTTAATTGTCAAAAGAACAAACTTTGGTCTCAGTTTGATTGAAGATCACGCAGTTTGAATGCAGACGTGAACACCAAGCAGACCTGAGACTGCTCCAAAAGCAGGAAGTGCACTACAGTGCAAGGCCTTCTGGGTAAAAACAAGCAAAATAAAAGCGTAAGAAATTGCTTGTGGTCTTTTGCAAAGACAAAAGAGAAATCCTACAAGCGCTAAAATCTGACACTACTCCATTTTTGTTTACATTTTGTGAAGAAAGTTGCGCTCTGTTTCTTCTTCAGAGGTTTTTTGTGTCATTTCCTTCGGTGGTCATTGTTGCAGCGCCCCCACAGGTGAGGAGGGGAACAGATTTTTTCTAAAGGCTTTAGTTTGTTTGACAGTGCGGTGTGAAAACAAAGCAGCTGAAAATGTAACAATGTTGCAATTTTGATCTCCAGCTGAACAAAGTCTGGGAAAACATCCAAGTCATATGATGAGGGAAAGACTGCAACCAGGATCTTTTATGCATGTCTTTCACTAATGGCGTTCCTTTAGCCACTTCTTTAGCAGGTTTGTGGACTAGACAACTGAGAAAGTTTCCTGTCGGCACATTCTCCAAGAAGCTTCTTCAGAACTACCATTGCTGCTTCTCTGAATTACAGTCTATTTGTCTTAATTTAGCTTAATGGCTATGTTTTGATAGACATTCAGTTGAGCCATACTGTTTCCATTCTGAGGCAAGTTACCACAATTACCACAGGCTTCTTGGCTGATTCTCTGATTAATGCTCTTCTTATTCAGACTGGCAGCTTAAGTAGGAAGTCATGTCTTGGCAGGTTTGCTGTTGTGCCATTGTTTTCTAACCTAACCCTTTTAAAACTCTTCCACACCTGTATTCCCGACATGTCTGCCGTGTTCCTTGGTCTTTGTCGTGCTGTTTGCTCACTAATAAACTTTGTACTCCTTCACAATACGACTGGATTTATACTTAAGGTGTTTTCACACCTGACAGTCCGGTAGATTCGGTTCGACTGGGGACAGGAGTTGCAACATTTGTTACATTTTCAGCTGCTGTGGTTTGTTTTCACTCTGCACTGTGTCAAACAAACCAAACTAATCAAAAAACCTGTTTGCTCCTTTGTCTGCGGTGGCACTGCACCAAGAAATTGACAAAAAAAAAAACAACCTCTGAAGAAGGCATGAATGGAACTTCCTTTTTCACAAAATGTAAACAAAAATGGAGTGGCCTCAAATTTTCCAGGTAGCAGGATCTCTTTTTTGTTTCTGGCAGAAGATTACAAGCCAATCTTAACCTGACGCTAGATTTGCAAGTTTGTCTTGGTTGTATTTACCCAGAATGCTCGCTGCTTCAGAGCTCTTCCTGTTTTTGGAGTGGTTTCTCGTCCACTTTGCGTTGATATGGATTCAAACTGCACAACAGTTCACTTCAGCCTAAGACCAAAGGTTTTACTCCACTTCCAAAACAAGTACTTTTGGTTTAGTTGCTAAAGCAAATATCTTAATAGACTTGAAATAGGACAAAACTAACATACAAGTAACTTCTGAGCAGGAAATTGTTTTAAATCAATAATTCATAATTATTGATGAAAAAGGACTAGTTCCACTAGGAGATTATTTCACTTATAAAAAATATGTCAGGTTATAAGCTAAATAGTCAGCCAGTGGAACTAGTACTTTCTCATCAATAATAAGGAATTGACTTAAAACAATTTCCTGCTGAGAAGTTACTAAATAGGATGAAACTAAGATATTTACTCTAAATGTAGATCAAAAATACTTGGTAAGATTTTGTCTTGTTGCTGTGTGGGTTTGGTTGCACATTCACACAAACAAACTAGACTTTGATTAAAGCAGCATTAAAACAAAATAAAATGTGCCCTACTATACAGTACATATCTGTATATCTCTTGTTTATATTCAGTTGACTCCATATTGGTTTTTGCTGATATTTCCCCCTCCAGCTCTGGCAGGAAGTTTGGTGAATTATCCCAACTACTAACTGCACACCAGTCTGATGACGGTTTATGCTCGCTCAGCATAAGTGCATCATGATTAATGCTACAACATGATGAGCTTTTAGTCACGGGAAACATTTTTCTGCAAAACAAGCAGGCCGGGCCGTTTCTGAGCTGCGATGGAAAAGCACTGAGCTGTTCTCATTGGGCTGCAGTTTCAGATACCGATGTCTTTGGTTTACGTCTGTTGAGACATTCACTCGTGAGCAGTTCCTGTTCCTGTTCCTGCCCCCTCTGGTTGCTGCTTTGAGGACCAACCGTCACACACGCAGACTGCCATTGCATATGCTATCGCCTGTGACAAACTAAGTTCATGCATGTAGGTCAAAGCATAAATACTGTCAGACTTGAGCTGGTGGTTCCCCGTTTCGAGCGCACGGCACACCGATGACGTTTGTCGACATGCATGTAAACAAAGTTTGGTTGACCTCCCTGGCTAACCGCAGATGTTGTCACTGTGTTCTTTTGGTTTGGTGTTGATGTTTTTGACTCCAAACAGCGGTAGAAAGCAAGGCAGGTAATAGATGCGTTTCTTATGACGACTGAGTTTGATTTCCTGACGCACCACATGCACGCCAGCTCCGAGTCTGAACCAGCGCACACCTTGGAGGACAAGATTCAGCGAACGTGAGGATGGGCACATAGTTTAAAGAGTGTGGGTGGTGACATTTTTTCATTGTTCCCGCCCGCATCAACACACCCTGCTTCCTGTTGCGTAATCTGTACATGTCCAATTTTGAACATCTCTGAGTATTTTATCTTTTTGTTCTGTGATTTTATAAGTACAAAACTAAAACACAGCTTCCTATTATTGCAGTAGGTCAATCAGCTGCAAATGTTTGACGTTTTTGTAAATATTTTTCCTCAGGCTATGATCATGTAATCACAAGATCAAATCTGTCAACAGTTTTTCCTAGAGAAGGTATTGGATTACAAAATCCATCTTTAATCTGCTTGTTTATCAACACCTTCCTTTGGCTTTAAGGAGAAAAGCTATAAAAATATCCAGGCATTATCCATTTTCCTGTCCAGAGTTTGCAGTTGGAGGAAGTGTTTCTTGAAAGTAATTAGAACAGCAGAGGACAAAACTCTCACTTCCATAATATTCAGATATTGAGGACCTGGCTGTCAACATAAAACAGGATGTTGGGCTGATCGGCGCAGAGAGTCAGATGTCTGGTAATCTAGGAAAGTTCTGTAGGCAGAGCTTTGAGGAACAGAGCAGTGGGTTGAACTTTCATTATTGATAGCCAAGCAGCACCTTGAAGACTTTCTGTTTTTCATGAAGCAGGTGATGCAATTAAAGGAAAAATATGACCTGTTTTATGTGCGAGCATTTAAAAGAGTAATATTACCATTTACTTGCTGAGATTTACAATTAAAAATAAAATTTATGCATTTTTTCAATGGAATTTCCTCATAATGGGACAATAAAGGGGTTTATATACATTATGTAGTATGAACTCAGATCATCTGACCATTTTGCATATGATGCTCCTGAGATTTTAACATACACCAAATATAAAGACATGTTACCATTTTTTTCTTTCTAAAATTGTTGCACGTGACGTCACGCTCTCCAGAACTCCGCCCACTCCGCCATGATGGACGTCAAACCAACCGATGCGCTCCTTTACTGTCAGTCTAAAAAGAGACATCGGTAACCTGGCATGGCTTCTATTTAGTTGATTTCACTTTAAAAATGGTCACAGGATGCTAAGCGGTCAGCGGCAGAAACGGATGCAAACTAAACTCATCCTTTTATTTTATAACTTTTAATGAGAAAAGATCCGGCAGCGATGGATGACTGTCGGCCATAATGACTGTCGGCCCTCGGCGTTGTCACAGATTTTCACTTTTTACTAAGATGACTAACGTTCATATAATTTATAAAGTATGATTAGAAAGATATCAAATATCACATTATGGATAATGATTACCAACCTTAGTTACCATGGAGACAGTCATGTACCCTAGCATATATGGAAACAACTGGTTAGCATCTCGTCTTTCGTACGTTTTTATGTCTGATACGATGCAAAGGGAGAAGCAGTTCATGAAACAGTGATATAAATCATGTGGTGTGAATTCAGAAAAAGTCTGTAATTTGATCAACACACCAGGAGGGAGAAGGTACGGTCCGTTTCTAAGCTAGCGGTTTATAAATTTTGTAAATACCGCCGTCTATGAGCCCCAACCGGGTGTTTTACGTTCGCAGACCGCTAAGCTTGACTTGAACAAGTAAAATCCACAAATTAGCCGGTCAGAAACAACTTTGGAGACCAATTTCAGTTCCTCTGTTCGATACTTCCGTCTCTCACTACCAACGTCCATCATGGCGCCCAGAATGATCAGGAGACGTGGCTGCAGAGAGTCGGTGTATTTGGGGTAAATCTATGGAATGGATTAAATGATGAGCTGAGACAAAGTACAAATACATGGGAAATATGTTGTATAGGATGGCTGCTGATATTAATAATTGTAGGTTCAGTGATGAAAATGTGAGCGTCATTTCATGTGTGAGTGTTTTAAGGGTATCAGGGGATGGGACTTTAGTGATTATATGTTGATGAGTTTCAAAGAGGCAGGAAATTATAAGATCTTTTATTTTCTACCTGCTCCTTTTCAATTAAATTGCATAAACTTGCACGTCAACTGCCATTACTATTTTTCTTTTCCTCCCGTTTTTTATTATTTCGTTTTTCTATTTTTATAAATAAATTTCAATAAAAATAAACTGGATTAAACTTTTCTTGTTTTAGGTTAGTTAGAATTACCAAAATTATTATATACTTTCTTAGAATTCAGAGGTTTACATACATTTAGTTCGCCTTGTTTCCATCCTACGCGATTCCGCTCGATTCTCATTTCCCTTCACTGCGCCGTCTGGGATTTCTCCCATTCACTTGGATTCCTGTGGTAGAATTTCAGCCAGGCCAATCAGCGAACATAAGGAAGAGTTGTGAGTGATGGTGTTGATTTTCTGTCATTTTTATAATTTGTTTGCCTGTAGTTTTAGCAACGACAGCTGAGGAAGTAAAAAAAGCCGTTCAAAACACATCAGCACTGCTTCCAAAGGTTGCAAACTACTTAGGCTTGTTCTGAGTATTACAAATGCATAAAAAGCACATTTAACTAAAACCATTAATTCATTTTTTAAAAAGAAATTTTATTGCTTAAAATGCAACAGCAGCATATCAAGCTGGGTTACAAGTTTCACTGGCAGATTTTTTCACTTAAAACATGGAAAAATAGTTTTAAAAAATCCAGTTAAACTAGTATTTTTTTTGTCAATATTCAAGAATTATTGACTTGAAACAAACTAATGTCTTGCTAAAATATCAGTTGTACTTTAGTTTTGTCTTATTTAAAACATTCTAAGATATTTGCACAAGAAATGATTTGAAAAATGAGATGTGAGTAGGATTTTGTGAATTTGAAGTCGAGTTCTGTTTGTGTGCAAAATGTTTCTTAAACACTGTTTTGAATTAAGCAAACAGATATAATCTTTAGGTCAGTGAGGAAAAAAACCACCAGTCATGTTTATGTTTATGCAGTGCGTGTAAATATCAAGTTTCTTCTGTTTCTGCTTTTTTTGTCGCAGCCAAATGTTTCAGATCGCTAAAGAATATTAAACTCAGACAAAGAAACAAAAAGCAATTTTCATGAGCTCATTCTAGACATGAAGGGTTTCAAACAAAGATGTTTAAGGTCACATGTGTTTAAGAGCAGAATATTGTGTTTTAATGCTTTTTAAGCTGCAGCCTGGTCTCTGCAGAGTGTTTCCTAAACCATGTGGTGATGCAGAGCTGGTGAAAACATTCTCTGCTGCATCGAGCATTTTTCTGAGGTGAAGACATTCCTACATCGTTTTGAGCTGTTTTTGGTGCTCCAGGTTCAGATGATGGGGAACAGTTAAAGGGTTTCAAAGGGTTAGAGCCAAGATAAGAAAAAAATGTCAATATTACAAGAATAAAGTCAAAATTTCTGCCTTGATTCTTGTATTATTTCCACTTTGTCCTCATAAAACTTTATTTCCTAAATATTATGACTTTATTCTTATATTACAACTTTATTCTTGTAATCCTATTACTTTATTCTCAAAATATGACTTATTTTTCATTATTTTGACTGTATAATCTAAATATTATGATTTAATTCTCGTAATATTGTGATTTTATTCTTGTATGACATTCCTGAAATGTCAACTTTTTTCTTGTGATACTGGCTTGCATGTCTTCATCTTTGTAATTTATTTTAATTTCTTATTAGAATAATGCTGTGTCGCAGAAAATAAAATGAAATAATTCATATTACAAATCAAAGGCAGCTATGAAGAAATGGAGCTTTTAGCCTTGATTTAAAGGAACTCTGTGTTTCAACATTTCTGCAGTTTCTGGATGTTTGCTCCAGATTAGAGGAGAATAAGAACCGAATGTTGTTTCTCCCTTTTGTCTCTTTAATAGCAGTGGCCAAATTAAACTTTGTTCTCATTTCAAGGTGGGTTGTAGTTCAGGCTGTTCCCCCTCCTCCTCCTCCTCCTCTCTTTGTGTGGACCTTCGTCATTATCACCAGTGACAGACGGCAACTTTATCAGCAATCTACATTCGGACTTTGCAGGGCAGTAATGAGTGAGCAGCAGGAACAACAGAGTTCTTAACACACAGCCCTGAGGGACACCTGTACTCAGCATGATTGCATCTGATTTTAATCATGCTTTAGGTTAATCAGCATGTAAATTTGCTAAAAGTTACTCCATCCATTGTTCAGACTGATTTTATACATGATGGATGATTGATTGTGAAATTGTAGTCTTCTTGAGTTGGTAATGGTTTCCTCAGAAGAAAAGATGTGCAGCTGCCAGGAACAATGTCTTACATGTATGAAAAGGAACAGATTAGACTTCCCTGGAGAAGCAGCATTCAGCTTCTATGCACCACAAGTCTGGAACAAACTCCTAGAAAACTGCAAAACAGCCAAAACACTGACCGTCTTTAAAACTAGACTTAAAACCCACATGATTAGAAATCTGTAAAACACCAGAGTAAGAATTGACCAATAGCTTCCAATGACGGCCACTTCGGTACGAAAAGCATCTTCAGGAAAAGCATCAAAGCAACACTGAAGTTCTGCAGGAAGCACAAGGATGGACAGCAAATGATTTCCTCCGATAAATGGATATTTTTAAATATTTTAAAATATTTTTAGAATATTATTTGTTTGGAGAATGAGCAGTGAGAGCCACCATGAATCCAGCGTTGCACAAGCAGTTTCTTTCTCACAGTCCTAAAACCCTCCAATAGCGGCACAATTTGGTGACTAACGTTTGCTTTTCCATTATGACAGAACCCAGTGTTGGAAGGCAAAAGGGACAACAAGCTGCCTCAAAGACCAGAACACTATAGATTTTAACCCGTCCAAGAAACTGTCCAGGTTTTACCCACATCAAGAACTTTGTGGTTAGGTCTCAAAAAGCAAGAAGAAGAATAAAAGACAGGAAGTTGTGATCAATCATAAGGACGAACAAGACGAGAATGAGTCAACATCAGGCAGAACTTATCAAGAAGTTAACACCCAGAGACGTAAAACACTAAATATCGACTCTTCACCCAAATTTAATGCATATGGCAACTAAATAACCTTAAATCTCATTAAATATTTTGATTATTTTTCAGTTTACAAAAGAAACCTGCAAAGAAATGAGAAAACAAGAGTGAAAGTAATGCTCTTACCACAAATAGTCAGTATATCCTCTACTGCTGCTTGCTTTTATTTGCGTTATTTTCTGTCTTGTTTCTAGTGCAAATATCTTAATACACTTGAAATAAGATAAAACTAACAGACAAGTAACCTTTCAGCAACATAGAGTAATAAATAATTCCTTAATATTGATGAAAAGTATTGGTTCCATTGCTAGATAATTTCACTAATAGCAAAATAGTTTTGCTTTGTTATGAGTGAAATAACCTGCCAATGAAACTGGTTCTTTTTTCTTCAATATTAAGCATCTACTTATTTAAAACAAGCTGCTACATCTTGCTGAAGGATTAATTGTAAGTTAGTTTTGTATACTGGAAATGAGACCAAAAATACTTGGCCAGATTTTGTGTTTTTGCGTTGTAAACAAGACATGTTAGATCAGAAAAACATGAATAAAACTTTCCTGCTGAACATGAAGTTGACATCTTTTAAGCTACATAACACTTTTTATTGTTTTGGCACAAGAAGGAGCTGAAAAGCACCACCGCACTGACTCAGTTTGAGATTAATAGGAACATTTTGTGAAGTTTTATCAGGTGCAAACCACTTATTAATTTGAAGGTTTTACTGCTCTGCTTCACCTTTTAGCTCTGGGACAAATATTCCTCCCATAATTAAGGCTGCGCTCGTTGTGCAAAGAGATGGTGTGGCGTTTCACAACATCTGGCCAGTGATACTTGCTGCGTAGTGACCACAAGTCGCTTCCGCACGTCAGCGGTGTTTTTTCACAGTCATCTACGGCGAAATAGCAGAAGTGAACCAAGATGTTGAAATTCTGGTTCACTTTAAGGCAGATCGTGTTCTGGTCGTCTTACGGTATTTCAGCCGGCCCGGCTTCCCGTCAGAACCAGTGGTCCGGACATCCGGCACGGCTTTTCCTTTAATGGAGGAGCTGGGCGGAAATCTGAGGCGAAGCGGCACAAAGCGGCCTCCGAGTTTTGGGACGAGTTTGGCAAGTTTCAGTCACTGCGATGCAAAAATCACAAAATCTTACCAAGTATTTCTGGTCAAGTTTCCAGAGTGATTTTTATCAGCAAATTAAAAATAAGAGAAAAATAACTTGTTTTAAGTCAGTAATTCCTTAATATTGGTTTAAAAAAACATATTTAAAAATGTGTATTTTTTCCATTGTTACAAGTGAACGCTGTATTTTTTCCAACAATATTAAGCAGTTATTGACCTAAAACAAGCTTTCATATGTTAAATGAGTTTTATCCTGTTATTTGCACTCGAAACTGGACCAAAATTAGATTTTGTGTTTTTTCAGTGTTTCTGGAGAAACTTTTAAAAACAGCTTATTTCAAATTATTCCCTAAATTTACATCCATAGTGGCATCTGTACAACTTTACTGTTGCAGTTTTTATTGCCTGTAATTGTAAATAGTCTGTCTATTAAAGCTCAATTCACATTTTGTACATTTCTTATTAGCTAAATTACTAAAAGGTATATGTGATGAATTTTTCCAGGAATTGTACAATATTTTTATTAAATTTTCTGTTTTTTTACATGTTTTGTAGTTTACCTCTGCGTGAGTCTATTGTCTGTGATTCTCTGTCACTCTGCTGCTGCTGCACAGAAACGTCCAAATTCAGAGATAATAATTCAATTCAGCTTCTTTTTATTGCACCAATTTACGACATATGTCGTCAGTAAAGGACACATTTTATTCTAAATAATAATTGAAAACATGCATTACAACATATGTGAAATTTGAAAAAAATAAAAATAAATAAATACATGTCTGACAGGGCTTGTGTTTTACTTCTTTTTTTATCAGTACCTGGAGATATTCAAGAAAAGGATTATAAAACTATTTAAAAAATACAAAAACAGACAAAAAGTTTCATTATATTCTACAGTAAGGATGTAAAAATATGTAAAGAGATGACATAAAAATAGTGTAGTCTGGCCAAGTGAGTAGGAATATCTAAAAAATGTGCAAGTGTTTATTTTGCATTTTTTATTTCATCAAATAAAAAAAAGCATATCAGTATTCTGCTCTTTATCCTTTCATTTTCAAGATATGCTTGTGCAACCATCAGACATAAAAACATTTTTATTGTTTGATTTATTAAAAAAAGAGAGAATGTGGAGTATCTGGTATTTTAGGATCTCGGTTTTGCATCTTGAATATTGAGGAACTGCCTGAAAGTTGCTTCGGTTTAAATGATGCAGCTGAAAAACCTCCACTGCAGAAAACGTCCATTTTAAGTTTGTAACAATATTCGCTCTTTTCCAATCAGACGGGTTTCCAGAAGGCAGAAGGAGTCAGGTATTGGTGCTGGTTGAATTTGAGGCCGACCTGTGAAAAACCTCCAGCCTGCGGAGGGAAGTGAGCTGGAAGCGGGTTTAGCGTCCAGACGGTTTCAACATCCCTAAACGGTGAAGCTCATCCCCTGGATCACAGGACGGATTATTTGCGTCGCATTTACACCCACCAGGCTGCTTTTGTTTTGGGCCGTTGCTGTAGAAACAGCTGGCGGCTGACATCTTTCCATGTCGACAACAAAAGCACCGCGGTGCCGCCGCGTGACATCCTGGTTGCCGTGGCACCAAATTGGGTCACAAACTCAAAGAACCGACAGAACGCCTCGACTTGGGCCGGCGGTTACCATGGGTACGGACAGCAGGCCGGCAGAGAGACGTTACTCAGATTTATCATCTGATAACAACAACAATCCTGCTGTTATTGTTTTGAATACAATGAAACAGTTTCTGGTAGAGCTGGGGATACATTGATTTGATTGGTTTTTCAAATTTTTGGTTTTTGAAGATTTAATTTTTGGAAAATCTGCATTTTTTCCCACTTCTTCAGAGTGATGTCAGTAAGACCAGAGCAGCCATCTTGTTCGACAAGCATTTGTTACACCTTATGTTTATTTACACTTTGAATTCAGGCCAACTATGACTAAATATAACACTCAGACTAAGTATTTTTGTTTGTAATAATGTTACAAGAATACAGCCACCCAGCATACACACCTCCTCTGTCAAGGTGTGTATTATGTCTTTTGTTTTATTTTGACGTTTTTATATGATGTCTGCTCAGCACTTTGGTCAGTTTTGCTATTTTAAAAATAACTATAAATAAAGTTGGTTTGGTTGGTCATAGTAAAATGAGAATAAAGTCATAATTTTAGCAAAAAGAATCAGAAAAAAGCTCTTTCCCTGATTAAGAACTTTTTTTTCTCATAATTTTAAGATTTAAGTTTTTATTCTGCTGATATCGGGTATATTCTTGTAACTAAACAATAATTCTCGCAGCCTGGCTCAAATACAGACACTGTATGTTTTTGTGTTTTTATGATGTAAAGCCCTTTGAACTTCCCTGCTGATTAAATGTGCTACACAAATAAACTGGATTGATTGAAATGTCTCAAACTCAATATTTGAGACTAAAAACAGGAATCTAAGATGACGAAGTCAGTAAAGCAGACGCTGTGACGATGCATTTTTGGTGATTTTATTCAAAGAGTTTTAAAGGAGGCAACTAACTGGCTCCAGACTAATAATTACAAGATTAAGAAACGGTTCAGAAAGAGGAGTTTGGCTTAAACGTTTTCCCTCGACGTGAAGCAATAAATCACAAAATGCAGAAACATTGCAGGCGGCTCAATTGGAGGCCTGTATTACTAAACAGAGCAGGGTGTTATTCTGTTTCGCCGTATGCCAACAAATCCAATGTGGCAACCGACCAATTGCTGTAACAAGTTATATCTGTGCAGCAACGCTCAAACAGTCGCGTGTGCAACGCTTCCTAAGAAATAGAGCGTGGGTTACTTCATAAAGGCTTTTTTAACACTCCAGACTCAGATATTTTAATTTCTCTGTGATTTGTTGATGTCATTTTTTATGCCCAAGTTAAAACACTTAGTATGTGGGTTTATGCAATGTTTTCTCATTGTTTGGATGCTACAAAGAAAGACAAAACTATTTGTAAAAGAATTTGGACTCAAAGATATCAAATGAAAAGGAGAGGTGAGCAAAAGCCAAAACAAAACGAGAATTCAGGAACCAACTCTTCTTGCTTGTAGCAACTCTGTTTTACATACACAAAGGCCTTTATAAAAGTAAAAGACATTTTAATTTAGGGTTCAATTTGCATATTGCTTGTTTTACTTCATCTGAAACAAATTTGTAAAAATATGTAGGAGTGCATGAATGTAAAAAATCACAAAAACGACTAAAATGACAAACTCAGTTCTTGATGGACAAGAACGTAACATAATTTAATCAATTATCTAAAAAATGTTTTTCAGATAAAAATGTTTGCCAGGAGAAAAGTGTGTCTGTTGTTTTTGTTTTTGTTTTCATTCGTATGCAAATTTTGATGTTATGAAATGCTTGTTAGGAGTGATGTAGTTAGATGGTGAAGGATAAGCAGGCGTCGATGATTTGCCAAAACAAGATCCTGATGTCATCCGTGAGACTAATTCTGGACAGAAACGTTCAAAATCCGTTTGATTTTGCTCCATTTCCTTCACCTTCACAAAAATAATATGCAGAAGCAACGTGTTTTACCTGTGTATCCACATTTTAAATTAAAATAAATACAGATGATGAGGACAGTCTGATACAGTCTTTGTGATATGAACTCTAAGAAATAGCCTTCAACATGGAAGCACGTCTGTAGTTTTTATATATATATATATATATATATATATATATATATATATATATATATATATATATATATATATATATATGTATATATATATATATATATATATATATATATATATATATTTGCAACATTTGTTATATTTTCAGATGCTGCAGTTCACTTTCCCTGCGTTGTCCAAACCGTCTGAAACTCGTTCCCCTCCTCGCCGTTCATTAGGTCTTCTAGGAAAACAACCAGTTTGACTAAAGCCGTCCAGTCAGTGTGAATGGACTCTTCTTGTCCTTTGATCAGCTACTTGAAACCCTCTGAGTGTTCATCTTTGTTTAGATACAAGGTTTTAATAGTGGATGTTTTATTGCTTAATGATAACTATAAATCTATTTGAGGTTTTCTATCATCTGCCTGAACAAAGTGTTCCAAAATCAGCACAGCGATGTTCGCCAAGGGGTTTTGAGGAACAACTTATTACACGATGTTGTGACTCATAGGAGGAAAAATCTCCTCCATTTCACAACTGGCACAGAGATGACCAGACAATGGGTTGACAGGTGTGTATGTGTGTTTGCACTGGTTTAACAGAGGAGCTTTTAGCAGCAGACCAGTTTGGAGGGGATGTGATGCAACAAGGAGTTATTTTTTTCTTCTCTCTTTTTACGGACAGGCACTGCCCATTGACGGTAAAACGAGGAAAGAGGGACGGACTGAACTGAGAAGAGGAGGTCATCCTGTGTGGGAATTTCCCCCTTCGGCTTGTGAGCCTGGGAGGTTTGGGGGGCCAATGGGACGGCTTGTGGCTGCGCTGGGGGGGGTCATCGAAGAAAGAATGCGCAGAATGTTTCCAAGAACCTCCAGACTGAGTCGAGGAGAACGTGGAGAGGCAGAAATCTGACTCTAAAGAGGGGTTTTAATGATACATGTCATCCGTCTTGTTTCGTTTCGTAGCGGGCCTGGAGCCAAACCACGGCTTCTTGCAGCTATTGTTGAGCAGGATAACAATGTGTTTTTTAAATGTGGGTGTAGCATTCTTCTAGTGGTGATGTGTTGGAAAAGGGAGGATGTTGCACAACCCATAACAGCTAACCAGATCATCATTGACTGTGTTGAAACATCCAAAGTGTAATCTCCCACTGCACAAACAGCAAAACACTGCTTTTCCAGCACCACTTCTCGCTGCTACGATCATAAATTTTCACTCCCCACAGTTACTTGTTTAAATCACGTCACACTCCTCGTCTTTATCTGCTCTGCCTGGGGTTTTGCTTGCTTTTAGATACGATTCAGAGTAAAACTCAGGCTGAGGAGCCTGGTAAATTCCACCATGAAGCAGCTTATCTGCTGCCTCCTCTCCTGCTTTAAAACTCTTAGCGTCTCGCCTGTCGGCTGTTCAGGTGTGACCTCACCAGGTACTGCGATCAGGTTAGTTGCTGATTAATTTCCACGCGACCTTGAACCCCTCTGTAGGCCAGTGGACCCAGCAGACTATTGACAGAGCTATGTGCTAAAGATAAAACGACCATTTCTGTGCTGCGTGCAGTGACCGAGTCTTTTCTTCTTTTTTTTTTTGTTTGCTTTTTGCTGCTCTCAGCAGTATCATTTCAGTATAAATTGGCTGAATTTATTTTGGGATCAGTGCACTTTATGTCAAATCGTTAAGTCAAACAGAAACTTGGCAGTTAGTCTTTTTTTTTTTTACACAAATGAATTGTTCTAAATGCATTATGCACATAAAACACACGTGCATAATGCAGAATGAGACGCACTTATTTATTATTAAAGTGTGAATTTTTTTGTTCTTATGTTGCACACTTTCTCGGTGTGAGAGAAGCTGCAGAAACGGTTCTTTTATTCTGTGCAACATGCCATTAAATCTGCATTTATTGTCCATTGATATCCAGTTGGAAATGAACTGGATCTGGCATGTAATTTTTTTTTTTTTTTTTTTGGACCGTCTCTATGTAAATAAACTGAATTTTAAAACTGCACATTTTTCTTGCGGTTGAGCTGCTTGTGTCACTGCAATATGTTGTAACCTGGAACGTGCTGTTACACAGTCCATGATGAAATTTAGGCAAGCATATAAAGCGTTGTGCAAAGAGAAAAAAAATAAGAAAAATGAGAGAAAATCTTTAAACAAAGTATAAATCTGTTTAATTCAATAAAATATCAAGTACAATTAAAGCATTTCACCTTTTAATATTAAATAATTATACTTATTTCATTCATTGCCAATACTATTACAAAGAGTTGCATCATTTCACTGCAGCACAACTCTTCCCCTGACAGCCATTGCTGCAGACACAGTGTACACAAAATGTAGAAATTCACCAGGAATGGATGTAAAACCTGCACAGAAATACTGCATACACCAAAAAAAAAAAAAAAAAAAAAAAAAAAAAAAAAAAAAATTACATCTGAGAATAAAGCTAAGGTGACATGTTTAGGAAGAGTCGTGGATGGCCACCCCATGCGCCCACTCTGTTCAGTCTCATTCAAAGCGTCCTTGTAAACCAGTGGGTGCAGTAGTACCCTGTATTTCTGTAAAGTCCACCAGGTGAGCGGCTCAGCACTGTCCAGTGGCGGACAGCAGGTTGCGCAGGGTGGCCAGCTCTCTGGACAGCTGCTCCACTCGCTTCTGTAGACGGTCGTTCTCCACCGCCAGCTCCAGCACTTTCTGCTGCGTCTCCAAGTTGCGCATCTTGGCTTTGTCCCTGCTCTTCCTCACGGCGAGGTTGTTCCTCTCCCGCCTCAGCCGGTACTCCTCGCTGTCCTTATCCAGGCGCTTCTTCGACTTCCCGCTGGACGACTTGCCGCCGTGCGACGGCGACCTGCCGTTACCTGACGGCGCAGGTGTGCCGGGCGGGCTGGAGCAGTTCGACGACGCGGTGGAAATGTTCCCCAGACTCCCACTCGTGGACTGGTAGTGCAGATAGGACCTCATGTCGAAGCCAGACGAGCCGTTTTCCATTTTCGTGTCTTCCTGGCTGTCTTCTCGGTCCGCGGGAGCAGCGGCGGCGGCTCGGTAGCGGCTCAACTCCGGGCTCAACACGCTGTCCACCCGGGTCTCCTGCAGCTCCGCGTAGTTCAGTCCGTACGACTCCCGCAGGTTCTCGCACTGACTCGCCTCCAGCTCGTTCAGCAGAGAGTAGTTCTTGTAGTTTTGCAGAGCCGTGACTCTTTTGATCTTGCTCTCTCCGAGGAAGTCTGAGAAAGCGTCGCCCGGCTGTGTCTGCGGCGGGCAGTGCAGGGCTGAGTCCAGGTACGCGCTGAAGTCGATGGCTCTCTCCCGCTCCTCCACGCCCAGCTCCGTCATCGAGTCGCCGAGCCTCCAGTACGCGCCGCCGCCGATGGGAGCGATGATTCCGTCTCTGCCGTGGATCGCGAAGCCGCCCTCCTCGTACAAGCCGGCCACTTCCATGGATGTCAACACCCGCCGGACTGCAGGAGCGCGCAGGGCTGAGGTGAGGCGCCCTGACCGGAGTTGGGAAATGTGTCGGGAATGCGCCGCGTTTAAATCCCACTCTGCCCCTGCCTGTGGAAACATGCAAGTAGTAAGTTTTTTGCGGAGCCTCTCACATTGACAGGTCTTCCTGTCTCAGGGGTGTTTTGTATTTAGAGCAGCCGAGGTGGGCGTGGCCTCGGGCAGGTGACGCAAAGCCCCGAACCAACCGAACAACCTGTACCACTTCTTCAGGTTATTTCCCGCACATAATAAATGAGCCTCACTTGCACCGGAACACTGTAAAGACACACAGTTTGGGCATCGAAATAATGTAGAATATGACCAAAGTGTTAATTCAGAAAGTGAAACTCCTATTTTACACACATCAGACACAACCAAGTCAATTTTTATCAATATAATGAAGCTTTAACAAAAACTACTGGTGTATGTTGGTGAACAAACTTTCATTCATTCACTGAAGTTAATCACGAAGGGAAGAGAATCCAGAAATCTAACTCAACAGTAGCGATACTTCATAGTAAAATTACTCAAAATGTACATTGTTGTGAAAATACTCTTAAAAGTGAATATTTTCACAAAAGTTACTCAAGTAAATGCAACTATTAAGTACCAAACTGTTTATAGTAGGCCATATCTTGGTCTCAAAGTGCTGGATTGCTTATATGTGCGCAGATATACGTTATACGCTTTACACAGTTTTAGCGTGCATTTTAAAAATAACATTCAGAAGATGTGGTGGTTTTTATTTGGCAGTGTAGAAAATCCTGTGCTGCTACTGATCCACTGTGTTTATTCAAAGGCACAGATTTTTAATACAGAAATGCAAGATGACTTAAACATACGGTGTGTCCATGTTCTGCAAAAAGTATGTGCATGATAACGGGTTAAAGCTAGCTTTATATGAATTAATGCGGTAACGATAAAGTCGCATTCTCTGCTTCAGCAGCTCATCTGTGTTTTTGGATCTGGTGTTTACAGTTTCTACCTCTGTTTCATGCAGTTTTTTCTTCCACTAAACCTTATGTTTTGGATGCAGCACTCTAAACAGTCAGTTTTTGGTTTACATTGCAAAAACACAAAATCTTACCAAGTATTTTTGTTCCTGTTTGTAGTGCGAATATCGTAGCTCGCTTGAAATGAAACAAAACTTTTCAGTGTCTAAGTAAATAAATCCTTAACATTGATAAAAAAGTCTTAGATCCAATAGCCTATTACTTTTTCATCAAAATTAAGGAGTTATTGACTTAAAATCCTATATTGTGCTGAAAGGTCATCCATAAGTCAGTTTTATCTTATTTCAAGAGTGCTGAGATATTTGCACTAGAAACTGAACCAGAAATACTTGGCAAGACTTTGTTTTTGCAGCGTAAGCCGCCTCGCACATTATGTAAATAGCTGCGAAACTGTTAATTCATCGCTCTTCCCCATGATGGTGCAGATTCTACACAATTTCATACCCAAAAAAAAAAACGTTTGTTAGTTTGTAACATTTAAGTAATATTTTTTAGAATGTCATTGTTTAACCCTTAAAAATAGTAAGTGAGTCCATCATTTTTAGGCTAAATATGTGAAAAAAGCGATTATAAAAAGAAGCATGAACTGTATTTTCCTCTCAGTAATAGAAATGTGCATCAGTGTGGATATTGCCGTACTTCGACTTTTTAATTTGCTCATTTAGTATTAAAATTTAATTTGTGGAAGTAAAAATTTAAGCCGAGTCCAAAACCACAGCTATGTTTCCTGCATGCTCTGTGGTTTCCAGCCTCATTTGGGTCAAGCGGCAAAGTCACAGCAAGCACACAAAAAATTTAAAAAATGGAGAAATGTTACAATATTTAACTAATTTATTCTAAAATGAAACTGAAATGCAAAACTGAAATCATAAGAGCAACACCAACTACCTCATTTTGTCTGGCAATAAGCGTCTCATTCTCAACCACGCGTCCACTGACGCCCCCTGTAGGCCAATAAAGACCCAAACAACAACAACAAAAAGAAAAACGTAGACAGTGATGGAAAAAAAATCCCTTTCTAGTGACAAGCTGTTTACCATTTCTGTTCAGACGTAATGAGGTCGGGACGGTGACACCATCTACACACGGCTCGCTCCCCACAACTTCCACTCGCTGTTTTTGATCTGCAGCGAGTGGAAGAATCTTGATTGGAGGTCAGGGGTCATGCACAAGATGATAAATCTCTAGATCTGTATAAAGGTCAGAGTGGGTGTGATGGGAGCGTCAGATGGTCTGGTTTTGGTCTAACACAATTCAGAGCGTCTCTGTGGCGTATTTATATCCAAAATGTTGAGCTTCGTTTTTACTCCAGACTCAGACAGACAGTGATGTTTTCATTTTAAGTTCTGCTCCCATTTAAAGTCTTTTTCAACCTCAAATTAATTATAATTACTGTTTCCACAATGCATAATAGAATTACGACATATAATTTTACTCATAATTGAAATGCATGCACACGTATTACATCATCAATAAATTATGTACATTATATAATTTAAATTTTGATTTGTTGGTGATGTTATGAGTGATGTCAGTGGTACTAAGAAAATGCACCATGAAAAACACATATGTACAAATATCACAATATAAATAAATCAATCACATGATAAATTACAATGAGCTCAATATTTTACATTTGAATGATTTATTGTTTTTCTGTTTCTACCAAAAACTGGATGAATAAAATCTTCAGTCTGGTGATTTGGTCTCAACTAGCCGATTTTTTGAAGGACAATTTTGTTTCCAGAAACTTCATAATTCATTCGATTTGTTTATTTCGTTTGGATAATTAAAATGTCTGTCAGTTCCAGTGTTATGTGATCAATACAGTTTAAAGTTTATTGATCTTTGATTATGTGTTCTTTCCATTACCAATATATCAATTAAAATGGTCTCAAAGCAACAATATTATTGTTTATCGCAATAAATATTGTCCTTGTTTGTTTCTTTTTCATTTATTAAAGTGGTACAATATGCATTTTTTTCTTTTACATAGCTTGAAACAAAACAATAAGTACCAATAACCGCACTCTGAGAATTTCTTTTATTTAACCACTTAATTTTTTTTTGCACAATATTAAAAACGCATTAAATACAAAGAAACACATTTCTTTTATTGTTTTAGCTAAATAGTCAAATATAGAAATGCTGCCCCCTTGTGGTCTTTTCCTAAACTACAGGAAACGTTTTTTGTACACAACTGTAGAAATTTCTGTTTTTATGAACAAAAATGGACTTTAATTTAAACAAAGCAGTGTTACTCTCCCTTGATGTCTTTACTGAAAAAATAAATGTGTTTATCTTGTTTACTTCCAAATCTGTTGCCATAATAAGATTAAAAAAATGTCAATATTCACTTATCATTTCTGTTAACATGAAAGTTTCTGTCAGATTTAACGAAGCAGTAGGATCCAATGACTGAGAAGGTAAACTCTTCATTTTAACTAATGTTTCTGCCTAACAGGTGGACATTTTAATCACTTCTGTCCCAGTGATGGATCAGTTTCATTTTGAGGCTTTTCTGTTTCTAATTAAATTCATCTACAGCTGCAGGAAGAGTTGCAGCATTTACGGTAACTGGTAAAAATAGAAAAACAGAAATAGCGTCTCAGTGACTCAGTCGTATCCTCAGAAACATTTGTGTAAACATTGTTATTTATTAGTCATGACCTACAAACATGGCTGCAACAGGAAAAAGAAGAGTTTACAAAAAAATAAAATAGTTTGTTTTGGCTCTTGAATAAGTTTTTAGCTTTTTCTTTTTAAAGGCTGAAAAACCTTTGGGTTCTCATAAAACAGATGCATCATTTCAAAGTTATTTTAAAGTGTGATTAATAAAATTTTCATTAAGCTTTTGTAAAATCAGACTTTTCATTCTGCAGATGTGGTTTCTGTGTGTATTTGATTTGTGGAAATTACTCACCATTCCTGATGTTATTATGTTCATCTGATATTCCCTTTATCCTTCTTCCTGAACCTCTCCTCTTTTTCTCCAGTCTCTTAAGAAAAAACAACCACAAAAAGTTCATTAATGTAATTTGAAAATAAGATACTCAAATGAAATGAAAAGCAGAGCTGCACAATATTAGTACAACATGTAGTGGAAATAAAGTTGCACCAAATTAAGATGCAGATAGATTTTGATTTTCTCTTCAGTTTTTGTCTATTTTCTCACTAATCTTAGTGAACTTTAGCAACTTGGCGGCTTAAAATACACATAAAAGACGGCAGTGAAAGTCTGTCAAATAAAACGAATCTAATATTGACATGTAGAATTTGCAGATATCGCGGCAAAAACACATCAGACAACCAAATATTGTGACGTGAACCCAGAATCTTCTTGCTACAGAGCAAGCAACCGTGCCACTGAGGATTATAGGACGATGATGTGATCTGATATGTTGTGTGGCTCTGATTATTGCAGTGTTGTGATAAAAATAAAATAATCACTGGGGCAGCTGCAGAGTTCTGACCAAAAAGAGAAAAATGTGTCAAATCCCAGAAGCCCTTAAATCACTCCTGTTTGTAAAATGATAGAAATCTTGTTCGTCTGCAAAGGAATAAATGGTTGTGGCTGCGAAAGCTTCTCAGAGTATTCAGATCCTTCAGCTCAACAGAAATCTGGTCATTAAATGTTTCCAAATTCAGGCCTCAAGGTCTGATGTTCCACAACTTTGAGATGTGTTTGTGCTTCAGGACACCCGAGTCAACTGATCACATCATTAGCAGGAGTCTGGAGAACTGTACTGCATATGGAGAGCGAGAATAATTTAGCTATTTGATTCATGTTGAACTAGGGACACACCTAAAAGTTGCAGAACATCGGCCGTCGAGGCTTAGAGCTGAAGAAATCCGGTTTAAATGCACCTCAGCAAGAGCCAACATGTGTTTATTCCTTGAAAAATAAGAATTGGAAACACAATGTTTTTTACTACACTTCCACTCTAAAAGCAAAAGTTTATTTTATTAGGTTATCTAATTAGTAGTTGTCATACATTCGCAGTTTTTATATCTTATTTTTTCCCAATTCAATTGTCTGTGTAAATTATGCTTTTCAAATAGCACAATAGCATTTATATACTGTAAAAACCACAAAATCTTACCAAATATTTTTTTATATTTTCAGGTGCAAATATCTTAATACACTTAAATTAAGACAAAGCTAATTTCAGCAAGATATAGGAGCTCATTTTAAGTAAATAATTTCTGAATATTGTTAAAAGTACTACTTCCACTGGCATATTATTTCACTTATAATAAGATATTTCCCCATATTATAAGTTTAATAATCTGCCAGTGGAACTACTACTTTTAAAAATCAATATTAAAGAATGACTGACTTTTAAAACCCGCCAATATGTTGCTGAAAAGTTACCTGTAGGTTAATTTTGTCTTATTTGCGGAGGCAATGCATTCATTTCACCAACCTGAGCTGTAAAGATGAAAAATCGTGACTCTTCTTAAGTTTTAAACGGCGGCTTGCGTCCAACAATATACTTAACTCCATCTAATTTTGTGTCATTTTGCTTTTATTACTCGAACTAATTTGATGAAAAACAGCTGGCATTTTTTAAATTGGCCATGGAAGTACAAATACGAGGGGTAACGAATGTCGTTGCAACACCAGTTCCGTCCGTTTGAAACGCGCCATGCGCTCACAGCGCCATCTGCTGGCGAGTTTCACATCTACAGCTGAGGAAACAGCCCGGGTGGGGCCAGGAAATGAAATACTCGCAATACGTCTCCCTATTGGCTGCTCTCCAGTTATGGAAACAATTTCTCGCGCTGCCATTGGCTGCTGCACTCATCGACTTGTGTCTGATTGGTTGAAAACATTGCCATGTCCGTCGGATGAGACGTTCACGATTCCTTTGGTTCCCGGTGCTGCGTGTGGAAGGACCGAAAGGGGCCGGGCCCACAGAGGAAAGAAATGGCGAGTATGGTCACCGAGAACGGGTGTGGAGTGGCAGCGGAGACCGCACAGCCTCCGGGTCCGGGTCGGGGCGCGGTCCGATGGGGCTCACAGCACGCCGGCGCCCGAGAACTGGCCAGTCTGTACTCGCCAGGTGAGTCGAGCGTCGTTTGTGGGTTTGGTGTTGAAGAAGAAGAAGAAGAAGAGGGTGTGATATGTAATGACTGGCGACCCAGTTAGTCAACAACAAACAAACTCCGATTAAAATCTAACAAATTATTGCGCGAGCGACAACAGAAATGCCTTTGATGACCGGAACCAGTCGGTGCAGCTCGTGCCTCTGTGTTTTGTCCAAGTAACAAAGCTTTTGTTACACAATAGGAATCATGTGAGACTGGTTAAATTTGTGTGGAGTTTGTGTGCAGAGTTTCTCCAGCAGGGTTGACCTAAAAACATCTTTACTATGTCAGGATTCCTCTCATTACTGTAAAGGTTGGACTTGATTGACAAGGTAAATCCTCCACAACCTTTGTGCAAATGTAATGGGTTGTGCTCTGTTCAGATCAGCCAGCATATGACTAATTTGGTTGTGTGCTGTAAGCAGACCTTTTCCTTCCTGTGTCCTTTTTAAGATAATTTTATTTACATTGTAAACAGGTTAGGGTTTTCTCAGCCCTCGATCTTCTTGATTTGTCTTGTCATGACCAGAAACACGAGTGTTTTTTATCTGGTTATTGTATCAGACTTACAAAATAATTAGTATTCAGCCTTCTTTACTCTGTAGCCCCTAAATGAAATCAATCTCAGCCAGTTACCTTCAAAAGTGAAGCTTAATGCAGAGGTAGATTGGGGAACAGATTGGTGACAGAGCAAATATTAGCTGTACACTATATAAATTTTATGGGACAGTGGCAAGAGACAAAAACCATGGTGGGAATTTTAGAGAGGGGGATGACACTGGATCTGTTTAGATCCTTGTAGAAACTCTTGATAAAGGGGCAGCATTACTTATGCTGCCATCATTTATAAATAGTCTGTATATCAAAATTAACTTAAAAGAAATACAAATTTAGTGCCTTGAAATTGGGCTTCTGTCTCTTTAAGAAGCTCCTGCTCTTTCTGACACAACTTTAGCCACTCCATTGATCTGTTTACAAACTTTCTTAGGAGCATTGAGTTGAGAAATAGTTTGTTTGAGCTCTGCAGACTCTCAGATCCCCCAGGTGTTTGCTAATTGCTGCTGCTAATCTGGAGGAGCCGAGTGGGGAAGGCTTGCTCCGTGAGGCGGTAGCTCAGCTTGGAAACTCCAGCTTTGTGTAAAAAAAGGCAGCGCTTGGTGAAAGCAAGCGTTTTGCACAGTTGAATGGTTGCCACGGGTGATTAAAAAGATTTCTCAAACATGCATGAAAAATCAAAGCAAAACTTCAGGTATCTTTCTGATAAAGGAATAACATTATGAGGAAAAGCTAAAAATGTTATAATTTTTTATTAATTTTTTTACATATCTTCCCTTTAAAAGACTAAACGTACGACCAGATCCACAGTGGGCTGGTTTAGATCAGTGTTGCCGTCCTTCGTGGTTTCGATGTGTTTTATCTCCAGAACACGAAATGACTGGATTTCCGTTCATCCGCTTTTCATTTCAGGTAGTAAGACAGGAGACATGCAGGACAAGGGGGGAGAAACCTTGAAGCATATTCAACTTAATCAAATTCGTTTATTTAATTGTATGCAGACATGTTGCAAAAAGCACTAAACTGCAGGATAAATTAAATCAAGCTCAATAATATCAATGATATAATATCTTTACACCAAAAACTAAATGACAAACATTTTCAGTCTGGTTCTATGGATGGATTAAAAAAAGGAAACAAGTTATTATCACATAAATTCCAGTGAAATAAAATTTGTTTTCGCCACTTTAAGCAGGAATCTGATAAGTTTAACCTTTGAAAGTTTTATTTTTGGAGGACATGTTGTCACAAGTAGGTCAGTGAATCAGAGATGAACTGGAAACTCTAATCAGGAACATTTCGTTCTTTCTTCATTTTGTTTCTGTGTTTCCTGGCAGGCAAAAGATGTCAAGAATGGATCAGCGTCATCCTCTGCTTCTCTCTCATGGCCTTCAACTTAATTCACCTTCTTGCCAATTTCCACCTGGGACACGTGTGGTACATTCAGCTGGGCATCGGTTAGCTCTGACTCCAGAATCACACGAGGCGTGGATGTTTTCATTGGTTTCTTTTGCTGATCATAACTTCTCCCTCAGTGGCAGGAATCCTCACCGCTGACTTCGCGTCGGGACTCGTACACTGGGGGGCCGACACCTGGGGATCGGTGGATCTACCCATCTTTGGAAAGGTGAGTCCTCAAGGTTTCCACCAGAGCTAAAACAATTAATCGATAATTGGATTAATTGTCAACTAATTTAGTAATGAATTAATCGTTAACTGGTGTGTACAGAATCAAAAAAGAAACTCATTCTCAGATGAATAAAGGAGCCAAAAATGTGCACAAATTTTTGCATTTAATAAAACAAATACTTTTGTCTGTAAATATGTGGCTTCCCTCTTTTATAAAACTAACTTTTCAGCAAGATATAGCAGCTTGTCAATAATTCTTTAATATTTATTAGGAATAGTTCTCTTGTCAGATTATTTCTTTTTAAGTAAGTTCTGGAACAGATGTCTTGAAATAAGACTAAACTTACAAGGAACTCTTCAGCAAGATATGAGATTCTTTTATGTCAATAAATCCATAAATTTTTTTTATTTTTTTTAAACGGTGATAGTTATAACAAGATGTTTTCCCCATGTTATAAGTGAAATAATCTGCCAGAGGAACTCGTACTCTTTTTAAACAATATTAAGAAATGATTGACTTAAACAATAATTAACTTACCTATAAGTTAGTTTTCTAACTGCTCGGTAAGATTTTCTGTTTTCTGTTGAGGTTTTCATTAACTCCCTGAATATTTTCCCTCCTCAAGGCGTTCATTCGCCCGTTCAGAGAGCACCACATCGACCCCACAGCCATCACCCGTCACGACTTCATCGAGACAAACGGTGACAACTGCATGCTGACCATCGTCCCTCTTGCACACATGGCCTTCAACTTTCTCATGCTGTCCCCCGGTGAGTGTTTCTTCCCACAAAAATGACATTTTGTCTGAAAATATTAGCGCAGACAGAACTCAACGGACGGTAAACATGAATCGTCTCGGTTTTTCTGCGACTGCAGCGGAGATTTACCACATCTACCCGTGGTACTGCTACTTGTACGCGCTGGCCATCTTTGTGACGCTCACCAACCAGATCCACAAGTGGTCGCACACGTACTTTGGCCTTCCTGGCTGGGTGGTGTTCCTGCAGGACTGCCACATCATCCTTCCTCGCAAGCACCACCGCATCCATCACGTCTCCCCTCATGAGACGTATTTCTGCATCACCACAGGTTCGTCGCTGCCGCCCGCGTCCCAGAGCGAAGCCTCTGATGAACAAATCAAAATGAAATTACCTGTATTTGTTACCGACATATTTAAATGTAGTGAAACTTTCCACCTGGAGGACGGGGAAAATTAATATTTTGATAACTTTTCAATGTCTTTGAAAAATGGAGATCAGTCAGTTCAGTGTTTGCTGGTGTAAAAGAGGTCAAAGTTGATACAAGAGGGGTTAAAAGTCCTGAATATTTCTTGGTTTGGTGAGAAATTATGTTTGTTATGCAGTTAATTTCACAAAGTTAAAAGAAAGTACGTATTCATACATGATAATCGTTACGAGACAAAAAAGAGAGAATGTGATCAGTTGCATTAAAAACTTAAAGCAGTCAGGAGGAAAAGTGGCAAAACCTAAAACTGCTGCTGTGCAAGTTACTGATCAGGTCGTTGCTAGGTAACCAACAGTTACTCGACACATTGTTGCTAGGTAACCAAAGACAGTCGGTTACTTGATACCACCGTGAAAATAGTGAATAATCAATCAGGCATATTATCTATTGATATTATTCACGTGTCTTTCTCAATACATGTACTCTGGGTTTATTGTGAGGCCTTTTTATTGAGGTATATTTGCTGTTTGAACTATTAAAAATAGGAAGTTATCAGTGTTTTTTGTGGGGCTATGAAGATTTCATGGATGCAGTGAACATAATACTTGGATGATAATCATTAGGTTTTATTCCAAGGCAGTCTGATGGAGCACTAAAAATCTTCTCTTTTTTTTTCTGGTGAAGTTGATTTTCTTTCCGTCTCTCCTCTGTCCAGGTTGGTTAAACTATCCTCTGGAGAGGCTCGGTTTCTGGAGAACCTTGGAGGATCTCATCCAGGGCGTGACAGGAGAGAAACCCAGAGCAGACGACTTAAAATGGGCTAAGAAATTGAAATAACTCTGATGGCTAACTGCATCCTACCTCAGCAACCTCTGGCTCTGCCCAGGCTTCTCGTTGTGTTTTCTTGCCTCACTTAAAAACTGTAGTTCACAGGATGAACGGCTAACCGTATCTGATGCCATAGCTTTAAGTCTTGCACATTTCTTTTTTCCTCTTTCACCAAGCGAGGGCTCTGTTTCTGGGATTTTATTTCATAGCTTTTCTACACGGATACATGATCTAAACTGCAATATGTTATAAGCTTTTTATTTCTAATGCAGGTCATAATTTTTTTAAAGGTTTTTGCAAATAATGTGTCACTTTCCAAAGGAGGTGAGACTATTACTCTGATC
The DNA here is from genome assembly GCF_027474105.1 of Poeciliopsis prolifica. Classification (NCBI taxonomy): domain Eukaryota; kingdom Metazoa; phylum Chordata; class Actinopteri; order Cyprinodontiformes; family Poeciliidae; genus Poeciliopsis; species Poeciliopsis prolifica. The sequence goes on from NW_026562398.1 coordinate 7,494,848, forward strand.
TGAACCAGTGCTTTGGAGAATGATCACACACTTGATCAGCAGAGCTTGTATTCACATTTTCACTCGTCGCCGCTTTATTTTCTGTTGAATGAAGAAGCTCTAAAGAATCGAATTCGATATGAACGATGTAGAATCAGTCAGTTGCGTGGGATCTCTCTAGAGGCGTTACCATTGTTAGTTTGTGATCGAATTTGGAGTAATTGTTACATTTGCTCTCTACTTGCACATTTAGGTTTGCACACTTTTTGATAGTTTTATAGGATAAGTGGAAACAAAGTGAGGCACAAATATGTTTTTTGTTTATTTTTTTGGTCAAGAATTATGAAATTCCTATCTTTCTTTCTAAAACAGCCATATTTATTAGTAGCTTAATAAATGGAAGAATCTGTTACAGCGGGAGAACCAGTGAGCTACTAAATAATCAAAATAAGTCTGAAACTGACAGCTGCTCTCTCACTTCCTTATTGATAGCTTTGCCTGTTGAAGTTACTTTATACTCCCAGTTTTAATAGTTGCACTTGCGTTATTAGATTACTTCAAATCTAAGGACTGTGGGATTTTTTTTGCTTTATTTTTTTCCACTTTCAAGCTAAACCAGAGCAAAAAGGGGACATTAGAAATATTATACACAGACTTCAATCTGTGGAAATAAAGATTCATGCTCTGGAGAGGAATACCAAGAACAACCCTGGTTCAGCTCAACGAATAACTCAAAACAATGACCAGCTCAGTGTTAGACAAAGACTTCAGTCAGTAGAAATGAAGATTCAGCGGTTGGACTGGAAATGAAGCAACTCTTTTTCAAAACAAACGGAGAGTTTGCATAAACCTCACTCAGAAACTCTGGGAGCTAAACTGAAAAAATAAATTCTTGCACTTCAAATCCGATGAGAATAATGATCAGCGTGATCAGTTTTGAGCTGAAATATTCCCCCATCATCTAGACTTTAACACCGACTGCACCAAAGAAAAATAAACCTCACCTTCAAACACCAACAAGAGCTGTGAGGCAAGACAAACACATTCAGCCACCAGGAAACTCAATCAATATGTCAAAATTGCTTATTGTCAGAGATAATAAACGGATTTGGTCATTTTTCCAATAATAAGAGAATAAAAATACTCGTTCCCCAAAGTCAGTGTCTGATATAACAGAGAAAATGCTCTCTGACCACTAATGATCTGGACAAACAAAAGTCTATCATTCTTCTGAACGCTACTGGGAAAATAAACTGGAGTCGTTTCTCAGAGGTTCCTTCCCATCAGCTCCATGGGGGATTTGAAATACTCCAGGTTGCTCATGATAAACAAATGGCTGCTAAAAGCCCGTTCTGCTGGCCTTCATTGACAACCACAGGATATTCTGAGACCGTTGTCATCTCTTCGGGCGAGGCAGATAAATAAAGCTACTCACTGCAAACCTCTTTCATTTTATCAACAACGTGATCGCCGCTTCAGAAGAACAGGCTGAAGGACGTTTGATTAGGATGCAACTCGCCACATATCAGGAGCAACTGGAGCCGGAACGACTCCTTCATTAACGACCCAACACACCCGCTCAGAAATGTTTTCTCCTGGATCTGAGATGATTAAATTCACGGATAAATGAACGACCAAGTTCTCAAAAATACAACTTTTCTTAGTGCTCACAAAGCAGACTTCACTTCATCAAACGTAAATCTGATTCTCCAGAGGCAGGCCTGTTACAATAACAACTTTTACTGGTTATTATTCCTCCTCCAGAACGCATCTGGCTTCCCGGCAGTACGAAACAGGACAGTACTGTCCGGATCACCAGAGGAAAACTTAAAAAAACAACAAAAAAACAGAAATACTAAAATCAAACCTCATGAACCTTCTGCCACCAAGTCACTTAAACAGGCTCTGCTAAATATAAGATAGTTAAAAGGACTATTAGTTACTGACTTCATAATGTTGATTTCAATCGTACTAATATAGTTGCAGCAGAAACTAGACCAAAAATACTTGGTAAGATTTTGTGGTTTTGCAGTGCAGTTTTAAGGATGTTTTGTGCTTCTTGTAAATCCATAAGGCTTATGGTGATGACTATTGGTTATTGATAGAAAAGGCTTAAAGTGACACAGTCATTGGTAACAAAGACTCGCTTGACTGAGAACTTTGAACTGAGGATTTGTGGTGAACTGAACCCAAACCACATTCTCTCTTGGCTGTAGGAGCTTTTATTGATTTATTGGGCAAAAATGTTCTCTCCAAGTGCTCTCAGGATTGTAGTTAGAGCCATTCAAATACTGTACTGGGATTTTCTTGTGTGGGGAAAAATAACACTCCATTAGAAGAGTTAAGGATATCTTTTGAAATATTAAAACTAATTGATCTTTGAGTTAAGACAGATTTTGTCGGGTAAAGCAGGCAGTTAACTGACGCAATGTGACAGTGGATCAATACAAATAACTTCTGTCTGTTTGTTATGAACGTTTAATAAGTTTTCTTTTCCGTTTTGGAGGACTGAACGAGCAGCAGTGTATTTACACACCATATGAATATGATAAAACCTTGATTTCTGGAAGTTGATGAGCTAGTCATAATGACTCCTAGGTTTTTAAAATTAATTGCCTTATGCTTCCCTTAAGGATTTACAGTAAATGTTGCCGCCATTGTTGGAGAAAATGGTCTGAGTGACTTTATTTTGCCTGTCATGTGACTCATGTTCTCTGAGTTGGGACCCACATGGACGTCGGTGTTGGTCAGAAGCCCTTGGAGATGAAGCTTTGATATCAGATTAATGCCTTGATGCCTTTTTGTTGTCTTCCTTATGGGAGGCTTATAATGTACATATTAACCTGTATTTATAAATAAACTAACAAACACCAACTGTTTAGTGTGTATTCTTTGCCTTGAAGGTGTCGGATACTTTAACCATACATCTAAAAGTATTAGAATATCAATAAAAGTTTAATTCACCGTCTAATTCAGTAGCATGTGATTTTTTTCTGCAAAGTTGGCCAGTTGAAAAGTTGTTTTTCCAAATTAAAATGCAAATTATTGTATCTTCTCAGCAATAAAACATGCAATATTTTTAATGAAGCAAAGTGGCCATTTTTTTCTCAGTGGACATTTTCCTAACTTTAAAAAAAAAAAATTCAGTTTGTTTTTAACTTTTAAGCTACTCAGCAATAAAAACAAGAACTTTCTTTAAAAAATTATTTTATAAGCCCAGTTTATTTATTAAATGCATGAGTTCTAGTTTTTATTTATTTTTTAAAATCTACTTACCATGAAATGAATTTGCTCCAATTTTCTGAGAAGCTGAATTGTAGACACATAATGTAAATCAGGGCTGTGAAACTCAATTTAATTTTAGGTCACATCATGAAGTATGAATATCCTCAAAGAGCCGGCTGTGGCAGAAATTATTAGCTAAAACTACTGCTTTATATTGAAGCTTTCTCTGCATTCAATGAAAATCTAGAAATGTAATATTTAGCATGTAAGTAATTTGTACAAGCAAAAACTCACTTAATTAAAGTTACACCAGATTTGGATCACAGGCTTTAATTTTGATGCGTTTGATCTAAGTGAACTGAAAAAGGCTTAAAATATTTAACTGTTATGAATGTATGAGTTTTACTTTTCAAATTAAAGTCAAAAGTCAACCATGAAGAGGTAGAAACCAAATTTAAGAGTGTGTTGAATTTTTAAAACGGGGACCTGTAAACAACATTAGTTGTAACTCTGTCTCTGCACAACCTAGAAGTCGAATAACAGACCTGTTAATAATTAAAAACACTGATGTAACACTGGAGAGCAGCAGCTGTTGTTGTTCCTTTCTATTATTTTCTACGTCTCCCATTAACTAATCTGTCAGCTCTTATTCACCTCATATTGATTATATGAATATATAATCAATTAACTTGATGTATTTCAAAATAAAGCACGGACTTTATCTCAGTCGTTTCATTTCCTTGAAAAGATCAAGGATGATCATTTTCATTATGGCCTCTGGGTTTTTATTTCATTTCCTTCCAAGCAGCAAACAATGTCTATTTTTAGGAGGAAGCGAAGAAAAAGCAACGTGCGCGCACCACTGGGCACGTGCGCGCTCCCGCTGCGTAGCGACAAGATGGCGGTCGCCACCGGATCAGGTAAATTATGAAAAAACATCTTTAATCACCCATAGATTGCCTCTTCTAATCCGCTAATGTGTACATCTTCATAGCCAACGATTCTTGAATCGATACTAGCTCTGTAGCTTAAGGTGAAGATGTGTTTTAGAAAAGATAAAAGCGAAATAAAAGCTCAAAAGAATGAATAGGAAGCGATGGCAGCAGCTAAGCTAACCTAAATTTAAAGTTGAAATAACCGATCTTGCAGGATTTGCGAAATAATATCTTCACTGTCAGTTAGTGACTTTATTGTTTCTATAATTTAGCTTCACGATGTGAGCCTCTAAAACCAAATGTCGCCCACTGTCACCGCGTCCTCTCCGCGTACTTATTTGCAACGTTGAAATATGAACGGATGCTGAAAACGGATGTCACGGACCGGGTTCCGCTGAGTGCTGGTGTCGGTGCGTCCGCATTCAGGCGTGTTTACGGTCAGCAGCTCCTGGACCTGCTGCGGTGGTCCGGGCTGTGCGGATGCAGGTGGGCTGTGTTTGTTTGGAGGGCGCAGCTCTGCCTCCGTCTCACTGCAGAGGCCAAGCGACGCAGCAGCAGCAGCAGGACCACAGTAAATCAAAACAACAGCCGCGGTTTGGGGCCAGGAAGACACAGAACAAAAACAGGGCGACATTTCAGCATTTTGGATGATCAAAGAGCCACGTGGAGACTCCAAATGTAGCGGATGAAGCTTAAAGTGTTGCACAAAAGTGCTTTGACACCCTTTTAATAGTCAAATCACTATATTAGTATCAAAGCACTTTTAGTAAAATCTTTCAAAACTCCTCAAGAGTCAGTTTTAGCTTCACTTGGTAAAAGAAATCTCCTATAATCACGTTTTTAATCGGTTCTTCATAAAATAGTCAGCAGATCAGTGTACTGATGTTCAGGCAAGAAGAAAGAGCTGATGAGCTACAAATGATTCACTAAAGGAACGTTCAGTTATTGCATATTAGGCAGTAAAATTTTCATTTTTCTATTTAAAAAAGGAATAGGGTTACATCTTTTAGTGTATTCATAATACTGTATAAAATGTTTAAATGAAAAATATGGAGAATGTGCCAGTTTTTAAAATCTTATTAATCGATTAATTGTCAGAATACTTGATTACCCAATTGAATTGACTTCAACTCAGCCTCTCGTTTAGTGACGTATTTACACCTCGTTTTTTTTCCTCCTCACAAACAGGCGTTAAAGTTCCCCGCAACTTCCGACTTTTGGAGGAGCTGGAAGAGGGTCAGAAGGGCGTGGGAGACGGAACGGTGAGCTGGGGCCTGGAGGACGACGAAGACATGACCCTGACACGGTGGAGAGGCGTGATCCTCGGCCCTCCGAGGGTTAGTGGCGCTGTTTTAACACCTAAAGGCCTCGTAAGCCGTTAAGCAGCAGAGGTTAAAGGTTAATGCAGTGCTGTATGACAGGAAAGGTGGAAGGTTTTAGCTGAACAGGGAGGTTCAGGGAGGAGTAGCTGTGATTAACAGTAGCTTGCCAGAGGTTTTATTCTTAGATCTCTGAGTTTAAACCACATCAGATGTAATCACAGGCCAAAGAAATATCATTTCTAATAAGTAAAATCACCAAAAATGTTATTTTCTAAACTAAGCATGAATTATTTCAATAAAATTGTCAAATTTTATTGTCAGAACAGGATTGTAGATCTAAAACTTCAAATGGTTTTTGTACTTTTTTTTCCTGTTAAATCAAAAGAATCCTGTTTGTTTTATTTTGGCCTCAATTTATTAAAACTGATAAAATATTTCATCTATCACCAGCAATAAAAACAGGATCTAGTTCAGAGTTCATTTAAGAACTACCACTATCAATAGGACAAAAAGGAGTAAATTTCTGCCAAAAAACAAAAAACAAAAAACTTTCTGATTAATCTCAGAAAGTTTCTAAAAAACATCGGATGAATAAAGTCCACAAAAAACAGATATAAATATGTGTTTATAAATACTGTTTCATCTACAGAATAATTGATCACCGCAGTAATGGCTGCAGAGCTGCTGGACAGATTCTTCAGAAGAAGTTTTGTTTATTGTTACTTTACAGTGTTTACATGCTGTTCACTATTTTTAATTGAACCCTAAACATGTTTACTGTTTGTATTTACACATTAAATATGGGTACAAGCTGTATCTTTTCCAGTTTCCAGACTCGGCCTGCTATTTTCTCTGTCTGTTCGCCCGCAGACGAGTTATGAAAACAGGATGTACAACCTGAAGGTTGAATGTGGGCCAGGCTACCCAGACTCTCCGCCATTTGTCAGATTTGTGACCAAGATAAACCTGAATGGCGTGCACACGTCCAACGGCGTGGTATGTAAATCCCCAGAGCTACTAACTATGATGACTGAATGTTATCTTCTGTGATTATTTGTTTTGCATTTGCTTTAGGAGTGGCTGTTTAACACCAGAAGGGACTTTTTTCCCCCATGTCTGTTGTGCATTGATGAGCTTAAAACTGTTTCAGTTTTATGCTTGTAGGAAAAGAACTGAAAGATGGTTTGCCAAAATAAATGTTTATAATTTAAAATTGGATGGTTCTATTATGATTTATAAGCTGATTTTGCCTCATTTTAAAGCTAATACAAACAAATATTGTCATGTTATAGCGACAAACTATAATGTATTATGTGAAAGATCAGCATAAAGTAGAATGTAATCTGAAATTTTAAGAGTGATTGTACATTATTTTTATTTTTTATTTTTTTTTACAAAGACAATCTGAAAAGTGTGGAGTACATCTGTGTTAAATTTCCTGACTCTATATTTTGAAGATCTGCAATTTCGGTGACGAGTTTCTCCTGAAAAAAATAGAATTTTGTCTCATTCTTTGTAAAATAATTCCAGTTCACTCATGTTAGGTGGAAAGTGAGCTGATTGATTGGCCACCGGTCATAATCGGCCGATTTCCAATAAAAAGTGTATGATTGATGATCGCCAATCACGGTCTCTTGTTGCCGATCACCTGAGGTGAGATACAATCACCTGTATCTCACTTCTCAGCCTGTGTGCAGCTGATCTCTTCTTTCCTTCGCACTGCGCAAGCGCAGCAACAAATCCTGTCGTGAAGAACTATGACGCTCTGAGAGAGAACGGGGACGTTTGCGTGTTGCGGTGGAAAATTACCTCGTGGTTGAAGCACGTCACAATGCATCAGATGGCTCAGTTGTTCTTTTGACCGAGTCGCCGCTGTATTGTGCCTGCAAGTGCGTTGCATGTTTACGTGAATTAGGTGAATTTATTACCAGGTCATTTTTAAAATTTTGCCAGATCACATGCTGTCATTTATAATAAAATAAACAGTCGATCCAGGCGATCGGCAGAGATCGGCCTCATCGGTGATCGGTATCAGAATCGGCAGCAAAAAACTTGATTGGAGAATCAATAACTGGAATCCATAGGGGGCCCAGAAGAAAATCTTTGGGAACCACTGGACTAAGCCATTCTTACAAACCAATAAGGTTCTGTTGAAACTCTGGCGCAGAGTCTACAAACACTTTTTAAGTAAATTGGCCGCATTAGATTTTATTTTGGGGTGTTGTAGGAAAGGGGGTTTAATACAAATGCTGTTTGCCAAACCTTTTAGTTAAAAAAAAAAAAAAAAAGCAGTGATCTGAATTGGCCATTGCATAACACTTCAACATAACTTTATGTCATAAAATGTGGCTGTAAAATGTAACAAAACAATAATGTAATAAAACTGCATTATGTAAAAAGTGTTATAAAATCCTTGAACACATTTTGAATTTGTCAACATGTCAGTTAACGAGGAAACTGATTATGAGTCTGAAATGCAGACTAAATGACTGAAAGTTTGGACTTTATTGACCAAAGTTTCAATTTAAATGAGTGTAGAATCTACAACATGATCGTCATTAGAAGAATAATGATCAGAGTTTGTTCATTTATCACATAATGTGCCACATTATCAGCGCAAAATATAATGTCATTACACTGCAAAAACAGAAAACTTTTTCAAGAATTTTTGTCTAGTTTTTAGTGCAAATATTTTAGTACACTTAAAATAATTAAAAAAATAACTTATGATCAGCTTTTCATCAACGCAAAGGCTTCTTTTAAGTCATTCATTCATTAATATTAGTGAAAAAGTATTAGTTCCACTGGCAAATTATTTCACTTACTCTGTTGAAAAAAATCTTGTTACAGGTTAATTAATCTGCCAGTGAAATTATAAATTTTTACAGTCAATATTATGGATTTATTGACTTAAAAAAAGTTACTTGCAAGTTTTGTCTTATTTTAAATGTACTAAAACTAAAACACCAACATTTTTCCAAAGTATTTTTGTGTAATTTCTAATTTGAAATAAGACAAACTCACTTAGAAAACAAATTTTCAGCAAGATACAACTTTGGAAAAAATTTAAAACCACTCAAAATGACCAATTTTTCTCATTTTACTCTTTATAGGAATATGTTTGAGTAAAAATAACATTCTTTTATTCTGTGAACTATTGACATTTCTCTGAACGTCAAAAATCAAAAATTGATTTTTTATCTCATTTACATAAAATGAGAAATGGTCAAAATAACAGTAAAGATGCAGTGTTTTCAAATATTGCAAAGAGAACAAGTTGAATACTTTGAGGTTTTGTGTTTTTGCAGTGCACATATGTGGCAGAAAGATTTAAAAATGGGTTCTGGGGTTTTACTTACTGATGTTTTATTGCATTTTGAACCCTGATATTATTGCGTATCTGGAGCTTCACCTCGTTGCCGTCTGGCTCTCCGCAGGTCGACATGCACGCCGTGACCCCGCTGGCCAAGTGGCAGAACTCCTACAGCATCCGCATGGTGCTGCTGGAACTGCGGCGCCTCATGATGTGCAAGGAGAACATGAAGCTTCCTCAGCCGCCAGAGGGCCAGATGTACTCCAACTGAGCTTCTGCTGCTTCTCCTGTCATGTTCTTCTCTTTCTTCCTTCCTCTGACTTTCTCTCTCTGTTTAGTTTTAATCCCTTAATCCGAACGCCATGCCATGAGACACTCCACCTTCCACCTACAAACATGCACATAAGCAGCAGGAGACGTAAAAGCGCCAGAGCAGAGACATTAAGAGCTACTCAGATTCTCTTCATTATTCGTTTCAGGCCCTGGACTTTCATTAGAAATCATCCAAATACTGTACATCGTACCAATTATTATTATTTTTTCCAGTTATAAATGTTAAAAATGCTGATTGTATAATAACAAACTTATTGAGTGTTTCTCTTTGTGTGTTGCCTTTTGTATCATAGGAAACAGCCACTTTAACATGCATCACCACACTTGGCTAAACGTGGCTTGGAGAAGATGTACATAAGAATCCCATTTTCTTTCTCTCTTTCTTTCTTTTCTTTTTCTTTTTTTACTGCATTCCACGTGGCAATAAGAATGTCTTCTGTGTTCAGATAAATCTAGATGTGTCGCTGTGGGCTTTGCAAAAATGTTTTTGTACAGGTGCTCTCATAAATGCATAATGTTTAGAGTGGTAAACATTGTGTATTTATCTAAAATTATATCCTAAGAGGCATTGTATGCAATTAGACCTGCATTTATATCATGCTTGAAAAGAAAAGTGAAATCAGCTACCTCTTTTGGCCCAACTCGATGTGATGTACTGCATTATTGTGTTTCTCTCTCCATTTTCTTTCATAAATCTCTATTCATGCATCTTTGGTGAAGATAGTTGTGTATTCTGCCACCACACGACACGTTTCATAGATTATTATATTCATAATCTAGAAATAGATAAATTTTTAAAGATAAATGAAAAAGTCAGATTACTTTTAATGTTGCTTTTCCTACTTTTTCATCAGTCTTGGCTGAAAATAAGCAAGAAAATATTCAAAATTGAAGAAAACCAATTTAAAAAAGCACATTAGATGACATATAGATATATCTAAATTAATTAATATTAAAGTTAAACCAATACAGCAGACCTCAGATTAAAGGGATTATTACTTTCATGCAAATTTGACCAAAACTTTCCAGGTAAACAAGTTGAGCAACTGTTATCCAATATTGCTAAGAATGGATTTTATTTTAGGCTTTTAATGGCTCTAGTGACCTTGATTCAATAACAGATTGACAGGAAGAAGAGCAAAGAGAGGAGCAGACATGTATGTCAGACCATTTTAACATAAAATTGACTGAAACTGATTTTTGACCACACATTTGCGATACCTTTAATTACATTCTAACTTATAAAGATGTCAGATTTATAATTAAGTTGTACAGAGGCTTCAATTCAAGATTGCAATGAATTATGATCTCGTTGGTTGTGCAGGAGGCTCTACTAATACTTTTCAAAGATGTAAAATTGTATGATTTTGGTTCTGTTTGCAGCCATTTTCACATTTGAGTGTAATCGTTAATTTGGGGGGAATTTGGATTTAAAGACGCCCTCAAGCAGCTCAAAATAGGCAGAACTGAAATTTCATTATGTAATAAGACATTTCAGTTCATAAGAGTTCTTATTCATATCCTAACATGTTCAAGAAAGCTTAATAAGTCACCTTTAAATTAGCTTCTTTTATTGTGCATAAAGATATGAAATTTCCTGTTCCTCTTCTTTATTGGGAATAATTATTGAAAACCAGTGTGGCAGAAAAATGTAGAACTTGCATCAGTGCTGGTGTTTATCTTTTTAAGGCTCCTTGTTGTTGGGTGTTTAAGTGGAAATGTGTTGGTATCTAAGCATCTTCAGGTCATATCCACTACATTTACTGAAACTAAAGTTAAATTTTCATTCACGATGGTCATAAAACCAGGGAGGAACCAAACGACACATGCAGGTCCACAAACAGATGGGTATAAAAACACAAATCTGGAAAAAATGAAGAGCTAACTGCACTGAACCTGACTGAGAACCTCCTGGTTATTCCTCCAAATGTTCATTTCTGCACTTCCTGAGTTAAAACATTAATATTGTTCTTCCTAAATGAATATCAACTTGTTTTCTTTGCATTGTTTGAGGTCTGAAAGGTACATCTTTTTGTTTTGTCTTATTTTTCATTTTGTGCAAATAAATACGACATATTTGTTTGGAATTTCAGAGAAATGTTGTCAGTAGTTCACAGAATGAAAGAACAATGTTCATTTTACGCAAACATATCCCGATAAAAAGTAAAATCAGAGAAACTGATTATTTTAAGTCTCTTAATTTTTTCCAGATTTGTATACATAAAAACAGAATCAAGAATAACATACTCTCAGAACTTATAAGAATAAAGTCTCGTCATGATTTTATTCTCATATTATTATGACCTAATTCTGTGTTTTCTTGTATTTTGATTTTATTCCCATAATTTTATACTTTTAATTTTCTTCTAATATGGCCTGAAAACTGTCATAGATATTAAATAGTTCAGTCAAGACCAAAGTCAAGACCCAAGAATAACATTAAAGGCCAACTGACATTTTAAAAATACATTTAAGGCTTTTTTAGGATCATACTTTTAGATGAATTTAAGACTCTTTAAGGATGAGCTCACATCCAGCACTGATTCTGATTTAAGTCACATAAATTATATAAAACACTCTAGATATAATCTGAAATGAAGCTGTATAATCTACAGCTTGCTCTGACATTTATTAAGACGGAGGCTCAGAGTTTCTACTGTATCAGCTGATAATATTTTACTCATCATGTTTCATTTATAAATGTTGACAAAATACTGAAGGTGCAATGCTGCAGGTTGCAAATATTAGTTGTGATGGTAGAGATTATGGGGGATATTACTGATTTTAGCTTCTTTCAAGATCATATTTAGGAACATAACTGCAAACTTAAATCAAACTTCATCATAAATATAAAGTGAAAAATGACCCACAATGTTTTTGTTTTTTGTAATCTTTTCACAGAAAAATAATAAAATGGCTAAATGAACAGGGTAAGAATTTTATGTAGATAAAAATTAGAGGAAGTTTTGACTGAAAAACAACAAAAGGCACAAAATTTAAGCTGAATTCAGCAACTTAAAAGAGAACATGTGGAGGAAGTGTGACTTTTTCCTGAGCACATAATGCTGACTGTGACTTTGTGTGATCACATTTTTAACCCAAAAAGCTTCCAGAAAGTGTCTGTCTAGTTAAAATAAAGTCACAACAGCAGCTTTGACGAACATAAACAGAGTTTTAAAGTCACATTTTAAAGATTTAACTTTAATTTATAACTGTCTAAATGTTTATGCTTATTCATATATTTACATCGTTAATTTAGTTAAAAAGGTGAAACTCAGAGATTAATTAAAAAGTGAACAGGTGAAATGAAAATTTGATCTACCTAAAAAAAATGAACTTGTTACTTATTAGAAAAATAACTTATTAAAGTTCAGAGACACTGGTTCGAATCCCAGCTACACAGACTTTGTTTTAGTTTTTCTTCAGTGATAAAAGACATTTATGTGGCTACAGCAAGATTTTGTACCTTAAAATCTCCAGAAATGCCTCAAACTATCACTGGATCCTCATTTTTTAGTTAACCAGATAAAAATTTAAAAAATCTCTTTCACTAGAATCATCTGGCCAAGAAAGGAAGCTGCACACGTCACATTAAAGACAGAAATAATAATAAAAATATGTTCTACAAATATATAAAATATTAACAATTTGACAGTAAAGTGTGAAAAAAAAACAGTGACAAGATTTGGAAAACTCCTGACATCTGTAATTTTTTACATTTATTTTTGTAGGATACTTTAGATCGAAGCATCTGGAAAATATAAAAATAAACTGTTTTCAGATGCTGTTGAACGACTTGACTATTCAGAGCAAAGCAGCTTCTCGCTTCACTCTGGATCGACTCCAACTCCTTTCTCCGGGGAATTGATCTCTAGACGTTATTGATTTCTCACTATCGATGTGATTTCTCTGACCTTCGAGCTTAAAACTGAGCTCAGTTTCTCTTCCTATTGATCTTAACTCACAGGTCAATAAAACATCCTGGTTAAGGCATTCACATCAGACTTTAAATTAATTATATCGTACTAATGACTTAATGACATACATACATGACATTTATTAATGCTTTTAAATACAGTCTGGATGCAACATGTTTAATTTAAATGTCGATAGGAAATGTTTCATACTGTCTTACATTTTCAGTTTTCTAAATAAACGACAACCCAGTAAGAATGTTTTTAAGTGTGTTTAAACATTCACCTGGAGCTGCATTTTTTTACATAACCTGTAGTTTTCCAGTCCTTATAACCTGGTAAAGTTTGACAGGCGTTATGGCTCGAGATGCAGCTTCTACTAAACCGATTTATGGTTTCCTTCCAGGTCTAAACTGCTGATTCTGATTTAATGCGTAAAAACTAGAACAAGTGCAAATGTATTTGTCTAAAATTTAAACAATTACAAGCGACAAACACTGACTGGGAAAGAAAAATGTACGTGAAACTGTGACATGAATAATATGGTATAGTGATATATTTACTGACTGCAAATAAAATAGACAAATTTAGTTGTGATGCATTTAGTGAATTATTTTAGTGATGTTCTCTAAATCACTGTTTAAAAACTAGTTTATTAAATTATTTTTAATTCTGCCCTTGAGACTTCTGTCTTTGGAAGTCGATTAAAATGTCGATTAAAATGTCATCTGGAGTTACAAGACCAACAGCAGTGACGTTTTTATGGGTCGTTTAATTATTGACCTTGCAAAGGTCAATAACATCCAACATGCTGTAGTTCCACAATACGGCCAGTAGGGGGCGGTGAAGGTTATAAGGTATAAGGTTGTGACAGGAAAGTGGGAAATATTCAAAAATCTGCAGTTTAATAGAAGCAAAAAAATATTATTGGAGCAAATACACCTCGATTCATTGTGTAAGTGACCATGAAAAGTAAATAGTTTTTTTGTGTGTGTAATAATTAACTTTTAATGTCTGTTGCAACAGCGATAGCAGTTAGACTTTTTTTGTTTGTTTTATTATCTGTACTGTTTACTTTCTTTTCTTTTGTAATTTATATTTAATTAGTTTGTTTTAATTAACTGAAGAAACTTCGTTACGTGATTTTTTCCTTCTTGTTTTTGCTTTAAATAAGAAATTTTTACTTCTAGACTCGAAGTTTAACTTGTAACTATTGATATTCTAGTTTCTAGAATATATTTATAATCAGTAATATTTTGTTAATATCAAGCTTTAATGTCCTACTGAGACAATTAAGTACAAAAACTCAAGAAAAATATTCTAAAAAAATTGATCTGGTCAGAAAGCAAACAGACATAAATGTCTTTAATATAAAATTTAAAATCTTACTTAGATTTCTGTTTTTGCAGTGGGGATTTGGCTGTTGACTTGCTTTATTTATTAGTTTATAAATTGTGAATTACTTATTTTTATTTCTTATTTAAACTCCTACTAAGAAATAATTGTACTTTTGTTTTTCTTCTGCTTCTTTTTGTTTTGTTTGTATTTCTTCTAATTCATGTAAAGCACTTTGAAATGCCTTATTACCGAAAATGTGCAATATAAATAAATTTACCTTATTTCCAAATGTAAATATTTCAGCAAATATAATGTAAAAAAAAACTAAAAGTCATATTTAAGTGCAAATATTGCTAAATTCTTTGCAAATATTTCAAAATTATCTCCTCAAAATCAATGATTTTGATTGCAAGAAATCACAAAAACAACACAAAACTCTTAAGGAAAAGATGTTCAGTGTTATTTAATTTTAAAAAGTACTTATTGAAAGCAAACATAGCTTCCTAATGAATATTCTGATAGCTTGTTGGTGGGTTTTATTGGTACGTTTTGGCACACTGGCCCTTTAAGGATCTTAACCTGTCCCAAAACGGTTCTGATTTTGACCCAGTTGTGGTTTGACTTCCTTACCAGCAGTGAAGAAAGTGCAGTTTTAGACTCAGCCCCTGGTGTTTACAGGAGCTGCTGCGGACTCTGACCCCCTACGCAGCCGCGCCTTAAGTCCAGCGTGTTTGTGCAGAGACAGCCCACCGCTGACCTCTTTCTCTCCTCGTACAATGACAGATGGTCCAGTGCACCGCTTTGAGGAACTGCAGAAACTTGTAAGTACATTTTAACACATAGCAGTCGTCTGAATGATTGATTTCCTGAACTGGCAGAAAATCAGAGCACAAAGGTTTGCTCTGAAGTTTTTGTTATAGTTTTAAACATTTTAGACAAAAGGAATGTGAAACCAGAGAGACGTGCAGAATGTACTCTACTTAAATCAATAAATTAGCCTGGATATGACACAATTTTCTTCAAAATAAGAGCATCTATTCTATGCTTTTGACTAAAAAACTAATTGTAAAACTCATTAAAATAAGCTGTCAATGTCCTGTCTGAACACTTCAGACTGGATAACAAAAAAAAAAAAAAAAAAAATACAGAAATCTAAAACTTCATTTTTAGATTAAAGTTAAATACTTTTTTTCCTCAGTGGCACTAATCATCTTCCTGTCAGTTCAGTGAGTTGTGTTAACGTAAAGCCTGAACTCCAATAACCAAATGAAGCTTTCAGCTCTATCGTCTTGATGTTTCTGTGTTTCTTCCTGTAGGTATGACTGATCTCTAGTCGGATCCGGCTGAAGCATGGCGCTGCGGGTGCACCTCCTGGCCTGCGCCTTTGGCCTGGGCTCCTGGGTGGCGGTGAACGGCCTGTGGGTGGAGCTTCCCCTCATTGTTAACGTTCTGCCTGAAGGCTGGGACCTCCCCTCGTACCTCGCAGTCATCATCCAGCTGGCAAACCTGGGCCCCCTGCTGGTCACCCTCATGCACAAACTGCGCCCCGGTCATCTCAACGAGCGCACCGTCATTTACTTCGTCCTCTCCATCGGCATCGCCTCCTGCATCCTGCTCGTCTTCTTCTGGGACAAAGTGACGGTTGTGGCGGGGGCGACGCGGAGCACCGCCTTCTTCATCATCACCTTCTTCCTCTCTCTGGTGGACTGCACGTCTTCAGTGACCTTCCTCCCTTTTATGATGCAGCTTCCAGCTAAATACATCACCACCTACTTCATTGGAGAAGGGTTGAGTGGTTTCATCCCCGGTGTCGTTGCTTTGGCGCAAGGCGTCGGCATGGCCAAGTGTGTTAACAGCTCTTCCACGCCAGGAAACCACTCAGACATAGAAGTGTGGTCATTGCAAACACAGTATCTTCCTCCAAACTTCTCCATAAAGGTGTTCTTCTCCTTCCTGGCGGCCATGATGTGCATTAGTTTGGCTGCATTCTTTTGGCTGAACAGCTTGTCTCGGACATACGAGCAGTCTACGGAAAACCTTGTGCCGGACACGGTGCGCTCAGTCAGTTCTGGGCTGGACAACCCAGCAGCAGAAACTGATGGCAAGAAAAGTGAGCAGCATGGAGAAGATAAGAGCAAACCTCTGCTGGCTGAACCACAACAGTCCATTTCCCAGCTGGTCTTCATGTATCTCCTTGTGGTTTGGATAAACGCTCTGACTAATGGGGTGCTGCCATCTGTCCAGACGTACTCCTGCATGTCGTATGGGAATCTTGCCTATCATCTGTCTGCAGCTTTGGCCTCAGTGGCCAATCCAGTGGCCTGCACTATAGCAATGTTCTTCCAGATCAGGTAAAAAAAAATTCTTCACAGAATTTGTCATGAATCTCATGAAACATGAAGCACCGCAAAGCACTGATGCACCAGAAAGTGTGTACAAACATTTTGTCACGTACAAGCCGGCCAAAAAATATTTTTAAAAACCAAAAAATACCATGTTTTTTTTATCTACTCATCCACAAATTATTCATGAATTAATTAAATACATAAAGTAATCTGATTTTTTTGTAGACTCAGGATCATACATTTTTGGGTTTGATCGAAGGAAACTGGAAAGAAAAAACAGAACAATTTGAAAACGTCCCCCACACCCCACTTTAAACACCCCACACCCCACTTTGCTCTGCAGGTAGAGTACCGTATTTTCCGGACTATAAGTTGCAACGGAGTATAAGTCGCATTTTTGAGGGAAATTTATTTGATAAACTCCAACACCAAGAACAGACACGTCATCTTGAAAGGGAATAAAAATAGAATAGAGGCAACAACAGGCTGAATAATTGTTCGGTATGCTAACGTTACATGACAAACAACGACCTGAGAACGTTCCTGGTATGTTAACATAACATATTGAGAGTTATTCAGATAACTATAACATAATTTACATGCTATCAAGTTTACCAAACCATCCGTGTCACTCCAAATCACTAAACACAATGAAATCTTCGTCCTCAGTGTCGCTTGTAAACAACTCCACTAACTCCAAAGGTAGAATAACGCAGGCCTAGAGCGCCCTCTTGCAGTTTAGTGTGAACATAACATGATATGATAAAATTATGTGTTAATTTCCACACATATGTCACTCCAGAGTATAAGTCGCACTCCCGGCCAAACTATGAAAAGAACTGCGACTTATAGTCTGGAAAATACGGTATTTAGAAATGGGGAATAACAAGAGTACCCTTACTGCTTATTCTAGATTTCATAAGAAAAATAGACGTCAAGTGCTATAAATCAACTTCAGTTGATTAACAAACAAAACAAGCCAGCAATGACAAAACTGAAGCTGCCAATCAAAAATGATTCGAACATGGAGAGAAAAATTGTGCAGCAGCAGAAAACATTTACTACTAAATTATTATTTGGAAAAGTTGCCAAAAGAAGTTTCTCCATCAAGGAATTTGCCAACTTGCAACTGGTGGAACTTCAAGATTTCTGATTCACTGACATTTGGACAAATTAGACCAATGTCGGCCACAATACACAAATTGATGTGATGATTTGGGATGTTTTTAATCCATATCCAAGTTGATCCGTTAAGGTCACAGACTGTGTGCTTTCAGAACCACCAACGTGAAGTGACTCATAACAGTCACTTGAGCAATATGCAGACGCATCGTTTTGAGGGGATTTCCACTGTCGCTGGATGATACAAGAATTACGCCTGCCTGGCAGGCTGCCTGAATACATTTAGTACTTAAAATGCTGAAGATGAACCAATTTCCTCGTGGTCAGAGTCATCTGATCAGATAATCTAATCAGGCACAAATAGACTATGATGCTGCTGGTCTGCGTCATTATGTCACAGTAGTTCTGAAATCCAGATTTAGCCTTAGAGGTCACTGATCTACGATTACCTCAAGAGTCGAACCAAAGGATTCATTTTGGTGGGTTCACTTCAACCCCCCATCCTGAGTCAATGTCCCAAAACACATCAGCGAAGAAGAAAAAGACAAGCAAAAGAAAAATTAATAATGGTGTGCATTCCGCCAACAACATGGAAATGCTAACTCTCCTGTAAAAGCATAACAGTACCACAGCGTATAGGGCCATTATAAATAGAAAAAAAGGGTACATTTCTGCTAAAAAAACCTCAGAAATGTTGAGAATAATTTCAGATAAATAAATAAAAACTGATAAATAAAACATCTACAATTTTTTACTTTCTTGTAGAAAGTTTTGACTTCTGGAGCTTTGAAACTTCCTAGCTCTTTCTAGAAACTTTCTAGAAAGATTACTCACAAATTTTCAGATGTTTTTGGCAAAAATGTTGCCATTTTTCTTTCAATCTACAATGCCTCTAATACATCATTCTATAATCCTACGATCAGACAAATTTGAAAAATTCCACCAAAGTGGGTGGGGCCAATAGACACTGAGGGGCGTAGCCAAGTTTGGATGACCAGAGCCATAATTTGCTAGTGGTGATTGGTTCTTTTTCATCCAAGAAATACTACAGTTTTCATGGAATAGTGTATGCAACGTGGTTTGAAAGACATAGAATTTCACGTATTGTATTTTTGACCTTTTTGGGGTTCCGTAGAGAAGGAGCAGGAAAGTCAAAAGGGAATTAGCAACTGACTGTGAGATATAAATGTAAAACACCACTAATTATTGTTTGTTTGGATGAATATATGTGCTCACATCAGTTTCACTTCATGATCAGATTGGTGGGATACAGAAATGCAGTTTTTGAGCAAAACTGCATGAAAAGTCACGGTGTTAAAACATCCACATCACGTGACGCTTATGGTTCAACCCAAGTAGGGCAGCAGTACGCAAGAATTAAACAAGTCTACAAAAATAAATTTTTACAGAAACACACCGTTAAGAACCAATTCCAAACTTTATCTACAAAACAAGTTTATTTTTCTGGTTTAGTTATGTTTTAACAGAGTTTTGCATAAAAAATGTCTGCAAATTTTACCTGGAACAAGGAGGACCCAATTTTCCACTTGCTGCAGCTAATGGTGCCACAAGCCAGTGAATCTGTGAGTGTTTAATTTTTTCCCATGACTGCGTTGACAGCGCAGTGCATCATCAGGATATTAATCATAAATTCCCCGGGCTCTGTGGGTTGTGGGGTTGCGTCTCTGTGGAGTGGGTTTGCTTCAGACAGCTGTGTCTACATCACATCACATCACATCGCTATCTGGGGAGATTATTTGGTTTCTTTCTCAGGTTTATAAAAAACTCCACAAAATTTTTTCTTTATCACAAGTCATTTAGTTGGAAAGGTCAGAAAAAAGCTAAATTTGTCACCAGATTTAATAATAGAAACAAAAATTTGTTTTAAGAGTATTGGCTAAAAATATTCACACACCCCTGGCAGATTTAAAATTAAAAATATTTTCATTTAACTTCTGTGGGAAAAAAAATCAAATCTGTGTGGAACAGATCAGGCTTGAGACTCTAGCAAATAGCAAAGAGCAAATTTTTTTTATTTCTGTCGTTTGCAAATGGAGAACACAGCAACCACAGCACAACAGCTGTACCTACAATAAGCTCTGGAGCTGCAAGGTCTCCCAATATATAGGATTCTTTACGCAACGTGGTCACTCCTTTGGCTCAGAGTCAATTCCAGTTTAACAAGTTTTCTGCACAGTCATGGAGCCACAAGTTGGACAGCATGCAACCTCTTCCTTACTGGGAGGTCAGTTAATTGTTTAGTTGATAAACATCTTCTTGTTCAAAATATGGGCGTTTCCAAAAATCAGGATGCTAATGGAACAATTTTGCATACTAAAGAAATTGTCAGACCTTGTACGTACTGTCAGCTTGTGACATTCAATGGAGAAATTTGTTAGTCCTTGGGGCTTATTCCATCTTCCTGTTTACTGTTTATCTGTTAACAAACTTTGGCGCCTTGCTTTGGTATTTGTGGTGAGACATTAGCCCACTCATTAGTCTGCTGCAACTGCTGCAGAGAGAGGAAACCTATCTGACTGGTTCTTGGCCTACATACTTTATCAGACTGAATACTAATGTTAAATGACTAAAATAATTAAATAAAATTGTTAAAAGAAATAATAACACAATTTTCACTTCACACTTCTTTTCTGATAGGAAGGAAAGGCAATAATAGAACATCATAAAAGGAGGGTTAATTAAAATAAAAATTATTTTTTTGATCAAATTTTAATAAAAATGGTTGTTGGCTCTTTATTGGCATTACACCAATCACACCATTATTATAAGTTTTCTGCATGTCTCTTCTGGTATAATTACTATTTATCTTTAGTGATCAACTCCATTTGCCATCACCCTAATTTTTAGCTCCCACAAATAATAAATAATACTTGTAACGATTACTTTAACACAAACTTAATGCAGAAAGACTCCATGCAGGGATTCAAACCCAGGACTTTCTTTCTGTAAAGCAACAATGCTACGAACTGCGCTAACAATATACTCCAAGCACCGTAACTTCAGATTAGGGCTACAGCTAAAAATTATTTTTGTTATCAAGTAACAAAAATAATTATTGCAGTATTTTGATCAAAAATACTGCAATCTTTAAACCCACCCCCATTTTGATCATGTTAAACCAAAGTTTGAACAACTTAAGACTTAACAGAAAAACAAAAACAAAATCTGCATGGTGTAAAACCCAAGGTAATTCTTACAATTAATCAGATGAGAAGATTTGCATATTTTTAGATTTTCATTTAAGCATTTAACCAATATTTCCTATAATATTATAAATACAATGAAAGATGCAAACAGGGAATCAAATTCCTTTCACAAATAAGAAAATAAACATTTACATATTATAATATAGCATTGCTTAAGTGCTTGATCATTTGCAGCAAAGAATGTATTTCCACAATTTTCACTTCACATTTCTTTTCTGATAGGACGGAAAGGCAATAATAGAACATGACTCAACTTTTCACATAAACATAAATATGTGAAAAGTTGAGTCATTTCTGCTTGGCTTAACATCAGGAATAACCTGATAACTCTTTTTTTAATTAATTTGTTAATAATTAAATGGCCAAAGGTAATTTTTCTTTTTCTGAATTTGAAGCAGTTGAAGCAAAAACTTGAGATGTTTTGAGAAAAACATATTTACCGACAAAGTTCTTTTTTAATTTTAATTGTGAAATGCATATATTTTTGTACAGCTCTGACTTGTTCTTTCAACAAATGGCCTTTTTTGAATCTTAATACTTTCAAATTCAAAACCACTTTATTGATCCCAAAGGGAAATTGAATATTATAATCCACTAATTCAGAACTTTTAAAGAGTTACTGTAAATGGTGATGGCTGTTAGCAGGAAATATCTCTGGTAGCAGTCTGTATTACAGTAACTCTGAAGACGCCTCTGACTAAAGATATTCTGTTTTAGTTAACAATGAATCAGTTACTAAATTAGTTGACGATTATTTCTATAAAATCAAGGTGAAACTTCTAAAGATAACCTGGTTTAGTCTTTAATTTATGTCAGGAGACTGTAGCTAACTGACTTTGTTTGTATTCAGGTCTCTGACGTTTCTTTGCGTCCTGACCGTGTTGGGTTCAGGCTGCGGCGGCTATAACATGGCCATGGCAGCTCTGAGTCCCTGTCCTTTGCTGCGTGGGTCTGCTCTGGGAGAGGCGATCATTGTGAGTGAAATCACTGAGTCATTATTCATCAGTTTTTATCAGAAAGGTGATAAAGCACAGCTGATGATGAAACGCGGTTCAATTGTGTCACTATGATAAGTCTGAGATAAGCAGGTGATAAGCAGGTGAGCTCTCACTCCTCTTTTATCCCCACCAGGTCCTCTCTTGGCTCTTGTTCACTGGGACGCTGTCTTACGTTAAAGTGATGGTAGGAGTCATCCTGAGAGATCGCAGCCACAGCGCCCTCGTGTGGTGTGGAGCTGCAGCACAGATGGGTTCGCTGGTCGGCTCCGTCACCATGTTCCCGCTGGTTAACGTTTACCGGCTCTTCATGTCGGGAGATTTCTGCAACACTGAGTGTCCGTTATGACAGACAGCCTGAAAGTCGCAAGACTCTCAACTACAGAAACAGATCTGCGTTTCAGTATTTAATTACTTTATAGCAGCGTAATACCAAAATGTTTGACAGTGTTAGGGCCAGGCTAAGAAAAAATTAAAATAAAAGATAACACTTTATTTGAAGGTGTGTACACATGACAGCGTCATGTCAGTTTTGTGTACACCAATTCAAATAAAGTATTACAGAATAAAAACAATAAAATTACAAAAACATGGCATGAAATTACAAGAATGTTAGAATGAATGTGTGAGAAGAAAGTAAAAAAAAAAAAAAGCAAGTAAAGTTGTGGTAGTAATATGAGACTAAAGTCACAGAATCACATGAATAAAGTCAGAATACTACAAGAAAAAAGTCAAAATAATATGTAGATAAAGTTGTAAATGGTCATAATATTTTGAGAATAAAGTCATAAAATTACCATCAATAAGGTTGTATTAAACAGCATCAAGTTATTATAATGTCTTATTCAGTATACGCCTTTTTGTAAAATCAATTATCAAAGTATAATTTCACAAAACACCATAGCGGTAAGACAGCTTTTATGTGTCGGATTTATAATTTCATTCTAACAATAATAATGTCACTTTTTTCTTGTATTATTTTTACGTCTTTCTCATAATTTTAATTTATTATCTAGTCTTAAACTTGGCTCTATTCTCTAAAACTCCATGACTTCTTGTGCAACAATTATACATTATTTTATTATTACTTTTAAACACACAGCCTTCAGTAGCTGTCAATCTGAAACTTAAGAACCGTCTGCCATCAGTTCACAGGACTAAAATCATGATTAATGCTGATAATTTTCACTCTGCTAAGTTTGTATAGATGTTTACCATTATGCAGAGAAAATCTATAACCTTTAAAGTGAATATCTATTGAATGGAAGAATCCTGCATTGTACTTTTCTGACCAGCAGATGTCACAAACGCACTTTTAAAACGTGAATACATTCATCAGTGAAAAGCATCGATTCCTGTTTAACTCCCACCTGTAACCTCAACATTTTAATGCACTTTGAAACTTAATAACTTAAATTATTCTTCTTTACGTCTAAATCAACATTTCAGGTGAAATCATATTTTTGGGGATTTTTGCTCCTAATTTTGCTTTTAATCTCAATCTTCATTCAGTGTGTTGTAGCCAGATTAGTAAAGTTTCTTCAAGGTTGAATATAATCAATTTAGGACCTTTTATGGACTTTTAATCCTAGTTATAAGTCATGAGCTGCAAAAAAGATAAAAAATATGTTTAATTTAATACCTCATATAAAATGCAGCTTTGTTAATTTAAAATGTTTTTCAGCTCTGTGAAAGTGCTTATGGAAGATATTAATAATAATATAATAGTTTCAGTAACTTAGTACAGTGTAAAAAAGATAAATGAGAACAATGAGTGAATAAACACACATATTTTGGATATATTTAAATATAATTTAGGAACAATTACAGATGATCTGACCTGATTTAAGATTAAATGAAATAAAGGTTGTGTTTAGACTGTGCAGAAACCCAGTTAATCATAAACACTAAATATTCAATTACATTAAAAGTCAAAGGTACTTTATTAACCCTAAAGTAAAAATTAATATTATTGTAATTTTGTTTTTCAAATATTTCAGAAAAGCTTTGGAAACTCCAAATAAACATGTGTCCACTGTACAGTGATGCTAACTGCATTAAATTAAAATATATTACTTTAATGTCTAAAACATCTGTTGTAATTTTGTGGTTGTTACAAAATAAAAATAAAACTTGTTTTACAGCAAAGCCTGTCTTTCTGACCTCTGCTTCTAACATTAAATAATCAGGCTGCAAAGATACAATATTGTATCAGATTAAAAGCTGTCCACCAAATTATGTTCAATGCATCTCTAGATCTAGTTGGTTGTTTTAATCTAATCCAGGGTGATAAACGTTTAGCCACATGGGACAAAATCAAGAAGTCAAAATGGGTAAAAAACTGTAACTTTCAGTCAGTTTTTGTTTAATTTTCTCAATAATAAACTAACCATGCAATATTTTAACAAAACTAAGTGGCTTTTTGTAGGAAAGCAAAACTTCTGCATGTTTGTCTCATTAAAAGACAGACATTCAATCTGCAAAAGGTTTGGGACTAAATTGGAACAAAATGTACAGAACCTGATCTATTCTCAGCAAAAGAAAAGGATTATAGTCACTCTTTCTCTGATGCCCAAGCCACACCTTGGACATCCCCGATCTAATCTATGAAGAAGAAGAAACAGAAGAAGAAGAAGAAGAAATAGTCTCCAATATATGACTGCAGCATGTTGCTGACAAACTGTTGTCAGAAACTATATCGCTGACAAACTATTTAAAAAAAGAAAAAAAAATCAACTCCTGCTACTGTATATTTCATAAATGATTTTGCATACTGCAAGTTGGGCTAAAATTGTTTTCCTTCAACTTTACTACTTAAATGTTAGACGACATGCAGCAGAGACAACAAACAATCCCAGTAGAGTAAAATACTAAGTAATCAGGAATTGGATGACCCATTCCATGAAATATCTGAAAGACGGCGCCGCGAGCGTTTTGAGGAGAACCAGGAGGACCAGAGGGCGGTTTCCCCTCAGCAGCTGTTCTCCATCGTGACCCTTCAGACGGAGAGCGAGAGGTTCCCTGGCCGAGGTCTGGTGGGGGGTGAGGAGTCTAATTACTGACGCTCAGCGGGGGCCGATGGATGCTGCTCCTGCCGGCGGTCACTTGGGAGCTTTTTTGACCCCAACACGAAGTAAAAACAAAAAGATAAGGAAGGCCACAATTAGCCCTACGCAGCCTGCGGGGCTCGGGATCAGTGGAGGAGAAGCACAGATGGGACTTTCTCACTTGGATTTGCTGAATCCACATTGCAGCGTGTATAAACCGAGCAGAAATCACTGCACACGACTGCCGATGCGAGTTCGCAGGATGGGGGTGTACAAAATCTTAAAGGCTTGTTGCCCTGTATATCTTCATGGGCAACAAAACATGTTCATTATCTTTTTTTTTTTTTTTGCAAAAAGTCATTCTTAGATGATAAGATTTCAGAATAAGGTATTTTAGGGTCTCTTGTCACGCCACCCAACTCAGGGTTTACACTCACACATGAAAACGGCTGCAAACACATGCACAAATATACAACTGTTGAAAAGCAGAAGTAGAGCCTCCTGCAAAAAATGCAGCAAGTGGTTTCTGGATGCTAAATCAACAACAAAACACTTGTCTTTTCCAGCAGCGGACACGGCGGCAAAACCAGTTGACCAAACATGCTGGAACTCCATTTGGGTTGCTAGGTAACAGGACTGAGCTCTGCTGGGGTTGCCAGGTAATGGCACAATGCCTATCAAATGGGATGTTTTTAAAACTGCTCATGTACCAGACATCAAAAATCATTCACTTATTTCCTGGGTGCATTTGAGTTTGTGGAAGAAAACGGACAAATGAAAATGTGTGTCAATTTTGCAGAAAAGATCCCCTTCAAAAAAGTAAAAAGTAAAAATTAGATTGTGTTAGCATAAGGTTGAAGCAGGGGCAGCAAAGAAGAGATAACCATCTACTGTGTCTATGTCACATTTTGTCGCAATGCAACCACAAACTTGAGTTTATTTAATTTTTTTAACTCGGTCAACTTGGTCCTGATTTTTCTCTCTGCAGATTTCTGTTCATCATAATTTTTTGGGTTGAGTTGGTGCTTGTTTGGACAATTATTCCCTCTGGTTTGTAGTGCTGTGCAGCTGCAACGATTGTTGCTTTAGCTTCTTTGCTTTCAACAGTTGTATCAACACGTAACCATGGCAACAAGGTAGGGGTGTACCATATGAGAAAAGAAACTAACAATCGAGTTTCTTCTAAATATTCTACCGATGAATTGAGCAGCACCGCTGATCTGCCGTCTTGCTGACAATTCACCTGAACTGACACATTTTTCTTTTTTCTGTCTTGATAATTATTCTTATTGTTACAGCTGCACAGCACCAGAAAATCTAGAGATGACGACAATATTAGTTTGCCATGATTCAACTCAAACCGATTTGCAGTTTCGGTCTGAAAATGAGAGCATAGAATGATCAGCTTCAGTGTTTGTCAGACCTGCTCCTCTTCAGTGAACATGACCTTGGATGCTCGCATGCAATCAAAGGGGTTTTCTTTACGCTTGATTAGCTAAACTCCTTGATTGGCTCTGGGCTCTTGTGTGTGGGGAAATAACAAAGCAGCAAAAGAAAAGTGTATCATTTCCCTTGGAGTGTCAGATGGTCCCATCGCTGCTCCAGCTGGTCAGGAGGGGCCGTGGCCACCTGGACGCTGCGTCCCGGTCCTGTGAGATCCTGCAGTCTCCTCTGCCATGTGAAAACTCCACTTACTACGCCACTGAGAAGTCCATCTGCTCAGGTCGACACCTCCCAAAGAGTCCCCCCGGCCCTCGACACAAACACAGCTCCCCCACAGCCCTCCGCTCGCCGTCCTTCCCTCCCGCCAGCCACAGAGCCTCTCAGCTAAATGAGCAGCATGTCGAATGGAAGCAGGATTTACCCTTCCTTCAACTGGGTAAGGGAACAAATTTGCAGCCGCGTGATGCACTGGATGGAGGAACCCACCTGCACTCCTGCAGCATGGCTGCTGAATCGACAGATGTGTCACCGGTGCGTGACTTTGCACGACTGCAGGGTTCTGCTTTGAAGCACAGCTGCAAAGAGAGGGCGGATATTTGTTGTAACTCTCAAACAGAGCTCCACAGTGTTTCCAATCATAATCAGTGCGGCAATTTCAATGTCTGCAATACTGTAACTGCAAAAGATCGACGGTAGGTCTGTAACTAATGATTATTTAATTTATTAACCGATTATTCTGATTGAACAAAGATCTGCAAATTCTGCAAAATTTTTGTTTATCCACCTATATTTTTTTAAAAATATATCATATTAAAATATATATTGAACGATGCAAATGAACAAATAATTAAATGTTTTTTATAGGAAAATATGTATCTTATTTCCTAAAATGCAATAACAAAGCATTCCTTTACTGAGTCACTTGGACATTTCTGGATTGAATAATTTTAAAAACCACAGTTTTGTCATCTTAAATTCAAATTTTATATATATTTCTACAGATATAGTGTAGTTATAGGAGGAGAAATGGCTCTTGATTTTTTACAAATGACAGAAGAGAAATCCTACAACCGGTACAATCTGACGCTGTTCCATTTTTGCTCACATTTTGTGAAGAAGGAAGTTGTGCTCATGTCTTCTTCAGAGGTTTTTGTGTCGTTTCCTTTGGTGGTTCATAGAACAGTGCCTCCACAGAGGAGAACAGGTTTTGAATTAGTTTCGATCATCTGACAGTGCAGTGTGAAAGCGAACAGCACCAACTGAAAATGCAATAAATGTCGCAATTTTGGTCGTCAATCAAACCGAGTCTACAGGACTATAAGTTATGAAAACACAGAGATGAGCACAAATTCCTTCTTCACAAATTGTAAACAAAAATGGAGTAGCGTTCGATCTTTTGACAAAAAAAATCACAAGACATTTTTTCTGTTAGTGCTAGATGCGAGTTTGTTATAGTCGTATTTACCCAGAATGCCTTGCTCTGTAGTTCACTTCTTGTTTTTGGAGCAATCTTTGGTCTGCTTGGTGTTCACATACACATATGAATTGAAAAGAAACAGAGTCTTTAAGCGTACCAGAGTTTTTTTGGGTTTTTTTCAATTAACTTTGCATTAGAGTTTGATTGCACATTGAGACATCTCCAAATGAACCAGATGCTGTGAAAGCACCTTTAAGCTTTAGCATTTTGGTTACTAAGGTACAATGTGATGATAAAGAAAATAGGAAAACTGAGGAAAAAAAAACATATCATCATTGCAAAATTCACCAATATTGTCACAGTTTCATGTTTCCTTGTAATGGATGTCTTGCGGCTGAAGCGCTACGGAAGTAAGGAAATGTGTTTGGTTGTGCCGCAGGCCGGCAGATTCTGGCTGCTGATGGGCAGGTGAACAGCTTGTGGGTAAACCAATTGCTGATGCATGCAGACAGGCTCGGCTCAGACAGCATCTCAACGCGTCTCTCCCATCAATTTCCACACACACGTTAATAAACGTCGTCCATTTATTTGAAATTAGATGTGACAGCCCCATGTCATTTCACTACGGCGTCTCGGAGCAGACAGTGATGCGCACGGGCCCTCGCCTCGTTTTCTATCAGCAGGTATTGATGTTGCTTTAATGAAGTGCCTAGCACTCCACCCTAGGAAGAGACAAGTCTGTCAGCATATGTAAATGCTTCCTGCCTGTCATTGTTGTGGTGGGTTCAGCATGGGTCAGCGTAGATTCCCCCTCTGGGAACCCTTTGTTCTGGGGCCCGACTGTGCCACATGAGGGGACCAATTACAGAGCTGCGCAGCAGGACGGGGGTGCAAACTTGTTACCCTGCTGCAGTGAGCTAATTATTACCTCAGCACTGTGGGTAGTACAGAGCTAGTCCATCAGGGTGGGGAGTAAAATCAAGGTTACTGCATGAACACTTATTATGCTTCCTTGAACGGGTTAAGAGTGGTTTATGGTCAATAGAAAACATGTTCACCACAGCTTTTGCTCAAGATCATTCTTAGATATTGAGACTTTACTCTGCTCAGTTCTGCTTATTTTGAGCTCCTTTCAAAATGACCTGCTTTAGGGCATCTTGTTACTTTGAATCCAAATAAAATGCTGCTGGCCACTCCCCCAACACAACGTTTACACTCTCATGTGAATATTCCACAGAGCTTGTCTTGTGACATGGAAGAATAATATAAATAAGTAACTTGATATCTTGTTGGTATGACTTAATTATTACAAGTCGTGGCCTACAATGCACATGTTTGAAAAGCTGCAGAAGCAACAAGAATGAAGGAAGTTGTTTCTGAATGGTAAATCAACAACAAAACACTCGTCTCTGCCAGCAGCAATTGTAAAGCACACATTGCGGTAAAACCAGCTGACCAATCCTGATTCACTTCCGCTTGGGTTGCTAGGTAACGGCGCAATGTGCCATAACAATCAGCAGGTTTTTGAAACTGATCATTTTCTAGATACCAAAAACGTTAACTTATTGCCAAAAAATGGATGGGTGTTTTTTGTTTAAGCCAATGAGGTGTTTTAGATGCAAATGGAAATCAAAAAATTTGCAAAATATGAATTGTGAGTAATATGTCGCTTTTAAAAAAGTGGTTTACAGTGTTAACACATTTCTGTGAATATATTTCAATGATCAAAGTTCAGGAAAAATATAATTCTTATTTTTCAGTCATAAATAGCAGCAGAGCTTCTTAAGTCCCAGCAGAGCTCTCCGTGTTTTGCCAGAGCAAGCACAATCCACATGCAGCAGGCTGCCAACCACATCACCTTGATTTGGTGTCAGGAAGTGATTTATGAAAACGCTTCCTGCTCCCTCCGTCTCGACATAGACCTCAGTGGACCCTGGGTGTTGACACAAAGCCCAGATGGCCGAGCAAACATATTCGCAGCTCAGCGGGCTTTGGTTTCTAGCTGCTGGAGAGACTCTGGCTCTCTGCTGATGATCGAGGGGCTCAAAAGATTTGCAAGAATTCTACAAGAGATAAAATTTCAGCTGGCGCTCCGATCGATGCTTTGTTCAGGGCTGCAACACGTCTTTCATGTCAAAATCTCACACTGTTCCGCAGACAGACTCCCATCGCTTGGTGGCAAAAAAATACATCTATGGGAGACAGTTCTGATCATCCATCTAGACTGGATGGATGGATGGATGGATGGATGGATGGATGGATGGATGGATGGATGGATGGATGGATGGATGGATGGACTGATGGATGGGATGATGATGGATGGATGGATGGATGGATGGATGGATGGATGGATGGATGGATGGATGGATGGATGGATGGGAATCTGATGATGGTGAAAACCTGACAGGGATTACAACCCAGACATCTTGTCGACTCCTGTGTTTCTCTGAAGATGCATTTTAATAATTTGCTAAAAAGTAAAAGCGATTTGTTGTTGGATAAATGAGCCGCCATATCTGGAGAGCATCAGAGTGTTTTTGTGGCAAAAATCTTTGAACCAAACATAAAAAAACAAACACTGTGATGTGTGTAGATGGCCGTCTTATCTCGCCATTAGCTCCCTCCCCTTTTATAACCCATTCATCTCCTTCCCCCCACCCAGCGGCCAGAGCCGCCCAGCTGCTAGGGGCTACCAGTCTCCCTTGGTGTGTGGGACCAGTCAAGTGGAAAATGGCTGCCACTGAGAGAGCCCACTTTAGAGAGCCATCATCCTTTGAAGGGGCATGATGGCCTTTGACAGCCGCAGTGTTAACACAGAACCCACACGAACATAGCGCTGCTATTATCGCGTTTACTAAAGCAAAAGTAGAGGAGAGCAGATCAAGGGGAGACGCTAATGGTCGATGTTTGAATCCAGAGATGGAGGGGAGATGGTCCGGGCCCCAGCGGTGGGGAAACATGACATTGGATCACTCACAGACAGGTGGAGATTGTGTTTCAGCGCGTCACCCGAGCCTTTACCGAACAGGTCGTTCACTGTGTGTGTGTGTGTGTGTGTGTGTGTGTGTGTGTGTGTGTGTGTGTGTAGCAATGTCTGCCCATGTGTTCTCCGTTAGCAGCAATGTGATTACTATTGAACCATCATCCAGTTTCAGACCGACACCGCTGCTACAAACACTCCAGCAGAAACAGGTTTCATGATTTGTTTGACAAAAATAGAGTGAAAATCTCACTTCCTGAAAACTGAGTTAGCATCAGAGATCCAATTCATGCGGCTTTACGCATCAATCAAACAGGAGTCAACAATAAATCAACCAATATCTGACTAAACTGAATTTCATTCATTATTCATTCATACGTCTGGCCATCTGCAGCTTTCCAAGGGTTACCTTCAGCCCCAGACTGGGCAATCTCTCGGCCTTTAATTGAAACAACTAATTGAAGTTGTTGAAACATTCCCTATAAATGGGACACCACTTTAAAGAAACCAATAGTTAATTAGTTGCTATTGACTCCTTTTATGTAAACTGATGACTTTTTGCAAAAACATCTATCTGTCTGTAGCTATAATCTCCATTATGAAGGTTATTGGCATCTTTTAAAGTTGTTTTCTGCTGGCATCCTGCTCTTTATCTAATTTGTTTGAAAACAAACTCTTTATATCCAAGAAAACAACAAAAGTCAAAGGAAATAGATTATGTTTGAGCTAAAGTTTTAATCTAAAATGATTTTATACAACGCCTCAACCAATCAGAGAACAGCAGTCTACTATGATTAAATTACTTTAACTATAATAGGTGTATTACTGCAGCACATAATTTATTACATTAGTGTAATTTTGCTATTTTGACTCACAATGTAAACATGCAAACATTGCTTTTCATGCAAAACAGAACTGAGAACTGTTTTGTTTTAATTTGGTTAACAACTCAACAAGTTTTATAAGAACGGCCACAAACATAAATGTATTTCATTAGTATTTGATATAATAAGCCAACAAAAAGTAGTGCATAATTTTCAAGTTAATACATTTTAGTATTTTGCTTTACAACTAAATGTTTATTGTGCAATGCAGCTGTAGTAACCAGTTACATTGTTTTGGGAAAGAAAATACTTTTCGTAGTTTTTTTTGTTTGTTTTTTTTACACCTAAATTTTAAGTTTTACTTAATTATAAAGAATTACTAATGTTACTTCAGTAAAATTTCTGGACACTCCACCCACAGTAGCTTTACTGAAATAAATGACAAGCTTTCTTTATTCTTGCATGAGATGCAGATTCACCCACAGCTGGTGTTAAAGACTTATGGGTTGTAAACAAGCTTTGTTTTTCTGTTATTTCCTATCTGCTCAGGCTTTTGTACCATTTGTGGCTCTTATTCAATATTTATATTCTCCCACTAGCTCAAGTTATAACAGGAAATAGTATTAGCTACCATGACTATGCAGATGATACTCAGCTCTTCATTATGATGTCACCAGGTGACTCTGAACCCATCCAATCACTGAACGAATGCTCAACATTTATTAAATGTGTGGATGAGCCAAAACTTTCTCCAGCTGAACAAAAATAAAACTGGAGTCATTATTTTTGGACCTAAAAAGGAACGATCTAGGGTCAATGCAAAGCTTCAGTTATTACAACTAAAAATTAGCAATCAGGCCCGAAACCTGGTGGACTGGACTTGAACTTTGTGAGCCACATAAAGACAGTTACAAAGTCGGCCTTCTATCACCTGAAGAACATTTCCAGGATTAGAGGACTAATGTCTCAGCCAGATCTAGAGAAACTCATCCATGCGTTTATCTTCAGTCACATTGATTATTGGAATAGCGTCTTCACAGGCCTGTCCAACAAATCAATCAAACAGCTGATGCTGATCCAGAAGCTGCTGCTCGCGTTCTCACTAAAACCAGGAAGATAGAGACATAACACCAGTTTTAAAGTCCCTCCACTGGCTCCCTGTAGCTCAAAGAATAGACATTAAAATACTGTTGCTAGTTTATAAATCACTGAACGGTTTAGCACCACAATACATTAAAGATCCAAATGAGGAGAAGCAGCATTCAGCAGCTGTAGTGACCAGAAATCTGGAACAAACTTCCAGAAAACTGCAAAACAGCTGAAACACTGACTTCCTTTAAATCTTGACTGTTTAGAATTGTATTTGAAATGTAATCAATTAAAAATGTAATGATGGCACAATGTATTGGTTATTCTATGTTGCATGACTTTGTGTTTTTGTGTTTATGATGTAAAGCACTTTGAAATGCCTTGCTGCTGAAATGTGCTATGCAAATAAAATTTGATTTGATTGATTGATTTGGAAATAAAATCAATGAAGCTATAAATTTTCCTCCCACTTTAATAAATATCTACTATTTTGTGTTGGTTTATTATGAAATCCCACAAAAACTTTATGATTTTTGTTTGAATAATTATGCAAGGCACTGCAACAAGCTGTATGCTAAGTTATGTAAATTGTATTAATAATAAAAGAGGAAGGAAGACTTGGGATAAATCAAACTTTTGGTTTTGAAGATTTAATTTCTGGAAAATGTGAATGTTTTTCCACCAATGCACTCTTTGTGTTTCAGTCATAAACTCACAGAAAGGATGATTAAAATTAAAGCCACTTTTAAAAAAATATATTGTGTCGGTCTTAACTTCTTATTGTTTGAAATTGGATCTAATATGAAAAAATTTAAAATTTTATTTCTAAGCCATGTCGTCCAGGCCTAACAGCATATATTAGGAAAGCCTGATTTAAAGAAGCAACATACTTTAGTACCCAATGTCACCATTTGGATGTGAAACGCCACAGAACACAAAGAGATATATTTTTTATTATGAAGGTGTTTGGAATCTCCATGAGTTAAGGTGACAATAATAACAAATGCTAAGCTGTTTTTAGCATCTGTTTTTAACTCTTTTATTTTTGACCGCTGCATTTTAAAAGCAAACGGCAGTGAAATGTAACGTCTCAAGAACCTTAGCAATGAGAGTCAACCAAAAGCTCCTGCAAAAAGGGCAATGTTATTTATTGGCTGCGGCGTGCTCAGATCAGCCTTTGACCTCATGCAACGTGTGCAGCCCAAAATTTATGGACGCAAAAGATAAAAGCAGAAGCCATTTCATCTGGCTCTGCTCTCGCTGGCCCGTCTCCAACACCGGCTGACTGCTGATGTATGGCTGCAGCTCGGCCGGGCCGCTCACGCAGCTCCGGCACATGTTGCTGCAGGACACACGTGGAGCTTCGAGTGAGCAACAGTGATTTTAACTGCAACAAATGGTCGAGGTATGTCATTATCCAGATTTTTGGTGAGGGGATCATTACCTGCCACAGATGCCACTGTTGTTTTGCGTCCCCATTTGTCCTGAGGCTAGCAAACCACCATACTTGAAAAGAGCAGAAGGTGCCTTTGTGTAGACGCACACCTGATCTTAGAAATCAACCGGCAGCTCTGCCCTAATGCAAGTCTCCCTGGCTCTGCCTCAAGGCCGTCCATCTGTTGCTGTGACGAAGCGCGGCTGCAGGTGAATGTGTGTGGCTGCAAGTCGGCATCCATCTGGGTGTGCCCTGAGTGGAGGACTGCAGATAACATGTCGATTTTATTCCTGTTGACACCGTTTGATCATGATGACCATATTTAAAGCGAAAAGAGGCAATAAATGATGACAAATTAGCTAGAAAATAAGAAAAGCAACATGACAAGCTGGAAAAAACACTCATATCTGTTTAATCGGATTAATCTTTCATGAATTGATTATTGAAATCATTAAGTAATTTATTACTGGAGGATACAACTTCAAAAAAGCCAATTGTTGAAAGAATAACAAATTCCAAGCTGGATAAAAATTTGTCATTTAAAATAATAATAAAAAATCTTTATCTATTAATATATTCTACCCAAAAATCCTGCATAGTTTTCCCACAGAATCTGGTTCAAATTCTGTGGGAATTAAATCTATTAAACACATTTTTACACAATTATTAATTACTTATTTGAAAAGTAATGAACAGATTAACCCTACACTTTATGATGATTGATGTTAAGTCAAAAAGAAAGTGTTAAGCTTTTCACATGTTGATGTCAGAAGTATTTTTAGCTGCTGATGCATCATTTGCTGCAAATGGTCATGCTATGTTATTACATTTTAGGTAATAAAATGTTTATTTTCTTATTTGAAAATGGAATTAAATTATTTGTTTATTTTGAATCTTTGAATATATATCTAATATTGCGTAAAAAGCCTTACATGCAGCAATTTTTTTTGTTTCATTAATCATTAGAATAATCAATAACTCTAATAACTGTTGTTTGCAGCCCTAGTTGACAGCTTTATGGAGACCGTATTCAAAGCCAAAGGAAGCAACAAACTGAGACATATGTTGGATGTAGAATTAGTCAGAAAATTAAAGCACTCAGATCTGTGCAGTCTGACCTAAATGACATATGACTCATTAATATTCAGTAAAAACGCATGTAAACAAACACAAAGTGTCAACCGCATGGAAAAATACATGGAAATAAATAGCTTGACATTTTCTTTTAACCGTTTATTTTTCTGTGTTGTATTTGTTGTCGTCTTTTGGCCAGGACTTCCTTGAACAAGGTTTTATTTTATTTAATCTCCATTTAGTATTTTTGAATTTGAGTCTCAATGAAATTTTTTTTCATCTTGGTAAAATAAAGGTTAAATAAAACTTAAGTAAAAAAAACTAATCTGCTCGTCCATGAAGTGATCTAAATAAAGTTTGTATTGATGTAGGTTGAAAAAACACAACATTAACATACGTAACACTTTGTTTTCTTCTGTAAATTTCAATGTGAATGTTAAATGGATCTGATGGTTTAACTGGAAAAGAACTATAAAGTGTAATTTCCTGCCGGTGTCTGTATTTTAACCAGGATTCTCAATTGAGCGCCATAATTCATGCAAGTCTGGTTCTGAAATGTCTGCTTTTGACTGTGGTTGTATGTAGAGTTTTTTTGAGAAGTGCATGTCTGATGATGTACTGGAAAGTGCTTTTAGTTTTCAACAAGACCTGAAAAGTGTATTAAATAAATGATTCACCATTTGCTGTTTTTTCATAATGATTCAGGTAGTTCAAAGAAAAAAACTACACGACTTCCTCAGGAGTCAAAGGCATATATTTTAGATTAATAATTCCTGGAGAATTTTGCTCATTATTGAGTTAAAATAATGAGACTACATCACTGTGTTGGAGCTGATGATTTCATTCTTTATCTGTCCATTTGTTCTTGAAGCAATACATAAAATGATAATATAAATCACATGCTTTTAATTTTTATGCTCATCGTAAAATTTTGCTGTTTTCTGACTTGTTATATTTGACACATTTAAGAGAATTTGCTGGGATGCACAATAAATTTAACCAAAATAAACTTGCAAACAAATAAAGTACAAGCCAAGCATATTAAAGTTTAATAACATCACCAAAGTGAAACAAAAAGTCATGTTCAAAGTATACTTTACTTCCAGCCATATTTTTAATTTCAGGTTTTTATGTGAAGGGCGGAAACTTTTCCTGTAACCGACTGACTTTTATGGATCATAATGTAACCAGGCTTTGCATTACAGTAAGGAATATCTGTCTGCAAAAAGCCCCTAGGAACGTGATTTTTGATACCACTGACCTTGTGATTATTGAACCTCGCTGATTGATGTGCGATACATAACCCGCTGCAGGGGCGTTACGTATCGAATCTGTTATATTTGATGTACATAATAGATAAGAAACTGCTAAATAATTCATTGATAACCCAAAGTAGGCATGTGTTGCACAGCTGCTTTGCTCTGAGTTGTTTAAATTTGTGGTGTGTTAAACCACTTTGACATTTAGAGCTTGTATTTCCACATAATTGGTATCCGAGGACTTGTTATTAGTTTGGCTGCGTGGTGTTTTAAAGCATTAATGATACAGATTGCTCCGTTATGTTTAAACGGCTCCTCTTTAAGCAGATGAACATCAAAAACAGGTGTCTCCGCTCTCTGTAAGCTCCCACTTTAACATGATTTACTTCTTTGTGGGGATTCTGTGCTGTAGAGAATGTCATATGCTAAGTTAACCTCTGCATGGCTCGCTGGCTTGCCGCCATTTATGAAAGGACACCAACACAGACGCACTCTCTCCGATGATGACAACTGGCAAAGTCCCCAACCTTTAAAACAACTCGAGCTGCGGCTGCGGGATGAATCCGACGGTGTGAGTGCACTCAATAAATCTGCAAGGGTCTGATTCAGACTCCCACACATTGCCATTCAGTGTCCTTGAAACCAGCTAGCGCCTATATCTGTTCAAAAACACAAGATCCATCTGCTCTGCCACAAGTCAATGAGTCACTGAGAGCACTTTTATTTGCGTGGATGGCAGCTGAGATCCATGTCATAAATATATTGGGTAACATGCTCACAGATTATTTCAAACCGGTCTTGTGGGTTTGTCTTTCCGTTGCACGGCGTACTGCGAGGACAGCCAACAATCCCATTGAGAAATTAGCAGGGTCCCCTGTGCTTTCCTCTGCTTTAATAAATAATTCAGCTGTCAGGGTGAAAGCGGGGCGAGAAGACCTTGTCACTGGTGACTGACTCAGCATTCTGCAGCCTGAGGGTGACACTAAACCTGAGAAATGCATCCTCTGCCATTCATAACAGGTTGTGATGCGACATCATCAATGGATACAACGTCATCTTCCAAGTTCAGTTCAAGAAGCCTTAACCTGTCTGAGTCAACTTCAGCGTGTTTAGAGGTTTTTGTGTGATGCACCAAAGCAAAGTAGTGCATAGACTGACAAGGAAGTAAAATCATACAAAGTATTTAACATCCATTACAAACTCTGCATCGAGTGGCGAAAGTTCATGAAATGCGCCACAAAGCATCACCACATACTTTGAATGTAAACAAGATGTGCCTGGCGCTCAAAACACGCTTGGTGTGAATGCGCTATTAAGAGTTTAAAATCTTGGCCCATACTTCAAACTAAACATTTCTTGTTTGTTTTCCTTATTTCTTTCCATATTAATGAATTTATTGTCTTTGTGTTTTGTTAGATTAGTATTTCGATCTATTTACGGTTTATACCAGGTCCAAGTTTCCTTTCCACTTTCATTCTCTTAGCTCAATTTATCTTTAATCTCACCCTCAGCCAGGTCTCTGCAAAAAATCAATAACAATAAATATTGCAATACGAAATACTTCCGATAGTATGTTCAATAATTTCACTCAACTCTGATCTAGAACAGCACAGCATAGATTTCAATTGCAGCTAAACAAGGCTGGTGGAATCGACTAACTCTCACTAAATAGTTACCTATCAACAACCTGCCGAGTGCTAAGTAATTCTGTTATTTTAAAGATTAACTAAAAAAAACCCCCAACATATTATAGAAATACAGATTCAAGGACTTAAATACTTTTCCAAAATCATAAAACAACAACTATGAAACTAATACCTGCAGTCAGTAGAACTGTCTATTACAACAGGGTGAAGTACTTCTAATGCCAAGTAGCTTGTCAGGCAGAAAATAACATAATAAAAAACAAACCGTAGGTACTTCTCTGTACCTCATGAGTTTTTTTGTTTTTCTTTAATGTAGGATATTCAGAAATTTCACTCAATTAAGAGTAGCAATAAACATCTGAGTAGATGTAACTATTTACTACCCTTCTCCGCATATAAACTAAGTGAACTGAACTGACTGCAGTGTAAACCCGCTCAGTTCAGCATCAGGCTCAGTAAAACCACCTGCTCTCCTCGGGAATGTTTTGTTTTCCTTGGACTTGTTTTGTAACCCAGTCATAACCTGCTGCCATAACGCCTGTCTGCTTGTAACCTCTCTGTAAACAGCCATCTTGTTGCTCGTCTCTCAGGCTGTTCTCATCCGATGTCCAAATGCAGAACAGTTTACTGGTCCAGTTTCTGCTCAGAGAGCCTTGGTTTATTAATGTACACTCTGGATCCAAATCATAAAGCTTTACGACCTGCAGACTGAAATATTTATCCTCCTAAATCATGTGAACATTGTAAAAGGTGCATAGACTATTCTCTTGTGCAGATTTGCATTACAATCTGTGTGACGTAGCTAATATTTCTCAACCTTAAACAGACCCTGCTGATATCTAGATCGGCTGATTGAGATAAGTGAGGCAGGACTTCTTTTATACTACCCCGTTTAAAGGAACAATTCTGGGATTTTTTCAGGCCGATTTCTGCTCAGAGGTTGTGTGTGACCTTTAAATGTCTTACTAGCAGCAGATAGCTGTTTGAGCATCCTCATATTGATGAAACAGATTAGTTTTCCAGCTAACAGATAGAGCGGGGCTGAGATAAAAACCACACTTCTGCTATCTTGAAACAACTCTAATCTCTGAAGTGTCATCGTAGTTCAAGTAAACACTATTTTACAAACGTTTACACAAGAAGTCTGCATCAGTTAATAAACTAGTGTTCACTTCAACCACCATTATAATTTTATGTTGCGCCACTTTTAAAAAAAGCAAACCCAAAAACCACTTTTAGTATATACTAAATGTTTTTTTTGTTCATTTGACTGGCAGCTAAAGTCTCTAAAAGAGCCCATCAGTAGGAGGGAAGGTCAATATTGTGTCAAGAATCACATATTATATAAGTTTATGACAAGTCATTTTTTAAGCTTTGGTTTGCTTTTATTTTGATAAATATTACTTGCAGCTAATTAAACACAAAATTGTGTTCACCAGAAAACTAACACATTACGTAACAACGACAAAACATGTCAGCCTCCTGTTGAGTACATTCCTGTACAGTGTATGGACTCTGGGCTTGGTTTGCAGCGCTGAATTACTGCATTAGTGCAGCGTTAAGGTGTGAAGATGTTAAGATGTTAAAGTGTGACTTGAAGCTCCTCTGAAACCACAACCGACAGGACTAACATGGTTCTAGGTAAAATAATACAGAGCTAAACAAATTCACACAAAAAATGTCAAACATAACAGGGCAACATAAGAATAGAAGCCAAATAACATATTTAATTAAGTTTATCATAAAAAAAAAAACTCAAAATAAAGCAAACATTGATGTGGTGGTTAGTAAAACTGTAGGGAAGCCCAAGTTGCTTTAAAGCTGCAGGATGCAACTTTATATATATTTATAAATGTTTGGTAAAACTGTCATATGTGACAGTATAATAAGAGACAGATAATCTGTGAAAAGAATCAAGTTCCTCTAACTCCCAGAAACAACCAATCAGAGCCAGGAGGAGGGTCTTAGCGCTGTCAATCACCTTCTTCCCCTCTTGTTCTTTTCTATGTAGGAGTTTCTCCTTGATCTCTAGACTATTTCAATAGAAAATTGGCTTCTGACTGGAAAATTGTTTGTGAATTGAATCTTAACCCTAAAAATTCGAATTGAATCGAATCACTAGACACTGAAAGAGTCGCATCTCTACTGTATTGTGTAGCTCAGTATGTTTCTGGGTTTTATTTTCCCCAACGTTTAGATGGATTATCCATATATCTGCCTCCAGGATTCAGTAAAGAGGAAAAATATTTCAGCAAATTCACAAAGAAGGTTTCTACAACCCCAATTGGCTGTAGGGGGTTCGCTCTACGGTCCACGGATCTCTAAGCAGACATCTGTTTCACTCAGGAAACAACCTCTGATCCGAAGGCTAGCTGTCACATTAATGAAGAAATGGATCATTTCAACACGTGGTGACACTGGGTTTTTCTGTTATTGATCAGTTGCATAAGTGAGAGGTTAGGGATGATTTGTCTCTACAGTCAGCTTCTGTCACAGAGAAAAATGTTCCACCAAACAACTCTGACCAAGGACTGCAAGCAAGTTTCTAACCTGAACTGTTTGATAAAACGTACAGAAAAAGTATTTTAAAAATTCATTGCTCTTTTAATTTGAAGTTTACTGCAATATGTCCAGGAATGTGACTGTTGCCCTGATGTGTGTCCAGCTGTTATTTAAGACGACATGATGTAATTACTTCTGCATCCCGTTATTGATTATCCACTAATTAAAACCTGTTGTTAAGCCTTTGCTGGATTTGCTGAGTACAGTGAAAATCATCAGGATTGACACTGCTGGTGTGGGCTTTGATTCAAACTATTGGTCCAAATCTCATTTAATTATCAGACGTGCATTCCCCGCCCCTTTTCTAAAACAGCCTTGGTCTCTATTTAGACTAAATCTGATTTCAGTATAAGCCTTTGTTTAGTTAGAAATCCATCACTGCATGTGTTAACCCCCCTGATCTTCCATCTGTCCATCCATCTATTATGCATACCTGCTTATCACATGTAGAGGCTACACAGTGAACAAAGCCACAAGCAGGTTATCACAGCAAAATAAATAGAAGACAGATAAAATTTGATGATGAGCTCGGTCAGAGGAAGACCATTGGATGCACAGGTTCATCTGTATAAATAGATTTCAAAGGTTTATTTCAGTTCAATTTGATAATTGTAGGTTACAGCAAATCAAATGTGAACATTTTAGTTGTCTGCAACCCTCCACAATCTTATCTACCCACAGTAACAGCAATGGCCAATATTCTATTCTAATTATTATAAGAAAGTCCGGTTTTATTTAATAGCTCACTTCCTTGAGCTCATGTGAATTGTTGGCTCTGATGGTTGTCATCTTCCTCTTGACCTGTTTAAGGTCAGCCCAGTTAGCTGGTCAATCTGGCAGTGTGTGCAGGAGCCAAGACTTGCAGGAAAAGGAAATCAGCACCTCCACTAAGCTTGTTAGCAGCATTGAAGCATGAAGTGCTCTAAATATTACTTTTACACAAATGCACTGACTTTGGACCAACATCAGTTGGTAGCATGGCTGCTATATCAAAGTCCATGGCTGGACTTCAATCAGCTCTGTCCCTCTCTCAATGTCCGAGACCTTGATTTCCAAATGAAATGCAAAGATTTATTTAATCTAAAAAAAGATTTTGATCCTTCTCCTCTCCATCACACTTTTTCCTTCCACTTAGCTTTCCACTAACACTCTTAGAATCAGCAAAAGCCTTTAGTTGTTGCTCTCCTTGTGTTTGCTGTCTATGACTGTTGGACATCTGTCAAATCAGCAGCGTTCCCCACGTCTCTGTACCAGTAGGAGACCATAACACATTTCTATATGAAAAAACATTTCTTTTAATCTTTTGTAATATTTCAACTTAAACTTATTGAAATAAATCTATGATGGTGCAAATAATCTGCGTAATAACTAAAATAAAATAAAGCATAAAGATTTTGATAATATTCTAATTTATAAACATACTGTACTTAAATAAAAATCTCATTAAAACAAAATCCGTACTGAATATTTTAAGTACAATTTTTCTGACCGTACTGAAACTTTCTTCAAAATTAAAGGCTACAATTAAAGAACCAGCAGCAAAACATATTCCTCCCTTTAAAGGTATAAAAAAATTATCTCAGTTGTGCTTCTTTTTTTTTTTTTGTTCACAAAGAGGAAATAGAGTGCTGTTTTAATTCACGTCCAGATGCACATGGCTGCTTCAACAGCTTTCTAATTCTTTGACTTTTGATAGGGGACTTGACAATGACTGTGAGCGCAAACTGTCGTCGGTAAAAACAGACACATTACTGTCAATCTCAGGAGACAGGCACCGTGCCAATCATCACTGATGTAGAGAGGAAGATTAAGCGACAGCAGCCTCCTTCAAGACATGAAAAAAGCCTTTTATTGAGAATTCAAACAGGTGTCATACTGGTTTCTGAGAGGCAATACAAATGACAGACTACTGAGCCGTAAATAGCACAGCAGATGATGGGAGATTGGCCATATGTCCACTGTGTGTGTATGCGTGCGTGCGTGTGTGTGAGCGCCAGTAACATTGGCTTGGTTTGAGATTCTTTTGGGAACGTCCCAGTAAAAGCTCCTTTGGGATGGAGGGAAAAAAAATTCAGCT
Organism: Poeciliopsis prolifica; assembly: GCF_027474105.1. Taxonomy (NCBI): domain Eukaryota; kingdom Metazoa; phylum Chordata; class Actinopteri; order Cyprinodontiformes; family Poeciliidae; genus Poeciliopsis; species Poeciliopsis prolifica. Next base: position 7,537,749 of record NW_026562398.1, read on the forward strand.
ATAACCTCCATTCAGCTCAGTTTTGGTCAGCTGAAATGAATAAACTGTGTGGTTTTCTCCTCTGAGCAGTCCATGTATTACAATCAGGGCTGAAATGATTAATTGCATTAATTGTGATTAATCAATTGTTGAAATAATCTCTGACTTATTTAGGAATTGATTAACCAGAGCAATATTTAAGCAAAAATTGTACATAAAATATATACATTTTGCATTTAAAGATGAAAATCCTTCTTTGTATGGAAATACGTTTCACCCAAAACTCATTAAGCAGCCTTTTTAGATTCATCTGGTTCAAATTGAAAGCAAATCTCCTTTTCCTGTCAAGTTATTAATGGGTTAATCCAATAAATTAGTCCTACATTGCACTGATAAGTCAATCAGAAAGCCCTGATTTTTTCACATGTTGATGTTGGAAGTATTTATTTAGTTATAGATGCAACCTTTGAGTAAAGGAATGCAATTCCATTTTAAGCAATAAAATGTTTATTATTTTTTATTAGTTTAGATATTTTAATATACTTCTAATCTCATTTAAAATGGCTTAAGTGAAAAATCTGTAGAATATGGTAGTTTTTATTTGATTAATCAATTACAATAATCGACGACTAAAATAACAGTTAAGTGGAGTTTATTTGTCTAGCACATTTTCAGCAATAAAGTAGTTCAAAGTGCTTTGCATTACAAAATAATTCAGTCATCAATTATGAAATGCGCATTAAACATTTTGTTTTGTCAAAATCATCACTAAACTACACATCAACTGCTCTAAACAGGTGGGTTTTCAGTTTTAGTTTTAGTTGGAGCCCTAATTGGAATGACAATTTTGCTGGGTGCTATTTGTCGCAGCAAAGCAGATAATCAAAACACTGTCAGAAATAAAACGTCAAGCTAAGTGAGAAAGCCTCAATTGTCAAGAAATATGACATGAGCTTCAAATTCAAACCTCTGCACCTCATTACTGTTCTTGGTGTCCCCTCTGCAATCAAGACAGTGACGGTTCCGGAGAGATCTACGTGGATGGGTGCAAGCCAAGGATAGGGCGCTCTCCGAGGAGCACGCAGCTCCATCTGGGCCAGAGTAATTGGCCTGCTATTCATATTCAGCAGTGTAATAGCCTCTAGCCATTCATGCAGTCACACATGAACTAGTTACACTGAGAACAATCAGAAGACGGCTGGACCTGAGCGTCGGTTTTCCACGAGAGGTTACAGAGACAACACACAGAGAGAGAATCTAACCAGGTTAGATTTGATGCATAAGAAGATAAATCCCTCTCTGATTGAATCTGTCAAACATTATCCACCCGATCCCAGTCTGCAGCATTTAGCAGGGAGATTTATGGCAGAAACACTGCCACGCTGCACATGTTCTGTTATTATGCAGGTGAAAAACTGTGCGTGGATGTCAGCCACTCTGTGAATCTTGCATCATGATGAACTGCCATTATTAGAGTCTGCTGCATGTGGAATAAAAAAAACTGCCCTCCTTTTCCTTGAGAGAGGCCTGCAGCAGTACTGCACTCTCAAATGCATGCAGTGAATCATCAATTACTGTGCCAGATCTCAAGAAGTGTTTTCCTGCAGAATAAATAAGTATGTTAGAGGACGCTCACTGTACATGGACACATATTTTCTTGGCAGAACATAAGGAGCATAACCTGGATCCATTCCCCGCTTACAGCCATTATTCACCAGCAGCAGTGCAGCGAACTGTAAAGCTCCCTTCTTTAGAGGTAAGTTGCTGCTGGTGTTGTATTCCTGCGTAAAAAAACACCTATAATTACCTGTGTAATGGAAGAAAGCACCCTTCATCATCTGATCATTCCTCAACAAGATAAATATGGTGGTCAAGGCATTTAGAGACAAATGCCATCCTCTCTGTGACAAGGGGGTTTGAGTGCTGTATTTATCATGGTTTGAAGTGGTGTCTGAGTCTAACCAAAGTACTGATTATTCAAAGTGAAGAGGAGCTGCCAGGCCATTACCTCCCAGAAAATAACAATGCGAACACCCGCCTGCCCGGCCTTCCCCAATGTAGTCTGTCAGAGCTTGTCAGCTGCAGCACCATTCATTCAATCTCAACAACCACCGAGCTCCAGGATCCATTCCTTCTCCCTCGCATTTACCTCCCGGTGCCTTGCAGGACACCCCCCGACCAACACCACCGCCCTTCAGCCCCACCCCAAACTCACTTCCTCCCACTCCGCTCCAACCCCTCCACCCTACTTGGTCCTGATGAGCCATTGTGAGATTCAAGCAGATGGATGGGGAACAAAGGGGTGAGAGGGGGCCCCCTTTGCCTGTCCCCCTTGTATCACTGCCAGCCAGGCTCTGGGTAATCTTCTCAAGCTTTCACAGCGGAGCAATGAATAACCTCAGCTTCCACTCTGAGACCCAGGCTCCGCCGCGGCCGCCCCCCCTGCTTATCTCACCCTCTGCAGACTCGCCAGGGCCGGCTGCTCCCCGGATAGCATCTCTCACCCTCGCTTTCTCCGCACTGTCTCTGCCCTCCGCACCCAATCAGGTTTTTTTTGTTTCTTAGGGCGTGTTACAAGGCCCAGAGATTAATTGGGGCTGTGGCTGGATGACATCTGGTTGGAGCTTCATAAAAGTCTGGGTGCTTGAGCTCTGCCGGGTTTATAATAGAGTGTATATAAGTTCATTTTCTCTCAGACAGAGCGTTAATCAGAGCTTCTTCAATGGCCGTGTTGGTGCTATTTTAGGGTGGTGGCAGGAGTAAATTAAATTACTGAAAGCGTAGGCCTAAACCATGCTTTCTAGAAAGAACTGTTTCACTTTTGACTCAAAGGACGAGAGATGTTGGGAGGTTTTAATTTGTATTCCACAGTTCGGAGATTGACATTGAACCGGTCCGACTCATATTTTCATTACTCTGCGGTAAAAAGAGTTCCATATTAACACATATTTTTCATCTGTATGTATCACGTCAAATACATATAAACAACAAAACTGGTGTTAAAATTTGTTTTCTGGAGTTTTTAATTACAAATAGTGTTTTTCTGTATGTTTGGGTAAGCCTGTTCACATAATTGTGTCATAATGACAAATTTTACTGGTCCAGACGTTACCGTGATAAACAATAATATTGTTGTTTTGAGACCATTTTCAAGTAATATAACAGTAATGCCAATAGCATTGCAAGTTCACCCTTCCAAAAGACAATGAAATTTCATTTTTAACCGACATTTAGCATGGTAACTGGACAAAATTTTAAGTATCCACAATAAATAAACAAAATGACAAATAAAATGAATTACCAAGTTTCTGCAAAAGCAAAATTGTTCTTCCATTAAAGGGCTAGTTGGGACCAAAGCACCAGACTGAAGCATTTTGTCTTCCAGACAAAAAGTCAAGAAGAAAAAAAAACACATTATGCAAATGGAAATTATTAAGATACTTTTAATTTATTATGTGATTATCTGATTTACTGCGACAGGCCTAAATTTGTAATCTTAAATTGGCGATCATTGGTCCAGATTAAATATTTCTTTCTGTAAATGAACTGTATTTGTGACACTTTCTTCTGACATTGACCAATGATCCAAAAACTTTCCTGATCATTTAATCTAATAAAAAATTTTGTATATGTGCCAAAATTTAAACTCATAAACACACCAGCTCTGGGTCACTTTTCTTTGATAAACAAAAGGGAATAATCTTTTTTCAGTAGAATTTCAGTTGCAGAACCTGCAGCAATTTTCTTTTTTTACTGTTTTTATTTAACTTTACAAATTTGTTGGTGTTACACTTGAGAATGAATATCTGCAGAGTGGCCTGGAAACAGGTCTTTTGTACCAATCAGCACAAATCAGTGCAACTTTATTAGATTACAATTAGCTACAAAAGATAAACTGCATAATGAAAGTACTCACATCGTCATATACAAGATTATAAATAAATAAAGGAAGCCAGATGTATTATCTGGATTAAGTTGGCTGTTTATCAGGCAAACCCAACAAAATTTAAATCCAGAACCCAATGCTAGAACTTTTCTTGAAAGTTTCTCATTATTAGAGCCGCAGGGTCGGGTTACATGATTATTTTTGGGCACAGCGGTTTGTTTGTTTTTGCTATTAAACATGTTTTTGCTATTAAACATGTTTTTGTGTTATATAGCCATCTCATTTATTTTAATTAGGGAAAGCAACATCACCAGAACACCATGTTGCAAAGCTGCAACATGCACGCAGCACAAATGAATAAAAGATAATACACACAAATATTCTGATCTTTATATAGAAAATAAAGCAACAGCCTTGGTTTTTAAAATGCAAAGACTTGCAGTCTTTGACTAACACAGTGTAATTATATAACAATAATAATTGCCTCCTTGTATAAGGGTATCACAGGTCTATTGACTCCCACTTCCGAGTGAATCATTAGAAAAGAGCAAAGAAGCTCTTCAATCACTAATAATTGCTTTGTGCTTGCGCCTCCACAGCAATAACAATCCACCTGTTCTGCTTTACAGGAACAGCTTAGCCACTCCGCGGCTTCCTTGCACGGCCCTGTTAAAATATTGAGCATGTACTTAAGTGCTATTTGGCCAAGTGTCATTTAGGCTGACGGGCTCTCCATCCACAAAAGATGTCTTTAAGTGACTGGATCAGAGCTGGTAGAGAACCACAGAGGAATACACAGGTGTTGAATTATTCACTCCCGATGAAAAATTTACACTTTTGTCCCACAAACTCTTAACTACAACTATAAAGTGGGGCTGCAGTTAGAGTCACGGCAGGAAGCTGTTTTTAGACGGCTTCAGAGGCGATAAGATGATGTAAGATCAATGCCTGACGTCGTTAATTCTGATTAATAAAACTCACCCAATGCAGGGAACAGGTCTTAAATTTATGTTTCTCTGAACTTAAAGAGGATAATTTATGCATCAGTGGCATTTATAAATATTACAGCCTTTATGTAAGACGGCTACAGCTCTGATTTCATAATGGAAGATGTCAGAAAAGAAAATAACAGACATCACTTTACAAATTTGCTTCCCTTAATGTGTAAAACAGATAATTTTAATGTTAGAATAAATTCAGCTTTCAGTGCACTGTAGGTCCATTTTGCTCCACAAACATGACGTGACACTGGCTGATTAAATTACCACTTTATTGACTTTCAGGAAGCACTTGCCTAAATCTACAAGATTAGCCTACGATTAATGTTGGACACTTAATCCTTTAGCCAAATTGAACTGTTTGAAACGACTGTAGCGGAAGAAGACAAAGCTTTCACTTTCTCCTCCTGCAGCACCTGCTGTCCTGTTTCAGAGCCACACGGCGGAAAGAAACAGCCTGTCATCTAAATAACCGCCGCATGCATCCTTGTATCGTTTGTCCCTTCAAAAGTGTCACACTGTGCAGGTGTAGCCGTTTCTTACAGGTGAATTCAACAGGATGGAAGATGTAGAGTAAGCAGTATTTGAGATAACTCTGCTCCTTTCCATTCAAATCAAGGTTTGGAAAATTTCAAAGTAGAATAAGGAAGTGCTTGGCGTATATTACTGGAACTAGAGAATCCAGTAGCGCTGGTGAACAGCCAAAACATTGTCTGGGGTTTTTCAACTGTTTTAGAGTAATTTTGACATGCTGAATCCAAACATCTCATTGGTTTTGCTTAATCAGGTAAACTTTCTGACCCAAGGATGCTGGGATGCAGTCATAATGGCTGATTACTGTTGGACTCTGAAGCGAGACACATCCCGGCTGCAGACCATATGAGGCGGTCGAAGTTCAAGCCCTGAATTTTTGCACTATAAAGACGTAATGTTCAACTTGTATGCACTTACTTTTGTCAGTGTTTGTTACTCAATTTACAGAAATCCAAGTTTGTCTGATTTAACTAACACATTTTGTTAAAAAACAGTTTTTTTTAACCTAAAACCTTTTTTGGGGTAAAGAATATTAACAGAAATTAACTGATAATGTCACAAAAATATCAAGTTAGTCAGAAGATTGGATTTCTCTAAATAAAATTAGAATATAAACCTGACCTAATTGAGGGAAAAAATATGTCATTTTTGGATTCAGCAGCTCAAAATAATCCTAATTCAGTTGAATAAACAACAACTTCCAAAAAGACAAAGAAAACTGTTTTTCTAATATTGTTGTGGGTGACGATAACATTTTGATTCACACAGCCCCACAAAATGTTTTTTTCTCTCTTTAACATATTAGATCTATTTTCTTGCAGCACACCAGTGTAACTAAAGTGATGGTAAACTGGACTCAAAGCGCCTCCAACCCGGAGTAATGCTGAGCTCAATATTATGGTTGAATGCCTCCTGTATGAAACAAATGGCCCACCAGTGTAGCTGCACCTCCTTCAGCTGGCAGGCCTCCTAGCTTATATCAATAATGCCTTCTCTTTTAAAATGTATTGAAACATCAGGCAGTATGGCAATTATTTACTGGGATTTGCTAAAATATGGTTGGTTAGTTAGCTACAGAGCAGCTTAGTGTTATGGTGAAAACAGAGTTAGCATTACACTGATAATCACTAAGACTGGAGATGCAAATGTACTGATAAAGATGTCTGCGCATGACTCAAAGTGTCACACAACAGCAAAGTTCTTAAAAAACAAAATACATATGAGAAATTACATTTCCTGCCTAATCAGAATGTAAGACCTGTGGATTATCATATTTAAGGCCAACCTATTTCCCCCCCCACAATGAATTTAAGACTTTTTAAGGATGCGCAGACACCATGCAGAGCTGGTTTAAATCCCTGGATTGAGGCTGGAACGTGTTTCCTTATCAGATTCTGCAGTTTAAAACTACATTACTGAATTACAATGTCTAGATATGTAGCATCATAAAGGATACAGGAGTGACTGCTCACTAGTCAAAGGTTTTCATCTCATAAGATAATGAAATAAAATATATTGCACCTTTACCATCACCAAAAGGCATGTACAAGTCCGTTATTTTTATTTTTTTTAATGTGACACATTTTGATCTCCAGTTCTGCTTAGGTGCAAGAGAAATATTTATACTCAGCACAACTTTACAGAAGTGAAGCTGTTTGACTTTGCTCTCTTGTGTGATGAAAGAATGTGAATGCTCGGCGGTAATCATCCTGGACTGACAAATCTGCTAAAAATGCTAATCTTCTGCAAAGTATGTCATGAAACAGTTCAGCGTCGGCTTTTTACAAACACGCTATTTTTGTTACAGTCAGTTTTTACCTGTCAGACGAGTGTACATTCAAGTGTCAGATAAAGAGAGCCACCATCAGAGCTGTATGGCTATTTATGAAAGACAATGAGGAACAGAGAATGGGAGCCTTATTTAGACAAAAGGGGTTTGCTGGGACATCAGACATCATCGTGTGACACTTCAGTCGCAGGCTCAGCAGTTGTTTATACATAATTCCTTTGTGGTTTCAGGATCGTACTCTGTGGTTGATCACACTCTGTCTGCGCTTTAGAAGCTGACCTGTTGTTCAGAGATGTGCATATTTACTTTATTCATAAGCTCCGCGCAGCTCACATGCTACAGGCACATGTTCATTACTAAGTAGCCTGTGGCGACTGTCATGTGTAGACAATGGTTGAGGACAAAAACAGTGCATCTCTTCCACACTTGTAGCCCAACTATGGAGATTGTGCGCAGGAGCAGCAGTCCTTTTAATCATATTCACATAATCTTGTGAGAGTCGTTTGTGAAATCACAGATAAGCCTCCTTATGTTGCTCAGATATTCCTGCAAATGAGCATGTCTGAGAAATGTAACACCTTGCACAGACTCTTGCATTTTAATTTCTGTGGCATCTGTGACCGGTCCGTCATGTCCCTAACCCCCTCGGGGGACCCCCAACCTATCTGCTGCAGACCCCCCCCCAAAACCCAAGAGGATGTAAGGAGGGGGGTAGGGACACATTTGATTGATGATGGTGTGAATTAAACAGAAAGAGATGGAGAGAATCCTTTTATCAGGCCAGAAACACGAGTGGATTAAAATGTAGTTGTACAACCCCTCTGTATAATGCAGCAGCCTGGCCGCATATCACGAGGCGACAGAAGCCAAGATGAGAGACGCTTGTTATTATTGCCACCACCCTGACGTGAAACTTTGCTGAAGCAGGAAAACAGGACAGAAACGTGTGAAACAGGGCTGGAGATTGAGCTGATACAAATGGCAAAGGATTTATCTAAAACTCCTTTGACAATGAATAAATCATTTCTGTCATTGTTCAGCTCAAAGTGGAAAACACATTTTCTGCTTTTTATGATGTATGTTGAAGGGAAAAAGAACCGGACATGAACAGAGAAACCGAATGGAATCAGACGGTTTTTAACTTGAACTGACCTGAGTGGAAAAAAATAAATAAATCTTATAAAAAATATGTTCTCTACATTTTAAAGAATTCAAAAAATGTCAAAGTTACATTCTGTAGCTTTAATATCTAATACTTAAAGGTAGAACATATTTATAAGAATGGAAAACTATTTAGGATATTCAACGAGAAATCTTGTCACACTCTTAATTTAATTAACACTTATTTAAAAGATATTTGTTTGTTGGATCATGCAGTTCCTTAAACAGTAATGATGTTGTCAAAATAAGTTACTTAATATTTAAATTGCTCACATGATCTCTGTCTTTCCTGAGCTGGCATCTAAGCCATTTGCGTTGCTATAATTTGATGCATCTTTTCCCAACTTTTAGGGTTGAATTTTGGGGAATATTATTCCTTTTGGTGGCTCCTTCTCCTCTCGTCTCCATCTCTTCTTTCTCCTTCCTCTGTTTCTTTTTATCGCTTTCCAAAATAACAGATTCTGCAATAAATTTGTTTTAAGAAACTTCTTCATTCCTTTTGAGGTGTGACTGTGTCAAAACAAATATATATAAGTAATAAATTACTTGATAAAGTAATTTATGTGAAAAATATTACATTAAAATTTTTCAAACTTGGATCTTGAATCTTCATACTGACCAACAGGAGAGAAGCTGACTGACTGCTCGCCCACCAGTCTCTCCTCCCTCTTTATCACTTTACCTCCAGTTCTTGAAAATGGGTTCCAACAAACATGCAAATTAATCACAGTACATCTTTCAAAAGCATTAGTAGAGCCTCCTACACAACCAACAATACTGCAGCAAGTGGTTTCTGGATGGTAAATCAACAACAGTTGTCCTTTCTAGCAGCTATTATAAAACCTGATAGGCTGGTTGCTAGGTGACTTTACATTCCAAAGGTTTTTGAAAGGGCTCACTTTCCAGACAGCAGAAAACGTAACTTTATCGCCAAAAACCGACTGTGTGTTTTTTTGTGTCTATTCCAAGCATTTGGGGTGTTTTTAGAAGGAGTTGTGACCCACATGGATTATTTATGTATGCAAAATTTGAATTTTGCATAAAAAGTTCCCTTTAAGTTACGGATAAACTCTGAAAAAGTTAGCATGACAGTTACATCTTTGGATTGCTTTGAAATGTTAAGACCACTGATGGTAATTGTTGGAGAAAACAAGGATTGATCACAGGTAGCTGAACCTATAGCGTTGTTGGTTTTTTGGTCGTGTTGATCTCCCCAACCCCTCCCGTCCTCAGCCAGCTTTTAAGTTTTTATTTTAGTTTTGCTTCCATGTTTTGATTACCTACCAGATAAAAACCAACCACTGTTGGCTGGCGAGCAAAGAATTAAGTTTTTACCTTAATAAATTAGACTTAATTAGATATGACACAAAACAAAAATTAAGTACAGACAAGGATCAGCTGGTTAACCGTGATCAAAGTAATAATTTAGCAGAGTTTGATACTCTGCTGCAGGCAGCTGATATAAAAGGCTCTATTTGTGCGGTTTTCAGTAAAAACCAGGAAAAGCAATGTAACTGAAACAGTCAATGACAAGAGGTCTGGTCCTGATTATTGAACCTTACATCTTTTCTATGGCCATACATCTTCCTCTGCCAGGCCTCCCAGGGGCTTCTGGTCATCCAACACCACAGGCCAGCTCATGAGAAGGAGGAAGGGACAATAGTACCTGCAGGTCCCTATCCAGACTCGAAAGATGCCACCGGGGGCCTCATTGACAAATTGTCCTTGTCGAGCCGCATGAGGGAGTGGGGATTGCGGTAATTGCATATTTTCCTCTAATTGCATTTGTCACATGTGGGGTCTGCGGCTATGGAGCAGAGTCTGAGACCCTTCTCAGTGATGTGTTAAAGCAAGCAGCTGAACTCTCACCTGCACCACGAGAAGGCGATGTGCACGAAGAGGCCTGCAAAGAGGGCAATAAATTATGTAGTGGCACAAAACATCAGCAGAGCAGCGGTGGAGACGGGCACAGACGGAGACATACTGCAGGTCCATTAAAAGCTCAGACGTGGCCGTAGAGGACTTTACTCTGCGATGCTGATTAAGGACAGTCAAGGGCTTCAGCCTGAATGATCACACGACACTTTTACTGCAGTTACAGACAAAAAAGAAAAACGCCCTAGTTTTACTGCCAGTTAAATCTGTCTGATAAGGTGCTTTTTAAAATACAATGCAACATACAATTTTGGATACAAAAATTTTAAACGCTGAACTGTGACTTGTGCAGTTAATCGGAAGTATCTGATCTATTGTTGACATTTCAAAGTATTTTTGCCATATTTTACTAGTAGTGGAACTAGTTAATACCGGGACTGTAATTAATTGATCTCAATTAATGGCATTTTAATCAAGAATTATATGTTGACAAAATAAACAATATTTCAAATTTAGAAACCTTTTTTGCTATTAAATTATTGGATAAATAGACAAATGAGCTCAACAACAAAGATGTTTATTGATTTTAATCTGCAGCCTTCAGTTTACTGCAAAATGCTATTATTCACATTCAACTCTCAAGTGTTGCAGGAACTCACAACATGACAGTTCTGGCTTTGGACTGTTGCATGTAAAAAAAGAAAAATGCGATTGATTTTATTAAAAATTTTCAATATGTTAAAATCTATGTAATTAACGTTAAAGTTCCAGGCCTACACTTTACCAATTACTGCAAATAGCCCAGTAAGCACTTATAACTAAAAGGGCAGCAATAGTTTCCAACCTTTTTGGTTTTCAACTCACAAAAATCCAGTGTACAAGATTCTGGCATGGACTACTGGTTGAAAATACGAGCATATGGACCAGGTAAGGCAATAAAAGACCCACAATCAAACACATAAGTGAATTTACCCAAAATGTAAAAATCCCCCCTCTTGAAGCCAGTATTGGGGAATTTACCTCCATTTAAAGCGGCACATAATGCCATTTTGTAGCACAATTAAGTTACTATGTTAATTTAAGCTGTTATATAATTTCAGCTGTGTATGTTAAATATGACTTAAAAGAAATTTGACTTTACAGTTTAGCACCTTGAAATCGAGCTTTTATCTCTTTAAAACCTCTTGCTCTTTCTGAAGCTCTGCCTTCAGAAAGCCATCACAACATTCCTCCTCTATTAATATCACCAGCACTGAGAAGTAGCTTGTACAATAAGCTCAGCTGATGTGCAGTTCCACCAGATATTTGCTAATTAATACTTGCTAGTCTGAAGGAGCTGAGAAGGTGAGAGCTGCTCTGTGAGGAAAAAGTTCAGAAGCTTGGAAACTGCACCTCGAAGGCGGGACTATGTCCATCCAGGCGTTTTGCACAGCTAAATGGTTGCCACGGGAGATTCAAACATGCATGAAAGAATCAAAGCAACACTCCAGGTATGTTTGAGAGAAGGAAATAACATCACAACATGATGTGAAGCTAAAAAAAAGTGTTGGTTTTATTTGAAGCTGCCCTTTAAAACAATTAATTTCAGGCTCTGATACTGTGAGAATCTCATACTGACCCATACCAACACTTGTCCAGAACTAATAGTGTTGGACATGTAAAGCTACATGCTGTTGTCTTCTACATACTGTTGTCCCTTCTTTCATTGGATACGATAGATATAACTGGAGCAATGGAGGCAAAGAGCGTTACAATTTGAGCACTGACCTGGTTTTCACTGAAGTCATCATAAAACACAGAGCCAGCATCCTGGGGACATGTAATAACATCAGGCCTTTGGTGTAATTCACTATCTCAGTGTGTGGCAATATAGCAAAACCCATTACATTTGCCTTGTAATTTGATGTCGCCCCAGCGAGGGATTCAGGTGACTGCGACCCCCGTTAATGGAGTTCCAGTGATAAGAACGGGTCTGTTTATTAGCTACATGCGGTCAAGCGTGGCTGGAACAGCTGAGCGCAGGCAGGTGTCAGGCCCTGCAAGGATTCAGGCACCGCTGGCAGGCCGTGGCGCTCATTTCACGCACGTTATCGCCACACTAGCTCCATCGAAAAAAGAGGTCGCCGGGTGCACAACAATATAACTGCTGAGTGATGAGGTTCGCTAAGAGGCACGCCGCTATGCAAGACTCCCGGCGGTTTGGTTTGTTTGTGGAAAGCAGTGAGTCATCAGCAGTTTTGTCTCGCGTCAACATGGAGGAGGAGCCCTTTTTAGCTTTTTATTTTGTTCCTGAAAGCACCTAATTTCCAAAGAGTCACCCAAAGGTATGAATTTATACTGCTGCGCAAAATCAAATTGCTGCACAAGAAAAATTAACATTTTATTACAACCCAGAGACAAAAGGATCGCACTGAAAGGTTTGTCTGGTTTGGAATGTACACTTGCAGACATTTACAGAGCCTTGAGGAGAAAACGAACTTCAAATTAAAATGTCTATTTGATGCATTATCGTAATAGGGACCGATTGGGAGGAGTGGGGTCCACCGTGCTCTCATCCTTCAGCCTGAGGGGACAAACTCGGAGAGTTGTCATTATCAACTTAGTTCATCAAGATGAGCCTGTTGGGAGGTGGATTTACAGAGATTGTCTGCTGTTTTGACAGGTGTCTGTACTGGTTAATTCATCAAGCAATTACAACATAAATAGGGCCATATTTTCAAACCTGCTTGAAATTAGTCAACTTTTGAATTGGACATAAAATTTAAAGAAGCAGCAGCCAGCCAGTGCGAGGAGTGTGTAAGCAAGATCGGTTTGGTTAATTCGACAACTCTTAATTTGTTCTCGTATCTCTATAATCTCTTTCCTATCTGGTCCTATATTGCTCGTCAAGTTAATTTTATGATTTATGCCAAAATAAAACTTTAAAGTAGCTGATATTTGTTACAACAATAAATTCAATCATCATTAAATAAGCTTTTAAAACTTGATGGTGTAAAAGAAAACTTTAAATAAGCTTTTACACATTTGTGGAGTAAAAGCTTATTCAAAGCCTACAAAACATCTTGAATGGCTTATTTATCATTAACAATTATCTGTATCTTAAAAAGAATAATTGTTCTTTTTAAAAGAATAATTTTGAAAGTACAGGCAGCAGTGTATTTATAAAACTCAAACTGATTACCAAAGTCCAACATGCTTTAATCAACTGGCTGGTCCATTCCGGATAAAGAAAACATTTATTGCTTCTCCGTCTCTATCTGCACTATAGCCGTTATGGAGGAGGCAGACAGCAGACGGACAGGCAGCCTTTATGCAGCCTACATAATGTGTGACCCAGGAGTCCAGGCTTCCTGTAAGTGTGCCAATGTGGACGTGCTTCCAGCAATAGCCATGTTTCTGCCAGCTGCATCATCTGTGCCTGCACAAAAGCATGCCCTTTGAAAGGCGCTCAACACACACAAAAGCAATGATGCGTGGCGAACATGCCTCAGCGTGCAAACGGGAATGCTCACATTACTCTTTACACAACTTAACACGTATCCACCAAAGCTGGAAAATAGCACAGAAACTTGTAGCAGATAAATAAATGACTTCTCTCCTGATGAGTTTTTTTAAATTTTTGACTAAACATCTACTTTAAAAATCTTTAATCTCACATTTAAGATTGAGGCAGAAATAACAGAGCTGATTTGTCCTCTAGCAGAAAGACTCACAGTGACTCATAGCAAGTGCACACATCACTGTAGAGGCGCTCAATTATGATTCAAATCTCCATAAAGGGGCAGAAAAGCCATTTGTCATGTGACCATCTGCAGCGCATCTTCTCAGATTCTGCCTGAATGTAGTTAGCCCCTCTGAAAGTGCAAAGAGCGGAACGCGTGGATTTATTAGTGTCAAGCTCCAACTGTACTCACCACCAAATCAGCACTGCGTCAATAGAAGAAAAAAAAACCATATCATTTTCTCTGAATTTTGCATTTTACTCTGGGAGTTTAGGTAAAGAAAACTATCCCTCTGGCTATCTCTCGTTTTTTTACCTCCTCAGTTTTAAAAACAATGTGAAAGTGTAGAGAGAAACACTGGTTTTAGTCCCAGCACTGTAATTATCGCCTGCTTTTCGTCTCCCAGGGACATTCACGGACAAGGGCCTCATAACAGGTGACAGAATGCCTGCCAGCCGCCCCCGGTTCCCCACCCCCACCCCAGAATGGTTACTATTATAAACCAAAAACGTATGCTCTCAATATATATGCAAATGATGCTTGGTCCCAAGGTGAAGTTCGTAGAGCAGCAACAACGCTTGCCTCTGTTTTGCTCATTTGCAAAATGTTGAGAGTAACAAAGACCACAGGAAATTGAAAAATTGTTACTAAGTATTAGAAAAAGCAATCATTTTCCCTGGGCTGCCTAATCCTGTGGAAATTGATCTCACCTCTTTCCCTGACACACACTAGTGGGGAAAAACACATAGCAGTAAAATGCCTGCCTGAATATTGCCTTGTGGGAAATTTGTTTGGTTGCAGATTTCTTTCATTTCTTGTTTTTTTTTTCTTCTTCTTCTTTTTAATACTGCACGGTCAGAAACTGGAACGTCAGTGCTTGTCCCTTTGGCTGCAAACGGAAAATCTTCAAAAAAGAAAATTAGTAACTGGTTTGTAATTGTTTTCCGGACCTGAAGAATACGACGCACACGTCTCTCGGCTTGGCTGGTCTAACACATGCAAATCTGACCATTTTGTTGTCCAATTTTAAACTGGCTGATATGATCTCACTAATGCATTTGCTCTTCCTTTGTGTGAAAGTACAAATTGGAAACGACAGTCTATTACCCAGCGCTCTGACCTTCATGATAGAACATAATGCGAAAAGACCTACAGTGGCTTTATTTGACGGAGGCAGGGCGAGGACACGGCGGTGATTAATTAACACAATTAATTCAGACTAAGATTATCTGAACAATTATTCCTCAATAAATCAGACCAAGATGTGATATTTTTTATAGTTATACTTTCATTACGTGTTAATCTGTTTCAAAAGGAACCGACTTAAGGAAAAATATTGAGAAATAATTGCAACATTAGAAAGAACTAATAACAGTCTCAAAGCCCAAAACTGAACTGGGCTCCAAGCAGAATTTCATTTGGGGACCCCCAATTCAAATTAAGTTCATTATTGACCAGCTGCTAATAATTTTTACATTCCCCAGGAATGATTTTTCCTATTTTTTTGCATTGTAAATTCAACTAAATTTGCCTTATAGTGAAGTATAAAGAAAGCAGTAAACTCCTCAACTAGAGTATCTTGTTAAAGTATTTACACCCTTAGAAATTTCACATTTTGCAATGTTACAACCACAAACCTGAAAATTTGTGGTTGTAAAATTATAATTTGCAATTTTTTAATAAAATCAGTTGGTCTCCACCAGCTTTGCACATTTTTTTCCAATTTTATTTCACAAAGTAGATAAAGTTCAGTCAGCCTGGGTGGAGAGAATCTGCAAACATTACTTTTTGAGTTTTCCTAAATATATTTGACATTTTTTGTTCAGAATGATGTGTTAGTTTTCCCAAACCTGGCTTTATACTTGTAGGCCAGTAATTAAAATTTGAATATCATCTGTCCATAGCAAATTCTTTCATGTTTGCTGTATGTGCTGTTCTTCAGGTTTGCGATTGTGACAAAAAGGGAAAAACTTTTGCAAGTTGCAGTACCTGTTGATGGCAAGTTTATAATCCAGACCAGGTAAATGCAACGAGAAGACTACTAAAAATACTAATTTTGCTCCTCCTAAAAAACCAAAGCAAGTTAGTCTAGCATGGTTCAAATACATATGTGAATGCCAAGCAGACCAGAGACTGCTCTGAAAACAGGAAGCGAACCATAATGCAGGGCATTCTGGGTAAATAGAACCAAAACAAACATGAGAGTCTAGTGCAAGTGGGAGAAATGACTTGCAGTCTGTTACCAAAGACAAAAGAAAAATCCTACAACCACTAAATTCTGACGCCACTCCATTTTGTGAAGGTGGAATTTACATTGATGTCTTCTTCTGAGTTTCTTGTCATTTCCTCGAGCAGTTTTTGATGCAGCGCCACCACAGGCAAGGAGGGGAAAAGGTTTTTCAAAGGGTTTGGTTTGTTTGACACGTTGCAGTGTGAAAGAGAACCGCAGCAGCTTAAACTGTGAAAAGTGTTGCAATCAAACCCCACTCAAACCAAATCTACTAAAGTAGCAGGTGTGAAAACACCCTTAGAGTCACACATCAGACAAACACTTGGCCTCATCTGTCACAGATTTGCTGCAATGAGCTTCAACTAGTTTCAAATTTTACATTTAGATTCCCAAGTAGACCTGTCAACATTTAACAGGACAGCAATATTTAACACCTTGGGAGAAAGAGGTTTAGCCACACACCTACGCCTACAGAAAGTAACTTCTGTAGGCGTAGGTGTCTTCAGGCACAGGAGTTAACAGGAGTCTTCAGGCACACCTCCAATAAGAAGACCCTGCGTCATTCAGATCAAGGAACACACTGACACTCGGTGCACCCTGTAATCCACGACTTTCCTTATTCCTAGAAAAAACACCAAAGTAAACACTGAAACCCACAGCAACTACAGCTACTGGATGTTAGCGGCAGAAACCTCCAATTTTCTAAAATATCTTTTCCCTTTGCAAATAAATATTAGGTCTGTGACACATTTCTGCTTCTTTTTGAGGCACACAAGAAGAAAAACCACCAACATTTTCTGTTTGTAGCTCCATTCTGAGCATGTCTGTGGGCAGCTGGTAGAGATTTCATATGGTTTATTGCTCTCACTTTCACTAGGATTATTTATTGAACTGCCAGCGTGGCCCCTGCTCTCCACAGCCACCCAGTGCCTTGGTGTCCCTCAGTATGATAGAGGAATTTATGTCTTATGAGCAGCATACTGAACTCAGGTTTAAGTGTTATTAAGAAGCATCGCTCATGCATAGAAAACTATTTACAGTAATGCATTCACATGTGGTGCAGCTTCCTATGACGACTCCTAAGAGAAGCCTAATGATATGTGTGCAGGGTGTGAGGCTGTGAGAGCGTGCAGAGGGGGGCAAGGCTTCAAGTGTACCACAGGCTAAAAGAAGAAGAAACATGCACCATACAAACAGTGAAGGAGAAAAGATTATCATCTGGAGATGAAAGGCAGGGATAGAGATTCATTCACTGCCACACAGCTGTCTTATTTGCAAGGTGTTGAGAAACCACTTTTTTTTTTTTCCTCCAAGAGGATGAAAAGATTCTTCTGAAGCCAAAAGGGTCTGCTATCATTTTTGGGCAGCTTGAGCTGTAGAGATGTTATTAGCATAAATTATCTCCCCCACCAAAGAGACAGGAACATGCTCGCTCCTTTCTGCTTTTCACACTTAATTGCCCTATTTACTGAACAGTTGCCTGTGGACAACAAATGCACACACGCTCCGAGATTCATACAGGACAACAGGCAGACACAAGCCAAATAGGGCATAAGTGATACACTGAACTGTCTGACAAACAGAATTAGATCCAAGATGACTTGGAAAGAAGTTAATGTCCTTTCATACTTCATATTAGGCTATAAATCAACAGAACAACATTTTATAACTGGATTCATGACGTTCTTCACTGAGGCATGTCTCATGCAGTGCTGTGAAAAATGATTTGCCTCCCCTAGACAGTTCTTCTGTTTTTGCTTTTTTTGTCACACTTAAATGTTTCAGAGGCTTTGGGACTCCAGCGGATCACAGCGAGAGCCGCTATACACAAAAGGAGAAAACATGGAATGGCGATGAACCTTGACAGGAGGGGACAGCTTACCAAAATCCAGGAGATCACAAAATAACCCAGGAGAACATCTAAAGAACTTCACTCCACTGTCAGATGTCAACAGGTTATGGCATGTTAAAGTTTTCCAAAATAAACGCAAACTTACAAGTTTTAGGTTTAAAAAAGACTAGAAACCCGAGAGTATGGGGACAGTTCTTGGCATAAAGCTATTGAATCCGACACAGAACAATGAAAAATTAGGATTTTAACTACAGAAGCAGAGGTGGAAAGTGATGAAGAAACAAAATAAACTAATCAGGGGGAAATGTGTAGCATCTGAGGAAAGCAGAGAGACTATCGGGTTAAGCACTGGTGGGCTGAATGAAGCTGATGAGAGACTGATGTAGCAGAATAAGAAACACAGAAAAACCGAAAACAAGATTCAAATCTCCAGAAAGGAAAAAAAGGTTGACAATATAACGATAAAATAAAAACTCAAGCTTGAAACACCTTCAAAAATACAAGAAACTAAACAAAAATAAAGGTGCAAACATAAAAGAATGAACTAATATGGAAACCCCACACAAACACAATGATACACACAGAGAAAATCTGGTAAGACCCAAAAATAACGACGATGGCCTAATCAAAGTCCAAATTTACATCTGATTGAAATCTGTCTTCCCATGCGCACAGAAAGTACTAGTTACAACAATTCGGTGAGGATGAGCAGGATAAGATTTCTCAGCAGGAATATAAATGACTTATTACCTATTTTCCACCTCAAAAGTGGCACAACCAAGTTATCAGGTTTAGGAAATAATTACATTTTTCACATGGGAACAAATTGATTCTGGTGTCATTTTTTCTGCCATAATAGATTAAAAAAATAATTATCTTATATTTTATCTTTCTCAAAATATGACATTTTAAGAAATACTAGTGTGATAAAAGGAGATGAATTTTTCTGCACATTAATAGTTCTCCACACAAGCATACAGCTCTGGAAAAAATTAAGAGACCACTTAAAATTATCAGTTTCTCTGATTTTACTCTTTATAGGTCTATGTTTGAGTAAAATGAACATTGTTCTTTTATTCTATGAATTTCTGACAACATGTCTCCAAAATTCAAGGAAACTTTAGTATTTATTTGCAAGAAATGAGAAATGGTCAAAATAACAAAAAAGATGCAGGGCTTTAAGGCCTCAAATAATGCAAAGAAAATAAGTGAATATTAATTTAGAAACAACAATACTAATGTTTTAACTCAGGAAGAGTTCAGAGATCAATATTTGCTCAAATAATCAGGAGGTTTTCAATGGGGTTCAGTGATGACAGGTCCTCATTTTGTCCAAAGGTGTATATCAGGGGTCGAGAACCTTTTTAACTCAGAGAGCCATGAAAGCAAAATATTTGTACATTTATTTTAGTGAGAGCCATATAATATATTTTAAGACTGAAATTAACTAAATGTGAGTATAATAAGCCTTTGAATTCATTTTTTTAAAATAACATTGTCATAATGTCCTTATTATGTCCTTCACCTGCGTTTCCTCCACTTGGTTTGCCATCATGATGGTGCGATCATGAACTGTTCTTGCCGACAGAGGCATGTCTTTTATCCTTTTGATTATTTTGTCTTTGTTCAGAAGATCATCAAAAAGTTAATTGGTTACATCCAGCATGAACGTTTTAGTATACTCGCCATCTGTGAATGGTTTTCCGTTCCTCACTATTGCTGAAGATCCAGCAAAGCCAGCGGAATTGTAGTCACCTTGTCGGGTCCATATGCGGAGTTGCTGCTGGCTGGATTGCACGCTGCTCAGTAGCTCTTGGCACACTTTCTTTCTGCTGTCTCCCGCCGGGTATTTTGATGCAAAGGTAGCACGGCGTGTGTCGAAGTGCCGCTTTTCATTCGACCGTTTCATCGACGCAATTTTGTCATTGCAAATTAAACACAACGCAGAACCTGCTCTCTCCACAAAGGCAAATTCTTCGGTTCATTCGTCCTGAAATGTACGATACTCCTCGTCTTTTTTTCTTTTCACCATCTTTTTTGTCGAAGTTTAAGCTTTGAGGTAATGCCCGAACAACCTGACTGATTCAAAAGGGGGCATTTACCTGTTTACCCAGCAACAGCCAAAGTAGGCTATTATCATCCAATTAAAATAATGGACTGCTCCTGCAGCCAATAGCAACCCTGAACAGGACATGAGCAGTGGAAAATCGATGGATGGATTAAAACAATCCAAATGTAATATTTTATGTTTTTTCTGCGAGCCAGATGCAATCATCAAAAGAGCCACACCTGGCTCGCGAGCCATACGTTCCCGACCCCTGGTGTGTATGTTTATTATGGTTGATTTGTATCTACCATGATAAATCAATGTAAACCAATGTAGCATTGGTTTGCAGTTATTTTATTTTGCTTCATTTTAGTGAGATCTGACCAATTATTGGAATAAGCTGTTCAGTCTTACAGGATAACTATCAATCTGTCCAGGTATTGAAGGTGGAAATTAGCATTTTTAGTTTTTAAAAGGTTAATGAAATGTTGCACAATGTTGCAATCATTTCATTATTTTTATTTTTTGTTTGTGTTTTTTATTTTTTGTTTGTGTAAAATAAAAAAAGGAAATGTTATTTTAGGTGTAATTTCCTGCATCAAAGAACAGGTATTTTCTAAATTTAAACTTTGTAAACATTAGCATGCCTTGCCATTTTAAACAGTGCATTGGCTTTGTAATGTACCAGCCTAAAAAAGCCTCAGTCAAGTGACCCTGTAAGCAAGAGTGAGGTGAATTATAGATGAATACACTTAATGGACTTTTAGTTCCTCTTCCCTTAGCCCAGAAAGCCCTGTTTGTCTTTATATAAGTGAAGCTAAGCATGCAACACTAAAGTGTCAGAGTTTATGCGTCTGAATATTTCTTTTTTACTTATTCTATAGGTAAGACTTGTCATTTAATTTGCTGAAAGTTTAAATATTGAACAGACTTCAGGTGTCTATATATAGAAATGGCAAACTGACTTGTAGATGAGGAAA
Organism: Poeciliopsis prolifica; assembly: GCF_027474105.1. Lineage (NCBI taxonomy): Eukaryota > Metazoa > Chordata > Actinopteri > Cyprinodontiformes > Poeciliidae > Poeciliopsis > Poeciliopsis prolifica. Next base: position 7,558,802 of record NW_026562398.1, read on the forward strand.
ATGTAAGCAGTGTCTCTTGTGTGAAACAGCAAATCAACCAGCCTGATCTCATTCATTTGGCCAGCCAGGTCACATTTCCATAACCCTGGAGGGTGATACAGGATATTAATGAGGCTGATATTCACAGCTTCCCCTCTTCTGACCACAGTACAGATTTTTACATCCTGTTCCAGAGAAAAAATCCTTACTCTGTCCTGAAGGAGGACAGCGACTATGGAAATGCCCAGTCACCACACATCAATGTGAGGATATTGGAACTTATCTAACTTATCAATGAGTTGCTGATATAATTATTTAGGAGTAAATGATCAAATGCAATGAAATAATTGCTTCAAAACATGTTTATGAAGGCATGGACTGGTGGCTGTTTCACCCTATTTCACTTGTTGACAGCGGCAACAAACACCAGCCTCCTCCAAACCCATAATAGAATAAAGACTAATTTTTCAAAACTAATTATAAAATGTTCAGCATAACTATTTAAGTCTGCTGGTTTGTTCTTTTACATTACGTCTAATTCCTTAACTGAATTTAAACACATCACTTACATGCAAGGACAATACATTGTATGTTGCAGAGTGTAATATGAAACTATTTGAAGCTGTGAATATCTTACGCTGTTCAACAGCTTATCCAGAATGTGAAGGAGGAACTCCAAACTTACCAAAGTAGTGGAAATGAATTGAACTATCATGTACTACAAGTCTGAAAATATTGCAAAAATTACAATATGTAAAGCTTTTCTTTACAAGACGATTCAAATAAAAACTAAACTAAACTGCACTTCAGCTAATTGTTTTCAACCCTTTCCTTCACCCATCTTGTCCTTGCCTCTGCACTGCATGCCAGGCTTGGTGACATCAAATTGTTCCGTAATGTACAATCACATAACTCCGACAAATGCTCAGTGGGGTGATTTAACATCGCTGGCCCCCACTCGGCTCCAGCTGCGTTCGAGCTGCAGGGTCACTGTAGGTGGTGTGGGTGATTTACAGCGACCCAGGTGGAAGGGCAGGCCCTTGTGTCAGAGGAAATCTATGAGGCCTTCAACCAGATTCAAACACTTTACTAAAACGTAAATAAATTAAATCAATAAATCTCTTAAGGCTGGAGTATATAATACTCTTTTTATTGTAAACCTGAGTGTTTTTTTTTTTCATTTCTATCAGGTACATCCTAGTAAAAGTAAATTTATTTCAGTAATGTACTTCAAAAAGTGCATTTTGGGTTCTCAGTAGGAACAATAAATGGCAACCAATGGGCTACAGCACATAGTGCATCCTATCCATCGCAACTGGGAAATGGTCAATGTTGTACTGCAGACCATGCATAGTTGAAGCACTAAAACCATCAGTCTTGAATTTGAATTTGTTGAATTTGCGGTACAATCAATAACAATGTAGAATAAAGGACTTTTTGTAGCATAAATTTGTCCATTAAAGTTTTTTTTGAAAGTAATATTAATGTGTCTGCAGGTTTCACCAACTCAAATTTCCATTATGAATGAAATTAAGACCTAGATGTTCACAAAAATGTACAAATATCAAATTTGCACTTACCAATGATAGCTGCAAAAAAGCTACAGCTAGCTGTACAATGGCAAATGGAGTGAACATGTTTTCCAGTCATTTTGACCACTCAAAGCACTTTCCACTGGAGTCACATTCACTCATACAAATGCATGCACATTTATACACACCAGCTTATTATAAGTACCTTGCCCAGAGGCATATAAACATGCGGCAGGAGGAAGCTGGAATTGAACCTACAACCTTCTGATCACAAGACAACCACTCTACCCACACAGCGACAGTTACCCCAATCTAACTAGCAGCTAGTAAGCACAAGCCTCAACCAAATTGAAATGCAATGAAGATGTCGAATGACTAAAATCTTTAACTTATTTATATATATTGTTTTTTCTGAATTTAATCAATTATTAAGACTTTACTTTTAAATACATAAATTTAAGAGTTTTTACTTAAGTCTTAAATCGATGAGCCATCATGGATATTAAAATCTCGTTCCCACTCGTGTCATGTTTTTTAGGTCGCTACACCTGTAATAAAAACAATCTTGCTACATGTCTCCTATTTGAAAATGTTTGGCCAACTCCAAAGTTTTGACCATAATTCTGACTTTAACAAAACAATAGAAAAAATATGTAACGGATGCAAACTTACTTTATGTTCTACAGTTTTTCACCAACTTCTCTTTTATAGTTAGTGGTTATATATTTTTCCAGCAACTGGAATTCCTGGTGCAGGAATCCAGTTCAACTTGCAGTAACCAAATATTTTGCATCTCTGACAGAGTCAGTATCTAGCATAGCTGAACCACTGGTGCAGGATTATTTGGCATCAGGTAACATTCAGAGAGTCTTGCCAACTTCTGATCACTTTGAAAACTGTCAGTGCAAAGAAACAATTAAATATATTCAGCTTGATGAAGACTTAATGCGGATTTTCTGTTCAGCTTTTTGAATATTGACTCAACAGAATGAAAATGAAATGCAATTCAATGTTAAAATTAATGTTATTATGAAAAGTCTAGCATGACTTCTGTATACCAGTTTAAGGTATTTTTAGCCAAAGGAGGAGAAAGAAGTGAGGAGACAAAAGTGTTTCCTGTTGATTCGCAGTTAATCAAACAGGTGCATCATTTCTATTTTATTAAAAATAACGCTCTATCTGTTCTGCTTGTACACTGAAAAACACAAATAAATAAACTCTATACCAGCAAATTCATTTACACAAATACATGCCAAGAGATATGTGGCCAATTTAGAAAGCACAAATCTAATTCTGGATTTCACCCTAATCAAAAAAGATGTAATTAATTAATCAGATAATTCACTGCCATGCATGGCAGGATACACATCTGTGCAGCAGTAATGGGGAGGGAGACGGCAGCGCTGAGCTGAGCAGAGCAGCTCTCAGACTCCTCAACGGTGCAGGAATCCAGTTCAACTTAAAAAGAAGAAGGAGCGGGACTCTTAAACAGAAACTCAGTGCCTGCTGTTGGTTTGTGAGTTCAGTGCGGTGCGACCATGGGAAGGAAAGATTTGAGGCTATTTGAGGAAACAGAGATGACTTGAGGGAGGCAGAGCCGGTGCAAGACAAACATAAACTGTGCCACTTCATCTGAAGACAATGGGGGACAGGACACCGAGTGTGCTCTCATCCACATCTCCATTGTCTGCCCATCTCTTTTACTCCTCCTCTGAGCATGGAGCATAAGCGGGGTGAAAAGAGGAGGGGAAGAGAGAAGGAGGGGGAGCAGCAGGGGGGGGTCTGGCTGTGTTCTTTCTCCTCTGTCTGTGTGCGAATGCACAGACGGTTCAGTAGTAATTTGATGTGTGTCCCTGGGGACATTTGATGGATTAAAGCTAAGCAGCTCCATTTCGCAGCACCACCTGATCTTCCTCTGCCTGTGCCCCATATAAAGGCTGGCGTGATTGCTGATCTCAGCTAGTCTGACAGTCTCTCTCTCTCTCTCTCTCTCTCTGTTGCACTCTCTTCTTCTCTCTCTCTGTCTGTCTCCATCTCTTCTCTTCCTCACTGGTCTCTTAAGCCTGCTGCATCACAGGAACTATCCAGTGCTGAACAGGATCGCTGTTATTTTTTATTTTTTTATTTTTCTGGGGGACGCTGGGGGAACCAAAGAGTATCAACCCAGCACTGCCATCAGCCTCGTTCTCCGCCGGTTTCCATCTTTTTTTTCCTTTCTTGTCTTATGTTTCTGACCACATCAACCACAAGGATTTACCGTCAAGCCAGCTCCGCTTGTTTGCGTCCTCAGAGGGTCTTTTATTTTTTCTCATGCGTTTCTCTCAGCCCCGTGTTTTCATCCACTGAAACATGCCCCGCTCTTTTTTGGTGAAGAAGATCAAGCTTGATGATTTTTCTTCGTCCAATGTGGCCAACTCCAACCATCATCACCACCTGGACGACTCGTTCACTTTTGCCCGCTCCATCACAGACTCGGTGACCAGTCTGGGGGTTCGCCTCAGCGAGAATGGTGAGTTGCAACATGCCTCTAGTTAAAGATGTCCTGTAAACAAGCTCCGCCGGTGATTTCAGCATGCCTGGTTTTTCATTTGCTGGGTGACATTTTTTGTTTGAGTCAGCTAAAACGACCAAAACTGTGTAAATTAATGTGACACGTTACATGCATCCAGCTGATTTTCCGCACCAACATCCAAAATAATCCGCTTCCGAGGCACCCCACCCCCATCACCATGCTCCCAGACTTTTGTTTTTTGACTCCGGCGAAGGACAGACACAATTCAGGTCACAGCCACGGATTAGTTTATGTAAATAGGGAAGCAAACATGTGTCTAATCAGAAGAGCTGGGATACGTATTTGTAGAACTGCTAGAGCCCTGTGGTGGACAAACACATGCAAGGCTGGCAATTTCTGCTCATCATGTGGAATAAAAAATTAATGAATGTGAGAGATGAGTATCAAATGATACATTTGTCCTTAGCTGTTATTGTCCTTGAGTCCCATCATGGTCCGATCCTCCCTTGCCCCCCTCTTCCCATCCAAATGGAGCATACACACAGTCTCCCCACCCCCATCGCTCCGCTACATCTTTCTCTTCCTTCCGGGCATTTGAAAACTAGCAGGGGTTAGAGTTTCAGCCGAGCAGGCCTATTGCCGCCACAAGAGACACCAACACACTGTACAGTGGAGCTGGGAGGGAGGCGAGGAGCTGAAGGAGCTCCGAAATGAGGAAGAATAAGGATAGAAAAATGCTCGGGGCAGCAATGAGGCAAATCACGTGACGGGAGGTTGTACAGTAAACACGGAGACGAGGCGCATAACTGCGCTGTGGTCAATGCTCGGACTGGCCGGGCTTCCGGTCAGAGGCGAAGGGCGACCTTCACTTTCGCAGCCTGCTTTGGGATCGTCGCTTCCATTTTGTGGCCACGCTTTGGTGGGCCACATGAGAGCCTTTGTTGTGATTCCCCAAGTCGTTTAAGCAGAAGGAGAGGAGTCACAGAGCACAACTAGACCCTGTTGATAATGCCCACCTGTTATTCAGATATTTCACTGACGAGGTGAAATTTCCAGCAACCAGATTACAATTATTCTTACTGTTTTGCAAAAAGAAAAAACCCAACAAATATTCAAAATAAGAAATAAACCAACATTTAAAACTCAAGATATGTAGTGATAAAATAACTATCCTCACAGAGATGTGTTTTTGCATGTGCTGAATTTAAATTATTCTTCCTGCACTTAACAATCCATTTGTACAGTTTTAGTCACTCTATTGTTCTTCTCTCTATTGTTCAACGGCATGAAAAGTAAGCACTTTTATTAACAGAAGAAAAGAACAATAAGTCACCCATAATAATCTGGACAAAAAGCTTTTCATCTGAAAGAAAGAATTATCATTTTCCGCTGAGTCCAAAATAAAGGAGATAAAATAAAAGATTTCTCAGCGCAGCTGAAAAGCCTAACGTCAGCACTTCTGCTGCTCCGGGAGATTTTCTTTCCCCCCATTGTGGAGACATTTGACTTGAGTGTCTGTCGAACAACAAAGAGGGGTGGCTGAGAGGGTCCATTAATTACATGCTTGCTTTGCATTACAGAAATGAGTCTATGAGCTGTAAAGGCTGATACAGCGCGAGTCCTAAATGGTGAGCTTCGTGTCTGACCTTGAGTAATTGAAACACGGTAAACACCTCGGCGTACAGTGATAGCGCACGCAGCTTTTTGTTGGCGAGAATAATAAAAAAATATATACCTCGCGATAATGCAGAGCAAACACTCTCTGTGCCTGCTGCTAATGTGGCTGTAAAACAGGTGGATTTAGCTGCTCATCACTACTGCAACAGCAGCATTTATGCATTTAGCAGCAGCTGTAGGAATGAAGCTGACAAACAGATCCATTTGTTTGGTTTTTAGAAAGAAAGTCACTCCGTCTCACAGACAAACACCATCTGTGCGGTTTAAACTCGTGAAGCCATGCAGTGCAGCATAATGCCGCGTGCACAGGCCTGTAGTTTTCTTGTCCCGGGTGTCACGGTCACGTCTTTGACAAAGGGGGTGTGCGAACCGAAACCCTTGGGAATGGAGAAGCAGTAGTAAGAGAGCACTTAAACTGATTTCTTAATGGCTTGTTTCTTGAAAGCACTTCAGCAAGCTCGCTGCTGCAGACAGGTGACCCTCTTTGGAAACATGGTGCGTGATGCCATGTCTCACATTATCAGTCCTCCAGCAAACTACATTCAATAAACTATTATTGTGTCTCTAAGACACTTGATCTGTTCCATGCTATTATTTCTATCTTCTCCTGCATTGGACTCTACCAACAGCTGCACTATTTTACAGATGATAGGTTATTGATCAGTTCAAAACTTTGAATTTCATTAAAAAGCAGTCAATACCTAATTTCCACTGCTTGCTGCACGCAGCGCTTCGGAATGGCTTTTTTCTGCAGTTATGCACTATTTGTCTCAGGAAAAGATTTTCACCACGTTTTGAGTTTGCACTTGAAAAATATCAACCCAGAAGACTGAATGCATTTAGTTTTTTATTGAGCTGCACACCGTTTCAGCATCTATCCACCTCTGTTTGGGTTCATTTAGCTGCCAGCAAGCCTTTTAGCTGCTCTGTCTCAAGAGTTTCTCTGGAGGTAAAAACGAAGGATGAGAATTATGCCAACCAAAATGCATCCTATAGTGAACATGTTGAAAGAAACACAAAAACAGTTCCCAGTGTGCTGTGGCTACCTGCATCAGCCACAGCAATAAGCAGGCTTTATTGCTGTTTCTATCATGATAACATGATAGCAGCAGGTTAGTTTCAACTATATCCAGCATACTATAATGTGCTGCAATCATGTTCCCACTGTCGCCACATGCTTGATTCAGAGGAAGAACTGCAATATCACAGACTTGCAGGAATAGGAATAGTTCTATTTCTTGGCATCATAAATGGGTAATATATTGTAATAATGAATTGGACCTATTAGAGATTATTTTTGTGATGAACCGGTTGCAGCTAAAAATGTGTTAATGAAAATGTAAACTATGATAAATTATGAAAATCAAATCTCATATATGATTAACTTCACTGAGTCATGATGAGAATCTAACAATGTAATTCAGAAAAATATCAGTTTGCCACAGCTCATAGCTTTCCAACTTTAGTTTTAAAAAGGATGAGTGTCAAGAACAAGCTGGATGGCAATGAGAAGCAACAAGTGGGGCAGGGGCCGCGCTGAGTTACTCTATGCTTCATTCTGGAATCTCACATTTAAAGACATTTAAAGCAAAGAATGATAAAACAAAATCTGAGAAGCACCAATAAATCAGCCCAAATTTTTTTTAATTTCTAAAATCGGATCTTTTCTACGACTTCATAGATCTACAAATCAGCCACCGTCCCAGTCAGAGAGGGATTGACAGACTGGCCCACCAGGCCATGTCTGCATGTGTGCAGTTAATAATATTCAGCTCACTGTTTTCAACTTAGCAACTTTCTTGCCATATTTAGTGACATGTCAGACAAAAAAAATCTGTATCAGTCAAACTCTTTTTAACTTTTTTTTTTAAAATTGGTGATCGGTCAGAAAATTGCAATTGGTGTATTTATCATTTATTGTGAAAGATTTCTTACACTGAGGATACAGATTTATCGTTTTCTTGATAAATTTCAATTAATAACAAACAAACAAAACAAGACAGTATTATCAATAAGTTTCTCCACTACTTGTTCTATGAAAGCATCAATAAATATCAGTAAATTTGAAAATATAATTAAATGCTGTTAGAGTATGTGGTTTGGAAAGTGGCGACCTGAAGAAGCCTGCTTCAAATGGGAAAAGATTTTAAGAGCAGTATTTGTGTTAGTGGTGCTGAGCCATGCAGGTGCAGCCATAGTTACTTAAACATTTGTTTTTTTTACCATACTTTTTATTGTCATCACAATAATAACATAAAAATATTGCGATAAAATTCAGCCATCCCTTTCCCTTGACAAAATATTTTAGTAGTTTACAAAATATGGTGCAGCTGCATGATGGTAAACCAGGCTAAATGTGTCACTTTTCTCTCTCTTGCTGAGAATAACTGGAGTTTAGTAAGAGATTTGGTGCTGCCACTCATCCTTTCACTACTTTGAGAAAGGGCTGCCATCCAAGATTGAAATAATGTAATCACAGATGTGTCACCATGTTCTCATCCATCACAACCTCTGGCCAACTGCGTTTATTTGTCTCTTACACAGGATACATCCAGGATTACATCACACCATCTGTATACCAGGGAGAGAAGAAGATGGAGAAGAAGATGGAGCATAAGCTAGCGTCGCCGGTGTCGGACCCCCTGTACACTCAGGTGAGCAGCGGAGGGGAGTACTGCGACCCGGACCTGAAGCACCCCGACAGCCCGCAGTCCGGCATGACGGCGAGCGGCTTCTACACTGGTGAATCGGAGGCTCTGGCCGAGGGTTACACCATGGATGCCTTCTTCATCTCCGACGGGCGCTCCCGGCGAAAGGGAGAGGGAGAGGCTCGTGGGTCCAGCTCGAGAAGCAGCAGCGCGAACGGAGGGGTCCAGGAGCGGAGCGCCGGGGTGCCTCGCCATACCTGCAACGAGTGCGGGAAGACCTACGCCACCTCCTCCAACCTCAGCAGACACAAGCAGACGCACCGCAGTCTGGACAGCAAGATGGCCCGCAAGTGTCCCACCTGCAGCAAAGTGTACGTGTCCATGCCGGCATTGGCAATGCACATCCTCACCCACGACCTCAAGCACAAGTGCGACGTGTGCAGCAAGGCCTTCAGCCGGCCCTGGCTGCTCCAGGGCCACATGCGCTCTCACACGGGGGAGAAGCCCTTCGCCTGCGCCCACTGTGGCAAAGCCTTTGCTGACCGTTCAAACCTCCGCGCCCACATGCAAACACACTCTGCCTTCAAGCACTACAGATGCAAGCGCTGCAATAAGACCTTTGCTCTCAAGTCCTACCTGAACAAGCACTATGAGTCAGCTTGCTTCAAGGGTTCTGCGGACGAAGACGACTCTGGGTCAGAGAACTAACACACGAGAGAAGCAAAATTTCAAAGGTTCACAACCAATAACCCTGATCACTCTGCCCTCCATGCCTTTTTTCTTCCCTTTTTTTAGAAAGCAATATTTTCACTGAGATTACGTGAAGAAACTCTGATAACTGATTATGGCAAAGACAATTTCAAAAGATGCTGGATTTTTTTCCCTGCACAGTAGCTAATCGTCCACAGAAACATACAATCAATCAACCTTTTCCCCCAAATAGAGACTGTAGATGGTAGTTGTACACAACTCAGCAACGTGTCCTCACACCAATGTGGGAACACGTTTACACACACACACGCATACATGAATGCACACCCACACTTACAACACAATTATATATGAGGCCTGGCATGTGAATTTTTATCAATGACTATAATAATATTGATATCAATAGTAATAATATTTAGATTCCTGATATTTTATAGGAAATAGTAACAAAAAACAAACAAAAAAAACATAAAAAAGGACTAACAGTGTTCTTTTGTTTTTTAGAGACAAAATGACCTCTTGTATTTTTATGCTGCTTTTTATTTGCTAAGAATTGAATTCTTTTGCAACTGCCAACATAAACTTTTTACAAAAATGTGAACTATGACAGTATTTGCAAAAAAGGGAGATCATTTTAAAAGGTTAAAAAAAAGACAAACCCTCCTTTTTTCCACACCAACGTTTCAATTCAACGGATGTTATTTTTCTATTTAATTTTTCTAAATTTATTTTTTTGTGCTTTTTATCTCTTGTTGATCAAAAGCTTCTTTGTAACTGTGGGTACATGAAACAGAACTCATCTTAAATAAGCTATAAGATGACCATACGTCATTCAGATCAATTCTGCAGGAACAGCGATTTTAAAATGTTGACCTGTTGAGCAGGTATTATTACTTCCACCATCCGATCCGATTCATAGTCTCACCCTGATGCACAGACTTGGACAAAAAAATAACAAAAAAAACACACACTCACAGAGAGCCAGACCAAATGATCTAATAAGTGCCATGAGCGGTTCACTCATCTATAGCAATTAAAACTCTTGTTGTTCTTCCTCCACCATGATGGCTAGCGTAAACACTGCTGCCTCCATGGTGCCTCGTCCAGTCATAATGAGTAATCTCGACCCCGTATTTGAGGTGCTCCCCCCTCCACCAGTATTACCTCAGAGTGAACGTACGGACTCTCACACCCTCAGTTACAAAGTGAAAAATTTTTGTGTTTGTCTGTTTTTATATGTCGCTCAAAGCTACGCCCATGGTTTAGTAGATGCATACCATCTATTTATCATGTAAATACTTTATTTATCCTCCTGTTTATCTACTTATTTATTTATTCATCCTATTTTGCTTATTTATTGAATACTTATTTATCATGTATTTATTTATTGTTTGTAATTTAAAAAAACGAACATCCATTGACCTTGTAAGATGCTGCTGATCTTCAAAGAAAATGTTTATATGCATGAAAACTGTAGAGAGTCCATGGGACTTAGTTTTAAAGAGGAACAATGTACAGTACCAGTGCTAGAGGACTTCCAATGAATGAATGCAAAATTAGTTTTATGTTTTGTGGCAATAACATGACTGAAAAAGCAATTGACATGGAAAAACAATCACAGCTGTTCTGTTTTTGTTCAACTTAGGGCAATAAAAAGAAAACAATGACAAAAAATTATTGATTTTGTTTCCCAAAAGCCCTCCACCTCCTCACAGACGGAGATTTTTGGCCTCTTTTTTTTTTGTCTTTCAATCTCAGGCAATAAGTTCTCAGAAGTGGTCTACACTGAAAATCAGAAAACAAAAAGGTCTTGGGTGTGCTAAAGTCGCAGAGGCGCAACAGCAATAATGACGCCAAGATTAGCAGGTCATGACTCCACAACTGACACGGGGTCGCTATTTGTTCACCTAATAATTTTTATTCTACTTTAAAAACACAACCAGACAGTAATAATAATCATAATAAAGTATTTAAATACACCAAAGTGTGTAATGGTTTGAAGGAAGCTTATGTACTCTCTTTAACGGCACTGTTAAAACGATCTTGGCATTAACTTCCAGGGAACGAAAGTTTTTCAAATTGCTGTAATAAAATAACATGCAGCATTGCACTTCTAAACCGCAGCTCTGTTTTTTTTTTTTGTTTCCCCCCCGCATCCCTTCCCTACGCAGCAGCCGTCCTCACCCTGTCCCAACTGCCTCTGAACAGACGCGGCAAGCATTAGATGTGCTGAAGTGGGATTGGCGGAGGGTGGCGGAGTGTGGGAGGATAACAGGTGTTTGTAGACAGACTGCAGATAGGGAGCGTAATTGAGTCGGTGAGCGACCTCCAAGGGGAAGGTCAAGCACCAGCAGGCAAATGCACTGTCAGCTATTTGCATATTCCAAATGGATGGCACTATCGCAGTAATGCTGAGCTCGCTCTGGAAAGAAAAAAAAAGAAGCAAAGCTGAGGAGGAGAAAGGAGAGCAAAGAGGACCTTCTGTTCTATTTGTTCATCCTCTTCTCTATGTTTCACCATCATCCTGTGTAGTGCTTCAGCTGAATCACTGCATGACAGCATCCAAACCACCTGTCTAATGATCAACGTGTAGGACACACAATCTGGAACATCGCTGTAATATTACACAAATACAAAAAAAAAAAAATTGCTTCCAAAAGATTTTTAAAAAAATGTTTTTCTATATAAACGTGCAAGAGGACAATAAAGTATCTCCACAACATGGGGGATGTGTATTAAAATGATAAATACATGCACTGAGCATATTAAAATAGTAAATGCAGGCTTGCATCTAAACCTGGCAGTATTGAAAAACTATTTCCAGAAAAAAGGGGCACAACAAGCAAAAATATTGCATTTAGATATAGGGAAACATTGTTCCTCTTTGATTTTGTAAATATATTTGTAAATATATCACAGCAATAATATCACAATGCATGTAGACATTTAAATGCTCTTTTTCTATCCATGTCTTTTTTTTCTATTTAAAAAGAAAAGACAAAAGCAGGTACCAATTGCAGTCTGGTTGGCCATGTGAATCAGGGAGCGTCTTGATTAAGAATCTGTTATAAGTTAGAACAACAACTTTCAACTCTGTGTTTTCTCAAAGATCTGATCATGTTGGGTATGATATTTTTTTTATTTCCTTTCTTCTTTTCTTTCTATTTATGTGCCCGGCTTGGCTGCGCAATGAAAAAGTGCCAAAAAGTCTGATTTCCATGACAAAAGCCTTCAACATATGGTTGGCTGCTTGAAACCATCCATATGGTCCTCAAAGAAAAAAAACTGATTAAGATTTTCCACCTTCTTACTCATTCTCTCTCTCTCTCTCTCTCACTCTCCTTATCTCTCTCTCTCTTTCTCTCCGTTCCAGTATGAAGAAACTTAAGCCATGATTGCTGAGGGGTGTTTTCATTTATCTTGTTCTGCTACAATTAATAATGATGACAACAATAGCAATGATAACATTAATAAAAACAATAGCACAAGGAACCAGCAAGTCCACTTGTATTTCTTTTCAAATGCCCTAATTTATTTTTAATAAATTAGATTTTCTGTATTTTTGTACATTTCAAAACGAGCAAAAATTCCCATATCGTGCCTTGCAAAAGCATTTTTCTACTTTACAACCAGAAACAACTTTATGTTATAGAAAAACATAACATGGAGATTAATTGCGAAGTGGACGCAAAATTAGGCACTGTTTTCTCTTTTTATATAGAAATTTTAAAAAGCGGGAATTTGGTAGGATTATAGTCTCATTAGAATTGAATGCAATTATGGATATATATTTATTTCCACTTTAAATTTGACTACAAAAATTCCCCTTCAAACATTTTGGCTTGGCAATCAGCATGAGATTGAGTCGAGCTGCTAAAAGCCACTTAACTGATTTAGCTGATTGCTTTTGCTTTGGTCATCAGAAGGTCAGCACATTTACAGGTGAATTTTTGCAGGCAAATTTAAAGAAAAAAATTTAACAGAATAAGAATTTAGTGGGATAAATTAAATGTCTAAAAAGGTCTGATTAGTGAAATTAGACTATATTTTTTTTATACTAGTGTACATAGCTATTCAGCTCCTTTTACATTGATACCCTTAAATAAAATCCAGTGCAACCAAATGTTGAATAAAGAAAATCCATCTGTGTGAAATTTAATCTCAGTATAAATATGGTTGTTCTTTTCTTTACCCAAAGGTTTCCTAGATAACTTTAATAAACAACCAGCAGGCATAAGATGATTATACACTCAAAAATGAGACTGCACTTGTAATCTAAAAAAAAAATTTTAGTTAATTTGTTACATATAACCCAATTAAGTTTGTCAAAATTAATTTATTTGTTTAACATAAAAACTTAATAAAATCAGTGTGTTTAGTTGGATGAACTCAATTTGATTACTTGCAACAAATTAACTCATTTTTTTAAGCTATTGACTGAAAGAGCTCACTCTAAGCACACAGCAAGGTGGTGGCAGAATCATGCCATGAGGTCAGCATTGATTGGAAGATGTATAGAGCTAAATAATAATCCCGAAATATAATCTTTAAGATTTTCACATGAACAGAGTAATAATGGAATTAATTTTTTAATCAAAGCATCTTCTTATGCGTGTTAGACTGGATCAGTCAAAGTTCAGACCAAAAGTCATTTAAGTCTGTGGCAAAACTTAAATATGGATGTGCAGAGAGGTTTTCTCTCCAATTAAGCCTTTCGCAATGAGGATTTTATCAATTCATTGTGTCATAAATTAAAATGAGCTCGATTAACATTTGTTCGCAGAGACATAATTCATTTAATTTATGGTTTCTGTTGTGTGTGGTTTTTATTTCCATTTTTTAAATTGTTTTCGGTTGTTTATTTCATTTTTGACATTTAAATATCTTCCAGTTCCAGATTTTTGTTTTATGATGTTTGCATTTGCCATATTATGCCAATATCAAATTATTACTTGAAAATGGTGTCAAAACAACAATATTATTGTTTATCGCAATTATTTTTGAGACAATTTGTTGTCCAGCAAAATGTGTTATTGTGACAGGCCTACATACAATCTGACAGAGGAAAGAATATTTTGAAGATAAAAATTTCAACCTCAAGATGTGAAAAGCCGATAGAAACATACAGCTCTGGAAAAAATGTAATAGAAACCTCCTGGTTACTCCACTCTCCACCATAAGTTGATTTCTGAACTCTTCCTGATTTAAAACATCAGTATTGTTGTTTATAAATGAAAGATGTAGTCTTACAGCACTGCATCTTTTTTGTTATTTAGACCATTTCTCATTGTCTGCAAATAAACACAAAAATCTTTGCTTGGAAATTCAGAGACATGTTATCAGTAGTTCATAGAATAAAAGAACAACATTAATTTTACTCAAACATATACCTATAAAAAGGTAGGGCATTTTTAGTGGCCTCTCAATTTTTTCCAGGGCTGTAATAAAAATGGTTCTACAAAACAAATGTCCACAACACACTCTGATTTTCAATAAATTAGAAAGAAACAATAATTTTCCTACTTCATCGACTAGTTTGTGCTGGTCTGTCACAGATATTTCCAGTCGATAATTTGAACGTTGTGGTTTTGAATACTTTTGTGGGTGCGAATACTTTTGCAAGGCACTGTGATCTGCAGATGTTCATACTCAGAAGATAGTGAGTCTGGTATCTGATTGAAGTAGCTTTTAGTCAACATTAACAGAGTGAGTAATTATACTTAGACAATAACATGCCATCAGCTGCCACCTCTTCTGCCAATATTTGAGGGATTGAGTGAGCTTTACTGTCAATTTCCTAAATTTTAATTTCCCCACTCTGAGAGGGAAAAAATGCCAATATCTTTAGTTCTCAAAGCGGGTGAAAAGGAGAACCATCAGAGTGGCTGACAACACCAATATCGCTTTGAGTAAGAGTTCTTGAGATGCTGGCGTTCTCAAAAGCAGAGGCATCTGTTCCGCCACTATTAAGCCCTTCCTGGCCATTAAATTTTAATGGAACATTGATTTTATGCTGGAACTACCCTTCCTGAGTGACTCAAAAGCCGGAGAAAAATATGGAACAAAATAAAAATGAATCACGACAGTGGACAGGGATTATTATTCTGGGGGCTTTTCTTGATTGGTTTCCAGGGAATATACAACACTTGAATTCAATCGCTTGTGTCCTTCAGTGTCCTCCAGCAGCAGAGCAGCGGCATAATGAGACAGCAGAGTGGAGAGGGGACAATGTGCTGCACAGCATTCTCCTCCATGATTGTGCTTACTGTTGCTCGCTGCATTGCTCACATTTAAACAATAAATTGTTGCTTCTGTTTTTACACACTGAGTAAAAGATGAGCAACAAAGTGCTGGTCTGAATGCACAGAGTGCTGCAGCTCCTTTGCACATCAGCATTCATACGCAGTATTCAGTCAAACTTTACCCCAACAGATGTTGCCCCCTATCAGATTTTATGATGAAAGTAAATAACTGATTTCATTACACGGCAATGAACTGTAAAATAGGGACCCATGGAATCCAATTACATCACCCATGAGAGTGCTGTGTGTAACAACAATCAGCAGAGAGAGGCCGGTAGGGAGGCTGTGGCCCTGCATACATATCTCTGCAACAGTCTAGAGAGCGACGCAGCAGCCGGCGCCTCCCACCGCCTCTAACACTCAGGGCACATCAGGTAAATTATTAAAAACAGCCCTGCAAAATTGAGGATGCTACACTCAAACTTCAGAGATATTGACTTGAGAACATCATTGCCGTCTGAGTGACTGTCAGAGAGAAAATATAAGTGCTTTCTGTCTGCTGGGGGGGTGTAGGGTAACCACAAGGTTACTGCACAAATCCTGAGTGTTAATGCGACTGTTTAACCCTCTTCAGTGCAGCTGAGATTATTGAGGTAATTAAAGGAGCGCATGTAGTTGTACCATAATAATTGATTTAGCAATTACTTATACAGCAAGTTCTGATTATAAACAACTTTTCCTTAAAGCGGATACTGAGCATTTCACCGCATACTGGTTCAGGATGAGGAATTGCTGTAAAGTTAACGACTCAATTCAATCAACTGGGCTTGCTCAGAAAGAAAAAGTTTAACCACTGCCATAATTAACTAAATTTGATTGCACTGCATCATAGCTCAACCCAAATTGGATAAATATAAATCTATACATGATTGTATTGGTGTTCCGGAATTTTATATTTGTAAATGTAAATTAGACCAATCTGTCTCCAAATTTTCCAAGATGAGATTTGTTGTGAATTGTTGCTATATAAATAAACTGAATTGGCCTGAAGTTAAGTTAAAAAAATTAATCTTTGGTGCCTTTTATTCATATGTTGTGATATTAAAATAGGTATTAAATTTATATATTTTTCACAAATTTGCAATGAACAGTTTTCATATTTTTCTTGCATTTCCGTTTTCCAAAACATGATCATAAAACAATTACATGAATCACTGCTGCTTCATCTGAAGCTACAAAAATACAGCACAGATGAACTATCTTTCTTTCTGTTGTTAAAAATGTCTTTATTTATTTATACAACTCCTCAAGCTGCAAGAATATTCTTCATACTTTTACATAGAATCAAATAATGTACTTGATCTAACACAACCTAATAATATTTTTTAATATTAATGATTAAGCCTGTCGCAATAAATGACAAATCAATTAATCGCACAATAAATTAAAACTATCGATATAATTTCAGTTATCGGCTATATCGTTTCTTCCTGCCTTTTTCTCCTACTGTTGATGACACTGAATGAAAAAAGGCTAAACTCCGGTGCTCTCCACTGACCCTCCCTTATTTTCTTAGTGTAATGCCCAGCGCGCGCTGCACGATCTTATGTCGCCGATTGTCGGCCCATAATCAAAACCTGAGACACATTAGCCGACATGAATCCAAGGTATAACGGTTCGATTGAACCGTGTTGTGTCCAACAATGGACACAAAATAATAAGTCCAGTTCACTAATTTTGAAACCAGGCATTAATCAATTCCTTACTACGATCTACCTGCAATGCATGTGGTGAGTGTCAGTCTGACTGAATGAAAATCATTATGACCGTTTTATGTCACGTTAACGAAGAACAGCTGAAAAGTTGCCGGGTTTTCTGGTATTAATTTCGCTCCAACTCCTCCCCTAGTTATTTATATATTTTTTGCACGAAATGTTGAATAAATATTCATGTTTCCACATATCATCTCCGATGTCTGCTGGACTTCTGGTTGCACCGTGTGAGCTGTTCGGGATTCCCTCCATGTTTCCCCTCAGAAAGCACGAGGAGAATCCGCGCTTTCTGATTGGCTACCGGTCACATTCAACAGGCTGCGTTCAGCTCCCAGTCTGGGCAAATCTTTGATTTAGATCGGAGCGGCCACGAGGATCTACCGTAACACACAACACAAGTGACAATCTCAGAACGAAGAACGTTCTAAGATTGTCGTTCGGGGTAAAAAATCCAGTAGTTTGAACTATTGCATCAGGCAGTCGGATATCTTCTCTATTTAAATCTAATGATTACTGAAGGGCAATATACTATATAGACTTCATAATCTGCACTCTTGATTGAATGCAGTATTTATTTCCACTTTGGCTTTATGTTGTTCTCATTCAAGTACCTTTATTGTTAATGGAGACTGAGAATCTATTTTATTTTAGTTTTTGGTTGCTTTATTTATTTATTTCAGTCTCAGTGTTAAGTGTTCTTTTGAAAGTAAAGTGTCTCTATCTTTGGCAGGAAATCGCATGTATTATTACGTAATTTCTATTAAATCAGTGTAAAAAGGTCTTCAAACAATATTATCATTTATCGCAATAATTTTTTGAGACAATTAAACGCCCAGCAAAATCTACTATCCTGACAGGTATATTAATGATAGTTTCATCCTATTTATATTTCAGGTCAGTCAAAGTCAGATTATAATGGCAGTAGGTGAAAAAGTTTTTTAAGGAAGTGCAATGCATTATGTTGAGTCACTCACTATACATCTAAAAAGTAAAATCAAAATAATCATATATTTGTAAACAATACTATTATAATTGAAATTCAATTTCTGTCACTTTTTGGGATTTTAAAAAGTTTATTATTTTTCATTAAGAACTAACTTTTTAATAGAAAGCTCAACCATTCAGCAGAAACGTAATTTTAATAAGCAGCATCTGTTAGAATCCATGAATCATTCTAGGAGTTACTACGGTGGCCCTGAGGTGCAAACCACTTCAACAAATTCAAAAACACAAGAACATTAATGAAGAGTTACAACATTGACAAAACTAAAAGGCTATGTCCCATTTGGAGACCTGAGAAGTCGCTGATTGGACAATAGGCATGAATACGTACTACGTCACCGCCGTCTTGAAAGTGGCAGTGAGGAAAACGTGCTGCATGGACTAGTTTAAACAGTTTTACAGTACAAAGTGGACCTAGTGCCTTTACCTTTCACAGGTAAGAATTAAAGATAATAATAACGTAAGTTTACAAGCAGAATTTGATGACTTTGTGTCCAGCACTGGCTACATTCCATGGTGAAACAAACTTCTAAATAACCAAGGAATATTTCCTTTGTTAATCAACTAATAAAAATCTGAAGACGATTGTACCACAACATTAATGTGACCAAATTAAATAAATAAATAATGCAATGCAGCAGCATGTACAAGTGGGTTTCTCACAGCTGAACAATATTTTCTTTTTTATGGTAATTAAATTAACTAATTTTTGACTCATGCTCATTTTGACCCTTCCCTTGCACCTGGCGCCCTCTGTTGGCTGATTTCCAAAGATTACAAATAAACAAATGTATTTCCAGCATAACATAAGTGTGGATTCAGCTGAAGGAAGAGTTCTGGGAGGTTTTCACACACTGTTTTAAATGTTAGCATCCTTTATATGCAAGCACTGGTCAAAAATGCAACAAAATGTGTTGAACAAGAAAAGGTTACAAAAACAAATCAACACAAATTATTTGATGGAAGCTTTGGGGTTTGTGGTTATCAATATTATTGCTGATATTGAGCAATTGTTATTATATATCAGCAATAACAATTGCTGATATTGCTGAAGGAATTATTCATGACACTTAAATAATAAGGTAAAGTACGCCTGAAACTCACGATTATTTTAGTAAGGAATAGTCTATCAATTATTCTGACAATTAACCAATTAATAGGATATAAAATTTCCACATTCTGCAAAAAATTTTTTAACCACTTATGTATTTTTAAAGCGTATTAGAAAAACAAGTAAACAGTCCAATTACTTTTTAAAATAAAACTGTTTCTTGCTTAAACATAGCATCTCTTTAATGAACATGTGATTTTTTTGTGTAACTAAAGATGCATTTGCAGCTAAGAAATACACATCAACCTGTGAAAAGCTCAGCCGTTTCTAATCAACTTATCATCAATAACAGTGTAAGGCTGATCTGTTGACTATTGTTTGGGTTAGCCGATTAATAATTAGACAGTAAAATATGCTTAATCTGGTTTATTTTTTTTGACTGAATTTGAACTGAATTTGAGGAGATCTGGATAGGTTTACCAAAAAATGGCTATTTTAATCTTAAATACAAAATGTATATATTTTTGGTACAATTTTTGTTTAATTATTGGGCTGAATATGTTCTTTTTAACAAAATGGCCATTTTTAGACGGTGTCTACTCCATCAAATGATTCATTCTCAAATCAGGTAAATAAGCTGCGTAGAATTATTTTTTTTTTTAACTCAATCTGCACATTTCTTATCATATTGACAAAAAAAAAACACCAAATTCCCATCCAGACGCAAACTGTAAACCAGTTAGCATTAATACTGACCGCCCAACAAACCGTTCGAAGAATCATCCGGCACAGCCAGTCAGGACCAACCAACTGTAACTTTCCCTTTAAGAGCGAACAGTTTGTCTTTTCACATTCTGCATCACAGGAGAGATGCTCATTAAAAGCTCCTCCATTCCTCACTGTTTCATCAAGTGAGACTGCCAAGCTCTTTAACTCAGTGTTCTTGATGTTTGTGCTGTTTGTGTAAAAACCCATCTGTTTCCTCGCCTCTCTGTTGGCAGAGGGTCCACCTCATCCGTATGCTTCTCTTTTTGAAGTCATGTCAAAATCTCATTTTTATGCATCTACGATATCCAACTTGTCATCAGCACAGCAAAAGTCAAAGAGGGCACTCCTTAAATAGCTCCTTTCTTTCCTTTATGTACAATGCATGCAGAAACAAGGACAGGAAAAGATTCACAGCCAGAAGATTTTAGGATTTGCAGAGCTGCTGTGATTATTGTTTTACAGACCGAAAGGAGATTAAAACGCATGATTGTTTTCTGGTTCAATAACAATAGTTTACAGACATTTCAAGAAATGGGTGGCAAATATTTGTCATTGTTCATTTAATTTCTTTGTTGCACAATAGACAATTCCAGTCAGAAGTTTACATTCAGGCATGTATATTGTATTAATTTGAGTTTTTGCTGATTCATTTTATTCATTCTAACATTTATCAACCCAATATGTTTAAATCTATAGGTTACAGAGTACAGATCTAGTTTTTCGGCAGAACATTGATGAAAGGAAGGAAGTGAGGCAAGTTTAACATCAACAAACCCAGAGAGAGAGTTGTCGTTCCCAAACTGAAGCCTTCAAGCTAGACTGAAATTTGCAGCAGCTCAAGGTTTTCGAACCTGACAACACTGTAACAACAGCCAAGAAAGGTAGTGGTAGCATCATACTGAGGGACTGCTTCACTCCCAATGGTCCTGGTACTTTGCTAACGGTGGACGAAATGATGAAAAAAGAGAACTACCACTTAATTCTTCAACTTCACTCTTAAATTTACTAATAAAGGTTGGACACAGTTGTTGGAGAATAGGTCCAAACACACGTCAGAAATAATTTTGCATGTCTGAAGCTTTTAGAATGGCTCCAACCTCAACCGTACAGTGGATCTCCGACTATTACATACGCTTCTTCTGGACCATATATAAAATATTTAAAAAAAAATTGTGAAGCTGAAAAACCTAAGCACAATACTACTTGACGAGGAGCACCATTCATTTTCCTAGGAAAGAAGACTATTACTGATTAAACTTTTAAAATTATACAATTTTATGTTATTAAAGCTAAAGTTCAATCAGTGAAAGTTTTATAATAAATTTATGTCTGATCATGATTTCTTGGTTAATTACAAGTTGTCATAACAGACATTTTATATTAAAAGTGTCATGATTTGCCAAATGACACTTTATGACAAGTCATAAATATTCATGAAGACTTACTCATGTTTATGATGTGTCATGTTTATGACAGTGTCATGACAGTCTTATTCACAACCCGTCAAATAAAGTGTTACCCTTTTTCTTTATTGGCTATTACAAGATACAAAGAAATCAATCAAAAAAAATGAGGCGATTTGTAGCTAAAGGAAATAATTGGCTGATTTGTATAATGTATATGTAACGCTTCTTCAGAGGCTTTCTGTGCTTATATTTAAGCATTAAGTGCTGAAATAATGTCCTTGTGCTTCTGGTGGTACTGTAAGGTTAATGAACTGAGCTAAGTGTAAATGAAAAGAAAGACAGCAGCTCAGTCCACACCTAAATAACCTCACTCTCAAGCACCACTTGTTCTCCCTTTGGATTTGAATACAGGAAGCAAATTTATTTCAAGGCACCAAAAGATCATTAAACAGAAATCTCATTCTGAAACGCTTTACTGCAAGGAGGAAGCAGAAAAATAATTTTGCAGATTCAGCCAGCAAAGCCTTTAATATCACTGCACGAATCAGTCACGGAGAAACATCCACTGTTGCTAAATCGTGTTGTGATTTCACAAGCCTCGTCTGTCACAAAGCTATACTTTGAAGGCTGGAAATCAGCATTAGAATAATTATCACTTTAAAAGGCATGTCAGTGTGTAGAAAAAGAAAGAACGATGAAGGAAAAAAGGCAGGAATAAATATAGCCTGCTTCTCCGGCTAAAAGCTGGCAGGTAATTTTCTCCAGCTGCTCTATGTGTGACAATCCCACCGGGAGCGAAATCTAATATTAACAGCAAATTATTATGTGGGAACTGTTCTTCCATGACCTGCTGTTGTACCTGTGTGACTAACTCAATCTGAGTAATTGAGATATGTTAGCAAGTAGAATGCGGCCCTGCTGTGACAGCAGAGGGTCGTGTGGAGTGTAGCAGGACTCCAAAAACACCAAAACACCGGAGCTAATTTGCATGTCTATACGCCTTAACTGACAGGGTTCCCTCTCATCATGAGATGCTGGTTTATCTTCTGTGTTTAATATGGATTCTGAATGACAGCAAAGCAGAAATTTCACTATGTTGTACAGATAAAAAAATGGAAAAAGTGCAAATTTTAGAGTACAATACAGCACAGATACATGACTTTCTTCCCCTTTTTGCTTTTTGTTTTTTTCTTACAAATAAAAATCCAAAAACTTATGTTTCTCTAACCTTGTTTAGTCAAAATAATTTTGTAATCTTGCTCCAATCTGAAGTTATTTGCAGCATCTAATAGGATTGCGTTTCACCTCATGTGTTTTTCTTTAGCATCCACAGTTATGCTAGAGAAAAGCCTCCTCACAGCATGATGCTGCCACCACCTTTTCTCTCCAGGAGAATGGTGTGTTCAGAATAATGCAGTGTTCGCCTTCCTTCAAACAGCATTTTGCTTTCAAATGAAAGCTACATTTTGGTCTCTTCTGACCAGTGCATGTTTGATTTGTGTCCAACAAAAATTAAGCAAAACATGCTATGGCTTCATTTTAACAGTTTCAGTCTATTTACTATATTTTGGGTGTAGTTGTTGTTTTTAAATGTGCTATACAAATAAATTTGACAGTGAATTTTAAACTTCGTGCTGATATTGACCATGAGGCCAAAACATTTAGCACATTTACCAGCACCTGCATCAGAAGACATTTCCTCTGCTTTATTAAAGTTTATACCACACTGAGATCACGGTAAATTATTACAAACTCTATATAAACCTCCTTTATGCTGTAACTGATCCCTGTGTGACCAATTAATCAGCATGAAAAGCGCTGTCACTCTAGTTCAAAGAATTTCTAATAATTCAGAATAACTACCTGCCTGTCCTGTCCAAAAAATCATTTTTAATTGTCTCATTAAAAGTTGTTGTGGCTTTGTGTGGGAAAACAATAATACTACCATTTCTGCTTGAATGCAGCAGCTCTTTAATGATTTCCACTTACCTGTGCGAAGCTATGATGTCCTTTTTGTCACCACAGCAACCCAGCTAGTTTGTTAAGATTTCTGCAAAAATAAAAAATCACAGAAAAGTTTGATCGCTTTGAAGGAGCAGACCGACATCACACGACGGCAGACAAAACAAAACAAGGACCTCATTAAAAGTACTGTCATCAAAGATTATGTCTTCTTTGTAACCGGCTGACTAACTGCTGAAGTGAATTTTAATGACAAGCATTTAATCTGAACAGGCGTTTTGCAATAGTTTAATCCTACATAAACACACTTAAAATAAAATTTTTATGAAATATGACAACCTTAATAATTGAAAATATTTAAAAAATTTAATAATGTGCTAACAGTTTGTTAATTTTATCAGCACTATCATCACTCCTTTATCTTTCCAACTCTACGAGAGAAGGCAAGAGAGTTGATAGATTCAGGAGATGTGTTAGTAAGACTAAAACACATCTCCTGGATCTATCAACTCTCTTTAGTCTTACACATTAGTAAGACTAAAACAAAAATATGATCTTTATTATTTAATCTACGTTTGGTATGATATTCTGTCTTTTTACCTGGAAAGTCAATGGTCTGTGGGTATTTGGGCCATACACAGCTGTTACACAGTGGCACCTGACAACTGTAACAAAAAGTATATCAAAATTATTTTGAGAAATTTAATCAGACAAATTTTATCAGTTCTTCTGTTTTCCATAAAATAGTTGGTTCAAGTCATGGCTGCAAATGATCTGTTATTTACTTACTAAGTTAATTTCAGTACTTCTTTGTTTTTCATAGAAAAAAACCTCAAATAGCTTTATTCTCTACACATATTTTTATAAGTTTGGTATTTTTTTTTGTCCTAAAATTAGACATGAAAATGTTTGTTTAGTTTCACAAAGAAAAAAAAAAGATATGTTTCAAATGTAAATCTTCTTGTTCAAGACAAATTTAACTCAGAAAATGGTAGTACAAAAAATCACTCTTTGGATGTAAAAGAGTGATTTTACATGGGAGTATTTTCACTCCTATGTACTGTCAATACCAACAATTAAAGTGTCAAATAATGTAAAAATAAATTGCGAACTTTTTAATAAAAAAGAGTTATCCAAAATTTCTTGACTAAAATTATAATTAAAATATATTTGTTCACTTTTTTTATTTAATTATTTTGTTTTGTTTTATTTATTTATTTACATAATAAATACATTCAATCAGACAGGAATACATTGTGAAACCCGGGAAAATTCACATTTTACTTATTTATTAATTAATTCACACTAATTGTTTAAATATAAATAAACAGCGAAACGCTGTTAACATTTAAGAGGTCGGAGGAGGCACCACGCCGAAGTATGAAACAACCTCACTTTGTAGCATTTTTAGCTAGGCCGCCATTAAAGCAAAACGTAAAGACGACAATAACTTGTTTAAATTCCAGTAGAATGTAATTTTATTTTAGTGTTACTTTGTTATTAGGCATTTACTACCAAAATCTTAAACGGCTAAAAATATGAGCTAAAAAAATACAATATTAACAAAGAAAAAAAGAAAAAAGTTGACTTCACTCACTCCATCCTTGCAGACCAGTTACAAATAGGGCGGGGCGTTTTTATTGACGGACGTTGATGATGACCAATCAAATTCCTCCGTTGGTAACGGACGAAAAAGTTCAGGAAGTAGCTTACAGCAGCTGATAGTGTCTATGCCAGGAAGCTTTAACCAATGTTTCGGGTTTTTCGGGCAGATAAAACGCAGCTAAAACAGATTTTTGAGTTCAGTAGAAAAATGTCTAACATACCCACTGAATGTGGCGCGGCAGAAAACAACAGGTCGGTCCATTCGGACACCATCCAGGAGGTTCACAGCGTTCCTATGGAGGCTATCATCAGACCATTTCCCTCGGAGCTGGACGAGCAGAAAGTCCAGAGTCTGATGGATACCATTAAGGTAACCTAATTATTTTAATGAATACATAAGCAGTCGTTTTTGTGTTATTACAGGAAAATGTTGTCTTGATTTTAAATCAAAAGCTTACACTGGTAAATAACTTTATTCGCAACTTAAACAGTAATTATCTGATTGGTGGTTTGAGCTCTTTACCACTGTGGTATAACCAGTCTTTGTCATGCATTTTATACATTAAACTCTCAAATATTATTCAATTAATTCTAGTTATGTGTTAATATAAGGTGACACTTGAATTCTATACAAAGCCAAAAATAAACCATTACCAGAAACATAAAAACATTGTTTGACTAAGTAAATGTATAATTTAACTAATGCACACATTTGTGTAATAGTAAGTGGAGTGAAATTTTGGTATTATCTGAATATTGAACTTGGACAATGTCAATACATAAAACTGTTCAAATTGTCATATAAACTTGTGGTTATTGCTGGATATAAAATATCACGTTTTTAGTCAATTTTTGTTGGTGTTTTTATTTCATGCTGAAATTTAAGGAAAAAATTATTGTTCATTCACGGAAGTTAAAATTATATAGGTACTATATCAAATAACTATTAAATACAGGCTTTTATATGTATGGATTGTAAATGCAGGATAATCTAGGTGATTAAGGAGTGGGAATTGTGACATGATATACTTTTACACACTTGAATATTTAAAACAAAAGTTTTGACATTATGCTTCTTGCTATATTTTTCAAGTGAAGTCAAGTGATTTAGTTGTTTTATGTTCACATGGTTGCATTAAATAGCATTTTCCTGTCACACCATTTTTATCTCTCCATATTCCTAAATAAAATTTGAATTTTCAATATAAGCATATCGTTTTTCACATTAAACATCAGTTGTGAGGTTTTAAATTGTACAAATCCATAAATTTTATAAGTTGTGATTTGAAATGATGCAAACATCGTGAGTCATTTTTATTGCTCTTCCTTGCACTGTGCATATTTTTATAAAGAACCTTTTTATGTGTTGCCAGACATCCCCAGAACTGTTGAATTAATAATAATATATTTATAGTTTAATTATGAAAGCGCAAGAAAGTTATTTCACTTTAAAACATGTTTTTGTAATACTTGCATGTGTCGTGCTTTGGTGCTATTGTGTGCCCTAATTGACGTTTCGCCTTTCCTTCCAGGAGACACCAGACATCAGTGTTGTTCCTCCTATTGATGTTCTCTGGATCAAAGGCAGAGAGGGAGGAAATTACTACTACTCCTTTGGAGGCTGTCACAGGTTTGCTGCCTATCAGAGGCTCCACATGCCAACCATCCCAGCCAAACTCATCAGATCAAACATCTCAGACCTCAGGACTTACTTGGGGGCTTCAACGCCTGATCTACGATAATTCTTTGGACTTTTTCTTGTTTTGACTCACTATATCCGAAGTGTACAACTCCAGCCCTCTATTGAATTATGAAGGCCTGCAGATCTCTATTATTAATGAGCCACTCATTTCATCTATGTTACATGTATAAAACTCAAGGCTCGTGGGCCAAATCTGGTCCGCTGAAGCTTCTTATGTGGTCCTCTAGATTCCAGAGGAACACATAAATAGAAACTTCAAGATAACATTTGTGTGATTAAATATTATTTTATCAATCAAATCACTTTTTTATGTGTATACTGCCAAATTACATCCGTCAGTCCCTCCAGTTTTTTGCAACTCTGCAATTCTGTAAATACAACAATTGCCTGCAATTTTTCGCGTTAATATAAAATTCTGAGTTTATTGCAAATTTTCCCCAAAAGCCAAAAACATTATGTTAACATAATGCTACCTCCCACCAGAAGGTGGCAGTATGTCTTCCTCCTAATGCAATGCTACCTCAGCCTTACTTGATGTAAAGTTATAGTCCATGATTGATATGGTGAGTAACAAAAAGACAAATTTTCCTTCAAATAACCAAAAAAATTGCAAAAATCCTTGCAATTGGCTCCACAGAAATGTCTGTAACTTTAAGTTTTTTTTTAAATCACAAAAACAATAATGAAATCCACAAGGGACTAATCGGTATGAAAAGATACTCAAGAGGAACTTGTTCAATGGAGACAAACTATTGATTAATATTTTAGCAGTTAATTGGTTTAACTTATAAATCCTGCCATAACTGGCCGTTTAAGAAATAGAGGTTTCAAAATGTATTTGAAACCCCTGATTTAGATGTTTTCAATCATTACAGTATGTGAAATGCTTTTGACTCCAGATTTAGACGTTTGCTCAGGAGAATCACACTGTGACTGCCAGCTGCAGCAGGTGATTGCAATGCACAGGATTTACCAGCAGGGGGAAACAAAGCTCTGGATGTTCCCACATTCCTCATGTCAAATTGCTGCATGTTTAAATGTTTAGTTTTATAAAGCAAATACTTCTCAGTAAATTAAAGCTTCTTTAATGTACCTTCTTACATTTTGCATAAGAAACTGAATCCATAATTCATCACGTGGTTGATTATTTTTCTGTTGTGATAGGTTAAGTTGTTGTAGTTGTGGATTTATTTAAATAAAGAAGAAAGTCTAATATTTTCTAAATTAAAATCATACTAACAACAGAAACAAATTTCTAAATATTTTCTTATGTTGAACTTTTTTTATTCCAACCACAGCATGACTCTGCTATTTTCTAATGTATTTTTTTAAAATTCTGGTCTGGAATGAAAAGAGTAAATTATAATTTTAATTAGCCAGACATCCCATAAAAATATCAATATTTTAATATATTTAAAAATATTTTTTTATGTTTGTTTGACAGTTTTCAGATGTTCTCCCTGTTTCTTTACGCGCAGTCGGCTTTAACTCTGACACTGTAGACAGCACAGGAGATTAGAGACCAGATGTTTTGTTGGAGGAATCAGATGTTCAGAGAATATTCTGATGACACAATGCAAGATGCTGTTGAGTCTTGCAAAATTATCCCATTCTACCTGTCATCAGACTTCTGTTGCCATCGTCTCTTTAAAGGATCAAAAATCCTCCTAACAAAATATCATGTCAAATCTTTACTAAGTCATGTACAATTTAAATAATTTGTGTTATACGTAGTGCATTGCAGCAATATTTTTAGAAATACATAAACTTCTTTGTGTATGTTTTTATTTTGAGTCGCTGAGAGCGGCTCACTAAATCAAGTTGGACAGCTGCTCCCCTGTCTCTGCATCGGCGGAAGGAACTGAAGTTTTGCCGAAAAATGTAGGTAAAACATAGACGAGGCTTTTCCGACGTTAGGGCTCTCACAGTGTGAGCTGGGAGCCGTTTGACGATCTCCCTTTGTGGCCATCGAGGAAATGAAGGGCGACCCGGGGCCAGTTTCAACCGACGGGCCTTGAAGGACTCTGAATTGTTGCGTGTGAGAAGATTTCCTGTAGCTCACTCACTGTCTGGAAGTAACCATATCCTCAAAGGGGGTTTGACACGCAATACCGGTCTGAAAAAACGCATTGCACCTGTTGCTGCTGGGTCCGCTTTCCATGGGTGGTTTTACACGCTTTCTCTTTGAGGATTTCAACCAATCAGAAGGTCAAGAGGGAGGAACTGGTTCAGGCCTCGTGATTTTTTTTTTTTCCTTTCTTTTACTTAGTTGTCTGTATTGTTTGTTTATTTGTAAAAGTGTTGATTAACTATATTATTTGTAAATTGCTTACCTATATTTTAAGGTTTAGTTCAGATCCTTTGCTCATAAATCTGGTGTAGAGATTATTATGTCTCATTAATTGAATCATAATTGTTGAAGCTACAGAATTATTATCAGACTTGGACATGGTTGCCTTGGAGCAAGAAGGTCTTGGGTTCAAATCCCACTTTCCATCTTCTGCCTGTGCCAGAGTGTCTTCTCTTCTGGTACTCTGACTTCCTCCCACAGTCCAAAAATGTGAGGTTATGTTAATTGGTTTGTTCAGTTAATTGGTAATTGGTGATTTTTTTCAGGGTATGTTAAAAGAAATATTGACATTTTTTCTGAAAAGTGATAAAACTGATGAATCCTTATGACTGAGTAAAGATTCAAGGTGGAGTTATGAAAATAGATTTTTTTTTTTAGCTTTATGTTGTTCTTTCTTCAAAAACATACCTGAAGTGTTGCTTTGATTCTTTTATGCCTGTTTCAGAAATCCTTTACTCTCTGTTGGCAGCCATTCAGCTGGCCCTAAATGGTTTCTTTCACAAAGCTCCGCCTCTCCACAGACCACCCGTCTCCCACGCTACTCCTTCAGACTAGTAGCAGCAGCAATTAGCAAACATCTGGCGGACTGTGCATCTGCTGAGCTCTTCATAGGAACTACTTCTCATTTCAGTGCTCTTAAAAATGGTTGTAAACATCATATTGGAGGAGCGCTGTTGTGATGGCACTCTGAACGCAGCGTATTAGAAAGAGAAGGAGCTTCTTAAAGAGACAGAGGCCCAATTCCAAAGCATCAAATTGTGAAGTAATTTTTCTTTTATGTCATATTTAATACATGCAGCATTTTTATATTAACTGAAGCTAAGGTATTTACTTGATTGTGTCACAAATTGGCACTGCGGGCCTGGAAAATACATAATACTCCTCCTGTAAAAACATTTAACTTGATCAAAACTCTAATAATTTATTTTACTTTAGATGAAAAAGTTTGAATTAAGGCTTTCTTGCATAACTTGACATTCTAAATATGAGAAAAAGATTGGAAAGTAAACAGAAAAAGCACTTTAAAAAGAAGATAGCCTTTGAGGTCCAGCAGGTCCATGCACATTAAATCAGCCCTAGATAAACTTAGCTGCTTTACTCTTTGCCTTGGGTTGTGTTGTGTCACCTGTCAGTGAACTGGACAGCGTTCCTTGACCCGTGGTTCTGAACGTCCTGTTTCTTAGCTCAGTGGAGGAGGGAAATCACTGCGCAACATCTGTTCAACCCAGCCTCAAGGTTGACTCTCCTGGGAGGGTTTTCTTCTGGCACTGGCATACTCTGGATCCAGAACCAAATGGTGACAAATTTGAAAAACGATCCTCCTCCATAAGCTGGATTCTAGTCTCTCCTGCAGGTGAAAGAGGCAAAAATAATCAGAATTTTAACCCAGTCAACCTGGGACGGATTAATCCAACTGGGTTCCTTTGCTCGTACTGGTTCTGTAACCCTTAATCTGTCATTTTTTCTTGTGTGTTTATCTGAGCATTTAGCATCTGTCACCCTATCAATAGTTATTGGGAATCAAACATTTATCTTTTTGATATTAAAAAATGTTTACATCTTTCAGAGACAGTTTCATAACTTTAGATGTCGCTGGCAGGAGCTGCAGTGTTACTCCTTCAAGGCCACTCATAGCATTGAAATCTTTCAAATAATCTGCTGTTAATCTAGTCAAATCATATCTTCCAGAAAAAGAGCAACAAAGAATCCTCAATAAAGGGTTGAAAACATGTTGGTTATTTTTTAATGCTTTGGAAATCATCAGAATTTTTACCCTGCTTCAAATTTTATATTTAATCTCCCCAAAATACAACAAACTGTATTGTTGTGGCATGATAAAATGCAGCAAAGTTTAAATGGTATGAATGATTTTTCAAGGCTATAGCTTCAGATGGATTTAAGACATTTTTTTAATTCTTCTATTAGAGTCAGGATAAGTCCTATTATTCGGTTTTTAGTTGTGACAGTCAGGTTTTAAAGGGAATCTTTTATGCAAAATTCACATCTTACAAGTTTTTTAACTTTCATTTGAGTCTCAAGTTCTGCTAACAACAGCTGAAAAACTTCCCAATTGTTAACTCACAATAAGTGGACTATGCTCCGTTACCTAGCAACCCCACGCAAGTTTAGCCTATCACCGAGTAGAGTTCAATTACTTTAGGTCAGCTGCGTTGTACAATGGCTGCTGGAAATGATAAGTGTTTTTTGTTGTTGACTTAACATCCAGAAATCACTTGCTGCATTCTTGTTGGTTGTGCAGGAGGCTCTTCTAATGCTTTTCAAAGATGTACAGTTGTATAATTGCAAATCTGTTTGCGGCCATTTTTATGTGTGAGTGGAAACGTGGAGTTGGGGGGTATGGCCAAGAGCAGCTTATTTGGATTTAAAGTGACAGCCCAGACTGACACTAAAATCTCATTATGTAAGAATTATTTTGTACAAAAAATTTAATGAACAACCATGGACCTATACTAAGCTGTTCAAGGAAGCATAATTGGTCACCTTTATTATAATCTACTCTTTACAAATGGCAAAACTTCCATTTAAGGCAAGCAATTAATCTCCACATCTAGCAGCACATAGCAATTTCATAAGTAATGTTTGGATGTTGTATATTTCTTATTAGTTGCCCAAAAATGAGACATCCAGTAGGTCATCCTGAATCCCAGTTTTTGACTTTTAAAGGACATTAAATCCACAGATGAACCTTAACTCAAAGTCTGTTGCTCCACTTGAAGTTAACCTGATCAATGACCCACTGTAACATGTTTAAAGTCATAAACTTTGAAATTTACCAGTGTGTTGAATGAAACGTTGCTTTTAATATGGAGTCTTGGTCAGTAAAGCAAAGTGAAGTCACGTTTTGGGCATCTTTACTGCTGCATGTTTTGTTGTAGCACAGCTAATTTTAGAGATTAAACTTGCTTTTCCTAACGCTTGGATGGGTTCTCTCCAGGTCCTCTGGTTTCCTCCCAGTTCAGTACAAAAACATGAATGCTGGGTTAATTGGTCTTTATAAATTGCTCTTAGATGTTAGTGTGTGTGTGCATGTTTGTCTACCCTGTGTGTCTCTGTGGATGAAACGGTGACCTGTCCAGGCCCTGCGACCCTTGTGACCCTTGTGACCTTTGTGACCCTACCTCTTGCTCATTGACTACTGGAGATGGCCACCAGCTGACTTGTAGATTAACTTTCAAAAATATACAGTTTTTCTTCTGCTCTTTCACCGCTTTTACTAATATTAATCTTTTTCTTTCATGTCTCTCTCCTCTTTTCTGTGTTTGGTGATTTCTAAAGTCTGAACAAGTTTCTTGTCACATTACTAACTAGATATGACTTATTAGTTTTTCATCACATTGTCTTTCTATCCAGCAGAATATGTTTTAATTCAAAACTATGTAACAAAAGCGATAATAAATATTTAATGGCGCTAGATTTGTAAAAGCCTTAAGATAAGGCTAAAGGTTTCATTAAGTGGAAAAATGCAATTTTGGTCATTCTTCACCTGTTTTTCTGATAAGTGAAAACACTAATTGAAGCAGATGTTTTCTGGTTTTTATAAATCAGGAATTGCATCCAAGCAATGGTGAACAAACAAGCTGAATATTTTCTATTTGCATAATTTATCATTTTTCTCTTTTCTTTCTACCTTTCTACCAAAAACTGGATGACAAAAGTCTTCAGGTTGGTTCTTTGTGAAGGACAACTTTGTTTACAGAGTCTGATTATAGCTTAATTTATTGGTCGTTTCTGGTATTTTATTTATTTATTTTGTATATTTAAAATGTCTTCCGGTTCTAATGTTAAATGTTGATTCGAATTTAAAGATAAATCTTTGAGAATATATTCTTACATCATTGTATTATATTACCTTTATATTACTTAAAATGGTCAATATTATCGTTTATTGTGATAACTTCTGGGACAATTCATCATCCAGCAGAACTTGTGATTGTGACCATTAGACCATTGCTTCAGGAAATTAATTCATCAATTAATTTCTTTACCTCAAGTAAACATGTACATGTGGTTCCTCTGCTTTTACTAGAGTACATTGGTGCATGTTTATTTATACTTTTACTTAAGTATATTGTTTACAGTGTGAGTATTTTCTCCACAACTGCTTACCATGAAGTTTTTCCTTTAATATTAATTAATTAATCAATCAATGAAATTTATTTGCACAGCACATTTTGGCAGTAAGGCAGTTCAGAGTGATGTAAAAAAGTTATAAAAACATCATACAGTTACCACTTGTGAAATCAAGTGGTAACTGTAATTTACTTACTTTTTGTCGAATGCCATCATCAAAATCATCAATACAAATCCAATAAGTTGGTCAGTCAGCTCTAAGAAGGTGAAGTTTTTAGCCTTGATTTAAAGGAAGTCAGTGTTTCAGCTGTTTTGCAGTTTTCTGGAAGTTTCTTCCAGATTTGTGGTGCTTAGAAGCTAAACACTATTTCTGAACACTATACTGACGTGTTTTTAAACTTTAACTATATTAAAAGATTTATGCCGTTTTAGTCTCTTCATGTAGCCAAAAAGCATGGAGAAGCCATAAATAAAACTCAAAATTAGTGTCCGTTAAAAACTCAGATGGCTCCCAGTCGCTGGACTGCGCTCAAGAAATTAAAAGTGAACTTAGTTTGGACAGGAACCCGTCTCCCCAGTTTATTGTTGCCCTCTCATTGCGTTTGTCAACATTAAAAATGCAAGCTGAAAAATGATCTCCGGTTCGCCAGCTCGCACATTTGTTCCCCTCTGGAGAGCGTTCCAGCCAAATCCTCCTGAGAGAGTTTTAACTTTAGGTGTTTGAGTGGCTGAGGATTTCTCACAGCTTCCTATCCGGAATTCCCTCAGCCTGCCGGTGGCAGCAGGCGTGTAATTTGTGCCAGATTTGCAATGCCGTTTCCACTGATCCACTGATCCTCTGACCTCACCGCACAGAGACACTGCAGTCCAACCTTTCTCTCTGTGTAGCTGTGTAAAAGAATACTTGGGATGAAATAGCAATAGGTTTTATTTGGCACACAGTCTTCAAACACAGGGCCGTGATTCAGCCGGCTTAAAAATTTACACGGGGATTTGCCCAGCCAAGGAATGTTTCCTTGTCACAAAAAAATGTATGGCCACAAGTAATGATTATTTTAATTATTCTGACGATTAATTGAATAAAAAAAATTCTGCAGATTTTGCATGTGAGTCTTTTAGTACAATTTTAGGAATATGTTAAAAGATGCAAATAATTCAATTTTCGTTTTTTAAAATAAGAGTATCAATATTTTACTTTCAAAAATGAAACGACAGTCTTTCTCATTTGTAACAAAGGATGCAAATACATCTAACATCAACATTTGAAAAGCTCAACGCTTTCTGCTGGACTGAACATCAATACTCAGTACAGCCGATCTGTTGGTTTATTTTTTGATTAATTAATAATTGGATTACAAAAACTTATTCATAGATTATTTTTTTCACAGTTTGAATCAGGTGAAACTTGAGTTCTATAGAACATTTTTACAGATGGGTTTTTATCTTGCATGCAAAATGTGAATGTATTTTTTGTACAGTTTTGTATTAATTGCTGCTTTGACTGTGTTTTTCTTTCAGCAAGCGTCTGTATACTGCAAAAACACAAACTCTTACTAGATCTTTTTGGTCTAGTTTCTCATGCAAATATCTTAGTTCACTTGAAATCAAACAAAACTAATTAACAAGTAACTTTTCAGGAAGATTTTGTAGGTTGTTTTAAGTCAATTCATGAATATTAATGAAAAAAAAACTAGTTTAACTGGCAAATTATTTCAAATGTCTTGTTATTGGTGAAATAGTTTGACTCTGGAACTAATACTTTACTTATTAATATTAAGAAATAACTGATTTAAAACAAACTTCTTTATTCTGCTGAAAGTTACATGTAAGTTAGTTTTATTTTGTTTCAAATGTCCTAGTATATTTGCACGAGAAACTAAACTATCTGGTAAGATTTTGTATTTAATTATTTAATTACTAAATTAGTTGTTGATTATTTCCGTTATTGATTAATCAAATGTTTAAATGCCTTAATTACTGTAAACATAGCATACGGTTGTCAAATGACTACTGCATTTATCTAAATGGATTAACTAAGCCTAAAACACGTCTTATGTTTTCTCACCTAAGAAGAAAACAAATCATCTTCTGATGAGTTTTTTTTTGAATCATCACTGGATGGATTTTAAAATCTCACAACTTTCTCAGAAGCAAGATGAAAAGACTCACTGAGACAAGTATATCTGAGGACCTTGACCTCTGGGTTTGCAGCCCACTGCCCTGCATGTTTCAGATGTTTCTCTGTTCATATAATAAACCTCACACTTAGAAGAAGCCTGTTAATGTCCCGCTGATTTAAATCAGATGTTTTAGCAGAGGAAATTATCTTAAACATGCAGGAATGTAAGACCCTTAGAATGACTGATTCTGGAGTTTCTCCCCAACAGTTGTGTTCATAATGATACCTGAGTATTTAAAAATGTGTGCAGAACTCAGAAGATTCTCTAAATGTTCTGTGTGCGTATATGCCAAGGCTGAAACGATTAATCTTCAAATAATTTTCAACTAACTTAGTAATGAATTGAGTGTTAAATGGAATATACGGATGTGTTTCTAGTTACTAGTGCAAATATATTTGTACACTTGAAATAAGACAAAACAAGCGACTTTTCCGCAAGACATAGGTCTTGTTTAAAGCTTTTAATTCCTTTATATTGGTTTTTTTTAACAGTACTAGTTCCACTGCCAGACTATTTAACTTATAACAAGACATTTTTTCCATGTTATAAGTGAAATAATTTGCTAGAGGAAGTAGAACCATTTCATCAATATTAAGGAGTTAAAATAAGTTCCTATATTTAGCTGAAAACTTACTTGTAAGTTAGTTTTGCCTTCTTTGAAGTAAGATATTTACACTAGAAAATAGATCAAAATCACTTGAAAAAGATTTTGTATTTTTTGTGTGCATAATAACCACATTAACATGATTGGCTTCACTGGAAGTGTCATGTTAAAGAAAAATAAAAGCTAAATGAGACATCTGTCTACAGAAGCTGTGAAGACATTTTATCCAAGAAAAACTTTTATTGTAATACCAAAGTAATCAAAGAACCAATATTTATGGTATTATTTTATCACTGAATCAGTGCACCTGCAGCCCGGGAAGGAAAATGTGCTTAAACAGTTTGTTGTGTCTTAAACAGAGCTGCTGTTTTCTCCCAGAGCTCAGAAATCCAACGACCCGGACCTCAGCGGGTGGCTAAACCAACATGCTTTCGCCTCATCAGCATTAACTGATCTCGGCCAACAACATTTCATGGCTCCATTTGGACGCTGCATGCATCCACAGCCTGCTATCCGTTACAGCCGCAGCAAGAGTTCATGATATGTGCAATTAGCCAAAGAGGCGAGGCCTGCAGCATCATTTACTGGCTAATAGTTTGGAGGATTTGTTGACATTTGGTGGGTTTAGTCACTAGATATTCTAACTGAAGGCAAGAAAAGACTACCTTATCAATAATTTAAAAAAGTAGATCATTTAAATTTTAAGAGAACCCTGTATTGGTCTTTGTCCCCTGAAACAGTGGGTTTACAATTGGGCAAGACAATGATGGAAAATGAGGAAGAAAAATTGAAACAAAATCCAATACATTTTTAAATCATACATTTGATTTTTTAAAATAAATATCAATTTTTGAAGGATTATCATAAAATGTGAGCTAAAATAACTTATTGAATGTGGAGACAGAAGATAGAAATATTCTTTATTGTCCTACAGGAGGGAAATTCAGGAAAAAGTTATTTGCTATTC
Source organism: Poeciliopsis prolifica (assembly GCF_027474105.1). Taxonomy (NCBI): domain Eukaryota; kingdom Metazoa; phylum Chordata; class Actinopteri; order Cyprinodontiformes; family Poeciliidae; genus Poeciliopsis; species Poeciliopsis prolifica. Next base: position 7,595,564 of record NW_026562398.1, read on the forward strand.
TCATCTTTCTGATTGGCTGCCAGTTAAATTAGGAGATTATTTTACTCCTAAAGCTGAAAACGGAAAAGTTTCTGACGGGAAAAACACCGAAGGACGACCACTATTTTCTAGTGGTTTTGTATATTTCTAATATACAAAACCTTAACTGTGGATTAAATCAAATTTGATGGGATTAATTAAAAACTTCTTATGTGGTAATATATTCAACACTAGATTAATGAAGTCAGAATAACTTGGTAAGATATTCAACCTGGGAACCAGAGTTGGGCAGTCACATTTACTCCATTACATTTACTTAAGTAATTTTATTTTGAAGTATTTTTACTCTTTCCGAATTTTCTACCCACTGAGTGAAAAACAAACATGTTTTAACCAAACATTCACCAGTCAGACACAAACCTGCAATATTGGTTCAAGTTTGATAAGTTTTTTATAGAAAGAAACTGATTTGGAAAACAATCATTTTGCCTGATTTTGTGAAATATATATAGTTTTTGTTACTTATTGGTCTTTAAAACACAAAAAATTCCACTTATCTATATATTTTATCCATCTTATTTGGTAATTTTTAAATATTAAGTGATTAATAAACTGATCAGTTACTCTGTATTTGAGTAGATATTTTTAACCAAATACTTTTTTTTTGTTTTTACTTTTTAAATGCTGAAGTATTACTTTTACTTGAGTACAACAAAAATCAGAAGGTATGAGGCAGCATGTATGCGAAATGAATGTAATAATTATTGAATACTAAATAAAAGTGAGAAAAGAAATGTTAATTTTGTCATTTCTTTACACATTTTGCGTCATTGCCAGAAGTTATTGTTGTTTGCGGGGCCATGGCATGGAAAGGTTTGGGAAAACCTTCCCTACAGACCTGTGTGCTCCTTCAGCTGGCACTCAGGGCGTCTGATCTCTCACTGTTGATGCAGCTGAGGCACGTTGAAGTGTCTGAATTGGCTGCCAGCTTGAGTTTACGTGGCTTGGAGGGACTAAATCATCCATTTGCCACCACTTTGTTGTTTTGAACCCAGGGCAGCAAGCAAATAAATCCCTGTCATTCCAGGATCATCTGTTCATTGTTTATTTACTCACACTTAACTTTCTCCTGCTGTCTTGAAGCCGGAGGACGTCCCAGCAGGAGCCGCTGCTCTAACAAGAACACTAGCTTTTTACAATAAATGCACAAATGTAATGTCTGTCCCTGAAGAGAGTATTTGCATTAAGGAACATCTTGCACTTTTTGTTTTACCAGCTAATAAAAGCAGATCTCTGCATGTGGCAGAGCAATAAACATATCAGGACAGAAAATACACTGACTATAATTGGTCCCTAAATGCCTCTAAAAATACTCCAAACTTCTTAAAGTCTTGACTAAGAATAATTGGTGCAACACTTAAAACCTTTACTGTTTTAGAAGAAGTGCTTCAATGAATATACGGTGGTTTGCAAAAGTATTTGTAGCCCTATCTTTCACATTTTTCCACTTTGCAACCTCTACTAGTTTATAACTTTATGAGGATTTTATGTGATTAATCAGAATAAATACACAGCAGAAACTACAAAATCTTACAAAGTATTTTTGGTCTAGTTTCTAATACACTTGAATGAAGACAACAATTAACTTTTCAGTAAGATATCCGAGCCTTTAAATAATTACTTAATATTGATTAAAATGTATGAGCTGTAAGTGAAATAATCTGCCAGTGGAGCAAAATATTTTTCCCATATTATGTTAAAATGTCTTCCTCCACTGGCAGATTGTTTAACTAATAGTTTTTACTTTTTCATCCATTCAATATGAAGCAATGATTGGCTTATTGATCATCTGTGGTTGTGTGGAAATGTATTTCTGTGTAAAAAGTCACTTGATGTTTGTGGCACGACTGACAATGAAATAAAAATAAAAGCAAAAAAAGAAAAATTCTTTGTTTTGTACTTAACATTTTCCATTTAAGAAGATATAAACTTGCAATAAAACATTTCATCTTGAAAAGAATTACAAGTATTCACCTGCTTCAGCTCCAAATGCCAGAGCGCCAAAGTTGTACCGTTCTTCATTTGCTGTCAGTGCCCAAAAAGTCATTCCAAGGACCACAAATTGCCCTCGAACCACACTTTGGACATCCCAGGTTTCAATGAACAACAATGTTAATGTAGGTTTGCAGTTCCTCTTTCCTTTCCTGTATTGATAAGAATCACTAACATAGAGGGAAGTGGTTGCACTTGGTTTTATTTAGGGTTATCACAGTAAAAGGGGGCTGGAGATATTTGAACCCTTTCAAATTATTTTTGCAAAAATGTTTACAACCTTCTACCATTTTTATTCCATTTCTTAAAAATGCACTACTTTGTGCCAATTTGTGACTAAAATGTGGCAAAAAGTGCAACTTTGTTTTTACACTCTTAAAAACTACTGAAATAATTTATAAATATTTTCCTCGTATTTATCTGCTGTTTTCAAGATTTTCTTGAGTTTTTGAAGTTGTAGTAAAAACTAAGACCACTTTACTGAAATAATCGACTTTATATGACAACCTTTATGTTCCCTGACAAGCAAATACTGTTTAGATGATTCCCTCAACCCAGCAGTACAGAAATGATTTGGGCCACTAAAATAAATCTGATTCTAATCTCAAAATTCTCTTTTATCTTCTGAGACCAAAGGTCAAAATTCTGAGATTAAAGTCAGAATTATTTGCTTTTCAGTGGCCCTAATCCTCTTCCGTACATCTGAAGGACTGATGGAATGTATGCCAAGACGCATGACTAAAAATCAAGGTTTATTCCACCAAATATTGATATTTTTCACTCTTCCTAATCTAAAACATCGTTGGTGTGAAACTGCTGCTGTCTTGTGTGAACCACTTCTGCTCCTAATAACTTGATATTTCATATTAAAATAATAAACATTTGCATGGGACCAGAGTGAGCGCAGCTCCTCCCATCCAGCTATAAGAGTCCAGCTGACCTGCGGCTCCGTCCACCCTGCAGCAGGCCAGCTCCAGCTGCCTCATGAAGGCTCGGGCAGCTTCCTCACAAGCTTTGGTTCGAGGACCTCAGACCCACATGGAAATGTAGACGCATCTCGCCGGCCTGGTTTGTCTTCCGGAGCGACTCTGAAGCGGATTAAGGAGGCACTGGTAACTTTTCACCATGACTTTCGCCATGCTGCGGCCCGTGGCGACGCACTTGATCTACTCGGACTTCACCGTCACCAACTCCGAGGACGACGAGAACCGCAGCGAGAGCGACGGCAGCTCGGAGCAGAGCTACTGCGGCTCCACGGAGAAACGGAGGCGGATCTCCCGCAAGCTGGAGGGCGACTCCGCGGTGGTGATGAAGCAGCGGAGCGCGGCCAACGCCAGGGAGAGGGGCCGGACCCAGAGCGTCAACACGGCGTTCACGGCCCTCCGGACTCTCATTCCGACCGAGCCGGTGGACAGGAAGCTCTCCAAGATCGAAACGCTCCGACTGGCGTCCAGCTACATCTCCCACCTGGCCAACGTGCTTCTGATCGGGGACGCGGGCGCGGAGGGACAGCCGTGCCTCGGAGCGGTCCATGCGCAGGGCGAGGGCGCGGGGAAGCAGCCGCGCACCATCTGCACCTTCTGCTTGAGCAACCAGAGGAAAGGGGTAAATATATTTATGCAGCTTATTCTTATCAGCTTATTACGTTTATTCTGCATAAACGTAGCAGGAGGACATGGCAGATTCATGTGGCGAACACTTGCGCATTGCAGCGCTCTTGGTGCAATCAGCGGTAATTTTAATGTTTTGCACTTTAAGCTGTTGCTGCAAAGTCAAAACACACAATAATACAAAATAACCCCGAACAAAACAAGAAATACCAAAACAAAACAAACAAAAACTCCGAGAGTTAGAAAAATGTCCAAAACTACGGATTGTTTTTGAAATTCATATTTCAATTCAGAACAGTTTTTCTTCTTTTCTTCCACATAAATTTGTTTTAAACTGTACAGAAACCACTAAATGCAGAACACAGACACAATTTATTTCCCTTCACTGCCCACAATTGTCTTTTCTTTATTATTTTTCTTCATTTTTTTAAAAGTGACTTTATTGCACAGCTGCCATGCATTGATATGTTCTGCATGTTTCTCTTCTTACATCAAGTTTTGTTGATGTTCAGCCAATTCAGAGCTGCACAATAAAACTTTTAATGGATTTATTAATGTTGTTACACTGATCTGGCTTTTTCTGGCACACACCATGTGTTTCTTCCTTTCTTTCTTTCTTTTTTCTTTTTTCCCCTCATTCATTCTTTCTCTCTTTTTGTTAAGAATGTACTGTAGGGCTTCTGTTTGGAATCAAGCAACAAATAAAAAAATTTACAAAATTATTCCTATTTATCCATCAAAGCATATGTCCCTAACCTTTTTCTTAATTTATTTAATTAAAACTACATTTTGATGGTTGACCAAATAATATGGGGACTCTTGGATATATTACAGGTTGGAAAAATCAAATAATTTATGATTTCCTTCATCTGAATCCTATTGCTCTCTGATTTATTGGTGCATCGCCACTTTAACATTTTTTCTATCACTTGTTGATGACATTAAGCAACACATTCTTTTTGTTTTAGTGTGATGTATTTCTCTTGTAGCTGTGAGTGTCTTGCTACTCTTTGCGCCTTGAATCGCCCCTCAGGGATGAATAAACTGATTTGAATTGAACTGAAATGAATTGAATCCTGAACACCTTTTAATGTACCATACATGCTTCAAGCTCGCTGAGACATTCCTCAAACAGATGGCTGTATGTTTGTAATTTTCATATGGTGTGACAGACAACACCTCCAATTGCAAAGTTGTTAAAAAAAAAAAAAAAAAACAGTGTTTGGAGAGGAGAGTAATCTGGTGCAGATTTATTCAGTATTGCTTGTTTTTTAAATATATATCACTAAAGCATTTTTCCTTCTTTTCTTTGTCAGATTAAAGATGGGAAAGACTGTTTGAAAATGCGAGGACTCGGTCCGCTGCGAGTGAGGCGCTGACCGGACGCCGTCGGTGGATCGTTTGCAACCTGAAAACCCTCAAGACTTTCTCAGGGAAAGAGCTGAAGCTGGTGCAACAAAGAGCGCTCGCTCTCACGTACCTGTACACACATGCTGGATCAAAAGGTGGCACCAAAGAAGAGACTATTTATACTTGACTGAGGCATCCGAGACTGTAAGACGTTCAAACGTGCAGTGCATTTGTTTGAAACTCAATGGTCTTGTCTTTTTCTTTTTTTATTTGGAAGATGTTTTAAATAAAATATATTTTATCAAAAGGTATTTTTACGATCTCATTTGGTGACAATGGATGTGTCACAATCTAAGGTTAGTGCAAAGCAAACATTTTTAAGACTCCCAGATGCCATTTTGGATAAATATGAAAAGTTTCCTGCATCTCCTGAACCTTCGTGTCTCCATGGTTCCAGCCAGCATGTTGTTGGGAAACCGCCGGAGCCCACAGCAAAAAGTTCAGCGTCTCTAGTGTCACTCCCCCTTCAAATCTCACCAGTCAGTGTTTTTTGAAGTCTGTTTCCGATTAGTCACGGCAAATAGTAGCCCACACTCTGCTTGGAGCCCCAACACAGCTGTTGGTGTGTCAGAGGGATAAATCACCGCCGTGGGCCCACTGGACAAGACGAGATGGGGTGAGAGGTGAAAGGTCGCGGCTCTGAAGTGAAGTGAAATGTAATGAAGGCAAATGACGCAGTTAGACTTGTCCCTTTTTCATCTTTTCTTGTTAGTGGTTTAGTTCACGTTGTCAGAATGTTTTCACACCTGATAGTTCGGAGGACTCGGTTCGATTTGGGACCAAAAATTTCAAAGTTAGTTATAGATTCAGCTGCTGCGGTTTGCTTTCTCACTGCACTGTGTGAAACGAACCTGTTCTCCTCCTCACCTGTGGTGGCGCTGCACCAAGAACCACTGAAGGAAATGACATGAAGAGATTGAGCGCAACTTCCTCCTTCACAAGACGTAAACAAAAATGGAGTAAGCAGTAAGGTCAGATTTTAGTGGCTTTACAAATTCTCTTGTGGGTAAAAAAAACACTGGCGCTAGTGTAGCTTGTTTGTTTCTGTTGTATTTACCCAGAATGCCCTGCACTGGAGTCCACTTCCTGCTTTGGAGCTTCTCTGGTTCACTTGGCGTTCACATGTGCATTTGCACTGTGCCAAAATTCAGTTTAATCGAAGGGACACCTAGATTTTCAGATGATCGCTTTTTTGATCCATAATATTGAAAATATTGATACTAAGTCGATATCAGTATTGGGTTTAAAGATCAATACTTTAGAGTCAGATTCAGTCTTGAAATCTTATTTTGCTTTTATGTCAAAAAGAGATTTTGTTTATAGATTTTGCAGATTTTGTTAATCTAAAAATAATTATTATAATAATTAAAGTACTTTCTAGACACTTGTATGCTTTACCAAATTGTGTTCTAATTTGGGTAAAACAAAATAATCAAAGGAAAACAGATCACAAAGAGGCTGATTCCTAATCTCCTGATTGATGCATCTCCACTTTAACTTTTTTAAATTACTGTTTGTGGCATTAAATAATGGAGTATATTTGTTTTAGTGTGACATGTTTCTCTTATAGCTGTGAGAGTGTTGCTCCTTATGACCAAAGGGTCATAAATTTGATAATATATCAAACTTAAATGAAAAGTATCAGTGATACAGGCCTTGTATTTACTTCAGATCGATACCAAAACATTGCACACCTATAATTCACACCTCTCCAAATGAACCGGACTTTCTAGACAAACAAACTAGAGTTTGATTAAAGTGGACTAAACAGGCTTCCTAAGATTCCCCACAGATCCACGTCAATACAAACAACTTTCACTTGAAGGTAGCGGAAGCAGCCCGGTCTCTTTGGGCTTCTTTCTGCTCTATTTCTTGCAGCCGAGCCAGAGTTCCTGTCTGGCATCAATTACTGTGAATCTGCAGGTTTGGAGGAGGCAGGCTCCCCGGTGACTCCGCAGGCCGACTGGAAAGGTAATTTCCAGGCAGGTAAAGGTGCAGGCTTCCTTCCGTCTCCGTGTCCAACCCGTCCCCGTCGGGATGAGTCAAATTCGTCCTCCATGTTCGGAGGCCGAGGCCTCCCTAAATGGCTCCCTGAGGTTCCCCCAGGCAGGAAGATGTCACGTAGGCAGAGGAAGGGGGGAACCAGCGCACAGCCGGCCTCTCGGAGGAACTCTCTGTGCGGTGGGCTTTGGGTCACCGCCAGTCCTGACATCATCCGGCGCTGGGACCCAGATGTACAGCTCTCTGGTGCAGAACAAACCCAACGGTGAAATCTGAAAGAGATTTTTCTCTTCTTTTTTTTCCCCAACAAGTTGGCAGGTATGAAATTGATGTGCAGAAGAGATGAGTCAGAGCAAAGACAGAAAGACAGCAGACACGATCAGTTTGGGTCTGTTTAACATGTCCGACAAGCGAGGGCCCAGCGGACCCGTCTGGGAAATCAAGTTTACCTCATCGCTTTGCTGAGTTTCTCCTTTTGTCTCTTCTTAAGCCTCCAAAACAGATTTGCTGTTGCTCTTGGAAAGATTTCTGCAGATTTGAAATCTATCTTAAAGCTTTTGTGACCTGGCAGTTTGTGCTGAAAATCAGAATATTTGGGGTTTTAAAGCAGCAGGAGGAAAACATCAACTATTTCTTCATTTTTATATTTCTGGCTTATGTGTTGCAATTTTTAGTTTATTTTATAAATGCAAGAATAAATCTTATTAAAACTTTCAAAGATTACTTTTTTTGATTAAAATGTATGAGCTTATTTTGAAGCTCAGTCAGTTCTGAGCTTCAAAATAAACCAATTTATCAGATGCTAATATTGGACATTTATTTATAACACAACAACTTATAGAAACCAGGATTATAATTTTTTTACCAATGCATCGCTGTTCACTTCAACTTCTGAACAACGTTTGTATAACTCTGGAGTCCAAAAGCTGCTTTATAATTATGTAATAGTGACTGTGTAATAATTTTATAGGGTAAACAAAACAAAAGAGTGCAGTCAGGGCGGCTTGGCGTCAGATATATTCCTGACAGAGATTACTTCCTGCATGCAAACTCTGTTTTGAAATCACCTTGCTAAAACGAAGTTGTTTCTGCTTGGATTATGTTTTCCAATCTAATATGAACACATCATATTTACTGATTTTTGCACCAGCATTTTACTGTTTTTAACATCATGTCCCATTATTCATTGCCTGGCTGATTTTCCAGTCTGCTATAATTTCTTAATTCTGATTCTTCATTCGCCAATTTAGGTTTTAAGCTCAAAGTTGTTCAGTTTCCACAAACAGAGTTGTAATTGTGTATTAAATGATTTGCTCAGGTTACACATAACCACATTATTCCTTAATTAACAAACAACTGAGTGAAATTTTATGGAATTTTTGTTTAAGTTGAAATATTTTTTAACACTTTTCACCTAAAAAAGTGATAAAAATAAAAAAAGAAATATTAGAATATGGCTTTTATGTTGTGAATTTAGATATAAAAGGGTTAAAACACAGTTCAACCAAACAAAAAGCAAAACATTACCTACTAGTTTATCAAGAATAATCCATATGCAATGCAAATAACAGCAGCTTGTTAGGAAAACTCAGTTTTCCACCTAAATACATTAGTTTTGTAATTGTGCACAAAAGTCACGTTTCTGTACATATTTTGATTTTAAATTAAAAATTCAATACTTTTTCTATCAAGAAATCCCTCTGGCCTTTGGGAAATATGACCGCATCATTTGTTTTGTTTTATTTCCTGCAGCGGTTTGGACTGACTGAATGCTGCAGGCAGCTGGATTTGGACTTCAGCAGACGACACATAACAGATTACGCAAGCATAAACTACACATAGTCAAAACACATAAAAACATACAAGTTTAGCACGACTGTCATGCTAATGCACAGATTCAGCAACAAGAAAACTGAAAGTGCTTGAACTGTTAAAATCATAATGATTACAAAACATTTCAGAATAATGTGATGTTAAAAGCAACATCATTCCTACATTTGTTTGATTTAAGCCAATATATAAAATGTATGGTGAGAAAATGCCAAAACAAAGCAGATTAATATAAAAAATAGACAGAAATCTTAATCTAGTGTTGGATAATTAAATCAAATGACAGTTTTTTAGTTGAGATGTTGATTACTTCAGACACATTTTACAAAAGAAGTCAATTTAGCTCTTAAGACAGCAAGTGTATGATTATTCAAATTCACATTTCTAATGTGTCAAAGCGTCTCTGTGTTTTCACTGATGCCAGGTGATTCTTTTTTTTGTTTTTTTTCTGTTCTGCCTCTCAGCGAATGCGAGAACGCAGCGTAGTGTTCGTGTTTCTGGAGACATATGCTGGAAAGCCTGTTTTGTCATGCTAACGCACGGAACAGGAAGCGGTTGTATTTCATTTAGGAAGGACGGTTTGATGAATTGTTTTGAGCAACGGCTGCTTGCAAACACCTTTACAGATGAATCACAAATCACAGCACAGACAGCTCAGAGCCGTCCTGCTCAAGTCGGGGGGAAAAGAAAAAAAAAAAAAAAAAAGAAAAAGTAGATGAACCAGAAACAGGAAGGATGTAAAGCTTTTTTTCAGCATGATCTGGGAACGATGTCCTGATTCCCAGATGGGTGTTTTTTTCCTCAGCATTTTGTACTCTTGCCAAAGAGGTCTTGTTAGACAAACTGTGCACATGGTAATATTTTAATAGCTTCTGCTCTCGGAGTCCATTTCAGCTTGAGATATTGATGGTGTTGTGTCATTTTGAGGATCAGACGCCTCCCTTCCTATTTCACTGGACACGGACGCTTTTCCACGCGGAGGAGGAAGTCTGTCTGTCTGCCGGACCATCAGCTGAGCTTCTGTGGGCGAGAAAACCCGTCCGAGAAGCCGGTTGCGTTTGCTCAGACATGCAAGAACAATTGTTTTCATGTGCCAGAAAGTTTGGCAAGGCCTTCAGACAGAGGGAGGATGATTGAGGGCTGCAGAGAGAATAGAGCGGGTGGGTGGAGGGAGCTAGTCTGAGGAAATCCCAGAGAAGAAATTAGGGAACAATACAGATCCTGGTGCTGCTGGCTCGGCCAATCAACCCCCAGCAGTAAGCGGCCTGCCAAAGCCCAGAGGCTGAGGTGAGAATCCTGCAACACATTAGAGAGGAGTTTTCTTCTTCTTCTGCTTCCTTGAATAAACAATTGAACTGGCATCGTGATGCAGCTCCGTGGGCTCAGCTCTCTCTCAAAAACAGAAATCATCCGAGGCTGGTAGCGCTGTAATCAGCATAACAAAACACGATCCAGATCAAACGGAAGGAAAAACATCATATTCAGAGTGGAGAAGCGTACCCTCCCTGCTGCATGCGTAAAGGGTCATTGTTATGGAAGTGCATGTGAAAAGAAAAATATTATGATTTATGTGTTCGCAGCACACGGGGCTGGAGAAACAGGCTGCAAACACAATGTTGACATAGTAACGCCTCATGAAGCTCATGTGGTGAAACACCCTGAGCTACCTTCGCCCGCGAGATGTTTGGATCCGTAATTCGTGTTTCAGTTGTTTAGCACAGATAAGATGTAAAAGACATGAAATATTTCTGTCTCTAGCCACATTTTAGCACAACTCTCCCCAAAGTGTTGGATTAAAATGAGGCTTTCAATTTTTAATCCACCAATCTGTGAAACAAACTAATTGAAAAATTCAATTGGTAAGTTGTTTTTATCTTGAAATGATCTGGACAATGATTCACCTGTAAATCAGAAAAACAATGGTCTGTGTTTATGTGTTGTGTGAGCTGATAAAAGACAATGACTCTCAACACAGGTTGGACTCAACTGGGTTCACTGCAAAAACAAAATCTCACAAAGTACTTTTGACTAGTTTCTGCTGCAAATGTATCTTAGTATGTGATAAAGCTAATTTACAAATAACTTCAGAGAACATAGGAGCTTGTTTTAAGTCAATCATTTCTTAATATTGATGTAAAAAGCAGTCGTTCTACTGGCAGATTGTTTCACTTATAACATGGAAAATGTCTTGATATAAATGGAAAAAAAATCTACTTTTTTCAATCAATGTTGAAAAACTATTTACTTGAAGCTACATGTGTGTTAGTTTGGTCAGTAATTCCTATATATTGATGAAAAAGTTCTGCATTATTTCATCCATAACATGAGAAAAATGTCTTGCTAGGTAACGGCACAGTGCCTCCAGTTTAACCAGTTCGTTAAAAAAAAGAAAGAATATTAAATAAGTAGCTCTTGCATTTTCTAAAAAGTTACTATAAGTTAAATTTGCCTTATTTCAAGTACACATTTTTTTTTCACTAGAAACCAGATAAAAATGCAGTGTTGCCACTGTAGCTACTATCATGATTTATACACAAACATAAATCTAAAAAGAGACAGCTACTGTTTACTAGTGTCATGTATCATCAGCTAATTTCCTGCCTGCCACTGTGATGGAAACACAAGCTACTCTGAAATTTCCGGCTGCCTTGAGATTTCAGCACAAGTTGTGGACCAACACCAGAAGATGACATGGCTTCTCGAATCCCCACTGACTGGGGAAACACTGGACCTCAAGCAGCTTCGAAAAAAAAAAGTAAAAAGTCTTTTTTCTCTTTGGTTAATGTAAGATGATTCTAAAGTTTCTGCTTAACATAACAAAAGTTGTATAACTAATATCCTGATAGTTCCATTAGGGTCTCTACTGTTTCTGAGCACAGACCAAGAGCTAAAGAAAAAAAGAACACCTGTAACTGTTTTAGCAATAAATTATTGTTTTTTTGGTGTCTGACAAATGAGCAGTATCAAAAGCCTCCCAATTGTTAAGTCAGATTCAATGGGCACTGTACTGTTACCGAGCAACCCCAGCAGAGTTCCAGCATATTTGGTCAGCTGGTTTTAGTGCTGTATATGCTCTGCACTAGTTGCTGGAAAAGACAAGCGTTTTGTTGTTGACTTACCATCCAGAAGCCACTTGCTGCATTCTTGTTGGTTGTGCAGGAGGCTCTGCTTCTGCTTTTCAAAGATGTACAGTTGTATAATGACACATCAGCTTTCAGGCATTTCCACATGAGTGTAAACGTTGAGTGGCCAGCAGCTGAGTGGCCAGCAGCAACTTAAGTAGATTTAAAGTGACAGAAGCCCTAAAACAGCTGATGTTGAGCAGATTAAATGTCATTATCTAAGAATGAGTTGAAGCAAAACAATGTAATGAATATGTTTTGTATCGACCATAAGCCTGTTCTAACTTAAAAATAAATTAATGAAAGGTACTTTGTGAATTGTATTTTGAAAATAAACTACCTTTCAGTAATATTTTTCACAGTTAATGCAGGTTCAACCATAACTAGAGGTGGGCAGAGTAGCCAAAATGTACTCAAGTGTAAAAATTTATTTGGTAAAATGTCTCCTCTAGTACTGAGTAACTGATCAATTTTATGACAAAATTAGATGGACCTAAATGTAATATTAAGTGCAAGTTTTGGTCTTTTAAGGTAAAAAATTACAATAATTTCTATAAATACCAACCAAATTAACACAATTAGGCCACAAATCACTTATAAAACTTAATCAAAACTGCAGGTGTGTGTCTGAGTTTGGTGAATTTTGGTTAAAACATGTTTTTTTTTTTTTTTAAACTTTATTTTTATTTATTTTTAACACATGTCCACAGTTGCATTCGTCTGTCTCTTACTGACATATATCTTCTGCATTATAACTTGACAAAAGATGAGACATCAAATGATCTAACATAGACAATAAGGAATACATACCAGTACAAACATCACACAAGAACAACAAAATAAAAAAAAAAAAGTAAATAAATAAATTTAAAAAAAATACAAGGCACACAATTAAATCCCCTCTGACATAGGATGGTCCTCACATTCTTAAACAGTAAGGTATTCTAACTGACCCATGGGTACATACAGGTGCCAACAAGCAATCCTGTAAGGGCGTCATTGAATTAGTAAGGTAAACCGGGCTCCACCTTATATCAAAAACTGTTTTTTGAAGCCTTAAGGAATATGTGATTCCTTCCATCAGATAAATGTCCCAGATTTTTTGTATCCATGTGTTATATGTAGGAGGCCCTGGTTTCAGTCACCTGATAGTTATACATTTCAAGGCTGCTGTGAGCAAGATACTTAGAAGATATCTATCACCCTTCCTGTCTATTCCATCGGGTATTACTCCCAGAACTGCCACCAAGGGAGTTTTTGGAACATTTCTCCTGAAAATAACACTGAGAGCTTCAAAAATGTCCTTCCAGAAATCACTTAGTTTAGGACAAGACCAGAAGATATGCATATGATTTGCATTCTGCATCCCGCAGTTTCTCCAGCATGAACTGGGTTGTGTTGGGCCCATTTTACTGGTTATTGCTGGCGTTCTGAAAAACCGGATAAAACATGGTTTTTATTCAGTGGGTAGAAAATCCAGAAATTTTACTTCATAATAAAATTACTCATGTAAACATAAAGAAGTACAAAGCAGCAAAATTACTCCTAAAGGTCCTTACTCTTCAAAAAAAGTTACTAAAGTCAATGTGACTGCCTTAAGTAAGTTTTTACACTACCAACTCTGCTGGTAATGTAAAATGACACTTAGAAATAAACTTAATATAAAACATTACTGTAATGTTGCACTATTTGACTAACAAAGATACAGTAGTTTAGGTGAAAAAAGCTAATTTTATCTGGCGGTGTCGTCTGTCTTCCTCCCTGGCACTGAAGCTCAGTGGCACTGCTCGGGTCCATCAAAAAGCCATATATCTGTCAAACCCTTGTAAACATGCTGTGGTCTTCATGGGAAAGTCTCTGCGTACAGGACCTATGGGAGGGACGGCGGAACCATTGGGATGTTTCATTTCAGCAAACGGAGCAAACAGTCAGAGGATTTCCTCAATCAGAGGCGACAGAGTGTGCAACGAACAAGCTCGCTGACAGAAACATGGAGGCCCAGGCTTGCAGCTGGGCGTGCTAACAACCTCTGGGATTTACCGCGGTAACACCCTTTAGCTCCAGCACCAAGATGGAGAATGCGAACCCTTTGCTCTGTCACATTTACACCAAATATTAAGCCTAGAAGAACGCATCTTTTAATTCGTCCCACTAGCCTGCAAATCCTTTCCTGCTGACCTTTTATTTCTCGTGATAAGCGGTTTGGATGAACTTTAAAACTCCCCTGTGTTTTATGATGGGTGTTTCTGCTAAATGCAGCACTGGAATATCAGCACATCTGCTTCTGACTGATATTCCAGGAATGTTGAGAGTCGTGCTTTTACATTTGAAGTTTATGTCCAGCTCTGGGTTTACTCTGGGTCATGGAGCTAAAACTGCTCGCAGCTGCAGTCGCTGGAGTCCAGTGGGAGGAGGATAAAAAAAAAACAACAACTCATTTTCACTAAAATTCAGTTGTAAAATCAGTAAAACTTTCTGTGCCTTTGCTCTCGCAGTGCCAGCTGCTGCTGAATGAGGTATTGTTTGATGCAGTTGGGGGAATCCAGAGACCTCACTCTTCCCTTTTCCATAAAGTCATTCTGCTATTAATAACCATATATCGCCCTCCTTTGTCAACAGGAGCGACACATACAAATAATACGGCTGAGAGGAAGACAATGGTTAGTTCCTTGTGGCCAAAACAACAGGATGAGCCTGACACTTAAGTGTGTGTGTGTGTGAATGATTGATGCAGGTCTACTGTTAGAAGAAAGAGCTCATTGACCCTCTTAAATCCTCTTTCATTTCCAAAAACATTTAACATTACTGTCTCTGATCTTGTGTTTGATGTGTAGTCATGAAAGAAAATACAACTCTTTTCATTTCCAGAGGCTTTAGCAAATATGATCCAACCGTTAGATTAGCAGAGACTATTTGGATTGGATTTTATTTATTGAATAAAAGATGAAACCAAAATGGAAAAGTGTCTGAAAAGCCCAAGAGTTTAAAGGAAAAATAGCTGGAACCCGAATAAACTGGGGAATTTGCAAATTGATTTGATGCTAACTACCCATAGCAACATTAGCCAGCTAGCAAAATCTTTCACTGTATTTTATTTATTCAGAGACTAAAGGAATATAACAAACAGAGGTTGTTCTTATATTGTGTGCAACACCAGTTATGTCAGGCACAGAAGTGCTAATAAATACTTTAAATGTATGGTAGCCATATTGGATAGGAGCTCGGGAATACTACATTGCTGACCTTCCCTGTAATAATGCATACTTAAGTGCATTACTTAATAATGCATAATTTAGTATTTTTACCTACAAAGAATGTATAAATCTTGATTTATAAATACAAAGATAAGTACTTTACTGACAAGTCAGAAAACCAGAGTGAGTTTCTCATTTTTGAACTGCTCGTAGCAACGCCAGCTAATTGCAATATTTCTGTTTTAAACGTTGAAAACGTATTTTAAACGTATACTGCACTAGTACTACAGTACTACTAGTGCAGTACTCTGTGTAACACTAGTTACATCAGATACCTGCTGTTATATCCTAATAAATGCTTTAGATTTTATTTGACAGATTTTTAGATTTCTCTAAAGTTAATCTTTTCATGCATCTTTATGGAAATGCCAATAATGGGTAGATGTTGCTTTTCCGTTTCCACTCTGTCTCCAGATGGCTAAAAAGTTTTTTTCTTCAAAAAGAGTAAACAAGTAAAAAAGTTTAAACCCCTAAAAACATGAATCTATTTAGTATATCCTGAATCATCTGCCTTGTTTTGGCTAAGCTGAATCTTTTTTTGTTTTTAAACAAATGAAGTTAATGCAAATTCAATGAATTTCCTCTCATAAATATCTTTTTACAACAGTTAAAAACACAGAAAGTCTGCAGTGTCCTCAGGCTCCACCAGAGGGCGTATACTCTCCATAGATTTATTCTTGTTTCCTGTTTCTCAGAACTTATGACTTAATTTCAAGAAAAGTGAGAAAAATACCCCACTTTCACTGTGAACACTGGAGGCTGATGAAGTGTAGAATATGTCCCAGGTGATACTGTTCATCATTGTGAGTTAGATTTAATTGTTAAAAATTGTCTTTTCAGAAAAGCCATGTTATTTTGACTGTTTCTGTTTGTATTGTCTCAGCTGCTGTTGGTGCATCACACAACCCAGAGACATTCAGAAGAAAAGAATTGCGATGAAGATGCTTTGCTTAAGTGTCCGGTTTTCAGCGGCAACAATTTCTTTTCCCTCACTTGGTACAAGGTCAGTTTTACTTTGCCATATGTAATGTTGCAAAATGTAATCTCTCACTGTACATTGTCCCATGAGAAACCTGTGTTTTATGGTTTTTGTTTGTTTGTTTTGAACAGGGCGATATTCCCATTATCAGGAGGCGCAAAGATCAAACACAGCCCTCCAACTTCTCTCGGGAAGTTAGATTTGGAGAGGACCTCAGTCTGTTTTTCCCAAAAGTGAAGCCTGCAGATTCAGGAACATACAAATGTGACATCAGAGCAAATGTTGGGCAGAAAAACAAAGACGGCGACGTCGTTCTAAAGGTTAACGGTAAGCTGCGAATTTATTACACCTCATACATGACCCTTTAGAAGTGCAGGCTGTTTTAACTACGCTGAATATGATTCTGTATTCACTTTGCAACAGATATTTCTGTTTATGGAGCTACATTAGTACCAAGTAAAAACATGCAAGATGGAAAACAAATGGAAAAAGTAATTGTTGGTTTGTAACCAAAGTCACTTACCTTCTGAGATAATTCCCTAATTTAATCTCATGGGATAAATCAGTTTTAAAAACAAGTATTGGATGCATAAGTTTGCATTGATGTTATAGCAAATCCAGAAAGCATTCACAGTGCTTTTTGGGGATTAATAAAGTTTTTCTGATGTCTGGAAGTAGATCCAACTCATCGCCTTCACATGAAAGGGAATAGATTCTGATGTTCAGGAACGACCAATAAGGGTCAAGAGTGTCATGACCTGGAAACTGGGGGAACAGCAGTATCTCCGTCCACAGTGACGTTTAGTTAAAAGCCAACAAGTCCTGAGAGGAAACTCCTTCTCCAGAGCTGACAGCTTCAACCTTGACTGGAATTTCCAGCTGCCCACATGAACAAGACTGATGTCTTCTGAAGAAATGTTTTATGGTGAAGCGAGGCGCAGATTGAGCAAAAAAAAAAAACTGTCTTGAAGGGAAAAAGTCTTTTAAACCAAAGGACACTGTGAATAAGAGTAGAATCATGTTGTGGGTTTGTTTCAATGCAAGTTAAATGAACAGGAGTTTCTCCAAATTATTCAACTTCAACTCAAACCAACAACCAGAAAGTGGAGATTTCTCTGCAAAAACACAAAATCTTACCAACTGTTTTTGTCTAGTTTATAAGCCAATAACTCCTTTAAATTTATTTGAAAAAGTACTAGTTCCTCTAGCAGATTGCTAGTAACATGATCTGAAAGAGGAACTAGTACTTTGTCATCGATACTAAGGAGTTATTGGCTTAAATCAAGCTCCTATATCTTGCTGAAAAGTTACTTGCAGGTTAGTTTTGTCATATTTCAAGTGAACTAAGATATTTGCACCAGAAACTAGACAAAAACCAGTTGCTAAGATTTTGTGTTTTTGCAGTCTCTGTCCCTTGTCCTACACACTTGAATGAAACGTTTACACCTCAAACCAACAGCCAAAAAGTGGAGATTTTACTACAAAAAACATAAAATTACCAAGTATTTTTGGTCCGGTTTGTAGTGCAAATATCTTAGTACACCTGAAATAAAACAAAATGAACTTTTCAGCGACATATACAGGCTACTTTTACATCAACAACTCCTTAATGTTGATTAAAAAGTTCCACCAGCAGATCATTTGACTATTTAATAAAGTTAGTTTTATCTTGTTTCAAGTGTATGAAGATATTAGCAATGCAAATATATAAACTTGAGACTATATGTAAAATTTTCATCTTAAATTGGAGAAAATCCCCAATTAATTCAAGTGTGCACCCTGTTACTTAAGAAATCAACCATCCTAAATTCTTATGAGTTATTAATGTAATGAGTGAACATAATCTTCCACTAAGAAGTTTAATGCAGGTAACTAATACAGGAAAGAGGTAAAAAAAAGTTTGTGTTTCTTTGTAAAAATAATACTTTCTCCTGAAACCTTTACCAAAACACACCAAGCCACATCAAAAAGCAGGAAACGCTCTGAGGCATAAACAAAATTTTCCTCACTTCAGTGTTTTTCATTCTGATTGTTAGAGAATTTAAGCAAGATGTTGAAACTTTGCATTTTTTATTTTATTTAAAGAAACAGCGACTTAACCTGTTTGTGTTTCACATACAGAATGTGTGACCCCGACTGAACCGAGCCCGACGGAGCCAGCGGCGCTGAACTTAACCCGGTCCGACCAGATTTGCCAATCTGAAGAGTTTCCATTTACGTGGACTGCAGCTGGCTACTTGACAGTGGCCTTTGTAAAGGTTCTTCTGTCTTTTATGAGTATTCAGGTAAATATAATCCATTTTTACATTTATTTTAGGGAAATATTTGGATTTGGGAAGAAAAAGACATAATTACAGAGTTTTAAAGACAGAAAGAACATATCTCTTTTAGAGCTGAAACGATTCCTCAGATTTATTGTGATGAATCGAATATTGAACGAATGGTTTGTCATATAATTTAGTTATTGATTAATCGTTAACTGCAGACTCAAAAAAGAACTTTTGGCAGAACAACAACACGCTCAGATCAGTAACTAAACCAAAACTGTACAAAAGTGTAAACATTTTGCATTTAAGGTAAAAAAATAATTAAATAATAATAATAAAAGAAAAATATATCTAAATACCCAGAATTCCTCAAGTGGCAATTTTCTTCTGGTTCAAGTTCTATAGAAAAAAATCTATTATGAACTGATACTCAATAACTGGATTGATGTCAAGTCAATCAGAAAGATTTGAGCTTTTCACATGTTAGAAATATTTTTATCTACAGTTGCAAATCCAACTAAATGATCACTAAAGGAAGGCTAAGTTATTACAGTTTAGGCAATAAGATTATTTTCTCATGCAAAAAGTAAATTTAATTGGTTGTTTATTTACATCTTTTAATGTATTTCTAATGTAGTATTAAAGGGGTTAAGTAGTTACATGAAAAAATATGTAGAATATGCAATCATTTGAATATGCAATCATCTGTATTTTTAGGTTAAAATGAGCTTCTAATGCAAAACACTGAAAAATCCTGCTTCATTTTCAATTTACCAGAAACATGCCCTCTATAGTTGACCTTAAAAGTTAACACCTGTGTGTGTGCGCAGTACAGCAGAGCAAGAGTTGCATGTTGACAGTTTTTGTTTTTCAAAGAGCAGCTTGACAGGTTTTTTTTTGTTTTGTTTTGTTTTTTGCAGAGGATGTGGCAAATGATTAGAGACCAGGAAGAAACCTACAAAGCTCAGATAATCTTAGTGTTTACATGTGTAGGCGATGTGACAGACCTTAGGTTGGAACATTTCTGAGGCAGGACAGTGAATATGGACGGTTTCTGCACCTTTTGTGATCCAAAAACCATTTTTGTCCCACATGAACAAGTGGGACAAAAATGTCCCACTTAAAAGATTATCTGCAAAAAGTAACTCTGCTCTTGAAATACCTTTTAAAAAATTATGAATAAAAGACAAACAACAAACTAATTATTGTTTTCAGTTAGATTTTGTAGGATCTTAGGATTTCTGTTTTTTTTTTTTTTTGTTTATACTGCAAAAACACAAACACCAACTATTTTCATCTAAGTTTTAATACAAATAATTAGAAACAATACTTTGTTTCTTTCTTTTTGTGAAAACACAAAATCTTACCAAGTATTTCTGGTTTTGTTTCTTGTGGAAATGTCTTAGTTCACTTGAAATAAGCTAAACTAATTTACAAGCAACTTCTCAACAAAATACAGGAGCTTGTTTTAAGTCAATAATTTCTTAATACTGATGAAACCACTGGCAGATTTTTTCATTTATAACAAGACATTTTCTGTGTTCAGTGCCAAAATCTGACAGTTATTATTTTGCCCTGAAAACTAAAAATACTTGATAAGATTTTGTGTTTTTGCTGTGTAGTTGTTTACACCAAATCAACAGCAAAACAACAACAAAAAATAACTTTCTGTTGTATGTTTCTGGAAATGTTTTTACAAAAATTGAGATGTACGACACATAACAGAGCTCCTTAAGGTCTGTTATGTCATTACAACTTTCACCATTTCTATGAGTTTATTTGTATAACACATTTCAGCAGCATGAAAGTTCAAAGTGCTTTCAAGCATAAAAAAAATAACAGAAACCAATTATGAAACAAGTAATACACAACACAAGTATGACCTTTAAAATAATCAATACACAACTAGTATGTTGATCAATGTTCCGCTTACTTCTAATCAAATCTACAAAGACAAGTTTCTAGGCTTGGTTTAAAGGAACTCAGTGTTTCAGCTGTTGTGCAGTTTTCTGGAATTTTGTTCCAGATTTGTGTTGCATAGAAGCTGAATTCTGCTTCTCCATGTTTGGTTCTGGTTCTGGAGATGCAAAGCAGAACCAGAAAAGCTGAGAAGTTCTGCAACAGCAGCAGATCTTTAATGTATTGCGGTGCTAAACCGTTCAGTGATTCATAAACTAACATCAGTTTCTTAAAGTCTCTTCTCTAAGCTACAGGAAACCAGTGAAAGGACTTCAGAACTGGAGTGATGGGCTAAATCCTCCTGGTTTTAGTGGGAACTTGAACATTATGCATCAAAGCACAGGTCCATGACCTTTATCTGAATATTAAACTAAAAAATGTTCAACTTATGAGTGTGTTTGTAGGTTGAGATTTATGGCAGTTCTTAGTTTTGATCAACCAATCCAAGCCTTTCAAGATAAAACTGATCAATTTTAATCTATATCCAACTGATTGGTGCACACTAAGTGTCAGTTTTAGCCAGTGCTGCCAATGAAACGCTAGTGACCTCTGCAAAAAACAAAACAAAACCTGTCAAAAATGTAGCCTTCTTGTAGCGCTTTATATACAGCTCTGGAAAAAATTAAGAGACCACTTAACATATCCGTTTCTCTGATTCTACTGTTTATAGGTCTATGTTTGAGTAAAATGAATATTGTTATTTTATTCTACGAACTACTGACAACATGTCTCTGGAATCCCAAGCAGAAATTTTGTATTTATTTACAGAAAATGAGAAGTTGTCCAAATAATGAAAAAGATGCAGAGCTCTCAGTTTTCAAATAAAGCAAAGAAAACGAGTTCATATTAATTTAGAAACAACAAAACTAATGTTTTAACTCAGGAAGAGTTCAGGAATCAATATTTGGTGAATAACCAGGAGGTTTTCAATGGGGTTCACTGCAGAGGTCCCTTCATTTTTCCAGAGCTGTATCTGTTAAAACTAAGCAACCAGGCTTGAAAAACATTTCTGCAGTTTTTTTCTCCCGTTCCAGATGTGAGGAAACAAAATAACTCAATTCACTTTTCCTCACTAGTCACTTCCACATAATGTGAAACTGCTCCTCTTCTGTCTCTAACACTTTTAAACACATAACAATGATGACGAGCGTCTTCATCTATTCCTGCTTGATGTGATGCGGATGGAAACTGTGTTTTGTGTCTGAATCCGATTTATGAAGCGGCTCTGAGTCACAGAGTTTATGCATAGTCCTGACTTGTTGCCTACACACAGATTTAGTCATAGATACAGGAATGGTTTCATGCTAATGTCTGTAGTCATGCAGCAGGGGAGTGCATGCAAGATGATGCAGGGATTGATGTGGCTCAGAAAAAAATGCAGTGGAGGAGAAAAAAAAAACCCTCAACTCTTGGTTTAGAGATTAAACTTTTGCGGTAAATATTACATCCCGCAAGGAGACCTGCAAATCTTGTGAGATGGAAAGATAATTTCTAAAGACGCTGAACTTTTTTTTTACTTCTAATTTTCCAAAATGTGTGTTTTAGTGTCAAATACATCCTAAGAGATTAGAAAATATGCTGACTACAGGGGAAATGCATTAAAATACAGCAAGAGAAGTAAAAAATGAGTTAAAACTGCATATTTTCTAATACACAGGTGATGTAGAGTTCATATATTGAATTATAAAATTGTTTCCCAACACCTAAACCATAATGTAAGAGTGAGATAGCGCCTGCAGCTGTGTTGTTAAGTCGTGTAGGCGGTCGCGCTCCTTCTCTGAGAGGCACTGTTTCCTCTTCCTGCGGCTGCTCTCCTGCAGGGTTTTTAATGCTGTAGGTTTAAAGAGGGTGGTCTTGATCTCAGTTTGTATCACCATACTGATGAGCTTTGACCTTTCTTTCTTTTTTCTCACTATTTCAGACGATTCGGGTCGTGTCTTCGAGACGTCAGAGGAACATATTGCGCGGCTAACAGAAAAATTCCCATGGAAACAACAAAGAAAATAATATCTGTAAAGATGCATTTTTTCCTATTTGTTATTTTTACTTGTTTTTTTTTTTAAATACTTATATGGTTAGGGTTTGTTCTTTTTGAAAAAGTATGTCACTGTGTAACCACAACTAGATGTTTCGTTTGTTTTGGGTTAAAAAAAAGGTCAACAGGAACACGCTCGACAGAATGAGAAGTGTCAGAACAGAAACCATGTTTTTATACATACCTTAATAATTTTATGCAATGTAAATACAATTTCTACCATATATTTTGCATTTTGTTTCTGATTTGTCACCTTTTACACATTTAATGTTTTGTCCACGAATCTTTGAAATACCAGAGTCTTTATGCCTCTGAAATCTTAAACCTGGAGGAAGTATGGCTGTCATAAAGAGACTAATTGCTGCTTCAGTTTTTGGAACTGATTCAACCTGACATATTAAAAAAAACAAAAAGAAAACCCTTACACCTTTCTAAAGATAAATCAGAGACCCTAATAGGAAAAAATCTCAGGATTTCTCTAGAAAAGCCCTCTGATTTAGAGAAAACTGTGTTGCTCAGGTGATACAGTCATCGTTGCTGCTCAGCGCCTTGCATGAGTAAAAGAAACCTGCCACTGAGTCAGAGGGGAAAAGCTGTAAACACAGCTTCAAGACCACGGAGCTGAGTGGGAAATGTGATAAGAGCGCCACCTGGAGGCTAATCCGTGCATTTCGTCAACATAATTAACTGAGGATGCTTTAGCTCCAGGGCCAGACAAAGATTACATGGGGCCTTAAGTACAATTTGAAATGGGGCCCCTCTTTCTATTATGAACTAAGTTGTATTTTCTAACAAATACAAGCAAAAAAAAATAAAAATTAAAAAATATTTTTTTTTTTGCAACTATGTTAAAACGATTATAAAATGAAGATTGTTGTTTGCATTTTCACCAATAAAACTTGTCAATCTCTTTAATTCTTACATTTAAATTTGAACCACTGTAAAACATTGCATGATAAAAATATGTTAAACTACTTGTTTTTTCTGAAGCGTTTTTTTTTTTTTACATCTCATAGTAACAACCACAATAAAAATGTTGTAAGATCAGAAAGGAGCTCTGTTACATTAGTTCTGATTTATTTTGTTTTGTTTATGTTTTTGTTGGTTGAGGTTTTGCATATTTGGGTAATTGTTCCCTCTTGTGCAGCTGGAAAGATCTTTGCTCTTATTTTTTAACTTCTCCAACTAAACAGTTACCATTGCAAAAGCTCAAATAAAACCTGAACTATGTATGCAGGGCAGGACTAAAGAGCAGACAGATATTTAAAAAGGAGCAGCAAAAGCAAATGAGGTGGATTAGCATGTTTAACTACAACTTACGGTGTCATCCAGTACATGTTATTGTGAAATCTTATCTCTACTACCTGGAAATTGAGCGGTTAGCATGTCATAACAGAAATAAGACTATCAAATAGAATTAGTCTTCAGTCAGAGGTCTCTTCAGATTCATTGGAAGACTGACTGCTACTGGAGAGCATTCAAAGAATGAGAAGTGTCAGAACAGAAGAATCAAAATCAAAAGTTTTTTTCATAAATTTTTGCTTGGTTTAAAAAGGAATTTGGCTTCCATTGTAATCAAGGTACAATGACAAATGGCAAACTATAACATATAACATTTTTTAATTAAATGTGGACTGAAATGAATCAGTTTCCTGTGATTTTTTGTTGCAAATCTGTTATAATATTCATATACATTCACTTACTGGTAAAGAAAATACCACGCATTTAAATGCCAAATAGCTGAAGAAGGCGCTACCCACACTGGAAACTTGGGTGATGATTAATTTAAGATCTCACCTCAGTCTCTTCAGAAACCTGCTGTTTACGCAAAGTAGCATATTGTTTTTTTTTTTCTTACAGAATCAGTTAGGCAAATTTACATAAAGCTGAACTCCACTTATGAAGAACCAAATACTAACAGACAAGGAAGAAAACCCACTGAAGCAGAAGTTTTAAAGTTTCCAAGTTTCTGCCTGTCAGAGCAGCCACCCCTCACTCAGCTCCTTCAGACCAGCCAGCATCAATTAGCAAACACCTGACAGAACTGCAGAGCTTGTTATACGAGCCACTTCTCAGTGCAGTGGCGGTAAAAATGTTAAAGGGTTAACACAGCAGCCATGTTGTGAGGACTTCAGTTTCCTCACAACAAAATAAGTCGTATTTATATATACATATATGGTTAGCCAAATTAAATGATTGTGTGAGAAAATGGAGCCTTGAAAACCCTTTAAGTCGTTTAAATCAAAATTCATCAGCAGGTCTGTGCTCAACTGTGACGTCCAGTGGCTTCATAGTTTGAATCATTTCGATCAAGGGGGCTCAAACTTTTTGAGACCAAGTTCTACTTTTTCTCTCACCAGCCGGCTGAGGTCTACCTCATGACATGAAGACATAAAAATTGTAAATTAAACCCTACTGGCTCATTTTCTATACAAATATACATCAGTTATATCAGAAAAAAAAAATTTAAGTGATAGAAAACCTGATGGGGTTTCTTCCTCAGTGAGATTCTGACACTGGGAGCAGGTTACTGGTTTCTCAGTCAGAAGCTGGTTGCAAACCTGAGGCCAGCAGATGTCAGTCATTGGTTCAGATCTTTCTCATATTGACCTCAATATGAGAGAGACCGAGGAGGAGGAGGAACCAAAGAGCTCTGCAAAAGTAAAGGCAAATCTTTTGAAGCTGGGATATAATTCATTTAATTTCACAGAATTATCGTGGTAGAAGCCATTTGTTCTTAAAACTTAATCAAATATATTTGTCCTATTTGATGTTTGTTGTGACGTTTACTGCAAACGAATGATGTAATTAGTCTAAGTTTGTCGTTTACTGAACGTTCAGAAACTTCAGCGGCTGTGATGAACCACAGCGAAGGTAAAATAACCCGAACAGGTGACCAACGGGCTCTTTGCACCTGCCGCTGACGTCACAACTTCATGCGCAAATGCGGCTCTTTTTTCCGCTTTCAGTTACTATGACTGCT
The DNA here is from genome assembly GCF_027474105.1 of Poeciliopsis prolifica. Taxonomy (NCBI): domain Eukaryota; kingdom Metazoa; phylum Chordata; class Actinopteri; order Cyprinodontiformes; family Poeciliidae; genus Poeciliopsis; species Poeciliopsis prolifica. The sequence continues at coordinate 7,621,045 of NW_026562398.1, forward strand.
ATAAAACACAAAGTCGTACTTAAGACACAAATAAAACAATACTATGCACTTTGTTTAAGTTTTCATGGATTTCCAAGCGATCCTGAATTAAGACGGTGGCTTGTAAATATTTGTTGCTACCAGTTGAAGCTACCAGTTGAAGCTAAAGCCGCATGACAAAGTTTGCAGCCTTCACTTCACTCTGGATCAGCTTCTTCAGCCTAAAGACGAAGGTAAAGGAGCCGTCCTGTGTTATTTCCATTGAATCGCTTCTGTACTCACCCTGAAAAGAGCGAGTGTTTGGGAACGAACGAGCAGAGCCGGACAGCCGAGCAACTGATCCGCCTGAACCCGCTGTGAACACCGTCCTATTTGAGCTTTTCACAAGAAGCATGCAAAAATAATAAAACGAAATAACACAGAGACCTTAAGCTACACGGCTGTATTTTTCTAAAAGTAACTACTCTGAACCTGAACAGACAGCTGGACTAGAACTCCGATACCAGAGCTGCTGGTTTCGGAGCGACGGGCTCGTTGTGCTTCGTCAGGCTTCGGAACCAAAAAGCCTGAACCCTGAACCATAATCGCGTTTACTGTCGTCAACAATAAACACACGTAACATACTTGAAAATAAGGTACAAACATTGTCCGTTAGAATGGCTGAGAAATGTTTAGATACTTAAGTAGCAGATTTTTACAAGAAAAATGTCCGAGAATATAGCCTACTAGCATATGCTAAAGCTAATGTTAGCCGCAACGGTTGAAGAAAGTAAAACTCACCGTCGTATCTGTGAACGTTTAACGAGGCGAACATCTTAAAACGTTTCTCCGGCTCACTTTGTAGGGGCTTCGGATCGATGTACATTATTAATTATTACCTTGGAAAAGCCCTGCAAATACCCGGTGTAAAGTACCGTTTTCAATAGATCGGAAACAATTGAGCCGTTTTTCCCCGAACGCGGAAGCTGAGGAGCAAAGAGCCCACTCGGAACCGTCGCACCGTTTCACTCTCTCTCTCTTTAGCCGTTAAGTAACCGGTGTATATCAGGTTACCAGGCTTGATATTTAGCCATCGATTGCTAATAAGCCTCTCATGAACACAGCCTTGGCTGATTGGCTCATTTTTTTGATCAGTTCCGGTTTCGGCTTCCTGGCGGCGTTCAGTTCATCACCTGCTGCCGAGATCCACTCAAAGTATCCCGGTGATAGACGTATTGATCACCCCTGATTTAGATGAAACAAAGAAAACATTAGCTATAACTTTCTCTTTCTTTCCTTTTCTCATTTGTCTTTGTTTTCTAACAGCTAGACCTTCACATTTTTCTCCATAAAATTTACACAATCCAACTCGACAGTGCAATTTGACTACTCTGTATTACAGTCTTTGTTTACTAGGTCATTTACAATATTTAGATATCTCAGATATTTCCTGCTGAAGCTTTTTAGTGCACGAACTTGCAGATTTGTGGGAGAGTCCAGTCATTTGGAAACCTGACAGAAACGCACTGTCCTCTGAAACACCACCACAGGAGGAGTTAACCTGTAGCAGAGTGTGTGGTTAATCTACTCCTGCGTCCAGCCAAGGGCTTCAAAGTGATCCCTCTCAGGCTTTTCCCAGCCACTTTATTTTCCCAAACAGAGCAGAAAACCCACTGAGGGAATGGAAATAGCTGTGGTGTTCAAGAAGCTGTGGTGTGTCCACAAGCAGCTGCTTGTCTGCCTCGCGCCGCTCCTGTTCCTTCCTTTAGTTTTTACTCTGCCAGAAAAGGTAAGTACTGATCACATGTTTGTGTTTTATTTTATTCAATTAGCTAGATAATACTGAGTCATTTGTTGAGGATTAAGCTAAGAATTTCATCTGATTAAAACTGAAAATTGACTCTTTCTTATCTTGTTTTTGTTAATGTAATAGAACTATTTTGATAAGCATCATTTTTGATACAGAAGAACATTAAATTAAAATATTCTGTCTCAGATTGAAAGGTTTGGATCCAAGAGAACATCTGATCAAACTTAAAATAAATGTAATTTGTTACAGGTGATCAAATTAAGTTGAGCAAATAAGTTGAGTATTACGTTTATTAAGTTGTCGTGTTAAACAAATGTAAATAAATTAAGTTTGACCAACTTAATTTGATTACATGAAGCAAATTAACTCACTTTCTTTCTCTGTTTTCAGTGTTTTTGAACAAACTTATAGTGCATTATACATTTGTTTCCATTGAACCAGTTATTTCCTTATTTAAAAACAAATTATCCACAGCTTGAAACTAAATAAAGTACATTTTGGTGTCCAAAGTTTTTCATAATTTGATCCTGCTTCCTCTCTTTTAGACTCAAAAACATACAAAATGGTAGGAAAAACACAGATTATTTGACTGTGAGTTGTTTTGACCTCAAGGTGTGTGTTTCTCCTCTTTCAGGAGGGAAAATGCCTTTACATTGTGGTACTGATGGCTACGTATTGGTGCACAGAGGCCTTGCCTCTGGCAGTCACTGCGATGCTTCCAATCTGCCTCTTCCCGACGCTGGGGGTTCTCCCAGCCAAAAAAGTCTGCCCCCAGTACTTAATAGAGACCAACTTCCTCTTCTTCAGCGGTCTTGTGTTGGCGTCGTCGATTGAGGATTGCGGCCTGCATCGTCGTATAGCACTGAAGGTCCTTAGTATTGTCGGAGTGAAACCCGCCTGGTGAGAGGGAAAGTTTTGATTGAGAATTTGTTATTCTAATGTTTGTGAAACTAATCATACACACTCATCCTGATCTACTTCTACCCAAGCCAAATCAAATTCAAGGTGAAAACTAGAGAAGAATTAGATTTAAAGGCAACATATGATCTAAATTAAAATTTTCTACATTTTTTAAAATCCATTTGGGTTTCTACTGGGTGTAAAAACACTTCACGTGCTTAAAAACACTCAGGGCGTTTTTGGCAATAAAATAAGCCGCTTCCAAAACCTTCTGGATGTATCATCACAAATCAGCAGGCACTCCACCTTTCCCTAGCAATCCCACCTGTTACCTAGCAACTCCAGTTGAGCGCCAGCACATTTGGTCAGCTTAAAGGGTTTTACTGCTGTACAATGGCTGCTGGAAAAGACTTTTTTTTTGGTGATTTACCATTCAAAAATCATTTTTGTTGGTTGTGTAGGAGGCTCCACTTCTGCATTTCAAAGATGCACGGTTATGTAATTGTGAAAACTCACATTTTCATGTGAGTTTAAATGTTGAGTTGGAAGGGGCGTGGCCAGCAGTAGCAGCTGATTTAAAGTGACAGTAGTCAAAAAGCAGATCATTCTGAAAGGAGATCGAAATAACAGATCAAAATCTCATTATCTAAGAATGAAAAAAAATGTAATGAACATGTTTTGTGTAGCTCATAAACCTATCACAATCTGTTCAAGGAAGCACAATAAGTCAGCTTTAAAACTGTCAAGAAGATCCTTTCAAGGATTAAAGTGGATTTGTTGTATCTTCGTTTATTAACTCCTCAGGCTCATCTTGGGAATGATGATGACCACATCCTTCCTGTCCATGTGGCTCAACAACACTGCCACAACAGCCATGATGCTTCCCATTGCAAACGCCATCCTGGCGAGCCTGTTTGGGGACCTGGAGACCCTGAAGCAAAAGTCCCAAACCCCAAAGGATCATGACAATGTTGCACTAACTGGTACAGTGTAATGTTGGCACCGTGTTTTTGACAGGAAATCAAGAAGGCTTCCATCAAAACAACATAAACAAAAAATCTGTTTTGATTACACCAGAGAGATTAAATGTTTTTCTGCTTTATTGACCATTTCAACCTTTGCTATGATGCAGTCCCATCGCATTATCTCTTGGAAAAAGCCCAGTATAAGCCACATAACTGACTATCTGACACTACACACTGACTGACATAATCAGTGACTAGTTTACAAACATAGTTGCACATTTATTTGTTGGGCTAAATATTTTCCAGAGAAGTTGGTGGAAAATATCAAAACAGAGAGTTGATGGACAAATCATGTTCACCAACTATTTAATTCAAGAATTGTTCATTTACTATAACACACAAATGCAGATATAATGTACATTGTCCTGTGCTACTTTTGCTGTTTATAATATGTAATCTAGTGTATGAACTTTGTGCAGTTTAAAATACACTGAATCCTGGGATGCAGGGTTGGTCAATCATCAAATCGCAATTGATTATTGTTCTTATGCCATGTGACAGTCATGTTAAATTAATTTAGGGTGCAGCCACCTAAAGCAGCTAATAATTTAACTTATGTGAATTATTTTGAATTCTATGTGACCGAAACTGTGTCTTGATTTAATTTCTTGCAGGTCGAAAATCACTGAGGATGCATGCGGTGCCATCAGAGCCTTCAGAAAAACTTGTGCTGTCATTGGAAAGGTAAAAGAGCAGAGAGATCATTTTGGTAGTGATTTCTTAGAGGAATTTCTGAACTTGGATGGAATTCAGGGAATCTTTAACGTATTCTAGTTGTAGCTCATTTGGTGTTTCACATTTCATCTCATAAGTGAGAATCAGAATTTAAAAACTCGTTTACTTCTGAGAAAAATAGAATACCTCAATTCGCTGCAGCTGGGAAACAATTAGCTTAGCTTAGCCTATTCTAGCTTAGCATTAGCCCAAACAAGCTTAGACTCAGATGAAAATTGAGAGAAAGCAATTTTCTTTGAAATAATTGTTTAGATGAGCTGTCCTTAACATAGGACCGAGAATGAAAAAGAGGAAAACATTTTATTTCTGCCAAATGTAACAGTGGAAAAATAACCAATGTTTGTTATCCTTGAAATTCTGAACCAAGATTGAAAACAAAAATTATAAAGTCAGTCAGCTTAGCGTTTCTTAATTTAAGGAATTAAAATAAATTAAAATAAGAACAAAAATAAATGAAAATAGATAAAACAATTTGCCAAGCTCAACTGTCTTAACGCAATTTAGTTGATCATAAAACTCTAATTAAGAAGCTTTTTGCTCAGTTTATGTTGTCTTAACTGAGATTAGTAAGACAGATAGTGAAATTTTTCTTAAAATAGCCTAAACATTGACTACTTTGAAGATATAGGTTACATAGATATAAGGACAAGCGGGTTTAGATACAGTTAGATGGATGGATGAAAACTCCGTTAGTTTACTTTAAAAATAACTGGACAAAAATCTGTTTGCTAACAATACATGTCAATAGTCGTGTGGTGTTTCGGTGAAATGTTGACTCCTGTCTTTAAACGTTAATAAGGGTGGAAGCCTTGGAGCCTCCAGACACGAGGTCGGCTGAGGAGATCCGGTTAGAGGCAGAGTATCAGCTGAAAGTGTGGAAAGGATTCTTGATCTCTATTCCCTATGCTGCCAGTATTGGAGGTACAGCGACGCTGACAGGCACAGCACCGAACCTCATCCTGATCGGACAGCTCAAAAGGTAAATTCATGTTTAAAAAAAGATTTTTCTATTAGAAATGACTCCATTTACCAGTGAGCTTCTTGTTCTTTACAGCTACTTCCCAGACTGTGATCTCATCAACTTTGGCTCTTGGTTTGCCTTTGCCTTCCCCCTTATGGTTCTCTTTCTGTTTTTGAGTTGGCTTTGGATTTCTTATCTCTACGGCGGACTGAATACAAGGTAATGTAAAATTATATTGTGATATTTGGTTGGAGTATTGTGTGATTTTTGCTTTGGTGGAACATAACTGACTAATGTCACTTATTTTATAAAATCCAGGTTATGTTTCCCGAAACATGACCACAGAGACAAGGCAGAGGCCAGAGCCAAAGCTCTCATTATGGAAGATTACAGAAAACTGGGGCCCATGAAGTGAGGACTCTTTTATTGTCTTTTAATTTGTACAAATATGTTTTTGTTACTGTACTTTTTACTCACTTTTCATTTCAGCTTTGCAGAAGGGTCCATCTCTTTCTTTTTTTCTTTATTCGCTCTTCTTCTGTTCTCAAGAGATCCCAAATTTGTTACTGGATGGTCTGTGTTTTTCAAAAAAGGGTAAGAAATGGATAACTTTACCATCTTTTTAAAACATTTTAGAACAGGGATTATTCTTTAGAAAAGCCTATTAATTGCTTTTACTCTTTTTAAATTTGTGTCTCTTGTGTTTTCTGCAGGTATGTCTCAGATGCTGTCACTGGTATCATCATTGTGTCCATGTTGTTCTTCTTCCCATCACAAAAACCCTCTCTGACTTGGTGGCGTGACCCAAAAGGTTGGTCAGATATCAAAAGTTAATATTTAAGATATTTGTTTTGGATTCAAGGACTCTTCCCTACAGAAGCTGTTGCAAAATACACGTAGCAGGTCGAGGAATGTTAATAATGTAGATTAGAGAGTCTTAGTAAAGTTCCCGTCTGGAAGGGAGACTGTACGTTCTCTGTCTCTGTGATTAGAGTAAGCTTTTAAAGCGCTGCAGTTGCACTTTGTGTGCGATATAATTAGCATTTTACACTGAGGTAAAACGTACAGTGCTGTGAAAAAAATGCTGTCACACTAAAATGTTTTAGCTCATCCAACAAATTTTAACAACAAAGATAACCTGAGTGAATGCTAAAAGATTTCTTTTATTAAAATGTTTTATGTGAAAACCTTATTTTGCATGTTTACATTTGAATCTCAACTTTTAAAAAAAGTACAAGTGCTTAAAAATTCATGTTCATAATTTTTGGTGTCTAGAAGATAAGCAGTTCCAAAAATCTCTTGATTGTTTCGTCACAATTGAAGGGCAGAGCCCTGTTACCTAGCAACCCCAGCTGAGCTCCAGCATGTTTGTTCAGCTGGTTTTACTGCTATATAAAATGTTTTGTTTTTTAACTTGCCATTCAGAAACCACTTGCTGCATTCTTTTTGGTTGTGCTGGATTCTCTACTAAGGCTGTTCAAAGATGTATGGCTGTATAATTGTGCATCTGTTTGCAACCATTTGCAAGTATGAGTGTAAACATTGAGTTTATTTGGATTTAAAGTGACAACACATCATTCTGGAAGGAGCTCAACATAGGCAGAACTGACCAGATTGAAATCTTATCATCTAAGAAGTATTTTGTGCAAAAAAAGTGAAATGAACATGCTTTTTGCAGTTCATAAACCTATCCTAACATGTTAAAGGACGCACAATACGCCACCTTCAAAGGAATAAAGCTTTCCAAGTCACCTTGCCCTTTGTGAAAAATAATCTCAGACCAACAAATCACTAAAATAGAATCTGTATCACAGCATGAAACAGGCTACAAACCTTAAAAAGAAACGCATCATGCCTTTCTTTTTAAAGAAAGGCAAGAACAGACGAGAAACAAAATCATTTACATGAATCTGTCTTTGAGGCTCAAGTTGACCACAGTTAAGCATAAACATGTTATGGTGGTCAACCAACCTGGGAGATTACCGCAATGGTGCATCAATTAAAACAGAGACAGGAATGTAGTAGCAGTAAGCCCTGCTGCAGGTAGGCTTTAGTAGTCACTGTAATACAATATTTTTCACAGTTGCAGAAAATTTGCAAAAAATCTTACAATTATCCATTGGCGTGAAAACATGCAGGATTATGTAGATTTGGCATTAATTTGAGGAGTTCCAAAGAGCTGGAGCGACCATTTGGCCATTGAAAGACAAAAACTGCTTTGACTTGGTCGATAATATTTAAGCAAACGGGTATTATTTAAGCTGCCCTCTGAACTCTGAAGGTCCTAAAGGTCCACATAAGATGCTATGGCGGACCGGATTTGTTTGACACAGTTTTCACATTTCTGAGACTCGCCTCTCTTTTTAAACAAACAAGCCACCACGATGCATGAGAACTGCTTTTGGAGGCTTCTTTTTAAGTCGCAGCTTTGGTGAATATTATTTATGGCTGTGGTCCTGCCAAGCATCCAGAATGTAATTCATCATCTCTAAAAAGATGGAAACGCGTTTGTGAGAATGCACAGCTTTGTGAATGTTTGGTGTCTGAGGCACATGTGCATGAGATTGTTTGTTTTGTTCAGCTGGTCAAATAAACCCCCTGGACACTGGCTAAAAAAGCAAAGCATGAGGCTCTTTGGTCTGATTTGGGTCAAATATTTGAAAGGAAGAGAATTAAATCTACTAATCTGCAGAACTTCAAAGATTTCTACCATGTAAACTCTCGCAAAGTTCATTTAAAAATAGTTCATTTAAAAATAATTCTTTTTCTGCTACATTTTTTTCAGCTGTAAACACTCCATACATCCCTCTGCTTTCGTGGAAAAAGGCCCAGGACTCTGTTCCTTGGAACATTCTCCTCTTGCTTGGAGGCGGCTTTGCAATGGCCAAAGGTTGTGAGGTAACAAGATTATTTTCCCAAATGAGCTTCATACTTTAAAGTCATAAACTGATTGCAGTCAAAAGCTTATTTTGTCTTGCCTTTATGTTTTCTCCTAACATAAAACAGTCAATAGTTTGCTGCAGCTTAAAAAGCAATTCCTGGAAAAAATTTTTTTTATAAAGTCTGAGAAAATAAAAACTTGAATAATAATTTAGGATTGGTGCAACAAATGACCTGATAAAACTTATGTAGCACAACGGGAACATCTTTTTCTCTGATAATTAGAAACAGATACCTTATGTAACTATCCGCTTTAAACCAAATATTCATATATTTTCTCATATTTTACTTTAAAACAGAATAATATTTTGTCTTTTAGTTGTGTGAATTTGTGAAATTGTTTCATTTTTAGTATTAGATTCCGTCTTTTTAATAACTTTATTCATATTTTGAAATTCACAGTTACAAAAAACTGATTTTTGACAATTTATGAAATTGTGCCAAAGGAAAATCATTGTAAAATATATTTACTTAATTTCTGCTATTTTTCTTAGACATTGAACTCTAATTATGTCGTTATAGTCGGTGCTTTATGTCTCTCTGTTTGTTGCAATGTGTGTGCTTCTCAACAACAATTAATTAACAATTTGTATTTTAATTTGATGTTAGGCTTTTTATTTCACGTTGGTCAGCTTCAATGAAAATGTTGCTCGATTATAAAGTTTTACTCCAAGTAGATGTTCATGTTTTTCAGCTGAATTAGGACTATTTTGCACTGCTGAATCCAAAAATGATTCTAAATTTTATTCTCATTTAATTCAGAGAAATCCGATCTTCTGACTAAATTGATATTTTTGTGACATATTCAGTTCATTTCTGTTGATATTTCTCACCCAAAAATGGTTTTAGGAGAAAAAAAATTTTTATAACACAGTGTATTAATTAAATGTTACAAACTTGGATTTCTGTAATTGAGTAATAAACACTTCTAAGGGTAAATACATGTAAATTGAACATTACGTCTTCATTGTGCAAAATTCTCCATCCATTTGATGCTCATGTTGCATTATGGTTCAGAAAGTTGACCTGATGGAGCAAAACCAAAGTAATTTTTGGATTCAGTTTATCAAAATAACCTTAAAACGGTTGAAAAACCCCAGACAACACTTACTTTCTCTGCTGGTTTGCTTTTTATTTGTTCTTTTCCTAAATGCAGTTTATTTTGTTTTTATTCGACCTTTGACTCTTAACCCAGATATTTTGCCTTGCGGCAGGAGTCTGGCCTCGCGTCCTGGATCGGAGGCCACCTCCAGCCCTTGGCTGAAGTTCCCCCAGCTGTAGCTGCGATTTTGATCACTGCTTTCCTGGCTTGTTTCACTGAGTTTGCCAGCAACACAGCGACTGTTATTATATTTCTACCCATCATTGCTGAACTGGTGAGTCTAACAAATAGAATTATAAAATGAAACTTGTTTCTTATGAGCACACGTATGAATATATATAAGTTGGTGAAAAAAGTCTCTACAGATGGAAAATTATACAATTAAAACTTTACGTTCTTAATGGCGCGCCAGTGATCCAGCCATATTTGCAGTACCGTAATTCCACCACACTCTGCGCTATGTGAAAAGTTCCAACAGTTTCTGACGGGAGACGTTGCGCTTTCCAACCAACAATGGGTTATTACGGTAATTTCACTCCCGCCGCAGCAGCGAGTGAAGTTAATGTGATGAAACACACAGTAAACTGTGACAATAACTTACTGCATATTGAAAGTTCCAGTTGTGGATAAATATTTAAAGACCTGTGTACAATTAAAATAAGAAAAAGAAAGAAAATCCAGCCGGACATTTTAAATTTAGGACATAAATTTGTTTTATGCTTAACTTCAATGTAAATATTTATGCAGACATGACAGTATAGGTTAAGAAGTCGTGTTAAAGCTGTGGACAGTGACCAAGTTTTGGTTTAGTTCTTATTAAGAGCCTCAGCGGATTTGTTAAACTCTGGCAGTGGATGTTCTCTTGTTTCTAACCTGTTGCACATTAACTGCTGCTATTATGGTAATGATCACCAAAAGGTTTTTTGCACCCTGTAATTTTGCCCTTTCACAAAAAAAAGCCTTATGTTTTATCTGCAGAATGCATCGTTTGAAGAATTTGTGCTTGAATTTAAGTTAAAACAAAATATGAAAACAAGCTGTTTATATAATCTAAAGACTTAATTAGTCAACCCGATAAGAGATCATCTTTTGGCAAAACAGAGGTGGTGACAAAAACACTTTCTGTATCATAATTTGCAGATTAATCAATAATTAAAATAATCGTTAGTTGAGAATAAAGTCAAATTCATTGCTTCTGAACAAACTTTGCTTATAAAGCAAATTTTGATTAAAGTGTTTTGCAGTAAGAAGTACAGGTTAGATATGCCTGAGTGTTTAATGCCTCTAAATCCTTTCTAAATGAAATTTTGAAGAGCAGATCTGTCTCTGCAGGCCGTTCTTGTCTCTGTGAACCCCCTGTACTTTATGATTCCTGGCACTGTGGGATGTTCATATGCCTTCATGCTTCCTGTTTCCACTCCACCCAACTCTATCGCCTTTGCATCCGGACATCTCTTGGTCAAAGACATGGTAACGAACTCGCATTGACTCGTTCACTTTTAAAAACCAGCAAGCGGTCCTCATGCGTCCCCTCTGTTTCAGGTGAAAACCGGCTTTGTCATGAACGTCCTGGGGATCCTCTCCGTGTCTCTGGCTTTGAACACGTGGGGCGTCGCCATGTTTAACTTGAATTCCTACCCAAAATGGGCTCAGCCCTCCAACAGTACTGCTGCCACTTCAAAGTTCGCTTCCCATCCATGAGGCCAGCCAATGCCACACTTTGAAGATGTAAATGCAGATTGTATATAAATTTTAAAACTAAAACTATACATGAACACCTCTGTTTTTAAATGTGCTAACCCGTTAGCAAAGCCTAAAGGTTCTTCTGCCCTTTAGGAAACCTGTTGCAGTTATTGCTTCATACTTTAATGTTCACTTTGGCTTTAAGATTTGTGAATATGCTATTAAAAAAATGCTGAATTATCATACATGAACAGGGCCAGAAGTACCAGATGCTGTCAGATTTAAGAATTTCAGTAACAAATCCATTGAGTTTAATCTGATGTCGGCACCCTTTTTACAGTCTAAACAGCTTCAGCTCTTCTGGTTTTGGACTTTTCTTTTACAGAAACCCATTTGTGAGGTCAGACACTGATGTTGGACAAGAAGCCCTGGCTCTCAGTTTCTTCTCCAATTCCTCCTAAATGTGACTTTTGCATGATTGATCTCCTTTAGCACTCCGACTATGGCAGAAATATCTCGTAACATTATCTTTAGAGCCATCCCAATAATCGACAACCTTAAAATTGTCAGAAGGAGATGATCGGGTCAAACATAGTCATAATTAGCTTGCTGTGTTGACTGGTGTTCAGAGGGCTGTAGCTAATTTCTCTTTCTTTATTCACCTCCAGCCATTTTATTTGTACATAAAGCCATTTTTCTTCATATACACATTTGATCATAGATCCAACAGACGACAAATAAAAAGCAAAATTAGAAAAATCACAGAAAATGTGGCATCAGAACAGGGTAACGGCACCAATAGCTACAAGTCTTAATGACTTCTACTTGGTTATAATGGATGCAACACCTGAGGAAATAATTTTGAGAGAGGAGCCAATACACTTTACAATACTATACTTTAAATTCTGTTTCATAGATGGTGCCGTTTGTATTTCTTACTACAAGGCCAGTCAAAAAGAAGAGAAACATCTGTGAATAACTGAATAAATTTCATCTATCACTGAAATTCAAACAGCGATCGTGTTGGAGAATCATTCTGCACACATTTCACTTCCAGTAATTAAAACCTTCACCAACTGTACTGATGAAAGCTAATTATTGAGTCTGTACACTTCGAGATTTACCTGCATGTTCCTCATCTGTCAAAAAGAGTTTTAATACAATGACAAAAATGTGCCACATTTTGGCGCATTTTGTCCAAACAGCAGTAAAACCCATGTTTTCTTGGTGGTATAAAGGATTATATTGTGTCAGACTTTGAAGTCACAAGGCCTTAGAGCAATGGTTAACTTCTGCAAGGCTGCAGAGGTCATCCATTCAGTGCCGTCACCAGCAGAAAGCTCTTAATGTTTACATGCAAAAGTAGAAAATACTCAACCACAATCCACAAAGCAGGGTGGATTCAGCTCAAGCAGAAACATCAACCTTGGATAAAGACTTATTTTTTATGGATTAGTTTTTTAGAGTAATGTTTGTGCATCGTGGGTGTAGCTTTTCTGTGTGCAACTGTTTAATTTTGCTTTTGCTTTTTGTGGTTTTCAACAAGAAGAAACAGTTTATGAGATGAGATTTACTGCTGCTCACCAAAATGGTCATTTCTTAAGGAAGGTAATAATTTGAGTTCAGTCAGTTTCTGATTTTTCCATCCTGTTTAACCTAAAATAGCAGACAACTGAACAAATGTTTGACAAATTACGTTCTTCTCTTTACTCCACCTATCAGACTCTTGACTTGACGATGCAAGATGACTAAACATTTTCATTAATCAATGATGAAGGGAAAAAACATTCAGAAACTGATAGCAGCATTCTGTACATGAAGCTAAATATTAAGCCATAAAATTCATATATTTATTATCAGCTGCTGTTGGAAATCATGTTTCTTTCTTGTAAAAAGGGAACATTTTATATTCCATTTAGGGTTATATGACTAAGTGAAGGCTAGAAATATAATGTAAAACCTTTTCCTTCCATCTCAGGGTAGAAAATCAATCTTCTAAGCATTCTGGGAAATAGTTTCCACTCTTGTCTTTCAGTTTTTTTAAGTGCTAACCTAAAAACTCTAGTTGGAGGTTTGACAAAATGAATAAAAAATTAACACAACTTACTATTTTGTAAGTTTATTCTTCACAAACTCACGTTTTGGGTTCAAAATGTAAAACTAGGTCAATTTATTTGACTTAAAGAATAGAAGATGCTAGACACAACTAAATGCTGCTCAAATGTTTTACAGTGTAACAGGTCATTATGCATGTTTGTGCATAATGACCTTATTTCTGTTTGTGGATCAGTTTACTTTAAAATGACCTTCAAGAAGTCAAAAGTAAACAAACCGATGGTCAGTCTTTGGTGTCATCACATGTTTAAATCATGAAACTTGTGTCATAACCCGTGTTTGTCACAGCCGGCCTTTAATTCACAAAAAATTGCTCATTTGTTTCCTCATGTGAGAACTCATGCGACCCACAAACACCAACATGACGCTGACTGTTCAGTTCAGTTCCCCTTTTTTTAGCCTTCGAGGTTCGACAGCTTCCCAAAGCGGCTTTATCCTGTTCTGTTTGAAAGGCCGATCATGGAGCGCGCCGCTTTACCACTCAGGTAAGAAATGTCAGCCATTCTTCACTGAAAAAAAGAGAATAGAGCTCAAAATTGAATAAAATCAATTAATTTATTGAATTAAGTAGGTCAAACTTTATTTATTTATCTTTGTTTATCATGTCGGTGTAATAAACCTGATGCATTTATTTTTGGCTTTCAAGTTGGATTACCTGTTTTCTTTTTTTAGTGTGAGTGATAAGTATATGTGTTAGATTTTTTAAATAATTTTTACTTCCTTGGGTAATTCTCAAAGAGAGCTAAAATAATGTTGAGTAAAAATCAAATTAGGAAAAAAAATATTTCTTGGTAACCTGTGGTGCATTTTTATTTTTACCATTTCTGGCTATAATTACTTTAAAGAATTTGCCTGTATGCCATTTTTATGGCAATAAATTTGAACTACTTTACTGTTATTCTACTAAATGGAGATATTTATAGCTTTGCATTAAACCAGAGCTTCTTTATGTCATTTGACTCAGTAAAAAATCTAGTTCACACACATCTTTGTTACTGTTTATGCCTTATCTATGAGTTTAGCCTATTTACTGACTAAAATAAAGGAGAAGATTAAAATTCAGAGGTTTTTTAAGGTAGGAAGATGATAAACCAAACCTGATTAGTTTATAATGACTACAAAAAACAAGATAACGCTCCTCTACAAAGTACACATCCATATGCAAATATTTACTGCAGATGTTTCACAGAAAAAAAAATCCACAGATGCTCTTTTTTTTATATATATCCAATGCAGCCCATTGGATCGTGATTTTGAGAAAACGTCAAATTGTCTTGTTCAGAATTTGAGTTTCAAGCCATTTTCCTGTTAATTTATAGAATTAAAAAAGGACCGTTTCAATCTCTGAGTAAAAACTTAACAGTTTACCTCTCATTCACACACGGAAGAGGATGAGAGATTTTTCTTTAATATGGAGCTCCATAAATTAACCGTTCTTACAGCACAACAACCTGAGAAACGGTTGTTGTGCTATAAAAGAATAGTGAGCCAGTATTTATTTAATTGCTTATTTTTAAGTGTGTAGTATATTTTTTAGAAGCAGTTGAAATTCAAATGGAAATACAAAAACGTAAAAATGAGAATTTAGCATTTTTAGGTCGCCTCGAGCTAGATGGTGGTATTTCAAAAACCTTGTACTTCCTGAGGTGTTATCTATCGTAAAAATAGCAACAAACCACTGCTGTTCACTGTAAAAATGATTATAATAAATGCAGAATGCAGAAAAGTTGACATGATGTGGATATTAGTTATTCTTGGGGGACTGTTGGTCTGTTGATTTGAGCTGGAGGCCCTCAGATCAGATCTGACCACCAGTTTAAACAACTTTCTTTCTTATTTACAGGAACAAATCAGGATCTCACATACAGGCTCTGAAGTCTCTGCTGGTTTACCTCTGGGATGTTTACTCCAAACCATCTCCGTCAGGCAGAGAAATCCTTTCTCTGCTCTCTATCTGCTCCACCTTCGCCGTCTTCACCGGTGGTCTGCTGCACCACTGGCTGTCACAGACTCTAAAATACGACCATGTTGCTTCGGTCCAGACCACCTGCTTCTACAGCGTAACCATGCTGATGGTCTCCTTCCTGTTCCACCCCCTGCGCTGCGTTCTCACTATGACCCTGCCCACTGTGTGCACCAAACAGGGACGCAAACTCCTCATCTCGGCCTCCGTCATGATTCTGGTGCTGAATGTCATCCCTAACATCACGGTCAACGTAGGAGCAGTGGCGCGGATCCTGAAGTGCACGGCTGAGGGCTTCACCAGGACCCTGCTGAACTCGTCTGAACCCTTCAACGAAGCAAAGCGAGACCTGGTCGAGGAAGCCATCAGAGTACGGAGGGAGGACTTGAGCGTCGTCACCAATTTGAGGAAGTTGGACCATTTCACACATGTTGACGTGTCAGAAGTCAGAAGCATGTTTTCTAAAGTGATTGGTCAGATAGAGGTCAACTTTTCACACGCGAAGAACCTGCTGAGAGAATACAAGCTGCTGTCAAACCGGATCCTGGCAGCTGTTTTTGTTGCATTACTGATTATTGAATCTGCACGATATTTAAAATCCTACCTGACCTCTGTTAAGTTTGATAACCGCTTCATCTCCGCGTCTTCTGAGGGGGATGAACAGCGGCCTAAAGATAAAATCAGGGTTGCAGTTTGCAAAATAACGAGTCAGGAGTGTACCTCTTCCTTCATATCTCTGGTCATTGTGACGTTATACTTCATTGCAATAACTTTAATTGTAGTTTTAGATTATGTTGTGTATCACATAGTCCAGATGATCATGCCCTGGGTCTTGGATTTCCCACCAACAACTGCTGCTATAACTGTCAGTTATAAGGTAAACTTTTTCTTTCCAGCTCTATTTATTCTCCAGTTCATAATATGGCAAAAAAAAAAAAATCACATTTTCATTGCTTCATGTACTTCCATTTTCAGTCTCAACTAAAAATAGCCAAAAGCAGACCTCTTGTCTGTTCTTTGACAAGAGGTTTTTTGGTGTCTGGAAAATGTGCCGTTTCAAAATCCTTTACTATGCTGTTACCTGGCAACCCCAGTCTGTTACCTAGCAACCCAAGCTGAGTTCCAGGACGTTTGGTCAGCTGGTTTTACTGCTGTACAATGGCTGCTGGAAAAGACAAGTATTTTGTTGTTGACTTATCAGCAGTACCAATTGCTGGATTCTTGTTGGTCGTGGAGGAGGCTCTACTTTTGCTTTTCAACTACGTACGGTTGTATGATTGTGCATCTGTTTGAAGCCATTTTGACGTGCGAACGTAAATGTTGACATAGGGGGAGTTCAAAATGCAGAACTGACCAGACCACAATCTGGTGATTTTGTGCAAAAAATGTAATGAACATGTTTTCTGTGGCCTATATTCTCATATTTAATGCTCTTCTTTTTACTGCAGGTTAACTGGTTTCCTCCTGCCTTCTGCATTATCCCTCAGTCATGTGTCACACAGGAGCTGATAAACTTCCACAAGGACTACAAGTGGACCTTCAACCCCGAACCATCTCTCTGTGACGTGACAACGTCGGCTCCGAAGCTGGGCATCGCTCTCCTGCTGGGATGTCTGTGGCTCCTGAGCTACTTCATGGCGTTTCTCGAAGTTTACGCCAGGCGGCTTCGCAGGAAAATCTGCGCGTCGTTTTTTAGAGAGCAGGAAGAAAGAAGGAGAGCGTATTTGACAAAGAAATTGGAGGAAAAACAGAAGACGAGGAAGGAAAGGACAGCTAAAGCTATTCATGTTTGAATTTATTTTTAGAAGGTTTTGTAACATGGAGGAAAGTAACATTATTTAACCCCAAATACAAATTAATAAAAAAAATATACAAACTAGCGTCTGCTTGGAACAATACATCAAACAAGAAACAATTTAAATATTTCAACATAACTCTTAATAGCTTCTCAAAATTTACCACAAAATTTCGATTTTAATGACCACTGTGGGTTAAAAATCATTTTGTTTCTTTATAACAAGCATCTGTAGTTAATCAGTCATTCATTCATTTATGAAAATCAGTTTCAAACAAACATTTAAGTAGGAAGGTAAATATTCAGTCAAAAACTGTTGATTTTATACATCCAATGTTGAGCTGCTTCATGATCACTTGACTTAAATATTTAGCTCTAAAATAAATATTTAGTTTGTAAACTAAATCAGATTATTTGTTCACCCTCCAGATGTACAATTCTTGGAAAAACATTGATGGTAAGAGGCAACTTAATATTTACCATGTCCAGTAGTGAAACTTCAACTCCTGTTTACAAGTTTTGGTTTTTAAGCTCAGGGTTTTTGGTGAAGAAATGTCCTCCTTTAGCCATATTTCTAAAATGCAATGAAGTATTTCATGTGTTTTAATTAAAGCAAACCTAAATATAAAAAACTCCAACTTTTACTTTGAATTGCATCTTGCCTGACAGCAAAAAAAAAAAGAACTGTTGTAGCTAAAGAAGCTGATGTTGTGCTTCTTTTTATAAAAATTTTTTTATTTAAATGTCATATTGGAGTATAAACTCAGGGGAATACAAGGCAGTGGTTTTCTGTTTTTGGAAATTCTGAAGCAAAATAAAAATGTATTTGACAAAATAAAAATAAATTTGTCTGTCAGACAAAACTAAAAACATCTCAATATCAGTCGAGTGGATGAGCCGGTTTGTTGACCTTAAATGATCATAACTTGTTTTGCTGACATTTGGCTGTGAAGCCCTCATGGCTGTTTGTCACCTAAGCTCATGATGTGCTTTTGCGGAATGTGAACCGATGATCTAACATCCTGTTTGTGAGAGACTGAACCAACACCTCTGTTTCTGCAACCGCGTCTCCATGCGGTGTCCTTCAGTCTGAGCCTACCTGTGGTTTTTCTAAAGCCGTATTTGCTGCCTAAACTAGATTAGATGTCATACAGGAAGCAACTCCAGCAGCAGCTGCATTGGCCCCCCAAAACTGTTTCACATCTTTCTCTGTTAGTGTTTACATTTGTGGTTATGTGAGTTGTCAGTGTGGCTTTATTATGGTTTTGACGTTTCAGAACCACTAGGTGGCACTGTGGTATTTCAGCATAAAATCTAATTTCAGGAAATGAACAATTACAGATTAGATCTTGTAATTTCTGGATTTTTATGTTGGCCTAGATAGATGAAATGGATTAAATCAACCAGTTTCATGCGTATAACAAATAATTCACCAGGCTATTCAAAAATAGATAATACATTTTAAAATTTCTCAAGAAGTTCTTTGCATATCAAAGGCTTCCCATGAGGCTGGAGGGTTTTATTTTAAGACGCGTCCCAGAATATTAATAGAAAACGTCTTTATAATCTATTTTTGTTCCTGACACTGTGTCCATTTTGTGATTCTCTCAAAATGCAATCGCCTGTGCAAAAATAATCATCCTTTTCAAATTTCTATTGGGTAGAGAGTCAACTCTACAATAAAAAACAAAACAGAGCTATATAGATGTTTTAATTAATCTAAATGACCAGGTTTTGCTGTAGTATAATTGTATTTGATTATCTGTAATTTCACAAATTAATTTTTGGTATATTTGGCATGTACTGAATTAGATTCAGCAAAAGTATGGCAATGAAAACCTCAAGAAACTATAACTCAAGCACATCTTTATCTGAATACCCAGCATGATGCACAGCAGACATGAACAAAGATGATCGAATAATTATGTTTTGATGTTTTCTTCTCCAAAGTTGTGCCAGGTAGTCTGCAGAATGAACATGTTTTATTTGAAAATGGAGAAACTTCCATTAGTATTCAAAATGATGGTCCTGTGCACAGAAACAGGGTTTAAGACCTTTTTCTTTCAGGCTGGATTCTGAAAACAGTCACTTTGAAGCATTACACTCTCAGGATGAATCACTCTTTCAGGCTGCTTAAAGGTGTAAACATCATCATGACTTCTTTTTAGCTCTGAAAATAACAGATAGGTTTCTCTGCAACCTTCAGATCTGTCAGCAAGTAGATCAATGTTGCATCTCGACAAAGAACGTTGTTGCAAAAGTCCTGCAGTTCATTTTAATTCAGCTTTATGAATCTTTATGAACCTAAAATGTGTTGCCATATTTTTTGAGGGAGGTTTTTGCTTCTCCACCCTTCAAAGCATGCTATACTTGTTCAGTCTTTTCTTATCACCTTGTCATAAACTCTGATATTTATAGATGTTTCTGAGGGCTACAGATTCTGAGATGCATCTCTTGGGTTTTTGCAATTTTTGTGAACAAAAAATAATGTGACTTCGTGTTGGATTTACTGGGATGTCCACTTCCTGGAAGATTAGCAACCATTTGTTTTCCACTTTTCACCATTATAAACCAGTGGAGGGCATCTAGCCTCAAAAACTCTTCCCAAGTTGAAGAGCTGCAACAATTTATTTTCTAACATGATGTTAAAATATCATAGATGAGGACAAAAGTAGAGTCCACCTTTATGGATAGTGGAAGCAGGCAGACAGGTACCTTTAATAAAGGGCTATAGATGCACAGAAAGAGGCAGCATGAAGAAGAAAAACTCCACATTTAAACAACAAAATCCAACTGTTGTTGAGTCTGAGATAAAAAGGAGAGGCCCAAATAAACACCAGGGAAAATAATAAATAAGAGGAAAACAAGAAAGTGATGCTCATTGTTAAGTAACTAGAAATACAACACAAATTTTGCCAAGTAGTTTTGGTCTAGTTTCTAATCCAAATATCTCAGTGAACTTTAAATAAAACAAAACTAGCTGACAAGTAACATGACAGTAAGAAATACGAGCTTGTTTAAAGTCAATAAAACCTTCACATTAATGAAAAAGTACTAGTTCCACTGGCAGATTATTTCACTAATAATAATTTGAAACATGCAACATAATCTGCCAATAGAACTAAAATCACTGTTAAGGAATCTTTGACTTTAAAAAAGCACCTATATCTTGCTGAAAAGTTACTTGTAAGTTAGTTCTGTATTAATTCAAGTGTACTAAGATATTTACTCTAGAAGACAGACCAAAAACACGTGGTAATTTTTGTGTTTTCGCAAAAAAAAAAAAAGAAAGAAGAAGCAGTAATTGTTTTTTAGTGTCTGGAAAAAGAAACATTTCAAAAACCTTCCAAATGTAACAACACAAATAAGCAAAGCATAGATCGTTACCTTGAGCAAATTCAAGGCCGTTACCCATTGCCTAGCAAACCCATTTTCACTTGAGAGTGTAAACCTTGAGTTTTGGGGGCGTGGCCAGCAGCAGCTTATTTGAATTTAAAGCGACAGAAACCCTAAAACAGCTCATTCTGGAGGAAACTCGGTACAGACTCAAATCTCATTGGCTAAAAATGATTTTGAGCAAAAAGAAAATGTATAAAACGTTTTATTTTTGCATAGCCTATCTTAACCTGTCTGTGGTCACCTTTAAGTTAGCCTCTTCAGACCAATGGATGTCAGCTAATTTATGTCTGCAAGGGACACAACAGCAACAAGCTTAATAAAATGAGCTTGAATTAGTTTTGTTTAAATTGATAAACCAACGTCTGCAGTGGTAAAACTTGCGGCTGCTCTGCCGGCACTAACATGGCACAATTGATTTTTAGAACAAGGACTGAACCAGTGCGGATGTAATGGTGAGTGGATGAGAGAGGGAGGGAGAAGTGAAGCGAGGAGAGAGAGATGAGGACGAGCAGAAGCATCACTGGAGGAGGACAGAGCGGACCTGGACGCTGCTTCGTCCAACTCATGGTGAGCTGGATGCTACTAACTGCTGTGATTAGATTGGTCATGTGGTTTTCTTCATATTATATTTAAAATTATACATTTTTAACGCTAGTTTTACGTAATGATATAATTTCTCTGGATTTAATGTAGGTTTTGTGTTTTATTGCTTTTCTTCACCTGAATTTTGTATGTATTTGGTATAATTAACACTTTTTAGTGGTAATTTGAGTTTAGATTTCCATCGACAAAGAAATGTAAGCGACAGAAAAAGGGATAAAGCTTGATCTCAATGCAGAGTTAGTGATATTTTACCATTAAAATCATCTGAAAACACTGCAAACAAATAGAATAGAATGGAATGGAATAGAATAGAATAGACCTGATTGATTCCAAAGGGAAAATGTCTTTAAAAGAAAGTAAATGAGTGTGGTATTAAATATGACTAAATATGAGGTAAATGAAATTAGTAAAAATAATAAGTTTGCACATGAAAACGTGTTAGTCTATAAACAAATCTTAAAATGAGTCCAGAGAAAATGTAGATTTGAAGACACTCAGAGTTGGGTTTTGTTTAGTCTGATAGCTAAAGGCAGGAATGATTTTCTATTTCAGATAAATCCAATTTCCATCCAGATATTTACTGCATTTAGTTAAAATCCAACTCATTGCAGTTTAGTCCAATCATATTGTGAGATTCAGGATCCGGTGGATGATTAATGCCAATAACTTTGCATAGATCTGCTTCTCCCTCCTGGTGTTGTGGTGTGAAACACATCGGGGTCCCATTCAGCGCTCTGCTTCACTCGCCTCCCCATTTCTGCTCAGTTTTAATGCAATAGAGGCACAAAAGGCTGTGGGGAGGATCTGCTGTCAACAAGCAGCGGAGTCTCTATCACCCCAGCGACAAACACAATTTTAAAGCACACATTCATTCATTCATAAACATAAACTAAAATACTGCATTTTTTCCCCCCTGACCTGTTTTTGTATTTACTGTATAAATACAAATGTAATAAATTTTGCTGCATAAAATTGATCAAACTGATAAATTGATTTTACACAATAAAATTATCAGTTTTACCAAAATATAATCAGTTTATACCAGAAAATGATCGGATTTTCTACAATAAAATCAATCATTTTACATGATAAAATTAACATTTTATACAATACCACAATCAATTTAATAGAATTAAATATACAATAGTTGTATATTTTAGATGATAAGACATACAAATCAATATTGTCCAATTAATAGATTAGTCATCAGAATATTCAAGCATCTGTAATTTACTGTAATTTACCCTGATTTTATGTTATAGAAAGTGTTTTGACATTGTTACACACACAAATTGACCTTTAAACATGTGAGCTTGTAAATTTCCAAGACAATTCAAGAAATGTTAAGAGTGGTAATGAGACTTGCTGTTTGGTTTTTCCTCCATTGATAGTGGATAAGACGATTATATCATAACTCTAGTGTATCTCTGACCCTTCCACTTGGTTTTCTGTGTTGAGGGTTCTCGTCTTTGAATTGTTCCTGCTGGACTGAAGGAGAAAAAGATGGAGAACAACACCACCGTTTTCCAGGACGTCGCTCGACTTGTGAATCTGACTGCGATGCCTCTGAACTCTGTCGAAGAACAAGTGATAACCATCATGTTGACGACGTTCATTTGTGGCGTCGGGATCGCGGGGAACGTCATGGTCGTGCTCGTCGTCCTGCGCACCAAACACATGGTGACGCCAACAAACTGCTACCTGGTCAGCTTGGCCGTCGCTGACCTCATCGTGCTCCTGGCTGCAGGCTTGCCCAACATCTCCGATGTGGTGGCTTTCTGGATTTATGGCTACACAGGGTGCCTGTGCATAACGTATCTTCAGTATCTGGGGATCAACGTGTCCTCGTGCTCCATCACGGCGTTCACCATTGAACGCTACATTGCAATCTGTCACTCCATACAGGCCCAGTTCTTATGCACGGTCTCCAGAGCCAAAAGGATCATAGCTGCAATCTGGATCTTCACTTCCCTCTACTGCACCATGTGGTTCTTTTTGGCAGACACTAAAGAAACCGTTTACACCAACGGGGTGGTGGTTACCTGCGCCTACCGCGTGTCCAGGAGCTTCTACATGCCCATCTACTTCCTGGACTTCACTCTTTTCTATGTGGTCCCTCTAATTGTGGCCACTGTGCTGTACGGGCTCATAGCAAGGATTTTGTTCATGAGTCCTCTGCCGTCACATCTGAGCGACCGAGCAGGAGGAGGGTCGGTTCATCAGGGCCACTCGCACAGCACCAACAAGCCCAACAAGGGAGCGATTACTGCAAGAAAGCAGGTACCACAATTGTTTTGTTTTTGATAAAATTTTGTAACCAGTTAAAAAAAAATCACATGTTGCATGTTGGGTCTCAACTGCGTCTAAGAACAGCCCGAGCAATTTTTAGGCAATAAAGTTATCTGGAAAATTAGCCATTTCAGAAACCTCCCAATTATAAAGTTATGATCTATGGGCACTGCGCTGCTACCTTGCAACCCCAGTGAAGCCCAGTCCATCACCTCGCAACCCAAGCAGACCTCCAGCATCTTTGGTCAGCTGGTTTTACCACTGTATGTGCTTTACAATGGCTGCTGGAAAACATGAGTGCTCTGTTGTGACTTAGCATCCAGAAATAACTTCCTGCATTCTTGTTTGTTGTGCAGGAGGCTCTACTGTTGCTTTTCAAAGATGTATAGTAGTATAACTGCGCATCTGTTTGCAGGCATTTTTATGTGCAAATTTTCAGCAGCAGTTTATTTAGATTTAAAGTAAAAAGATACTCAAAATAGGCAGAACTGACCAAACTAACATCTCAATATTCGAGCCCATAGTCCATCCTAACCTGTTTAAGGTCATATTAGGTCATGTTAGGTCACCTTTAAGATAAACGCCTCCTGATGGTCCTGATGGTCAGGTGGACTTGACTTGATTGGGGACTAAAATTGCAACTTTTGTTACGTTTTCAGTTGCTTCGGTTAACTTTCACAGTGCATTGTCAAAGGAACCAAACCCTCAGAAAAACCTGTTTCCCCTCTTTGCAAATAAATTTTAGTGTTTATTTGCAGAAAAGAAAAAAGATGCAATGCTTTCAGACCTCACATAATCAAAAGAAAACAAGTTTATGTTCATTTAGAAACAACAGTTCTAATGTTTGAACTCAGGAAGAGTTCAGGAATCAATATTTGGAGGAATAACCTGGAGGTTTTCAATGGGCTTCAGTGCAGAAGGCTCTTATTTTTATTCCCCTTTGCCGGGGAATAAAAGCTGTTTCTTATCTAACAATTTAGCTTTGGGATTTCTGGAATCACCTTACAGAAAAGCTTGATCTTCCCTAAGGTTTTACAAAGTCATGACAGCTGCATAACTAAACGATTTCCGTAATTTCCCCTCAACAGATAACGAAGATGCTGGCTGTGGTGGTGATCCTCTTCGCGTTGCTGTGGATGCCTTACAGAACGCTGGTGGTGGTCAACTCCTTCATCGACCCTCCGTACCACGACACCTGGTTCCTCCTCTTCTGCCGAATGTGCATCTATACCAACAGCGCCATCAACCCCGTCGTCTACAACCTCATGTCTCAGAAGTTTCGCGTGGCGTTTAAAAAGCTGTGCAGGTGCAGCCGCCACGGCAGGGAGGCCGAGTACAACGTGCCGATTTATTACAGCGTGATGAAGAGTTCTTCCCATGGGAGCAACGAACCGGTCACAGAGCAGGAGGAGCTCAGCCGTCAAACGTGCAGCAGGTTCAACGTAACGGAGGATGACGCCAGCGCGCTCAGTGCATAAAACGCTGCTCATACTCCCTGTTTATGTTTAGGTTTCCGGTAAAAAGATGTGTGGATATTCTTGGTGAACTCTGTGTGGATTTGTGTACTTTGCATTTCTCAGCAGTGTATTTATTTTAATATCCCTGTTTATACTGTAAATATTAAACATCCCAAGCTTTAGTGTTTGTAAGGCTGCACTGTAAAAATTTAACAGCAATATTTAGGTTTATTGAGCCTGTCTTAGAAAAAGAATTTAAATTTTTCAAAGTCATGTTTTCACCATGTTATTCATACATTTATAAATATCAGAGCAGAGTTCCAGACTAAATCTTTAATTCATGAGCTAAAATACTTAGTTTGCAAATTAAATATTTAGTTGGGACTCTAAGTATATAATTTAAATATATTTAAACTTCTGAATCAAATGTTTAAGTCTGAGATTACTGTGGGTTTTTTAGGAAATATAACACAACCACTTTCATCCTGGAGTTTTAATTGTTGACATAAACCTCTAATTGAATCATTTAATCTCTTCTTTGGACAATAAATCATTAAAAAAGCCCCTGACTTGTTAAATTTGCAGAATCATGTTGCTGCTGGTGGTTTTCTTGCTAATTAACGGCAAAAGTATTATTATATTCAACCCACCAGTTATAAAGTCACATTTTTGTCACATTATTTAATGTTTTTTAAAAGAAATGTCAGCTATGTTGAAGGGCTTAGTTTATTTCAAATCAAGTCCCATTTACTATCACCAAATTATAATCCTCTGTAAATGAGTTTAGGAATAACTTAAGAACTTTTGAGATTATAGCAACTCTTTATTAACAACTTTATGATTCATAACGCCCACGGCTTCAGCTCTACAAGATAAATGCACAGCAAAATGGATGTGAGTGCTCTAATTGGCTTATTTTGATAAATGAGGCCTCAACGAGAGCCGCAGTCTGAGGGGAATCGGATTTTGGCACCAGATGGGCTTATTAATTAGCAGATCGAACATGTAGCCAGTTTATGTGGATGAGCTTTTCAATGTTTATCATTGGTGAAGTGGTTTAGTTTCTCCAATATATGTTTTCTCTGCTGGCTTTAAGCTCTCAGATTGTCTTGATTCCTGATGACATTTAAAAAATGCATTTTCTGTTCATTTGCTCATTTTGCCTGTGTTTGGCCTCACTTATTCCTTGTTTTGATTTAAATCAATCTTTGTTTTAGCCTTACTTTAAATCAGTCGGTTAGTAGTTGTTTCTCTGGCTAGACCGTGTTTGTTTATTACTTGTGTTTAGTTACCTTCATCCCTTTTAGTTTTAAGCTCTGCTTGTTACCCAGTTTTGCTCCTGTGTGCCATTTCTCTCTCTCTCTCCCTCAGTCTGCCTTCTGCTCTCCCCACAGCTGCACCCTGTTTTCTAATTAGCATTCCTCCCATCGTCTAGCAATCAAATTAACTCCCTTCCTGGATTCTCTTGTTTGTTCATGTTACTCCTTGTTTCATGGTTTGTTGATCATCGTTTGCCTTCTCGCATTTTTGTAAATTCTGTATTTGCTTCTGAATTCTTACTTAAGATATACAACGCCTCAAAAAGCGTCTGCATCTGTGTCCAAATTCAACCAACATCAAATCTTGATGATCGTTTAGTTACATCTTCCGTAGGCCTGAACAATTAATCTGATTAATTGTGATGAAATAATTGTCAACTAATTCAGTAATTGATTAATCATTAATTGGAGTATGCAGACTTAAAACATGGCCGATTGTTGAAATGAAAGAACATTCTTAGATAAGTAAATAAGCCAAACATGTAAAAAAAAAACTACACACATTTTACATTTAAAGTCAAAATGATTGAATTATATAAAATCTAAAACTCATCAAATGTCAATTTTGATTTCACTTTGTTCAAATTCTGTAAAAAAATCTTGTATTAAACACATTTTACTCTCAATTACTAAGTGATGAATGGGAAATTGATCAGCAGACCAGCCCTACTTTTTATTGATGACCCGGTAAGTCAAGCACAAAGGCTTGAACTTTTCACATGTTGATGTTAGAAGTTTTTTGTTTTCTTTTGCTGCAGACACATCTTATTCTACAAATGGTCAAGAATAGCTTGAGTTGTTGCATTTTCAGAAATAACATTTTTACTTGTCTACTTGTAACTTTGACATAACTGAACTTGGACCACAAAATCACTGCGTGGAAAAAAATTGCGGCTTGATAAAACTGATCATCTAGAAGTTGTGGTCTTGATCAGCAGTTCCACAGTGAATGCAAGTCGTTATAGGCAAAAGAAAACCTAAAATAAATATGAAGATATCTAAGCAGGAGAGAGTAAATGAAAAAAATTCAACTCCTTGACAGTCAAAGTACACAAAAAAGTGGATTTTGCATATGCCCCCTTTAAGCCTATGTATGGTTTTAAACTCTTTATAGTTTTTAAATCTAATTTACAAATAACATATATTTGCTGATATGATTATATGAAGAACATGTGAGTCTGAAATAATTAGCATTAGAAGAAGAGTCTCTACCAGAGACAGGATGTCAGCAGAAAGTAATTCATGGCTGGATCTCTTTTGAAACACAATGAGTCGTTCCTACGCCAGAATGAAAAATTTATTCACCACGTCTGTCAAGAGCTCTCGTCATTAACACAAATGTTCAAAGAGCAACTAGAGCTGATTGCTGCACAGCGGTAAAGAGGCTCATCATTGTTTTTATCCATTTATCCTGTGGCGTGCGAACCGAAGGAGCTTCAGGCCTGGAAGCTCCGTCAGGACAAAAGGACAAAATGCAGATCAGATCTTATTGCAACATAAAAAGTTTCTGAGAAATCAAATATCTGTGCATTTCCTTTCATCCATGAAGATCCACGTTTCAAAGCAAAGAACAACAAGCAAATAAATAAACCTTTAGTGTGCACAACCCAGGAAAAAGGCCAGAGTTTTGAAATGAAAAATAAAGTAAAGAAAAATAAAATCTGAATTTTTCTTCCACCTTTAAAATTGCAGCTATCCCATTCAAATGACTGGAAAATCAAACGTTGTAAAAAAAATGTTCCAAATATGTAAAAGAAAGAAAAGGAAAAAAAACCTAATTGAGCCATAATAAGAAAATAAAACAGATTAAAAATTATTTAACAAGAACAGACTTGAATAAGTGAATTAAGTCACCATTTTATGAGAATAAAGTGATAAAATTACAAGAATAAAGTCAGAATATGAGAACAAAGACATGATATTTCTGGAACAAAATTATATCAGAATAAAGTTGAGATAATGAGAATAAAGTCATATTATGTCATAATATTCTGACTTTATTCTCTAAACAAAGACATAAAATGATAACTTTACTAATGCAATACTATGATTTTATTGTTTTATAATTAAGACTTAAGGTTTTAGAGCTGAATCACATCAAATTCACGTCACAGTTTTACATCACAGGTTTTATGGGCTTGAATAAACTTTAAAGATCCACTGCAAACAAACATCTTCTCAGATAGGAAACCAATCTGAGTAAATGCTTGGTGTTCCTTCACTCTAACAGCAAACATTTCAGTATGGATTAATGGCCGTTGCAGATTTGCACTTTGAGCTCAGTAAACCTCTGATGTATAAAAACAGACTTTATATCAGTTCTCCTTGATGATCTCGGATGAGTTTTTTAAGGTTAATCTCTTTGTTTGCACACACGGTATGTGTGTATTCTGCTGATTTTATGAAACATAACCTACGGATCAGTTCTTAAAAAGTGGTGTGTTGTCAAATACTTTAACTTTCTCTTTCTTTATTTTCAGAAGGTGCAGAATCAATACGACTTCACTATTACAGGCGTTGGAGACAGTCTGGTGACAGACGGTTCATTTCTTTTGGAAATGAGAAAGAGTCCGTTCTGATCAATAGTCCCCACTCAGCAATCACACGTGACTTTCTGTGAATTGATTAACTTTATCTTTTAATATTTCAGGATGCAGCAGAGCTTTTAGCAAACTAAAATGATCATTTATTTAGATTTATATTGCAGTATGCAGTATGTTAAATCCTACAAACGCTCATTCTGCTCCTGTTTGGCTGAAAATTTAGAAATTTGACTTGCAGGAAG
Organism: Poeciliopsis prolifica; assembly: GCF_027474105.1. NCBI lineage: Eukaryota > Metazoa > Chordata > Actinopteri > Cyprinodontiformes > Poeciliidae > Poeciliopsis > Poeciliopsis prolifica. The sequence goes on from NW_026562398.1 coordinate 7,649,884, forward strand.
ATGCGGCAAAATCAAGAGCAGCAGTTGCATGGCTAAGATGAAATGAAACAAGCTCTCCACCTTCTCTTCCACAAAGCACTTTTGTTGGTTTTTATTCAACTACTCAAATGTTAAAAGCATGCTTTTCTTTCATCTGCAAATTCTGAAGATGGAAAAGCATATTTGGTTGATGGAAGCACAAAAGGTTTGTTCTTTCTTTGGTACGTTTCTCACAAGTGGAGCCTAATTCAAGCAGGCAGCTCATAACCTGAGCCAACCTCAGCGCCGCTCAGAGTTGCTGTGAATATTCAGTAGCTCAGCGTCTGTCATTATTAATGTCCACTTTCTGGATATTTTTCATGTGCTTAAAGTCTGTCACAGATTTTTTTTTAATGCTCTGCTCTGGGACTGATCATACAGAGCCACAGGAGGCAGGAGTGGCTTCTCACATCAATAATATGTTCCTGTTAATGAGTTTTACTGAGATTTTGTGCCACAGATAAACACAAAGATGTGTTATTGTGAGAGAGTTCATGTTTTTGCTCTGTAGGACTTTGCAGCACAGAGTGATATTTTTGGCCCTTTCTTCTTTCCAAAATAGCTCAAGTTTAGTTTGAACATCAATTTTCAAGTCGTACCACTGGTTTTCAATTACATTAAGGACTGGACTTTGACTGGGCCATTGGAACCATTTAACCCTTTCAAGCATTGCGGTGTTTGCAGTGGACACCAGTGCATCATACAATACACTGCCAACTACTGGCCATCCTCTGCAAGTGCAAGGAAAGTTTTGCTAAATCTAAAGCAACTCAAGAATATCCAGTTCCTCCTTCTTCTCTTGCAGGTAAAAAAAAATATTGTGACATCAAGTAGCACTACTGATGTATTTTCAAAATAACAATTTTGTATTTGGAGAAAATTACAACCGATCACGTCAAAAAAATCCTGGAAAAATAAATTTTTTTCCCAATATTTTTTTAATCCCTTTGGAAAATAAATCCTGACATAAAAGATTTTAATTCATGCATGAAAGAGATAAGTGTCATGGAATAGATAAATAAGCAGAGTGACCGGCAGGGGGCGAAAAAGAGACACAAATCTAAAAGGCTCAGATGTTCAGAGCTGCTTGAAAGACATTTGAGTCGGTCGCCTTCAAACTCAACGCTTTTCTACACAAATTCATATTTCTATTGTTGCTTTATGCTGTTTTTTTTTTTGTTCATGTCTAATTTATATATAGTTTTTTTTTATCCTAGGCTGCATTCACTATGAAAAATGCAAATTGTAACTTACTTCTCTGAATTATGACAAAGGATCTTTTTAAATCCAAAATTCCTGACTGTTTTCTTTTTTTTGGGACATCTAAGGTTGTCTCTGAGTGCCAACAGCAGCACCATGCTATACTTGTCACTGTGGTATTTTAAACTACGTTATATCTTTAGCTTGTTTTACTGCTTGCAGCTGCAGCGCAAAAAAAGTCTGTTTTTAGCAGCTGTAAAATCAAGTCTGCTTTTAGCTTTTTATCTAGATGGTGGAAATGGTGTTGAGTGAGAATGGTACTTTGAGTAAACTGCATTAACGCCTCGACATGTGTTTGGTGTACAACTCCTGCTGGGATGAACATGTGTCATAAAATCCATCCAGATGTTGTCATGGTTCGTTCAGGTCAAAAATCCAGACTGGAAAACGACCAGCTGGCGTTTTGACAATTTTACATTTCCTGGTTTGAGTTGTACTGGATTTGATGAAAGTGTAGTCCATCTGGTAACTGGTGCAGCAAGAAACGCCCACCTGTAAGGTTTCCTTATTTCTTTTTGAAAGGATTAATCCAGATTCTTTAGATTAAGGTCCATGGCACATTTACGCCCATCTAAGTGATTTTCTGCAGCTCTTCACCACAATAAAAGAATATTTACATTTTGTGGCCCTCGATTACTTTCATCTTGCAAAAACACATAGTCTTACCAATTTTTATTTTTGTATCAAGTATTTCTTTTCACTTTTGAAATGCGCCAAAACTAACTTCCAAGTAACTTTTCAGGACGTTATTGGAGCTTGTTTTAAGTAAATAATTTCTTATTAATTATTAAAACATACTGGTTTCGCTGGTAAATCATTTCACTTATAACATGGGAAAAAAGTCTTATAATCTACCAGTGGAACCAGAACTTTCTAGATAAATTTTAAGGAAAACTTTACTTAAAATAAGCCCCTTTATCTTGTAGAAACTCTACTTTCAAGTGTACTTAGATATTTGCACTAGAAATAATTGGTAAAACGTTGTATTTTTGCATTTGTTGAAAAGTTTGGACACTGTTACTTTAATTCTCAAGTATACAAAGACACATGTAGATTCAAAGCTGAACCTATTAAAAAGATATGCTAGGTAAATTGAAGAAAGCAGACATGCAGGTTAGTGTTCCTGGAGGATTATGGGTCGAACTCCCTGACTTGGCCTTGGACTTGGCAGCTGTGTCGGTCTAACGCTGGGGGCAGATGGCCGCCCTCTCAGGCGTCAGCTGTTTACAAGCACAGATGACGGACTTACCGTTTGGACGCTGTCAGTGGGAAACAGTTGATGTAGAAACTCCGGACAGACTCTTGACTGAACGCTCCCTGTTTACAAGCCGATCAGGATGCTCACATTTAAATCGTGCATTTAAAACCCGAGGATGTGGACCACTGCAGGTAGGCCATGAAAATGTTTTTACACATTTTATATTCTCATTTGTTGCGTTTGTGGTAATGCAGTGGGTTATCTGATACTGTAGTAGTGTTTTTTTGAGTAAAATTAACAAAAAATCAAGTGTTTTTGTTTCAGTTTTACCAGAGAGATGTCCACGTCTGAAAGTTTTCTTGTGCTTCACAGTAACATGAGAATGGCTCACCTGCTAAAGCTCCTCTAATTCCATTTGCTGACCGTAGGATCTGTCTCAACAGCTTAGCATGTCTTTACAGGAGGCTAATGTATGCTGCATCGAAAGAATCATACAATCAGCTGCAGGTGAACATGTTTAAAATGTTCAGAAAGTTTATAAATAAGCTCAAAATAATGACTCTTACTTTATAAGTGTTAATCTTTAGTTATATTTTGTTATACATCAGCAAATAAACGCCGTAGAACTATAGAACTATTCAATAATTTTTAATATTGTTGAAGTCATTTTGTTACTGCCACTTTATACCAATTAATTAGACAGAGTTGAATGTTTTAACACCTTTATGTCTTTTAATCATGACGATTTTCTGCTAACAGCTCATAAAAACACATTTTAAATTAGAATATTACATCAAACCAATAAAAAAACTATTTTTAAAAGCAGAAATGAGAGCTTAATGAAAGTATCTTTAATACCTAATTGAAGGTTATTTTCACAAGATCATTTTAATCTTATAAACTAAATATGAGTGGAATTTTACTCCTTTTGAATGCACGATACTTCAAGTTTTTTGACTGACATAACTGTTCATTTTGGGAAAATGTCCATCCTGCTGCTTTTATTGGTGTCTAAATGTTTGTTTCCCTGTTATTGTTCAGCAAATGGAGGAGCAAACCACATGCTCAGAACAATGCATGTGAAAAACAGAGGCATGGAGCCAGCAGGTCATTTCCTCAGCTGCATCCTGTTCTTAAACAAAACATAAAACTTGGAAGGGACGCTAGGTTTCCCTCTCTGCTTCCCGGATAGAAAATTTGGGCATGGGAAAAGGCACTTCCTTAAAAATGACCTATTATGCCTCTTTGAACAGGTTAGGACAGGTCTAAAGGGATTATATTAAACATGTTTGTTATATTTTTTGCACAAAATCATTCTTCATCAATCATTTTAATCTGGTCAGCTCTGCCTATTTTGAGCTCCTTTTAAAAACAAGCTGCTGTCATTTTAAATTCAAATAATCTCCTGCTGGCCACGCCCCCCAACACTCACATGTGAAAATGGCTGCAAAAAGATGTGCAATTATACAACCTTACATCTCTGAAAAGCATTAGTAGAGCCTCGTGCACAACCATCTAGAACCCATTAAGTGGTTTCTAAACAAGTCAATGAAAAAAACTCTTGTCTTTTCCAGCAGCCATTGTACAGCGCATACAGCGGTAAAACTAGGTAACTGGCATTACGCTGATTTGTGACGTTACATTCAGAAAGTTTGGAAATAGCTCACTTTTTAGACACCAAAAACCATCTGGATGATTGTTTTAAGCACTTGAGCAGTTTTAGAAACTGCTTAAAACCCAAACTCAAGTCCAGAAACATTCAAAACACGACTTTTGCATAATAGGACCTCTTTAATATCAACTAAAAATTTATTTAAACATACTGCTTTTCACTATGGGAAACTGCAATTTCTGTCAAACCCTGAAATTATGTCCTTTTCTTTTTGCAGGTAGAAACCAGGAAACGGTTTAATGCATGCTCTGGATCCAGGAACTTCCTCTTTGCTTGGACTTCCAGCTTCCCTCCTTCAATGAACAAAGCACATTCATGTCCAAAGCAGCTGGGCAACACAAAAGCAACAATCCTCCATGATGGCTGTGTCTTCACTCTACATTACAGAGGAGCCTGGAGCTGGAATCACTGAACTGGATATATGTGTCCTAAACAATAATGTGCAATATGAAGTCATCCCGTCTGTTGTGTGCTCCATCTGCCTTTCATTCGGCCTCATCTACTGCTTTTTTGGTGCGTATTAGATGTTAGTGTTAGCTTACACGAAGCTGTTTTAAATGTTTCATTAGCTCACCTGACGGCTTAAATCCCCTGAGGGAGGCGTCTGCAGGTTGCCAGGGGTTTAGAGTGGATAAGTCCAAAGCTGGAGGAGGCAGATGGGAATCTAAATTTTATACAGACAGCATTCATGAGTCGCCACCTGTTGCATTGAATGAAATCCCACTGATGTCATGGTGTCAACGCTCATTCGGTTTTTAACGGGGATTTTGTGTTTAGTGGGCATGCATTGTAACGTGATGCAAACATTTCCCGTTCTGCTTTCACTGGGAGAAAACGTTGAGATAAATCAGGCAACCATGAACCCTGACATTATGCAAAGTCTGGTGGTGTGGCCTGTTCAACATTAAACTGATGCAATTCAGCTTATTTTATTCACCAGATGATTAGTGTTTACATATATACAACATATGGCAATACGTTTAGCATTTTATCATACCGCCTAGTCTAAACATTACTAAAATATTCTTAAAGTTTCTTACCATAAATGCCACAACTTCCCTAAAATGCAAAGAAATAAATGTAAATATTATCATAACCATAAAAACTTAAATAGTTTCTCTATGGAAAGATCTGAAAATTGATCATAAGGAAAAATATTCAAATATTTGGAACATTTCATGTTACAACCACAAATTTTTATGGATTTTATTTACTTATTTTTTGCAATGGTAACACAAAGTTGTACTAAACTGTAAAGAGACAGAAAAATACACACAATTATTGAAGATTTTCTTTTTCAAATAAATTGAGGAAATGTATTGATCTGACTGCGCCTCATTGGTTGCAATGTTAGTTATGATGAGAAAACCCAGACTGTGTGAAGAGAGATTAGAATCGAGTGGAGTGGCGCAGGGAGGCCAACAGGAAATAAACTGGAGCTCAAATGTGCAACTCTGCAGGTTTAAGGAGAGTCTCTTGTTTTTGGTGTGTTTTTGTTTTTGCAGGCTATCGCTGCTTCAAGATGGTCATGTTCTTCTCCGGGTTCATGTTTGCCTCATCTGCTGCGCTCCTGTTCTTCCATAAGGAGCCAGACTTCACGGGTCAGCTGAGAGAGGACGCCAAGGCGGGCATCGGGCTGGGAGTCGGCGTGCTGTGTGGACTGTCTACCGCGCTGGTGTCCACGCTGGGACTCCTCCTCTGCGGCCTGCAGCTCGGGAGCCTCCTCTCCGTGTCCATGCTGGTGATTGTGGGCCAGTTCCACAGCCTCACTCCGGTGTGGGCGCCTCTTTGCGCCGTACTGGCGGCCAGCATCGCCTCTGCTGTGTTCACGCTGCAGTGGCAAAGGATGTTCAGCATCTTCTACACGTCTGTGTTTGGAGCCGCCACCGTGATGCTGTGCGCGGACTTCATGGTGGGCGCGTTTGTGCTGCCGCGTCAAGTGTATGACGTGTTTTGTGAAGCGGCTCCGCGACCCTTCTGCTGGTTTAACTGGGCGATCACTGGGATCTGTCCTGTTTTGAGCACCGTGGGCGTGTTGGTGCAGTGGTGGTTCACTGCGAGAGGAGTTTCACACTGTGAAGGTGAGTTTGGTGCAGCCTGCAGACACAAAAGTGGATCTTTAACATTTTTCCATTTTTCTAAATTACCACAGACTTCAACACTGTAAAACAGGAGTGTCAAACTCATCTGCATTTTTGGATCTTGAATGTTCTTGAAGGGCTGGTTGTTCCAGAATGCACTGATAACAGCCTTTAACAAACTGTTATAATAAATAGTTGTGTGTATATTTTCACACTGATCCGTCCCTCAAAAATATTATGCTTGCAGAAGTAAATCAGAAAAAAAAGAGATCAGAATCACATATTTTCTGGAGCTAAACGAAAATATTTGCCAGAAACATTTAGATTTTTACGATACATAATTTTTTATTTTAGTTACTGCTGAGTTAGCAGTGGAGTAGAAGGAAGAAATGCTGCCACCTGCAGGTGGGAGGTAATCAAGGGTGTAACTTTGTGTTGCACGTTGGTGGGGATGAATGATGATGCACCCAGTTACTGGAAGGCCTTTTCTTTTTTAGTGCTAAGAATAAACACTTACATGTGAACGCCTTATTAATAGAATACCTGTCCTGATCAGGCTTGTCAGATTAAAAGTAACTTTTTAGCTCGTATTAAACAAACTACGAAATATAAATGTGTTCAAATGGACGTAATCTATTTAATCTATATAATGTTTTTCACTTGGTTATGGAATTTCTAACAAAGGAACTTCTTAGCCATATTCTAATTTATGGAATGAAATATATATAATTCCCTTCTCACCCACCGCGGGTGGTTCTTATCCTCTGAGCTCGGGTCCTCTACCAGAGGCCTGGGAGCTTGAGGGTTCTGCGCAGTATCTTGGCTGTGCCAAGGACTGCACATTTCTGGACTGAGATGTCTGATGTTGTTCCTGGGATCTGTTGTAGCCACTGCTCCAGTTTGGGGGTTACTGCCCCGAGGGCCCCGATGACCACAGGCACCACTGTGGTCTTCACCTTCCAGGCCCTCTCCAGTTCTTCCCTGAGGTCCTGGTATTTCTCCAGTTTCTCGTGCTCCTTTTTCCTGATGTTGCAATCACTTGGTATTGCTACATCTACCACAACGGCTTTCCTCTGATTTTTATCCACTACGACAATGTCTGGTTGGTTCGCCATTACCATTTTGTCTGTCTGGATCTGGAAGTCCCACAGGATCTTAGCTCTGGCGTTCTCTCCACCACCTTTGGGGTGTTTCTCACTTTGATATCCGAGTTTCCAGTCCATATTCTGCACAGATGTTTCTGTACACTATGCCTGCCACTTGGTTATGTCGCTCCATGTACGCTTTCCCTGCCAGTATCTTGCACCCTGCTATGATGTGCTGGACTGTCTCAGGGGCCTCCTTGCACAACCTACACCTTGGGTCTTGTCTGGTGTGGTAGATCTGGGCCTCTATTGCTCTGGTGTTTAGGGCCTGTTCCTGGACGGCCAGGATGAGGGCCTCTGTGCTGTCCTTGAGTCCAGCTTTTTCCAGCCATTGGTAGGATTTACTGATATCAGCCACTTGGATTAATTGCTGGTGGTACATCCCATGTAGGGGCTTGTCCTCCCATGATGGTATCTCTGGCACCTCAACCTCCGTTCCCTGTGGTCACTACTACATAAAAACTACTTTATGTTACACATAAAGTAGTTTTTGATTGGGACATAAAATACAAAGAAGTTCAGACTGAATAAATGAATGAACTATTTTTAATTTATTTAAATTCTCTTTTCCAGGTGCAAATAAAAAACAGAAGAAATATGGAACAAAGCAGAAAAATAGAGAAGGAAGGAGAAGATCCCGGCCGTACCGTCAGCGCAGGCCTCCGCCTCTGAAGCGATACGCTGGCGACGTCCTCGCACCAGTAAGTGGCTCAAATGAAAACATAAAATGCAAAAATATCCTGATTTTATGACAGAAAACCTGATTGGCTGCAAGTTTTTGCCAGTAGCTGGTTAGTGTAACTAACTCTCTGCTACCTGCCTTGCAGAGTTATCTCCACAAACTCCAAGAGCGTCAACTGGGCACCGGCTCCTCCACCAGCAGCGTCAGCACCATCACACACACCCTGATCGACTTCAACTTCGAGACGGGCTCCATGGTGCCTCTTACCTCCGCCTCCCACATCTTCACAGTCTGAACAAGCACGGCTAACCGAAAGAGCAAATCTCTGGGAAAGTAACTTTGAACTGTTTACTTTCACAAAACGTGTTCAGATATTTCAGTATCTGCTTTGGGTTTTCTTCGCAAGCTTCATTAGAAAATTGTCGTCTTTCCTGATTGTTAAATTACGTTTATTATTCCTCAGCCTCATAACTCCAACATTCTTTGAGAAGTATTATTCTCAAATATTTGTATTCACCTTTGAAAAAAAAAAGTGTGCTGTTAAATGTAAACATCAGAAAACCTTTCTTTTTTAAAGGTGACCTTTAATGCTTCCAACCAGGTTAGGATTGGCCTTCGAATTATAAAAAAAATGCATTCATTACAATTTTTTTGTACAAAATCATTCATAGATTTTGGGATTTTAGTCAAGTCTGTTCTATCTATTTGAGTTCCTTCTCTGAAAAGCATTAGTAGAGCCTGCTGCACAACCAACAAGAATGCAGCAACTGTTTTCTGGATAGTAAGTCAACTAAAAAACACTTGACTTTTCCAGCAGCCATTATACAGTGCATACAGCAGTAAAGCCAGCTGATCAAACATGCTGGAGCTCAGCAAGAGCAGCACAGTGCCCACTGATTGTGTCACGTTTAGATTTAGGAGGTTTTTTAAACGGCTCATTTTCCAGATACTAAAAAACATTTTTAAGTGCTCAGGCCCAAATAAAAACATGCAAAATGTGAATTTACATTATAGGTCTCCTTTAGAAAATGTTCCTTCATGTTTGGAACAGTCCATGCCACTTGATGCATCCAGATCCAAACCATATCTTATTTGGGCAATGATATGGGTGTCCTGATCAAGGCATTTTAGAACAATGTTGGTCAAACTCAACTCCCAACACCTGTTGTTCTTGGACTGGCTGTGATTTCATGTCAGCTGTATCCAAGATGTTAGCCAACAAGCTCTGTGGTCACGGTTTGTGCTTCAGACTTTTTAAACATGGCAGCCAATTTTTATGTGCATGACTTGCAAACTGTGTCAGTTTTTATACTTTATTATAAGCTCTGCATATTATTTTGTTGGGTATTTTCCTGACAAAGTGACTGTTTTTTGAGACTTAGATGGATGTTTGCAGAAAAAAAAAGAAGAAATTGGCTGCTGCAGCTTCCCGGTACACAACTAGAAGTTAGGTTTTTGAGGCAGAAACTTCTGTACTGTTGGGTCTCCACTAGCTGGAACCACTCTGATTTATCAACAAGTCATATCACAATAGAAAGTAATGCTAACATTAGCTTAGCACTTTGGGAAACTGCTGAGCAGAAAAACATCCTTAGCAGTAGCAAGTTGAAGGATGTAGTTGTACTGAGAGAACAAAATATAAATTTTTAACCAAGTTATACTTGTGTTGACAGCAAATTAAAGCTTCCAAGATCCTTTTGGAACAAAATATGCAAAATAAATAATGGGATATGTGGATTAGGAAATTGAGGAACTGTTGTATGATTGTATTCAGTTTACATGGCATTGTTTTAATTTATTTTTAATGTGAAAACCAATTTTAAAAGATTACATTTGTAGAAGCCTGAATTACTTGGACAAAACAAATCTTGATCAGAACGTTCATCGCTCGCTTAACTAAGAAAAAAGTTAATTTTCTCAAAGTAAATGTCAACAAAATTGTTTAACTGTGGACTGTAAACTATTACAATGTTGAGTTGGACCAATAAAGCATTTTTTCTATCTTATTTTAAGATTATTAAAATGATTTTTTTAAATTACACTGTTATTTTATTTTATATTAATGCAAACTAGAAATAAAAAATCCATCCATCCTGATAGAAAAATTGACTTTTTTTAGATACAGTTGCTGTTTTCTCAACAACAAAAACTGAGCAATTTGTATTCGCACAAAATACAGTATTTGTCATAGTGACAGAATTATGCAAACATTTAGTTTCTCTCCAGAGTAAACAGAATAAATTACCAAGTCATTTTCTTAAATGCACTGAAAAAATCTTTATTAAATCTAAAAGTTGCTACCTTGACCAGAATACATTTTTAGATTGTTCTTGCAACAAAGATTGTTGCATTTGACAGATTTTATGTTTATGTCACTTTAAGCAGTGAACTCAAATATTTGTTGTTTTTAAATTAGTCTGACGTCATCAGGATGAGGTGGAGGATCTCTGACCCGAACCGCCTTCATTAGATCAACATGCTAATCCATCCACGGATTGTTTGCACGAGAGGTAAACTTTCTATCAACTAATCCAAATCCTGTAAAGGTTGTGCATCATCCACCATGCAGGTGGCTTCACCTTATCTGACCCACTGACACAGGAGAAAGTAAATGGGAATGTTTTTCAGGAACAATATTTGTGTTTGTGGCACTATGAATGCTGTGCTATGCAGTCACTTACAAACAGTAACTTTTTTTTTTTATCATAATTTTATTGTTGTCTCAATAGTACCACAAAATATTGCGATAAAATTCTGAGTCCATATGGCGTCTTGTTGATAAAGACAATCAATTTGTATACTGTTTATACTTGCATGTATCAGAACCTTCCAAAGCCATAACGTCATCATTTGGGCTTTCTTATATTGTTTAAAGAGGTAATCTCGGTGTACATAAATATCTGATTTTAAAGAAAGCACAATTTTAAAAACTCCTAATCTTGCATTTGGCAAATAGATGTAATTTTAATAATCCTAAATTACCAAAAACAGAAAATGTTAAGTCTTGTCTGATCTCCGTCAGTCAGGGAAAATAATGTTATTTTGTAAGATTTTAATTCTATTTCATACAATCTCCATAAATCACAGAAAAAATATAAAAACAAGAATACAGTAAAATACACTAGGGAGACACTGTTTCAGGGTAACATTCACTGACTACTATACAGACTAAATAAATGAGAAAAAATATAAAAAAATATGACTATAAATACCTGTCATGTGTTATTCCTTTATTGCAGTAATACAGTGTCCTCTATTTGTCAGCGAACTGTTTATAGTAACAATATATTTCTTGAACCTCCAGAATCTGAGTCAAATCTTCCCTCTGCTGTTGAAACATTGTGCAGATTATGCCTGTGTTGAACGGCTGGCGGCCTCTAGTGGCTCAGTCGTCGCATTGCATCCAGGTAGATGCTGTGTCCTGAGGATACTTCTTCTCCACTACTTGATTCTTCTGGTTCACACGCCAGTGCTGGCTACCTTTAAACATGTACACATAGCCGTCTGTCCACGTCACGGCAGCATCCGTGTTGCTGGGGACCCCATTGAAGAGATTCCCGATGGGTCTGGGGTACGCACGGAGGTCCGTGGCGCCAAATTCATCCCACGGCCAGTAACCAGAGCCCTAAAATGGAGAAAAGCGTAATTAAAAGAGAGTAAGTAGATGGAAATGCGGATTAATAGTGAGGAATAGATTATTGAAATGATAATCAATTAATTTAGTACTGATTGAATTGATTGTCTAACTGAAATCTGCAGACTCCAGAAGAGTCAATTTGCTGAAAGAACAACAGCAGCAAGTGCAATTAGACCAAAACTGTAAAATAAAATATTTTTTATTAAAGAGTACTAACTGAGCAAAGAGAAATTTTAGCAGTTTGATCTTTTTGTGGCCCAAAATGATAATGAATTTGACACCACTGTCATTGAGAACAGGCCTGAAGCGATTAACTGGATTAATTGTTATTGAAATAATTAACTAATTTAATAATCAATCATAAACTGCAGCATACAGACACAAAAAAATGCCATTTGCTAAAAACCAACCTTCTTAGATGAATAAACAAGACAAAAATGTATAAAAAAATAAATACATTTTGCATTTAATATTAAAAAATACACATGTTTTGTAAATATGTTCTGCCCAGTTTTGGTTTCACCTTGTAGAAATTATGTAAAGCACCTTTTGCTATCCAGTTATACGTTGGTAAATCTAAATATTGATCAACAGATCAGCTCTATATTGGTGTGAAGTCAAGCAGAAAGGCCTGCACTTTTCTCATGTTGATTGTAAAAGCTTTTTGTTAGCTGCAGATCTATCCTTCGCTCCAAATGATGACGCCTTCACTAAACAAATGGTGTTACTGTGTTTTAGGTTATGAAATGTTTATATTTGAGCATGTGAACTGCATCCTTCAACATATTTCTAGTAATATGTGGCTGAATGAAAAATATGCAGAATGTGCCAGTGATTTTATCTCATTAATAGTCACAATTGATTAGAATAATTGATTAGAAGAATTATTAGTTGCAGCCCTACTTCTGTTTCTTACTTTCAAAAAGATCAGCTTCTTGTTCTTGGGGAAGTAAAGGGCTGAGTCGATATTTCCGGGAATGCTGGTCAGACGTTTAGGGAAGCCTCTGTCGAGTTTGAAGCCAGTATACCTCCACACTTTGTCTCCTGAAAGGCAGAAAAACATAAAAAAAAAACACTGAGAGTTTTCTTTTTACGACTAAAACTTGGCCTGCAAAAATAACTGGATCTACCTTTCAGGAAGTAAGATTTTCCAGTCCGCTGAGAATAAACAGCTGCATCGATGCTTCCTGGCAGCTCCTTCCACAGAGCAGAAATCACAGTGGGAGTGTTGTAGCCAGAGCTGGACACCGTCCACACATACTGTCCACTGAACACATATGTCTTACTGGGTGGAGCTGAGGAGAAAACGGGAGGAAAATGACCACTTCCTCTGGACGAAGCAAAGTACGACGGCGTATTACGGCAGTTGTATATAAATATATAAAAAAAGAAGAGTAAATGTTGCCCAAAGAATTGAGATTAATCTTAATTTAGCAATTTGTGAGTTTGAAAAGGTGAACATTTCCTGAAAAAAGCCCTCCAAAATTCTGAAATGTATTTCATGAATTTTCTTGAAATTTCAGAGTTTGAAAAGTCAAACATTTGTGAGAAAAAGTCAGAATCTCCTGGGAGAGCTCCCAAGTTTATTTTTCGCAAATTGGTGACTTTTCAAATTCAAAAATTGTCTTCCAGAAAAATACTGAGATTGATCTCAGAATTTCAGTTTTTTTTTTGCAAATTTCAGACTTTTCAAATTTTATATAATTTTTTTCATGTTTTACCAAGAAAATTTCTGAGTTATTTTGAGCTTTTTCTTGCAAATGTTAAGTTTTCCAAACTGATAAATGTCTGTGGTTTTTGTTGAAAATTTTGGAGTTTAATTCTAGTTCTTTCTGAGAGTTTTCTTGCTAATTTTAAATTTTTCAAATTCAGAAATTTTCTTGTTTTTCTGGAAAATTTCTGTTATTAATTTTTTTTTTTTTTAGCTTTTTCTTGTAAATTTTTGGCTTTTCAAACTTAAAACTATAATTTTTGATGAAATGATAGCAAAGACATGAATGTTTTAGTGAAATATAGAGCGAACTAAGCACCAGAGTCTCTGTACCTAACATAACTGCGTCCAGTTTGGCCTTGCACGGATCTGGGGCGGCGCCTCGCGGCACCGGCTGGTGAGGAATCACAGATGGAGGACTGTTCTCTGGTTTTCCTGAAATACAGAAACAACTGCGTGTCATGTGAACTGCTGTTTAAAGAGGAAAGTCATATTTCAGAGGTATTTAAACTATAAATCTAAACATATTTTTATCAGCTTTGCTGTTGATGTTTCATAGCTAAAAAGTAATTTTAAAAGAAGAATTATCTTCAAAACCAGAAGTTTTTAAGATATCATACCAGAGGTATGATATCTAGCAGGTTTTAAGATCATAACACAAAGGAAACTGATAAAAAGAAAGCATAACTAATAGCGATGGCCTTTTGGGAAGCTTTAACTGCATTTTCAGTAGAGAAGTCTATTTGGAAATCTAGTTTGAGTTTGAAAAGTTAAAAATTGGCTCAAACAAAAGTTTCCAAAAGTCTAAAATTTCCATGTTTTTCTAGAATATTTCTTAGATTAATCTCAAAACTTCACAGTTTTTTGGCATAGGCGTAGACTGCAGTGAAAAAGTTGGATATAGGCCACATTTGGGGAAAAAAAGTGGATTTTGACCACATTTGCTTGCTGTGTGAACCTGATCTCTGTATGGTGATAAATCGACTGCTGTATTTTGGGGTACAGAGTGTTTTCTTTTTTTTTCTGAGCGGGAGAGAAAAAGGATCACAAGCTAAAAGTCTGAACTGACCATATAGAAACTTATGCATCCTTTAATAAAGACAATTAATGTCTCGTTCGTCAGATTCAAGCATTACCGTACAAAGCTTGGATCCCTTTTATATCATCCGGATGCAGCTTAAAGTCAGCGCGGTATCCGATATAAATGGGTCCCATAAGCGCGGTGTAGTACTGCGAGTGGCCCAGGCCGAGAGCGTGACCGATCTCATGAGCCGCCACAATCCTCAGGTTGGAGCCCGAGCTCTTCCCCTCTGTCCACACTTCATCTTCATCAAAGTGCACAATGCCTGACTCGGGAGCATCAGCGTGCGCTAACACATGACCTGTGGACGAAGAAAGAGTGTCATCTCACTCTTTTTCAAATCTCACCTTAAAGGCGACCTATCATGCTAAACACTTTGCAGATAATTGCGCTTCTATTTGTGTCTCAACTGCCTCTAAAAAAAACACCCAGGTGTTTTTTTTGGCAAAATGTTCATGTGTTTTGGTGTCTGGAAAATGAGCCTTTTCAAAAACCTCACGAATGTTAAGTCACATTTGTTACCTAGCAACCCAAAGTGGAGCAGAGCGTTTGGCAAACTGGTTTTACCGCTGTATGCACTCTACAATGGCTGCTGGAAAACATAAGTGTTTCATTGTGCAGGAGGTTCTACTAATGCTTTTCAAAGATGTATGGTTGTATAATTGCACATTTGTTAGCAGCCACTTTCAGGTGCAGGTATAAATGTTGAGTTAGGGATTTGAAGTGACAAGATGCCCTAAAACAGCTCAAAACAGACTGAACTGAGCAGAGTAAACCCTCCTTATCTAAAAATGATTTTGTGCAAAACATCAAGTGAAGAACATGTTTGTGTAGCATAAAAGGTCACCTTTAAAACAGCAGAAATGTCTACAAACTTGTGAGGCGATCTAATTTTTCTCCCACCTCGTCCATCAAAGGGCACTGGACAGGATTTGTCTTTTGTGTGAAAGGAGATTTTTATGTCTGCTCTTCCTTGATGCAGCTCCCTGAACTTTAAAGACGACACGTCGCTCCAGTACTTGAATGCGGTCTGGATGGCCTGCCGGGTCTTTGCTGCGCCCAGGTCCGGGGTGTAATTGTAAATGCGATACGTCAGCATCTTCTTGCGCCAGTAACCTGTTCAATAATAACCGTGATTAATGCTCTTCACCGGTCTGTGAATGTGTTTCACGGAGGAAAGAAACCCACCCATGATTCGATATTTGAGAGAATTGTTACTGAAAGAGTCTTCCAGACCGCAGCGGGGCTGCCTCATCATTTCCAGTGTGGATGAATCCAGGTTTCCAGATACTTGAAGGTTGGATACTTTCTGAAAGATTCTGACATGAACATTAAACTTAACTCTCATTGATCCCAATGAATAACTAATAACAAATGAGGATGTGAACCTCATTAAGCGTCACCTCAGGGCCTCCTCTATTTTTTCAGGTGGAGGGTTGAGATGTGTGTTGTCCAGTGGGATGTGCAGGTAGCCATACTTCCTTAAATATGCCTAAAAGAAAATGCAATTAGTTTAACAGCTGGACGCCAAATCAATTTATTGGACCCTGGAGGGAAGGGCTACTGCCACGTTACGATCATAATCTTCACTGTATTTGATTGTGCATGTGATTCCAGTGAAGTAAATGATGTTTTACAAATCAGAAAGACTGGCAAGTAACAAAACTGAACCACGTTTTTTTCTGAAATTACAGCCGTAAACCTGGAATGAGGAGTTTCTACCAGCTTTTCAGATGTAGACACTGAAATTCCTGCTTGTTTTTGTTTACAAAATTACAAAAAGCTCAGTCAAATAGACAAGATTCATGAACAGCAACGTTCAATTTCACTCGCATGACTAAACCAGTTTAAACTGGTTTTTCTATTTATTACTGCCCTCTTATGGCCAAGAGAGGTATCGCTGTGTTAATTCACTACATTTTGTTCACACAAAACTAAAGTATTTCGTATGTTATCTTTACTAGAACCGATTAATTTGACACAACAAACACATTTTTTATGTGTAAACTTGAAATGAAATACCAGTATTTTATTTAAATACTCATTTAATATGAATATTAATTCCCTGTTTCACATCTTTGAGGGCAAATTTGTAATTGTCCAATTAATCTCAATTGATGAGGTCATGCTAACACACTGCAAAAACACAAAACCTTGTCAAGTATTTTTGGTCTAGTTTCTAGAGCAAATATCTTACAGAGACATTTTCCCCAATGTTATGAGCAAAATAATCAGCCAGTGGAACTTATATTTTTAAATATTTAAAATAGTATTTTCAAAATCAATGTTATTCATTTAAAACAAGTTTCTATGTTGCTGAAAAAACAATGTAAGTTAATTTTTCCATATTTCAAATTGGTAAAATCATCAGAAAACGTGGGATAAATGTTTGCTGTTATGCTGATGATACTCAACTATATTTATCAATAAATGTTGATGTGTTAGTTGGGCAGACTAAAGACATAGAAACAGAAACTGATTAGTCAATCTCCTGATCTGGATAGTTTTGCATTGGCCTCCAAGAGTGAAGTAAAGCATCTCTGTGCTATTTTAAAACCAGATTTTGTAATTGAAGTCCAATATTATACAAGTTTCTATCATTTTCTATTGTAATCTCTGGGATATTGCCTAATTTAGAAATATCTTGTCCAGGGGTGACGCTGAAAAACTGGTTCATGCATTTTCTACTTCAAAGCTGAAGTTTTCTTTCCTTTCACAAAATGGAGTTAAAAGCTTCATCTGATCCAAAATGCTGCAGCAGGAGTTGAAAGAGAAAGATCTCCTCTTTCAGCTTCCCTCCGTTGGCTCCTTGTTAAATCCAGAATATAATTTAAGGTTAGTTAATAATCAAACTCTATTGCATATCAAAGACCTGAGAACTTCACTGAAACTTCAGAAGTTGAATGTAAGGCAGATATTTTAGTAATCAGTATAAAATTATCAAAATCAAATTACCCAGGAGCAATGTCGGGATTTTGCTGAGATAATGACTTGATGTGATTTCATTAAGTAGACAAAAATGTAAAATTTTTGAAATAATTAGCTTATTATCTTATGATCGGTGTATCATTTGATAAGTATGTAAAGTAATTTTAGTTCAAATTGCCTTGAGATTTATTATGAATTAGTGCTAAATAAGTAAATAAACTGAAGTGCATTGAATTTCCTTTCCCTGCCAGTGAATGTCAGATTGAAAAACCCTCTATAAGGTCTTCAAAATATAAACTTATTCCATTTTAAATTTTTCACAAATTTATTTTTGATCTGTTTCTATTTGGAGCTTAAAACTTAAGCATTATGAAAAAAAATTCAGTTCATGTTGAATTTATGTCATTAAATTGACTAAATGTTTACAACTTCAAGGGGTATGAATACTGTGTAATACACAGAATATACTCTACAAACTTTTAAAAAGTATTTATTCAATTAATGATGATAATAAAATTCTAATAAACATTTAAATAATTGAGTATTACACTGAGTTTTCATTTATAGCTATTAAATTCCCTGTGTCTGCAGTAAAACTCCAGCAGCAGCCCGGTTCGGTTTGTTCTTACCACAGCTTCTGTGAGATCCTCTCTGCTCAGAGCAATAGATGAAGCTGCTGTCAGCAAAACAAGAAGCACCATTAGCTCCAGTCTGCAGAACATTTTCTGCTTTGGCTCCTTTCTCATCTCAGATGAAAAGAAAACCTGGTTAGAATAAAGTCTGTTGATTTTGTTTATAACTTAATGCATGTATTAATGCTCTGTCTTCCTGGCTGTGGCCACAGTCATCCTCTGTAAATTTGCCCGTTTACATCTGTGCTGAATCTGGTTCGTTTTTATAGCGAGTATTTGCCCAGACATGCCTCCTAACCACACAATAAAACCTTGACAAGGAATGTGAAGTGTGGAGTATAGAAAAAAAACATGCTAATTTCAGGCACAAACTGCATGATCGAGTCTTTGCACACCATCATTTTGAGCCCCTTGAAGTGTGCAAAAATAACTCAGACATGTTGTTTGCTTCGAAGGGAGCAAATTCAGGGATCAGGGCTGTTGAGAAAACGGGGCTAGTTTCGTGCCAGTAATGAAAGGTGCTGACTGTGATCAGATAAACATTTAAGTATAAAACAAGAAACATGGTACTGATAAGCTGAGGTAGCTTGAATCATCCCGAACGTGTGCGAACGAGGAATTAGTCCCATGTCTTGCAGCTTCTCCAGATGATTCTATTTTCCTGTTGCTTCATTGTTTCCAGTTTGTGAAACAACAAGGGACCACATTTTCCCTGGAGGGACAAGAGGAACCGCTTGTTATTTCGCTTCTTAATGTAGGGTCACATTCAAGAGAAACCAGCGACGCCTCCAAGTAACCATTGCAACAAATCAGTGACAGAGAACGTCTCGTTTTCAGTCTCATTGAGAAACAATGGCTCATAAAAACTGAGCGGAGACAAAAAGTTACTTCTGTAAACCTCAACCAAAATGTAGTCATTCTGAGAAAGGTAAAAGATTTTTTTCCAGTCCCTTAGGTATTTTTCTTTCTCCTCCATTAGATTAAGCCAAGTTCCAGATGGCTAATGAAAGTTTAATTTGATGCACACTACAAAAACACAAAGTCTTACCAAGTATTGATGCTTTGTTTCTAGTGTAAATATTTCACTAAACATGAGACAAAACTAACTCAAAAGTAACTTTTCATTAAGATAAACAATCTTGTTTCAAGTAAATAATTCTTGAATATAGATCAATAAAGTACTATTTTCACTTTTAGATTATTTCACTTATAAAATGTGGAAAATGTGCAACATTATTATGATCTGTGAACTTTTTATCTGTTTATTTCAAGCAAACAGAAATATAATATGGATCAAAATGAGCAATATGTAACACGGTTATGGAAAATATAACGAGTTGTCCACGAAGAATGATTATCGATTGTCTGCAGCTTATATTCTGGTAATGAACTTAACTTTCATTGTATCAAAGTCAAGATGCTGAGAAGGTTGTCTCTACTGCAGGTAAGATACTGACTGCTGTTATTGGAGCTGTCCCTTTAAGTTAACCACATTCATCAGAGAGAAAGAAATGGCTGCATTCATATAATGCCTTTCTATTCTTGTTGACCACTCGATGCTTTACAACACAAACCACAACCCCAATGGCACACATATGAATACATCGCTTTTTACTTAATGCACCGTGTACATTTCTGTTCCGACGCTCAGCGGCCGTTTAAGAATCAACGTCGAGACGGGAAAGATTGGGCCGCATCTTTAATTTTTAATTTCTAAATTGAATTATAACTGCATGCAATAGGATATAAAACCATTGAGTAACCTCTAGTGTCATTGGGGTCTCCCTATTTTTAAATCAGGATAATAAGACATTGGAATAATTTACCAAATACGTCAGGACACGACTGCAAGGTGTAAGCAGACTTTGCATCTGGAGGATATGAAACAATTTTCTTTTGTTTCACTTTTTTGAGTAAAGTGTTTTTGATTGACATTTTACTCAAAATTACTGATTAATACAGCACTTGTATCAATCGGTGGCTCGGCAGAAAGAAAACTAATTACACCATAATTTTTTTTCTTTTTAATTTTTGACAACCTAAATTCTGACAATTTTCTTGGTTTTAATAAAATCATGCCTGTTTAGATTGTAATTGAGTAGATAAAAATGTTTTAAAAAGACACAATACATTTATTTTAACTTATTATTACTATTATTATTATTATTATTATTATCATTGTTGTTGTTGTTGTTGTTGTTGATTTTGCATTCTCATTTTACATCTCTGTTGTTCTTTGCACAATCATTTGCACATTCTTTTGTAAATAGGGTTTTGTAAAATAGAGCATATTTTGTACATTTTTAAAATGTTGAATAGAAAACTAGAAAAAACAGAAACATTATTCTACTCAGTTGCAAATTTCTTTGAATCGTTTTTCAGTAACTGCACAGTATTGTCTCTTATGTTGCAACTTTAACCTCACAATGCAGTGATTGTTTTCTTTTTCATATTTTACCATTGTGTGAATCAGCGTCTGATTCGCCCACTGAGAGATAATAAAAGATATCTCTATTATGTCCTCAAATGTCAAAAGTTAAATTTGAAGCTCTGTCCTCCCAGAGGTTTCCTTCGAGGTCTAAATGTAGACAAAGCAAGCCGTTTCGGTTTAAGCTGATTAAAATAGACAACCAAAGGCTGAATTAGAAGGTTTCTTTAGGTTAAGTTTTGATGGAGAATGTGAGCTAAAAAAGTCACGTTTTATTGAATCTTTTGGAGCAAAATGAGGGAAACGACTGGCTGACCTGACAAGAGCAAAAAATGAGAAAAAGTGTTTGGAGAGCAATTCAACAATGCAATGAAAAGCTCACAGCCTTCTGGGAATAACTTTTATTGTCTGGATAATGACATGCACATATCAAGGCTTTGTTTAAAAAATATGAAACCAAAGCAGAAATTTCATTTTTAGGAAGAAGCTTGTGCTGAAGGGAAATACAGTACTACATTCTAGCATGAAACCCATTCGGTTTGGTGATGAAGAATTAACTGGTTCAACTTAGTTGTTGCAGCATTGGTGCCAGGAAAAATATAATAATATAATATGATATAATAATAATAATTTATGATGACTAGATTTTATTTAGAAAAGAAACAGAAAAGAAGCAACAATTTAACCAAGCTTAAATTGATGCGAAAATTATGTTTTTTGCAATACTTTTCGTAAATAAACTCCAACAATATCTGAGAACAGGAGGCAAACTATTAATCAACTTCTTAATAGTTCATTGAATTAAAATAGATTCAAATCGATTAATAAATTGTCACCACAATACAGCTGACTCAAGAAATATAAGCTGCTAATTAGTTTATTAATTAGCTTTAATTGCAACCATCAAAGTGAACAAAATTAAACACCTTCAAATATAAAAATCAGTCTCAGTTATTGAACTTAATTAATTAAATCTTTGATAACGGAGTAAAAGTTTCCAGGTTTTGGTGGTAAAGAATGTCATCTGAAAATATTATCAAGCATCTGAAAATATTTGTTTTTGTAAAATACAAAACAGAAACCAGATTACTTTTCTCATTTAAAAAAAATTAATTTACACAAAATATTTGATTGTGTTAAGGAAGAAAAAAGAACCAAAACTTTATTCTGTTGAATGTTTTTAATAAGTTTTGATCAACAATTGAGCTCCAAGACAGAAAAATAAAATCTGTAAGTCTTTAGCTACACATGTAATACTCCTCGGTAGGACAGGTTCACTTTTATTTGCTTAATTATGGGATTTATTAGCAAAAAGAAAAGTACAGCCGCACCTTCCTCTCAACAAACACATACAGTTTTCCAGGGTCTCTGTCCTGCTGGCCACAGTAACATCCATGTTACTTAAAGAGTAAAACTTACTGATACAAGAAGACAAATACATAATTTATTTACTGTACTGACTGTGGAGATGTGGTAAAAGTGAGACAATGATAAACCATTTCAACATCAAGCACTGCAAAAGTAGAAAAAAGTACTTTTGTCCAGTTTGTAATGGAAATATCTGAAATAAGAACTTTTCAGCAAAATATAAGAGCTTGTTTTAAGTCACTATTTCATTAATATTGTTAAGAATTGCTATTTCCACTGGCAAACTATTTCACTTATTACCTGGAAGAATAAGTGAAATAATCTGTTAGTGGAACTAGTACCTTTTGAAATCAATATTAAAGAATTATTGACCTAAAACAAACTCTTATAAATTGCTGAAAATTTACTTCCAAGTTTGTTCTGTCTTATTTCAAGTGTTTTAATAAACTAAATCAAAAATATTGGTAAGAGTTTTTGCAGTGTTGCTATTGTTTAAAGCAGAAAGTGGGACACAAACTAAACCCTCTTTCACAAAGTTTTGTGTTTTTATTTCCTGTGGTTCCAGATGGGATTAAAAATACAAAAATGGAAACAACATAGAAGCACGAAACAAGCCACAAAGATCTGTTTAAAAGATAGTTAAAAGTATATTTGGGTCACAAACTAGAACTAAAGAAAACAGGTGTGATGTCTGCCACACAGACATGCTGTCCTTAGAGCTGCGCTTCCTGCCATCATTCACGATGGATGTCAAATAGGGAAATTGTTTGTGAAAGTTGCAAATGTCCCTTCCGATTTGCAATTTGCATGATTAGTCTGACTCGCACTTTTTTTCCGGCTCAGGAGTCGCGTTCCAGCTGCTCCAGCTCTTCTCGTAAGGTCTCAGCGCGGCCCAGCTTTTCCAGTTGATCCTTCGTCAGCTGCTTTATTTCCCCTGAGTCCACCTTCTGCTGCAGCTCCTCCACCTGCCGCAGCTTCTTTTTCAGGTTTTTGATCTTCTTGGCCTTTTCAGCTCCCGCTGCTGCAGCCGCTGAGGACTCGTCTGGTGTTGAAACCGACGTGGTTCCCTGTGTCTTGGTGGCAGATTCGCCTCTCTCTGAGATGGACACGTTCTCCACGCCGCTGCTCACCGCATCCACCTCCGCCTCGCCGTCCTGATCCTGGAGCTGCTGCTGTTTTCGTTTTTCCTTGCGCTTCATGTTGCGTTTCGCCGTCTTTGACAGACCGGCCGTCTCGCTGTCCGCACAGCCGGGTATCTTTTGCTGCTGCTGTTTCGGTGGAGCTGCTTCTGCTGGGCTCATGCCAGGAGGCAGGTCGGGTTTGCTCTTAAAAAACTTGACGTATTTGTTTTCATACCTGGGAAAAACAAACAAAAAAAAAACACAAGTTATGTAAGGACGGTTGTTCTAATGAAGTAACCACCTTTTGCTGTCCAATTACCAAAAGGTTATTCCAATAAATAATCACCAGCTTAATCATATGTTATATTTATATCAAGTCAAGCAGAAAGGACTGAGATTTTCACATGTTTATGTTAGAAGTTAGTTTTAGCTGTAGATTCATCATTTGCTACAAATGATCAAGAAGCTGTTATTGAATTTTAGGCAATAAAATTGTACTTTTCCTATTTAAAAAAGGAACTGAATGCATTTTATTAGCCTCTTTTAATGCATGTATTTGAAAAAGGACAAAGTAGGTAAACAAAAAATCTGTAGTTGTTGCCACGCTAATCCAAACTATTTTCAAAATTATAAACAAGATCAGATCAATCATCAGATTTGATGTTTCGTAACTCTACAAAAAATATCTCCTCTAAAAGGTTGGATAAAAGAGGCACTTTGGAAACAGGGCTAAATGGCATTGTGAAAAGATAAAACGGTCAATTCCTTTCATGAGGCCAAACTTACAGAAAACTTCAAGGAAAAGCTGGTTGTTTATAGGAGGTCTCTGAGCCGCATCCTGCCTCATTCCTCATTCATAACAAAAACGCTGAGACGCTGTCTGGCATCGACTCACGTGTAAGAAAACCAAGATATAATTACTGTGTGCGTGTAAAGCAGGGAGAGGGAGGACTTGCACTTACACAGGGACCTCCTCCTGGGGGACATAACCATCCTTCACCCGTCTCGGCTTCCTCCATGTCCCATCGGGTCGCTGAGTTGCAGCTATGTATTTCCCTGAGGGGAAAAAAAGGATTTGAAGCAGGCTTTGGTTGGCCCTCTAGTGGTGCTGTAAAACGATCGACTCATTATTTTTATTGGTCTGTGAAAAAGTATTTGTTCAGATCAAATTCTATTTAATATCCCAAGTTAATGTGAAATTAAATATATACTTTGGACATTTTGTCTTGTTTTAAGGTTTTTGAACCTGTTCCATCATTTTGTCCAAAATAGAAAAAAATCTTGATCTTTTACTAATTTATCCTATTAATTATTATTGTATTTATAAAAGAAAAAGCCTATCCAAACCTCTTCTACTTATAAAATCATGTATTAAGTGAGTAAAGACACTTTTTGGAAATACTTGTTCTGATTCCTTCTGGATTAAGCGTGATAAATCCATTATTGAAATAACCCTCTACTAATTTAAAACTCAAGTTATCGCTTCATTGAGGATACAGACTTTAAAAATGCACGTTTGGTGAAAAAACAACACAGTAGAGCAGCGATTATTAAACGGTTTCCATAAACCACTTGTAGTTCACACTTTGACCACTAGGTGGAACCGAAGTAATTCTGATAGTATTCTGAGAGCAAGAATATTAACCAACGAGCTATTCATACACCCACTTGGCTGTTTTCACAATGAAACAGGTATAAAGCTAACTAGCTTCATTGGCCAATAATGGGTTACTAGAATTGAAGTTAAATAAAATGTAATAAAGACAGAAAATATCGTTTCAATTGAAATATAATCCTTTACGATAGCGGAGGTGTACTACACCGGATGCTAACTTACGCTAGCAGGTTGCTAAATCGGCTTTCATGTACGTTATAAACTCATCATTACATAAAGTTTCACTGTGAGCGGGTCTGTTTTTCTCGTAAGAGGAGGTTACTATTCATTGTAATGTTTACGTGTGTAAATTACACAGAGCGATAGCAAAAAGCTAACTCGCTCTGCAGCTACGGTGTAAGCTAGCAGGCTAAGCTAACATCAAAACCCAATATTCCGAGTTAAATGCTTTGACTGAAATCGAAGACCGAGCACTGCAGATAGAAAATACAACTCCGTAAGAGACTGTGGGTGTGCTATATGATTTCAGTTGGACAAATGTCCACCTCATGCACAGCCTTACCAGATTCATCTGTCACATAGGGGGTTGCCATTTTGATGGAATTAGTCTGGCTTTCCTCAGTCTGGCTTTCAGAACCTTTTATTTTATCCCCTGAACTTCCCTTCGCTCGGCTCGATCCCACGCCACAGCAGCTCGACTACCGCCGTTTTAACATTTGCCTAAAATTTGTTATTTCAGTCGATGTGAGAGCGGTCATGGCAACTGCAGCAGACATGTACTACAAGCTCAGACAGGCGGTGCAAGGTCACGAACCAAGCGAACCCTATTCTTCGGCTTCGGAAATGACGACATGGACGGTGTGGTTGCCAGATTTGGACTCTCGAAGCCGTTGTTAAAGAAAAAAACAAAAACAAATATGAAATATAAAAGAAAATATGACAACTTACAAGAGAACTTGCATTTATTAAAGTATATTATTTACACATTGGTATAATTATTGGGCTTTTAGGTTGTTGCAAAATTTAGCAACCAAAAATGTTACTGATGAACGTTTTCATAGTAAGTAGTATTATTAAAATCATTCTTACTAGCTTTCTAATCATTTTAATGTACTTTTTTTTCTCTTTGCAAAATAAATTTGGCTGCATTTCAAAGTTCTTTGTTTTGTGCGTTCAGACAAATCATGCTGTTCCTTCCGGTGTTGGATGCAGTACAGCTGAAAGGATTATTGCCCCTACTTTTTTACTTTCAGATTGCTGTTATGATGCTTAACTGTGGCAACAGCATATTGTTTTCACCGGCTGGGAGCGGCTAATTAGCATATTAAAAGCTCAAATAATACCTGAGCTGCAGCAGCAAATTCCAGAGCAGTTGAAAAGGAAGTTTCATTGATGCCTAGCATCACCAAAGAACAGAGGAAGAAGGAAATGAAAACAACTTCTTTACATAGAGATCCAGGTCATGCTATTGCAAAATATCTCTGCAGACCAGAATTTGAACTGTTGGTTTGTAATGTCTGTCATGAAACTATCATACGACATTCTTCGGTCAGAGGCCTCTTCATATTCAATGCAAGACTGACTGCTACCCACAGTGTCGCCATAAAAAAATCTTTGAAGACAATTAGATGATTTGTTGCAACATTTAATTCCCCCATTGGGATAATTTGGATTTTCCATAATTGGATAAATGTTATTTTATATTTCCGTATATGAATTGGACCTGCTTGCTTTATAAATTTGCAATTTTAAAATGTATTTATTTGTATTTTTTTCTTTGAAAGGCATATTATATTATAGACAAACTTAATTACTTAGTAGAATTTATTTATTACATTTACTAATTTCCATAACTTTCGTAATTTTATTATGAAGTACAGGTACTCTGAGTAAAATTTCCAGATTCTCTTCCCACTATGAATAACAAGCAAAACAAACTTGTTTTGACCAAAAATTCACCAGAAACAGACACACACCTGCAGTTTTTGTGAGTTTCATAAGCTTTATATTGAAAGAAGTCGTTTGGGAATAACGTTTTTTTTATTTTGTTATTTATATTAATTCTTTTCATTCTGATCTTTAAAATACCAAAATTTCCACGTAGCTTGATATTTCCAGTCCAGTATAATTTCTAAATATTAAATGATTAATGTTTTGACCATTTAGCCAGTACTTTTTCCAATTAATTGTTTTACTCTTCTTCCAGTCATTTCGTTTTACTTTTTACTTTTGTTTGAGTAAAAATATGTTCAGGTTGTGCTACTTTTACCTAATACCAGACACACCTCCGCCACTCCTCACAGTATTAAAAGGGGGTTGTCTGCTTCCAACCTGGCAACCGCGAA
The DNA here is from genome assembly GCF_027474105.1 of Poeciliopsis prolifica. NCBI lineage: Eukaryota > Metazoa > Chordata > Actinopteri > Cyprinodontiformes > Poeciliidae > Poeciliopsis > Poeciliopsis prolifica. The sequence goes on from NW_026562398.1 coordinate 7,676,806, forward strand.
GCCTCGCTGGAGGAAAATATTGGCCACAGCAGCAGACTGCTTGGCTTTACAGACGGCTGGCTGCTGTGGGAACCGCAGTAAGCTCTTTCCAGAACCTACCGTCCTCTTCGCTGCCAATACTAGGTACGTATTTAGTATCTTTGAGCTCTTAACATAGTTTGCTTTTTTATTATTATTTATTTAAACTAAAGCAGACAAATACTTAGCTTAGCAGCCGCGTCTCTGTCTCTTTTTTTGTAACGGCAGAATTGATCGTTAGCCTTTCAGCACAGACTGCTAGCTGCGAGCTAATATTAGCTAATGCTCCGTGGAAAGGCGAAATAAATCATTTCTGTTGAGTGCTGCGAGTTGCAGTCAGTGGTTGTTTGTCCTGGAGAGCTTACAGTGGTATAAATTACCAGTCGGGTGATATTGGGTTTCACCCAGCTCGTCATAAAGCGTTAGGTAATATTTGCAGGCTAACGGTAACCGAGGCTCTGGAATAAAGGCACCCTGCAGTTGTCCAAGTTAAATCCGTCAAATTCAGGTAAAAATGAAACGAAATCTTCAGTGTTGGGGAGGATCATAGAGGCTGGTGTAAACTGGGTGATTTCACGCCTCCCAGCAGACAGGCTGTGGGGTTGGAGGTGGTCAGGCTTTGTCGCCACAAAAGATGATTTCTGCGTTTCTGCGTTTCAGTGCAGAGAGGCTAGAAAACATCAGGGGGAAGAGCCTTAATAAAAGCATTGCTTTGCATGTTTGGAGCTGCAGAATATTTTTTTTAACTTGATTACCTACCTGGACTGGACCCATCAGATGCATTAATTTGAATAGTTAATGACTCTGCAATGTGGGGTAGTTCTGGTTTCTGTTGTGTAATCTCTCAGACTTAACTGAAAAAGTAATTTCCTTTCATTCTTTTGAGATGCACTGATCAGGCGTTGCAACCTCTTTTTGATTTTTCTGAGATCTGAACAGCTGATTCTTATATTAGCCAGATTTTTCTTTCTAAAATCTGTAACAAATTAAAAGGAAAATGTACTGTAGTTCTGAATACTATAGGAAATTTAAATAAGTAATACTCTCAACAGTTATCTGGTCATTATTAAAATGTGCATTCTGGGTTTTTTTTTATTAGGTGTTTATAGATTTAATGCAACTGATAAATTAGGAAAAAAACAGTTTGAATTTTCCCAAATCATATAAAGGGAAAATATTCTTATTTCCAGCTTAGTGTATTTTTTTTTTTTTGAGTTTATTCAATCTAAATATTCATATTTTTAAAATGTATATTACTTGTAACCAATTTTGAAAGCTTATGAGTGTCCCTTTAAATTGGACACTCATCTAGGACACTCATCTAGGAAATTAGCAGCTGATCAAAAAATGTAATAAACCAGCTCCAGGAGTTCAGAAATGTCGAATCAAGAGGACTGCTATCTAAACGAAAAAAGAAAAATGCTTTTTGACCTTTGGACCTTTTTACAACTGTTTCACAGCAGGTGAAACAGCTGGTTAGATTAGGAGAGACCAGAAACTCATAAAGAGTTATTTAATTTCGAAGGGATAAAAAGAACGAAAAGGAAGAAGAATATTTTCCACTTTTTAACTTAATGTCCATCCTGGCCTTTCCGACGCTCTCACCAGACATCTGGAACCAGATTGCAGGCCAGCCGTTTCCCCTCTTTAGGTTTCTTTTTCTCTTGAAAGGGAAACTTTTCAAAAGGTCGGAGCAAACCAACACCTTCTTCACGAGGACCTGGCATGTCACGGCCCCGGTTCCACCACACCCTCAGACGTCAGACCCACGTAAGCACGAACAACAAATGACACAGCAGCTCATGTCCCTTTAAATTGGACACTCATAACCAGAATTTAAAAGATTTAAATGTATAACTTCATATGCTTAAAAATATGCTTTAAAATTACAAATTAGAGTTGCCAATAAAGACAAAATTCCTCCTATTATAAAGGTCAGAGGTGCTCGTTTAAAACGGGCCGAATAAAGTCAGCCAATATAGATTTATTTTATTTTTTTAAATTAAAATGGAAAAGAAATATAGTAAATGTAAATTATTTTTCATTTTGAGAATTTAATATAAATTTGCAATGTTAATATATATTTAAAATAAATGTAATAACATCATTGGGTTGTTTCAATATAATAATCTATAGACTTGTTGGTGGATAAATGTAAGTAGCATTTTATCGTCAAGTAAATCAGCCAACAAACTGAAGTCTGATTTATGTGAGGGTGTAGTTAAGTTTCATTTATAAAGTTTTGCAGTTTCCTCCACGCAGATGATACCTGCCAGTTAAATAACTCATAAAAAAACATATTTAAAAATGTCAACGTTACATCCAGACCTTGCTCAAACTGCAACAGATTGCTTTGTGTCGCTGCAACATATAAACATTTTCATGCAAATGATCTCATTAGTTTTTATTTCCTCACATCTGCATATCACTCACTCTTAAAGCCTTATGTTTATTTTGTTTTTGTTTAATTTGAACGTTTCCTTTTATTGTTTTTGTTTTTAAACACACACAAGTGCACCTGGTTTGCTTGAATATTCAAACACCATCCCTCTTGATAAACAGGATGCATCCTAGTGCTGGCATGAGCTGCTGTGTCATTTGTTGTTTGTGCTTACGTGGGTCTGACGTCTGAGGGTGTGGTGGAACCGGGGCCGTGACATGCCAGGTCCTCGTGAAGAAGGTGTTGGTTTGCTCCGACCTTTTGAAAAGTTTCCCTTTCAAGAGAAAAGAAACCTAAAGAGGGGAAACGGGCTGGCCTGCAATCTGGTTCCAGATGTCTGGTGAGAGCGTCGGAAAGGCCAGGATGGACATTAAGTTAAAAAGTGGAAAATATTCTTCTTCCTTTTCTTTTTTTATCCCTTCGAAATTAAATAACTCTTTATGAGTTTCTGGTCTCTCCTAATCTAACCAGCTGTTTCACCTGCTGTGAAACAGTTGTAAAAAGGTCCAAAGGTCAAAAAGCATTTTTCTTTTTTCGTTTAGATAGCAGTCCTCTTGATTCGACATTTCTGAACTCCTGGAGCTGGTTTATTACATTTTTTGATCAGCTGCTAATTTCCTAGATGTGTTAAACGGATCAAACATCCGGGACTTTAAAGGTGAGGGTTCTGACCCGATGGGTCGTCTTTGTTATCATGAATCCTGCAGTGAACAGGGGGGGGGGAAATCCTTAAAAGATTTGATTCTACTGACTCTTCTCCTGAAATGAAATGCAGCGATTCTGCCAAGGACATTATTAAGGACAGACTTTCTCAAGACAGACAATAATTCATTGAAATCTGGTTTTCATTTATGCATCATTGCCAGAGGAAATGGATTTCTATTTATTTTTTTAAGTTGCATTCAGTTTGCAGATCCTATAGATATGGTTATTCCTGCTGCATTTATATTTATGCATTAATCAGATTAACCTTCTTTTCTTGGATTTTTTTCTTTCCAACAGGTTGGATCAAGTCAACTGCTGGAAGGGAAAATCTGTCTTTGCCCAAGTGGAGATGGTCTGGATGTGAACCTTGTTCTTCCACTTTGCCTGCCAGTTAAAAACCTTATTTGGGATCTCCTTTTATCAAGAGCTACCCTCAGTCTGAACACTAGGATAAATACTCTACTACGAGGGTTAAATTTCGGTTTTACTCTGATTCTTCTGCATGACGACGATGGCGAAGAAAAACAGTCTGAAGGGTATGTACCGGCGTTTGTCTCATAAATGTCTTTCTGGTGAAACTTTAACTTTCGAGCTCAGCAGTTCGGTTGTGTTTGTGAATTTCCTTGGAGTCAAATGATGCAGCCCCGCTCCTTTTGGAGAATCTGAGCTTTGTGTTTTTACACCGACATCAACGTGTTTTCATCACACGAGGAAGACTGCTTGACTGCGACTCAGCAGTTTCCATCTTTTAATGGTCGCAGATTAACTTTGGACTTTGCTAGTCAGTCTTAATTCTCTGCTCGCATCTTTGTAGGATTTCTTTTCTTCGACTCACCGCTTTGTGGGTTTTATAAGCTGATACTGCAGACCTCGAAGTTGGTCTTCTCTAGCTCCATTTATGTATTTCTTTGAGTCATTTGAATCAGACTCTGATTCCAAACCAATCACGCACAAAAGCGCTGAAGTGCTTGCTGCTTGTGCTGCTAGCTCAAGTGTTTGTGCTTAAATGCCTCAACAAAAAGTCCTTCCACCTCCGCAGTTCAAAGAGCTTTGCATACTTATTTTACAGAAATTGTATGCACATATGTGTCCACATAAAAACAAACAGATTTTCAAAATAATCTGCAGCTGGGATGTGATTAGGATTCATGTGTAATATAATTTTTTCAGGATGTCTCTGCAAAGATATCTGGGGCTTCTTTTGTTTTGCAAATTATGTTCTTCAGTGGTTTGCAAATGTGGGTCAAGGCCTGGACTGATTGCGTTGTTTTTCTTTTCTTCTTTATAGATACATCTGGTGTGGTGTTTGATACTCGCTCAAAAATGGTCATGTCCCAGGGAGGAATGACGGAGAGGATGAAGGACAAGGTAAGACGCAAATCTCAATAAGTTAATCCAGGAAATCTATTCAATATGTGAAACCTTAAGTGTTCGTAAATCTAGGGCTTACGGCTGATTTATGAGACAATTTAAATAAGAATCATTTCATTTATTTATGTCTGAACACTCAGACACGTTACAGTAATCAAGAAAATTACAAACAGAACACCAAGTACATTAAGAAAATGTCAACCCAAAGCACATTTAACAAAAAAAGTAAAAAAGTATTGCATAAGTTTGACCAAAAGGGTTTTTAAATACAGAAAGTATGTTCTCCACAATAATAGAAGTCTGTGTACTAGGAGACTAAACTATAAAGGAATTAATGGTGCATCTTGATATATTAATAGAAAGTTGAGTGGAAGGAAAAAGTATGGTTGCCTCATGCTGCCTTGAGAGTTAGGATTGTGAAGCGAAGTCCATCCAACGTAAATAAACCAACAAAACAAAATTTGGTAAATCAATCAGAATAAACATAGAAACAAAAGTGTTGTACTCTATAAAAATATCAGTAATTTATTTATAAATGTTGGTAACTGATCAGAAAACTCGTCTGATCTCAACATTTTAGTGAATCTGTAAAGTTTTGTCTACAATTTCTAGAAAATAAGAATTCATTGACATGAATTTTGCATGTGAAGTTTTATTTTTTTTACTCATATGAATTGACCTCTGTATCGAGATGCACCTGTATTTGTAGTTAAATACTCTTGAAAGTTCTCAGATCTGCACATGTCGAGTCATGTTTGCATTTAGTTTCGCTCCGTACGTTTTTTCCAAGCAGCAGAGCTGCTACAGTTTAGCTATAAATGTTGCAAAAAAAAAAAAGGAAGCAGCATGATCTTCTTAAATAAGAGCTGCCGCACCCGTCATCTGGGAATATTTTTGAGTTATTCAACATCCAGATATTCTGGATATTCAGCGTGAGATATAAAAGTTTGCCTGTTGGCGCTACAGCTAATGCATTCACTGGTGTTGGGCTTCTGCTATGGACAGAAAGAAAACTTTTGGTTTGCTCTGCTAGTGTTTTTATTTCCTCAATGTGAAGCTTTTCAGGAAGTTGGACAAATATAGTCGACGCAAATGACACAAAAATGTCCGTTCTTTAAAGTTTGGCCTTCGCTGCCTGCATGTCGTGCAAGTTGAATGAAATATTTATTAATTTTGCTGTAAAATCTGAGCAGCGGGACTGGAGTTGTGTTTTTCTTTCTTCACAGATCAGTGCGGTGAGGGCAGTTGTCCCCAACAAAAGCAACAATGAGATAGTGCTGGTGCTGCAGCACTTTGAGAACTGCGTCGACAAGGCTGTGCAGGCGTTCCTGGAAGGTATGAGGATGTTGCTGCTGATCTCAGAGTTCACATGACTAAAGGATCGTCACATAAGTGGCTTTACTTCGTTTCCAAACATCAAGCAAACCCGCCTGCATGTTTTCTTCTCCTTTTTTTCCCCCTCTCTCTTACGGACAGACGTCTGTTGCCAGCTTGTGCTGACATGTCGCCCTAATGCCTGTGAGCTGCAGCAGCTAATTTCTCTGCTTTCATCAGGCGTAACATGCTTTGAATTCAGCTGTTGAGCGTCATTTGCATGCCTTCAGTTTCACAGGGTTAAATTTAGAAACAGGGCTGTCCTGAACGTCACTGCTTTGTTCCTCACTGGCATCCAGTAAAATTCTCAGGGTGTTTGTATTTTAAGGCGGTATTGTAAGACTTTGAAGCTCTGACGTGGAACTGAATGAACTAGTTGTGACCTTGATGTTCTGCTTTTTTTTTTAATCTCCGTAGGGAGTGCAGCCGAAATCCTGAAAGAGTGGAATGTGACGAGCAAAAAGAAGGTGAGAGTTCTAAAGCATGCAATTAAAATTCCTCTGAGTCAGCATGTTCATCTACCTCACAGATGCTGGTTTACATTTCTAAGGTTGCATCCCAACTTGTAAAATGCACTTAACTGCAGAGTTCTGCCTCTACTTGATGCTCCGATTTGATCACAAGCTTCATATGAATTTCTTGAAAGTGTCTGATATTCAAACTGCAGCGTTTTGATAAAATGCAATCTACAGAGGGTTCGCGCTTCCTTAAAAAGTTCAAATTAAGGCTTAAATTTATGCCTTAATTGGTCTTATATTTACTCTTTTTATTTTTGTCTTGTGGGATTTTTCTGTCTGACAAAAGTTTAAGTTACCTTCAAACATCTTTATTGCGTTTTTGAGACCGTAAATCACTGCTAATGTACCTTAGCTAGCTTTTTTTGCATCTAACGTGCAAATTTATCGGCAGTTCGTACATTTCTGTGGAGACGCAAGTCTTCATTGTCATTCATAATGGTGTTTAAAAGTCTTAAATTTGAGGTGGTAAAATATGCAGAAACTCTGAATTTAACATTTGATTAAAAGCCCAAATTTGAAAACCATTATTTACAGCCGAAACCAAATATTTTCATACACCTAATAAAAAGACACATTTCTATTGACCATATTAGTAATTTTTTTCATTTTTAATTTTAAACTGCATTTTGTATTTAATAATAACAGCAATTGTGAAATAGTTTTCACGACATTAGAAGAATATTGACAAAGTTTTGCACAGCTGACATCTGAAGTTGAGAGACTGAACTTCTCTTGATCTGGATCAGTTGGAAATACCAAACATATTTTATGTGAGAGATAAAACTTACTTTGTCCCTGCTGTAGAATGTTATCACAATATTAACTTATTGTGTAATGGTGAATTTGTATTGTTTTAATCTCCAATGTGGTACTGGAAAAGTTTTAAAATTTACCCTAAAATGTTACTGTTGGGGAAAACTGCACAAACCCAACATTTAGAGTTGGATTAAACGTGTGTGACGTGAATATTCTCATTTCCAGCCCAAGAAGAAAAAGAAGCCCAAGCCTCAGCAGGAGGTTTCCACAGAGGCGCCTCAGCCGGAGGCGGCGTCGCCCGACGAGAGCAAGGATGATGAGATGAACGGCTTCCACGCCAACGGGTCGGTAATGGACGGAGAGTCTCTGGATTCGCTGAGCGAGCAGCTGGACTCTGCCTCCCTGGATGCAGCCGAGCTGGACTCTGAACCCCCTACACCAGAAACGCCGGGTAAGCACGGCTTGTTGTTTTCCTCTGAGATCCGATGGGGGGGGGGAAAGGAAATCAAAGGATTTGTTGATGTGAAGGGAAAATTTTAACTTTATTGAACAAAGGCCACTTGATGGTTTCCATAGTTCAGAGAACCACAATGTCTTTTTGTTTTACAGCTTCTATTTATTTCAACTGTCAGAAGGAATGACTAATAAAAACCTTTTTTCTTTCTTTTTTTTTTTTTTACATATTTTCTGTCGTTTATATTTTTTTAAGGAAAAAAAGTAAGAGGAAAAATCAATTAAAATCGGAATTATTATTATTATTATTTTTAAACTATATCGCTCATTCCTAACGATAGTTTTTAAGTGTTTATTTTCTTAAATTAATAGTGTAAAATATTTAAAGTGACCACACAGTGTTCACCAGACATTAATTTAGTCCAGTAATTAAACTGGACTAAAATCAGAAGTTGTTTTTAAATTCTATGTTTTTTGCTTCATTCAAATATTGCATGTTTCTATTTAATTCTGATTAGGTCACAAGATAGAAACTGACAATAAAATTTAGCATTTTGTGTTGCAACATCAAGTACTTTCAACTTACTGTACTTGAAACAAATTGTTTATATATGTTAATTTTGACAATTGGGTTATTTTTAAGCTTACTTAAAGCAAAATCTTAATGCTAAGGATTCATTTCCTCAATTGTGCTTAAATCACACTTTGTAATTGAGACACTTGCTTTCAATTTTTTCTTTTTATCTGTGAACTAAAAGCTTAGTTTGTATCACGGTGTGATTTTCTCACTCTGAAGACGTGTTGAACTTCTGTATCTGGCTGCTCACCCACACATCGCAGAATCAGACTTCACCCACATTTCAGCAGAAAACTGGTTTTGAAAGACACAAAACGCGGCAGAAACCACAACAAGCGTCTAAAGGGTTTAACAATCGGTGTGTCCTTTCACAGGTGTCGAGGCAGAAAGTAACGTTAGCGCTCCAAGTCCTGCCCCCCAGCAGGGGGGAAGGAATCACCACCAGGTTTCCAGAGGCAACAAGGCTCGGCACAGGACAGGCTCAAACCTTCATCCCTCCTCATCCTCGTTAGCAGCCGCCTTTGATGAGCAGGGATCATCAGGAGGGAAAAAGATGGGTGAGTAACTTAAACTAGAGATGCATCGATCCGATATTGATATCTGTATCGGTCCCAATATTGAAATAAATTCTATATTGGGTATCATGATGATGGCAGCTCTATTCAGTCTGTCAGGATTTCCCCCAGAAACCTTTCTAAGCCCGGTGTTCAGGGCGCTACAGCCGTCATCCACTAATAAATTAACAAGACGAAGCCTGGTGGAGGCACAAGTAAAGCCTGGAGGCCCGCCAGGCTTACAGTACCCAGAGGGAAACCTTTGTGCTCTGAGAAACCTCATGCTTTGAGTTCATAAATGCAGTTTCTGAACCTTTTCAAAGGTTTCTTGCAATTTACTTTTACGTTTGACTAAGATAGTCGACATGTTGTTTTAGTCAGGTGGAATTATTTTATTTTTTTATTCAATATTGGCCATTAAACTCCTAATTACACTGACTGAACAGATTAAAGCTGTGTGGTTTTGACCAAACTTGTGAAGCTATTGCTGTATTTAAGGTGCAGAGTTTTCAAATAAATTAATATTTCCATTTGAAGGACAATAAAGGTTGTTTTTATTCTATTCTAATTCAGCACGTTTATGTTTGTTTAATTAAAAAAAGAGTAATTGGATCGGTTTCATCCGATAACTAAACCTCAGATATCAGTAACATTTAGATTTCTTGACTTAAATCTAAATGAAATTAATCAACCTTCTAGTTGAAGTGAACCTAAGTCGGAGAACATCAGAGGTTCCTCAGATGTTTAAAAATAATCTGTTTCTCCTCCTCAGCTCCCAACATCGACCGCTCGGTGAAAGACCTGCAGAGATGCAGCGTCTCCCTGACGCGCTACAGGATGGTGGTGAACGAGGAGATGGACTCCTCCATCAAGAGGATGAAACAGACGTTTGCTGAACTCCAGAGCTGGTACGTCGGCTTCCTGTGAAACCTTCACGTCTGCTTTCTGACTCTGCTGGAAAAGAACGTCGTCTTACTGAGGGTTTTAATGGCGTCTGAGATGGAAGTGATTCAGAAGAGCCCAGCTGGCTCTGAACCTGCGTTGCAATTACAGCCGACTGAAAAACACATCAAGATTGAGCTCCTGCAAAGTTTAATCATTTGGATTTATTCCGCTGGTGCTCAATGACTAAATATGTCAAAATTTCTTAGCTGGAAACGAGTTTATTTCCTCAGAGCATAGAAGGGAGGATTGAATTGGGATAGTTAAGAGGAGAACAATAAATTTCATTCTGACTTATTTCAAAGAGCAATTTTGTTTACAGCGACTGAAAATGTATTTTTATTGTTTTGGTTGTAAGTAGGGCTGCAACTAATGATTGTAAATTTATTATTATATCAATCATTCTGTCAAAAATGGTCACATTCTGTTGATTTTTTTTAAATTTAACAATTAAGCCTTTTTGTACAATTTAAAAGAAATCAATTCTTTTTAAAATAAGTAAATAATGTACATATTTCAGTATAGTTTTGACTTAATTGCTGTTATGTTTCTGCAATGGCCTTTTTTGAGTTTGTATAGTGCAGTTAATGATTAATTACTAAATTAGATGAGTTCTTTCTATAATCGATCAATCTGATTAATCGTTTCAGCCCTATTGGCTGCAAGTGGTTTTTACTTCCTTTTACGTTTTTCTGTGTCCTTTTTATTTTGGATATTTCCAGTTTTAAGTCTTTACAAAAAGTTAAAGTTCATTTGTGTATCATTATGCCATTATCAATAGATTAACTAAAAAAATGATCTCAAAACAATAATTTTATCGTAATTACTGGTGCAGTTTACCATCCAACAAAACGTATCTTACCAGGCCTAATTATAGTTTGTAGTAAATTTGAGTACATCTCTTTTTTATGTTATTACACTCAAAGTTTCACTTTTATTCCATTAAGTCAACAAAACATCTTCTGTCTTCTTTTTGTTTGTTTGTCTTTGTTCCTGCCTGAGTTGGTATCTGTGATGATGTCAGCAAACTGATTAGAACAACAAACAGTTGAGGAGTAATCTGATCCCAGATTTCAGACTAGAAAACAATCCTATCAGCCTGAACATGACTTGTAACTATTGTTATCAAGACCTGCAGCGTTTTCCAACGCAGTAAAATACATTTGGTTTTTGTTTTGTTTTCCCACTTCGCTGATTTTTGTGGCTAATTTTTATACAGCTAAAAAATAATAAATAAATAAAACTGGTCTCAAAACAACAATATTATCATTTATTGGGGCAATTTGTCATCCAGACAATATTATTGTGACAGACCTGGCCTTAATGGATGCATAAATGTTTTCTGAAACAAACCTAAGTGATCTAAAATTTTAAAGGTGCAGTGATTTATTTCCCCCCTTAATTAGATGTAGACAGTTTTTAAATAGTGGCAGCATTTCTGCTCCACACTGTTGTGCTATTATAATATAGAAAAGTTGTGTTTTTGTCCAGTGAGTTACTCGTTGTCGTCTTGTTTTCTTTCCAGCTTGATGGACAGAGAAGTGACTCTTTTGGGAGAGATGGACAAAGTGAAAGCTGAGGCCAGTAAGTGCTGCGTTTTTAAGTGTTTTTACGCTGCGCTCGGCTCGTCACTGATGACCAGAGCTGCTGGTATTCTTCCATCATATGATCACCTGACTGAAAGCCCAGAAGAATTTGACCCAAATCATTCCCAGAAGGAGAAACGGAGATTGTTGTGGAACAGCAAGTCCCAGTTTCCTGAAGTGCAGGGCGCCCTGAGGCTGCTGATCTACCTGCAGTGTGTGTGTGTGTGTGTAACATGACAGAGCAGGACTTCATATTTGTATAAGTAGGCCAATTTCTCTTCCGCTGTCCTCTCAGAGTGGAGTGTTGTGTGTTTGAGGCCTGGAAACGCTGAATAGTGTCAGGTGTCGAGGGAGACTCAATGCTGCCTTTGTGCAAGGTGTGCAGTGAATTGAGTGGAAACTTGAGTTCCTCCTCAACAGAGCCAGAGAGGTTTCTTGAAAATTTAGCCCTTAATGTTGCGCTATGTTTGTGTTGTTTGAGAAATGTTTATTCTGATGGGAAATTATTACTTTTAACATTTTTAAACAATGCCTCACTATCTGGTTTCAGAAAGCAGCAGAAAAGGTGAAGTTCATACTTTAAAAACATCTATAATCTGTATTTTGCTCAAATTAATGATATCCTACAAGCTTTCTGGGAAAACAGATATTTTTCCCAAATTGGGACAAAAAGAAATGCTTCATTCCGTTTATGCAGCTGCCTTGTTATGCACACATTTATTCCTGCATACATCTTTTTTTATGCAGGAAAAAGATGCATACAAAAAGAGTCATTCCTCCATCTTTTTCTCTTCTTGCCCGACATTCAGCTTGCATTTTTGTATTGATAGAAAATTAGGAAATATCTAGAAAAAAACTGGGAACTCTAAAGATGTCGTGACTATTTTGACATGGAAATAAGCTTTTGCTGTTTTTATACAAATCCTTCTGTGAAGAGTGATTAAAACACGTCCTGTTTCTTAACTAACACCAAATAGTGGCTGTAACATTAAAATACAAGAGGAAATTTGTTTGAAGTTGCTGTGCTTGAAGAAATGTTAAGATTTGAGCAACTTTTAACCAATCACGATCCATAACTGCTGCTGCTTTTGGAGGTTGTTGCTGTTCTGCAGTGGTCAGAACCTGCCATTAGGGGGCCACAGAGGGCAAAAGAGGTGAATGCCAGCCGGGGTTGAATTAATTCACATGGGTACGAAGACTGTAGAAAACCTTCTGCAGCTTCCATTTCTGAGAAAAGGCATCAGTTTGAAGCAGAGCTGAAGTCCGGTCAGGTCACTGGCTGACCTCCGTCTTTTTACAAGCAGCAGGAAACCAGAGTTAATAAAACTTTTATATATTTATATGAATACCTGGCTCCGTCTCTCACCAAGAGAAGAAATCACTTCAAAAACACAAAATCTTACCAAGTATTTCTGTCTAATTTTAATGCAAATATCTTTGTCCACTTGAAATAAGACAAAACTATTTTACAAGCAGCTTTTCAGCAAAATATAGCAGCTTGAAATAAGTCAATAATTCCTTTATGTTAATAAAAGAAGGTACTAGTTCCACTGAAAGATTATTTCACCTTTAACAAGACATGTTTCACATGTTAAGTGAAATAATTTGCCAGTGAAACTAGCTCTATTTATCAGAAAGAAGGTTTTATTGACTTGAAACGAGCTCATATTTGCTGCTGAAAAGATACCAGTAAGTTAGTATCAGCTTTAAGACAAAAACTAAGATATTTTTAGTGAAAATGGACCAAAAATACTTGGTAAGGTTTTGTGTTTTTGCAGTGAAGGGAGCATTTCTTCCTTATTGCTTTGTGTAAGAAACCTCACAGGCCTCAAAGGTTCAGTTTAATTTATTCTTCAATGATATTTTCTTGTTTTCTGCAGACTTTACTCCAACATTTCTATTTGAAATTTGCTTAGATGCAAATATTTGTAGCCTGTAGTTAGTTTTTTTGTTTCCGGTGAAATCTGTGAAACCATTTATCTGATATCTAAACTGATGCAGTTCTATAATTAAACCTGTTTTCTCTGTCTGAGTTTCTGTTTCTGTGTTGCAGTGATGATTCTGGACGCTCGGCAGAAGCGAGCGGAGGAGCTGAAGCGGCTGACGGACCGGTCCGGTTCCATGTCTGAGGAGCAGCTGACTGAGCTGCGCGCCGACATCAAGGTGCTGCGAGATTTTCACTCTGCTTCATTTAAATTAACTTTTATTTATGGGATGACGCAAGATGAACAAAATACTTTATCATTCTGGGTTGAAATAAGCAGAGTTTTATTTATTTTTTGTTTTTTCAGCATTTTGTGAGCGAACGTAAATACGACGAGGACCTTGGGAAAGCTTTAAGATTTACATTTGACCTTGAGCCGCTGAAGACGAGCATCTCTAGGTTTGGATCAGGTACAGAACTTTAGTTTATTTTTCTCTTTGTTTATATCAAAATATGAACGAAAGTCCAGTTTTATCTCTCTTATCCCCATGCAGACACTTTCAACTCTTAGGTTAACCAAAAATGCAATAGTTGAGACAGCAGGCGTTTAGAAAACGATCAGATATTTATCGGAATTAGAACGACACATGAACATGGCATAAATCGGATTGATCTTATTTTTGGGCGGTTTTGGGTGAAGACATTGTAATTATGCCATTTGCTGCATATTTTCCTCTCTTTCTTTGCCCTGTTTTCTGTCGTTTTACTGTTCAGTTAAGGCAACTAAAGTCGCAGTAGACGCTCACACCTGTCCGATCATGGTGCTAAACTTCAATGTGGTGGAAAATGTGTTTATAGCAACTGATAATGAGGAAATGTTCAAGTACAACCTTCAAAATCAAGTGATTTCTTATCGTCTTACTGCTTCTTCACACACGTCGGCTGACAAACACTCAGCTTCATCTTGAGCAAAACGTTAATTTATTCTTAACCTACAAAGACTTTACTGGCTCTTGAAACCCTTAATCCTCAAAGAATAACTGTTTGTGGTTAAATTGAGATTCTTTAAATCTCCAAGAGTCAGTTTTGTTAATGAGGCAGGAATCGTGTTTTCTGACTCGCTGCGTTTCTTCTAGTGTACCATCCGCGTACGGGCTACTCGGACCGGTCCCGCTGCAGCTCCACGTCCTCCTCTGTCGCCAGCCCGGTCCAAACGGAGACTCCTCCGCCCACCCAGACCCAAACCACCCCTGCTGAAAACCGCCCGCCTCCGGTCAAACAGGTGAGAAAGGGAGAAACTTTATTTATCACCTTTATCACATTTGCACTTCAGATTATTGATTCATTCTTAGGCTTCGAAATCAACTCTAAAGTGCTGAGTTTTTAGTCGAGATTTAAAGGAAGTCAGTGTTTCAGCTCATGTACAGTTTTCTGGAAGTTTGTTCCAGATTTGTGGTGATAGAAGCTGAACGCTGCTTCTCATCGTTTGGTTCTGGTTCTGGGGACACAGAGCAGAACCAGAACTCGTGGAGTCTGGAAGGTTGATGCAGCAGATCTTTAATGTATTGTGGTGCTAAACCGTTCAGTGATTTGTAAACTAACAACAGTATTTTAAAGTCTATTCTTTGAGCTACAGGGAGCCAGTGGAGGGACTTTAAAACGGGTGCTATGTCTCTATCTTCCTGGTTTTAGTGAGAACGCAGCAGCAGCGTTCTGGATCAGCTGCAGCTGTTTGATTGATTTGTTGGACAGGCCTGTGAAGACGCTGTTGCAATAATCAATGCGACTAAAGATAAACGCATGGATGAGTTTCTCTGGATCTTGCTGAAACATTAGTCCTCTAATCCTGGAGATGTTCTGCAGGTGATAGAAGGCCGATTTTGTAACTGTCAGCCTTCAATCCGATTACAAATGTGTAAAAATTTGAAAAATTGACTAACTGCAGCAAAAGAGTCATTTGATTTGAGTGTTGAATGCAGATGAACGTAACTATTTTCATATGTTTGTAACAAATAGTGCAGTCGATTGAAACATGTCATCCATTATTCAATCTCTGGCGTTGGTTTTATTCACTCCATTTTTATAAACTTGAAATGCAAATATCACATTTTAAAAATATTTTATTGTCTCAAACCAAACATCTCAGTGTTCCAGGTTTTATTATTCAGGATATTTTTTAAAAGTTATTTTGTTTAATGTTAATTATAGAAGGATAAGTTATCATTGCAATATTTCCTGCCTTGATTTAGCATAAACTTTTGTTTTGGTAAAACTGAACTTTTATCCAAACTCAGGTTGTTTTGTGTTGTGAAATTTGCCTCTTGGCACTTTGTCTCTCCTCGCTCATCTTTTCACTCACATTTGTGACTCTGCATTGTTGACTGCAGTGCCAATGTGCTGCTTTGAACCAAATGACCCTCTTCGTGCAAAAGGAGTTTAGGTGAAACTAGGAAGTGTAATTAATCTGTATTATATAATATTAACGCGTTAAACAATTTAGATTTATTGGTTAATGTGGAAAGCCCTACTAATAAATTTATGTCTGTTTTCCACTTTATTCCATCACAAAAAATCCCAACAAAACTCTAAACATTTTGGATGTTTTTGTGCTTCCCTTTGGGTCTCAACTGCTTCTAAAAACAACTTGAGAGAGAAAAACAAAAACCACTCGGCTGTTTTTAACAATCAGTTCATGTTTTTTGGTGTTTTTGGAGTTGCATCACAAACGTCCTGGTTAGTCACAATCAATGGCCACTGTGTTGTTACTTAGCAAACTGAACGGAGCTCCAGCATGTTTGGTCAGCTGGTTTTACCACTGTACGTGCTGTACAATGGCTGCTGAAAAAGAAAAGTGTTTTGTTGTTGATTTAATATTCAGAAACCACTTGCTGCATTCTGGATGGTTGTGCAGGAGCCTCTACTAATGCTTTTCAAAGATGTATGGTTGTATAATAGCGCATCTGTTTGAAGCCTTTTTTTTTTATGCGAGTGTAAATGTTGACTTTCACGTCTCATCATGCTACAGGCACAAACTTTAAAAGAGTTTTAAAAACTCAATTTATTCACTTTTCCGTTTTTAATTTCGTCCTCAGATTTTCCAGGGAAACAGGCGAACCTTCCAGGGACCCGGCTACCACTCGGGCGGCCACCGGTTCAACGGCAGCTCCCACCACGACAGGAGCGCCGGGCGCGGGAGCCACCGTTACCAGGGCGACGCCGGCTCCTCCGGCCCGTCCTCGCAGCAGCCCCACAGCTCCAGGGGCCCCTTCCACCCCCCCCACAACCCGGACCGGCCCGCCCACAACCCGGACCGGCCCGCCCACAACGGGCTGCCCCAGCGGCTCCCTCGAACGCACTGCCCTTGACACCGGAAACCGTCTCACTCAATCAAACCCATCCACTACCCGCCCCATTACCCCTCCACCCCGACGCCCTTCAATGAAGAATAGTATACAAGTTTACATACTTCAGTCAGTTGAGCTGTAGTGCCGCTGCTCTGCATCACTCTGTTCGGTCTTTGAACTTGAAAAGCTCCGACTGTCTCTTTCCTCGTTTCATTTCTCTCGGTTTTCGTGACACTTTCTATCTTTCGCCTCTGCTGCTGTGGCTCGCCGTCGTTTCTCGTTACCAAGACTCGCGATTTACCTGCAACAATCCGTGCACTATTGAAGTTGAACTCTTAGTACTTTTCTCTAATTATTTTTTTTTTTACGCCATCAGCTCTCTGATTTGAAGTTTCTTTTTTTTTTTGTCTTTGTTTTTTCGTCTCCAAGAACCATTTCAATGCCTTCATTGTTTGGGGGTTAACAAAGTGTTGTGGAAGTGAAGAAGTGGTTGTAGCTTCGACGGGGCTTTCCGACACGCAATCAACACTACAGACGGCCGTCTGTCTTCGCTGGGTGGAAACGAGACATATCAAACTGTAAATCAGAGCTTCATGTTCGGCTGCTACGAACTGTAGGGGAAACAATGTTTGGAAACAAAAGGAGAAGTTTAACTTTTATATAAAAAAAAAAATTAAAAAGGTTCTCGCTCATTTTCTCTCTGCTGGACGGCTGTTTGCTCTCCAGGTCTGTAGGGAGTTGAGACTATTCCTGTTAATTTCGCCTGAAGCATTGTTTTCTGACTGAGAGGGCTCATTAGCTTTTTTTGGTTTTTCTTTCTTTCTTTTTGTAAACTATTAATGAAGGAGGCTTTGGTGTACACATGCTGTTTCATAAACCAGAGCATTTATTCAGCTGGATGTTCTCCTGCACGCCCAGTTCCTTGCTTTATTCTGTTTTTCTCTTTATCCACATGAGTGGCATAATAATGTCCTGCTTGCCTTTAGTCGCAGACTTCACATTTGCCTTTCTGCAAACACAGATGTCTCCGTCAGAATCCATATTTTTGTTTATTTGCTTATCGTCCGACTGCAGAAGTAAAGTTCTTGGATGATTAAATGCATCGGGCGGGTCTTGATTTCATCTTTCCGCATCTGCCAAGAAGTTGCTTCAAGCAGCTTTTTAGGGTTAAATTTCCCTCTTTGTGTCCAGTTTGAGAACAAAACGCTGGTGAATACCTCATAGCCGTTCCCTGTCGCGACCTGTTTTCTTAAGAGACGGTGATTCCTCACCATCTATGTTGATGTAGTTATGTACAGAGAGCGAGCTGCAGAGCCGTAGTGGGAAACCAGTCGTGTTACTTTATTGCTTCATCTTGTTATCATGTCGTCTTCCTTCAAGCTGGAAGGGAAAAATTCATCTTTAAGCTTAATTTTACTTTTTAGTTTTTTGGAGTTTAAGGTAAAACTTATGTACTTTACGAGTTGAATTAGTGATTATTGTGGAGAAAATAGAAATGGGGATGAATAAATGGTGATTAGGCTTGACTGAAAGTAGTTTTTTTGTTATTTTGGGGAGAATGATTGTTGGCTTTCTCATAAGATTTTAGAG
Source organism: Poeciliopsis prolifica (assembly GCF_027474105.1). Lineage (NCBI taxonomy): Eukaryota > Metazoa > Chordata > Actinopteri > Cyprinodontiformes > Poeciliidae > Poeciliopsis > Poeciliopsis prolifica. The sequence goes on from NW_026562398.1 coordinate 7,694,958, forward strand.
CATATATGATGGTATTGTGAGCAGCCAGTTAGCTTATGATAGTGTAGCTAACTGGAGGGTTCTGGATGTGATCCTCTGACGCTCAGATGTTGCAGTTTGTGCTCAAATTGTTTCGATTTAGAGCTTAAAACTCACTGTATTTGTCCGCCGGAGCTGATGCAGCTTTACCTGCAACTCTGAGCAGACTAAAAAAATCATGAAAATTATCACAAAAGTAGGGAGGTACTACTTTTTGTTTAGTTTTGTTTTTTGCATGGAGTAAAAAAAAAAACTCATCCAGGTTTCTTTTTTTTTTTTTTTATCACATAAGATGCATATTTACTGAAGTTGTACCAAGTGCTACAACCTTCCTCACCCGCTCCTCCTCAGCTCTTTGCCTGAGAACGGGCCGCACTGTGTACCGACCCAAACTGCAGGACACATCGAACACAAATCCTCTGATGTGAGAAACGCTGGATTCTCTCCCTCCTCCACATGTTGCGTTTTTACATTCCAGGCTGCAGAAACATTTGGGGTTTTTGCTACAGATATGACAAAAAAAGAAAAAACATCTACAGCGGATGAGTTTAATTAATTTTCTTTTTTTTTTTGCTTCGTCCTCCGACCCTGCTTTCGTTCTGATTCTTTCCTGTACATACATGTATGTAGCTATATGATTCTGTGCTCACACCGGGCATTTTGTATGTGATATTCATACTAGGCATATTTGAAGTCAGAAACATCCGGTTTGCTCATTCTTCCAACTGTAAACTCAAGTGCCTTTTCTTGTCCCTTCCTCTCCCTCCGATATTTTCTCCTTCACCACAGTACGGACCAAAGACATCGACCGTCCCCGACAGTCCAGCCCCGTCTCTCTCCCTCTCACTGAATGGCACATTTTTCATTTACTACAAATAAAACTGTTTGCAATACCAAATGTGTATCCTGGAGTTTTGTATTTGACACAATGGCAAAACAAAACAAGCAAGGGTGACCTTTGTAAGTATGGAAAAAAACCTCAAATGATTAATTTATTAAGAGGTAAAAATGCACACATTAAATCGAATATAAGGGGGGGATTGTACTGTTTTTTTTTTTTTACCATGTGAATAAAGATGCAGAATAAAGTCAAAGTTCAAATCAGTCAGTTCTTGTTTTTAAAGGCCATTTTTTTGTAACCTTACAATTTGTTAGATTACATCGCAAATCTACTAGTAAATTTAAATCTCACGAGAGCAAAGCTTAAAAAAAAGAAAGAAAGACGATTCATTAAATAGTCAAAGCATTATGAGAATATTTATATTACAGGTCAAAATAATACAAGAATAAAGTCAGTACCAGAGGAGTCATAATTACGACTTCATTTATTCTCAACTCATTATTAGGCCTATTGTTTTCATACTGTTTGAGTTTATTCTCATTTTCTTAGCGTAGCCCTAATAAGGCATCATAAAACTGGGCCATCAGAATCTTAAATTAGCTTTTTTGTAATGCCTAGAAAAATTAAGTGTTTCTGGCCCAAAATAAGTTTGTTTGCTCTAAAGAAAGTGGAGAAGCTCAAGTTCTGAAAGACGAGCAATCCCACATCCAGCCAGCAGATGGCGGTGTTGTACAGAACTAGAAAGTGGAGCAGCAAGTCTGCCAACTTCCTGCCTTATCAGGATTTCCCAACCAAACTGTCAGGCGTCTCCACTGAGTAAATGAAGTTGGCTGGGAAAAATACTTTCTAATTCTAGTTTATAAGCTTAAACAATATTTATTAAAAGTTTATTTTTGCCTCTTTTTCTTTGACAATTTGGTCTTTAAAGTTGTTGGTTTTTATTTTACATATTTGTTAAAACTAAATGTCATGAAATTAGTTTTAGGAAATGTGAAAAAAATTAACTATTGGGAGAAATGTTTACCTTGCTACAGGTGAAATAATCTAGTGCTTTTTAAAATCAATATTAAGGAATTATTGACTTCAGCGTATATATCTTGCTGAAGAGTTGTTAGTTTTGTCTTATTTCTAGTGATATTTGCACTAAAATCTAAACAAAAACATGGAAAAAAATACTACTAGGAATTCAATTATTTAACTTAGCACTTTTATTTTGAAGTACAAAACAAAACAAGTGAAACGGTTTGGTCACTGATTCAATAATGAAGCTTCTCCAGTTGAAATGAACTGTACAAACATTCAATATTGCTCAACATAATGCAAAAAGAAAAGTATAAAACGAGGATTGGTGGATTGGTGGCAGCGGATCCAGTGTGGCAGTAAGGTCAGAGGTCAGATCACAGCCCCATCACTGAGGGAAACACAGCAGCGCCTTTTGAAGGTAGCAGACACTGAGTTCAGAGAATTTTCTTTATAAGCTGCTCATCTCTCTCTGGTACCATTTTGTTCTACCTTTACCGTCTCCAGTATCCGAATCCGGGACTTTCCAGTCCAGCTGGCGGCCTTTTTCGTAGAGTCCCTTCAGGACCTTCCTTACTTCGTCGCTCCCACCTCCGCGGCTGAGCTCCAGGTACTTCCTGTAGAGCTGCAGGGCGGTGCGTGCGTCCTCTATGCTGTCGTGGGTTTCCCCCTGGATGTTGAGATCTGGCGGCACAACAAAGACAACAATCTGGAACGACCGGTTTTCACAATTCCCACTCCAGCATTCCAGATTTTTCCCATCATTCATTTCCAGTTTGGATATTCCAGAAATGAATAGACGGTGGCTGAGATGGAGGAGCAGGTGCAATTCACTGGAAAAATAAAATATTTTTTGGTCTGTTATATAGCACACTTATCTGCAGAAGAGGATAAACCACTCTGAAGAAAATAATTCAGTTTTTCTTCACACAATTCTGACATAATCTCAAAATTTTGACTTTTTAATCTCAAAATTTCGACTATTTAATCTCAAAATTTTTACTTTAATCTCAGAGGTTTTACTTATGTATCAGTTTCCACTTTTCAGATTTTGATCTTTTGATCTAAGAATTTTGAATTTAATTTCACGTTTCTGATTTTAATCTTAGAATTCAGATTTTTTCCACTTTTTTCTCAGAGACTTTGATCTCAGAATTCCGACTTTATTTTCCCTCAGATTTTGACTTTAAGCTGAATTTTAATTCTGTGTCAACCTCTGTGTAAATCGAAATCCAAACATTCAACAATGTTGTTAGTATATGAAAATAATCACAGTACTAAATTTAGTACAGATCTTTGTTTCCCTCCAACATGAAACCATTTTCTTCAGGCAGTTTTCAACATGGCAGTCGGATAATTTAGTATCAGATTAAATGTTTATGTCTGTCACATCGGCTCTGTGGCGTTTGTAAATGCTGCATCGTCTCACCTAAATAATACCAAGCGAGGAATCTTAAAGAAATCATTCTCTTCCGGGGCAAATGGAAAAGATAGACTGTGTCGATGACTTGATCCTTGGGGACCTGAAAGACAACCAAATATTCAGAGTTTACATAATAAAAGGTTTTAACACTACATTACTGAATCTTGATATAATTAAATTCCTCAACCTACCAGGAGATTAATGACCCGAAAGTCTTTCTGCAAACCATGGCCGACGAAGCGGACGCCGGTGTCGATGAGGAAGCGAAGCTTCAGGTATGTGGACTTCAGTGTGGTCAAATGTTTGGAGGAAATTTTAGCATCCAGATCTCCTGGTTTGATGCCGGAGTACTGCGTCAAATAGTCGACCACCTAAAGAAAAAGACGACACCTTAAAACTAGCTTCTCCGTGTTTTCTGTTCTACGACTGAATGCAACAAGCATAGAAAACAAAATGTGCTGCAGTTCACTTAACGCAGGAAGTAGTTTTGAATTCAGCAGCTTATTTGATGCATTTACAGACCAAATAATATGGGAATTTTCAGTTTCAATGCATGTAATTGACAAGAAATATTAATATTTTATTTCAGTGATGGACCAGACCAAAGCAACATAGTCCTGCACATTACTGGAAAAATATTTAAAGTGCAGACACAAGCATGAAAGTAAAAATATTCACTCCTCAGATCATAAATTTGTTTTTTTATATTTCCCCATCAGCCACTTGAATTTCAGGATGAAGGCCATTTCTCAAGATGGCCGCCAAAACTGAGGACGTTGCAAGTTTTAGACTAGTCATCAACTGGAAGTAGATTAAGATGTGTGAGACAGTCGCCTAAATAGTTAGCTTTAGCTTCTGCTAATTTTTTATGTGTTTAGCAGTGTGGCATTAGCTTTCGCTCATATTATTATGTCTTCAGTGGGTTAGCATTAGCATCTGCTAATATTTGGCTTTAGGTTTCACTAATGTTTTTGAATTTATCAGCTTATCATTAGCAAAGCTAAGATTCATGATCAGCTGATTAGTGGTTGGTGAACCTAATTCTTTTGGTTAGCTGTGCCCAAATTAGCTACTATCGATTTTAGTGCTAACATATATTCTCCATTACAACCATGGTGGCCATTTTGAAAAATGTCATCACCACACAGTGATAAATATTGGCCCATTTAGAATAAATTTTCCTTGAAGAGAATGGCGGCCATCTTGAATTTGTCATTGGCTGATATTGACTTTTTTCCAAATAGCAGTTCCTTGTAAAATATTTTGCTGAAATATTCAGTTGTCAGCCGCACTAATAGGAAACATATACATGCAGACGGAGGAATGAGGGTGTTGTCCACCTGCTCCTGAGTGGAGATGTAATCGTCGATGAAAGGGACCCCCTCATTGGGCCCCTGGCCCCTCACACAGGTGATCCTGGCTACAGACATCTGACTGGGTTTGATGGTGGACTTGGTGCCGTCACTCCGCAGCTCTGCCTCTTCCTGCAGACAAAGTCAGATCCTTCAGTTCATTTATGAAGGTATATTCTAGCATTTCTCTCTAAAGAAGAAAATATTAGTGGATAATGTTTAGTTTTATGCCGAAAGGATTAAAAAGTTCATCCGTCCATCCATCCCACCTGGTTGAGCGTAACGAACTCGGCGTCCAGCCCCACCAGGTCTCCCGCCTGCGGCATCTCGCTGACCATGAGGGGGATGAAGGTGGCGTGACTCTTCCTCTGTTTCCGAGCCAGCGACGCCTCCGTCAGCAGGACGCTGGCATCGATGGGATTTTTGACTGGAAACCAAACGGTGATCGGATCTGAACCACTGTAAGGTCGACATAACTGCTCAGATCAGACGGTCGACTTACTGCGGAGGTCGTATCTGGAGTGGTAGTTCCTCTTGGCGTAGTAGAGGATGGCTGGAACTTTCCAGCTGACGTCAAACTGAGCAGCTTCAGTCTTTAGTCGACAAAAACACAGAACATTTACTGTGACAGCAAACAAGATGCATAACAAACTAAACAAGTGGTAAAGTTCCTACCTTATCAATGGGTTCGATAAGAAAATCATTAAAGAGGTACCACTGCTGGTGTGTGACTCCCTGAAATACAAACATCATTTAAAACCAGAACGTTTTCTTTTTTTAGTTTCTTTCTTTGTTCATTGGACTCCATAATTTTTTTTTATTTGGTCTTTTTTATTTTAGGCAATACAATTTGCAATATTTAAAAAAGAAATTAAGACATCCTTAAAAAGTTTTAATTGCACATATCTAAAATTAAGGCCTTAAAATGCCTTAAATACATTTCAAAATATGTAAGTTGGCCTTAAATTTGCTTTGGTGTGTCTAATTTTGTATGTACTTTTTTCTCATGATGAAGGTCTTAAATGCCATTCATAATGGTATTAAAAAGTCTTAAATTCTTGATTAAATTGTTTAAATGCATTCCTAATATTGTATAAAAAAAGCTTAAGTGGTTAAGTGGCATAGCAGACTATGCTAATTTTCTTATTTGACTCATTGATTAATTGTCAGAATAACTGGTCACTAAAATAATTGTTAGTTGTCACATAATCAAATAAAACTCATCTGTTTTTGATTATATTCTGTTAAAATATGTGTGCTTATCTTTAAAAGGCACTGTGTAACTTCTTTTTTTTATGTTTTAGTTTACCTCTTTTCTTTGATGGTACGTCTCGCCCACTTTGATGTGTGCGACCAGGTTTCCGCCGGTGCGAGCGTCCTGGATGTGCGGCACGGTGACCACAAGGTCGTACAGGGAAACCCCGTCCGCCTCCTCAGCAGCGCTGATCTGCCCACAGACGTCATAAAGACTTTGAGCCGCCACAGAAAACTGAACGCCGCACCAGAAATCGTTTCTACCCTCACTTCGTCTCCTTCGGACCAGCTGACGATCTCCAGCCCTTGGCTCTTGCTGATGGACATCTTGAGGGTGGCGGGGATCCAGACGTGCCGCAGATCCTCGGCCCAGGTGTCAAAGGTGAAACCCTCCGTGTTGCAGATCTCCTCCCCGCTGCGCAAACACGGGAACCCAGAATGAGTGAAACACTGATCCAAACTGATCCAAACAGAGTTGAGTCTCCTTGCTAGCAGCCAGGCAGTAACTGGTAACTATAAAACAAACGCTGATTTAAGCAATGAATGAATTTTTATGACAAATGGCAATAAAAATAAAGATATTGTTGTAGATGTACTTTTGTTGGAATTATGTCATTTACTCTTTTCAACAGGTAAATATACTTTGCAACTGCTCTTTTTTTTTTGTTTGTTTTTTATTACAATATGTTTTAATAAAGTTCAACAAAATGTTCATGTTCCATAAATTTCATCATCCCTTCTTCTTTTCTGCAAAGGTTTTGTGTTTACCTGTAATTTAAAAACCTAAAAATAAAAATAAATTGGGGTTCTGTAAAAATGACAACAAATTTATCAAACATTTAAAGTTTTTTAAAGTTAATCTAATATTCGCGGCTAAGCTGGACTAACGGTAAATGTGGATTACAAACCTCTGGTTTTGGTGTTAATGCTGGTTCCAGTTCTAGTATTTTTGATCTGAATCGCATTTGATTTCTTGCAGTTTGGCTGTTTCAGTCCATTTCTTTTGCTGTTTTTTTAGATTTTTAAAACCAAACTGATACGTTGATGTTTTCATTTTAAAACTTTCTTTTCAATACACTTCATGTACCATTACTATAACTCACCTTGTTTCAGCTAACAGCTCTTTTATTGCAATTCAATTCAAAGTCAAAAATACTTTATTGATCCCAAAGGGAAATTAAATTAAATTGGGATCTTGTTTTCAGGTGCAACAGCTCAACTAGGTTTACAATTAGACTTGCTAAAAAATGATTTTATTTATCTTTTTGGTTTGTTTTTGCTGTTATAAAGTCTGAACATTCCCTCCAGTAAGTTATTGTAAGAGAAAAACAAAAAGAGCAACCAAAGGTGTCATACTCTAAGCACCACTCTGTAGGCATGGGTGGCGGCTCAGTCCGCTTTGCAGGCTGTTTCTGCATGGCCTTATTGTACGCACACTGTAAACAAAAAAAATCCCCATTATGTAAGTTTAAATAAAACTCCCTGATGAATCACAAAGAAAAACAAGCTAAGATTTGTTCACCTCTGCCTGAACTTTCCAGAACTCGGCCTCTTTAGCACTGTTTACTTCACAGTTTATGACCAGGACATCCGGCAGACACCTTATGTTGCGTGTTTGAACCTGCAAAGCAGAACAAAAACATCGTAACGCCACAGAGTCGACTATAAACGCAAGTTCATTTAATGTACTGAGATTTGACTCACTGTGGGCTGGTACTTCTCACAGTTCTCACACCATGCTTGAGTGTTTTGCTCCAAACAGATGCTTCTCTTCAGAATCTCAGCAAAGTCATACTCCTTTATTGTTTTATCTACAAAATCACAATGAAATTAAGACTCCTTGCCTGCTCTCGCTACATAAAGAAAAATTCTGACACTAGGGATGCAAAAAATTAATCAATTTAAGCTTAACTGTCCATAAATAGTTTATTACGTCGAAACGAGTTCCAATGTATTAACTAATGACGTCCGATTAGACCTTCTTTAAGTCCACCAGAGGGCGCCGCTGGTCATTTTAAGCAGAGGCAGGACGAAAGATGGCGCCAAACGGAGTTTGATGCACAAAACGCACTTTATGTCATTCTGTTTTGAAATGCAAACACACAATCTCCATAAATGATCAACTTAATGGCGCTCATTCAGCCGAACTCAAACAAACGTTTTTGACGTGCTAACGCTACGAAGGCGAGATAAAATGTAAGCGGATGACGCAGCGCAGAAAAATGATGACTAGTTTTATCATTTGCTTTTTGCTGAGGTGGGTAGAGTGGTCAAAAACAGTCCAGTGAGAAAAGCGGTGCAAGAAATCACTGAGGTACGAGTAAAAAAGTATTGGGTAAAACGGCCATTCAATAATTAAAAATGGCATCACAAGGACTAAAATATAATTAGATAATTTTGGTCTTTTAAAAATCTAAGTTAAAATAATTTACATAACAATTGTGAAATAAAAAACATTTCTCCAAATTAATTTCTTTTGATATAATAAAGCTTCAACAAAAACCGCAGGTGTGTGTCTCCTGAATTGTTGGTTAGAACAAAGTAAATTTACTCAGAGTGAAGAGAATCCAGAAATTTTACTCAAGTATTAATAGTAATACTTCATACTGAAAGTAAAAAGTACAACGTCCTAAACATTAATAAGTGTAAATAGTTACCACCCAACGTTAGTCATGAGTAAATGCATTTCTTGGAGTTCTTTAAAGAGCCGAATTTCTTTAGGAATATCTCTCTATTTATGCGGAATTTAGTGTTTCACATATTTTGTTCTTTTTCATCTTTTATTTTTCTATCCAGCAACTTAAGAGGTTGCTGTTTTGTTATGTTTTATATAAATGTCTAAATTTTCTGTTTATTCAGCCAATATTTAACAAAGCACACACAAATTAGTGCTAAAATTTAAATGTATTTTTTGTCTAATTCAGTGTATTATGAGAAATTTATGGTTATGGAAAGATGGTCATACACGAGAAAATGGCCGCTCATCAATTAATTGTTAGATACGGTCAATGAACTCGTTGATAACTTGTGTCCCTGGCTGATGCTGATGGATGTGGGAAACTCACCCTGGGAGTTCTGCTCTGGGTAATGCATGGTGAAGAGCAGGGTGAGCGAGGTTCGCACCGTTTCCTTCCCACAGCGGCACAGGCTGCTGTTCTCCACCTCACAGCCAAACAGCTTCCCGATGGCCGACTCAGCGGAGGAGCCCAGAGAGCTTAAAAAACAAAAACATTTATTCTTTTCCTGTTTGGATCACAGCAGAACCACCTGGAGGTAGACATTGACCTCTGACCTGCTGCTGGCCCCCCGGTAGGCCTGCGGGCCTTCCTGCTCCTGAGTCTCCTGGTGAAGCTGGGTGAGGATGAAGCGATTCCAGCTCTGGATCAGGCGTCCCAGTTTGGCTTTCCCAGTTTGCTCATCAGAGTCGGCGAGGATGAGACCGAGAGCCGAGGCTTCAGGGATGGTGCGAAACGCTCGGAGGAAGTTACTGGCCTGAAAACAAGGAGGGTTAGGAAACCTGCGGCAGCAGAGTGGGATTATTTTAATAAATGTCACTGAAGGAAAGATTTTCAACACATTTTACAAGTTTTTCAGACTGAAGTTAAACTTTTTTGTCCATTGAATATAAAATAGAACAATGAAATTAGAGCAGATACTCCTACAGTGGTCAGAGTAAATAACCTTCAGCAAAAACTAGAGGAAAGATCATAAGGAAACAAAAAAGGAATGTAACAAAGGAAGGATGGATGGAAGCGTAAAGGAAGTGAGGAAGGAAGTATAATAAGAAAACAAAAAAGGAAGAAGGATGATAAAGAAACAGGAAAGAAAGATAAATAAATGGATGATGAGGAAACAAAGGAGGATGGATTGATGGAACTGGAAAGAAAGTGAAGAAGGAAGCATGATAAGGAAACAAAAAAGCAATGAAGGATGTATAAAAGGGGAAAGGAAGTGAGGACGGAAGGATGGCAAGGAAACAAAAGAGGATGGAAACAAAACAGAAGGGTGGATGCATGGGAGGGGAAAAAAATGAGGGAGGAAGGATATAAGGAAATAAAAATAAAAGGAAAGAAGGATGAATCGGTGGGTGGACGGAAAAGGAAATGGGTAATGAAGGATGAGAAGGAAGCAAAAATGCAATCGAAGGAAGAAAAGATGGATGGACTGGCAACAAGGAAGGATGAGGGAGAAAGGAAGGTTGGAAACAAAACAAGCTGAGCAGATAAAGGACAAGGCAGAAGTGAGAGAAGAAAACAAAAATAAAAAAGAAAGGAAACATGATGGAAAGAGGACTAAACTGAAGTTTCCACATCTGGAAATAAAAACTAATTTTCTTTTTTCTAACTCATTCAGAACTGTAAATACTTTTCCTGCCTGACATTTCCTAAACTTTGGGACTTGAGTAAAAACGAACCTGACACGGATCTCCTCGTGACAAATCCAGCATATGGAAGAGGAAACCCAGCTCACAGGCCAAACAGAACTCCTTCTGACACAAATGGTTCTGCACCAGACACCTGATCGGCTCCAGGAAATACAACACCTAAAGCACCAAAACAAAGAGCAGCAGCAGCAGCAGCAGCAGCAGCGTTAAAACCACGACTCCACACAAAACCTGGACCGGAATCATACAGTCATTCACCTGGATCATGCAGTTGCAGTAGGCGTTGGGGATGTGAGGCTCGAGACCCGCAAACAAAGTTCTGTTGTAATGTTTGAAGTCAAAGTCCTCCAGCCCCAGTTTGGAGTATTTGATGGTGACCTGGAGCATAAGAAACGTTGAGAAGAAGTTTTCTCCAAACGAACAGAGACTCGTTCAGCTTCTCCCACCTTCCTGTACTTCTTGGGCACCATGCAGAGGTGCGGCTCTTCATCACGTCCGATGGGCGACTCCGGAACCTGGTTGTAGTTGTCGTAATCGAGCTCCACGTCTTTAATCTTATACGGAACCTGAAATCGACACGTTACATTACAAAAATATTAAAACAAAATATTAAAACAACAGCCGAATGTTCATGTATAATCTTCAATTGTTGAAGTAACTGTCAGCTAATTTAGAAATCGATTATATTTCATTGCAATTTAGGCAACAAAATATTTATTTTTTTCTTTTAAAAGGAAATTAATTTTGTTCATTTGTATCTTTTAATGTATTTCTAATAAAATAAAAAACAGGATCTAAGTAGTTAAACATAAAATCTGAAAAAATTTGCCAATTTTTTGTCTGATTAGTGAAGTCAAAGTTTACTTATGTAGCACATAAATTTTTAAAAGTGCTATGTAAAAATACCATATAAATATTGATTTCACCTTCACAATAAACGCAACTTTATAGATCAAACATAAAATAAGAAATAAAATCAAGCTTGATTTAAAAAAACAATACAATAATAAAACTGGCAGTAAAAACATAATATGACTATAAATACAGAAGCTAAAACATACTTAATTTCAATTGCAGCAATTTCCCCAAAATTAAAAATTATTACTATTTTTCTTTTATTTTAAATGGTGGTGAAGGCCAATTAACTAATTAATAAATTAATTAATTGATAGAATAATTGATTACTAAAATAATTGTTACCTGCAGTCCTGATTTATTTATTTACACTTGTTGGGACGCCTAATAATCTTTAATCCTGGTAAACAAATTAAAATTCCTTTAAATAAATTATATTGTTTTATGCACTAGTGTAGAAAGCCTTGATAAACACTGATGTGCCTCTTACTACTTTGATTATTTTATTTAATTTGGAAAAGACAAATACAGGTTTTAGTGCCAAAAAATAGACTAAATATTTTCATTTTTGTTTTTAAATTTAAGTCGTGGATTATTAATTAGAAGTTTCTAAATGCGGCAATTAATTTTAAAAAGTGCAGTATACATTTTATTCTTTTACTTATTTATTAGGGATTTCTTAGAGTTGTTAAAATTTGTGTCACTGCTGATTCCATCAAATAGAAACCTAATAAAACAGGAATAATTTTGAACTCGAGAGGAGAATTGAAGGTAATTTTCTCCTGCCTGGTTTCGAGGGCGTGTACGAGGATTTGGTGCATAACCGATGAAACCAACGGTTTTCATGGTGCGCAGGATTTCTGGGTCGACCAGAGGAGCTCGTCTGTGGAGAGAAACGTGTTTTCAGATGTTTTACCATGACTAAAACCACCGTTATGACGTCTGCATTACGCACACCGTTGCTAAAATCTCAGCCATTTCCCCCCCAAATCTGTGTTGTTCCTCCTTTTTGTTTATGTAAAATTGAAAGATAAACTGTAAACAATGCCACTTGCAACATAACAATAAAACTCAAGCATCAGTTCCACATTTACGTAATATTATGAAGTCAGGATCCAGTTACAGTTTTTGTTTTGGTTCCTTTGTATGATTTCACAAACATGTAAAACTGATAATGTTACATTTTTCTTAATATTCAGCTGACCAGTAAATAATAAAAAAAACACAATCTGCTTGTGATTTCTGCTAGTTCTTTCCCACTTCCCTTTGGTTTCTGTGGCACAATGCCCCAGTTTCCTTGGTTCCTGTTGCACATCTTGAGAAAGACTTTGTGAATGTTGAATTTGAAATGTGAAATAATCTGCCACTGAAATTAGTACTTTTTAATCAATATGGCTGAAAAGTTACTTTTAAGTTTTATTTCAAGCATACTAAAATACACTAGAAACAAACATACTTGGTAAGATTTAATATTTTTGCAGTGAGACACACATTTCAGCTGATTTCATCTGCAAACCTTAAATCTCAGATCTTAGTGGAAATGCGACAGCAGCTGTTGCCTGTGATCAGATCTTACCTGGGACGTGGTGTAGATAGAGGAGTTGGCCAGTCTGACAGCAGCGGTTCGGTGCTGGTTAGCGGCATTGGGATGAGAGAAAGGGGCAGGAGGTCATGATTCCAGTCCAGCTGAGGCAGCGTGTCCACCAGACAAGGCAGAGGAAAGTCTGTTTCCCGGGAGTAGTCATTGAAGGAGACCTCTGGGACGTCAGACCACAGGTGCACACACCCACCCGAGTCCCCAAAGGCCAAGGCTTGTTTGCTCGACGAAACGTCGAAGCTCATGAGCAGCTGACCGACAGTGTTGACGTGGAAAATGTCCGCCACGTTGGCGAGACCAGTGGGCTCACAGAACTGACACTGACCTGGAGAAAGAATCAGTAAGTGGACAACTTGAACACTCAACAGGACGGCTGGACGATCAAAATAAACTTTTGCCGCAATGAAATTCAAGAAGTTTTCAAGAATTTTGAAGGTGAGTTTCAAACTTTTCCAGCACCAGACTGGAGATTAAAACTATGTAAATGAATTAAAAATTACAGTTTAATGCAATATTCTATGACATTTAAATTCTGTTTTGTGGGAATATTTTACATTCTACAAGAGGTGAAACGTGAACAACAATTTAAGAAAAATTAAAAAAATCAAGCCATTTCCATAATTTATAAGATAAGCCAACCTTCAATTCAATTACACATATCATTAAGACATGAAGAAATTATGAATATTGTTACAGTGAAACAATCTAAACAAATTAAATATATAAACACAACAAAAAATGTTATAAAAAATGTCCTGACTGTGTTTTGAGGCATTTAGCAATTTCTAAATAATAAATAAATTCTAAATAGTTTTTATTATTATTATTACTACTAATAATAATAAATTACAATTTTAGATATGATTACATTAATTATAATTTATAATTTTTATGATTCATTATAATAATTATTATTTAATTGAAATGATTTTGGTCATTGTAACTAAGAAAAATATACTCTAATTTAAATTCAAAAATGAAGATAAAACTTGTCTTTCATTCCCTGTATGAAAATAAATGTTTTTTAATTTTATTCTTTTAATCAATTACATTCAAACTGTGTAGTTTGAATCTCAAGCACTTTTAAGGACTTTCTTCAGAAATCAAGCTCATTCCAAACATTGAAAACACCTCATTGGAATTCAAGCATTTCCAAGGATTTCAAGGACCTGTACAAACCCTGGAAAACGGATGAAGGAGTTTAACAACAGCTTCAGTTTGTGGGTGGAATACCTGTCTGTGAGATGATGACCAGGCGGGATGTGTAGGTGGGAATGAAGCGCAGGAAGAGGGGATCCACGTGGACCTGAAGCGGAGTAACAGCTCGCATCATGCGGAGGTCGTAGACCATCAAGAAACGGTCGCAGGCCAACCCGTTCAGGCCTCGGCTGGAGAAGCCGCACGCAGCCAGGAGGTTTCCGTGAACGTCAAAGTCCGACAGGCTGCCGGAAAATGCGTCAAACTCATTCTCTGTCTTAAAGGTGCGAAGATCGCGAAGGGTGACCTGTGGCAAGAAGTTTGCAAATGTAAGAAACAAAAATGCACCAAAGCATCCTTTTTAGGGATGAAACAATTAATCAAATTATTTAGATAATAGTCACCTAATTCAGTAATCAATTAATCATTATCTGGCATATACAGAACAACACACTTAGAAATTAAGCCAGAACAGTAAAAGTTATATAAGTATATATTTTACATTCAAGATTTTTACATTCTTTTGTTTGTGAATATTTGTGAATATTTTTTTTCCCATAATTCCTCAAGTGACAACATTTTTGCTTCGCCTGGTTCAAATTCTCAGAAGAATTTCCTATTAAGCACCATTTGATATATAATTATTAATCAGTTAGTCTAAAAGATAATCAACAGATCAGCCATGCACTGCATTGATGTTAAGTGAAATACAACACTTCCACATGTTAATGTTGGAAGTATATTTTTAACTTTGTTGTATTTGATCAAGCGTTGTTCACTAGAGTAATGCTGTTATTGCATTTTAGACAATGAAATGTATATTTTCTTACTTAAAAATGTATTGAATTTTTTTGTTTATTTGCATATTTTAATGCATTTCTAATTTTGAATAAAAAGGCTTCAATAAAAAATTGTCAAAATATATCAATTTACTTATTTAATTAATCATTTAACCATCAGAATAGTCAATAAAATAGTAATTTCCTAAAATAAATGTTAGTTGCAGCTCTAATGTTTTTAAAAACCGGCCTCCTGGAGGATTCCTCACCTTGCCAGATGTGTGGCCACAGAAGAAGAAACGACTCGTTTGACGCATTATTGCAACTCCAGGTATCTCAACTGTGAACTAATAAACACAAACAGTACATAGACAATAAAATGAGTTCAAACTTCTCTCGCAGTTAATTATGAGTTCCATAAAATGCTTCAACCTTTTGAGTTTCTTGAACTGTGTTCAGATCAACTTCCACAACATAGTTCTGTAATCCCCCCATGAGCAGAGTGTTGTTATCCGTCATCAGGAGACTATGCATATCAGCTCCTTCCTCCATCCTGAAAAACATGCCAGCTCATTTTAAAAACTTCACTGCAACATGTCGTATTCAATCACAACATGGTGGCAAATTCAGCTGCAATCCTAATTACTTGGATGCAATATTTGAACTGATTAGTAATTAATCATGTACATTTTAAAAAGAACCTTAAAATCTACAACACATAATGAAATAATATTGAATTGCTGTAACGGTTGAATTTTATACTCAAAATGAATTATTTTTAACTATCTTAGAAAAGTTGTGTTTTAATTTTGTTTGTGTGTTTTAAAGTATTTCATGATCTCCTTTTACACTGCTTGTAAAATGTTAAGGTTATTGAGGCGGTTGATTTTAATTTTGTGTTTTATTTTGTTTGTGTTTTAAGGTATATCTTTTTTGTAATGTTTGTGGTATGGACTGCAGGAAAAATAGTCTCTACTGTAGTAGAGACTAATGAGAATCCTTTAATAAAGAAATAAGCAATAATAAAAAACAATCTATCAAATAAAATCCCAATAAAAAGCATTGAAGTGTGTGGTTGGTGCATGGAAAAAACAGGAAAAGCTCAAGCTGTTTGTAGTAAGTATTATTGTCAGTATAATAAACATTTATTGTGTCACTTACGGGTAATCGAACATAACAAGACCTCCTCTAGTGTAGCATTTTAGGTTGTTCTTAGAGAGGAACAACACCCCCGTCTCCAAGCTCTGAATGTGTCGGATGTCATCTGTGGCATGGACTTGGAAAGATGAATGGCGGCCCATTGTTGGCCCAAAATACGACGTGACATGGCCCTGTGGAGAAGAAATTAAGAAAGACGATTAAACATAATAAATGTAATAAAAATAAGCAGTAGGTACTTCAGGATCTCACTCTATGGTTTCCCATCCAGAGCATCTCCTCTTGGAGATCAAAATGAGTTGCGGTGACCGGGATGCCAACTTCTGAGACTACGCTGTGGAGCTCAGAGAACACGCCCTCCATCAGGTGCACTGGCTCAGGGACCGACACAGCCAGCCCCTCCGGGTCCAGCTCCACGCCCTGCAGCAAGCTCGGGTTGAGGTGCGGGTCCATGGCAGGCTCCAACCCGGCCTCCAGAGTCCCATGAAGGCTGGCTGGGTAGTCACCCATCCCAGGGTCCAAACCCTCAAAGTTCATCATGGGAGGAGCTACGGGAGCCTGTAAGGAGAATCAAAGCTTGACTTAAGCACATTTGTCAATATGTACTCACAAATCTATCAACTAACAATTACTTTTGTCATCGATTAATTGACTATTCTTACGGTTAATTGATTAATTGGATACAAACATTGCAATTTTTTTTTCTTCAATATTAAAAATACACAAGCTCAATGGTTGGTAACTGTTTTATAAGTATTTTATTGTTATATAGATATATTAAGGTTTTAGGGGCTCCAAAAGACAACAGTGCTACCATGTGTCACTGTGCAGCCCCACAAACAACATCTTTACTTACTAAAAGCTGAAATTTAAGGAATTTGTACGCAGTTTTGCTCCTTCAGGTTATAGTTTAACTTTTATATACACCAGTATCTAAAAAAGAAATTATCAGAATCCCCCTAGTTTGAGAAGATTGTGTTTTCAAAGACGGAATTTGACTTTGGCTTTCACCGCCCACAGCTAATAGACATTATGTATCAATCTAAAAGCCGCTTAATTAATAAAACTGCAAAGTTAGCGGATGGCTGGTTGGACTGAAATTAGTATCGGTTTGCATTCAGTTGCGCAAAAATTAGATTATTTAGACCAAAAACAACTTTACTACGAATATGCTTAGGAAGAATCTTTAAAATAAAATCCATAAAAATACAAATACAAAGCCTTTACGAACCTTTTATTGAAACTTCTTGACATGTAGCTGCCCATGCTAACTGCTCATAACAACAATAACACGGAAACGTTTCCGGAGCAAACCGCGATGCGTTCAAGAGCAGCAGAACTTCCGGTTCATCCTGTTCCAGAACGGCAGGGAGATGTTAACGGGATTACCGCCACCTACTGGACTGGAAGGAGAGACGTTAGGGAGGACAGGAGGAAACTACATGTATACATACATACATACATACATACATACATACATACATACATACATACATACATACATACATACATACATACATACATACATACATACATACATACATACATACATACATACATACATACTACAATAATAATAATAATAATAATAATAATAATAATAATAATAATAATAATAATATAGAGGAAGAAAGGAAGAAATAAAGAAAAATAGGAAAGGAAAACAAAAGAAACAAACAAACACATTTTACACATTTATACATATTGTTCATATTATACATTTGTTCATATTAAATGAACAAATATTTACTTAATCCTATTATATTTCCTTACAATATAATTGAAAAAAAGTAAAGAAAAATATATCAATCAATAAAATTATAAAAACTAAGTAAAAATTACAACATAAATGTCTTCAAACTCTGATTCACAGTGATTTAAAATCTATTTTAATAGATTTAATGGATTGAGTGAAGAGTGAAGAATGGTGACAGATTAATCTCTCTATTTTTATCTCTGGATTGATCATCGCAGTGTTCATTAAAAGTTACTTTTTTAATTACATTTTTTCCCCTTCACTATTTGAGCTCTGAGTAGGCTATGTGTAAGAGCTAAAATGATCACTGCCACAAAAGAAAACACACATTTGTGTGTTTTTTATTTTTATTTTTTTATAAGACGTACACAGGTCATTTCTGAGCAATCGTTATAGCCGTATCAGAAAGGTTTGTTTACTTAGGTCGAATAAAAACACCAGGTGCCAGGCAGGTGTTGGTAACACACAAGCATCTTTGTGGAAAAGTAATATGATGAGGAAATTTAATCTCACACAATCGGTGGCGGTTTATGACGTAATTTATGGTGGCAATGACGTCACAAATGTCTTAAAGCTTCAAACAGCAACTTGTTGGAAATCATGAACTGATGTTATACTATTTATATTTCTCTTCCATGCTCTATGTTATTCAATTCTGAAACATTAGTCAGATCAATTATCTGAGTTTTTATTATTAGGTTTATTATTATTATTATTGTTATTATTATTATTACTATTATTATTATCATCCCAGACTTCCATTTCCTGCGGCTCTAGGTTTGACCCTCCCTGGATGTCAGGACGATTATTAATCAAACAATGCTCCAATGATTGCTACACATGTTTATCTACAGCTAATTTTAGACACCGGAGCTCCCTGTTTATTTGCACATTGGTTTAGTTTTATTACTCAAGCAAATAAAAAGAACAAGAATAAATATTGGGTTAAAAATAATTCAATCTAAAATGAGGCAAATCGGAGTAAAACCTCTTCACAATGAAAGGTTTCCATTAGTAATATTATATTTAATATACAAAAATGTTATCAGATCATTTTGATCTATAAATATTTTGTTATTGAACACATTTTTGTCACTTTTGGTTTAAATACAGACCGCAGAGGGAATTAAAGATCTAGATTTTTGTCCCTTTGCAAAATGGACAAGAACTAAAAAATTTTCCCAGGAAAACAATATATTCCACCTGCGCTGTAATTTTCTTTTAACTTCATGAAATAATTCATTGGTCTTTTGACTTGAAAGAAGTTCGAAACCACTGAAACCTCTGTACCTATTACAGGATTTCAAACAAACAAACAGATGACATATAAGGTCTTCCCCCATACACTTTTAGTGAACTTGTCCACTTAATTAGTCAGATCAGATCATCACCAGTCATCGTCATCACACACACGGGAAAAATGAAGGAAGTGTGATTCCTTTCCTCATCATCCACTTTCTCAGCAGAAAGAAAACAACACGTTTTCTGTGGAAGAGAAGAGGGCAGAGCTGGGAAGTTTCTTTGTGGATAAAGAAATCCACGGCTCGTTATGATCTGAAAAGGTAACCAAAGGTTATTCTCACTTCCTCTGATGAGATAACTGCTTTTATTAATGAAGTTCATTAGTGAGACATACATACATTTACTTCAGCAACTTTTTTGGAAAACATTTACCTTTTCACTTTTACTTGAGTAATTTTATTTTGAAGTATCGCTTCTTTGACTTGAATGATACTCTGTGAGTGACTTCAGCCTCTTCTAACCAGAAATTCATCAAACACAGAAATTCATGTTAAAGTTGAAGGATTTGAAATGAAATGTTTCTTTTGTCTGATCGTTATTTTTATTTACATTAATTATTCTCATTTTGATCTTTGAAATGCTGAAATTTTGGCTCATTTAAATGATAAATGAGTTATCATTTACACATTTATCTGAGTAAATGATAAATTGATGTTTTTATCATTTACTCAGAACTTGAGAAGAGTTTTTACTAGATAGATAGATAGATAGATAGATAGATAGATAGATAGATAGATAGATAGATAGATAGATAGATAGATAGATAGATAGATAGATAGATAGATAGATAGATAGATAGATAGATAGATAGATAGATAGATAGATAGATAGATAGATAGATAGATAGATAGATAGATAGATAGATAGATAGATAGATAGATAGATAGATAGATAGATAGATAGATAGATAGATAGATAGATAGATAGATAGATAGATAGATAGATAGATAGATAGATAGATAGATAGATAATATTTCTCTTTTATGGTTTTATTGACTCTGACACATCTTCAGTTTTAAAAAGTCGGGGGGATTTTTTTTTCACCTTTATTTGTAAATGAACCAGTTTTATTACCACCAGAGCCGCTCAGTGTTCTTGTTTAACTCACCTGAGGAAAATCCAGCAGCCTGGCCACACCTCTGGCTGGCCACTGCGGAGGAGTGGCCAGCAGTATAAGAGGGCCAACTTAAACATGAAATTCAAACACATTCAGCAGACACCAAAACAAACATTTCACTTGCTGCCAGGGGGAAAACTATAACTTGAGCATGTCTTGCTGCCTCGCCTCGCTCGCTGGTCTTTTCCTGTTTCTCATCGCAGCATCAGCAGCTCCTGCTGGGCATCTGGACTCCTGCGCTGAAGTCAGGAGAAGCTCCCAGGATCTGAACCAACATGCCAGAGTCGCTTCAGTGAAGGTCAGTGCTCCTTTAAATAACTGTTGTTTAACTTGAAATCAATAATTAACGAATTAAAGCCTATTTTTTTTAATGCTTCTGAATATTTTTCCTGAGATTTTTGCATTTGTTCCTATTTATTAATTGCGTGTCTCTTCTGCAGGCACGAAACGGCTCGACTGATTTTGCACGTTACTCCAACTCCATCGCCTGGCTTGAGTCGAAGGACATGTGCGACCCTGCGAGCCTCAAGCAAAAGTCTACGGTAATTTAAATATTACTAATTAAGTACTCAAAAGAGGGAGAAACAACACAGCTATGATGGGAACCATTAGGCTATAATAACAGGATGCATTTTCGCGCTGTTTCTCTCAGCCTTGCGTTGAGACGATCTTCGGAGTCCTGGACAGCTATGCCTCTGCAGTGGAGAGGATTTCTGCATTTGAAAGCTGCTCTGAGCTCACCAGCATCGTGACTCCAGCGCTGAAGAAGCTGCACAGAGACATGGGGAAATGCGTGAGGTCGCTGGGAGGGAAGCATGAGAAGGTAAGCTTCATCCACAACCTGTGATGCTGCGGGGGCCAGATGGGAGAAATATCGACGTATGTCTGATTGTTTTGTGTCTCCAAAAGGAGCATCCTGAGAGGAAAGCCGAGCACCAGCGCGTTGAGCACTGGAAAGAGGCGTATGTGTGCCAATACACCCTGGAGAGGCTGTTCTCCTTCTCCATCCTGACCGCCAGGGTGTTTGCTGCAGGGGATCCGGCTCAGCACTCAGAGGGATCCGCTCACAGATGCTCCTAAGCTGGAGCACGTCAGTGTTTGCAGCTGCTGATTGTATGATCACACTGATCCTGGTAATCAGACTAGAACAGTGTTTTCACTTCTGTTCCTCCATGGTTTGCATGGAAGATTGTATTTCCTATGGAATTGTTGTCTGATGTATTTATTCACATTCTATTTATTTTATTTATTTGTTATCTGTGAAACCCAATTTGGCTTGTTTTGGTGCTTATTTGATGAGTTTTTATGACAAATAAAATATTTTATAATGAAAAAAAAATCTCTGTGCTTTTTTAGATGATGAGGAAAAATATTTACTCACAAAGGAAATGTTTGAATTTACCTGGGCTGTGGAACTCCCTTTTTCTTTTTAAATCAAAATATTTGATGAATGAATAAACAACATGCCAGCACAAGAAGGAAGCTGTGCTTTCCTAAAACATTCCTCCTACTCATTGGAGATCCACAACTTCCTGCATACTTCCTCCGATTCAGGCAGACATGCGCATGTTTGGACATTATGCAATTTTAAAACATTTGTAACTCAAAGCCAGAAAAAGGAAGGTGTCACGTTCAAAGGGGAAGAGGAAGTGTGAGCTCATAGAGCCACTAAACGCCTCAACAAGGAAGTATCTTCCCTGGGAGACTCATTAATTCATGCCACCTTCATATTACACCCACAGAAATTTAGGATGTTGAAGAAAAAAAAAACTCCTACGTTTGCTTTTTCAGACAACAAACTCATATTTTCTCCTCTGACTCGCTGGCAGAAAATGACTTGATCGAGCCAGAATAACGAGACAAAGGGAGAAATTTCACAACTTCTCAGCTACTATTTGTGTTATTTCTGTTTTTTTATTTGAGTTTCATCCATCCATCCATTTTCTAACATCCTTGTGACCCCTAGTGGGGTCGGGAGGTGCTGGTGCCCATCTCCAGCTAACGTTCTGGGAGGAAGCCGGAGAACCCGGAGAGAACCCACGCATGCACAGGGAGAACATGCATACTCCATGCAGAAAGACCCGGGCCGGGAATCGAACCCAGGACCTTCCAACTGCACCACTGCGCAGCCCCTTATTGACTTTCACTTCAATGATAATCAAAAACAAGATGTCATGGCACAAAGCTGAATTTAACCTGGATTTCTTTTCACATTCTTTGCCATTAAATGCTTCTTAAGATCAGTTTTCTGGTACAGAATCAATGTTTGAGCGAAATCCTCTCATTTTTATTTGCGTCAGATCTAACTCAGAGGTCTTCAACATGGGGGGCACGATCCATAAGAGGGCCAAGGAGGTCCTGCAGAAGGGCCCTCAGATTTTTGATGATACGATTAATTCAGAATAATCTTTTTAAATGCATGACTGTGAGATAAAACAATCTAAATGTCTTTCTCACTTAAAAGAAATGTGAAAAAGTTGAAACAATATAGCACTGTTGTTTATTTTATGTCTGCAATCGTCTTCTGAGCTAAACAGCTACGTTTTTATACATAAGTTTATACTTCTCTCTGCTCTTATTCATTCATGATTAATTTTTGTTATTACATAAACTATTCATATTTATCACAGAGTGAATGAAATAAAAATAAAATGAAGAGTAAATTGATAGAAATAGAGGAATAAAATAATGCATTTAAGTCATAAATCCACACTTTCAGTGAGCAGAAATCTGTTCATTTTGTTGAAATGAGTTATGCTGCATAACAGAGAATTAAATACATTTTCTCATTATTTTCTCATTAATTGTAGTTTATTTATGTTAAACTTCATTGGTGTTTCAGTATTTTCCAGCGACTTGAGGCTTTGCAGCTCTAAGGTTGTTCTTTGTCTTCCTCCAACTTCCTGATATCTGAAGGTGACGGTTTGGGTTTCACTCTGTCAAACACACATGAACACACATCCTTAAAATTAGGCTTCTGGAATGAATCAACCATGCCAAAAAACCCAGACAAAGTTAATTGAACTCCACCAGTTCAGTCGCTTAGAATCAAAGCATCAAACTGAAGTCAACCTTGTGGATGATTGTAAAAACAGCGTGTGGTGTAGTTTGCTTTGGGACATTTATGCAAATGCAGAACTGTGAAAAAGTATTGCTTCACTGTTTCAGATCATCAGAAACATTTTAATATCAGACAGACGTAACCTCAGCAAATACAAAGACTTGTTTTTGAGCAATGATTTGTTTAATTTAATGGAAAACAGTTGCACAGATCCACATGGTTTTATCACTTTTGGGAGAAACAAGCAGTTTTCTTCCAAACCAAGTGGGAAATTTCAAACTGATTATCCCTGAATAAGAAATTATAAATCTAAAATTGTCCTTTTTGGTTCTCATCTGAGTTTTTTTGTACATTATCTCGTGTGTCTGCCAGTCTAATCGGGGCAGTAAAACAAATCTTTTTTTACGACGTCACAGAGAAACGCCAGCAGTCATCGTCACTGACAAGAAAAAGCGCGATGTACTGGAAGCAGCGACGTTTTATTTCAGTATTTAATTCCTGCACTGACTAAGCAAACATTAGTGCAGAGTCACAAAAGCTTTTTTAACAGGCATAAAAGTGGAGGTGTAATAAACTAGTTTTATGTGCATCTTGTGGACGTGCAATATAATTAAATTAGAGTCGGAGGTTATAATGTCTATGCTAATTTAAACAGTGACAAATTGGAAATTTTAATGTGATGTTGCCAAATTAAAGTTATATTTTACCTCACCCATGCTGCCTTCAAAAGTAAATGTTTGGTTTTTTTAATGGCAATAAAATCAGTGCCATAAAATACATTTTACTTATAAACAGTATAAATTAAATCAACTGAAATGCAGGTTTTGCAAATACCTAGCAACCCGAAGATCTGCAGCACATTTGGTCAGCTGATTTTACCGCTTTATGCGCTGCATAAAGGCCTAAGTGCTTAAAAAGCCCCACCCACCCTGGACTTTTTTGGCAATAAGTTAATGGTTTTTTTTGTGTCGTGAAAATGAGCCGTTTCAAAAGCCTTCGCAATGTAACATCACCAATCATCAGGCGGTGCCTGTTACCTAGCAACCATAGCACTCTGCAGGCAACCCAGGTGGAGACCCAGCACGTTTGGTCAGCTGGTTTCACTGATGTATGTGCTGTACAATGACTTACAGCTCAGAAACCACTTGCTGCATCCTTGTTGGTTGCGCAGGAGGCTCCACTTCTGCTTTTCAAAGATGTACGGTTGTATAGTTGCGCATCTGTTTGCAGCCATTTTCAGCTAGTGCTGGGGGGCGTGGCCAGCAGCAGCTTATTGGGTTTAAAGTGACCAGATGCCTTAAAACAGCAGATTCTGGAAGGAGCTCACCAAAGGCAGAAATGAGCAGAGTGAAAACTCATCATATAAGAATTATTTAGCAAAAAATGTGATGAATGTTTTTTTTTTTGCGAACCTGTTCAAGGAAGCTTAATAAGTCACTGTCATGGAAAGGCAGTAAAGACAAAAGGTTAACATTTAGGAATGTGGAAGCCAAAATTGCTGTAATAGGAGCGTTTTTCTCCTCTGCCTCTCCTCTTCCTCTTGACCACACTCCAGTGTTTCTATTGGGTTGACGTCAGCACGTTCAAGCACTGATAGAAGGGAGGTATTGGCACCTTTGGTGGAGTGGGCAGGTGCCAAGTCCAGCTGATAAATGCAGTCAGAGTCTCCATAAAGTTTGTCAGCAGAACGAAGCAGGAACTTCCTCGTTCACTGTGGAAACTTCAATCTTGACCTCAAGCAACATGGACGCCATGTTTCTTGACTCTTCTTCCAGACTCTTCCTCAGTATTCAAACAAGATGCAAACTCTTCTTTCATCTGAAAAGAAGATTTTGGACCACTGAGCAACAGTCCAGGTATTTTAATTTAATTTATTTGATTAGGACAGTTGACTTTAATCAATATTATCTCAACTCACGGCAGTGTAAATATACAGACATTAGCGCAATAGCTAAAAGTCATCCTTTGTTCTAGGACAAGCCTGCACAAAAAAACAAAACAAAACAAAAAACTCACTATAAAATTCACAGGAGAGAACACAGTACACATAGCTCTAATAATAGAAGAAAAAACATCAACAAAAGAATATTTACACAAGAGAATATTTACACAAGAAATAACTAGTTAACAGACAGGAATAAGCATTGGAAAGCACTATAAATGGCTATATAACAGCTTCTCTTTTTTCTTTTGCAACACTTGTTCCTTCCACTCAACTTTTTATTAATATGCACTTTGTGACCAGCTAGGTTCTTTTGCAATGACCCACTTCTTCTTCCCATCATTCAGGAGGATGGTAGCGACTATTTCTGACTAATATTTCTGAATTAATTTAGTGTTTTTATTGGGTTTTCAGGTTTGCATCAATTGTCCAGTCCAGGAATTCAAAAACAGTTGCAGTAAAACAGCTTTGGTGGACAAAACGACCTCGAAATAAACAGAAACACATGGTTGAAATATATTTCTCTATGCATATGTGATATACGTTTCCCTTTCTGAATACATTTACTGAAATCTGTTAACTTTTTAAGATTTTCTGCAACTGTTTTAATGCAGAAAAAAGCCACTCACAAGCCTTTTATTACCAAATTAATTATTTTGGCGTTGATCCTTGATGAAAAGTTTCTGATTTTGCATTATTTCTAAGTATATATTTCTAAGTATATGACTTTTAACAGTTCTAAGTTACAATAAAGTTTCTTGAATATGGAGGCTGGGGAGTTCCCAGTAAGGACAGGCCAAAACCAAACACCTGACATTTTTTCGCAGAATGTGAGAATGTTTATGCTACTGTAATGACAAAATTACGACACCAAACACAGTCTGCCTCCAAAAAGTACTCTACATTGTGCTAGGAGGAAGTCTTATTTTAATTCTGCACAAAACTGCAGCTGTGTTCAAAGAAACAGAAGCTTGGTTTGAATGAGCTCATCACAGAAAAACACCAAAACATGTTTTCTGGTCAGATGAGGACAGTTTCATTTGTGCTGAGAGAAAAGAAGGAAGTCAGAGATAAAATATGGTCATCAAGGCTGTTGTCATCAAAAGGTGTTAGTCCTCATGCTGTAAACTGTGAATTATGGTTGAATGAAACAAGAATGAATGGATTTGGAAGGTGAAGGCGAGAACTGAAATGGATAAAACCAGAACTTATTTTGCACAACGAAGTTTCACAGACATAGAGAGAGCAAATACACTGCAAAAACACAAAATCCTACCAAAGAGTATTTATGGTCTACTTTCTATAGAGCGCTTCAGATTAACAAAACTTTTCAGTAAGTTACTTGTCAGGAGCTCATTTTTAGTCAATAATTCCTTTATATTGATACAAAAGTGCTAGTTAAACTGACAGACTAATTAACTTACTACATGAAAAAATATAATCTGCTAACAGAACTAGTACTTATTTATTCAATATTGAGGAGTTATTGACTTAAAACAAGCTCCCATATCTTACTGAAAGGTTATTTATGTCTTATTTCAATGTACCAAGAAGTCTGCAATAAAAACTAAACTAACACACTTGGTGAGATTCTGTGTTTTTGCAGTGAATAAATGTGACATAAGAACAGCAAAGATAATTGATTTTAAGATTTCAGAAACCAAATTTGGATGAATAAATCCTGTGTCTCCCTGAAAAAAATGACAAAAAATTATTCTTATATACAACAGATTCAGTTTTAAATAACCTTTAAAATTGTCAGCATGTTTATTTTGACTGGAAATTTTAGTGTTTTTGCAGTGTATTCTTATTTTCTAAATCCAAACAGGTTGAATTAAAATACAGTTAGGGCCAGAAATATTTGGACAGTAACACAATTTTCGTGAGTTGGGCTCTGCATGCCACCGCATTGGATTTGAAATGAAACCTCTACAACAGAATCCAAGTGCAGATTGTAACGTTTAATTTAAAGGGTTGAACAAAAATATCTGATAGAAAATGTAGGAATTGTACACATTTGTTTACAAACACTCCACATTTTACGAGCTCAAAAGTAATTGGACATATAAACATAACCCAAACAAAAAAGTTTTTTCTCAATATTTTGTTGCGAATCCTTTGGAGGCGATCACTGCCTTAAGTCTGGAACCCATGGACATCACCAAACGCTGGGTTTCCTCCTTCTTAATGCTTTCCCAGGCCTTTACAGCCGCAGCCTTCAGGTCTTGCTTGTTAGTGGGTCTTTCCGTCTGAAGTCTGGATTTGAGCAAGTGAAATGCATGCTCAATTGGGTTAAGATCTGGTGATTGACTCGGCCATTGCAGAATATTCCACCTTTTTGCTCTCATGAACTCCTGGGTAGCTTTGGCTGTATGCTTGGGGTCATTATCCATCTGTACTGTGAAGCGCCATCCGATCAACTTTGCAGCATTTGGCTGAATCTGGGCTGACAGTATATCCCGGTACACTTCAGAATTCATCCGGCTACTCTTGTCTGCTGTTATGTCATCAATAAACACAAGTGACCCAGTGCCATTGAAAGCCATGCATGCCCATGCCATCACGTTGCCTCCACCATGTTTTACAGAGGATGTGGTGTGCCTTGGATCATGTGCCGTTCCCTTTCTTCTCCAAACTTTTTTCTTCCCATCATTCTGGTACAGGTTGATCTTTGTCTCATCTGTCCATAGAATACTTTTCCAGAACTGGGCTGGCTTCTTGAGGTGTTTTTGGGCAAATTTAACTCTGGCCTGTCTATTTTTGGAATTGATGAATGGTTTGCATCTACATGTGAACCCTTTGTATTGCTTTCATGGAGTCTTCTCTTTACTGTTGACTTAGAGACAGATACACCTACTTCCCTGAGAGTGTTCTGGTCCTCAGTTGATGTTGTGAACGGGTCCTTCTTCACCAAAGAAAGTATGCGGCGATCATCCACCACCGTTGTCTTCCGTGGACGCCCAGGCCTTTTTGAGTTCCCAAGCTCACCAGTCAATTCCTTTTTCCTCAGAATGTACCAGACTGTTGATTTTGCTACTCCAAGCATGTCTGCTATCTCTCTGATGGATTTTTTCCTTTTTTTCAGCCTCAGGATGTTCTGCTTCACCTCAATTGAGAGCTCCTTTGACCGCATGTTGTCTGGTCACAGCAACAGCTTCCAAATGCAAAACCACACACCTGGAAACAACCCCAGACCTTTTAACTACTTACTTGATTACAGGTTAACGAGGGAAAGGCCTTTTGAGTTACTTGCAGCCTTTGGAGTCCATTGTCCAATTACTTTTGGTCCCTTGAAAAAGAGGAGGCTCTGCATTACAGAGCTATGATTCCTAAACCCTTTCTCCGATTTGGATGTGGAAACTCTCATATTGCAGCAGGGAGTGTGCACTTTCAGCCCATACTATATATAAATTGTATTTCTGAACATATTTTTGTCAACAGCTAAAATAACAAAACCTGTGTCACTGTCCAAATATTTCTGGCCCTAACTGTATATAAGTTACTGGGGTTTCCAAATTGCATGAAAAAACTATTTCTATACATGGATATTCAAAACTTACATATGTGCATTGCATCTATACGGTGCATAGAAACAAACAGCCACACACACACACACACACACACACACACACCCCCACACACACACACACACACACACACACCACACACACACACACACACACACACACACACACACACACACACACACACACACACACACACACACACACACACACACACACACAGGGTAATTTGGAGAGACAGAGGGAGGAAGCTGGGGTACCCAGAGAGAACAGGGAGAAGCTCCAAGCAGACAAACCCGAAGCCGGTACTCAAATCCAGGACATTCTTGCTGCAAAGCAGCTTTTATAAAAAATAAAAAATGTGTTCATCCAATAAATTAAAGTGCATAAAGTGCTATTAGAAAAGAAAAAGAGGACGCATCAGTTAATTCAATAAAACCCCGGTCTGTAACAGCAGATGGCAGCTCACACAAAGTTAAAGGTTATATTTTAATAACAGGTTTTGTTAAATTGAATAAATATAAAAATGCAGGAGTCAGCAAGCCTGTGTCTCTCGAGTTTCTTTGAATGTAAACAAGAGATCACAACAATGAGTTCCTACATTACATCACTCATGATATTTCCTGATTATCTTATTTGTTTTATTGTTATGCTCTACTGGAAAACAATTACTGCTTGTAAATATCTGTGTTTTCTCTTCTTTTTATAAGTAGATTCATTCCTCTCCACATGCTCGCTGCAGGAGGAATGGCTGCAAAATGAATGACTGCGGATGGAGACTTTATATTTAGGACGACGTAGAACAGTGTGTCAATAAATTATACGGTTGGAGTGGATTTGTGTGAGTTTCATTTGTTTTGCATATAATTGGAAATCAACTGGTTGAGTTACATCACATTAAATAATTGTAAAAATGCAGGACTCAGCAGACGTGTAAACAAGCGATCATTGCAGTTAGTTCCTACATTACAACATTTGTTTTACATGTTACGAGAAATAATTTCCTCATAGTGTCAGTAACTGTGTGTTTTCTTCTTTGTTTTAAGTAGATTCTTCCTTCGCTGAGAACGAGACGCTGTTCCTTTATTATTGCTTTAAACTTCTTTGTTGTCTTTGTTTTATTTTCCTGCATTGTTGTTTTATTATATTTCCGCTTTTAATAAATCAGTCAAAATGGGGAAATCAGCTGTTGTATGAGATCACCTGGTGAAATAGTCTTCTCAGCATTATTCTGGTATTGCATGAAACTTTATTGTTTACTGTAGCCTGAGCTCATGCTTTATTGTGTTCCTGTTAGTGTGAAAACAGCTTTACAGCAGTCAGGATGCAGAAACAGCCATTATAGTCTTCACAATTTAATTTCTTTCTGATTATTTGTACAGAGTTTGACATTACGAAGCATTGCTGACTGACAAAGGATTTGTTTTATTTTCACATCTGCACTTTTTTTGGGAACTGCAATAGAAAAATAAAAAGTTTTCACGTCTGCTAACTCTTGCAACCGTCTTTCGATTACTCAAGTGTTTACCTGCTGCTGATATTTGTACACGTTTTCTGATTTCAAATAACATCCTGGTTGTTTGTAGAGCTTTTCCCGCTTCTTCTAAGTTATACAACTTAGAAGTTGTATAACTTCTATACATGTGCAATAAAAATTTGTGTTTTTTTATGCACAAATATACATACATCATTTTAAATGATCATAGTTGTACATTCATTTGAATTATAGTGGGTTATTTGTAATAACTACACACTTTTTTCCTGAAATTACTGTGCAGTAAGATATTATTACTTCCATTTAGGCCTGACAACAAATTTTGTCCCAGAAGTTATTGGAATAAACAATAATAATGCAAGTACACCGTCTGAAAGATCTATAAACTTTAATTTCTCATGAACATTTAACACTGGAAGTGGAAAACATTTTAAATATCCCAAAATACATAAACAGAACAACCAAAACTACAAATAAAATGGATACTAAAGTCTCTGTAAATACAACTGCAATTTAAAAAGAGGGTAGTTTCCATTTTGTCTTTGGTAGAGAGAGAAACAAAAAACCAAACAATCATGCAAGTTGAAATGATCAAGCTTGTTTTAATTCATTCTGAGTTATTTTTGTGCAAATGCTTCGGCTTGGTTGTCATCTGAATTTTCCTGCTGAGGGACAATAAAATACATTTCTATTTCTTTTTTCTAACATTAAATCCAAATAAGATCCAATCTATATATAATTTGAATGTGACAAATATCTTAAGGATATAAGTTTCACAAGGTTATTTGTGACACTGTGCTGTTGCATTTTTCTCAAAGGGCTGCAGAAGAAGTGTGTTTTACTGTAAAATGCAATGGAAAACCTAAATAAATTACTTTATGTATACAATTACTATGCATAATGTATGTTATGTATGTCCAGATGGAATATAAACACAAAACGTGTGAAGATTTTGAGGACCCTGAACGCAGCATCAGGCACAAACCTCTTGTGTCTCTTTGGGAACTTAAGATAAAGTTAAAGCTTTTCCCACTGGATTATTTATATCAGTTGTAAGGATGCATTTCTAGTTTGTTTCTCTTGCTGCTAACTTTCAGGAACCGTGGAGGCTCGACACTCCTCACCGCTGCAGCCAGAGGATCCCGTCCCCACCAGACGAGGGCGGGGTTAGTGAAGAAGAAGGGGAAAAACAGAAGTTTCCTGGTGACCTACGACAACACAGGAAGGTAAAGTTAGCTTCGGTTGAAAGTTTACCGTTTTAACCCTCCAAATGCAGCCCGGATCATCGGGATAACTCGCAGCGGAACCTCAGTCGGAGTGAAGTCGGCCGCAGCTGGTTCCGCTGAGCGCTAGTTTGACGAAACAGCTGGAAAAACCTGGAGCTGTTTCTGACGAACGTTGTCTCCGTTTATGTCATAACTGTTCAAAGTTCAACAAGTGGCAGCTGCGGTGCGAATAGTTAGGAGACTATAATACTTGAACGTACGGGTTAATTTACAGTGGTTTGTTCCTGCCCGGTTTGCGGTTAGCGGACGAAAACTGCGGCTAAGTTTGTTAGCTTTGGGGGTTTTTTTTTGGAGGCGCGTGTTTTCAGTACCGAGAACAATTTAACCGGGCGGGGTCGTACCCGCTTTAAAACAAACAAAAAACACCCCCTAAAGCTAATACTTTACATACATTTATTGGCTTTTGTGTTCTATTACACATACATATTTAAATAATCGATTAATCACATTTAGTCGATTCAGGCCTATTATAATAAGGGGAAGACCATGAATTGACGGATTTGGGTTGCATCGGTCTGAATATAAATTGGACGTTTTATTTGCAACGTGCAGATATGGCTTTTGTAAAAAATAAAATCAATATAAATAAAAATAACTAAATTTAAACTGAATCGCACAATTTTTGTGCATATCCGCTAGGCTGTTGCACAATCCTAGTAGTTTATTACAAAATTAATGTTATGTAATTGAGAGATTTCTTTTCCTAGCAGTTAATTCAATTGTTGTGCATCGCAGTTATGAAGCTTGATACCTGAAATAATTTTTAAAAAGCTATAAAAACATTTCCAATGGCCAATTCCACTTCGTCTGACTGCAGAGACAAAAAGCATAAAGTCTAACTGTTCCTCAAATCTAAAGCACCATGAGATGCTTTTTAAACTTTATTTTGTTTTCATTATAGATGAATGTTGGCGTAGCTCACAGTGAGGTGAACCCCAACACACGGGTGATGAACAGCAGGGGAATATGGCTCACCTATCTTTTACTGACCGTGGTTCTGCACATTGTTCTGCTCAGCATTCCTTTCTTCTCGGTGCCGCTGGTCTGGACCCTCACCAACGTCATCCACAATCTGGTCAGTCTGAAACCGACTGACATTTCTATTTCACAGAATAGAAATGCTTTGATCTGTTCATAGATTATTGTGTGAAAATCATCGTTCCCTTCCTTACTTCAGCTGCTATCGCTATGCTGGACTTTTTACATTTTGTCATGTTCCAACCTCAAACTTTAATTTGTTTTTTTGGGGATTTTGTAGAAGAAAACTTCTGGGTTTTCAAAATTCTTTACAAATAAAATCTGAAAAGTGTGGTGAGCATTTGTTTTTAGTTCGTATCTGTCAATACTTTGAAGAATCAACTAATTTTGCAGTTTTACCTGCAAGTTTTAAGGTGAAGCGCAATGTTTTCTGCCATTCAACCTTTCACAGAACAGTAGCATTAAATAAATACCAGTGAACTTTAATTACTAGTTTGTTTGTTTTTCTATTTTTTATTTGTCCATATGTTGATATTTATGCATTAGTTTCCTTCCAGTTAGCTTCTGGGTTGGTGCATGAAACCGAATAATTTTTCTAGGTGCAGCTTATATTTACCATAAATCGTGACGGATTTGTTTATGTTTATATTTTCTCGGCCAGCTTTTGTTTCAGGTGTTTCCCTGTCACTTCTGTTATTTTACACACATTCAGACAAAATGGCAGCGCGTGGCGGTGAACCAGCAACCCCTCGCTGCTACAAACACAAATAAGCATAAATATTGTGACATGACTTGAACTATAACTGCTGATAAGTTTTATTGGAATTTGGCCCGGGATGTTTTGTTGTGTTTCCCCCCCAGAATGATCTACGGAGCAACTTTCCGGTAATAATTTTACATTTAAATGGAAGAATTAACACGAGAAATATTTTATTTGAGTGTTTTGCAAAGAAAGTTGTCACTTTCTGCAAATTTTCTGGCTTTTAAATTTGCTTGTTAATACTCAAGGACAGTTTATGCACATTTAATGGATATTAAAGTATGTTGGTTTATGCTCAGTAAGTGCTTTACGAGTGTACTTGCATTAACTTTCCATTATTATTATTATAATTTCAAGTCAGTAACATATATTTAAGTTTGATGCTAGTTACCAAACAATGTAGTCAAATTGAGTTTATTATTCAAATGAATTAAAAAGTTTTGGTGACTTGTCATGACGTGTCAGTCGGTAAATAATGACACTTTTAATGCTAATTTTAATCTAACTTTGCATTAATAGTGTCATTATTTACTGAGTGACTCTTCATGACAACAGTTATAAACATTCATAAAGACTCCTTCATGTTCCTGACTCTTGTTGTGTCATGTCAGTCTTATGCAAACCCCTTTAAATACGATGTAGATAAAGTTTTTTTATCAAAGGAAACAGCAGATTGCATTGAGTTATTTACATGTGAAGATGGTGGACAGTCGATTGCATTTGCAGCATGTTTAAAGTTTTGGCTCCTGACTGAGTTAGGCTCTCCTAATGTACAGAAACTCAGGATAATGACATTAAAATTCCTTCGTTTTTCAATGTTTAATTAAACGAATGCAGTTTTTTTCCCCCTCGGGAGTCAAACTGAGCTTCAGTTTTAACATGAAACTGTTTGTGATGGGTGATAGACGGCTCCTGTGCTCCTTTCTCCAGGCGATGTACCTGTTCCTGCACACAGTGAAGGGCACTCCCTTCGAAACTCCAGACCAGGGCAAAGCTCGTCTGCTCACGCACTGGGAACAGATGGACTACGGCGTCCAGTTCACTTCTTCACGCAAGTTCCTCACCATCTCACCAATTGTTCTGTGAGTATCTCTTACCGGTAAAATGCAAAAATGTGTTGTGCCAGACACAATTTCACTTTCGTTTTGACGACCCAATCAGATTCGTCGGTTATTTTATTAATTGTTTCCTTGAATGGATGTATCCCAACAAAGGGCTGCCAGTGTGCGAACTGATGGGGATGTTGAGATTAAATTAAACTTGGGAAAATTCGGAAATTCTGGGAACAATTTCGGGGAAAACCAGGAGGGGAAAGTAGGGACCTAAAGAACCTTGGATAGTAGATGAGTAACAGAAAAAAAACCAGAAGAGAGAGAATTTTACCAACATTAAAATTAGGGCTGCAGCTAACAATTCTTTTAGTAATCGATTATTCTGATGGTTAATCAGATAAAAATTGGCACATTTGGCAGTTTTCATTTAACTACTTAACAGTTTTTTTTACTATATTATAATACGCATTTTAATATATGTACATATTGTTTATGTTTCGGCAAATAAACAAATTATTTAAAAGGGAAAATAATTTTATTGGCTAAAATGCAATAACAGAATATTTGAACATTTGTAGCAACAGCTAAAAAAATTCTTCAAACATCAACTTGTTACCTTAATACAGTGAAGTGCTAATTTGTTTATTAATTTTTGAATAAATAGTTTTTTGTAACCAAGTGAACCTAAAACTCTTCCAGTTCTGGGTAAAACATATTTACACATTTTTTCAAGTCTTTAATGCGAAATGTTTGTATTTCTAGAAACTTTTGCCTTCTTTACTCTTTTAAGTATATAGTTTTTTCAGCAAATACTCTAATTAATGCTTAATTGATTACTAAATTAGTTGACGATTATTACAATAATTCATTAATCACGATTAATCTGATTAATCGTTTCATTAATCCACAGTAATTCTAACAACACCATGTGAAAAGCTTAACTTATCAATATAATGCAGGCCTGATCTGTGTTTTTGGATTCATTAATTTAATAATTAGACAGCAAAATGTGCTTAATAGATTTTTATTTTTACAGTTTTTGATTAATATTTGCTCGGAGTTTGTTGTTTCAGCAAATTACCTTTTTTGAGTCTGTGACGGGTTAATGATTAATCGATTAATAAATTAGTTGACGGCCATTACAATAATCGATATAGGCTGATAATTATCATGTATATGTAATGTAACCGGGATGAGCAGGTCTAGTTCAACAGCCAACATGCTGCATGTTTTCAGTTACATTCACACAGCAGGTCTTGATGCTCATTTCCAATTTTTTCGCTGAAATATAGTAATTAAACTGGACCGCAGTCAGACGTCTGTGCGAACGGTTTACAACCTAAAGTGGGTCACTTTAGGTTGTAAACGTCACACAGCAGCGCACTGTTTACGGAAGTAAACAATGGATGCTTCCATTTACAGATCCAACTACATAACGAAACAAGGAGAGCTAATAAAAAGAAAGCACAACTTAAACAATTCACAACCAATTCCTCAGCTTCTGTAGAGGAAATACTCATCTGGTTTCTTCTAGGCCTCAGGAACAAATTTTACTGCGCGATATATTGTCCCAGAAATTATTGCAATTAACAATAATGTTGTTTTGAGACAATTTTCAAGTAATATATTTATAATGGCATAATAATGCAAGCTCTCAAAGACCATTAAACTGGAAATCTTCAAAATAAAACACAACCAAAAACAAATGGGACTAAAAAAATACAAATGAAATAGATTATGATGGATCGGTAAAAATATGAATAATTAAAATGGATATTATAGAGCTTATTTTAATTTATTATGTGATTAAATTTTCTTGTTTAATTGAGAAAATTTTCTCATTTGGACGAGAAACGGCTCCTGAATTTATGTCAAATCTCTGGCAGTGAAATGCTTCCATAGTCCGTGACAAAAATATAAAAATGTGCTTCCTTTTCCTTTTAATGGTTCATTTGTATATCCTCCTCTTTTATATTTTCTAATACAACAACCTGCCATTTTTAACATTAAATTCTGTGCATTTTGTGAGGAAATGGCAGGAGATGACAGATCAAATACACTTTCGGTTGCATCAAATGTACAAGAAAAAAAGTATAATTTAAAGTGGATTCATGACGCCACCAGACACAAAGGGAATGCACCTTGTCCAGTGGCTTTGTAATGTATCAGGTGTTGGTGTAATGTTCCCACTTTGGGTCAGCCATCACACGTGGGCAGCTGTCGGTTTGTGTTCACACCTGGGTTTCAGATCCTCCCCCACACGTGTGTTGAGTTACCTGCTCAATGCAAATCAGCCGACTACGACAGAAAGCCGCTGGGCGCAAACAGGATGTCAGCAAAACTTTTGACTGTCGCTTTAGCACCAGCAGGACATTCAGAAAGTTTATCAAAGCGTGCATTTAAAACTGTTTAGGTCTCTGAGAAAATTACGATTTTATTTCTTAAACCAATGATGATCCAGAGGTCAGTCGCAATACATCAATGTGAAAAAATTCATTAAAACCAATTCAAACATTTTTATTTGGATGATTTATTGCTTTTTTCTTTTCTCTATTTCTACCAAAAACCTCAAGTCTGGTGCTTTGGTCTCAACTATCCCCTTTTTTTAAGGTCAATTGTGTTTACAGACTTCATCATTTATTTTATTTGTTGTTTCAGTTGTTTTGTTTATTTTGGATATTTAAAATGTCTTCTGAATATTTGTTACAAATGAAAAGCCTCTTGATCTTTGAGAATGTCTTCCTGCAAAATGGTCTCAAAACAACAATATCACCGTTTATCATAAGTGGGACAATTTATCGTCCAGCAACATTTATCATCATGACAGAATCACTGGACTTCTGTTTGGAAATTAAATTAAGCTGCTGGTTTGAAATCAGGAATCGGGAATTTTATTTTTGAACTGATTCTTTCTAATCCAAGCTTCATGACATGCAGATGACCTCTCTGTGTTTCCTGTAGGTTAAAACCACAAACTTCATCCTTTACGAACACATTGTTTTATGAAGAAGGACATTGCTGTTTGTGCCTTTTTGAAGCATTTTGTCATTTTAATGTCTGTCATAGGTGTTGTATAAATACATTTTACCTACTTATTCACTTTTGATCTATAATTTTCCTTTTAATTCACAGCAATGCTCTACACTGATCTATGTGCCATAGATCATAATCATAGATTATATGACACAAAAACTCACTGAAATGCACTGAAGCCAGTGGGAGTACATTGATAAAACGTGGAACAGTTCAAGGGCTACGAATATTTTTGTAAGCTGTTGCATTCGAGTTAATTCTGATCTGTTTCTCTTTGCAGGCACATTCTTGCCAGCTTCTACACAAAATACGATGCAACGCATTTTTTAATCAACACATGCTCCCTGATGACCGTCCTAATCCCAAAGCTGCCGCAGCTTCACGGAGTACGGATATTTGGCATCAACAAGTACTGACGCACCCTAAAACTGGGGCTTTATCCACAAAAACTGGACTTATAGTTGTTCTGCTCCTGCTGAACTGTTTTATGAGTAACAGTTTGAGGAGACGGAGATAAAAACTGAGGAGTACGCTGGAGAAACTGAATGCACTGTTTCATCAAAGTGTTTCTCATACTAAAACAATATCGGTTGTGTTTTTGAAGGTTAAAAATGCACTGGTTTAATTTTGTGATGTTTGTTCACCTTTTTTTTTTCTTTTTTTTGCACTGGCTGCAACTCTTTAAAGCCGAGTTTATTTGCCGTAATTATAAACCAATCATTTTTTTCTACTCAATCCAGCATGCATTTACATGCCTACAATAAATATTTTACCGTGATATACAGAAAAAAGTAAAGTGGGTATCATTTCAGAAACCTGCTAGCTCTAAAAGTAGGACAGGATTTTGTAGAATCCACTTGGTCCAGGGTTTCACAAACTCAGACTTTTTAAGACTATTATGAATGAAATTTAAGACCTGCAGCACAGCAGAAATGTACAAAAGATAACTGCAAATCAATAAATTGTACCAGTTGGCAAAAGAAGTGAGCCAATGGCGAAACTGCCAATAAATTAATTTCCAATGGGCTGCTAAAAAGCTAGTTAGCTTATTAGCAACTAGCTATTAGCTACTTATGGTTGCTACTTTTTAGCAATCGCTTTTGATCATCATAATGCAGTGAAATGTCTGTGCACATCTCAGTTTGTGTAGCAGTAATATCCTGCAAGAAAAAGGAAAACTAAATAGAATGAGATTAAATAGTAACGCCATAAAAAATTTAAGACCTGCAGTTAACATATTTAAGGCCAACTTATTGTTTTTCAATCAATTTAAGATGTTTTAAGGCCTTTACTTTATATTAATAAATTTAAGAAAATCCTTTTCATGCTGTTAGATGACATTAAGTCATTTAATCTTCCTTTGGGATAAATATATTATTTTCGGTGTTTATGCAAGTCTCACCTACTCAAATTTAAGACTTTTTATGACCATGTGAATAAAATTTGAGACCTTTATCACAAGAGATTGACCAAACAAATGAAGGGGACTAAAACTAACATTTCTGGGGTTATTTTGTGGGACTTGGCAGTTACAGTGTGCTTTTCACATGGCATATGGCTCTCTTGCTAGCTAGCATTAGCATCTTGTTAGCTTTGAGTTATAGAACACAGTAAGTGAAGATGTCTGTGCAACAGTCCCGTAAGAAAAAACATAGAATATATAACATTAATTAGTCCTGCCACAACAAAATTTAAGACCTGTGATTAACGTTTTTAAAGCTAACTTGTTTGTTAATAAATATAAGACATTTTAAGGCCTTAATTTTAGGCGTGTTAATGTAAGACCTTTAAGGATCCCACTGGCCCGATGTAGGCCAGTTTTCAAGCTGTGGGGAAGTCCAGACACTTTACATGAGGGGGCTGTCACAGTTTTCTCCATATACTCGTATATTCAAGGGGTTCCCCCCCTTCCGCATTCAATAGAGTCCTGTTTGCATTGGAGCGAGGGTTTCCCTGTTTGTAATGCATGTTTCGGGGAAGTAGTTCAAAGGAAACACAGCGACGTGTGAATGTTGCCTAGGTTGAGCTGAGCCTGGGAAATACATGCAAATATTGCTCAATGTATCAGCCGTTTTAAACCTGTTGAGTAATTGTTACCAAGCATTTCCAACGGTGTTGATCGCTGCGTGGACACGCAGATCGTAAAGAAACCTGCGGTGGGATTCTCGCTGATGCTGCCTTTAAATGTCACCGTGTCCCCAAGATGACACTGAAACTAGAGTGGGAGAGTAAGAGAGAAAGTAGTGTTCTTTTTCAAATGTAGATTGTGCTTTGATGAAAGATAACATCTGCTCTGAAAAGCTGTTTTTCTTTTTTAAATGTATTTCTGGCTCAGCTTCTGCTTTGAATTTAACATCAGTCATACTGACACAGGGTTTGTGAGCAACAGATTTAAAAAGTTTCAGTGCACAGCGAGTTGTTTGTTTAAAGTTTTGAGTTGACGTGGAAAGACAAATATGTTTTCAGTAATGAACAGATATGAAAAAGGTCAGAAATTTCTCCTGAATTATCTTTGATCTTGTTTTGCAGATTACCAAGCACTATGTTTTTTTTTTAAATGTGGTAAAAACATGAGTTTTCCTGTTATTCTTAGAAATTAACACTCCACCTAACCCAGGCATCAATAACTGAAACAATTAGATACGTTTACAGTCCGACGTTTACACACATTTAATTTATTTGGGGCTTTGATGCATTTTGAAAATATTTTTCATTCAGGCTGTAATAACTATGCACCACATATTTGTGGATCAATGAGAATAAAATCGGGACTTGGATGCTAAAGATTAAATTTGTGGATTTCTTTTCTAATTAAAATAAAAACATGCAGACATAAAGCTGCACCAGATATCTGACAAATCTTGACAGTTGATTTGAATGGGATAATTTCCTTGGTTTTAAAGGAGAGTCTAACATTAAATTTTGGACTTTAAGTTGAATAATATGCTTCTTTCTCCATAGCAAAACACCTTTTCTAAAAATAAGTTTGGTTTTATAGGTCAAGTAGCCTGAAGTGAGGTGAAGATGAATAACTGGGCGCTTCCTGTGCCACAAATGTTGAACTTTCAGATAGTTTCTGACTAAAGAGCAGATTCATGACACAGACCCTCAGCATGATGCACCCACCACCTTCCTGCTAAGAAAATGATGGGCAACTGCAATAAGTCATCCATAAGTATCTGTGAAGTACCTTGCATAATATGAGCGACATCATTTGATTCTCCTGTGATTAAACATTTTCAGGGTTTATGTTCAAATTTAAGACCTAAAATCACTGGAGATGTACAAAAGAAACACATGGGACCAAAACTGTCCATTTCTAAGTTGTTTTTGTTGTTCTTTGGCAGCAGCTTTGTGTTTTTC
The DNA here is from genome assembly GCF_027474105.1 of Poeciliopsis prolifica. NCBI lineage: Eukaryota > Metazoa > Chordata > Actinopteri > Cyprinodontiformes > Poeciliidae > Poeciliopsis > Poeciliopsis prolifica. Next base: position 7,735,505 of record NW_026562398.1, read on the forward strand.
ACACGGCTTATGTCTCTCTAGCTAGCTAACATCAGCAGCTTGTTGTGGATAGCTTTAGCCGCCTGGAGTCACAGAACGCGTTGCATGAAGAGGTCTGGCAAACATCTGCTTGATGGAAAAGTCAGAGGAAAAAGAACATAGAAAATGTGGCATTTAAATCGTCCTGCCACAACAAAGATTTAAGCATATTTAAGACCAACTTACATCGTCTTTAATGGATTTAATACATCTTAAGGCATTAGTTTTAGAAATGAATTTAAGACTTTTAAAGGCTGGACAGAAACTCTGACTTTTATTTTTATTTTTTGACTTAATTGTGACCTAACAGAGCAAACTTTACCTGGTCTATCCAATAAATCTTTCCAGAATAATTTCAGTTGAAGCTTGGACAAAATTCATAATGTGAACAGGACAATGATCCCAAATACACATAAAAACTAGTTTTGGAATGAAGGGTAACAGGAAGGTTTTAGAAAACCTTCACTGTTGAAAAATTGTCAAATATCCTTGAAAGTCATAAATATGCTGCACATTTAAAATACTCTCTGTCAATTACTAACATGAGATTATTTCAATAATTGATTAATAATGATTAGATGTTTGGGTTTGCAGCCGGGTTTGATCTCTGTACATCACCACTGTCATCTTTCCCTCCATCCTGACTAATCTGCCAGTTCCTGCTGCTGCAAATATCCCCACAGCATGATACCACCACTACCATGCCTCACTGTAGCATCACATTAATAATAATGTAAATGTGATTTTTTTTGCTTATTATTTTTAATAAATGTGCACATAACCCTAATGCAGTATTTGTGTGGAGAATTTTGAAGAAAGAGATTAATATAGCATGGAACAAGCTGCAACAAAAAAAAAAACATAAAAGATTTCATTTGAAAAAACATCTTCAGTTAGAAGCTTCTTCAAATTCGTTGTGATACAGACTGCTGCAGGAGATTTTTCTTGCCAACAGTCATCACCAAGTGCAATAACCTTTTTGAAGAATCTTGAATTAATATGAATTACAGCAACATTTATTTTCCTTTTGTAGTCAGGAAAGTATTTTTGAATTTAAGCTTTTACAGTAAATAATTCATTCAATAGTAATAATTACTGGATTGTGGAAGATTGTGTTGGGGAACAGATGTGTGAATTCAGACTGATCTAGAAAAACACATTTAATAAATAAACCATGTCTTGGCCACAGTATCTGGAACATAATTAAAAAGGACATTAATATACTAGTCATATTTTAGGACAGGATAAATCATAAAAACTATATATTCAAGTTTCAAAAGCATCACTAGGTGGCCAAACACAAATATAAAAATTTTTTATTCAAAATATTTTAGTACAGTTCCACAGATATTTCCATTAAAATTAACATGAAGAAAACACATGACCAGTCTTTCTTCTGATATAATAGTTACAAAAGTAAGAGTCTCAGTGTGGAGAAAACGTGAAGAAGATTCTCCCCATTCACAGCCTAATGGTTGGAAACGCATGCCTAGTCAAAGTAAAACCTGATGCAACTCACTCAAAAACTCTCAATGTAAATTTACCCATTTAACATCTGAGGGATGCATTCACACACCTGAAGTGTTCAGCTTTTCTTTTCCGTCTGGAGCCCAGTCCAGAGATTTCCCCCATCGAGCATGAAAATCTGGACAACCCCAGCGAGGCGTTCTTCAACCTGCCCATCAGAGGGTGCAGTTTGATTCTTCTTCTTCTGCTCTCTCACTCAGGCTTCATCATAGGCTTCAGGTCTTCTTCAATGTCCTCCTCATCGTCTGTGTCGAAGAACTCGTCCTCAAAAAAGCTTCCTCCAAAACCGTATTCCTGCGCGTGGACGGACACCTCGTTTGACATCAAGTGTGGGGATCCTTCGATAAAATCGGCAAACCTGTTGATTATGGATATGAAGTTAATTTAACGGCTGAAACCAAGTCTGTGTAACCCTGTTGTCCATCCCGTTAGATAGAGCTGACTCACTGCTTCCCTATTTCTCTCCTAGATGATGGCCGCTCACACTGATGCTGGTTCTACTCGAGGTTTCTTCCTGTTCAAAGAGAGTCGTTCCTCTCCACTCTCACCACATGCTTGCTCAGAATGACGAGTTACTGCTCACTAAATGATCCCCAGGTGGCAATTTTTACCTGAATTTGACTTATAACGAGGATAAAATTAGAATTTCCATATGAATAGATCATTTTGGACTGGTTTGATTATACAGCTCTGGAAAAAATTAAGAGACCACTTAAAATGATCAGTTTCTCTGATTTTAGGTAAACATTTAACTAAACAAACATTACTCTTTTATTCTATGAACTACTGACAACATGCAGGATTTCCCCCTGATGTGTTATTAGCCTGGCGGGCCACCAGGCTTTACTTGTACCAGGCTAAGCATTGCTTATTTAAGGTTTTAAAAAATATTTGCAGTTTTTTAAAGACTATGGCACATAAATAAGTGATATTTTCAAATTCCTTGTCAATTTTAAACATTTTTTAACTCAAAAACACCACGGGCCACTGGAAGAATGACAGCTTGTGCGCTCCAACCACCAGGCTTAGAAGGTTTCCTCTGGGAAACCTTGACATTCCAAGCAAATGTTTTTATTTATTTGCAGGAAATGAGAAATGGTCAAAATGACAAAAAGATTCAGTGCTTTCAGACCTCAAATTATACAAAGGAAACAAGTTCATACTCATTTATAAACAACAATACTAATGTTTTAACTCAGACAGGAAGAGTTCAGAGATCAATAGTTGGTGATAAAACCAGAAGGTTTTCAATGGGGTTCGGTGCAATGGTGTATTCGTTTTTCCAGAGCTCTATTTTTCTCTACTGTGTTTTGAGGTGACATTTATTTGTTCCTTATAAATAAGTTGAATTAAATGCATCACAAATTTACAAGAAAACTATTTACAAACTAAGAATTTTTTAAAAGAAAAAGTGCAACATGTAGGACATGATTTTCTACTGTTTTAATATTTACACAAGCAGCCTCCTGCAAATCAGAGATAATATCAAACAGCCCTGTTTCAGTCAGAACCCAACTTCAGCATTGGGATATTTTATGATTTGTGGAGCAGGAGGAAAAGAAAAGTCTATTATAAAATAGAATGGAAAAATTTAAAGAGGAAAATATGCAGAAGCCAGGAATGAACAAACTTAATCAGAAATGGAGCTGCGACGTAATCCGGGACCGACCGACCTGAGTTATCTAATGGTCGTTGTTCCTATTTTGACTTTAGGTGATGAATAAATCTGTAAAAATACACTGAATCATCTTTAATCTGAACAGTGACCTCATTAGGTAAATAAATAAACTCTGTGTAAGCTCAGGAAATTAAAGGGATTAGCTCATCGTTCAACTTGTAATATACCCAAAATGTCCGACCTGTGAGTCAGTGAAAAACAAAGCAGCAGACTCATATTTTCATCTGGGTTTTTTTTTCTGTTCTAATATTTTTAACCATTGCTGGCCTCTCACCATTTTTATTCTGAAGTAAAATCTTTCTTCAACAACATTTTGCACAGATAAGTCTAAAAATCCAAACGGGCACCTTTTTGGGGACTGAAGCCTGGACACGGCCTTCCAGGGACTGAACTCTGGGCTGTTGCAGTATTTACGCAGCTCCTCCAGCGCACGGCGGGTTTCTTCTTCTGCTTCTTTCTGATACTCCTCCTCGGTAAGCAGGCGCCGCGGCTGGGGCTTCCAGTAAATGTAACCTCTGACTTTCCTGCAAACCAAAATGATGTGATGGAAATAAAACATAAAAACACATCCGCATCACTGGGTTGAAATGCAACATAGAGATCCTCAGAAATAATTTCTAACGTTTGTTCACAGTTAACTGAAAAACCAACATATTAGTGAGGGAAAAGCAAAATACAATCGCTTGTACACCCTAAAACTGATACCTTCTTAAACTTCTATACTTTTTATGGTATTTGTAAATCTAAATATTTTGTAAAATAATACATCATATAAAATATATTTTATATTACCAAAAAAAATCATATTTCATCTTCATAAATGAAAATACAATATTCTCATATTTCCATTTATTATTACAAAATATTTCATGTAGTAAAATATTTTACATAAAATAATATCTTCATATTATGAAAAATAATATCTTCATATTATTTTATATAATGTGAAGATATTACATTAATATTTATGCAATAAAATGTAATATTTTAAGTAATATTTGAATTTAAATTATTATTATTTGCCTTTTTCATAAGTCATGAGAAAAATCACTAAATCTATTTTCTAACTTAGTTATTAAGTAAATAATCATTTCCCTTATTTTTTGGCATCTCAAAGAACATAGATAGTTAAAATGTTTAATCTTTGATCAAATCATCCAAGTTTAGGTATTGAGCCTTTGAATAATAATTTGTAATAAGCAATTGCTTAATTTTACATAAGAATAAAGGGATTTTGCATGAAAATAAAGATAAAATCTGGAACTTTGTTTTTAGACAAAACTGTGAAAAACATTTTATTTTTATATGAATGTTTTTACTATAATAAGTAGAAGAACACAAATAGGTGGAGAAAAACTAAAGTTATAATCTGACAAATTAAAAATACAGGTAATCAAAAACAAAACAAAACAAAAAAAATCATATTTTTATCTTTCAAATAATGAAATAAGATGAAGTCCAGAACATCTTTCCATACATATCCAGCCTTGGAAAAATTACACATTTTCAAACATTTCAATGCTGAACAAAGAAAACTAATAAATACTCTGCAGATGAAATTCAGATGACCAGTGAGGGTTTTTCTAACATTTACTCATTTGCATCCAACAGCTGAAGCAGAAAGGTTACAAACAATCAAACTTATAATCTTATAGCACAAACTTATGAGTCAGTGGCAGAAAAAGAAAGTCAGGCTTATGTAAATAAAATATGGAAACTGTGACCTTACTAAAAAAACAAGTTAAGGTCTGATGAAACCAAGCAAAAACTTTAAACTATGATTCTAAAAGGAGGAGGTGGCAGTATCATGCCATGGGGTTAATTTTTTTTAAAGGGACGAAAGTTTTGCTGAAAAAATCTTTTTTTGACTCAAAACTAAACCTGTCCCAATAAGCAATAAATCAATTAATTGAATGAAAATGATGATAATCTAATTTCCATTTGGGCAACAATCATTAAAGAGATGCTTCCTTAAATATTGCTGAAAAGTTGCCATTTTGGGAAACGCTGCAAACATTTAACACCCAGTATGATGTAGTTAGTCTGCTCTGCCTCTTTTTTCTGTCTAAGCTGGGCAACTATTATTTTTTATTTAAATACAATTTTGATTAAGTTTTTCTACATTACGTTACTACAGTAGATTCTCAGCTCTTGCTGTACTCTTGCGCCCTCTTCTGTCAGCATTTGAGTATTGCATACCTCCACACCGTCAATGCCAGAATGACTGGGTACTCCAGATTTTTGGAGAGCAAAGACGCCAGGATGATAGCAAAGGCAACTTGCTGGATCTGAATTCCCAGATAAATTAGAAGCAGTCCAAACAGTTGCAGCGTCCATGAAAGGATGTTGATGCTCTTCTCATCCACCAGAGGGCCGTAGCGGTAGCACACAGCAAAACTGATGAATCCCACCACCGTCACGTAACCTGGCAGAAAAAAAACAAGGATTTATGCAGTGTTTTTGCAACCTAAAATATGACTTTTCTGTTTTCAACTTGAAGCGCTTGATGTGACAAACACACAGCATTGTTATTATCATGACATGGATGAAAATTATCATTCAAATGTTTTGAAAAATGAAAATTTTGCCATCCTTTTGAAAGACTGACCCTCTGATTAATTTCACTTCCTGCTGTGATGGGTGTTAAGTTACCGTAATAACTCAATACTGGGTTTATAGCACAATGTCTCCCCTTTCAAAAACCACTGGAATTTTTCAGAAAGCACAAAGTATGGCGGAATTACAATACAGCAAATTTGGCTATGTCGTCGCTGACACGTTCCACCAGGAAGGGTTAAAACTTTCAGACTAACTATGATATTGTCACTCTTTTCTGATCTTTACTTTAATTTTACAGAGAATGATGGAACATTTTCCTTCCGTTTCACAATTCTGCTCTGCTGTGTGTTGGTTGATCCAACACACAGCTTTTATGTTTTTATGTAACATAAAAAGTGAAAAAGTTCAAGGACTAATGAACATTTTTCCAAAGCACTGTAACTCTTTCCCTCTCTTATTTTCTGCTGGTAGTCTGTGTTGTTGGCGAGTGTGTACCTAATGCAGCATGCCAGTGCTCTCGCAGAATTACCCCGAGGTTTCTGCAGACCAGCTGGATGGCATACAGAGAGAAAGACCACCCGCCCACAATAAGCATGTAAAAGGGGCTTTTCTGTGGAAAACAGCAGGGGTACAATCAACCAGTGGATCAGCAGGACTTTAATTATGAAAAAAAAAACATTCAAAGACAATTAAATGTCTTACCTTTGGCAAAAAGCGTGACAGAATGAAAAAGAGGATGATCAGAGAGGCGATCATGCCTGTGCTCATTCCAGCAGAGTAGAAGAAGATTTGACTCCTTCAGGAAAGAGTCAAAACACAAGGAAAACTGTTATAAATCCTGTTAAAACTTAAAATGGTGGTTTTCGGACAGATAAATACCTGCTCAGAGATTCTGCAAAAACAAACAGCAGCGCCCCGGAGAGGAAGACCAAAAACAGATAGATGTCAAACTCTGAAAGGAAAGGAAAGTTAGCTGGTAATTATCTGTGAGGCTTGAAGCAATCCTGCTTAGACTTTGACTTTTCTTTTCCAAAAAGACTTTACTCTTTTGTGCCGTTAAAATAACATTTATTGTTTCTGTAAATTCCTACTTCAGTCTGTTTCTCATACTACTGACATTTTACTGGTAAGTTCTTTGTTTTACGTAGTTACAAAAGCTTGCTCATAGTTACCAAGGTTTTAATATGAAACTTCCTTTATTCTTGAGTTAAATCTGTAACATGTTGACATTTACATGTGAAAAAATTTGTTTTATTTTAAAAGATTACAAAGGAAGAGCTCTGAATGGATCAATCCTGCCTGATGAGTTCTCCATATAAGTTTTTTTTTTAATCTTTACCAAAGACAAATAAAGAAAAACAAGCAAGTTTTTGAACAAGCAGGCTTACCAACCATACATTTTTAGCTGATCACAACTGCTTATCATTGCACTCTTTTTGCTTATTTTTGAGTCAAACTCCATTACACTGTGTTCCAAATTATTATGCAAATTGGATTTAAACGTTATAAAGATTAATTTTTTTGTTGTGCTATTAAATTTATAGATGGTATTGTGTGTCAGGGCTCTTTGAATCACTATAATCAATTTCAGAGAGCTGGTTGATTAATTTGTCTAGTGAGCTCAATTAAAGGAAATCTATTTAAGAAGGATGTTCCACATCATTAAGCAGGCCACAAGTTTCAAGCAATACAGGAAAGAGAAAGAATCTCTCTACTGACGAAAATCACCAGATAGTGTAGTGCCGTATTATAAGGTATGAAAACATTAGATATTTAACAAAAACTGAAGCGTTATCATACTGTGAAGAGATTTGTGGCTGATTCAATGCTGCACAATCAAAGAATGACAGTTTGCAGTTCTTTATAATCCATAAAATGTTTAGAAAATCTGCAGTGCATAATGATTTGGAACAGTGCATTTTGAGTTTTTCATTTTTGAACAAAATACTGTTCTCATGGGGAGCTTTGTTCAGTAACATTTGATTTATACTGTAATAGTTTATGACTTGAAAATTATACTGACCATTATTTGCATTGACCATTTAAGAAAATCTGAGAAAATATCACTTGCATAACAATTTGGAACACAATGTATTTTTTATTTAAGAATGCTGAGGGAACTTTGGGGGAATACAACCAAAACCTACTCAACTCCAGGTAAAGATCATTTGTGTCCATCTTTATTAGATTTGAAGCTTGCGCCATCTTTCTCTTATTTTATTTCCATCAAATTAGTTCAAAATGAGAGTCAAAAGTTCACCATTACACTAACTAGATCCTCTTCCAATCTGTAGTTTTTATACCCTGAATCAGTGAGCTGTTCACAATTATTTCCTTTGCTTAGTGTTCCTTTTGTATAACTAAGTTTATTTTCTAAAGGAGAAGATAAATGTCTGAGCAGTAAATTAAAATTGACATTTCTTCCTCTAAGAAATGTCAGAAATTGTTTGATTTTCAAGTTAATAATAGTAATTTTGGAATGTGCTGCTCTTTTTAACTCTACCACTTACTGTGAAGGTGCTACATCTGTGACTAACCAGTCAGAACGTGATCTACACTGGTTTCCTACTTACTGCGGATTGGTTTGACGGTGTACTGAGCTCCTGCTGTAGGATCCACCTTGAAGCATGTCTCTTTGCAGAACAAGTTGATGTTAATGACAGTTTCATTTTGCTGTTCACGTAGAAAAAATCGAAACCAGCTCCAGACACTGAAGCGCTCCAGCTCCTGCAGCTCTTCTTCACCTTCCACAGTTTCCACCTTAAAGACCTTTGAACTCCACACTTTCACCTGTGAGGAAAAGGCATTTAATGCACAGTTTAACAATCACAATAATGCACAGAGCATTTTCCTACAATCGATTTTTAAGCTTACAGAGCAACTTCCAAGTTTCAGGATGTAAAATTTTGGATTTTTAAAACCTTTTATAGAACAATAGGTTTTAAACTTAAGTCAGTGTAATTTCTGGAACTTGCATGAATTCTTGTCCACGTTTGCCTCCAGGTTGGAGCAACTGTGTTTTTGTAGCAGAACCGGTTGGGCCCAAACATAAGGTACTGCTCGCCATCGTGAAGATCAACGATCGGACGGATGTCACCTAGATTAAACAAACAGATATATATGAGACTGTATCACAAAACTAAAAAAACCTAAAAAAAAAAAAACTTGAAAGTCAAAGAAGTATAAAAGGAGAAAATAAGACTTTTCGACTTTTATGTTTTCCTGTATTCTGTCTGTGTAGAAAGTTTTGTGATGGCAATAATATTGGTAAATATTGTATTGACATCTGTTGTGATATATGACTATTTTTGTCTTTTCTCTCTTTTTCATCCGTTTTCACCACTTTGTGACCTTTATCAGGTTTGGGAAATGCATTTTTCTCCAGTATGAACATGTGCGGCCATGAGACTGTCCAACTGGCTAAACATTACATTATCAAGAATAATGCAAGTTAACACTTTGCTAACATGATGATGACATATTCACTATACACTGTGCAGCCTTATGTCTTTGTTTATTTTAATGTTTACATTCTGATATACATATGTATAAATAAAAATACTAACTTATCTTGCAATAAGAACTCAAATGAAAATGCAAACTAGCATTCAGTTGCTTCAAACCTCTAAAAAGTTGCCACAAATATACAAATGACTAAAAATGTGTTTTCAGCTAACTTTGTAAAACAATTTCTCAGCTTTTCTCAGTACAAATACTGACTATGAACCATAGTCAGTATCATTAAACACAGCCATATTGCTCTGCACTTTGCACTGTCATCACCTGCACTTTGCCATAATTGGACCTACTGCTTCTTCCTTGGTGTGGTTGAGTGCCTTTAGTTAATTTTAGTTGTATATATTGTTATTATTATTATTGTGTATATTCTTATTCTTATTGTGTGTTTGTTTATTTTATTTATTGTATATATTTGACTTTTTGCATGGGAGTTGCAATTGCAATAGAAATTTCGTTGAATCCTGTTCAATGACAATAAATGCTATCTATCTATCCATCTATCTATCTATCTATGAGGCAATATATTATGACCTATCAACCCAGGCGTCAAGCTAACGCCTACAAAATGACAGAATGCAAATTTCCAAACAGAACAATGGATGGTAGTCACAAGCTCCCAGGAAGGAAATTAATAATTGTATTAACTTATATTGCTGTCTGATGAAGCTAAACAATCGTTAAAATAATTTCTGGTCTTTCAAAAACCCATAAATGTTACACTGACTCGTTCCAAATGTAAATGGAGTCCAACAGTAGCTAATGTTTACTAGCCGCAGCTTGTAAAATAGATGTTAAACACCAATGGTCATTCTACCTGCTTTATAGCACAGCTTCTTACCTGTATTTTGGTGTGACGTTTGAGGTAGACACATAAAAAGCACTGTGAAAAACATTAACTTCGAACTTGCTGAGATGTAGCCATTAATAATTTTCATGCATCCCGCCATGATGATTTTGCTAACTCCCGCCTCCTCCAACGTCTCTTCCTGCCTCCTCCGCCTAGCAACCGTTCGATGAGCTACGGGCGGGACAGCCAATCAGAAAACAAGACAGGATGACGTCATCATCAGGGGTTGATGTTTCTGTTTCGGATGTTTTCCTTTCTTTGCGAGATTATTAGGAGAATATGTACTACTGAAACAGATATATAAACATTTATAGTCAAGTTTAAACTGTAGAAATGCCTAAAATTCCGTTGTAAACAACATCAAATTAAGGTGAATGAGTCAAAAGTTTTTTTCTGTCTTTGAATGACAAACGTAGTTTTTATTTGTTTGTTTGTTTAATGAAAATACCTTGTTAATTCATAATTCATAAGAAGCCAGAACTATGGAGGTGGGTTCAGCGCAGCTGGAAAGCGGAAGATGCCATGTATGGAAATCCTTTTTAGCGGGAGCTTGGTCGGTGATTGGCCGTGACGTAACTTGGTCTGGCGTTGATAGGTCAACGGCGATGAATGGGTCGCACCTATTGGATGATGCAGGTGAATCGAGAGAGCCTTCCAGTTTGAATTTACTTCAAGGCCTCCTGTTTCCAAAAGGGAAAAAGGTTTTTGAATGTCTGTTGAATATTACCTGGAAGTAATTACTTGCTGTGAACGTAAGAGCTGTCACAGATACAGTAACAGTTGATATAAATACTGAAGCAGCTGAGATTAATAATTCAGTATGTTGCAGGTTTTACACAATACAGAATTATTTTTTGCCCATTTTTATCTGACGTGACCAATTTTGTATAATGATGCAAAATAAATAAGAAAAGCTTCTTTTTTTCATTAATTGAACAGACAAAGACAAATGCATATTATTTATAGTCATATATATGTTTGTTTCACTTAATTTCGAAGATTATGTACACCAAATCAAACCTAAAATGTAATTTCTAAGTAAAAAAAAAAGAGTCACAGACACACCCAAAGAAGGAATATGACATTGCTTAAGAAGTTGACTGTTTATGTGGTAGAAAAAGTTGCACAAGCAAAGCCACCAATGCAGAAGAGCTGAAGGCCACTTTCAAAGTAATCTTCCTCTTTTTTTCTCGGTGCCACAGGCTGATCTCCTCCAGCAAACCATGCAAAAGACCAAATACTGAACATTTTTAAAGATTTTCTATGAAGCTGAATTTTGGGTTTTCAGTAACAAGACGCCAAGATCATTACAATTAAGAGAATAAATGTATGAAATCTATTGTGTAATAAATCTATGTGAAAATATTTTTTCCATTTTAATCAAATTACTGAAATAGATTCAGAATTCAGAAAAAATATTTGGAAACTGGCAAACAAACATCAAAGACTGGCAACTAAACCTTTAGAGCAGGTCCAAAATCTCAATATTATAATTGATTCAGTGTTCACAAAGTACGAGAAATGTTACAAATGACTGATTGATTGATATGTAAAAAAATATATCACTTTAAACATATTAGGCATGTTTAAGTTGTGACAGAGGTGTCATGACCTAATGTAAATTTGTTACATTAGGTATGCTTAACTATGAATAAGTTAAGCATAATCCATGACTTGTTATTGGAATAAATTAGTAAAATTGGACACTGGGTGATGAACCCCCATTTCTTTTTGAAATTAGCTGGTTCTGTTAAAGATGAGGAGAAGATGTCAAAACAACCCACATTCACAAAAAACTGCAAAGACAGGCTGCAAATATGTCAATTTGGGTTTTCAAACTGATGATTAAGCTAAATGAGGAGTTTCCAAAACATTATACTTTGCGTCTGAGTCACAGCAGTTGCTAAATATCATTACTCTGTACACGTTTGAGTTTTTTTTAATTTCTCTTCTTGCATTTTTTTAAGCAATGCAATTATAAAGGAGATATGTCAGAAGCCTGGCTTGTACCGATAACTGAGATAAAATACAAAGAATAGGAGTGTTATTTTTTATTAAAGTCAAAGATAATATCAAACACAGAACATAAATCCACTAACAATTTAAAATACACCAAACCAAAGCCCCAAACTTTACATTATTATCCCAAGATTTATTGCTTCAGTTCACTTTTGTAAGGTAAACAGATTGTCCTGCAGGAATCCATAATCTGCAGTTAAACTCCTACTGTGTGAAAAGTCACATTACATCCCAATATCCAGGAAAAAGTCTCCGGAGCTACATTATACAGGCTTTATTAACTTTGTAACATGTTTATTTATCCTATGCCAAAAGTCTCCGTTCTCACTAGAAAAAGTTTGTTTTTTAAAGACGTAAATGTTAAAAATAGTTTGGTTCTCTTGATAATTAAGAACCTTTTTAATCTGTTAAACTAGTTTACAATTCAAGTTATTTATGTAACCCATAATCCACAATAGAAATTACCTCATGACATTTAACAAAACAAACATGTTGAGTTTATTTACAGTTTTAGAAAAATATTGAAGGAAAATATTACCAATAATTTGGCCTTTTTCAATTATCTATCAATCTATCTGTCTGTCTGTCTGTCTGTCTGTCTGTCTGTCTAACACTTAGCTTCCTCTGGTGGACAGATGGAGAAACAACAGTGACGGTTCACTAGGCAACACAAAACCTGATGAAATAATCTAAAAACTTCTTATTTTTAGTAATACAGTTTTCTTTTTGGCTTTTTGAGTCATTTTTTCTGCAATATCAATTTTTACAGCAACTCCATTAGGCAACATTTAGCATTTTTCTCCGTGTTTTAAAATATGCACTGAGTTTTAACCTGCTGAGTCACTGTGCATACACAGAATACCCAATCTGCCTGCATTGCCTGCATCCGAGTAAACAACAACAAATGTTTCAGTCAGAAATGAGCAAATCCTGCATCAGTGTATGCCTGATGATGTTTTTACATTAAAACATTTAACAACAACAAATTAAGATAGAAACTTTGAAAGCAGTATGGTAATTTTAGAGCATCTTGATTAAACTAGCGATTTGCTAAGATAGTAGAGGAACCACATGATTCTGCAGTTAAGTTGTGGTGTCATTGCTCTAGTGGTGCAACAGTTCTGAAGCTGTTTTAGCTTCAGCTAATCGTGCATGAATTATTAACTGAACCGTCTTTCCACATACACAGACAAGCCCAGAAAAACTCGGCAGCTGCATCTGAATCTTCTCTGTGCGCTTTAGAGACGATGTCAGGATCAACACCCACCAATAATATTGCTTGAATGATTGTTTGCTGGAGTGTTGAACTCCACCCAACATCTGAGCTCCAGAGACTGCAAACAGAGTCGACTCTCACATAACTCTTTGTTCATTGCAGGTTTTTACTGTTTACTGCACAGTAAAAGACAGATACTTCTGAGTAAAAGTGAAAATTATCATCATTTAAGTACATCAACCCTAGGAACCCTTTATCTACTGCAAACAGTTTATGATCATAAATTAAAATATCTACGTTTTTCATTGTAGGCCCTAAAACTTTTGTTCACAATCCACCATGAGCTGCTCACACATGACTCAACTGTTTGTTTTTTTAAATACTTTATTGCAAAGTAAACGTGTATTTGGTGACAGCTGGTGATAAGCTCCCATGACAGATAAATCGTTGTAATTCAGACAGCAAACAGGTTTCCAGAGTTATTTTAAAGAAAGTAAACATTTATAAAAAAGTGTTCACCCTCAAAATAATTTTCTGACATTCATTTTAAAATTTGACTTTTATCAAATGTATTTCGCAAAGTCTTAGATGAATCTTCAAGTTGCAGCTTACTGACTGAAGCAAGACTGGGTGGTCATGCTAATTTCAATTCATGGGGTTTATTTCACAAGGAGGTGAGTGATTCAACTGACTTATCTGTGCTCAGTAGGTCAAAGAGGAAATGTTTAAAGAGTTTTACGATTTTGCTATTGTTGCACATAGTATGCAATATGACCAGAGGATTCTTAGAACATAGAGGAATGTGTATTAAATATAATTTTAAGTATGTTTAAATTTAAAACATTTACAATATTCAACAGTCCAGCAGCACTCATGGGACATGGGACACTAGCAGCATATTACATAAGATGGATTTCAGTTAACTACTGTGCTTAGATGCTATTAACAGACTTTTATTGCAATTAACAATTTCTGTAATGTATATAAAGTGACTTAAAGGCAGGGATTTTTGAAGAGGAGTTACCTGAGTATCTACCATATAGTAGAATACTACTTCTATTCTTTTTTTAATTTTGATTAAACTAAATTCAAAGCAACACTGAAAGAAATGATTAAACATTTAAACTGCATACACATTTTTATTATTTACATAAAAACGTCTGATAACTAAAGCTAAAAAAGGATTGCTCTACTATCTGTAAGAATAATTTTATCACAGGAAACCCATTGGAAAACATAATGTCTTTTAGACTATATTTTTATTGTAATTAGAGGCACTGCAGAAAATGAAGAAAATATCCATTTAAACAATTTCAACACATATTTTTAAGAAGCATTACTTTTATTAAAGAAGGTAATTGTCTGGATATGCTTAAACACTTTACATTTTGCAATAGCTGTTTCACATCTATTGCAAAACGTAACAGTGAATGCGAACCAACTCAGTCATTATCAGAATGAGTAATAGCAGACCTCAGTTTAAACACAAGAAAAGTAGCATTAAACTCTTAAATATATCATCACAATAAAATAGCAAAGTCAAATTTGTATGTTACTAACTTGTATGAGATAAACAAACAAAACAATTATGAGACATAATTATACTATTTTATTATTGTAAATTAGATTAATCAGTAATAAGGCAAACTGTTAATATTTACATAACTATGTAGAAATAATGAAATACGAAGATACTTCATAAATGTTAACTTTTCCATATGATATACCATAACACATAAACCCCACCCTCTAAAAATACATCTAACTTATACTTCCAATTATTAAAAATGTATTGTATTTTTTTTCTCAAAACAAACTATAACTTAACTAAATTTCTTTCTCCACCCACAAACCCAGGTTCAAAGGTAGAGTGATGTAATTAACAGAGGGTCCCTGAAGGCAGCATAAGGAGGGGAGGTTGCTGTGAATAGAAAGCAGGGGACGGAGCAGCAGTGCGAGCTCACAAACTTGGTCCAAAGCTTCGACACACCCCCGCTTTTCCACCCTAAAAGGACTCAAATTAATTTTCTCCCAACGGTAAGTAAAAACACATCCCGAAATATTAAATTATACCTTTGCCTCGCCATCTTCCTTTCGGGTGTTTCCGCTCGTTTTGGACCGTTTAACGGTTTCAAAGTGTGTAGTGATGAACTGGTTTTGATTAAAACTAAAGTAAAAGGGGTAACTGCGCGTGTTTATGTCTGTTTAATTAATTCACACTATCCCCGAGTGATTTAATGGATGTTTATTTGCTGTAATTTGGTCAGATGATGACAAAGCTGGACTTGCTGTCGGCAGTAAATTAACGGGTCGTGACGAAGCTACACGGTTACAAGCGACTTTAAAGGGCAAACTTTGAAGCATTTTAGTTTAGCAAACTAAAATGTGTCACTTTGTTTTGCGTGTTTGTCGTGTTTTCTTTACATTGCACACTTTTCTTTTCACGACTTTTACGGCTGCTCTGTCCTTTCTGGGATACCCAATATAAAAAGAAAAGTTTAAATAAGTCAGATGAACTTTTTGGAAACTTTTCTTTGCTTTTTTTAGACGTCGTGATGTGTCAGTAGCTCAACCAAGGGGCTTTTTTACTTGTCGGTACTCTAACGCTTCCTCTTAAAAATGAGTCAGGTCTTCCACTTTCTTAATTACATCTTACATAATCCTTCTTATATCCCTTATTTTATCTCTAATTTGGCTTATAACACCAGTCTTAAAGTCCGTCCACTGGCTCCCTGTAGCTCAAAGAATAGACTTTAAAATACTGTTGTTAGTTTATAAATCACTGAACGGTTTCGCACCACAATACATTAAAGATCTGCTGTTGTTGCATCAACCTTGCAGACCCCTCAGGTCTTCTGGTTCTGGTCTGCATCCCCAGAACCAGAACCAAACGAGGAGAAGCAGCATTCAGCCTCTATGCAACACAAATTTGGAACAAACTTCCAGAAAACTGTAAAACAGCTGAAACACTGACTTCCTTTAAATCTCGACTAAAAACCCACCTGTTTAGAGTTGTATTTGAAACGTAATCAATTACAAATTTAAGGATGGAACTTGGCTTAATGTCATGTTTTGATTGTTGATTCTATATTGAATGACTTTGTGTTTTTGTGTTTGTTATGATGTAAAGCACTCTGAAATGCCTTGCTGCTGAAATGTGCTATACAAATAAAATTTGATTTGATTTGATTCCTTTCTGTTAAAGGATCCTGCTCATCATCTGCCATGGCTGTGGAAGGTGGAATGAAATTTGTCAAATATGTACTTTTCTTCTTCAACTTCATTTCGTTGGTAAGTCACAACCAAATTCCCCTTCTCCTGATACTTTAAAAAGTTAGCAGACTAGCTGTGAAAATAGACTAAAAACTTCACTAACAGGCTTCACAGCATGAAAATACCACAATTTCATGTTATCAAAGATTTAAACTTAAAATCTTTACCTGTGGAGCCGGAAGTTAAACAGGACAAACAGTTTTTTGTCTCTTCTTGAACAGGCTTAAAATTGAACCAAACCTCTGTTCTTCCAGCATCCATATACAGGACTTGTTTACTTTTGCCATCTTGCATGAGATTAAACTTTTCCGGCTTATCGCCTGTTTGCAGTCTGGGAGTTTTATGAGTCACATGAGTCTTTCAAATCAGTATGTATTCAGTTTTAATTTATTTGTGGACCCTGTTCTATACTTAGTGATGTACTGTGCAAACCTTATTTGGGGTTGCAACTTCACAGCAATTTCAACTTGCGGATGAGGAAGCCAAAATGACTAAGCAATGTGGTTATGGTTTGAACTTTAGCTTTCCTCTCCACTTTAAGAATTAGAAAATTCATGCAGGTGTAAGAGTGTGTAAATAAACCCTCTAGTTATGCCTGATTTTTCAACCTACCATGTCATAGAAAATTTCCTGGTTGTTACTCAGTAACTAATGTATTTTGTTTCTGTTAGTTTTTGTGCAGTGAGCATAAAATTTAGGTTTGACTAACCATTCTTCTTCAGGATCAGTGCTTTTATTTCACTACTTTGTGTCATGTATAACAGATTTATATATTAAGGTTTTAGCCACTCAGAAAATGGCAAATATAGTTGAATTATTATGGCCTAAGCTCTGTTTTTTATTACATATGTTCCAGAATTTGTTCGACATTATTGGCCCAATTCACCTGCTGTCTTCACTCCTTTTTTGTTCCCCAGTGTCGGCTATTAGGCACCCAATTGACCCGGGCTCAAATATTTACATTGCTGTTGTCAACTAGAAAAGGTTTTCATTTAAAGCCAGTTCTTAGCACGGGTTAGAGGGAAACCAATGGATGATGTGCATTGATTGGAGATGTTCACATGCTAAAGAGTTTATGCAAGACTCAATGTTGTAAGCATGAAACTATTGGTGCAGTGATTAAAAGTGGTCTGTTTGTGAGAAAAGGAGTTTGTAAAACAACAATTTTCTATGATTGTGAAAAAAAATATTTTTACTTACTGCTTTATACATATCAAGGTGAGAAATTGCTGGAGACTTGTTTAATGAGCAGACAACAGTAATAGTCACAAATGGCATTATTAACAAATATATGATATTCAAAATCCCAACATTTGAACAGGGTCTAAATGTTAAAATTATACAATTGCAGAAGTAAAAATGTAAACCAGAAGTTATTAGTTGATGATAATTTTGACATTATTCCCTTTCCACAGACAGAAAAACAATAGAAACACAAAAAGTTTGTAACCTTGCTATACATCATGACTTTAACCATAAAAGTCAAAGATGAAAATTAGTTACCATTGATAGTTTGGCATATTTTTTATTGTTGTTGGCTACATTCAAGTAGTAGTCTGCTGTTAGTGTGTTTATCAGCGGGTTATTATTGCTGTTAAACTTCAGTAAAGTTGTAAACAGTACAGTGATAGTTATGTCTGGGAGTAAGAAGGTAAAATAAAAAGTAAATACTTAGAAATACAAATGCAAGAATACTGATTAGATTATATTATTATATGTAGAATAATTAGAAATATCTTGTTTACATATTCCCCTTGCTTCATCCTGCAAGTTTTCTTCATCCTGTCCTCAAACTATCAATCCAATTATTCTCACTGATGTTCTATGACAAGTGAGTCAATTTTAAAATTGGCATCGGTTTTCTGGAAAATGTATTAGAAATATTTACAGTGATGTAGAAAAGTAGAAAACTAGTAATACGGTTAAATATTTTTGAATTAGTTAAAGTTGGTTTTCCTGACATTTTAATAAAATATTCTAACAGAATTAAAGCAGCTTTGCTGTTTTCTGGGCTGTTTTTCTGTTTTGATGTCATCACAGCCATGTATCAGTTTGCAAAAGCAAATTATTTTTAATTCAACTGAGATAACAGAACCTTGCCAAGTCTCTATTTCCAGAAAAGCCTATTCTTTTTTTAAACCATGCTTCTCTGATAAGCACATTCACAGTTCACTGAGTGTACCTCCCTGTTGTTTGCTGAAGAGCTGTGTGGTGTGACCTGATCATCGCCAAATAGATTACACACACACGCACGCAGACGTGCGCACACACACACACATTGTTTGTAAAAGGTCCGGACTGCTACCATCACCCCACCCAGAAGATTGACAAAGTCTCATCTGATCATTTTCCACATTCAGGAACTGAAGCATGTTGCAACTTCCCATCAGCTTACTTGTTTTGGCCTAACGTTAAGTCATCGAGATTGAGAAAATTCAGTTTTTTCTTTGTTCACATTTAGCAGGTTTTACTTCTGTGGTTTTGGAATTTTTGTACACAATTATTTGGAGTTCTAAAAGAATCCACTTCTTCTGATCCCGGGTTGGTTCATATCTGCTTTGAAAACACATAACTCAAGATTATTTTGTCACAATTTTCTTAAACTTTTTGGTGTCATCAGGAGTGAGAATCTGTCGTATTTCATAGGAGTTGAACGGCCAGAATGAAAACCAAGAACACAATTAGTAGCAGTGTAAAAGCTTTAGATGATAAAATTCAATTTCTAATCCCTGAGGTGGGATATTTAGGAAACACTAACACACTGTAAAACCTAAATTATTAAAATTAGTTGACATAGTGAAAGAACAGACAGCTAAACAATAGTTGACTATAATATTATACATTGTATCCAACAATAATTACTTGTTGTTTTTTTGATAATTTGAAGGGTTTTCTGTTTGGACATTGTCTAAGTTTCACAGTTTGACTCCACTTGCTGATGCACAAAAGTTTTTTTCTGAATTTGTATATAAATTTGAGATTCCTTCTATAACTTATAAATTTACTTCTTAGTAGGTATAAAATGAAAATGGGTTTGTCCAAAATAACTGTGTGAAACAGATGTGCAAGGTAATCAAATCTCACCTAATCTCTTTAGAATGAAGAATAACTTTACTTCTTTTTAGAGCTACAATCAAAATATTTCTAGATGGGTACATTAAAGATTAGACCTGAGTTTTATCACAGTTAAAAAGTCATTAATCACTTTATTTTGTCGTGTATATTTAAACAATAAGCAGAAAGTTTAATTTTCAACAAAATACAGCTGACATGAAAACTAAACCAATCTGTTCCTCTTACAGTTATGTGGACTTGCACTGATTATCGTGGGAGTCGTTGTGCAGGTTTCTATTCACAAAACCTTTCGTATCATGGACTTCAGCGCCTCTGCAGGCCCCATTATCCTCATCGTCGTGGGTCTTTTGACTTTCTTCGTTGCATTCTTCGGCTGCTGTGGAGCCTGGAAAGAGAACCACTGCATGGTCGCAACGGTAATCCACTGACCACAGCATCCTTTACACTTATAAGTAAAGCTGTAACAGAGTATATGCAAATTTATTTAAAATCAATAAAATATGGGTATAATAATGACACAAACGGCATCAACAACTAATATATTGGCTTTGTCTATTTATCCCAATTTGTTTTTTATTTCTTTAAAACTGTCTTATAATTATTTTTCACAATTATTTATTTTTTTAGTTTAATTTTTGTTCTTGTTGATCTATCAGTGCTTTTAAAGTACAACTTCCCATTGGTTTAATCCTGTAATAACCAGGAATACTGTTTGCAATGCATCTTTCACTGGTATCTAATGTACATTATGGTTCAAAATGTCTGCCATCACAAATATGTTCCATAGATTCATAGGGTTTTGAGATTGATTATTATTGTTATTTTCTTATTAAGAAAATCTCCAAATTTCTACTGTAGAGAGTGTAGAGATTTGGTGCTTTAGTTATATATGTGTTACATATGTAAATAAAGCACATAATTCTCATTCAGTTGATGAGTCCTTCATAGATAACATTCATTATCCTTGCTTTACACAGCAAAACTTCAATAATTGCGATAGAGCTGAACTTTGTCCCACTTTAATCAAAAAGTCCTTCCTTATGGCCTGTTCTTTGTTGTATTCTTTGCAAATCCCAGAAAAGTCCTTATTGAAAATGGATGTTTAATTATTCCTTAGGCCAAAATCAATTTCTTCTTCTCCATCAGCCATTGATGTGTAAAATAAAAATAAATTAATACATATTAATGCTTTGCCAGCAAAACTTTAGGGTGATAAATTCACTTTGACTGTCATCCAATCAGAGGGCAGAACACTTGTGACATCACTGGCAGACTCAGAAAGTCTGTGAACTATGTGCCTCAGTATTTGCTAAGCCCATCACTTTGTAGCTGCGTTGCTGACATTTTCAATCACTTCCACTTTGTCACAGTGACACTACCAGTTCCCTGTGGAATATTTAGTTGTGAGGACTTTTCATGACTGGACCCTATTATACTAGAATTCACTGAGTTCACTGTGTTTGTTGAGGCAGCCTGCATAACCGGGTGTTTGCTTTTAATAGATGTGATTGGAACATCTAAACTCAATCATATGGATAGGAGAACCAATATTTTGACTATGTAGTAAATATTTACCTCCCTCACTTTCTCAATTGTTCTGCAGTATTCCTTCTTTCTTTCGTTGGTCGTCATTGCTGAGATTGCTGCAGTAGTTGTTGCATACATATACAGAGACAAGGTATGTGTACACTTCACTCTTTGTTATGTTTTCAACTCCCTACAAGAGGGGTGTTTTAATTTTCTTTTGCATCTTCCGTGCAGGTCAAAAACATAATAGAGAACAATCTCTCTGATATGGTCACGCAATACAAGGTGGGCTCAAAAGAACTCAAAGAAACTTTGGATAATTTCCAGGAGAATGTAAGTTCAGCATCGACTGTCCTCGTCACTGTTTACTTTGCTCAGCAACACCTTTGCATAACAGTTCTGCATCCTGTTTCTCCTTCAGTGTGTAACATTAGTACTCTTTGCGCCGTCTGTTAGTCACAGCTGGCTCCTCTGTTATCAAGGTTTTGTGTTGGCTCATTTGCAGTGGAAGTGCTGTGGCGCGCAGAACTCCAGCGACTGGAAGTATTTTGGCAGCGATGGACAAACGGTGCCTGACTCATGCTGCATAGTGGTCAAACCAGACTGTGGAAACGGAACCATGACAAATAGCACCAAAGTGCACCAGAAGGTGAAATAAATCTATTGTGTTTTAGCTGCTGGAGTTTCAGGAATAGTAGCTAACAGGATGTCACCAGCCATCATGACCAGATAAGGTCCTATAGCTCCAGATATTAAGTTAAATGAAACTAACCACAGACTACATTCCATAAAAATGGAATGTAAATATTAGGAAGAGGCATAATGCCACTTAGATAAAATTGTTTCTGTGAGACAAATAAACGTAGACTAAAGACTTAGTCATGATGCATGGATTTAGAGAGGCGTATGCGAGACCTGATGGTTAGCTGTGCCTTTACAGTTTATGAAAACAACCAACTCTTATGTATATTGTTCTCGTGTGACATCACATTTCTGGGAACTTCGCCATCTTGGTAGGTATCCAAACTGTCATTACAGTTGCTGTGGAGGTGCTTAACAACAATAAACAGACTTAGAACGTTTTCTTGCTTTGTTCCTATCCAACTTATAAACAATATCAGTAAATTTTTTCCATATAGTCTTTTCGTTGATCTTGCAGCCATGGTTCATCTATGCTTTGTGCTGCGCTTGCCTACCAAAATGGCGGTTCAGTGGCGAGGATCAGTTCCGGCTCAGACTTTTGAGAACTATATATTGTCAATGTGACAGACCAATACAAACTAGCAAGTAATTATAAAGTGTAAAGGAAACTATGCACAGTTTTTTTTATTGTGTTTTATATTCTTTTCCTCTTTAGTGCAAACACGACACAATCAACATTCGTAAGCCACAATACAACTAAGTTAGGAAGCAGCCCATCATGGATAAACTATGTTAGGAATTTTTGCAATTTGATCAGGAGCCAAATATTTAATTCCCTCTCACAGATCACATGCCAGCAAGTTAATGTCTGCTCACTTTTTGTTTTGTATTTTAGGGTTGCCGTGACGTCATGGTGACGTTCCTAAAGAGAGACGCTCAGTGGGTGATAGTTGCAGCTATCATTGTCGCTGTCCTCCAGGTAAATCAAAGCACATCATCAGACGATTCACCTGTCAACGTTTCTTTGACCAATATTTTTTATTCTTAAGATTATGTAAAAGAGAGAAACATGCTCCTATTGAGGCAGTAATTAAGAAATAAAAAGAAAAAGGAAGAAATTACAAGACTATGATAATATACATCCCAAATTTGTATCTAAATTTTATTAAAGGCAAATCATAGAGGGGAAACAAACGTATAGTTTGTGTCCTCATACATCAAAGAGGATGGGAGTTCTTCTTAGGGTGCATGATATTATCTGCATAATTTTGGTATCAGCCGATGTTAGCTTTAAGATTTCATATCGGCCATTCTGTCAAAATAACTCATAGGATGCTTCATAAGACAAACCGGTGGCACTGATGCCTGCAGCAGAGCACTTAAAGTTTGCTCTGCTGCAGCTTCGTCATTGTCTGAGAGACCAGATGTAATATGTTTAATGTCAGATTTATTCATGTTTAATGTCAGATTTATTCATGACAAGTTGAAAGTGTTGCATCATTTCCAGCCTCCTTTTTGCATTTGGCTAAATTGACAAAGATACCAATATTGGTATTGGTATCAGTTATCGGCCAAATGAGTTTTAATATATTGGCATATTGGATATTGACCAAAAATCTAATATCTTGCATCCCTAGTTCTTAGTTTTGATGAGTTTGATCATTTGAAGGGGAAAAAAGATGTGTGTGACCTGCCAATCAGGTTTTATACTTATTCTACATCTCTTAAGAAAACAAAAGGGCTAATTTAGTCTAATCAGCATTCTTGTGTTTTTAGTTGTAAGCATGCTTTTTATTTTACCCTCTTACTCCCAGACATATGTATGTCTGAAATGTTATATTTTAAATGTAGCATCATGTGGGTTTTTATGTTCATATTAATTTATACATTTATTTCTTTCAGCTTCTGGGCATCGTGTTTGCTTGCTTGTTGATGAGAGGCATCCGCGGCGGCTATGAAGTCATGTGATTGGCATACAAATAAATGCTGGGTGGTCATGCCCTACTTATTAGGAGCTTCATTTCAAAACAGTTAATATTCATGTTAAAGTTACCATTTTATTTACAGGATTTTAAGTTTCTCCTTTATAGCAAAATTGGGGTTTTTAGTTTCATGTTGGGTCATTATTTCTGCTTTTATACTGTAAATACATAGAGAATAATAAACATTCAGAGGAAAGTTGATGATTGTCTTGGGGTTAAGAGAAAGTCTGAGGTTTTTAAAGCATATGGTTGATTCTTTGGAGTATTTTTAAGTTAAGTTTTTATGGAATGGTTTCATTTGTAATAAAGTCTCCTGAAATTGCATGAGTTTTCAATAAAGACAATTAAGAAATTAAATCAGCATCAAGATATTTATTGCAAAAAAAAAAAGAGCATAATGTAATATTGGCACAAAAACACCTCATTCAACACTTGAGTAAAGAGTATATATTACAAAAAGATTAATGTTCCAGATGCTGAGTGCCAAAACTTAAAGTATAATGATGAACTTTACAACTCCAGTTATGTTGTACTATATTTTTACTTTCAGTTCTGTGTATTTGAAAAGATTGCATGAAACTTTGTGCTAAAACACATGAATTTAAATCTCTACATGAACAAAATGATGGGTACAAAAAGTAAACAGTAAAGTGCAATCACAACTTGACAGTCGACACCTGGGCTTCATCCCCCAATTTCTGTCTTTTATCTAAAAATAAAAGCTAATTTCAATCTTTTGAGCAACTTTGTCGGAACCAAAAAGTTGGAAAATAAAAAATAAAGCATAAAATGAGGTAATACAGCATGTTTGATAACACATCCATGAATTCTGAGTAAAGTTCTCCTTACACTTATATTACTACCGAGTTAAATCTGAATTTTTCATTTAATTATTTTTTTTGTCAAGTAGAATTATCTTTGTTTCCCCACATTGCATTTTGTCCGACTTTAAGTACAAATTCAGACAAAAGCAGAAGCAAAGCATGTGTTAAAGCAGTAATGACCCGAAAAACAGGAACAATAAACATTTTACCTCAAGTTTTTGTACAAGCATTTGAAAAAGTATTCACTCCCCTTGAACCTTTTTGCACTGAATGATATACCAGCACAAAGCCGTGCAGAATTATGAAGAGGGAGTAAAATGATAATGTCCTTTTAATAATCTGGCATACATGTTTTTAGCCTTTTCACTCTAATTCCCCTAAATAAAGTCCAGTTCAAGCAAGAGCCCTAACCATGACATGCAAAATATTATGAACACACCAAGAATAGGATGAAACATGATGGCAGCGACATGCTGTGGGGATCGTTTTGACCAGTCAGATAATGACCCAACAACATGACCTAGTTAAAGTCCCAATGTCGTTTGATCTTGAAAGATTTTTTTTTAAGAAAGAAAGACTGTCTGTCCCATTTTGTGTTGGTCTATTACATGAAATTGTGGCTTTAAAGTGAAGAAACACAGAAAAATTAAAGAGTGTGAATACTTTTGCATGGCACAGCAGAAAAGCGCTCCACGGGAAATTAAACTTCCCCACCAAGGATCAGAATTGCAAACAGAAACACCTGTTGTCTCTGATAAAGACACTTTGACTTCATGTTTCTATATAAAATTGTCATCAAGCAAATTAGCATCAGTGTCTGGCGCTGGTTTTTCTTTTGAACCTAATCTCGCCAGGAAATGTTCTATTTTTTTTTTTTCCTTTGCAGTAAGAAGATGTTGACACTCTTTTATGCATTGCAACACAAAAGTGACTATAGTCATAGAAGCAGGCTTCCTGTCAGTGACGGCTCACAGCGCTGGGGTAGTTTGCAGACATGAGCACCATACAGTGCAACAGAAGTGACAGCTCTGACTCTGCAAATTAAAAAAAAAGACAAAGATAGAAATGTATAACTTTAGGGTAAAGACACATTCCTTTAAATTTAAAATTTGGAAATATTAAAAAAAATAAAAAAGCTGTGAAGTAGTAGTCTATCAGTAACAGAAAATTAATTTTGGACTTGTGTTTTTATTGAGTTTCTGTTAAAGGAGCATCACAATGATGGTGTCTACCTCTACTGACTGAAGAAGATATAAAATTTATGTGGCTAAAAGTAAAAGTACACATTATTTTACATTGGTCAACCCATTTAATCAGATATCATCTACTTAACATGATCTTGTTTACAATAATCTACAAATGTATCATTCAATAAAAAAATTTGAACCTTACTTAGCTGAAAGCACTTTTTTGTTTTTACACCAAATATTGATTTCTGAACTCTTCCTGAGTTAAAACATTAGCATTGTTGTTTCTAAACGAATATGAACTTGTTTTCTTGGAGTTATTTGAGGTTTGAAAGCCCTGCATTTCTTTGGTTATTTTGATCATTTCTCATTTTCTGCAAATAAATACTACATTTTTGCTTGGAATTTCAGAAACCTGTTGTCAGTAATTCATAGAATAAAATACCAATGTTCATTTTACTCAAACCTATACCTATAAAGAGTAAAAATCTGAGTAAATGATCATTTAAATTGTTTTAAATGTTTTTTCCAGACTTGTATATTCAGTGAAGTACAAAACAAAGCTTCTTAAATCCAAGTACCTTTTAAAGCAGTGGACACCTGAAGCCACTGGGACAGCCACTCACGAGACTGACTGGTATCGAGACTGTCAGCGTTCATCCCTCTCACATAACAAGCCTGCAACAGGAAAGTCTTACATCAGCCTGAGAAACCGCTTCAGCTTGGGGAAATAAAACCCACATAGTGACAAACCTGTTTGAGTTCCCACTCGCTGAGCTGGTGAGGGCCCATTCGGCTCAGGGCTCGGTCCAGCTGGAACAGCTCCACGGCGTGGCTGTTCAGCCGTCGACCAATCAGGAAGCCCGGGAGACGGGTCGTCAGGAAGAGGAGGGGGCTGATGTGTCTCTGATCAGCCATGAACACAGATGAGCTCAAACAGATGCAGCAGAGAGGGGGTGAAAGAGAAGAAGGTTTCACTCACCATCTGACTGTTGCGCATTGTGTTCATGGCCAGAGGAGCTTTGGAGAACAGACTCCTGACGGCCAGGATTTCAGAGACATTCGGGTTTCCGCCGCGTTGCACCTGGATGCAAACAGAAAGTAATCTTGTTAAAGCTGAACAGATGCAACCTCTGCCAGAAATCTCTGGACACTTTAACAAGTTTGATCTAGTTTTTAAGAAAGATGGGCTTAAAACCCCCCCAAAACATTAAATTTCCTATTAAGCATCTTTTGTTATTGTTATTGATTGGTGAATAATAATAATAACCCTAAGGTTTCCTGATGTTAAGTCTAGCAGAAAGGCCTGAGGTTTTCACATGTTGATGTTTAAAATATTATTTTAGTTGCAGATGCATCCTTTACTAGAAATGATCAAGCATCTACTAAAGGAATTAAATTATTGTATTTTTGACAATAAAATTTTTATTTTCTTATTTAAAAAGGAACTGAGTAGTTTGTTTTAATTCATTTCCATCACATAAAAACCAGCAGAAAGTACCAATTTATTAAAATTTGATTAATCGTCACCATAATCAGTAACTAAAATAATCATTATCTGCAGCCCTAATTTCTGATGCATGTCCTTGCCTTAGTGCAGAGGTTCTTCAGAAGACCTTGCAGGTGACCGTTTTTGACCTGATGGCTCACATCCTCCAGCTCTTTGAGAACCGGTTGGTGGTGCTGAGTCCTGTGGGAATGATACACTTTCCGAAACTCCAGCTGCTGCCGGGAAGTCCAGAAGTGAGGGATCAGCAGCTGACGAGGGAAAAAGTACCTGAAAGCCACACGGAGACATTGGTGTTAGCGACTACAGTGGCATAATAAGGCACAAATACTAATCTTTAAAATGTTGTGCTGAATATAAAATTAAAAAATAAACAAACATGCAAACATGAAACTCACATTAGGAAGATAATCAGGTAGTTTGCAAAAGGAGGAATGGTGATAATCACAAGTGGGATGACCTTTATTAGGTCTCTGCGAAACTGAGAAGCATAGATCACATTACAATGCAACAAGATCACAGAGAAATCAATAAAATGAGAAAAACTCAAGCTCAGCAAAATCACAAGTAGTTCTGGTCTAGTTTCTATTGCAACTTTCTATTAGCACACTTGGAGTAAGACAAAACAAACTTGCAAGTAACTTTTCAACTTTTTACTTTATGGAAAAGTAAAAATGTCAAAAAGTATTGATCCAAGGCATTTTCTCAGTGCACCATAGACAATGAAAGGCTGCTGTCACCAGGGGGAGACATTGTCACATGAATAGCGCTTCTTCAAGACACTGACCTGTCTGAGTTTTTCCATCTCTCTGTACGGTAAATCCTGTAATTTTACTCCTTTTACCAGCATTTTCTTTTTAATCCTCTTCACCTCTCTGGCATCCTGGAACAGCATCCTGAATCCTTGAACAAGATTCAAAGAAACGTTTATAAAGACAGAGGAATTCAAGGAGAGCAAAAGGAAAACGTCACTCGTGTGTTATTTATAATGTTACACACTGTAGTTGGTCTATAAGCCGGTTTTCTTTCATTATACGCACAGATTTTGGCTTTACTCTTGTTTAGGTGTCAGACTTCCAGTGTAACTAGATAACACAAATAGCCAAACACTATTTCTAGATCACCATTTCTTTTAAAAGCAGAGTCAGGATAGACAGCTGCGGTGAGGAACGAATCCATCTCAGTCTTGTTCAGGGTGCTGGAGGGCATCAGCTAGTAGCTGTAATACTTTTCAGTATTCAGGACATATTGAAACGTTGCTCTCATATTGAAACGTTGCTCTCCTGTCTTCAGTTTAGGTCAGGGGTGCCCAAAGTCAGTCCTGGAGGGCCAGCATCCTGCAATTTTTAGTTCTCTCCCTGGTGGTAGTAACAACTTTGTCAGTGTTCTTCTTCGGCCTTCTAACGAGCCACCATTTGATCCAGGTGCGTTAAACCAGGGACAGAACTAAAACATGCAGGATGTCGGCCCTCGAGGGCTGACTTTGGGCACCCCTGGTTTAGGTGGACAACCATACATTTGTAGGTTTGTAATTGTCAGTGCTGTGTCAGATGTTTTATAATATAACCCTGCTTTTACATACCTTTATCACTGATCTGTCTGGTGTGTTAGTAGCTTTTGTGATGCCATTTGGTTATTAATGAACAAACCTTTATAAAGGGAATTGGTTGCACTGGATTTTATTTAGGGGCTACAGTTTATTCTACCTATATTTGTTCAGAAAACTAGATACTGGCATAATCGTTTACTAAAACGATTATAACTTTCAGAACAAGATGTAGAGCTCTAAACACTGAGAGTAAACAGCAAAAATGCTGCAGGTGAGTAAATTTTGCTCTTACCTTCCTTAAAGGTGTGATAAAGCAGGAAGAATCGAGGAAATCGTCTTTTGAGAAAGCCTTCATATTTGGCATTTGCCCACTGGAATTTGGAGGAAACAAATCGTCCAATGCCTCGTCTGACTTTAGAAGAAGTAAAATGCCTGCACAAAGGTAACCTGGCGTAAAAAAGCATAACGTTACATCACATGCATTAAAAATACATTAAAGTCCTATCAAAATGAGCTAGACGTACAAGAGCACAACATAATGACAAGGAACATGTACAACATCTCCGATAAAAGGCAGCAGATTTAGATAATCAGCAGGATATCAACTGTCTGCACTGAAATTTAAATGTACATAACGTCTGGTTATTTAGCAGGTGTGTAGCTAGCTTAGCAAACCATGATAAAACAAGGTGAAAACAGGCAAAGATTCACCCTGGAAAGACGGACCTGGACTGGCAGGATACGTCTCGAAGATAAAAACAATGTGTTATCCTGTTTGTGCTCAGACCACTTAGTCGGGTCAAAGACAACCGGCTGCACAGACTCGAGCAGGAAAGCGCCATGTTCGACAGGCAGAGCAGTTACCGTGACGACGCTAATATACAGGAAAGCTGAGAGTTGATCTTTTACCGTAATACACAGAAAACGAAACGCAGATTATTTTACGTTTTCGCTGAATGTGAGGTGGATTTTTGAGCTTTATTAACCCTGTATGTTTAGTTGTTAGATCATATGTATGACTGCTTAAAATAAAAATGATAAATTATTTTCTTAGAATTTTCACTGGGACAGTGGCGGCTGAATGGTGTGGCGGAGAACTAAAAAATTAATCAGAAATACATGGTGATATTTCATCGTTTATTATATGACGTGAGCCAGACAGCCACTTGCAGCTTCACTTTTCAGACTCCTTATTTAGCAGATGAAAACTGGAATCCTATTTATATATGACTGAAGCTACAATACCTTAATTTTTAACTCATTGTTGAAATAAAAATATAAAAGTTAAACAATTTAATTGGTCCCATTCGTTATTGTTTCTGTCCCTGGCTTTCTAAACTTTATGGCCAGACAGAGATAAAGAGGTGTGGCAATAGCAAATGAGATAATTAGTTGTGTAACTAACATCCATGACATGTTTTTGTTGAATATCGTCCGATGCTCTATAGAAAATGAGCTGTTATGTCATGATAGTCTTCATATTGTCACACAGCAGCAACAGTCTTCAGTCAGAGGACTCCCAGATTCGTTGGAAGATTAACTGCTACCAAGATTCTTTCTGCCCACAGCATCTCCATCTACAACGATTTTTGAAGACTAGACGATTTAAATGCAAATTACAGCATTTAAATTTCCCAAATGTTAAGCCCGTTTTAACGTTCTTTAGACGCTGTTGACATTTAAACGGTCTAAAGTTCCGATTTCCGAGCTGAATGGAACGCGGCATTTTTTGAAATATTGCAAACGAACCGGTCTTTAAACATAATTGTTTGTTTAAAGTTGTACCGGCCTTTGTATATATTTCAGAAATTTTAAAAATTGGATTTAGTGAGTGAATTTTAGCTTAAATTCACTCGCTTGTTGCTCGCGCCAGGCCGGTAGTCACGTGAGTAACAGACCCTATAAAGCCAGAGGAGGTCACGCGCTGTCAGTTAGTCTTCGTTTGAGAGAAAGGCGAAGACTATCTTCTTCAGCGGTCTGAAGGGTTCCGTTTGTGTGGTTAAGTTACAACTTTTTTTAAAAACTTATTTAGCTTAATATAGTTTGATATAAACGAGATAAATTTGATTTAACTTCGTTTATTTGCTAAATAATAAAGAATAAGCTAGGGCTGTTACAGTCGAAGCTAGCTAGCTTAATGTTAGCAAATTTGGCCACGAGCCAACTTTTTCTTTTTTTTTTTCGTCCTGAGTGTTGTTGAATTTGTACGTATTAGAAATTAATTTGTGATTTGTTGAGCTTGAGGGATAGAAATTAAATGAAACTTTGGGTATACGTCGCCTTTTGTATCTCGGCGAATCTTGCATTGCAGTTGGCCGAGTAAAACAGAATATTTGGGGAAATTGCGTCTGTTTTTAGTTGAAATCTACGTTGGCGCTTTACATTTTATGCTAATAGTATTTTATTTCCTCCCAGGTTGGTCTGACCAAAGTAAATTAGTTTTCCATATGGCCTCCATAAAGTTCGGAACCAGTACCAGTCCATGCAAGGTGGCCTCTGAAGAGAGGGTAACAGAGGTTGAAGATTATGGTAAAGCTTGAGTTTTGTAATTACTTGTAATCTGCCAAATCTGCCAGTTTTCCATCTGACTCCATTTTCCATTCACTCCACTTTAGATAGCAGGGGAAACTGTGATCCAGACAAACTTCTACAGTGTCCTTTTGACAAAAACCACCAAATCCGCTCCTGCCGCTTTCCTTATCACCTGATTAAGTGCAGAAAGGTGAGTTGGTAAAGGACTGGGAAAAATCCGCACTCATAGAAACGCCTTAGTAGTGTTTGATGGGTTTAAAATTGTTTTCTACCAGAGATAAAATAGTAGTATATTTTAGATTTGCCAGATGAATGAATTTGAGTTGAATTCAGTGAATTTACTATACCAAATTACATTTGTTCCTCATTGGTATATTGGCACCATTGAGGATTATTTCATAAAAGTTGTTCCTTCATACCATTTCTGACCTTAAAAATTTTTTTTTTTATTTGATTAGTTTGTCATGTCGTAGACTGTATTATTGGGCACTCTGTGAATACAGTTGCAGGAAAAGTGCAAAACATTGCTTTTAGTAGTTTCGGAGCTGACTTTCTTCTGTAATCCCTTCCTAGCATCTAGGTATATACATACAAATATCACAGTGTTGGGATTATATGGTGTCAATACTTTAACTTCCCCTTTTGGGATCAATAAAGTATTTTTGAATTTGCTTAGAAACTTAACTTGCAACTGTTTCCCATAGATTCACACCCAGACCAGTCAATGATGGAGTTGAGCATGAACGGGTTAGCCTGCAGCAGAATATAACTGCAATTGTTTAAAATACTGCTAGCAGCTGGCTTAAATCCACACTTGAAGTAATGTTTTTAAGGCGTAATGTTAATAATGGAAGTACTGGTGATTTTCCTGTGGGTTGTAGTACTGATAAAAGGTGAATGATTGTAAAGGTTACTTGCAGTGAACATGTGATCACCTGCTTGTATTACTAATTCAGCAAACTCAAAAATCCTCCCCACTTCTGGTATCTTAAGAAAATTCCTTCTTGGATTATAGAAGTGGGTAAGTTAAATGACTGTCCTGCTTCAATTGATTGGTAAATTAAGAAATCTCTCGACACAGAATCACCCAAAACTGGCCAGTGAATTGAAAACCTGCCCGTTTAATGCTCGCCACTTGGTTCCCAAGCATGAGCTTGCTCACCACACAGAGACTTGTGAGGACAGAATATCTGTGGACACTGAAGATGGTGAGATGATTTTATTTTCTATCCACCTAACAGAGCAGTTACGGTTTGTTTTCTTTTAAATGGTGTAATGTACATGTCTTTTGTTTAACAGTTGGAAGCAGAAATGGACATGTTGGCTGGGATGTTCCAGTCAACACTTGGGTCAACCCAAACATGACTGAGGACTGGGACAAGGGTAGGTTAAAATATAAAGGTTTAGAAGAGATCACACTAAATGTGGAGGAAATATATGACTGTTTACCCCATTCACAAACCACCTAACTTGAAATAACATCTTAATATAAAACCTAGAATTAAAATATTACTTTTATCTGACTTGATGTGAAAGGTGGTGATATTTTGGGGCTGACCAGTAGTGCAGTTGGTAACAATGTTGCCTTGAAGCAAGACCGTCTTTCTGCAAGGAGTTTGCATGTTCTCCCTGTACATGTGTGGGTTTTCTCCGGGTACTCTTCCCACAGTCCAAAAATGTGATTGTTGGGTTAATTTATTTCTCTAAATCCTCCTTAGGTGTGGGTGTGCATGATTGTTTGTCTCTGTTACCCTGCAATGAACTGACAGCCTGGTCATGGTGTAGCTCGCCTGTTGACCGCTGGAGATGGGCACCAGTACCTCTCATGACCCCACTTATGGTTAAGTGTGCATTATAATGGATGGATGGGTGCTGCTTTAAATGTGACTGTCCACAACAAAACCATGAACATATTGCTCAGGCTATTTTGAGTTACTTACAGATTCTGAGACGGTGGATTCGGTGGATTTCCAATGATGTCAAACACTTAGAAATCAAAAAAGTTGTTTACATATTGTAAGTATTGTGCATTAGTAAAATTTTAAGGTCATTTGTAACTTAGAAGCAGGATAAATTTGAGTTGCTCTGGCAAAAACAGAAATCCCCTTCTAATCTAATCGCTCATAGATGATATCAAGACACTCAGCAGTTATAACTTGGCTTCCACTGATCATTTGAGGAATCCTGCAATTTTCTTTCCACTGGCATCTTCAGATTTTTTCTTAAGTAAATTTTTATATTTATTTTTTTAATGCAAAACTTTGGGAAGCTAATTGTATGCAACACATTTTGAGCTCAAAGTACTTTGCATACCACTAGGGGGCGTCTGTGGTCTGGAGACCACAGTTTGGGAAAGGGTTGTTTAGATGAAGCTTCTCCCATGTTATGCATTTTATAATCCTCTGGATACATTTTTACACTCGTATATAATGGTAGCAAATTGTCTTGTGTTGCAGAGGCAGATAATGTTCAAACTCCATTTGTGTGGGGAGTAAGCTCCAAGTTGAACCAAATGTAAGTGGTGGTCTTGACCTCAGCATTTTCTGTGCATATATTCCTTCATATTGACTTTTATTTTTTTTTTTATTCTTTTTGCAGACTGGCTGCCAGACCCAGTAACAACCTTGGTCCAAACTTCAGAGCTCCCAGTACGCTGCCGTGGCCCAATTACGAGCTGTAAGCTCTTCCAAAGCTATTTCTATACATGGAGTGTTCTTTGCTTGTTTTGATCAGTTTGAATGTGGATAAAGTATCTGAAACCTCTCATGGCTTGCAGTTGCATGGTTCTCATTTAGTCACTAAGTGCAGAGGATGTTTTACAACAAATATAACCTGTAGTTGAGCAGTTCTTACTGTTTTTAATGTTGTGACATTGCTGTGTTAGATTTTTGGAGTAAAAGTTTCCTTTGTTGAAGAATTGTGTAGTTTAGTTATCTTTAAATATGCTATCTCTTTTTTTGTAAGTGCTAAAGAAGGTCACACTGCATGTAAACTCTTTTTGTAGAAGTTCCCATAATCTTGTCTGGAACAAAGTAGTTCATGATTGTTTGAAGATGGTAATTTAAGCAGCAGTTTACCCCCCATCATGGGTTAAGATGGGACTAGTTTGAGATTTTAGACTCAGGTTTATTTTAGGATTGCAGTATAGGCTCAGCAATCAAGACTTTTTTTTCCTTTCCCACTGATAATTGAATAAATTTCTGAGCATTTGAAGTTGGTGCTGAAGTGTCTTTATTGACGGAAACATATATGTCATGTATTTAAAAGTTCATCACTTTCTTGTCGTTAAGTAGTTTTGCATGTTAATGAGTAAGCATGATTTGACACTTTAGTCTGCTTCCGTTGCTTAAACTAAAAATGAAGGTAACTATAGGCAGAAACCAGTCACTTTTCATTTTTGTTTAATATAAATTCTAGCCTTGTTTCAGCGTAGTGTTGGAAGGATTGTACTGTTGTAACCTCAAGGGGAAAAATTAAATTTAAGAAAGTTTATATATTGGGAAAGGTCATGTTTTTATTGTGTACATTGTGTAGCTTTTCATGAGGAAAAATGCTGCTTTAAATTGGTTAAAAAAATGTTTGACACAAACTGAACTGCTGTATGGTGTTCACAAAAACAATTGATTTGAATGATAAAAATAAATGGGTAAAACAGGAAAATGAAAGCTGATCTACAGAATTTAAAAATATTGCAGGATTAACAAAATATTTCACTTTAGAGAAAATCCAAATTTGGGAGCCTGGCCGCTAGATGGCGCCTGTAGTGAATAAACCTGTAGTTGTAAAGCTACAGGTTTTATGGCTGTTTTAGTTGTACTTATAAACAGAAGTGTTGAGATAAGAGATCAGTACACATAGGACCAGTGGTGGCTGGTGGTGATATTTGAAGGGTTTGATATATATAAAATGTATTTGGTTTTAGGTAGTTACTTGTAAGCTGTTTTATTGTAAATGTCAGAGAGGGCTTATCCCTACTAGCCCACTTATACCAGCTGTCCTTTCATAGGACTCATTTTGTTTTTTTAGTGTTCAGAGTTCATTGTACTGTATTTCCTGTCTCGATCCTGATGCAAAGTGTTCTCTGACATCAATGAGGAGTAATGAAGCATTATTGATTTATCTCCCTTTGGTTGAAAATCTAAAGTCAAATCCTTATTTATTCAAACAATCTGAAATCTAAAAGTCTTTTATATCCTGCCTCAGATTAACAGCCTGCTGAAAGACAGATTCAACCAAGAAATCCCAATGTAACTTTTGCTTTAAATTTACATTATAACTCAAAATTGTTAGCTCTGAGTCATGTTTTTGGACTGTGGACCTGGAGAGAACATAGGTATGCATTAGGAAACTCCATGCAGAGAGAGATCTGAACCAGAATCTTTTTTGGAAGGCAAAAGCACTGCTAACTGCACCACTGTGCAGTGCACAACAGATGCTGGCACACATTTGAATCAGGTCAGAGTTTGTGCTTACACATTCATGTTGTACTGTTCAAGAATTGGGGTCATTTTGACATAGTGATTTGACTGAGCCACCGGCCTCACCTCTGGATGAAATGAATCGGTCCACCCTGTTCAAATCACACTGCTGGGTCGACTTGGCTGTGAAACCTGTCACTTGGCCTTTACAGGAGCCTTCCAGGCATGTTTTTGAAATGCATATCTCTCCAGCGACCTCACTTTGTGAATTGACACTCGGTCAGTTCTTTTCATCTGAGGAACAGAAATGTTCTTGGCCATGTCTTGTCTTATGAGTCTGCCCAAAGCTTGTGATCTTCTATTATTGTCTGCATTCCTAACGCGGCACGTTCACGTTGCTCTCACTTTACAGAGTTACAGCAGAGCCATGGTGCTGCTGGCTCGATCACGAGGGAGCTGCTGTCCGCGCTATCTTTACCAGTGTACCATCACACAGGGAGGCTGTGTAATCATGGTGATGCTTACTATCCAGTTTCTCTTGTTGCATAAGCTCTACATGGTTGCAAGGTTATGAAAGCATCCACTTTTTATATTGCATTACTGCACCAATCTGGATTTGGGAGACTTTAGCCTGGAAAAACCTTGAGATTAGTGCATTACAGAACATTGGTTTAAGATACATTTGCTGCGTTTCCGTTACAAATGTGTGAGACTTTGTTGGTATTCCACTAATGTAAAAATAAATATATAAAAAAATGCAATTGCTGTATTTCCATTCAATAAGAAATAAAGTTAGTCACATGAATAATTTTGTTCTTGCAATAAATCATTCAAAAGATCATCCACCTACCACTTCCTGTTGTCAGTTGTAACATCCAGTTGATTATCACGTCACTCATGTGATGTGAAAAGTGTTTCCATTGAAATACACTAATTTAGAGCCGCAAACCCCCCTCTCACTAGCGCAAAAACGTATTTTTCCTTTTTCAAAGTTAAGCAAATTTAACTGCAAAATTTTAAGATAATTGGAAATGCGGCTGTTTCACTGTAGATTGGAATGGGTATCCAGGACTGGTTTCCAACATCTGGCCTAAAGGGCTTTCTCGCTTTGAAGTGAATTTCTCTAGTAGAACTTAATGGAAATACACCAGATATAAAAAAAAAAGAGAAATGTTTAGTTTTTTTGGGTAGGATGCAGTGGTTTTTCAAAATTTTTGTATTTCGCAAAACGATAATGGAAACATTTTATTCAAACTACACAATCCCGCACTTTACTTAAAGTGAAGTGCATAAGATTCACTTTACGCTGTCATAAACATTCCATCTGTTGTGAACATTGTGTCTTCATGAATGTTTATGACTTTTGAAGTCATTTGGTAAATAATGACTCTTTTAAAGCAAAGTTTCATTAAAGTCTTCATTAAAAGTCCACTTTGCATCAAAAGTGTCATTATTTACTGACTAACACTTCTGGTAAACAACATCCCTTCTAATAGCGTTACCAACAATGTGTGAGGTATTTGTGTGAATACCTATTCAAAGATTCCTTAGCTAGGCATAAAAAAACAACTCCCAGGTATGTTTTCAAT
Organism: Poeciliopsis prolifica; assembly: GCF_027474105.1. NCBI lineage: Eukaryota > Metazoa > Chordata > Actinopteri > Cyprinodontiformes > Poeciliidae > Poeciliopsis > Poeciliopsis prolifica. Next base: position 7,772,993 of record NW_026562398.1, read on the forward strand.
AATGGAATAACATTATAAAAAGCTAAACAAAAACCACCTGATTTTGCATAATGCCTCACCCCCTCTTTAAGCTGTACTCCATGTCCTCTGTTTTATTTTCCTTCTTTGCTCCAATCTGACTAGCTTGGCTCATTACTGCTAATCACTGATGATCTAACTCTTCCTGTTTCACTGTTTTAAAGAGTCATCGTTTCCTTCAAGGACCTTCCCACTACAATCACTGAGAGGTGTGCCTTTTTGTGGTGTCACACGTTTTCCTATTAAATAATTGCGCAACGTAAAGATGGAGCAGTCTGGGTTATTTGAGACAAGACATAGAGGTCCGTCCATTGCTTTCTAAAAGGAGACCAGTACATAACTGGGTGGGGGTGCGTTGAGGTCGTCCTCTGGGAGCTAAAAGCGGAATCTGTACTTGATCCAAGTTTACAAGCTGTGAATACAATTCGACGATCTGCTTTGTCACATGCAAAAACTTTATGATACATAGTGAAGATGACAATTTCATGTAATATATGATATTTTGCATTTATTTCAATTTTAGCAATGAAGTTTCACAGTTACAAGTAAAAAAAAACCCACAACAAAATCTCTCTGTACACTGGGACATTATTTATATGTCAAAACAGCTGCATGTTGAATACAGATCCAAAAACACAAAGAAAAGCAGTATAAGACTATTTTTAAAAAAATACACAGTATATTAGCTGCTCAATGCTGATTCATGATGCATGAATGATACCACTGAATAGTTCTGTAAACTTCAGCTACAAAAAATATCACCAAAACATTGTGGTGGCATTAAATATAAAGTGTAATGGAGCTTTAACAGACTTCTTTTTCAAATGTTGAGAATTATGAAGTCTGTCTGGGTCACAAGTTGGTTTTGTAAAATAATATGAATGTTTAAACAGAAGTTGAGTAACTATTTCCAAGTTTCAGATCTTCTGCTGCATAGAGAATGTTTGTGCTCACATTACAGATGACTGGGCACGTTTGCCATTGTTGTCTCATTCAGAAGAGACTCCATTCATGGATGCAAACAGTCACCGTTTGGTCTGAATGGACCTTTGTAATTCCACCTTCAATCTGCAGCTTTCTAAAACCATCATACCCATATTGTACTGGATGCAGATCCTACAAGCACTAAGAAGTAGCACCAAACTGTAACGCCTCTTCGTTTCACCTGGAGAGTGTGAACAAGCTGAAAATGTCTTTTTTTCCCCAAAAACATTTTAAAACAGTAGCGTGTCCATGAAGATCTTTTCCACAATCGGAGGTTGGGGAACAAGATCTGACAGTTTCAGGTAGAATATACGCTGACGGCCTTGGGTGCTCAAAGTCCTGAGGTCAGGCAGCTTCCCTAGAAGTCGGGACAAGTAATTGGGCGGCCAGGAGTCGGAGCCACAGCCAGACATGTGGTTTTTAAGGCAGCTGATGAGCTGGTTCTGAAAATCCTCCACGCGTTTGGGCTCCTTCAGACCATAACGATCTGCAATTAGAAACAGATAAACACGCTGAGATTTGTCTTTCACAGTTTTACAAACACAACAATTTCTAGTGACTTTTGAGAGTATCTAAAACCCTTGAACTTTTTCACATTTTGTCATGCTACAGCCACTAACTTTTGGTAGCGCGGTACCAAGAACTAATGAAGGAAACACTGAACACAACTTTCTTCTTCACAAAAATGTAAACAAAAGTGGAGTAGCACCAGATCATAGTGGTTGTTGAATTTCTCGTCTTTGGAAAAAGAACTCGAGCCATTTCTGCCACTAGTTATCAGACTCGTGTTTAAGGTTTCCTACAGTTTGTTTCCTGCGTTTGGAGCAGTTTCCGGCCTGCTCGGCATGCAAATATGCATCCAGACCTCGTCAGCGTTCACTTCAACCAAACCAAAACCTACGTTTGTTGGTGGACAAGAATTCACCTTTTGGTCCTCATTGGAGTTTGATTGTGCATTCCTCAAACAAATCAAGCTTTGATGAATGTCGCTGTAGCTCTGGCTGTATCTGGACTGACATGGTCGTGATGAAGTGCTATGTAAATTTTCCACCCCACATAATGTTCGGTTAACTTATAAGACCAGAACAACTTCTTCCACATGTTTAATGTGACGCTCTGACTTGCTATGGCTTATTTTCAAAAACCACCGTCGGCCTGTTGGCTGCATCTCTGATTGATGCAGATCTTCACCAAACTGTCAGTTTCTACCAAAATATAGAAACTTTGAGCTGGAAGGTTTGCAGTTGTACCATACTATACAGTGTTTCAGAGATAATGTTTTATAATCAAACACTAATTTAAACATCTCCACACCTTCCTCCCTGACTTGTCTGCTGTGTTTCTTTGTATACGTAAAAATATTTGTCCTTTTATGTTCTCCAACAAACTCCAAAACTGTATTTACAAGGTGAGATTGGTAAATGATGATTTGATGGATGTAAAAATGTAGAATATTGCATAATGTTTCTAACGCTTCACAACAATATAAAAAAATTATTGACTGCAACCTGATAAAGTGCGCAAAAAGTTCAGTGAGTGTGTGAACTTTTGCACAGCTCATTCGGTCTACATGTTACCCTTCACTCTGATACGCTGTGACATATGACATTTTGTCATAAAGGAGCTTGTGTTACTCTTCCCTACACACCTGTTCGTCCAGTCTTATGTTGCATGAATACAATAAAACCTAAAGGAGATTTGCTGTGTGTATTCTTGCCTCGGCTGTCAAGGCTCCGTGGTATTTAAACTGAAATAGAGATCTGGATGTTAATCTTACCAGTGATTATGACCAAGGCTGTGAGGCAGGCGAAGGACTCTTCATCTAACTTCATGCAGTGAAGACTTTGAGAAAACTCCAGGATGGAGTTGATCCATTCCCCGAAGCTTCGAACACACTGCGTTTTGTGAAGTACGGTGCCGTCGCAGAAGATGAGTTCACCCGTTTCAGGGTTTGACCTTCAAATAAATAAAAAACACCAAAGGTGAGCTTGAAGTCTTTCTTTTAAAAGTAAATTTGATGTCTAAATGTTCCAAACACAAATGATTGGAAGTTGTAGTTACCGATAAGCAAGACGCAGAATGAAGAGTTCAATAAAGGCACATTCCAGCAGAAGTTCCTGATCCTCAAGACAGAAATTGGAGAAACCAGGGATGTCCTTTGCCCATTTTCTGATGGCCTCGAAAGACGCTGTGAGGAGGTCGTAAAAGTGCTTGACGTTACTGACGTCTTCCTTCTGGTCTGTGCTAAATTTCTGCTCAACATACTAATAGAGAAATACAAAAACACAGATGTTAGGTCACAGGCGTTATTCAAACTGCAACTCAAAAGTGTGGAAAAACTATTTATTCACCTTGGAGTAATCTAGAGCGCCGATGCTGGGGTTTGACTCCGTTTGGGCTCGAACTAGGGAAGCAATCATGTTTACTGGGGATACTGGGGCAGGCGTGTCCTGAACCACTTTAGGCTTTGAAGGTAGACGACCTCTGCGGCCTTTCAGGCTGTCTGTTCTCACAACTGTAAGGAAGAAAAAACATTCAAGTTCAGTTTGTTTCTACAGTAACAAAGCTGACAGCATGCAAAAAGAGGTTTTTATTATGCTTTAGGATAACTACTTGTAATTAGAGTGATTTATTTCAACAGAGAATGAGTCAGAATGAAATCAGACTGCAGCAGGGGTTCCCCTTATAATTTGAATATAATAAGGAGCCACTGCAGATTGGTAAGTAAAATACTATTAACACTGCAAAAGCACAAAATCTTACCAAGTCTTTTGGTCTAATTGCTAATGTAAATATGACAGTAGCACAACAATAAAAAGTTATAGTACATGCAAGTTTTTAGCAAGAAAAAAAGCTTGTTTTAAGTCAGGAATATTTCACTTGTAACAAGAAATTAAGTACCAGTAGAATTAGTACTTTCTTATCAATATTAAGGTACTATTTGTATTTATAAGTTAGATTTGTCAGTGAAGTTGCAGGTTCAACTTGGTGATTATTAGGATAATTAACTCGAGCCTCCAGAGTGAGCGCCGGTGTTTTTAAAGAACAGGAAGGAACTCATGGCAAGTTAGGAGAACTCAGACGCTTTCACAGTAAAACAAAGAGGAAATCTTTCTCTGAAGCATCTGGCAGCAGTTTCCTCTTCAGAGAAAAAGTAAATAATTTATCTGCAGTCAGGTCTGGGTTGACTCACCTTCCTTCACCATCCCCACAGCGAGGCACTTCTGGTAGCGGCAGAATTGGCACCGATTGCGCCTCTTCTTGTCCACAGGACAGTCTTTGTTGGCATTGCAAACGTATCTGGAGTTTTTCTGCACTGTTCGCTGCAAAACAAGACACAGAAAGATTGTTGGAGTTAACTAAAGCCAAATAACAAGAACAGTCATAAATAAAAATGGTAATTAATGAGGGAAAACTACAACTAAATGAACTACAAAACTGACTAAAACATACTGAATACATTTGATATTCTTCAGTTTTGTGTTTATTAATCTTAGTTGTTAGATTTTTGAGGTGTTGTGAAATAGTTTTTCTTCCCCACACAAGCAGTTTGAGTCAGCTGCTGGCAAATTATAGTACTCCATAATCCACTGGGAGAAACTTATGCTAAAAATCTGTTGGTTGTTCAACAACAGTTGAATAAATTTAGTTTGAAAATGGTGTCTTCTGTTGAATAATTATTACACAATTGATGCAAAAAATTAACCAAAGTATGAAAAACCTGGAACTACTACTATAATTTCAAAAAACTCAAAGTAGCATAAAGTTTGCAAAGCCAGTCCAAAAACCGAGTTAAACAAATAAAAGGTCACAACAAAATAAACTATAATGAAAAACCCAGAACTATTATAACCCTAGTGTGAACTTCACCAACTTCACAGCGACACAGAAATGTTTTTTCTTTATGAGAACAGTTTCTACATGTATTTATCAGCTGTTTACCTTGAAAAAGCCCTTACATCCCTCACAGGTGCGAACGCCGTAGTGCTGACAGGAAGCATGGTCTCCACACACAGCGCAGTCGCCCTCGTTTCCACGTTTCAGTTTGGGCGATAAACTGGCATCCAGCTGTTGGCTGCCATGAAGGCCGAACCCCGGCTCCCTCACCGCAGTCGGGAAGGTCAGTCCGGATTGAAGAGGGTGAGCCAAAGTATAAAGTTCCTGCTCAAAATGAGGCATGTCCTCCAGGGGCCCGGAGCCGAATGGAAATGAAGTGGATGCGTTTGGTCCTGAGATGTCCTTGGCCATCCAACAGTCAGGACTGGCTGAATATGTCCCAAAAACTGAATCCCAGTTGGACGCCGGCTGGCTCTGAAATCCGGGCGTCGAAGGGGACGAACCTGCGGCAGGGCTGCCGTAATAATCCGATCCACTGGGAGACATGGCCTCCCCTGGATAGTTCAGCATAAGCGGCCCTGGGTAGCAGCCGTAGATTTGTAGATCTTCCATGTTGAACTGTCCCTCCTGGTGCGAGGGAGACGCGACTGCTGGGGCTGTAGTGAACTGGCAGGAGTAGGCTTCATAGTCCTCAGTGGGCGCACGCAGCACCTGAGCGGCACTCGGCAGGGCAGAGGCAGAATGGTGCTGCGGGCTGCTCATGTCCAGCCAAGAGGTGATGTCTGCGCCCTGAGACTCCAAGCTGCTCATGCTGTTCTCATAGAGCTGAGATCCGTGCTGGGGATGTATGCAAGTCATGGCTGAAAAACTGTGAAATATTTTAAAAACTGTTAATGAAGTTAAAAATATTCACACCCTTAAACTTAGGGCCGGGTAATAAATCAATAACAATATATATCAGAGAGACACGTGATCAATATCACTAGATAAGACCTCTGAATATTCACTGAATTGCAGAACCACACAGCATTCTGGGGAATGTAGGCAGAGGAAAGACCTCTCACAAGCTAGGTTGGTGGCATCAACTCACTCACTCACTCACTCACTCACTCACTCACACTCACTCACTCACTCACTCACTCACTCACTGGTTACCTAGCAACAACTGGCTGAGTAACTTGCGCAGCAGCAGTTTAAGGTTTGGCAGCAGCATTTCAGATATTTAAAACAAAAAGACCTAATCAGTAATAATGATCTAAGATCACATTTACAAGAGAAACTTCTTTTGATAAAGCAAACAAACAAAAAAAAAAATTAAGAATGTTGACTCTATTAAATAAGCTACAATGTAAGATCACAAAATCTTACTTAGTGTTTAAGTACAAGTAAGATATTTGTACCAGTTTCTAATGCAAATATCTAAGAGCTTGTTTTAAGTAAATAATTTCTTAATATTGACGATAAAATGCCGGTTCCACTGGCTGATTCTTTTACTGATAAAAGAAAAATATCCTGTTATCAGTGAATTAATCTGTCATCATTTTTCCAATTAAAGACAGATAGTAGTTAATTTGAAATTCAATCCTCTCTGGTACGACTAAGATATTAATTCCAGATGTTTCCAGATGCTCTTCATACAATTTGGTTATGCGTTTTTGCAAAAAAAATGTAATACAGTTATAGTCTCTAACTCTTTAAAGCTGATAGAGAAATAAAACAACTGACTTTAGTAGAAGTAAACAGTTGCTACCATGAGAAACTATAATCAATTAACTAAAACATTTTGAAAACAAGGCACATTTTATTTAATCTTTAAAAATATGCATTGTCTCAACAGAAAATAACCTTAAGTTTGAAGCAGCAACATGAGAAAATAAAAATCCTGAAATAATAATAGCCTATATCCTCAGTTTATTCAGAGGGAAACTTTATGCCAGATATAACTTTAAACTCATTCCATAAACTTCCTATTTAAACTAAACACATTGTCCCGAGTTTAGAGCTGCTCACATCATCCTTTATTACTTCGGAGTAAATTTAGAAACTGCTGCAAAGCGCAGAGATGTTGCGTTTAAAGACGCAGGCAACACATAAAGTTCGCTTTATTCTATGGATATTTATCGCAAATGAACCCAATGTGTATCTCAATAAAACTCTAAAACAAGCTGCTTCCCGTCCTGCGTTGACAGAACCCGCCGAAACAAAAGAGAAAGAAATGAATACGTAAGAATGTTTTACTTTGATGCTGAATTTGAAGCCGTTTCTTACCTGAACGAGGGTTCAAGCCCGTCTACAAGAGACCGTGTGTCATCTCCAGCGTGTCCCAGCTGGAGTCCCTGCGCCCCGCTCGGCGCTGCGCTCTTATACTTCTCTCCAATGTCTCCATGACGCCATGAGAGGTTTCCACGCGAGTGTGCGCGGTGGGCGGGGAGGTTTCCGACCCGCAGCCAATCACGAGAGCCCGCTCCACAGAACAGCCGTCTGATGACGCACTACGGGATTCCGTTGACGCGCATTCAGCGAAGAACCGCAGCAATGTACTCCAGGCGCAGATAAAGCGCGTTAAGTCTGAATTAAAGCGTTTCCCGCTGCAGGTAGACCCTGGCACACCGAGCTAAACTTTACTTTTTCTTTCATTTTTTTAATGTTATGGTGCTCCTGAGTGGGAAACATAAGAGAGAGAAATGATTGCATCACTCAGAAACAGGAAGTACTCGGTATTTTTAGGCCGTTCTTAGAGGGTTTTCAGGAAGAAATACTTTGAAATAAGGATGCGCATGTGCTCAAATCCAAAATATTTTCTATTTCTCTCTGGTTAGAAATGTATCACTGCTTTCAATTTTTTTTCTTTTGTAGTTCGCCAAATGAAATTTTACCAAATAAGTGAAATTTATAGTGTACAAATATATTGTTACACTATAAATAAGACAAAGCTAATTTAGTAACTTTCCAGCAATGCAATATCTTATTTTAAGTAAATAATTCCTCAGTATTGATGAAAATGTATTCCACTTTTAACATGGGAAAGATGTATTGCTCTAAGAGGAAAAAAATGCTGATTTATGAGTATCTTTCCAGTAAGACATAATAGCTTGTTTTGAGTAAAAAATTTTTAATATTGATGACATCTCCACTGTCAGATTATTCCCTTTGTAACAAGGCATTTTTCCTGTTTTATAAGTAAAATGATTGCTGTACCTTTTCATAAATTTCATGGAATTATTGACTGAAAACAAGCTAGTATAACTTGCTGAATAAAGTTAGTTTTCTCTTAATTCCAGTGTACCAAGATATTTGCTCTAGAAACTAGAATGAAATGTCTTGGTTCCTGCAGTCCAGGTCCTAGTTATGAAATGTTTCCACTTTTGGCAAAAATATACTTGTTAATTAAGAGAATTTGTCCTCATCATTGATGAAGAAAAGTAAATGGTTTTATGAATTGTCTGGTAATTTGCAGTCTGGGTTGTTTGCTTTTAGTGAGATTTGGCCTTTCACCAATTTATAATCTATTAAGTCATGCTTGTTTACACCAACCAGGTGAAAATGTGCATTGACTATAATCTGTTACCATGCATCTTAACTTTTTAAAGGTTAATGAAATGTTGTTCATTGTGTCTGTGTAAATCAATAAAAAGTATAAACAAAACTCAATAACATTCACTGAAACATTCACCAAATTTAAAAGTTTGAATTTAAAAATAAAATCATCTGGTAGTCCCACAAAGTGCTGAGCTTGTTTCTGTAATTTAAGATGCAATTCATCTTATTATTTATGACTCACGTGTGTATTTTTAGCCTTGCAAATGGCAATAGACTTGAGTTTCAGACAGGGGCACAATGCCATGTGCCCAGGTTGCCACATAGCATGGCAACAGCTGGGGTTGTAACATTTCAAATAAATGCACCAAATGACACTTTATTCTACCGCATATATTAAATAAAACTAATTCTGACATGTGGTTTGGTCTTCAAATCACACAGTGGTCATTTTCTGCTTGATTTGTTAACAATTAGTTCAACTCATATTAAGTTTGGAGTTAAAAACTCCAACTGAATCCATTCTGAACAGGCGATTAAATGATGAGGTGTACAAAAAGTACAAAATTATTCATTATTTTAACAGATAATTGTAAATAAACTGCAACAAATACCATAGATAGATTGTTCCAAAAACATGTTGATGAGTATTTTCTTTAAATGTTATTTTAATTCTGTTAAAGCAGTAACTGAATACAAGTACATATTTTCTAATATTTGTAAAAAATTGAAAACCATGCGCAATTTTCCACAATTTTGCACTGCTTTGCATTATTAGATAAAGATAAAACCCCAATAAGATATGTTTATGGTTGAAAAAGTCACGCAAAACATGGTGCAAACACATGGACACAAATATTTAACTCATAAAATTTGACTCCAAAAAGAACATTATGATAATAAAAGTATTTTTCTGTCAGTTTAATTTGAAATTCACCAAAAATGAATCCACCATCAACTTCCAAAACAAATGTTTAATGTAGATTTTTTTCCTTTTTTGGCCACTTTGAACTGAAAACTGATCCTCAAACAGTTGATCTGTTTTTATTTCTGTTTTTATTCTCCTAAGAGCACAATAAATGATTTTACTTGTCTTGTAATCTGTCCGATCAGGCTGTTTCTGTTGTTTATGACATTTTATTTGATCCTTTCTTCAATTTCAACCATTATTTTCAAATTAACTCCAGTAATTTGAATTTCTGCCAGTCTTTTCTGAGAAGCTTTATACTTACATAATGGCTCAATCATTAATCTCATTATGTTTCGCCACAAATTCAGCGCCACCTTTTTCTGTTCTAAAACTTCAACTAAGCTTCTTTAAAGGTTTCGAGTTTGATTGAAAATATTTCCAGAACAGCAGTGAGGGGATCCACCAAGAAGATTTCCTTTGTAATGTATAGTTTATGAGATAAAAATCGTTTTAAAAGCAGTATTTATCAAACCTTGTAAGCTCCTCTAGATGAAAAATAGAGCAACAGCTGAAGTCAAATCCTTGGTACTTTGCATGCAGATGTAAATGAAGCAGAAAAGATGCTATCTGCTGTGCTTTGCATGTTTTTCTTTTTCCAGAATTCCACATCCTATTTCTACTTATGATCACCATTTATTAGTTTAGATGTTTCCAATGCCTGGAGAACATTCTAATTCAATTTGTAGCCTTTATTTGGTCATTTTTAGAAAACTCAAACTCGTGTTTTTCCAGAGCAGAACTGAGGCTTTAATAATCCACCACAGGCTTGAATAGCACAATGTTGACAGATTTCTTGTGATGTTTATTTTCAGCCCTCTTAGATGTTTCAAGTTATAAAACAGATTTTAATATCAGACAAACATAGCCTAAGTTAATAAAAACAAATAGTTGTCAGCTATGGACAATTTATTAAGGGAAAGACAATTATTTAAACCAACTTGACCGATTTTTGTTGCTAACTGGTGAACAGAAAGATCTGAGGTCAAAAAGAGTTTTATGGAACAAGCTATGAATTTCACTTTCAGAGGAGCTTCAAACAACTCAACTGTGTTTTAAGCTAAAGGTGACAAACTTGATATTCTCCCTCAAGATTTTCTGTTAATGTTTTCATTTTCTGGCAAAGCAACTCAGACTATGTTTGTCCATCATGTTTGACTGGTACAATATTCAGGTATTTAAGCCTTTTCTTTACTTTTTGGTCAGCAATTGTTTTGGTTTTGCAGCTCTCCCATGGAGGCCATTTCTGTCCTCCTCATTGCGCAATCATAACCTTTGACCTTGTCAGAGCAAAGCGAGACCTGCAGTGGTTCTTCCAAGGCATCATTGATTAATCTGAATTTACAGGCTTTTAATTCAGTTAAAAATACCTTTTTTTGTGCCAGCTGGATCTGAAATGTTGTTGTAACTCATATTATCCAATCATCTTCAAACATAATGAATGGTGATGCTGAGGGCAGAAAGGATTTCCAGTAGCAGTCAGTAATGCATTGAATCTGAAGAGAGCTTCTGACTGAAGACTGTCTCTCTCATTGTGTCTCTCATTCAGTCCAGTTTGAATGACAACATGCTCCATCTTTAAACATGCCGCCTCACAAACGATGATAATCATCCTGCTGAAAACTGGTGTCCAAAGTGTGGCCCAGGGGCCACTTCTGGCCCTTGGATGGATTTTTTGCGGCCCCCAACTGCAGTTCAAAAATGACACAAATTTGGCCAGTAGATGCAAATTGAGATGTTTAATTTGTAATCAGGGTAAAAATTGCTACCAACCTAATTTTCTTACACAGGAAAATATAATTTATTGCACAAAGTATTTGTGTTCTTATAACCAAGTTTTAACAAAAGGTTAAACCAAATTCATCCAGAAACTTTTACTGAAAAGCAAACTTCGCTGCACCCAAACCAGCTTTTATTATTTCTTAAACTTGCCTATGTATATTCTTGAAAATAAATGTTTCCAATCGAGCCCAAACGAAACTAAAATCTAGATGTCTTTCCTTTAACACAGCAAACTTGCACAATTAAAGTTGTTGTAAGTGGTAAGTTTCTGCCACAAAAACTAAAAAAGTATAAAATTTGAGAATAATATCAGAAATTTTCTACAAAAACACAATCAGATAAATATCAGAAATTTTAAATGTCAAATTTTTTTGTAAATTTTTCTAGAACAGTAAAAATTTACACCTGTTTTTTTTCCTACAACAGCCATAATATACTCATAAAAACCGGTTTCACGTTTTAGCCGTGCAGTAAACTTTGAGCTTCTTTATTTGCCTGATTTTATGTTCGGGTTTTTTCTTTGAGTCTACAATTTGGGCCCATGTGTCAAAAAATTTGTACATCCTTGGCGAATGTAAACATAAGGCCTGCCTGTAATTAACTCATTAACTCCACCATCTTACAAACCAAGCAACTGCAGCCTCTTTTCTTGCCCTCTCTATCAGGAGATAAAGTTACATCTGATGCATCTTACATTCTGGACTTAAAATATCTACATCTCCCAGTGGGAAGGAAACGTGGAAGGTCATGACGAGCCAATCATGTTCAGATGTAACTTTGCTCCCATCGGTTTCTCCTTTGCAAGAGGTCATGTGTATTCTTATACGGGATCTGCAACATGTGCACGGCTTTATTGTGGCAATCTCTAAGTATGTTTAACATATTTCCAGTCTGAGTACATGCTGGGTTCACCGGAAGCAAAAACAGAGGAGACTAATTCAGGAACAGGTGGAAAATTGTACAAGTGTCCACAACAACCTCAAATTTAAGTATGCTTTGTTGATGCTGAACATGGTAAACCAATAAATAAAAATCTGAAAATTCAGGCAGTTATTTGCCTCCAGTTCGCAAAAAAAATCCACCAAAATCAGTTTCTGTAGGAAGAGCCTTCAGTCAGAAGCCTCTTCAGATGTGTTGTAACACTGACTGCTATCAGAGATTCTTCCTGTCCAAAGCCTCACCAAAAAATGAAAAAAATACCACAAAACAAACAAAGAAAAAGAAGCAGAAAGTGTTTTAAAGAATGAGTATTACTAACAGTGTCTGCATGTGAATAAATTAAAATTAATTTAACTGAACTGAAGTTTTACAGTGTTGTGTATTTGGTGTGATGACGTATTCTGGCTTTTTGTTTGTATTTCGCTCTCAAAATAGATTTTCCATTAGCAGGAAAATGATAAACCAGTTAACTGAACTATTTTGAAGCTGTTGTACCAAAAGCAGAAGATAATTAGAATAAAACTCGGGACATCCTCAGTCTTCATCTGCTGTACAGAAGCATGATGTGAAATAGCAGAAATGCTGTTTTGCACCATGTACATATTTGGAGATCCTACCATCTGAACCCATGACGAAAGCACTCGCGGCCTCTTTGTGACTTCCCTTTTTTTTATCAACCAACATGTGAGTTTTTTTTTAAATATCACTCCCACATTCCTCCTTAAGGCTAAAGTCACCACTGTCCTTATCGAGTTCCACTTTCCAGTTTCAAATGTGAAACGATCAGACTTCCACATCTCAACCATGTATCAGGTTTTACAAACACATCTCATGAATTATGACCTTCTTCTTTCCACACTTCTAATTCTGTTGCGGTTCTGTTTGCACTGGAGTTTATTTTATAAAGGGTTACGTAATAATTGAGTCACAATATCTTTTTAGACTCTGTAAGACAATCGATCATAAGATGCGTCAGTTCAACAGCAGACCCGGTGCATCTGTGGTCAAACTAAGTGTCTTCAGTTTGCTTACATTTGCAGCAGACTGAGTTTTTCATTAAAAAAATACTGCTGAGGCGCCATCTGGTGGCAGAACTTGGGATCGCAGCTGCTTGCTTAATAAATCACTTCCAGAGCAGGAGGAAAAAAACATCTACAGAAAATGATGGAGGTTAAACTGGTTTTCATTTCCAGATTTAAATTGTGCTAAAAAAAAAAAAAAATTCCTAAAGAGTAACAGTTTGACTGGTTGAGTGGTGAGTTTGTTATTGAAAAAAACAAACAAAAAAAACATCATTGTCAGTTCATTTTCTCTGTCTGATACCACAGTGTGTGTGGACCATAAATAATAATGTAAAATAAAATTCTGAGAATTAAATTGAAATAATAATATTATTCTGGTAATATTATGACTATATTATTGTAATATTGTGATTTTTTTTCTTTAAATATTGACTTTACCCTCATATTAATGCAATATTTATTGTATTATTTTGACTTTACTCAAATTTGTTTTACTTTATTCTTGTGCGACTTTATTCTCATAATGTCGCACAATGATTTTTATTCTCGTAATTGATCTTATTCTCGTAAAACTACGACAGAATTTTCTCTTTTGACTTTATTAAAGTCGACAGTATTCTCAAAATGTCGACTTTATTCTTCTATTTTCAGATCTTATCAGGTCTTGAGACGAGTCTAACAGTTAGACTCATCTTTCTTTCCTTCCCAAAGAAAGACACACAAACAAAGAGTTAGAGTCTAACAAACAAAGAGTTAGAGTCTAACTCTTTGTTTGTGTCTTTCTTTCTTTCTTTCTTTCTGTCTTTCTTTATTTCTTTCTTTCTTTCTTGCTGTCTTTATCCATGAATGTCAACTGGGAACAAGTTTCTATTTTTAAAAACGAAATTGATTATATTTATATTTCAAAATAAAAGTAAAATACAGAGCAATACACAGTGTATTGCAAAGCCCCAATAGTTCAGCTGAATTACCACTAGAGGGCAGCATCATAACATTTGTTATGCAGATTAAACTGTGAATTTTTAACAGACATAATAAATACATTTTGTTTGGTCTGGATTCATTTAGATTTATATGTTTTCAGACTTGTGCTTGAGTTTTTAAAATTTCATTCATTAATTTTTTTTATATTTAGATCATATTTGAATTACTTGTAATTTCGCACTTATCTCATAAATGTGATGCCACTTATATTTATAAATATGGATTTTTAAGTCTTTGAGTGAGAGTAGCTTCTCAATCACAAAAACAAGCATATTCTGATTCTGATTTTCCTTTCTACAAAAGGCAATGTTTCTCAGAAATATCCTGACACATTGGTGAGAAAGTTCAGCAAAGTTTCCTTCTGGAGTAAAATAAACGGATTCTGCTCTTTATTCAAATGTTTTTGTTTTTGTTTGTTTCTACGGGTAGGATTATGCAAAGAATGACTGCCTCATGCATGCGTCCAGATAAATGCATCTGAAAGCTGAGGGCTGTTTTCCAGTATGAAGGTGCAGCTGAGAAACTCACATCAGTCTAATCTTCCTGTGGATCTTTGCAGTGATTCAAAGTGAATCTGAACTTTGTTTCTAATAAGGTTCCCAGGATGATTGCATCAAGTGAAAGTGATGAAGACATCAGCGTGTCGTCATTTCGTCTGAGAATGTTTTGAAGTCTTCCTGCCTGCTTGACTTTGTCACTGCAGAGGGGGACAAACTGGACTCTGTTGTCCGTTTGTAGGTCACAGGAATGCCCACCGCCTCTTTAAACGTTCCCACTCTCACATTCCTCCCTCATCAGCTGCCCACAGAGCAGCAGAACCGGGTCTAATCTCTGAGGCACGTCTGTCTGGTCTAGAAATAACGAGCCGCAAATTTAAATATACAAGATGGTGCAGAATTTAGGATTTTTTTTTTTTTTTTACATCGATGGTTCTGGCTCACAGCAGATTGAGTCAGAACCAAACATGGAGAAAAGCAGCATTCAGCTTCTACGCACCACAAATCTGAATCTTTTTGTGTTTTTCTTTTGTCAAATGATAAAAGTTGATTTAAAAAAAGAATTGCTTCAAAATCCTCTAACCTACTGAAAACAGAAGCACACAGCATATGTCCAGTGTCCAATTTGATTAGAAAATAATTACTTTTTGATATTGTGGAGACACAGATTTAATGTAAATGGGCTGCAGTCATTATGTGACCCAGAAATGCAAAGTTCTTTGGTGTACGGTTCACCACAATCTGCATAAAGCGGAGGATATATTTAGCTCTGGTGAAAATGAAGAGCCCAAACCTCCGCATATTGATTCCTGAACTCTTAAAACATCAGTATTGTTGTTTCTAAATTAATATTCACTTGTTTTCTGTGCATTATTTGAGGTCTGAAAGTTCTGCATCTTTTTTGTTATTTTGACCGTTTCTCATTTTCTGCTAATAGAAACAAAATTTTTGCTTGGAGTTGTGTTGTCGGCAGTTCATAGAATAAAAGACCAATGTTCATTTTACTCAAACATATTCCTATAAAAGGTCATATCAGAGAAACTGATCATTTTAAGTGATCTCTTGATATTTTCTAGAACAAAAGTGGCACAAGAATGGAGCCTGGAGGAACGCCATTCCTGATCTATGTTTACTTAGATTCCTAATTTCAAAATATAACAAATTAATCCCATTCTGCCTTGTAAAACCTGTAGCAGAAAGCAAAAACCCAGTGTGACTATACAAGTGTGTGGATTTAACTGAGTGTTTTTATGTGGGTCTCGCTGGTAACTTAACATCCGAACTCGAGGAAAAACAGTGGGAGGGTGAGGGCAGTAAGAGGAAATCACTGGTTGATACCTTTTCCATTTGTTAAGGAGAAACTTTGTGTTCTTTCTTAAAACTCTTATTTACAGCTTACATTAATTTAGATGAATTAAAGTGGGAAATGTGTGCGATTTGGTTCAAATGTGTCTAAAAATGACCACTGCTTGAATGAAAACTTTGCCACGTTGTTACAACAATAAGGTCAGAGTCTCAGGCAGGAAGCGCCTCGTGTTCACACCTCGTTTTGTCTCTTCATGGTTTACAGGGCACCTTGTTGCGGAGCGGTTTATTGTTGCCATCTTTTGGCGGAGGCGTGAACGAGGGTGGGGAATGTTTTCAAAGTTCCCACCCTGTGGAGGGCCAGGAAAGGGACGTATCATGCAAATTCTCACTTGGCACGTTTTTGTGTTTCCGTTTGGGTTCCTGCTGCTTCCACAAACAGCCCAGCACTGCAAAAGCACAACATTTCAACAAGGAATTTTGATCGAGTCTCTAATTAGATTGGCAGATAATTTCACTTGTATTAAGAGATTTTCCAAATGTGAAATAATCTGAAAATGGCACCAATACTTTTCCATCAATATGAAGGAGTTTTTGACTTAGAAGAAGCTCCTACATCCTGCTTAAAAGTTCATTCTAAGTTAGTTCTTTTCTATTTAATGTCTAAAAATATATTAGCACAAGAAACTAGACAAAAATACTTTGTAAGATTTTGTGGTTTTTGCGGTGGAAGACTTTAAAAGGTTTTGACAATAGGTTCATGTTTTTTTGGTGTCTGGAAAACGATCCGTTTTAAAAACCTCCGGAATGTGACATCACAAATCAGACAGCAGCGTGTTGTTACCTAGCAACCCAAGCTGAGCTCCAGCACATTTGGTCAGCAGGTGTGCTCTGTACAATGCCTGCTGGGAAAGAAAAATGTTTTGTTGTTGACTTGCCATCAAGAAACCGAACGCTGCATTCTTGTTGATTGTGCTGGAGGCTCTACTAATACTTTTCAAAAATGTATGGTTGTATAATTGTGTACCTTTTTGGAGCCATTTTCATGTGCGAGTGTAAATGTTGAGTATCCAGTGGCAACTTATTAAGATTTAAAATGACAAGTCGCCCTAAAACAGTTCATTGTGAAAAGAGCTCAGAACAGATTAAAATCTCATTATCTGAGATTGATTTTGAGCTAATAAACATGTTTATTTTTACAGTTCAGAGACCTATCCTAACCAGTTTAAGGAAGCCTGACAGCTCATATTTAAATGCCCAGTCCTGGGGCCACCGATTGAGGAGCCCCACTCAGGAACCCCCCACACCCAGCAGCTCCTCACAGACCTTCACTGCTGCTGTTTTTGTTTCGGTTCCTCTGCAGGGCTGGGTCTCCCGCCACCACTGACTCACTAACACTGGCTCTTGGCTGACTTTACCCTCCCCTAACTTTTTTTTCCCCTTTCCAATGAATTTCCTCGTGTTTTTCCAAGTTCAGTCGTTGGATGAAGTGCCGGTGTAATTGTCTCAAAGTTTCCTGGATCAGTTCAAGGCCTGGACCTGCTTGTTTCACAGCGAATAGAGAGGCTCTGTTCGGAGCGCGCTGCGCACGGTGTGCAGGTGAAATCCCCAAATAATACAAGACTTCGTTTCTCAGTATTGGGCCGAGACTGAAACGACTGCAGTGGAAGGAGGGGGAGAAATGTCAGCCCCGCTGACATCCAGGGTAACTTTTCCCCATCGTTTGGTCTATTTTCAAATTCCAGTGAATTCCCCCGACTTCATCAGCACAGGAAGTAAGAACAGTCTAAAAATGAACAGCAAATAGCTCCTACGGGGTGCGAAACAAATACTGATTACCCCCTCCCTTTTTTGTCACAAGATAAAAAACCTGTTATTCTTCCTTGAACAAGATATAAAACATATTCATCCCAAATTTTGTACAAAATCTTAGATAATGATATTTTAATCTGTTCTAAGCTCCTTGCAGAATGAGCTGTTTTAGGGAGTCCTTAAATCCAAATAATCTGCTGGATTGCTGCTGGGGTTGCTTGGTAACGGACTGACCTTTGCTTACGTTCCAGAGGGGCTCGTTTTCTGGACACTAAAAAACATTAATTTATTAATCTGACAGGGAAAGAAACAATTTAACTTATAAGACAGAACAAATTTTGCCCTGGCAGATTATTTAACTTCTAGCTAATATTTTTTTCATCAATATTAAGGACTTATTGACTTAGAACAAGCTCTCATATCTTGCTGAAAGTAAATTTTGCCTTATCTAAAGTGCACTAAGAAATTGGCACTAGAAACTAGACCAAAAATATTTGGTAAGATTTTGTCTGTTGCAGTGAAGCTGCAGGTTTAACTTAGTAATTATTAGCAGATTAATTAACTTGAGATTCCAGGGTGAGCGCCGATGTTTTTGTGTTTTTGCTCTGAAGGAAAATGCCAGACCGTCAGTCATGACCTGAAGCTCAGTTTTCCACTGCAACAAGATGAAGATGGGAAGAACTTCTGACTGGCTCAAAAACAAAATAAAATGTGTTTTATTTCTGCTGGGATGCATTTATATGCTGCTAAGACATACAGTTCATGTTTCAAAACTTTCTTTAAATGTGATAATCGTGTACCAAAGTATTTTCCTTTTAGATGAAAGGATTTAGTACATCTGTTTCTCAAATTTGTAAATCTAAAAGCAATAAAGGAAGAACACGAGTACGTTGACATCGAAACCACAGTGACGAAGAAAGCAAACTTCCTCTTTCACCAGGACTAAAAAAACGTGTTAATCTATTGTAACTCTGAACGTCACGATGATCTTAGAGTATCTCCTTTCACAGTCGTCATCCGGTTCTCACATCCCCCTCATCTGTGTCATCACCACACATGAGTTATTTCTACCGTCTTGGATTGAGCAGGAAGAAGTTTGAGGTGAAGCATCAGAGAAATAGAAAGAGTGTAAAAGGAAAGCCCCTTTGTGTACAGTATCAACCCACATGCTGTGTAAAAAGTTTGCTTAGGGTAAACCTCTGATGATTTTAACACTCATCTGAAGGGTGTTGCATGTCTTTGTTTACAGTACCATCAAATGATAAGTCTCTTCTTCCTAAGAACAGGGACTGTTGCCATGCTGGGCTGGGGAACACAATACAGCATCTCTGGGCTCCGTGTTTTCCACATTAGTTCTTGGAAAATAAAAAGTGAGTCAACATCCTTTCCCCTGTCACATAGACACTTCCAGCTTCCAGAGTTTCTGCTGCCTGGGCTCCTGAACGTTGACACTCGACAGAACCAGAGCTGCGGCTCGTCAATCTCCAAAGCTTGGACGTCCAGAACCGACACTTCTGTTGGTGTGAAATTCACAAACTTACAGTTATTTGATAAAACATGTGGTGATTTGGGAAATGAGTCAAATGAAACAATTTTATTTTCGTTTGTGAGATGTGACCTGGCATTTGTTTAAAGATAAAACCGCCATGACACTTCCTTCTATTGTGTTCCAGTATTTCTCCGTCCTTGTTTGCACGCACACACTGCTATGTGTGTTTTACGTAACACACACTTGTTGCATGGAAAAAGCCTTGTTTTGATATGCAGGACCTTGCAGCAACATTCATGCTCCTTGAATGCTCCACATTTAATCATATTACAATAGATTTTTAAATTATTTTATGCCGTAAAACAAGTCTGCTGTGCATCAATGAACTAAGTTTCTTGTATTATTTCTCATCTAGAAACTGACATTTTTGCATGTTCCTCATAAAATACATTAAAAAATATCACTTTTAAAGTTTTGCTAAAAAAATCTCTCTTAGATTCAGATCTGGACTTTGACTGGGCCATTTCAAAACATAAATTTGTTTCACTCATTGTATCTCAATTAATATTTGGAAAAACACATTTTGTCATCATTATGACTGGTTGCAGTAACTATATTAGAGTAACTTCCCTCCCAGCAGAGTGAATACCTGCTGTTACTGACCTTTCAGTCATCTATGTCTGTCTTTCTGTGAGTGGAAGCAATAAAACATCAACAGGTGGCTCCTTATCTGCCGTTTTGTTCTCAAACACCATAAAACCATCGTGGAAACGAGGAACCGGCTCAACGGCTGAATATTCGATCAACCTGAACCGTCTAAGCGAGACAAAGAATCGATTTGTTCCGTGTTTTGACGACCCGCCTCATGGGTTTCTAATGATTGTGAAGCCAATGATCCATGCAGGGATCTGTTTCGAGAGGTGTTGGCTTCAAGCAGCTGCCATTTCCTGTGCTGGCCGGTCATGACTGTTTGATACTTTAAACACGAAGACGGTGGAGTTTCACATGCAGTTAAAATATCAGTTTGTGAGAAGATGGAGGCTTTGGAAATCACCAATTACGCTGTCACTTAACCTTAATTATAACCTGTTCTCCCATTTATCATCGTGTTATCTCTTTAAACATTATTACACATTAGCACACTTCTACCTCTGTGCTTTATTGTTGTGGCACTATTTTTTTATTTGCCATTTTTACCCTTTGGAAAATGAATAATTTGTGAAGTAAACACTGCAAAAACAAAGAATGTTGTGTATTTTTTGTCTAATTTTTAGTGCAAATAACTGACCTACAAGAATATTTGCAGGAAGACATAAAAGCTTGTATTTAATTAATACTTCCTTAAAAAATACAGAAAATTATTAGCTCCACTTTATTTTTTCTTAGAAACTTTTCACTTCCAATAAAATTTTTGGATTTTCAAGATTTTCTGAAATTGGACTTTCATGTCTAGATTTTTATTTCTAGAGATTAGACACAATAACTTGTGTTTTTGCGGTGCATCCAGTGACTATAATGGATTGTAAATTAGGTGGTGCTAATTAATGTAAGTTGTCTGTTATCAGCAGGTCACTGAAGCTTTTTATGTGGCCCTCCAGACTCTAAATTACATCAATAAGTCTTCACTTTTTCACAATTTCACAAAATTCACATAAAATCAACACATTTCCCATTTTTTTGTCTGATTTTACTGCAAATTTTTCTCAAAATTGGTCAAAAACATTGGGTTTAAGTGACTGTTGCCTCAGCCTTACTTGATGTCCAGTTATAGTCCGTGATTGATGCAGCGATTAATAAAAAGTCACATGTAGCATCATGCATTAAATATTGCAACAAAAAAAAAATCCTTGCAAATATTTTCAAATATTACTGGCTCTTTACATAAATGCAATATTTTTGAGATTGAAACAGAAGCAATTTTGTGACACAATGAACGTTTGGGCTCGATTATCCAAGTCGTGCTCCATCCATCGCAGCTCTGACTGATGTTATTATGATCTGTTATGTCTCCAAATAAACGGTGCGACTGCGTCTCATATTCAGCCTGTGAGTTTTCATCTTTATCTTGACTGAGAATTGTTTCAATTGTTTCTCTGACATGTAATGATCTTAAGATCTACTTTCTGGACTCACAGAGGAGGCCAGGTGAAAATGCATAACTTGCCTCTGTTAGATAAAAACAACAAGCATTTAATAAACATCCATCTTATATGGAACTGATACTGACTTGGTATTGATTATATTAATATTTTGGATCAATCCGCCCATGTTTAGTGCTGACCTTCCTTCTGTCCAGGACTTTTATAGGCCACAAGTCAGGAAAAATCTCTGCAGACTCCACACATCCTGGATACTTTCTTTTTAAACGTTTTCCTTCAGACAGGAGCTGCAGAGAGCCATTTGCAAAAAGATAAAAATAAAAAAAGGCAGTTTCTACCCGCAAGCTGAACACTTAGCAACCAGAGCACACAGAAACTTTTCTGGGAAACAATAACGCACACATAACCTGTCAACTTTGGAAAATTCAACATATTTTTGGTCCAGTTTCTGAAGTAAATATCTTCCTACACTTGAAATGAGACAAAGTGAACTTACAATTGACTTTTCAGGAAGATACAGGAGCTTAATAATTCCTTAAAATGGATTTAATTCAAATTATTTCATTTATAACATTTTTTCCACATTATAAGTGAACTATGCCAGTGGATCTAATTTTACATCAATATTGAGAAATTACTGACTTAAAACATCTTGCTGAAAAGTTCATTGTGTGTTATTTAAAGTGTGAAAAAATATTTGCATAGAAATTGGACAAAAATACTTTGCAAGATTTTGTGTTTTTACAGTGCAGACGGACAGAAAAAACAGATACAAAGTCAAAGTCCTTCAGATTTTAATGTTGCGTTCCCAATTGAACAAAAACATTTTTGTTACCTGCTTTTAGTTATTTGTAATCATGTTTGGATACATCGCATGAACAAATCAATAGTTTAGGTTTTCTAGCAGAGAAATGAACACAAATGAACGATTTGATTCCACTCCAGATATTTTTCACCAATAAAATCAGACAGTTGCAACTCGTGTGCAAACAGTCGTCTCGTTTGCACACGAGTTCATGTCAGTTAATCTGCTTCATCAGGACCGTGTGGGCGTGTGGGATGTTTGATCAGATTTCACTGACAGCTGCAGGAGCAAACAACTGCCCAACTGCCACCAGACTTACATTTCACATGCTGCTTTACATTTACCAGCCAAACAAACGTCACGGCGCACGGCTGCTTCTCTTCAAAACCAGAGACTATTGCCCAGTTCACACTACACGATTGTCGGACCAGATTTTGCCCTTACGACAATCTTAGAACGTTCTGAGTTCTAAGATTGTCGCTTCCGACAATCGTAACCGATCATCCTGTAGTGTGTGGTGTGTTACGACTGATCGGGGCCAGTCGGTGGAACATCTTGTCTCATTCATCGCAATGTCTGTGGTGTTCCCCCAACTTTTTTTTTATTTTTAATGAAAGATAATAGACCTTTTTCACGGCAACCGGAAGCTGTATCTGAAAAGGCTGCGGCACTTCCTGTTTTGGTGACTGTAATTCAAGTACCTTCAAGTACCGGACCTTCATCTCTTCGGATCGCCTGGATCCACTGCCTCCGTTGGTCCGGGTCCGTCGGGAACGCATGATAAGGCTGCTTTCTTGCCCCACATGAACAACCAGGGACTGAACAAAAAAACTGCGCCGAGACTGAGCCGTTTTCCTAGCCTTTTAATGCTAACGCTACAGCCACCGGAAGTTGTCCAACCCCACATCCGCCCCGGCCCCGCGCATGCGCACAACCACCAACAGAACACCTGTTATGAACATGGAGTCTTCATGAATGTTTATGACTGTTGCATTGGAATGTGACTTGGTAAATCATGACACTTTTAATTAAAATTTGAAATATAAGTTGCAACAAAAGTGCAATAAAAGTCCCAACTTGGCATTATTTGGTAAATAATAAATTTTTTATACTCATTAAAAACCTACATTAAAAGTCAATTAAAAGAGTTAACTTTGCATTCAAAGTGTCAGTTCTCGTCGCAGGTTATTTCAATTATTATATGAAAAATGTCTTGATATATGTGAAATAATCTCCTAGTGGAGAAACAGATAAAACTGTGACTGGAATAGAAGCGTGGAGGCAGGAGCGGCTCAAAGCTTAAATGCTGGAGGAACAGGTGAGTCCAATTAATGAAATGTGAAACAACTGAAGGGGATTCATAAATGAAAGGGATAACAGTCCAAAAAGGGAATATAGTACAACTTTTGAAATTGAAAACAAAAATCAAACCTGATTTTGCAGTGAATTAAGCAGACTAAACATTTCTTCAACTCTGCTGAATAGTTTTACAGATTTCTGTCCAGATTAGAGGCCAAATATCCAGTCAACATGAATGTCCATCTTCAAGGACATTTTTATAAAAACTTAATTAAATACTGATGGACTGGGTGTATATACTTGAACCTGTATACTTGATTTAGAAGAAATAAAAAAGTCACATCTGTGCACTTTGTATATTTAATTGTAACAGAATAAATAACATTCAGAGTCTAAACTTAGCATGAACTTCACAGTGAGCACAACTGTATGACAATCTATATGGCTGTCTTTTTTTAAGACTTGTCATCCGTTGGATTGTTTAATCTTTATGGTGGATTTCCTGCACATTTCTCAACCACATCCTGGGTCTTGACAGCCCACACAAGCTCTTATCCATGTGTGAGACACAGCAGCGCCCCACTACGCCCACCCACGCTTTGTGGCAGCGCAGCTTTACACCGTTTTTGGTAACATTTTGTGCCCATTTTTTTGCTTGACAATATCATTTGTTTGGTTGACTGGATGTCTGTCCTTTGCACGCAAGCAGCTGGCTTTGTACTGAGCATCACAGTGCAGGAACGCACCAAACCATTGATCCAGAGACACAGTCGCAGTGCATGATGCAGAAACTGCTTGAGAAAAGGCTGTTACACCACAAAGGCTCAGTTCTGCCTAATAGGTGGACTTACTTCTGCTTGTTAGAGCTTGGTTCTCATTGCTGGTAACCAGTAACAGGACTGGGTCAGTATACACATCTCGTTTTCTAACAGGGCTGCAAAACCACAAAATCTTACCAAGAATTTCTATAATCGTTGAAATCCAGTGAATTTGCACTAATTTGCAGATTAGTTGAGTTTCTGGGAGCAAAATTTCACGAGAAGAAAAATTACAGAATCTCGTTCCTGATCTGTTTCTGTTACATCAGCCTACGTCTTGAGGAACAAAAATGTCTAAAATTAGTGTGAGGTTGCATGCGAGCAGACACACCACAACACTAAGGAAGTTGCAGATGCATGGGTTTATCAGCAAAGTGAAGCAATGATCAGCTGGAGGAGGCATCTTCTCTGATAATCTCAAGCCTTGGGCTGTGTACGACCCAAAACAACTTGTTCTACCCATGTGCAATCAATATCTAAAAGGCCCCAATTACAATCTTTCCACCTCTAAAAAAAATTGATTTGAGCCTCTTTCATATTGACACCATCCTAGAAAAAAGCTTTTGGCAAAAAATTGTCTCAGGCCATTTTTTATTATTTTAGTAAGATGACAAATGTGGTACCAATTGAAGTGTGTATCTGGTTGTTTTCTGCAGTATAAACAGTCTAAGCAACTTTTTGGCAACATATTAGCTTGTTTTGATAATAATTTCTTAATGTTGATGAAAAAGCACCAGTGGCTAACTTAGATCAAGGCATTTTGTTTTTCCAATGTTGTAAGTGAAATAATTTACCAGATGAACTTAATTTAAAACAAGCTCATATTTCCTGCTCAAATGTTACCTTTGAATTAGTTTAGTCTTATTTCACATCTACTAAGATATTTGCTTTAAAAATTAGACAAAAAATACTTGGTTTGGTGTGTCATAATTCTGACTCAGACTGAAAATTATAATTATGAAGTGACGCACAAAACATAGTAATCCCACAACTGCTGGCTCAGATATCCATAGACATGAATATGCTAACATCCATTGATATGAACATGCTAACATCCATAGAAATGGATATGCTAACATCCTAGCGGACTTAGTCATAAATTTTCAGTCAATGCTACACAAAAAGCTTTCACTATTAATTGTACTCTTTTTCTTATTAGCTTCCTTTGATTTTGTGACGATGCTTTTGTCTCCCATTGCTAGATAAACTTCAAAGTCGATCCATAAACGTCCATCCGTTATTACTTCCGTAAACAGTGCCCTGCTGTGTGACGTCAACGTTCTTCTTCTGCGCATGCGGATTGTAACCAGAAGTCTCGGTCGAGTTTATTTTTCTAGAATTAACGACCACACAGAAATAAAGATAGATTTGTTTCTGATATTATGTAATATACCGATTCTATACATCATATATTTTTAATATTATTTAATAATATATACATATTTTTTACTTAAGTTAGTTTTAGATTAACATGATGCGATCACGTTCATCCGGGCACATTATGACGTCATGTTTCAGGTCTGACTCTCATAGACTAGCCCGTACATATTAGACCCCAAAGGATGCGTTCTGCACACATAAAGCTGTGAAAGTGAGTGGGAGAGAAATCTCAGGCTGAGTTTACAGCTAAAGCTGGGATTTCCAAACCAGGGACAATCTGACTGTCTCTTGCATCACCTGAAGCAAATAACAGGAAAGATAAAGATCTCTGTGTTTTCACTTTGGTTTATGCCCTTAAGTGTAAAGATTTGCCAGATATCAACATTCAATTGATAAAATTTAAAAGAGACAGCTGCAAAAAGCAACATCAACCAGAAAATGGGTGACATATTATGAGGTCATCAGCTGTTCAACCTATTGTCGGTTTGTTAAAAACCCCAACAAACAGTGTTCTTTGAAAATCAGATTAGCATTTTGTAATTTTATTTAATCAAATTTAAAGCTACTATAGTAACACCCAGAATTATTTATACCCTTATCAATTAGATTTAATATACATTTTCAACCAAGAAGCTTTTTCTGACAGGAGACAAAAAAATCCTTAAAAGTTACCAAATAACATGAACTAAATGTACAGTTTTGTAAGAAACTGCACATTGAAACATATTTATTCCTGCATAAAAATATTTTTTTCATTGCAGCAACCCAACCCTAGTTGTTGACCAATGATTTTGTTGTTTCCACAGGCATTTCTGGTGCAATGTCTGAGGTTGGAAGAACTCCTTTCCATCTCGCTAATCTTTAGCTTCTATCAGATCGGTTGGAAGTGTGGCAGGGCAATTCCTGAACGTTTACGCTGCTTCCTGTCAGAGGTGGCATGTTGATAAAATTGAAAGATTACTTCACACCTTACATTCCCAGGTTTCTGACTCGTTTCAAGCTGAAGTGTACATCTGTAAACATGTCTCTCCTTGTTCATCATCAATTTTTGCTACTATGATTTGAAAAAGTCTAGTTAATAAAAATGAGTTTGTATATTTTAGTCCGTTAAAACAAGCTTCTACATCATGATTAAAGTTACTTGCAAGTTAGTTTTGTCTTTTTTTTAACTGTACTAAGATAGTTCCACAAAAAACTAGACCAAAAACACTGAAGATTTTGTGTTTTTGCAGTAGGGAGACTGTTGTTCATGAGTGTGAGATTTTTTGTTGAAGGGGAGTTTTTCCTCTCTACTGTTACTGTATGCATGATCAGAATGAGGGATTGCTGTAAAGTCAACGGCCAGGACAAGTGAACGCTACAATGTGCTACTTTGTTTTTGCTTCTTGTTTTTTGCAAAAAAAAAAAAACCAGACAAAAACATCAATGAATAGAGTCTGCTTTGTGCAAATAAGAATATTTTGGAGTAATTGTCTCATTAGATGCTGAAGATAAATTTCCAAAGCAGTATCTGCAGGTTTTGTTTCAAAATTTGCACAGACAAAATGAAATGAAAGATATAAGAACTGGTCATTTATGTGCACAGACTGCATACTTGAAAGTACACCAACACAGAGGAGTCAACCAAAACCTGCAAAGACAATCACGAAAACACTCAACTGTTTTACAAAGTTGGTGTTTGCCGCAGCAACCACACACCCTGCTGATCCCCTGCTGTGCAAACAGCTTAACATCAGCTGCTTGTCTGGCCTTCTAACGCATTGCTTTAGCTTTATGACCATCTCTGCTAATCATCTCCTCGTTAGGGACTCTGCATATTCATACTAATGTTTTAGGCACCAGCAGCAGCATAAACACTCCTTCAGATCAGTGACCAACTCCTCGCTTCTCCTTCACAGGTCTACACTCCAAAACAAAAAGTATTACTAAGTGTTTTTAGTCTAGTTTCTAGTGCAAATATTTTAGTACACTTGAAATAAGAACAAAAAACTACAAGTAACTCTTCAGAAAGATAAAGGAGCTTATTTCACTTTGAACAACTTATTTTTCCTGCACTAAAGTCAAATAATCTGCCACTGGAAATAATACTTTTCATCAAATGTTTTGTCTTATTCCAAGTGTAATAAGTTATTTGTTCTTGACCAAACATACTTAGTAAGATTTAGCATTTTTGCAGAGTAGCACATGGCTGCATACCATTCCTCACCATCATCCGCTGATGCGTCTGTGAATGAGCGGCCGAGGACAAAAGGGATCAGGGCCGCGAAGCCAACGCAGAGAGTGACCACCGTGACCTCACGGGTCAGCCGGGAGCCAGGCAGTGAAAAGACTCCCTGCAACCCCCCATCCCAGCAAACACGCATGCATGCCCGCAACCACAGAGCCAGCAAGCTCCTGGACAACTCAGTCCGCCGTGGGAATACGGCACAGAGGAAGAATCGGCATTTGCCCCACAGGAGCAGAAAGAAAGCGGCCGTGTTGGGAATTTTGGGTCATGCTTTTCTCCGCACATTCCTCACTGGTTTCCCCAACAATAAACCGTGTCAGAGGCGAGACAACAGCTTGCATTCTGGATACCTTACACCATTCAATGCCTCAAAGCTTCACGGCCACACATTGGCCTCCAAATGTACGAGGGACGGCCTTCTGAAGCGGTGGAAAGGTTGTGAAGGCTTACTATATTTAAGAATCACATGGAAGAGGATGCACATTCAGCTGGAGGTCATGCGGCTGCTGCAAGCATGAGACGCTTCTCACAAAATAAAGGCACATATAATCTGGAAATGCCACATATTTTATTTTTAGGAACCATAACAGGCTTTGAGTCATTTCAAATTGCTGCACAATTTAAAGTGATCACAGGTTTGTCAACACTGCAAAAGTACAACTTACCAAGTATTTTGCTTTTAATTTCTAGTGTACAAAATCTTAAGACAAAACTTACAAGAACTTTTTAGGAATAAATAGAGGCTTGTTTTATCTCAGTAATTCCTTGATATTAATAATATTTCCACTGAGGGAAAATGTCTTGCTATTAGTGGAATAATCTGCCAGAGGAACTAGTACTTTTTCCATCAATATTGAGGAATTATTTAAGCTTTTCAAGAAGATCTGGAAGTGTGTTTTAAGAAAATAATTCATTAATATTGATTTTTTTCTTCTACTAGAAGATTATTTCACTAATAAGGCAGTTTTTGCTGTGTTACAAATTCAAAATTACGTGATTAATCCCAAAGTGGAATTAAATAAAAATGACAAGTGAAATAATCAACTAGTACTTTTAAAAATCAATATTATAGAATTACTCACATAAAAGAACCTCCTGTTTACCTTTGAAGTTACTTGTAAGTTAGTTTTGTCTTATTTTAAGTGCACTAAGATACGTGCAACAGAAACTAGACCAAATATGCTTCCTAAGATTTTATGGTTTTGAAATGAAAAAAATATGTCTATGCAGTAAAAAAAATGAAACATCCTTCGTTCTGCATGACAAAAACGTAAAAATAAATAAATAACTTAGAAGTTGAGACAGGCCAAAGCAAAAGTTATGTAGACCTGTGAAATAAAAGTCCACTGGTCTCCCAGCAATGCAGCCACTTCGCTTTGGTCTCCAGCTTTTTGAAGGCTGGAGACCAATTTTTGGTCAGCCAATATACCAATATTTGCTGTTTTCTTTGGCACTTCAGTTTGAAAGTCATTGTTGTTTTCAGTCTTTATTTCTGTCCGTTGCTCACAGTTTGCTCTCCTCTTCCTCCAGTGGTCGATTCAAACCTGGGATGAACTTGAGGAGACGCCTGCGGAAGCTCTTCTGTTTGGGTTTTCTCTGCAGCGAGCCGAATCCTCCCGGTTTCTCCGTCGACCCCACGGACGACGACGACCCCCTCAAGTAGCTGCGCGTGCTGGCGCTGCGGGTCAGGTGAGTCTTGGCCACGGTGAGGAGTTCGCTGGTCGGTCGGACGCGCTGCTGCCTCTGGGAAGGCGGCTGCTCGTTGATTTTGTCGGCGCTGCTCGAGTCCACGTAGCCGTCCGAGTGGTACACGCAGGTCTGGTAGAGCGGGTCGTCCTCGGTGGCCGTGCTGAGGAGGCTGGCGCTGCTGCTGGTGCTGCCGGTGCAGCGGAGGGCTCTCTGCGCCGCGGGGCTGGGCGTGCCGATGCTGCCGTAGATTCCTGCCGACTCCAGGGACTCGTACAGAGCAGCGTCGCTCATCACGATACCTGCAGGAGACGAGAGCAACGTCAGCACAGCAGGAAACAACATCTGGACTTAAATCTAGCATATAAAAGGAATCTATTGACAAAAAGGTTAAATTACGCAAATTGCTGACTTATTTTAACTAGTATAACTGCTGACG
This sequence comes from Poeciliopsis prolifica, assembly GCF_027474105.1. Lineage (NCBI taxonomy): Eukaryota > Metazoa > Chordata > Actinopteri > Cyprinodontiformes > Poeciliidae > Poeciliopsis > Poeciliopsis prolifica. The sequence continues at coordinate 7,802,919 of NW_026562398.1, forward strand.
GAAAAAGACATAAAATCCTGTTTCAGCAGCTCGGAAAATCCAGCTAACATTTCCAGTTTTACTGGAAATTAAAAGCTTATGCAATTTGTTGCCTGAAAAAAGTAAATCAACTTTCCTAAATGCCAAAGAACAAACAACAAAGCAAAAAAAAGACTTTGTGTGCTTTTGCAGTGAAACATCATAATGGACAAAATCTTACCAAATATTATTGGTCAAGTTTATGATTCAAAAATCTCAGTACACTTGAAATAAGATAAAATTGACTTAGAAATAACTACAGCAAGAAATAGGAGCTTGTTTTGAGTAAATAAGTCCTTAAAATTGATCTTGAAAAATGTACTATTTCCACCAGCAGATTAGAACAATACATTTTCCCATGTTATAAGTAAAATACTCTTTACTTTTTCTAAATATTGGTGAATTAATAACTTTAAACAAGCTCCTATCTCTTTGCTCAAAAGTTACTTGAAAGTTAGTTTTGTTTTATTTCAAGTGTGCTGAGATTTGTGTACCAGAAACTGGACCAAAAATGCTTTTTTTTTGTGTCTAAGTGTGAGCTTTTGCAGTGTTTCAGATCTAAATATGAAAATATATTCATCTGTTTATGAGCAAAATGAAAGCTGGCATCAGTAAAGCCAGTGAGTTATAATTATTACTTACCATGGACAAGCCTCTGCTCCTGCACCATCAACGAACGATATTCATCCCACTTCTCATGAAGCGTTTGCTGCAGAGAAAAGCGAAAGATTTGTTACTTTACAAACAAACATTGAAAAAAAACCCAAAAATACCAGCACCAAATAGGTTGATGTTTAAATTGCTAGCGTGGTATTGCATTGGATAAGAGCAGAACAGCTGCTGTAATCTTTAGGGGAAAGTTTGTTCATTCGAGCCACTTCACAAGTTGAGCCTGCAGCAATCCCTGCGTCTGCTGCTCAGACCGCGTCATGCAACAAGCGGACCTACTGGAGACAGGTGTGGAGCAAGGGGGAAGGGATCCCAATGTGCAGCGTTTAACATAACCTAAATGTGTGTGTGTGTTTGTGTGTGTGAAAGGCTACTGGACACAAAACCAGCCTGACTCACAAACAAAAGGGAAAATACTCACCTTTAAATACTGCAGCCGGGCCTCGAGCTCAGCTTTTCGGATTGAGTCACTGTAAACCGTCTCCAGCCTTAAAGTGAAATACCAAAAGACCACAGGGTTATTAAGCTCAACAGGAAGCACTTATAAAACCTACAAGGGCAGAAAAAGGCTGTTAAAGAAGCTCTATGAGAGGCTTTTTTCACAAGTCCACGTTTACAAGCAGCGTGGAAGGATAAACATGAACCATTTCCACTTTGACAGTACAAACGCTCTTTAATCATGAGCTGTGGAACAAAGTGGAAAAAAAACCATTTACACACTAACACTTAATAAGTGAAGCTGAGGGTGTAAGTTGATGACGTTCGACTATAAAACCTTCAAGGCTCACAGCCTGTCCGCACTAATTGCCCATGGTTCAAATGAAACACCCAAAAAACAAGAAAGAGAGCAACGCACAACAGGAGAAATTATTCAAACAAGCTAGAAAATTTCATCAGAAAATGCTGAGTCATTGGTTGCTATGTGATTTTTGTTCCTTCTGAAAAAACCCCCTCTGTTTGAGACAGAAATTCAGTCTCAAATAAACGGGTGCTGTGACAAAAACAGTACCTGGTATCAAGATGTTGTTTAGCAGTGAGAGGCAGAAGCCTCTGGTGGCCCCATGTGAGTTTTTATGAGCCTACAGTGTTTTACAGAAGCGATACGACGAGTTAAAGAGACCCTTAAAACGAGGTTTGAGAAAGAAATACAGCTGAAATATGATGGAAGTGACTGGGAGTTTTGGTGTGTGTTTGCTATACTTTGAGTGGATTTGACAGAAAACCCCACGTCCTGCAACATTAGGAGACACACTGGGTGAAAGTAGACAAAAATGCCTATGTTTTGATGTATTACAAACAGCATAAGTAATAAAATCTAAACCCATCACAGCATTTTAAATACAGTTTTTCAGATCAAAACCCAGAGTGCTTGACATTATCACTCTCTTAAAGAGACAAGCTAACAAAACATTTTATGAAACTTAAACTCCTATTTTGTACAAACGATATCAAAACAAAAATTTGATACCAAAACTCAACTTTTCAAGAGAAGCTTAAACTTCTGTAAAATACTCCTGGGTTCAGCTCCAAACGGCTCAATTTTGTCCCAATTTGGCTCAAATTGCCATTATGTTTAGCATTTACCTGCGACTTTCGTAAAGAGGGATTGGTAGATCGTAACCAAAAATCACAGCAGGTTTTCAAACTGAAGCAAGTTGATAAAAGATAATATCTAAAAATTTCATTTTAGGCATCAGGAATTTCCTGTGTGAACAAAATACTTGAACTTAACACAGTTGTGTTACACATTAAATAAAACCCGACACAGTTTTGAGAAACGTCCAACATGTCAGATTCAACGTCACTAGACTTCATAAGCCAGATTTCGTTTTCATAAATCTGGTTTGCATTACTTGGAGCTGAAAAGCTGAGAGGAACAAAAACAGGAATTTAATTTCAGTTGAAGATGAATGAAAACATTCATGTTTTACTTTCTTAGCCGTACAATGTGAGGAAATGAAACTTGAGGACCAGAAAACATCGACTATTTGTGTTTTTTTCCCCCTCTGCTGACTCAGCTCTTAGCTCTTCTGGCAAATAAACCCGTCGGGTCGAACTGCAGAAACAGCACGCTTCGTTTGGTGACATAACTGAGGAGCGGCTCAGCGGGTTTCCAGCATCAACACAGCTGAGAAACTCCTGAGGACATGGAGGACGGATATCAGATAACAGTCGCCTGTCCTCATGTAACTCGGTATGAAACCTGACCGTCTAGACAGGAAGTTACAGAAGATACTGGTCCAATCATCACCAGCAGGAGTTCAGTACCTAATATTCTCAACTTCTGTTTGAATTCCTCCACTGGTCTGATGGTATTCAACTGAAAATGTGCTTTACAAACTTTAACAAAGGTTTAAACGGTAGTTTAAGCTTCAAAGCAGCTTTTAACCGTTCACCTGAATCGATTCATCAGATTAATCGATTATTGAAGTGATTGTCAACTAATTATGTAATCAATTAACTGCTGACTGGAAAATGCAGACTCACAAAAGACCATTTGATGAAAGTTTAAGCTGAGGTTTAAAGTTTAAAAACAGTTTTTAGCCTTTCACCTGAGTGTAGCGCTGAAATGATTTATCAGATTAATCGTAATTATTTAAATAAGTCAATTCTTGTAATTAACTGGAAAATACAGACTCAAAAAACATTTTCAGAGTAGAAACCAAACCTGTACAAAAAATGTATACATTTTGCATTCAAGATAACAATAATAATAAAAAAATGTTTCTCTATAAATATGTTCCACCCAGAACTCCTCAAGTGGCTTCACTTGGTTCAGATTGTCTAAAAAATATCTCCTATTAAGAATATTTTGCTTTTGTTAAGTCGAGAAGAAATGGCTGAATTTCATTTTCTTGTTTTACAAATGGTCAAGCGTCAGACAATAGAATATTTACATTCCTCTTTAAAAATGGCTTATTCCTTTAATTGCATCTGCTCATGTATTTCTAGTAATTTATATTACAGAATGAGCCATTTTTTAAGATTAGATTAATTGCTAGAACAATCGATTTGTAAAAATAATCTTCAGCTGCAGCCGTACCTCAGTGTGTTGCCGCATGACCTGATGAGCTGAACGATGTCCTTGTGCAGAAATCCCTCGACGGCGGTGTCATTCACACTTGTAATGGTGTCCCCTGCACGCACGCACACACACACGCACGCACACACACACACACACGCACGCACACACACACACACGCACACACACACACACACACACACACGCAGGCACGCACACAGACACACACACGCAACATATTAGGGCCTGGTACGATTCCTCGAATGAGTCGAGTATCTTGATTATTAAAATTCCTCCAGGAAAATGTATCTGCCTTGAAGCTTCATTAAATTCTGATTTATTACAGAGCAGCGTTATTGCCAGCTTGGTATTTCTAATAGTGACTGTATTGCATTGGATTGGAGCAGAAGAGCTGCTGTAACCTTTAGGGAAAGCTTGTTCACAAGCTGCTCTGACTTCTGCCCATCACTATTGTGAAGTGCTAGCAGCTTGGTGTTGAATTGTGCGGTTTGGGGACAAATAAGGATTGTTGTGGCTTGCGGTGTGATGTTTGGATTATGACAGATTTTGTGCCGTTGTCACGGTTTTGGGGCGAACGGTAGGAATATGTGAGTGAGTGAGAGAGATCCGATTCCTCGGATAATTGTGAAAATATTCAATGGAGTACTCGATTACTAAAATATTCTTCAACAGCCCTACAGCACATGTGTCAGACAACCGCCATGAGGTCACAATGCTCCCAGTCAATATGGATTTAATTTGTTGAAGATGCAGCCAACCCAGGGATGAAACCTCTGCACATGTGAAGCGCACATGTGCAGTCGTGGCGTTTCAAATTGTCACTTCACTCCAAGTCCAGTGGAAAGAACGCAAATATTTCATGCGTGTTGGTGTTAAGTGGCTGAAGCCGTTTCATCTTCTTTGAGAATGGCCTGGAGTAATTAGATGTGGTTTGGACTCGACGTGCTTTGTGTTCAGACAGGACAGCGTGCGAAGTGGAACCGACACATCCAGTTTGGATTTAGAAGAGATCAACACTTTCTCTCTTCCCTCGCTGACCGGCGGAGACGTGGCGCTCGGCGAGCCGTGACGACTTTCAAAAGCAGAGACGATTTCCTGAAGCTCTCTGGTGTCAGCTCTCATTTATTCCTTTCCTAAACCTTTTCTGCTTCAAACGCAACCATCACTTCAGTCTGTTATGGGGGAATCTATGCGACAAACCAAAAGGAAGTAGTCCATAACTGCTGAGTTGAAGAAAAACAACACTTTTTCCCCCTCTTTTTTCTGTAAAGTGTGTCATGCATTCATCTTCAAACTCCACCGAGTCGATACTTTGTAGAAAAACATTTAATGGCAAATACAGCAAGATATTATCTTATTATCTATAATCTTTTGTACATTTACAAACTGAATATGTCTGCTGAATGATAAATTGTTTCAAAAGTTATTGCGATGAAAAATAATAATGCTTTGAAATCATTTCTAAGTAACATATTGGTAATAATGCCACTTCTTTAAGTAAGTTTAAGTTCTAGGAAGCTTATATGAAATTTTAAAACAATATTTGCCTGGCGTTATAAAAGCTCTGCCACGCTGCCACAGTCATACGGTAACCTAAAAGAAGAAGCAACAAATATTGTTTTAATCATAATTTTTGCTATCACAATAGCGCCATAAAATATTGCAATATACTTAAAAGTCCACATTGCTCACCTCTACTCAAAACTAAAAGCATCTCAGCTCTATAAGACTTGAATATTTCTGTTAAGTTTTTTTTTTTTGTTCAATATATTTTTGCGAAGATGACTGGGCAGAAATCTCACTCTACAAATTTGATAACAAATTTTGCTGGACGATAAATCATCCCAGATGAACGACAATATTGTTGTTTTGAAATATAATGGTGACGGTATAATAATGCAAGTTCACCCTCTCAAAGATGAGTAAATTTTAATTTCTAGTGAATATTTAACTCTGGAACTGGAAGACATTTCAAATGTCCAGGACAAATACACAAAACAAACAAAAGAACAAATAAAACGGAATATGAAGCGTCTTTAAAAACCAAATGCATGTGATTAAAGCCTTTAGTTTTGGTGGAAAGAGAAAAACAAACATGCAAATAGAAATGATCAGGCTCGCTTTAATTGCGATTAAATTACACACAGATGGAATTTATTTAACAACACGGGTGACTTCTGGCAACAGTTTGTGGCTCTTTTGAGATTTTTGTGAAAAGGTTTAAGGGGTGCGAACACTTTTGAATGCGTCAGCTGAAATGGTTGTTTATTAGCAGGAAAAATGTCGAATCAAGCAGCCACATTTTGAGTTCCCATAACAACCAAGCAGCAGGTTGGTTTGTGCTGATGTAATGTGTTCAATGTCAGCTGATAAAAACACAAAGGAAACTGTTGTCATGCTCTCTTCCCTTTTGTTTATTTCAGGTTATTTCAGGTCTCATCCAAAAAAACAATAACGCTAATAATAACTCACCAACTTTAAGTCCTGCTTGTTGGGCCGGGCTGCCGTCGTGCACCCTGTACACAAATGTGCACATCTCCACTGAGTTTTGTTCTTGGTGGTGAAGGCCGTAAGTCTGGGAAAGAGACAATGGAGAACATGAAGATGAAGCAAGTCTTCCTCTTTTTAGATGGCTTTCAAAACCGACGAACGTCTGATGTTCTGAAATATTGTGGTAACAGTGCAACATCAGAGATAGAAACCCACTGAACCGCATGCAGAGGAAGTCATGACGGACAGTGCCGGAAAGACCGTTTTATCACAGAGGACGCACAAGGGTGACGCACGCAAGCAAATACGAGCCGCTTCCTCTCGCCTCCCAAAACAAACTGAACGAAGAATTTAAACGTCCTAAATTGGTCAAAATGTATCTTTGTCTTTTTCACTAATACTGAAAATAAAGGATGCAATCATTTTGTTAATTTGTTTGTGTTCAAATGTGAAAAGACTATTTTGTCCATAACTGATTCAGTCGCAAAGAATAGAAAAAAGAACCAGAGGAAATACAATTCAACTATACAGAAAAAAAGAGATGAAATTACATTTGCGCATCAAATTTTTGCATCAACTACAGGAATAAATAGACTCATCATGGGCTAAGAGTCATATTTGATGATGCTTTTGAAGAAGGGCTGCAACTAACAATAATTTTTGTAATTGGTTATTTTGACAAAAAAATTAAAATTGTACAATATTAAAAGTACATTTAAAGATACAAATCTTAATAGGAAAAAAAGACAATTTTAAGCTTGTGAAGTCAATTGTTGTTTATAAGAATCATTCAATTTGTTGGCTGAAATAAAAACATTTCAAATGCATTTTTGAAAACTCAAAATTATGTTCATGCTCATAATGTCTATAAATATCTCAGCAGCCTTGTAAAGGCTTTCTGTAGTTTCACAGTTTTGCTTAATATTGCCAACAAGCTTCCTCATTTTTGCTGTTTTAATTTATCTAAACTATTTGTGTACTTCCATGCCAGCATTAACGTTTATATTTTGCCGTCTTGGAAATTCTGACTTGTTACTTCCACATGTATTTCAATGAACTTCCTTGTTTCAGTGACCATAGCGCCTCTGCACAAAGGTCAGAGAGAACTAAAATACACTTCCCCATACCAGACACCTTTCAGACAGTTAACGTGCTGCTGCTAAAGAAGCCATTATCGGTTAAAAAGGACAATAAAACTGGACAAATGTTGCAAAACTTTGTGTCTGCCTGGCACAGGTCCTGCTCCAGTTAGATCATGCATCCAGGTTACCAGGGCAAATTTTAAATGATTCAAATCTGGCCTGTATTTATAACGACTGGCTTCCTTCTCAGCAACCGGCAGGGTAAACACGTTAGCATGCAAATATCACTGAAAGGCAAATTTCACATTTGCATGCTGCATTCCCAGCTCAATATTCACAGTACCGACTCGGAGGGAGGAAAAGCACCAGGAAACACGAGACTCCACATTCATGGCGGGCTCTGCTGGCCATCAAACTGCTCCTCATGGCCTCACTTCCTTCTGGCCGCAGCCAGGCAGGAAGGGCGGGAACGCCTAACGAAAGCGTAAATAGAACACCGTGTCTTTTCCTAGAAGTAGCCCTTCATTTCCCAAGTCTTTATGTGAGCAGCAGCACAATATAATATCCATGTTGTGCTCACACGTTTTGATCATTTTTGTAAACTATTCAAAGAATGAGTATGGAAAACAGAGCGAGGTGTGGCGCTGCAGGGGGTCTGAAGATTTGTGAGTGAAGTTCCTGCTGGCTTGGTGGGAGAGAGTAGAGCAGGTTTCACATCGACAGCGTGTGAGGAAACCTCAGCGCTTAAAATAAAGATGCTGCAGGGGAAAAATGGCTTCAGTCATGGGATGAACATGAGCAAGATACTCGACTGATGCTTGACCTTTTTACTCCCGCTGGCGTAAAGAAACAACTCGATTTGGAGACGCAGGAAATCATAAGGGAATCCACTTTTCTCAGATACCGATATCTGAGGTTTAATGTCAGTCGATACAGAAAAACTCCTCTGAATTACAAATTTCTATAATAACTGTGCATCAGTCCAGCACACTTCAATGCATCAAGAGCTTCAAAGTCGGTAAAATACGTAAAAAAAACACAATTTGTTCAGTCAGTGCAATTATGAGAAGAACAGCCAATGTAATATAAAATGTTGACTAACGTGGTCAAACGTGAAAATAAACTACAACAAACCTTCTTTCAATTGTTCAGAAAGTACAATTAGGAAATATAAATATAATGCAAAAGAAATAATAAAGCATGACGTCACTCAGAGCAAAAGGCAGAAAATTAGAGAATTTTTTCAATACTGAGGCTGATATACATATTAATATCGGTTTGGATAATCTGTAGAAACTACTTGATTGTTTCTGATGCTTTAAGGCAAGAGAATGAAACAGCACTTGACATTTTCCTAAACTAAGAAACCCTTTACCTGAATCTCAAAACCAAAGGCCTCCTCTTCATTTTTCTCCAAGTCCACCACTTTCCTAAAGAAAGAGAGAAAATACGTTTTTAAACCAGGACAGTCGAAAAGATCAACTCATCCAAAGAAAGTCAGTTATTTGCAAGCTGTTCTCAAATATAGCAACCTTTATTGACTGAAGGAAGGCACCTCTATCATAAACCAACAAAGCAGCAGACAGATGTAAAATGCAAACCTGACACCCATAAATAAGAACTAATACAATCTACTGCATTCAGAAATCTCTTAATCAGTAGATAGTCCATCTATGAGTTATTTGACATGGATGTTAATTAATGCTACCAACAACCAGTTGAGTAACTTGTGTAGCAGCACTTTAGTACAGTGTTTGAAAGCATGAGGGGATATGTTGCTGCTGCACAAGACGTCCTCTGTGTCCAGCTGCATGTGGACGTCACAGAGACACAGGACAATGAAATGCCACCAGCAGAATACATGAAAATTCATGAATATGCTTTACAGATCTCACGAAAACCTAAATCTACAAAAGCTCTCTGTTTGGACATCGACTCTGAGGTGACGCAGTCATGGCGTCAGAGTGAGAGAAGAAGAAGAAAGCCGTGACTGATGTTGACGAAGGAACTGAGGAGATTGTACCTTTGTGGTTCTGGGGGCAGCGTCAGGGGTTTCCACTTCTGCGAGCCTCCACCCTGTGAGGAGAAAACGAAAACGAGAGATGAAACATCTCAAGACACCTGCGTGAGGTTACTGCCAGATTACTCACAAGGGATTCCCCCCTCCCCCAAAGTGTCCAATGTGTGCAGGATGTATTGTACACATCACTGCTTTAAACAGTGATGTGTGAAAGACCAGTCTGTCAGGTCTTTCACTAGCAAGCGCGTGGCAAGTTGTGTGTTTGTGTTTTTAAACCACTGATCCATTATGCTTGAAAATAATGAGACTGAAACTAGACATGCATGTCTGGGATGCTTTTTGTTTACTTTCAACTGGAACTTAGTCCTCAGGCTGAATTTCACAGCAGATCAGCTGCCCCCGAAGCGCACAAACTGTTGATTGATTTATTTATTTTTTTTGTTATTTAAAGCCATTCACACAAACTCCAGGCTATAAACAGAAACACACAAGGCACTGTGGTAAACACTAGGCTACAATAAGCGCATTGAGAGATAAACCAAAGTCAGCAGCAGGTCAGGCTCCTGTTCTACCTGACTGTGTAAAAACGACATGCAACCATCCAGATACTTTGGCTGAAAATCATTTTCAAATGTTGCTCCCATGAAAGCCTGCTTTGTGCCAGAGGCTCTCTGCCCAGTAAAATGTTGCTTTCTTTATGTCCCAACACTTACAGAATTGTCCAGCACTTGTTTCAATGAGTGCATTTATTCCCAAGTACCCACACGGAGCAGCCGGGGGCGGACCTGACGGGGTCTCCGTCCCCGAGTGTGCACAATGCCGTGCTGTTGGCCCGGCTGCAGGCTGCAAGTGGGTGGGGTTCCTAATAACTGCGCCTCAATGTACAATACGTTGTACAGTGAGGCAGGACTGGACACAGGATTCTCGAGAGGCGTTTCCACACCTGATAGTTCGGGAGACTCGGTTTGATTACGAACCAAAACCGCAACATTTGTTACATTTTCGATTTCATGCTGCATTGTGACCAAAGATCCACTGAACTGAAAAACCTGTTCCCCTCTGCGCCTGTGGTGGCGCTGCACTAAGAACTACTGAAGAAAACGACACAAAAACCTCCAAAGAAGACACGGAGTGCAACTTCCATCTTTCCAAAATGTAAACAAAAATGAAATTTTTGCACTTCAATTTGCCTTGTTGCTGAAACTATGCTGAAAAAAAATGACCTTCCCTTGAGAGGTTGTAGACTTTGTCTTTGCTGGCGTAATTTTTTGCACAATCAGCTTCCCCAAGTGAATTAGACTTTCTAACAAACTATAGAGATTGATGAAAGCAGGAAGTGAACTACAGCACAAGGCATTCTGGGTAAATACAACCAAAACAAATGCGAGAGGCTAACGCTAGCAGGAGAAATGGGTCATGGTCTTTTACTAATGACAAAAGAGAAATCTTACGACTGCTAACATTTGACATTACTCCATTTTTGTTTAGATTCTGTGAATAAGGAAGTTGCAAATTTCTTCTTCTGAAGTTTTTACGTTGTTTCCTTGTTGGTGTAGCACCCCCGCAGGTGAGGAGGGAACAGGCTTTTCAATTAGTTTGGATTGTTTAACAGTGTCAATGTAACAAATGTTTCAAACCGAGTCTACTGAACCATCGGTTGTGATCGTGAAATATCTGTCTTTAGCCCAACATTAATGTTGACCAACTGGGAAAAATCCAGAGCAGAAAAATGCTGAGTGACCAGAATTAGACAGAAAACTGATCTCATTCTTGGAAAGAGTAGAAGAAGAAATGTAGGTCACTTGAAAATCAATGACTAAATCTTGAAGTAGAGGCAAAATGAGGGGAGCAAACCGTTTTCGGGAGACAAGCTCAGCAGTTTTTTTAAAAACCACAAGTACAAAAATCATCTAAAGATAAGATCTGAAAAAGATTTTAGATTTCTGATATTTTATACTCATGACTGTAATCGATTTGAAGATCTAGATCAAGTACAAGAAACTGTTACATCAGACCCTGAACCACAGCAGAGAGGGCAGCTCCTGATGCATCATGGGTAAACCTGTCCTAAATATCTGATCATTTATTGTAAATTACACTGTAGCTGAAAAACATTGCTTTCCTGAGTAAAATATCTTGTTATTGATTAGAGCGGCATAATTTCTGTAATGCTAAAATTACAAACGCATATTTTGGTATTTGAATACATTTCAGTGCAGTGTATTAAAACCTTTAAATTACATATTTACCCAGCCGAATGTTTATCGTCAACAATCATTAGATGTTTATCGTAAAGACCTGGTCAACAGAATAAGGGCAAACTACTTAAAATTATCAGCAAATGTCATTAAGACCTGGATTAATGTTAATTTATTAAATGAAGCAACACACAATTTGTTGTAAAGTCAATTAATTTGATTATGGTATGTGGATGATATTAATTTCTGGTTTCCATTTCATCCCAACTTACTCCGGTTTCACATTCATAAACAAACCATTCTGTCTTTGATAATGTACTTTATCAGTTTTGTTTGATGGTTTAATGTTTTAATGAGTTATGTAAGAAAAATAGGGAAAAAAATCTGTATTTTTAAATTTAACTGTCTGATCTATAAGTATCTATTGATTGTGGTTCAGTTGATTGCTGAATAAATTTCACAGTGAAAACCCATATTATTCTATATATTATTGTAAATGTGATTGAGTTTTATATTGTTGTGATATTAAACTATAAACTACAGCAGGCAACAAACATAAAACTGGTTTTATGAACTGATACAATGTTGGTATGAAACATGACAGAAGAACAAAAAATAAAAACTTGGAGAAAATGACCAAAAACTCAACGATATGAAAGGACAAAAGTCAAAAATGGGCCCTAAATCGATTCCGATTAGGGCCCCATGTGGGGTTGGACCGCCCCTGTTCTGTCCCAATGTGTGCTATTGGACTGAACATGCTGCTTGTAGTGATGACTGAGGATAATGTTAGTTATTTATGAGTAAATTTTTTTTTTACCTCTGCAAATGATAAATTAATAACTTTAACAGGTAAATATGACGGTGTGCAAATATTCACATAATTTTACAGCCCTACCTTCTTGAAGTTTCGAGGCAGCGTGCCCCCAGAATAAGCCAGAGTCTTGTAGTTATAAACCTCCGAGGAGTTGGCCGGGAGCTCCACCGACCTGCAGCTGTCCGACTTTGACGATGGGAAATAAATGTCGTGGTCCTGGGATGCGGGTCCTCCGTCCACCCCGCTGGAGTTCACCTTCTTCAGCCTCCTGAACGTCATCGCTGCCGGGAAGGAAACGTGAAATACAGCCGCGGACGGTGCGGTACAAGGTGTGACACAGGACGACGGAGCGAGATGCCGAAAGTTTGAGCCTCACCGTGAAGCTCACCAGAACTTCACTGCGGCTCCTGGGAGTGAAGAGACGCCGCTCAACAGGCGGTGGAGGCGGGGACTCATTAGCTCCGAGCGACGGGAAGGAGGGCCAACCGCCATGACTGTGATGCGTTCAGGAGCGCCTCGGGCGTTCCCTTTTCACGTTTCACATTGAAGGAATCAGACAAGGAGTCAGTAATTGAGTTACATTTACTCAATTACATTTACTTGAATGGGGAAAAAAAATACTTTTAAGAGTATTTTTACTAGGAAGTATTGCTGCTCTTGTTTGAGTACATGTTGAATGAAAAACAAACAGGTTTTAACCAAAAATTCACTACACACAGACACACACATGAAGTTTTTGTGAAAGTTTCATGAAAGAAACTGATTTGGAACTTTTTTTTGTTTGCCTGATTTTGTTATTTTTTGTTATTGACATAAATTATTGTCATTTTGCTTTTAAAAACACCAAAAATGACCATTTAACTTTATATTTTGGTCTGTCTGATGATGTAATTTTACATTAAATGACTATTTGATCAATTATTACCAAGTACCTTTTACTCTTAATTAACTTCTTGGATGGCTACTTTTTTCTTTTACTTGAGTAAAAATATGTAGAATTATACTTTCTGTGTACTCTGCCAACCTTTGCTAGAGGCACTGACAGTGTAATATAAAAAATAAAATGTGAAAAGATCAATCTCATCCTCCTCTACTTTGGCAGTTTGAAAAGATTCACAGCTCCCTCCTCCTGTCTTAGCGCTGTCAATCAAGCTCATGTATACACTGTGGAAAAACAACTTACAGTTCCAGAAAAAAACTGTGTTTCTGTTGCCTCAGCATTCATGATTGTTCATGTAATCAGGAAGAAGTAACAGAAAGTAGAGAGGTGAAGGTGGGGAGCGATGAGTAGCTCTCACACAAGGATGATTGACAGCGCTAAGACCTTTCTCCTAGCTCTGATTGGTTGTTTCTAGTTAGCACTGGGAGAAAGTGGATTTCAATTGTTTTCATAGATGATCTGTCTCATGTTAAACTGTCACAACATGGTGACAGTTTCACCAAATATAAAAAAAATGATCTAGTTTTTGTTGCTGAGCACCTTCTAACTTTAAAACCTTTTGTAGCCCAATAAAATATTTAATGTTTACAGCTCTAAATGAGTTAAAATTACATATTAAATTACATACAAGTGTAATCTGAGTATCTACATGTTAATTAGACTTTTAGGAAAGCTTCGCTGCATTTTATTCAAGGACAAATGTGATTGGAGGTGAATACAGATGCAGGTCACATTTTTCACATTTTTATTTGTAAAAACACGTGAAAGCCATGTATTTTTAATACACATTTTAATTCAACAATCCTTTCTTTACACTTTACAATGATTGTTCTTGCATGTGTTGGTGAAAAGCATCAGACCGAAATAATTAATTAACTGAAGTTTGTGATTTTAACCAAACAATGGAAAAGTTCAAGGGATATAAATGATTTATCAAGGCACCAGGTCTATATCAATCTTTGTGTTTTACTGGGAATCGAATCACAAAAGAAATCAATGCACACAACAAATCAGCAGCTTGTTAGTACATGCAGATATATATGTATATTTTATATTAAACATTGGGTTAATAAAAGTTTTGGAAGAGAAATTCTGCCCCCTTGAGGTGAAATGAATCAATTAAATGATATTCTGCTAAATGTGTTTTAAATGAGCACAACACAAACTGAATCCTAGACAATTTATTAAAATCTTTACATGAAGTTATTACTTTTACATTCTCTAGCTATACTGAAATGATACAGCTGATAAAGCATTTAAATACATATACTGTAATAAATAGCCCCAATCAATAGTGTAACTCATAACACATTCAGAAAATATGTATTGATAATATGATCACTACGGAGTAGCTCTCTGATTTAATCAAACCCAGAAAAAACAAGTTTGGTCCACATAAGGGTAAAAAAAAAAAACCTTGGAAAACACAGAGAGGAACAGCAGGCCGCATGTTTTTCCGTTCCCTTAAACAGTTTTCAAGTATATTTTTGAAAATAATAATAAAAAAAGCTAAAATATCAGCCTAAATTTGAAATAAAGGTGCTTCTTTCTCCATCTTTGTTTCTAAACATACATTTGGTTTTCAGAGCAATATTTACAGCCTCAACAAAACAAGAATACTACATGGTCAGTCCTCCAAGTGCAAACATACAGAAAACCTCGGTCTTCTATCTAATCAGAACCAAAGAGAAATGATTATAAAGGCACATGAAGCCAAATAGTTGTCCTATTTAAGATCACAGCCACTTCAACCTTACCTAAAGTTTCTAAAGAGCAGCACTCCCACCTGCTGTCAAGCTTCGAAACAGCAGGATTGGAGCGTTTTACTAACACTGAGATAATTTGGTCAAAATCCTTTTGGCCACAATGCAAACATAGTTTAACATTCGGTCTGTTTTCATATGATGCCATGCTTGAAATATGTGTTACAGACACAAGCTGTCTGGAAAAAACATCCTAATTTCTTTGTTATAATACAAGTATTAAACTACCTCAAACACTGATCCTATATCAAAAGGTGTCAGTCCTGAATATACAGTAAACATGCGTTAAGACGGTCAGTTTTACTTGAAGAAGCCTGACGGTTTAGATGGAGGAGCCATCAACATACATGCTTGATTCTTGTGTGTGATATGAATCTGCAAAACAAGAGGAACGCAAAATGTCCAGCGGTTAAAAATGTTACCAAATCACACATTATACTGGAGCTAATGCAACGATTAAAAATTCTTATATTACAGGGTTTCTGAAAGATTCAGTAAAGCAAGTTTAATTTTAGATTATGTTAGTTAAACAACAAAATCTTAACATATGTTCTTCTACACAATTTCAATGGAAACGAGCAAGTTGTAAATATGCATTTTTAGATTTTATTTACATTAAAAAACAACAGTAAGTCTTTTTTGAGGGAATATTTTTTATGGTTTTTACTACGGCTGGCTTTAAAATAGTAAAAGTGTAAAAATAAGAAATGTGCAGAACATTAAACAAATAAATGCCAGCAAAGTATTCTTCAATAATTAAAGTAAAAAGTAAATGAAAGACATAATGAAGCTATAGATTTGCACCTTTAAAACTTAAATAATGGTATTTTTTTAGCAAAAATATGGGTTTTTATTGAGAACAGTATTCTCAAATTTTATTGAGACTTATATTAAAGTTTAAAATTACAGTGGAAGAGAAAAGCAATAAAAAGAAAAAGTTTAACATCCATGTTAAATTAAAATTAATACATTCTGTGGGTATTCTGGACATTTTTAAGAGTTGAAATTCAGATGACAAAATGTAAGAATTTAAATTCTTCTCAAAGACCTTGCAGAAACCCTGCTCTACTCCAGCTTTAATATTTTTCCAGGTTTCATTTACCGTGCAGGGCGATTGCATCCACGGCTCTCCATCTATTTGCATCGGCAACGGTTTCTTTGTCCTGAGTATGAAACACAAACAAATCGTCAAGTTGCATGGAGTTTTTTTATTAAGAAATTAAAATATGTTATTGTAAATGTGACTTTGTAACCAAATATTTGTTTTCAGCTGTAATTAACAAAAGCAGAAGTGGTCATCTCATTTGATGAAGGAAAGCCCGTCTTAGAGGCTCGTTCCTACCTGATGGTGATCTGGGAAGTTTTAGCGAGCCTCACAGCGCTTTTAAGACCCGTGTATATCTGTCCCATTTCCATGGCTCCTTCCAGGCCAACCACCTCCAGCCGGCGGTCACTGAGGTCTGATAAACACCAGCAGGGAAAACAAACAGTTTGATCAAACTCAAGGTATGGACTCCAGTTTGGTGTGGTTTCTAACACCAACATGGTGGCAGAAGATCACAGTCAGGTGGTTGGTGTCCCAGTTATATCCACATGGATGGAAGAACCCAAGTCCAATCTTAGCTAAATGGTAGTCAATAGCCTGTGGAGCTATAACATGGACTTGCACCATATAATATGTTAAAATTAGTCAAAATGCTAACGTAGGCCTAAATGTAGCAAGTGGGGTATCATTAGAATGTTGTCTTACATTGACCCCAAAAACAACATTGGAGGTGCATTGTGCCGTCACCTCGCAGCCCAGGAAAAGTTCCAGAAATTTGGTCAGATGGTTTTACAGACAAGTTTTGTTATTGTTTTGTTGCTACCATCCAGAAACCACTGGACTACAAGACTGCTAAATGCTTTCCAAAGATGTACGGTTATATAATTTCACATCTGTTAGCAGCCATTTTCACATCCGAGTGTAAACGTTGGGTTGAGGGCCGTGGCCAGAAGGAAGGAGCTAATTTTTAAAGCGACCAGAGATGGGAAATAATGTTAAATGAGCTACAGAAAATACTA
Organism: Poeciliopsis prolifica; assembly: GCF_027474105.1. Classification (NCBI taxonomy): domain Eukaryota; kingdom Metazoa; phylum Chordata; class Actinopteri; order Cyprinodontiformes; family Poeciliidae; genus Poeciliopsis; species Poeciliopsis prolifica. The sequence continues at coordinate 7,820,023 of NW_026562398.1, forward strand.
GAACATGAAGTGCCAATGACTTGTCTAGATCTATATGTCAGCAGACTTTTATGACTTCTCATGATGAATACCCGATTAAAATACTGATGGGGACAATCAAAAGAGCCACAAGGAAAGGAAACAACAGCAAAGGAAGATCAATGGACAGCAAATGTAGAAGAAATATTTTTAGATCAAAATATTGACACACTTCCTGACGCTACAAAAGTATAACTGTGGTAAAAAAAAATTGAGAAAATTGACCTTTTATAATGCAGAATGAGGACTGGAATAATAATTGTTGAATACAGTGATCTGCTGAATAGTCAAAGCATTATCCTCTGTATAGGCAGCTCTTTGTTCTGTTTGTTTTTTTCTTTTTGCTTAAAAAAAACAATAAGTGATTAAAAAAGACCCTAAAACAGCTGAATCTGAAAGAAATTCAAAATAGGCAGAACTGAGCAGATTAAAATCTCGTTATCTTAGAATGATTTAGTACAAAAAATATAATGAACATTGTGTTGCCCCAAGGTTAATGTCGCTGATTTTACTTGTGTGTTTGAAGAGAAAAATGTAAAGATGCAAAACAAAAATGTATTCCACAGTTTTTGCGTTATCCTTTGCAAGAACAATTGAATCCTAGATAACCTCCATGTAAACAAACTACGGTTGAAAAACCGTGCGGTTCTGTCGATCTTATTTGCAGCGCCTTCGTTAACGCACACCTCATTTGCATAAATTGCAAAATGGCCAATTAAGCTATAAAACATACAAACTTAAAATAAAACACTTATTCACAACAAAACATTATGAAATTAGCTACACGCAATATAATAATGCTACCTAAACCTCAACAAATGCACTTATTAAATGACTAATTAAATAAGTTTTAACCGTAATAGAATGTTTTATGCATTAACTTGGCCTCCACAAACATGTGCTGTATAACCCATAGACCTATCCTAACCACCTTTAAATTATAGAATAGCACAAACTGCCACTATTACACCTGCTCACAAGGGATTTCTAGTAATTTATAGCAATAATAAAATATCCGGATCCCTCACTGTGCTACTCAGTGAAGGATTCTCCACTTAAAATGCTTCTCGTGACTGAAAATAATCTGACGGGCTGGGCAGAGGCAGGATATCTATGATTCACAAGCTGCAATTATGAGATGTGGGTTGAAGCTCCATACTGATGACTATGAGGAATAATATGGATACCAATTCTAGCCGCAGAAAATGAACACAATGTCCAACAGAAAAGAGCATTCCAGTAAATTACGTGTGTATCCATTTGATTATTTTATTTTCGCATGCAGCCAATCGAATCAGGTCTGATTTCGTCACTGTGCAGTTTGTTGCTGTGGACATGAGCTTTTTAACTGATAACAGCTGCAGCAGGAAATCTGGATATGGAATCACTTAAAAACAATTAGCAAATGGGTTCTGCAGAGCAAAGAGGAACTTCGATATTGCACAAGTCACATGATGTTCTGAGGTTTTACTTTCATCACTCAGCGGAGGAGAAAATACCTTGGGAAGTCACTTTCAGGATGTCTGGATTGACAATCACTTCCGACTCTTCCTGACTTGCTTGACCCTTAATATCTGCTTTTTTGGTCTCGCCCCACAGGTTGGAGCCACCGTGCATGCTGGGAATGTTCAGGACAGCAATCCCCTCCAAAGATAGGTTACTGAGATCCAGAGGAGTGCCACAGCACTGAAAGAGAGAGAGATAAAACAATTAGCATGCAGTCTGCGACCTTGTTCGTTGCTCATTTGAAAATCCAAATGCACATCTGCAGGTGTGTTGCTTCGGGTGAGACGTGCTCACCTCTATTGTTAAACTTTCGCCGAGTTTCTTGCAGGAAGCAGAGATGGTTTCTGAAGTGGCGAATTCGAAATACCACAGCTTGTTCTTCATTCTGCAGATTTGAAAAATGTGTCTTTTAGGTTTAACTGTTGCTTCACGTTCAGACAGCGTTTTGTCTTTCAGGAAGAGAAGCCGTGCGGTGATGCAGACACACATCTGTTGGCACCACCTGTGTTGCCCAGAACTGACGACAACTGTTCCCCAACATTGCCTTGTTTTCATCTTTTAGCAGTTTTCTTGTGACTGTGAGTGGGATACTGCTTTTTCTTACTCTGTGCTGGATAAACAAGGGAATAAAATGAACATGGTCCAATAAAACACACCTACCTGCTGTTAAATTTCTGAGGATGCTTCTCCCTCATTGTATGAAACCTGTGTGCAATGGAGGCATCCTGCCAATGCAACAAAAAACAGCTATGAGCAATGCAGAATATCTATTTAAAAATTAGACCTATTAATCAACATTTACATGGAAACACATGAGATTATAGCAAAGGGACTAGCTATCTCTGGTGTAGGCTGACGTGTATTCATACTACGGCACAAAAATACTATTCATTACGGAGAAAAGGGGGTAATTAGACAATTGTTTACAAGTCTTTGATGGTTCAATAATTTTGACTTTAAGTTGATCAATAAATTGAATAGATTTAGCACAGCGTCCTGACCAGATGTCTGAGCCTCCTCAACTGGCTCCTCTCAATGTGGAGGAGCAGCGGCTCTACTCTGAGTCCGTCCCGGATGGCCGAGCTTCTCACCCTGTCTCTAAGGGAGAGCCCAGCCACCCAATGGAGGAAACCCATTTCGGCCGCCTGTATCCGAGATCTCGTTCTTTCGGTCATTACCCAAAGCTCATGACCATAGATGAGGGTAGGAACGCAGATCGACCGATAAATCGGGAGCTTCGCTTTTTGACTCAGCTCTCTCTTCACCACAATGGACCGGTCGTGATGACCGATTCTGTTCATTACTTTTATGGACAGAATTTCTAGGCGCAGCCAGGGTGCTGAGGGGATCCGTTTTGGTGGCCTTAGGATTGCATCTCTGCTTTTTGCGGATGATGTGGTCCTGTTGGCTTCATTGGGACGTGATCAGCAGCTCTCGCTGGAGCGGTTTGCAGCAGAGTGTGAAGCGGCCAGGATGAGGATCAGTGCCTCCAAGTCCGAGGCCAGAAAAGGGTAGAGTGCCTTCTCCGGGTCGAGGGGGACGTCCTGCCCCAAGTGGAGGAGTTCAAGTATCTTGGGATCTTGTTCACGAATGAGGGAAGAAGGGAGCGGGAGGTCGACCGGCGGATTGGCGCAGCATCCGCAGTGAAGTGGGCGCTGTTTACATAAGTATACTCATGTATACTTACATGTTGCTAATTTTAACACAGGACACCGACTAATGGGAGCCCTGAGCTCGTTTCTCCCATCTGGGAGTGACGAGAGACAATGACACCCGAAGTGTTGCTAATGCACAGGCTGCCTGGTCTCTACATGGCGAAGCTTGAAGCTTCATTGCCTCAATAGCAAGTCGGTCACCATATCATTCAGAGCAGCTTGGACTGTGGGAATCACCTACCAGGATAAATCCATCCTCCTGTCTCTCCTCTGGGCTTTTTCCCTTCACAAAGAAACTTTCCAAAGAATCTGATCTGTTTCTGACTCGTTTTGCCGCTTGTGGCTCAATGTTGGCGCAAGACGTTAAAGGATTTTCAAAATAAAAGCTCCTCCATACTCAAATAACATAAAACGGAAATATTTAATTATTTCTTGCGCAGTCCTGTACCACGGACCGGTACCGGCCCGCGGTCCGGCGGTTGGGGACCGCTGCTCTAAGACACAAACAAATCTACTGCATAACAGATTCATATGTTTTGTTTTGTAGATGAATAATTTGGGGTAAATAAATAATTTTGTTACTCAAACATTCAGTGTTCAATCCCGTCCTTCTACAGTTTGTGCCTGGAGCACCTAAAAAAATCGAGACAATTTACTCACAACTCCAATTGAGAAGTAATTGTTGATGATTTCATATGGCACTGGATCCCCCTGCTCCTGAACCTCATCTGGTATCACCTGCACATTCCAGCGGTCCATCAGAACCTGGGAGCTGTTCTCAATGTCTCTCAGAATACGACCCAGATCTTCGCCGTCATACCCTGCAAAACAGAGGAAGAAAGAGTTAGACACCCATCGCTACATAACGAGAACAAACGTTGCATCTTTTTGTGAAGTACAAACTCGTTCTCACCTCCACCCCAGCGCAGACATCGTGCAAGGTCATTTCCTGTGCCCAGAGGAAGTACTGCAACAGGAGGCCGCACCAGCAGGCTGGCTTTGTCTGGTTGCAAGAATTTAACAACAAAAAGCTGAATATAGGAAGTGCATGAAGACAGTCTTTTCGCGTGCATTTTTCTTTCTTTCTTTTGCAAAGACTGACTCACCTATCGCATCAAGAATCCATCCGACTGTGCCGTCTCCACCACAAACCAGGATTCTGTAATCCTCCAGGTTTCTGAAGAAACTCAATCTGAAATCCAGATGATGATGTGAATCATCAGAGGCCGACAGAGAAGCAAAGAATTGTACTAAAGTAGGAGGAGTAATACTTCAACATGTTTCGTCATGTAAAAGTAAAAAGTGGAGAAATTACTCGAGTAAAAAAGTATTTGACAAAAGGGTGCAGACATACTGATTAACTAATTAAAACATCAGTCATTTAATATTTAAAAATTACATAGATGGAAATTACCAAAATGAAAATAATTCACAAAAATAACAGATTTCTCCAAATAATTTTCTTTTGACTTAAAACTTATGAAACTTTAACAAAAACTGCAGGTGTGTCTTTATTATTGGTTAAAACATGTTTGTTTTTTCATTTACTCACATAAGAGTAGCAACACTTCATCATAAAATTACTCAAGTAAAAAGTGCAGCATACTCAAACATTTTTCCAAAATGTTGCTAAAGTAGAAGTTGCTATTTACGACCAAACTCTGTAAACCAACATGAGGGCCTGATGGCGGCGGACGCCACTGCAGGCCGGAGTAACTCACCCGGCTCCAGGGCCGCCACTGGAAAGGTTGTAGACCTGCCTCGGATTCAGTAAATACTGAAACTTACTCAGGACTCTGAAATATATGGAAACACGGTCAGCGATGTCCTTTACTTCACTTAAAACAATACATCTTATAAGTAAAACTGGTACTCGTTCATTAATATTAAGGAATAAGCTCCTACATGTTGCTAAAAACATGCTTGAAAGTCAGTTTGGATTTATTTCAAGTTCACTGTGATATTAGAAACTAGATCAAAAATACCTGGTAATATTTTGTGCTTTTGCAGTGAAATCATTTGCGGTGCTCACCTCTCGCCCTGCTTGCCACCACTTTTAGGGTTTACGAACACCAGGAGAGGATGAGTGTTTGGCACAGGGCTGATCTGTGTGACAAAACATTTGGTAAAGTTACTACACTGGCCGTTATCTGCCTAGCAACAGTGCTAGAACTCCTCGAACTTATCAATCAGGTTTATTTGTGACGCGACGATGGAGGTCAAAGTGTTTCTCATCAAAAAAAAAAAAAAAAGTAATTGAGAAGCGAGTTACATTTTGATCATCAAAATCATCAATACACGTCAAATATATTGATAAATGTTGCATTTATTATGGTTTCAAAGCAACTCTAAACAGGAACACTTATATTTAATTCACAGATTTTTTTCCAAATCTGCTTCTTTCAATAAAAATCGCTGCAGGTTTGTGTCTGTTTTTCATTCAGTGGGGAGAAAATCCTGAAGTTTTGCTCAAGTAAAAGTAGAAATACTTCAAAATACAATCACTCAACAAAGAATAAAAAGTACATTGTCGTAAAAATACTACATTTTTAAACAAACGTTACTGAACTCTGCAAATTGTGTACACCTGCATATAATTTAATTTCAGCGTAAATGCAGCTGACCCTCTAAATAGCCCTTTCACCATAGTGAATTCATGCAGCAGAGAGGATTTTCATCATTTCAGAAAAATCACCTGCAGCACTTGTCCATCGGGAGTAATGTTGAAGTCGCCGTCATCCGTCGACGCTGAGCAGCCATTTTTCACATTGTTTGGTCTCTCCTTTAGGGAGGAAATGTGTAAATAAACAAGAGAAACTTTTAAACACTTCAGTTATCAACATCCACAGTATTAAAAAGCAACACAGACTGTATTTACTGACGTAATGTTCTGCGTTGGAGTGGCAGGTGCATTTTGCACTGTACATGAGCTGAAGATGCGCCTGAGGAGAGCTGTGTACCTTTATAACAGGATATATGGCCCATGGAGGCAGGATGTGGTCTCTGAGCGTCCCACAGGTACACTCTGTTGGCTCCAGGGCTGCACATTCATCGTGACGCTGGGAAAAACAAGCAGGTGTTGAATCAAACCTCTCTGTGGTCGTGACTGACACAACGCAGCCTCAGCTTTTGAATTATTTCTCTCTGCATTTGTGGAGTCGCTGGAAACACACAGATCTAAAATCTCACTCTTCAGATATGCTTTACTAAAATATAAACACAAAATAAACTGGGTTTATTGCACATGTATTTCCCAAACTGGTGAGTTTTAATCATTCTTCTTTTGTAGGAGTGAATCAGGTAATCTGTAAATATGTTAAAAGAGTTTCTTTTCTTCTTATCCGATTAGTCGTTTCCAGGGGAAATTACCTCTGTGATTTAGTTTCAAATGGTAACAATTAATTTTTAAACAGGGATCTGTTATGCAAAATTAACATTATGCATGTTTTCGTACTTCCATTTGAGTCTCTGCTGCTCCTAAAAACGGCTTTAAAAAAACACCCAGATGTTTTTTAGTAGCAAATTAATGTTTGTCGGTGCCTGGAAAATGAACCGTTTCAAAAACGTCCCGAATGTGAGGTCACAAATCAGCAGGGTCTGCCCCTCACCAAGCAACCACAGCCCAGCCCAAGCTGATTTCCAGGATGTTTGGTCAGCTGGTTTTATCTTTGTATGCGCTGTACAATGGCTGCTGGAAAAGACAAACTTTATGTTGTTGACTTTTGACTTTTGCTGCATTCATGTTGGTTGTGCAGGAGGCTCTACTATTGTTTTTCAATGATGTAAAGTTGTATAATTCACTCGTGCGAGTGTAAAACCTGAGTTGGGAGGCGTGGCGAGTAGCAGATTATTAGGACTTAAAGTGGCAGGAGGCCCTAAAATAGTTAATTTACCAAAATCTTAAGAAAAAAATGTAACAAACATGTTTTGTTATCCTAACCTGACATAATAGGTCACCTTTATTCAGAGTTATTCTTTAAACGCTACAGCGTTGTTGTACCAGGAAGCCCTCCTCCATGTAATATGAGTTTTATTTGTTAACAGAAACACTTGAATTACTGTGAATTTTGCAAGTGGAGGTAGAATAATTTAGATTTCCAACATGGTAAAAACTGAGCCCCATTGTAGAAATATGAGTCCTTACCATCGTGTGGCACCAAACGCAGTGTTTCCCTGTTAAACCTTGGAGGCTCTTGATCTTCTTTTGGCATCGGTCACATTTTCTAGAGTCACAGTTCCCACTCACCCATTCATGCACTGGAACCTGTAAAGCGGGAAGCAGAGAGATCCGGTTTGGACTTTGTTTTACTGTGTAGCTTTCTGTGGAGATCCCAGCGTACCCCTGTTTCTTTCTTTGACTTCACGTACGTCCTGGCGCACGGAGCTGGATTCTTGTTAGCGCAACGCCCGTGAACTGTGTATTTGCAGCCTGAAAAAGGTGACGCAAAATCCAACTTTCAGTCAGCATGAGCCATATTTAAAAGAATAGCAATATTCTCAAATCTGACATGTTGATTTCTGATAAGTGCCGCTGGATTGTCGCCCCCCTGTGGACAGGTGCGGTACTCACAGGTGCAGCAGAGCCCCTGTTTCCTCAAACCCAGCAGCATGCTTTGACACACGTTGCAGTAAACAGGCTTGTTGAAGTTTTTCATCCTCCAAAGGTGCTGCCCGTCTTTTTGGGTCATCTGATGAGAGATGGAAGAACAACAGAGGTTATGAAAACAAAAAACTTAAAGATAGAAAGTTATTTTATTATGATCCTAATTATTTCAGTTTAATCTGGATTAGGGCGGAGCAATAAAAATAAAATCTCAGATTTTTTTCACACCACATTGTTTTTTTTTTCAATCATCCATGAGCTCTTCAGTTAGAATTTATATTTAATTATGAGAATCAAAATATCGTCAGAAAGAAGATAAAAATTTACGATAAAGAAAGATGGTTTTAATTTGAAAAAAGCTTCAAAAGTGACAATTTGAAAAAGTGATAATTTGAATGTCCTGCTACTATAATAATATAACAAACTTTCCAAGATGCTCTCAATAACCACCATTTTAATTGTGAGATTTTTCACACAAAGGTTCTCATAAAGTTACTTTATTCTCCTAATAATAATATTTTGACTAAATTTTTGCAATTTACTTAATTAAAAATCTTCACTTGGTCCAAATGTTCTGTTTTAGAGCTGACCTGAATTTAAAAAAATAGAAAGTAATAATAAACACACTTGTAAAAACAAAATGGCTGCCCTGATGAACTATGGAAACCCAAGGAGCTCATTGGTAAAATAAATCCAGATTTCAGATTACAACTGGATATGAATTGGATGCGTTTTTCATGCCTTAATATGTCATTTTCCTGTAATTTGTTGCTGCATAAATAAAATGAATGAATTATCTTTCATAAGTCTAGTTTTTTTTTCACATTATTAACTTATTTTGCTTTATTAAAACTATTCCCTCAATCAAAACACATCACTCAGATTAAATACTAACTGGAATCTTTTTGTTTACAAAATTACACAATTGGATTCAATATTTCCAAAAAGCATGTAGTGCTTTTCTTTTTTTACTTCCTATTTTATTCACCAATTAGTGAATTTGCAACAAATATAAAAAGCAAAAAAGGGACAAGAGAATGAATAACAGCAATAAAAAACAAACAAACAAAGAGGTTTACATAAAAATGGATAGATTCTAGAACAATTGGTGTTGCAACAAAAACAATTAAATCATTTAAATCTTTGTTTTTGTGCAGATTATCTGCTGAAGTGCTTTTTTTTTTCTTTAAATGACATAATGCGTCGGTCAATCATCCACAGCAGGAGGCCCGACACTGGGCAGCTCACAGCCACTGTGAGGGGGCTGAATCTACGCGGCCCAGGCTTCAAATGTCCACGGCTAGAAATAGCCAGAGGGGAAGTCCCTCGCATTGTCTAAGAGACCAAACCGAAGGGTAGAGCCCAGCTTGTGGTTTTACAATGATGCAGCGAGCAAACACGCAGAAATCAGATCCGTTGCTGGGCTAAGAGAAGAATTCAAACGTTCTCATCTGCCTGACTTTGTTAATGTTTTCTACAGTGAAATGCAGCTGTAAAAGTTTGTAATGATGGAGCAGAGTAAGTGGAAAAATACCACGCCGTTATGATGGTGCACAGGGGGATGACATTACCACACCCTGCAACTCTGAGTCCCTTAGAGAGAGACAGGGAAGAAGAGGAGGAGGAAGGACAGGACAGACGAGCCGCACTGCAAGGCCACGGCTTCGGAGAAACAAAAATCAAACATGTCTGAGCTCAAAGCCACACAAGACGCAATTAAAAGCACCTTCAGACCCAGCAAGACGAGGAGGGGAACGTTGTTCATGCCTCCTTCTACCCACTCGTCCAGAGACACCGTGCCGCTGCTGTCGGCATCAATCGCCGTCATCATGTCCTTCAGCACCTGATGAGACGAGTCAGTCGTTACGCATCATTACAATGCTTGCAGGTTTCGTCTGTATGTTTTCTCACACTGACCTTTTATTTAAGTGACAACAAATACCCAAACGAACCTGATCTCTCATTAAATTATGAATTAAATGAAATCAATTAAATTCCTTTGGTGTAAACAGTGTAAAAGTATAAAATCTTACCAAATATTTTGGTCTAGGTTCCAATGCAAAACAACTTTTCATTCCTTAAGATTGATGGAAAAATACTGATTCCATTGGCAGATTATTGCACTTATAAAATAGAAAAAGTGTTTTGCTACTGCGAATAGAACTAATAATTTTTCATCAATATTAAGGAATTATTATATTAAAACAAGCTGCTTATTTGTCTTATTTCAAATGAGATATTAGCAGACATTTTACCTTCACTCTTACTTGGTAAGGTTTTGTATTTTTGCTGTGTAATTTCACTAGTCAGGCAGCCTAATTAGAACCTGACTGACAACATGAAGTAGGCCAAAAGATGCAAGGATTAATTTATACCTATCACTTTGGAAACGTTTCAAAACTATTTCTTAACCTTTGAGATTCCAGCCAGCTGCACAAAACAGAGCCTGTGTCTAAATTATGGCTCAAGATGAAGGTTTTGGTTTGACCTAGTCAAAGTTCGCAACCCAGATGCTGTAACCTCAAAAAGGTCAACAGTTTCCAATACAGCTGAATTAAAACAACTCGACAAAAAACTCTGATATCACAAAAACGGCCAAAGTTATTCAGGTTGGAGGTCAAATTTATACGTAAAGGAACTTATGGAGCGACCCAGTTAAAGTCCTGACCAGAACCCTATAGAACTGTGGTGTCCAAAGCGTGGTCCGGGGGCCATTTGTGGTCCTTAAACTGATTTTTTGCGGCCTCCAACTCCAGTTCAAAAAATTCTACAAATTTGATGTTTGATGCAGATGGAGAGTTTTTATTTGTAATCACAGTAAAATTGTTGTCAACATAGTTTTCTTTATCTTTTTATCACCAAGCTTCAACAAAAGACACAAACATGTTTATTCACTGAAAAGTCGACTTTGATGCTCTCAAATCAGCTTTAATTTGTTATTAAATTTAGGTAGAAATAGTGTTTTGAAAGAAAGTGACCCTAACCCAAATCCTGCTCTTATTGTTGAAAATAAATTTGCTCAAAACAAACAAAAAACCTGTCATTTAGTACAGAAAAATATGCAATAGAAGTAAATAAAAATCTGTCAACTTTATTTGTTTGATTTTAGGAAAATTGTCTCAACAATTTTGGTCCACTTTACAAGACATTCGGACATTCCTGTTATAGACAATCAAAAAAGGAAATTAAAGATTCTCAAATGTGAATTTTCAAAAATGAGTGGAAACGAGAACAAAACTGATCAGCAACAGGAAGAAGAGTTCAACTGCTGCAATGCCAATGATATTTCTAAGAAAATAAAAATAAAAGATACAATTATTTTTCAAAATTGATGCTTCTTTTGCCTTGTTGTTATTTTTTCTGTCAAAAACAAACATCCTGGTTGAATGAAACAAATTTTACATCTGAATCTGCCGGGAGAATAAGTAAATCTGGGTTTGACAGCAGGTAGGTTTAAGGGCTGATGACTTTTTCAGATGAGGTCCGGTTGGTTCGGATCGCTCAGTTACTTACTGGCTGGAGTTCGGACACGTCCCAATCGAGATATTCTGCTGCATGCATCATCTGAGCAATAATTCGATCTACTTCCTGTAACAAAAAAAAAAAAAAAGAGAGAGAGATAAAAGGTCTTTCAGAGCTGCTAGGATTACATTATATTTCTTAGAGTCGAAATGACTAATCAGTTATTGAAATAATCAACAACTAATGTAATAATCAATCAATCTTTAATCAGAAACTCAAAAAAATTCTACTTTACTCAAAGAACAATACAGTCAAAGAAGTTAAGTCAAAACTGTAGTTTTGCTATGCATTTATTAATTTATTTACCAAAGAAAATCAACAGATTATCTGTGTTGATGTTTCACCAAGACAAATGTTTGACATTTCGCTTTATTTGTTTTATTCTGATGATTTTAGGAGTATTTTTTCCACTTCAGATGCTTTGCTACCAATAATCAAACGTACACTGCAAAAACACAAAATCTTACCAAGTAATTTTGGTCTAGATTCTAATGCAAGTATCTTAATAAACTGGGAATAAGTTAAACTAACTTAAAGGTAACTTTTAAAAAAGATATAGAGGCTTGATTTAAGTAAATAAATCTTTAATATTGATAAAATGGATCTAGCTCCATCGGCAGATAAATTAACTTGTAAAATGTGAAATTAGTTAAATAATCTGCCAATAGAATTAGTATTTTTTCCATCAATATTAAGGATTTATTTACTTAAAGTAATCACCTATGTCTTGCTAAAAAAAAGTTACTTCTCAGTTAATTTTATCTGATTTCAAATATACTAAGATATTTGCACTAGAAATTAGACTAAAAATACTTGGTAAGATTTTATGTTTTTGCAGTTAAATGCTATGTTATTGCATTTTAGCCAATAAAATGTTTGTTTTCTTATTTGAAGAAAGAAATGTAACTATTTATTTATGTGCCTATTATTGTATATAATATTGTGCAAAAAAAAGGAACAATGTTTAAATGGATGGGCCCATTTTAAAACCGATGTATTGATTAATCATCAGAATAATGGATTACTAAAATAATCCTAATGATGTTTATATGTTTGTAAATAATTTATGCAGCAACTTACAGAGCTGTCAAGGACTCCGTTGCCGTCTCTGTCATAAAGCCTGAAAGCAACTGAAGAGAGAAAGGAAATGAAAGTGGAAGTACCAGCCGGCCGGTTCTGATTAGAGCAGAAACTAGTAACTTACACTCCAGTTTGTCCCTGGGTTGGCCGTCCTCCAGCAGAGAGAAGTAACATGACACATCCTTGAGGAACACCTCCTCTGTAGGGGAGATGGGAGGAAGGAGAGAGGGGCTATAAATGCTCTGGTCACCATATCTGCACAAACAGTGCAGACGTCCAGTGATGAATGACTCTGTGCCAAATAGGCCATAACGTAAATTGATAAGAGCCTGCTGTAAAGTGCAAGCAACGAGTTGCTTGAATGCACAGTGTAAAAATAATCTCACTGGTGTCGTCTTCCTGGGTGGGTTCAGAGTTTTGGAAGGAGCGGAAAAGCCGCTGGCAGAGATCCGGAGGGAAGTCCACTTCTAAGTAGGTCTTTAGAAACTGACGAAAGCCTTCCTCGTTGATGCACTGGGGCGAAGGAAACGAGAGAGAGGTCCGGCTTGAGTTTTAGTGGTTCACAGACGTGCAAAGTAAAAACGCTCAGCTGTTTTCAACTTCCCATTTTTTTCAAGCTCGACTCTTGCGAAAATAAAGAAAGAAGATTGTCACAAATTACTTCAGTTTCTTGCTCATGTATCAGAATAAGGACCCAGAAAAGCGGTTTGCGGTTTACGTTGAGAGGCTTTCAGAAGCCTCCGGCGCTGCAAAAGTATTTGCATCCTTCAACTCTTCCACATTTCCCACAAGTGTTTTGTTGGGATCCAACAAGCGGCAGCTTGAGTAGCAGCTTAAAAACAAAATCTGAAAAGTGTGGCGTGAATATGTGTTCGCTCCCCCATGAATACTTTGTAAAACCTTCTTTTGGAGTTTTTAACTCTGAACCATCATGAGAAGTGAATATACTTAAAGTATTCCCACAGCATCATGCTGCCACCACATTTCACTGTGTGGATGGTGTGTTCAGGGATAAAATGTTCTGTTCCTGCTTGCCATAATGCACTGCTTTTTCTTAGCAAGTCCCATAAAAACAAATTGAAACATAAAATCTGGAAATGGTCGGGGGACATGAATACTTCTGTTTCATAAGAACTGAAGACGTTTTAATGTTTTTATGTTACGATGACATGAAAAAAAACCTCAAAGTAGCCGCTGATTCCAGATTTGAGTCCATCTGCTTGACCTGACAGATGGGCTGGAATCACTCGAGTTGAAGCTGCAGGGCAAACGAGCCGAATTCCCCTGATGATGGTGAACCACAAATCCATTTCACGGTAATATTTTTTCCTTTTTCCCAGCTGGTGCCCCGCAGGGATGCCCCAGTAATACTTAAAGCTCCATCAAGGCAGAAAAAGCAGAGGAAAGAGAAGAAAGAAGAAAGGAGCACTGCCTCCATGTCTAATAAATATTTTAATTATTCTGTTTTCCTTGAAGATGGAGGAACTTTTATTTTAAAAGTATTTTTAAAATATTTGCTAAGATTATCACTATGTTGTCACCGAATGACACAGATAGCTACTGCTGCTGTCTGAAGAAATGCAACGCTACCAGTAAGGAGCAATCAATCGGAGACAGGAGGAGGGTCTTAGCGCTGTCAATCAACCTTGTGAATGCACTACTAAATGTGCTAATGACAGAAAAACAACCTATCGTTCCAGGAAAACCGTTTATCTGCCGTCATCATATTCATATGACCAGCCGTTGTTATAGGCTCCGTGGAGGGGTGGCAAAGCTGTACACAAGTGTGATTGACAGCACTAAGACCCTCCTCCTGTATTGCATTGTTGTTTCTAAGTGTTTTTTTTCACAGATTATATGTCTGATAACATACTGTGACAAGATAACAGTTTTAACAAATATGTAAATTAAATATATATTAGTTAAGCTTTTATTTCAGCATTAGAGGTGCAGTATGTTTTATTAAAATATCTTTTTTAAATATTTGATTAAATTTTGCTGTGAGACAGATAATCTGTGAAAAGATCAAGTTCCTCCATCTTTTCCCGGAGCCACTATCACCGTCTGAAAAACTTCACCTCTCATTCAATCAAAGCCAGGAGGGTCTTAGTGCTATCAATCATCCTCGTCCATGCGCTACTAAATGTGCTAATGGCAGAGAAAGAGCTTATTGTTACCTGAAAACTGAAGGCAGTGAAGCTTTTTTTCCCACATATTATTTGTCTCATAACAAATTGTCATGATGACAGATTTAACAAACAAGGTGGAGATATTTCTGATTTATGCGCACAGTAATGTGTGTCAATGTCCAGGTGTATAAATCTCATTTAGTTATGGATTTATAAGTGGAAATACCAAAAAAAAAAAACAATTCAGACTTTTATTCTGCATTACATATTACAGAAAGTGATCAGCTTAATAAAAAACTACAGAAAAAATAATAATTTATGATGCTGTTTTACTTGATTTCTTGAATTTAAACACTAACACTGGTTACTGTTATTGTAAAACCCACATTTTGATAAATTTATAAAGCTGAATGTATTTCCTCAGCAGTGACTCCCTTGGCAGAGAAAACCATTAATGTACATTATTCATAGATTGTTTTTTCACTTGTGCTTGCAGAGCATGAGGAAAAACGGGGCCTTGCTGCGTGGGCAAATCTAAGGAGGCAATTTACATTTTGCAGCGCCGCTCGGCTGCAACAGCTTAACGACATGATCGATAGGCTGGAATCCTAATTAAGCAGCTCGGGATTATTAATAACTGACAAGACACATGAATCATAGCCGTTTCACACCAAACAGCTGCGTTCATTTTGTTCCTCTTGCAGCTAACATCACCATGAGTGAGTCCAGTCGTCCCCTCGCTGCCTCCTCACCTCTCCATGTCGGTGCTGGGCCAGCCGGCCGTCTTTATCAAATTCCCTCAGCACGTCTTTCACCTTCAAGCTGCAGTCTGCAAGCAGGAACACAGAGGTCACACCAGGGCTGCAGCGAGCTGCACATGTGCACTTCTGTAATTACTCGTGAAAGCTCCATCCCTCTGCGGCTGTTTATGTAAATAATACATCAAGAAGTAGAATGCAAGTTTATATTTTAGCTGCATTTAGACCTCCCCCCCTTAAAAAGTGGTAAACTACTGTTGCCTCTAGATATGAGAAACCATGAGCGAGGGTAAATGAGTGTGTGTGGGTGGAAGTGTGTGCGGGGAGGGGATGTTGAGCGCTGCAGAAGCCGCCTGCTTGCCTGCCTGTCTGTCTGTACTCACATTCAATATACTGCTGAAGCTGGATAAAGTCGACAGAGTTCAGTTCCTTCACCTCTGGGTTTGTGGGGGTGGACATGATGCCTGCTTCTGCACTAACTGCCTGCCTGTGTACACACAGGCGAGAGAAACAGTGAGACGTAGACGGAGAGAAAAGAGAAGGTGGGTGAACGGCAGACTGCTTCTTTGTAAAACATGAAAGCATGGCTGCAAGCAAGAGATAGCATCTTCCTCATCTCGCACTGCAGAAACATCCAGAGCCCGGCGCAGAACTCGCATCCAGACTTTGCAGGGATTAGCAGAAGTTTACACACACAGAAATATGTTTTAATTATTGAATTGTTAATGCAGTGACTTGCAAAAACAAAAACCTTTTCACGTTTTGTCAGGCAGCAACTGATGAATGGAAATAAAACAGAGGAGAATAAATGGTTCTGAAAAAACTTTACGAATAAAAATCAGGAAAATGATGAAAAGATTAGTCAGATTAATTAGATTATTGAAATTATTATCAACTAAACTACATGATTAATAGTTAACCGGAGTAAAACAGACTCTAAGTAAATAAGTAAAAAGATTTTACCAATAAAAATCTGAACAAAAAGGTTATAGGGTTGGAACGATTAATCAGATGAATTGATTATTGAAATAATCGTCAACCAACTGATTAATCTGATTAATCATTAACCTCAAAGGGCAATTACTGAAAGAACAACAAATTTAGAGTAGTAATTAAGTCAAAACTGTGCAAATACAAACATTTTGTATTAAAGATCCAAAAACATTGAATATGTTCAACCAGCAGGCCTGTTTAGAACAGAATTAATTCTTAATAAGCATCTTATTTGATAAAATAATCTGTTTTTTACACAATTAATCGATTAACTTTCAGAATAATTGATATCTAAAAGAACTGTCAGCTGTTGTGTGATGTTTGTTAGAATATTAGGGAACAAAAAAACAGAAAAATCTGTGCAAATAAAGTTAAAAAACAACAACAATCCCAAACTTTGAACATTTTCCAGAGAAATATCAAAAACATAATCAAATGGAGAAAACCTCCAAAGACACCACCAACTAATTCATTTATTTGATTTATTATTTATTTCAGTTATTTACAGTTTAAAACAAGACGCTCATGTTGACATGAAACGCTTCGAGTTGGAATAAAAGCATCAATGGACCATAGATACGTCTATAAACATAAAACAGGAAGTGCATATAAAAAATAAATATTCTTTATCACATCTTAACAGAATAGTATATCTTTGGTTTCCTCAGGCAGATTGTTTCATTTGTTTAGTTCTGGCTTTGATCTTTGTTTTTCTATACTCTCGAATTGAAAATGCTAATCAATCTTTTTTGCATTACGGTGTTATGTATTTTGAACATCAACTACTGAATATAACTTTTCACCAAGTCAAGAAATGTTAATAATTTTAAATTCAATAATAATTTTATGGATCTCTGTTTATAGCTCTAAAAGTTCTTTCTCTTTTTTTGTCTAAATAAAAACAGGATTTGAAAAGCGTGAACTTCTACACGACGATCGGTGAACAGAATAAAATCAGCAAGTCTGTCACTTCATATCCCAACACAGTTATCTTTGACATGTTTGTCTTTAAGTTGCTGATGTTTTTATCAAGAGTAGGAATTTAATCTCTAATCCCAACACCACGAGAAGCTGGAGATGGATTAGATTTAAGCTTGTAGATGTGGCAGAATGTCCTAGTCAAAGACCAAATGTAAATCCAATCAGAGGCGAGACTTGAACATTGAATTGAACGTTTCTATAAAAAGTTTCAGTATCTAGAGGTTAATAGCACTAAAAATTATCCACAGCTGTAAGTTTTATAAAGTCAATAATTTATTAATAAAAGGAATTTTTCAACAAGAAATATGAGCTTGTTTTAAATCAATAATTCAATAATATTGATTTAAAAAAAGTTCTAGTTCCACTGGCAGATTAATTCACTAATAAAACATTTATTCCATGTTATAAGTTAAATAATATTCCTTAATATTTACTAATATTTAAGTATTGACTTAAACTCCTATTTCTTGCTGAAAAGTTACTTTTAATTTAGTTTTGTCTTATTTCAGGTGTAATAACATAAATGTATCAACTAGAAACTAGACAAAAATACTGATGGAAAAAAACTGAATAATTTGGATGTTTGTTTTAAATCAATAATTCTTTGATATTGATGAAAATATCGCGTAGTTGCAGATTATTTCACCTGTAATATAAAAAATGTCTTGAACTATCACTTTATGATCAATATTAAGGAGTTATTGACTTGAAACAAGCTCATATTTTTTTATTGAAAAGTCACTTTTAAGTTAATTTTCTTATTTCTGTATTTTCAGACCAAATTAAGCTAAAATACACGGTAAGGTTTTGTGTTTTTGCAGTGTGCCGTCTCTGTTTTTCCATGGTTTGGAGCCTCGCAACAGAAAACTCAGCATAATTTGCATGCTGATGCTTGCAAAGTGTCTCTGTTGGACCCCACACCATCACAACATGCAGCTCGCCATCTGAAACTGGGTCAGGCAGAAATGATTTCAGCCGAACGATACCCAGGATACTTTCTCTCTGGGGATTGTCTGCACCCAAAATGTGTTTCATGCACATCTCTGGCCTAAATCAGCTTCCAGACAACATCAAACACCAGACACTTAGCAAGTGTCAAGCAGCGGTGTGGCCTGCAAGAATTAGGAGATAAACAATGACATATTAGTCGCAGGCTACAGAAACCAGCCTGGGTAGTGGAGGGGCCTCCCCTTGTGTTTGAAAAGGAGGAAACTTAAATGTCACACAAAGCTGAGAGTGAACATTTGAATGTGACACAACGAAGGAGCTAAAGAGTGCAGCATGACATGACCTCAGGTTGTTTTCGAGGGCCTGGATGGAAGCTTTCACCTGCATTAAGGCCTAATGGAAGGAAACTTCATAAAGGCAATAAAACATCCACCTCATTAATGATTAAGGGGAGAGGAAACGAATTAATGGACAGGTAACAACATCCTGTTTCATGCTGTTGTCATAGAAGAAACATAAAAACAGATTACAGAACTGATGGGATACGTAATGGGGTTAAAACACAATTATGTTACTGAAAGAATGTGATCTTTCCATTAGAGGTAGCATGCTTCTCCAATCGACTGATGCCTTCCTCAGCTCGTAGGAAATGAATGAGGTAATAATTTCTAGAGGAAATTGAACATTTTAAGCGAAACAAACACATCATTGAGATGAAGTGAAATAAAACATCCCGTCGAACAGACTGCCGCTTGTTTCCTTCCCGTGTTGTGCACCTTTCATTTCCTCGTGGCTCATTTCTAACCACGTCCACAAAGGTGGATGTGAAGCTGAATTATGGTTGACTGTTAGCTTAAATGAGCAATTGCTGGAATGCAGATGACGTAGTTCGGACGTCACGCAATGCAGGTGATGGAGACACTAAACACTCATAAAGATTTGATGATGATACAGTAAAAAGTTAAGTGTTTTCTTATCAGTTAGCCTAACAATGGGCAGGCGTTGGCGGGCCTTTCCCTCCCTGAACTGGAAGCTGTTTGTTGTTTTCACCTTAATGTGAGTGACTCTTGTTATTCCTGTATCGATTTGCACTTTCTCACTTCCCATATTTGTGCCTTCTGTCACTTTTTTCAGCAATTAAAACCGTTCAATCCGTCGTAACCTATTTTTCCGAGCCGTCTTTAAATGCAACATGAGCGCTAAGATGCTAACAGTTAGCCTGTGGACTACTGGTGTGTTGTTTGTTCAAAAGTGGGTAGTAAAAATGGACTTATAAGAATAGTTTTACTGAATTGTACCTTTTTCTTTTACTTTGGTCAGATTATTATTGCTGCATAGATTAATTTTGCCCCCATATTTATTTATTTTTTGTTGGAGTTCTTGTAAAATTACTACTTTATTCTACAAATATTATGATGTAATTTTGTATTATTATAACATTTATTCTCATAGTTGAAAAAATACAACTTATGGCGCTCATACTTTGCTGTATAATTTCCTTTTGTGTTGTATTTATATTCTTTGTTTTGTATTTAATTTGTATTTTTTTGTATTCTTTTATGTATGCTTACTGTGTGCCACATTTTTGCCTGTGAGCTGCTGGTAACTATAATTTCCTGAGGGAGTCTTCCCAAGGGATCAATAAAGTCAAGTCTAAGTCTAAGTATAGATGACTTGCATTCAACATCCAAATCAATAGATGCTGTAAAATATTCTTGTCAAACAAGATGGCGGCCCTGGGTGCGATGACATCACTCTGAATTATGGAAACCCAAGAGGTGGATTATCAAAAAAAAAAAAATTTCTGATTTTCCAAATATTGAAATAAAAATTAAAGAAAAAACACAAAATTTCTCCAATGATTTTTAGTCTAGTTTGAAAAAAAGAACATAACTTAGAAGTAACTTTTGATCAAGATGATCAAAAGCACATTTATAGACTGGTTATAAACTCTACAACTGAGCTAAAAACACATAAAGCTTCGTTAAGTTTACTGAAGGCGATCAGTTCCACTAAATTCACAGAACGAGATTGTTAATAAATTAAACACAGCAAACCCTCTTTGCTGACAGTCCCTCCCAGAATGAAAACAACCTTTTGTATTAATTGTTTAATCTTTCCATATATCCACCCAGTCTACATCAGAGATGCAAACTGAAAGCAAAGTGCACAATGTTTTTCACTCTGAAGCTTTCGTTCACACAGGTTTTATGCAACATTCAGCAGCAGCTGGCGCACAAATCAGTGGCGGCTGCCTGACAATCAGAGGAGAAAAAAAATGCACTGAGAATAAAGTGGGATCCATCTCACTGTTCGGACTCTGAAAGGTTCACACCGTCCGCTCTTAATTCCCCCAAAAGGTCACCGGTGTTGCCTAGCATCCCTGCTCCTGCGGTGGGCCGGGCCGGGTCGGGTGTTGACAGCGACGGCGACACGTGAAGGAATCGGGAAAATCAGTTCACAGACTGTCGTCAAAAACTGACTCATAAATTAACTAAAAATAGGAGCCTCTTATTTTAGAAACGTCTGAATGATCTTCCTTTTCTGTTTTCGCCAAGAGCAGCACTTTCATCTGCAGCTGAAGCCAGATATTTACATAATCGGTATGAAAAAAGACACTAAACTTTCTATTTTTGTACATTTATAACAATAAATAAACAAAGCTTTTCCATTTTTAGCTCGGTTCTGCTTGGCAAAAGTATTTCTATTCGGTAAAAGCAAGAATATTCCCATTTAAACTGAACGATGATCAAATGTTTTGGGTTTAAATGTCACAAAAGTTTGCTGAAATTTTGGCCAATTTTCTATCTGGTTAATATTTTTAGGCTCCACTCTAAATCCATTATAGTACTCCATTACTCTATTAACTATTTGGGTAAAAATAAATCGTGTCATTTATTTAAGCTTCTGCTATACGATATTAGAAATACATTAAAAATGCAAATATTTACTTTTGTTATTTTTTAAATAAAGAAAATACAGATCTTATTGTCTAAAATTCAATAACACGTCCTTCCTTTAAATGAACGTTTGATTATTTGTAGCAAAGGATGAACCTGCAGCAAAACAAATACTTCTAACATCAACATGTGACATCACTGTCGTGTTGAATATTGTTTTTAATTAATAAATAAATAGAAAAAACAGATTACAGGAGTTTTGTTGAATCAAGTGAAGCTAAATTTGTGTCACATATTTACAAAAAAAGAAGGTTTTTCACATTAAATGCAAGATTTATATACATTTTTTGTCTTAATTACTGCTCATTCAGCAAGTGGCATTTTTTCAGTCTATCTACTCCAGTTAACGATTAATTGATTACTCATAATAGTTGATGATTATTTGATTCATCACGATTAATCTAATTAATCGTTTCAGCCTTAGTTGCTTCATCATTTCCATTTTGTCCTCTTTCCTCCTCTCAATCTAACGCTGGTTATTTTGGATATATTTTCACAGTTTTAATCAAATCAGATCAAGAAAAATTCCTGAAAAAAGATTTTTTTTATCCCCGATTTAATTCCCAAGCCCTGATTTTGCTTGTTCGACACTTTAGCTCCTGCCAGCATTTTCAGAAACGTTTTTGCTGTTATTGCAGGGCTGATGAACACACAATGCATCAAAACACGTCCATCCTTGGTGTTTATTCCAGCACATATTTGTTTAAACACATGAACAAAACATCTTCAGGTGTCTGGAAATTGGTCCTCCAAGATGAAACATACTTTTGGAAGTGTCTTCATGATCTGCTGCCTGTTTTAATTTTCCATGATGTCACACCTATGTGTGACATCATCAAACAATCATCTACAGGTATGTAAATAACTGCTGTTTAATAATTAATTATTCTTTTGATTATTAATTGATTAATTGGATATCAAGTTACTTTTTCAAATATAAAAATAAACCTTATTGGGTAAAATGCAACAACATATAATTCTTTTTGTAAACTTGATCATTTGTAGATACCTTATTTTTGCATTAAATGATTATTAATTGAATAACAAAAGAGATTTTTAACCCACATTGAAAAAACACAAAATCTTACCAAGTAATTTTCTCTAGTTTTTTGTCCAAATAACTTAGTAAACTTGGAATAAGATAAAACTAACTTAACAGTACATTTTACAAATGTTTTTAAAAAAAATACTAACTGCACTAGCAGATCATTTTATTAATAAGACATTTTTTGCATGTTATAAGTGAAATAATCTGCTTTTATTTATCAATATTCAAGAATTATTGACTTAAAACAAGCTCTGATATCTTGCTTGAAAATTACCTGAGTTATTTTTGTCTTATTACAAGTGTAATAAGATGTTTTTACTGGGAACTAAACAAAAATACTTGATCATATTTGGTGTTTTTGCAGAGTAACCTGAACCAGGTGAATCTAAAACTGTGATACTTCTGAATTACAAAGGATTTTCTTTAATCCTAAATGCAAAATCTATAAAAATGTGTATATTCTTATCTAGTTTTGGTTTAATTACTGCTATGAGTATGTTGTTATTTCAACAAATGGCCTTTTTTGACTCTGCATGCTCTTAATCGATTACTAAACACCCCAATGAGGGGATTTGTGAACTTCAGTTTTAAAAACACGCCATTCAGAAAATAAAAACAATCCTGTCTGAAACAGGGAGAGGTTTCAGCTCTTATCAGATGGGAAGAGAAAAAAGGTTGCGTCCTTTTATAGCGTCTGCAAATATCTTGTTTCAGCTGCATTTTGTCTCCCTACCAACCAACGAGCGCCATCATCATTTTTGTCGGCTTCAACATGATCTCGATCCTATCGGAGTAATCTGATTCCTCTCTTCCTGATTAGATAATGATTTGCATGCTGGGGGGGCATCAGGGCCGGCCAGAACATGGAGAACAGGAAGAACCGATCCATGTATGAGGAGAAATGAATAGCGTAATATATTCAGAGCTGCTTGTCTGAAAACAGCTGAATGTGTAAACGGAGGTGAGTTAGGTATTTCAGCAGCTTGAGAAAGACTAAATACGGACTGTTTGCTCTCGCTAATGTCAAGCTGCTGGACTGATAATCAAATGTCAGGTGCTTTATGAGGGAACTGTTTATGTTCCTTTGTAGAAACATTTATATGGAAAACTTTCTCTTGCGTAGATGTTCGTGATCTAGATGCCAGCAAAGAATGAACCCATTCACTGCCACGCAGCTTGAGATGTGATTTGTGTTTAAACAAGTTGTTGCTCCACGTAAAACACAACATGTTCTCACCAGGGTTTCCTTAAATAGCAGATATTACGGTGACAACCCTGAGGCACGGTGCTTATTAAAGAGAAAAAAATGAAACGGTTCCCTTCTCTTGGGGACGACCTTTTTTCCAGCAGTGGTTGAATGTTTGCACAAGCTCTCTCAACACCCACGGCTCGTATGAAGGAAATCTGCTGTTTTGCAAATCTTGCAGAGTGTAAGCCACCAACTTTGTCATCATCCTGTGGTTGGAAAACACTGTTTGGGGTTTTCTGAACAAAAAAAAAAAAAAAAGAAAAGATAAAAAAAAAAACAGTGCTGGTCTTTTGTTTTTGTCCTGAAACTACAACAGTTCTCTCCAGTGAAGTGAGCGCAGATTGCATCAGCTTGATGGAGGGGAAGGACCGACATGCACGGTTGCTATGGAAAGAGTTTCCCTCCATCAGCTGCTCTCCGTCAAACGCACAGTGACTAACAGGTAGGAGGATCCGCGGGGCGGAGGGGAGGGAGCCAGGGGTTAGCTTTGAGTGTTGCCCCTGCAACTACGCAACCTGCCCCGACACAGGCAGGCCTTCAAAAATAGACACCAAACTGCATTCAACACGCAGATGCTGCTGTGACTCACTGCCTGCACCAACGTGGGGAAACTCCTTTACTATAAAAGGTCCGTTAGCCCAGAGGGACACTTTGCAGAGCAGAAAGACACACAGCTCTGGAAAAATAAAGAGCCCCATTGAAAACCTCCTGGTTATTCTTGACCTCTGAACTCTTCCTGAGTTAAAACATCAGTATTGTTGTTCCTAAATGAACATTAACTTGTTTTCTTTGCATTATTTGAGGTCTGAAAGCGCTGCATCTAAATTTTTGCTTTGAAATTCAGAGTCATGTTGTTAGTAGTTCATTGAAAAAAAAGAACAATGTTAATTTTATTCAAACATAAACCTATAAAAAGTAAAATCAGAGAAACTAACCATTTTAAGTGATCTCTGATTGTTTTCCAAAGCTGTAAATACACCTAAATGCTTCAAAAGCTGTCAGAGAGATTAATCAGTTTGTAGTTTTTAACACAAACTGTTGCAATAAATTGATTAATCGACAAGCTCAATAATTTCCATTTGCTAGATTCACCGTTTTTCTCCCTTTTTACCAAAAACCAAACGACCAAAACTCCTCAGTCTGGTGCTTTGGTCTCAGAAAAACTTCAAAATTCATTTTAGTTTTTGTTGTTTTTTTCTGTATTTACTTTTATATTTAACATGTCTCCCATTTCCTGTGTTAAATGCGTGTTATAATTTAAAGCTGGTTGAGCTTTGATTATGTTCTCTCACTTTATTAGGCCATTAATGTCACTTTAACTGAAAACTGACTCAAAACAACAATATTATTGTTTATCACAATTACTTCCAATTAAAAGAAGTGATCAGTTTCTCTGATTTTTACTTTTTATAGTTTTATGTTTGAGTAAAATAAACATTTTTTTTTTTATTCTATGAACTACTGACAACATGTTTGTGAAATTCCAAGCAAAAAATGTCGTATTTTCAAGTAATATATTGACTATGGCATAAATATGCAAGTTCAACTTCTCAACGATCAAAAAGCTTTTATTTTGTAAAGAACACAAAACACTGTAACTGGGCGATATTATAAATATTCAAAATAAAAAAAAAACAACTGAAAATAAATGTCACATTTGACCAAAACCTTAAATAAAATTGGATTTTGATGTTTCTACAAGCAAATCATTAAACACCAGAATGAATAATAGTGAATTAATCTTAATTTATCATGTGATTAATTGATTTATTGTACAGTCACTGAAATTTTTACTTATAACTTCACAATTTTATGAATAGAAACTCAACAATATTAAACCACCTATTTGCAATACATGAATAAAGGTAGAAAAATAAATCATTCAAAAAACAACAACAAAAAAACATGTAGCCCTGGGCTACAGCCACAACAAACCCTTTATAAAATTTTAATGTTGAATTAATCATCATCAATCAACGCATAATTCCTGCAGCATGATGACATAGTAAAGGAAGTGAGTGATAAATATATGATATACTTATAGAGAAGTGAAATAATCCATACACATAGCAACCACCAATGTCATTTCTCAGATTGTACCAGTTTCACATCTCTAAACATTTAGCAGG
Organism: Poeciliopsis prolifica; assembly: GCF_027474105.1. Classification (NCBI taxonomy): domain Eukaryota; kingdom Metazoa; phylum Chordata; class Actinopteri; order Cyprinodontiformes; family Poeciliidae; genus Poeciliopsis; species Poeciliopsis prolifica. The sequence goes on from NW_026562398.1 coordinate 7,845,602, forward strand.
GAACAGGTCACAAAACTTGGTTTTTCAGGCAATTCGCCTCAAATGTAGCAACATCACGGCTGAAGTAAAGAAAAGCTGTTAAACTCACTGACTTTAAAATCTCTGGATGTCAGCAACAAAACCTTTTCCAGTCAGTGCAAAGACTGAAAGTTAGACTCACCATTTACTGTCAGAAGACACTGAAAAGGGAGCAGTGAGTAAACAATGAGCTCCCAGAGGTTGCAGTCAATACCAACGCCTGCTTCCCAACAACTAGGAAGGATTTTCTGACAAATGCCCACCAGCAGCACCTCCACCTGCCCCTGGGTTGTTTCATGTGTTTTGGTTGAGGTTGCAGCTTGTACAGCAACACAACCTGCAACACGCATAACCACGCATCAGGGTCACTCTGATAAGATACTATCACATGGGAAAAATAACCTGTTTGCTTAGTGATCTGTCAGGTTGTTAATCATGCAGACATGTGTCAGAAAAGAACCCACAGTTGCGTCCCAGAGAAATCAGACATCTTGGTGCACCAAATGCAATTCAAGTAGATGCGACAGTCTGCAGAAGGAACTGAAATAATGTCCTTAAACGAGGCAGCGCGCCGTGCATTCATGTGCAGCCTGTCTGCTCAAGTATTCCGCTGTCACAATATGATCCTGTGCAGAACTCGCTGGATTTATAACGCAAACCCCGTTTTTTTCGCCCCCCGCATGCAGTAATCCCGCTGTACGCTGCTGGAGCTGATCTGCCGCTAAAACGCGCAGAAACTTCAATCATTGCGAGTCCGGACGTGTTCAGGCGGCAGCGGGTCGTTTACCTGTCTGTCGACGCTCCGTTGTTTTTGAGCTCGTCGTGGTGCAGCCCAGCAGCCGGGTACAAATCCTGGGATTTTTTTTATTTTTTATTTATCTCTTATGATTATTTATTTTCTGCTTTCTTTCCGGCGAGGAGCAGAGCGGCCAGCCAACTTCACACGGAGGCGGTGGAAGCGGTGAAGTAGAGCAGGGCAGAGAGTGAGTGAGAATATCCCTCCATAAGCACCGCCTCGGCTGCTGCCTGCGAGCACACCCTCCTCATGAGCCAACACACACACACACACACACACACACACACACACACACACACACACACAACACACACACACACACACACACACACACAGGCGTTGTGGAGCTGTCGAGCTCGTTAAAATAATCATTACCATTAGAATCACTTAAAGGAAATCAATGCAGGAAACACTTAATGCTTTTAGTGTGGAAAACAACAACATTTGTGTGCATATATCTGGAAATACAGTTATATTTATATATATATGGAGTTTGCATGTTCTCCCTGTGCATGCGTGGGTTCTCTCTGGGTACTCCGGCTTCTTCCCACAGTCCAAAAACATGTCAGGTTAATCGGTCTCTCTAAATTCTCCCTGTGTGTGTGTGGGGGGGGGGGGGGGGGGGGGGGGGTGCGCGTGTGCGTGCATGTGTGTGTGGTCGTTTTTCTTGTCTGTTTCTGTGTCTCCCTGCGACAGACTGGTGACCTGTCCAGTGTGACGCCGCCTTTCACCCATAACGTAGCTGGAAAGGCACCAGCACCTCCTGACCCACTAGAGACAAAGGTGAACAGATGATGGATGGATGGATGGATGGATGGATGGATGGATGGATGGATGGATGGATGGATATAAATCCAGCTGAGCTGTGTAGATTGAAGGTTTTCTCTATTATTACAGCTTTTCTTTTGGCACAAACTGATCAGTATGATTGAAAAGTTTCTTTACACGTCTCAGTTCCAAAAACCTGGAACATTGATCAACATATTTGATATTTATTGATGATTTTGATTATGGCATCTGCCAAAATGTAACGTTTATTGCTTGTTTCATAGTTGGTTTCTGCATTCTGTTTTATGATGTAAAGCACTTTGAACTGCCTTGCTGCTGAAATGTGCTGTACAAATAAACTTGAGTTGATGTAAAAGCTGCAGGACTGCAGCTGCATTAAACTGCTGGCAAAGATCTTTTTATTTCTGTACAGTAATGATTCACTCAGTGCCTGATCCCTGAAGCAAAAGCATAAGAAAACTCAGCTCCAATTTCTTCAGAACTGTATAAATCGACCCAACAGGCTTTGAGATTCTGTTCTGTGGACTGAAAAATCAAAACATGAACTTGTGAGGCATGTTGAGCATGAAATAAGACATTTGCCGCAGTGAGGCATGGCAGCTCCTCAGCACTCTGGGGCGGCTCGGCTCCCACTGGCACAGAAAACCTGCAGCGAGCGAGACGGATTGGATCGGGAAAGCCGAAGCTGTGGACCTTCAAACAGGGCAATGATTCCAAGCAATTCTCAAAGTCCACCAAGGCGCGGTTCAGAAAAAGTTCAGAAAGATACGAGACCGGGTGTTACGGTAATCTAACTGAAACTCTTGTTGAAAGTCTCATTGAAGCACAAAAACCCAATGATGTTAGTGGAGTACCAGAGGTGGTTAGAGAGCCAAACAACTGAGATACTTCAACATATTTTACTTAAGTAAAAGCAAAAAGGGTAAAACTCAACTTGAGTATTTGATCAGAACATTTAATATTTAAAAACGATGCCATCAGACAGACAAAAATGTACAGTCATGTCCAAATTCTGGTATTAAAAAAGAACAAAAGCTAATACAAATAAATAACATGATTACATAATACCAGATTCAGCATTATGAGACAAATTCTTAAAGTCATGAATCCAAACATGCTGCATGTTCTAACAGGGTGAAGAACTTCCAGTGCCAAAAAGCCCAGCAGGTTGGAAATGACATGAGAAAAACAAGAAGTAAGACGAGTTTCGCTGAAACTGTGGGTTTGTGTCTGTTTTTCATGCATTTCTTGCTTTTTCTTCATTCAGGAAAGAATTCAGAGATTTTACTAAAGTAAGAGTATAAAAATATTCCTCAAGTAAAAGTAAAAAGTGCAATGCAGCAAACCATAACTGAAAGTACATTTTTGTTCTTACTTAAATGTAAGTAAGAACAAGGTTAAGATTCTCCAGAAACGCTGCCAGAACCAGACAACGTTTGGTTCTGACTGTGAATCAGAGCAGAACCTCACAGGGGTCTTCAAGAGCAGTGGCTGTTTCTGGTATGGGCAGCGGCCCAGGGCGGCTTCTCCCGCAGGGCGGCATGAGCAATGTTGCTAGCTGCTTACAGTAACATATTTGGTTTTCAATAAAAAACAAACTTCAGTTTTTAAGATTTTCATTCTTCTAAAACTAAACTGCAACACAGGAAGGTAAAACTATGATTACTTCACGTGGACTGAATTAAGCAGCTGTTAACTCTAAGAGTTAGTTGCTGTTTCACAGATTGGAAATATGTTTAGGCCTGTTTGTTACAAATATTTTAGAAAATTTCTGACATTTTCAGATGTTTTCTATGTCCAACTTTCGAAACTCTGAAATTTTCACATTTCTTTTTTTAATTTCTAAGATTAATCTAAAAATTTCTGAGTTTTTACTAAAATATTTTCAACTTTTCAAACTTTGACATTTCAAAGATTTTTTGGGAAAAAGGTATTAAATTAATCTCAAAACTATACATTTTCTTCTCTTTTTTAAAGAAAAGGATCAACTTTTCAAACAAACAAAAAAATCTAATTTTTTTCCCAGAAAATTTCTGGATGAATGTCACATTTTTCTTGTAAATATTTAAATTTTGAAGCACAGAGATTTCCTAGTTTTTCTAGAACATTTCTGAGTATTTTGACTGAATTCACTCCTCTTTTGTCCCATCTACAATGTCCCTGACAGGCAATTGAATTTAAATGTCATGATTAGTTGAAAAAGTAGGCACAGTGGCCCCCTGAATGTTGTTTGCCCAGGGCACTGAACACGCTTGGACCACCCCTGCTCATAATGAACTTCAGATGATAAACAAAGGGAATCGTTTAGAAATCAGTATTTTGCAATTGATTTGGAAACCACAGGAACATATTGAGGAATTTAAATTGTTCCTTGCTTGTTTTATTGCAAACATCTGGAGTAGTTTGCATGTTTCAGTATTTAAGGCATTTTCTCTTGCAACACGTTCATCAGCAGAACGGAGAGCTGAACGCCATGCAGACAAATGATGTTGGCGGAGAATAATAAGTGAGCCGCGGTATTTGGTGAAGCACATGATTTCTCATTCCAGTGATCACAATAGTGAGGGATTAGGCTCCACAATGAGGACGAGGCTGTCGGGAGAGGATAACACAGTCATGTGGGCGTCAGGGAGAGACGACGAAGAGGAGGATGAGCGAGGTCAGGCCTCTGTCTGGGGAAACTTTCCTCTTCTGCTTTATAATCCGAACCAGCAGCACTTAACTTCCCACTGCCTCTGCTCCTTGACGCCCTCACAGTCTACTGACTCAAAACGCTTTGTTTTCTTCTGACGTCCTCATCGGGGTTTACCGGCTCTCTAAGGACACGCTGTGGTGGAAGTCGGTACTGCACCGTGTTTTCGCAGAATCATTTTATAACAGAGTTGGGAAATAATTAGTTGCATTTACTTGAGGTCATTTTTAAAAACAACACTTCCAGGAGAATCTTACTATGCTGTACTTTTCACTTTTACTTGAGTAATGTTATTTAGTATCACTATTCTTCTGGATTTTCTACCCACAAAATAAAAACAAATATGATTTAACCAACATTTCACCAAAGACACCTGCAATTTTCCTTAAAGTTTGATATTGAAAGAAACTGATTTTGGAAATAAAAAAATTGTCTAACTTGGTTATTTTATGTTACTTATATGAATTATTGTCATTTTGATCTGTAAAATGCCAAATGTCCACATATTGTTATATTTTGGTCTGTCTGACAACATAATTTTTAAATATTAAATACTTGAGTACTCTGTACTTTTACTGAATACTTTTCTCTCTTGAGAAAAGTAGCTTGAGTAAGCATATTTTATAAGTAAGACTACTTTTGAGTAACAATTACATCTGCAATCAAGTTAATTATTTTACCTCCAGATTTAAAAAAGTTGGATATATTAAATATATATGTGGCACTTTACAAAATGACCGACATAATATTTTTTAACAAAGACAAAAAGCAACGTCTATCACTGGTTTTCACAATATATGTTTGTGTTTTTATTATGTACAGCTCTTTGAACTGGCCTCACAAGTAACTAAATGTGACTCTGTAATTGAAGGTTTTGACATTTGAGCTCTGTCTCTTTAAGAAACTCCTGCTCTTTCTAAAATAGGAAGTCATCACAACATGGCTCCTCTATGAACCCTTTTAAAGTTTTTACCTTGCGTTGCAAAAAGCAGCACATATAACGAGCTCAGCAGGTGTTTGCTAACTGCTCCTGGCTAGTCTGAAGGAGCCGAGTGGGGCCCCTCCAAAATGTTTGAACACCTGACTGGTTGCTATGGAGACTAAAAGATTTCCCAAACATGCATGAATGAATAAAAGCAACAATCCAGGTATGTTTTTGGTCAAGAAACATCACAACGCGATTTAAAGTTTATGCGATGCAGATCCTTTAAGGTTGTGATTTAAATAATAAAAACATGAGGTTTAAGGTTTTATTACTCGTCTGTACAACACCGTACATTACAGACAAAATAAAAAAAACATGAACAAGGAATAAAGCGAAGGGCAATCTGCCCGTAGGAGCTTTTATATCATCTTCATCTGACGTTTTGTTCCTTTCACTACAGCAGCAAGTGACTGATAGTAAAGCATTATTGTGAATCCACAAATATCTATATAATCTCAAAGACCGTGTTTTGCTGTAGAGCGTCACTAAAACTGTAAAAACCTCAATTTCAACAATTCATTCTGAAAATAAATCACCTAAAAAAAAAATTAAAAAAAGAAGTGATCTATTTTAATTTTATAGCACTGAGTGACGTTTCAAATGTTAAACTGCAAATTAAACACCTGAACTGGACCCGACACACAAACACACCATATGTACAACAGAGGCAACAAAGAAAACTTTTTTTTTTCCTTTAAACTTCCAGCAACAAACTTCAAATTCACCAAAAGGCAGTTTCCCATACATTAAACGGTAACATCTTCAATCATGTTTGCAAAAGAAGAAACAAAAAAAGGCAACAATAAATAAAACAAATGGCACAGAAGGTCTGAACAATCTAAAGCGGAAAGCAAGACGTTTTGTGAAATATTCACAGGAAACTGAATGAAGCAAAATCACAACCTAATTACAGTGGTGAGTATTACAGTTAGAATTCAATATAGTATTTGTATTTACAAGCATTTGTACAAGCGAGGGCATTAAATGGAGGTTTAAGCTTATTACTATATTAGTAGCAGAACAATCAGATCATATAATGCACTAGATATAAACCTTGTAAACATCACCTTTCATCTTAGACATCAGATTATGTTTATATTCTCCAGGTTTATAAAGTATTTTGTCCTTACTTTAAGGCATAAGTATCAAGCTTAGGAGTGAGCCTAAGATTTTGTTTTAAATAAGCCAGATTTTCTTTTGTAGGTTTCACTTTAAAGAGGATTTTAAAAAAACGAACCTCTCTAACACTCTGATGAGTGAAAGCAAAACTTCCCCGTGTCTCTGGGTGGGTTATAAGATCTCCTCCACTCCGTGCGCAAAGATCATGACCAGGCCGGGCTCCAGGATCATATCCTCGCCCATGTGCTGGTTCTCGCAGGCCATCACCACCACCGCCTGCTTGCCGGGAATGCGCTTGGCCACGTAGTTCTCGTAGTAGCGCCTGTTCATCTGCCGCGTCTCCAGCGTGGCCAGTCCCTGCGGCCAGTTCCGCTCGTGGGCATTCTCGATCAGATCGTTGACGATGGACAGCGGGCAGCCGCTGTCGATGAGCGAGCGCTTGATGACGGCCTGGAGGACGGCGTCCGGCGTGGAGATCATGCCGCCCCAGCGGGTGACTCTGGCCGGCTGCATGGAGTTCACCCACCTGGAAACGAGAGGGAGTCGAGCTCAGCGACGGGCTAAAGGTCACCGACTGGGAGGAAAAACGGGAGTTTTACTCACTCCAGGATCTCGTTGTACTCTATGCTCTCTTCGAGGTTTTGGAGGTTCGGGTTTGCGCTGCGGATCGCTCTCATGTACGCTTTTAGCAGCTGAATGTCTCGTTTCTGGTCAGGAAAAAAAAAACAACTCAATTACAGACTGAAAAATCTAAATGAACAGACTTGAACTAAAAAAAATCACAAGATTTGCACTCAAAGAGTATCAGAGTCGGGCTCAGATAAACAAATTACTAGGAGAATAAAGTCATTGTAAAACAAGAAAAAAATGTCAAAATGGCAAGAAAAAAAGACGTAATAACGAGAAACAAAGAGTGAATAAAAAGAATAAAGTTAGAACATGAGAATAAAATAATAATATGAGAATAAAGTCATAATAATACCTAGATGTTGTAATATAGGGAGAATAAAGTGTTAACAATGCAAGAATAAAATTATATTTTTATGTAATAATACAAGAAAAAACTCATAATATTACTGAATAAATCACAATATTAGGAGAATAAAGTTTTATGATAATTAAAACTCAATAATATGAAAAAGTGAGAAATGCTGAGCATCAGTTTTACAAACAGAACAAACTTTATGTTTTAACACAGATGAAAATTATCATCAACTACAGGACTTTGAAATAATTATGAAAACTGCTGCATGTCCGGAAACTTAAAATGATCAGTTTCTCTGATTTAACTCTTTATAGGAATTTGTTTCAGTAAAATGAACATTGTTCTTTCATTCTAGGAACTACTGTCAACAATTCTCTGAAATTCCAAGCAAAATTTAATATTTATTTGCATCTTTGTTGTTATTTTGACTATTTCTCATTTTCTGCAAAGAAAACAAGTTGATATTAATCCAGAAACAAAAATCAGGAAGTGTGCAGAAATCAATAATTGATGGAATATCCATGAGGTTCTCTTTATTTTTCCAGAGATGTGTTTAAACAAAGGAATAAATATCAAACCTTTGATCTTTTTGTTTTCTAGTAATTTTCTGACTTTCTTCTGGTAACAATATGACTTTAATCTGGTAATTGTTGTCTTTCTCCGATACTCTAATTCAGATTCTTTTACTCTGATGCCTCTAGATTAGACTCTGTATGTAAAGGTTTTCCAAATTGTCAGTAAAAGTCTCACTTGTTCCCCCAGCTGGTGTTTATGCTCAGCCACGGTTTTCTCCAGCTCGGAGATCTTGGTCTGCTGCTGCTGCACGACGCTCCGTAAATGTTTGATGCAGTTGTGGTTGGGCAGCTCATCCTTGGGCATTTCAAGCCTTCAATAGCAGCAGATTATTCAACAGTCACAAACTAACAGCAGAACATTTGTATTTATTTATTTTTTGCCACCTACCCACATCCCTCCTCGCAGTTGACTGGCCTTTTGGGGTTGTGCTCACAGTCCTTGAGGTGCGACTGCAGCTGGTCCAGCCGCAGCGTCGCCGTGCAGCCGAAGCTGGCGTTGTCACAGTTGATCTGGAGTTTGGACAGCATGTTGCGCATGATGCGGGGCACGGGCCGCAGGTGGGCGAGCGTCACTACTGTGCGGTCCACGGGACAAATCTGTTGCTGGGCAAACCACTGGGTTATGCAGGCGTTGCAGAAGGCATGTTCACAGTGTGGAGCCTGAACGGAAAAACAGAGCAGAAAAAATATCTTTTATAAGATTAAGAAATACAGCTGAAACTAAATATATTTATTTTTTAAGCTTAGTTGGGATTACCAACATTTTACGCATTTGCTAAATACTTGAATAAAATTTTTTTTAGATAATTTCTTCATGTCAAATGTCTTCAGTGCTTGAAATTAAATGCACTGAAAAGTTTCAGTTTCTGAAATTTTTCCATTTCTTACTTCATACTCAAGCAAGAGTATCACTACTTTTTGGAATGACATACAGCTCTGGAAAAAATGAAGACTACTTATAATGATGGTTTATCTGATTTTCCTTTTTATAGGAATATGTTTTAGTAAAATGAACATTGTTCTTTCATTCTGTGAACTACTGACAACATGTTTCTGAAATCCCAAGCAGAAATGTTGCATTTATTAGCAGAAAATGAGAAATGGTCAAAAAGACGCAGAGCTTTCAGACCACAAATAATGCAAAGAAAACAAGGTGACATTCATTTAGAAACAACAAGACGAATGTTTTAACTCAGGAAGAGTTCAGGAATCAGTATTTGGTGGGAAAACCAGGAGGTTTTCAGTCGGGTTCATTGCAGTCGCTCTTAGTTTTTACCAGAGCTGAATTATCTATTATAAGTCTAATGTCTAAAATGAAGTATAGATTGGGAAGTAAATGTTTGTAAGCTTGAATTTAACTTAATATCATCTGAATGAGAGCCTGCTGCTGAAAACAGAAGCAGCACAAAGACAGGTTTCCATTGCTTAAAAGAGTTGCTCTATTTGTAACATTTCTACTAGTTGATGCTACAAAATATCATGTTTGTGCTGCAGCTGAGCTGATGTTTTTCTTTCTGCAGCAGTAAAAATAGATGAAGCAGATTCAGCAAAAAACGTGCTACTGAAAATGTCCAGATGCAATAAAAACAAAAAGCTTCTAATAACTGGTTAAGTTATTACAAAAACAACTGTTCTGGAAAAAGATGTAATAGCTGCACATTGAAGTGGTTCTAATATTTCGGTTTAGTTGTAATTTATAAATAATTTGCAAAAAAATCTTCATTTTCCTAGAATGTCACAAACAGTTTATTTTATGTTAACATGCATCTTTATTTACCTCAAATATTGTAAATTAACAGAAGATTAGAGCAATGACATCATCATCTGGGTTTTGCAGCCTGTTACATTAATCTCAATATGGATGAAAATTCTGATTTTGAAGAAGTGAAAATAAATAATTCTGGGTTTCCTAACTCGCCTAAATCAAAAAAAAGTTTAATCTTTAATATTTTGAGATGGTTAATCTCTGAAAACACGGCGTACCTGCACTGGTTCCTCTAGTACTCCACTGCATATGGGACACAGGAGGTCTTCATCCACCTCACCCTGGAACCTGGTAACGTCGTACCCCATGGTACACAACCCACAACCTCCTAAACACAACACACACAAACAGAAAAAACGGGTTTTAGGCAACTTTAATAACATCTCTATCATTTATCTCTATTAAATCTGTAGAATCCACACGCCCTGTTTATGAGCATGTAATGACCAACCCTTAAAAATTATCTTTTTTTGATTTAACAGCAGATTTTAGACTTCATCTCATTTCCAGTGGGTTTTTTCCCCGTCTCTTGTGCCAAATAACATTCAGGTGATTAAAGCTGTAAGTCATGATAATCACATCAATATGAGCAAAGATACAAATTAGGGCTAAAGCAATTAATCAAAATACTGGTAATCACAATTAACTACATTAATCGTGATTAATCAATTATTAAAATAATCATCAACTGATTTAGCAAATTATTAATTGTTAACTGGAGTATATAACCTCAAAAAAGGCAGTTTGATGAAAGAATAACAGTCAGAGCCATAATTAAGTCAAAAACCGTGCAAAGGATGTATATATAGATTTATATATATATAAAATGTATAAATGTTCATTAAAGAAATGTTATTGCATTTTAGACAATAAAAGTTTTCTTATTCAAAAAAAGTAACTGAATTATTTACATATTTTAATATATTCCAAATCTTGTGTAAAAAAGATTCAAGGATAAATAAAAAATATGTAATTTATTTTAATCCGATTAATGGTCAAAATTAATGACAGAATAATCAATTACTACTTCAAATTAATCTTTGCACACATTTTTTTTCAGCTTTTAAGTTAAATTACCAACTATCTATTGTCTTGTGGCCAATAATATTCTTATTAGTGGCTTTTATTTAGGATAAATAATAAAAAAAAGACTAAAATAAATAATGTATTTTATTGGATTCGATATCCAAAAATGTTTCGGTGGTTATTCATATATTTGTCAACATCTATGAACATGAATTGATTCATTTTCACCTGGGTGAACTGAACATGGAACTAGTTCTTTTTAAAGATGAACTGGTACCAACCTCACACACGAAAGGCCTCAAATGTTTCCATTCAGCTCTTGATCTTTTGCCGATGTCTCACATCTGGCAAAAGCGATTTATCTTCTGAAAATCACACATACAATGCCTAAAAATAAAAAGCGTTTTATTTAGTTTTAGTTCATTTCTAGCATCAGACAAAAGAGTAAATAATAATAGTGATACTATTATTGTAGACATATTTTGGACGAATACTTTTTAAAAGAATTTCCTTTATTTAAGGAAAGGCACCTATCAAACAAACCAATCAGTGGCTAAGAGTACCATTCCCATATCCATGATATTAATATGAATTACCTCATTGGTTGTGGGCCTGTCACAATATCAAACAAACAACATATTGTCCCAGAAATTGTTTCAATAGACAATAAAATTGTTGTTTTGAGACTATTTTCAAGTAATATAAAAGATAATGGCATGATAATGCAAGAACACATTTGCAAAGATCAATAAACTTTAGATTCTAATGAACATTTAAATCTGGCAGACATTTTAAATATTGAAAATAAGTAAACAAATAAAACAAACTAAGAAGCCTCTGTAAGAAAAATTACAAAAAGGTAGTCGAGACCAAAGTACCAGACTGAAACTTTTGTCCAGTTTTTCATAGAAAGAGAGGAAAACTGAGAGACCTTGTTTTAATTTACCATGCAATTAATTGATTTATTGATTATTCCGACAGGCGTAGTTGGTTGTTTGCCAATTTACAATATTACTTGGTTACAATATTACATTTACTTGGTTTATTCTGTGCAGTTGTTTTTGCATAAAAGTCTCCATTTTTTCCCAGCCTCTTGTTCAGCGTTGAAAAATGAAACTTAACTGTGAGCTGTAGAGCCCTGGATGTCATTTTGGGTTCTTCTTTAATTCCCTGTTTGGTGTAATTTTGGTATGCCAGACACTCTTGGAAAGAGTGATAAATGTTTTCTCCATTTTGCAGAGGTTTTCACTGAAGAGCAAACCGGTTTGTAACAGCTTAAAATAACTTTGCTGGTTGTACACATGATTTGTTGCTTCTTGAGAGCTTTCGTCTGTTTCGTGTCAAACTGGTCCTATTTAAGATTTTTCCTAATTGCAAAGATCATGCCAGGGTGTGGCTTGTGAACATTTAATTATCACAAATTTTAAAATTCTGGCAAACCTGGTCTGGATAGCTTTCTTCACTCATATAAATAAAACTTCTGTTTTAAAATGTACTCTCTTTGTTTTTGTCTAAAAAATTAAATATCTTGACCAGGACAGAAAGAGAAAAATAAATCATGTATTTTTGCAAAACAATGTATTTGTACTCTTTTAAACTTATTAAGCATTTTAACCTGTAACACACAATAAAGCTACTTTTAAAGGTGGACTACTGAATAGAGGAAGTCAGAACTTTTGCACAATAAAAAGCAGAAAACCCGTGCAATGGAAACGTTATCATTTTCACACAACACACTTGAATCAGCGGCAAAACATCCTCCATATGTGCATCTCCTCAGGGACACACATCCCCAACACCTCTGTCTGTGCTGTCCCAGTTTGCTGCGGACTGACCCAGTTTAAAAAGAAGCCATTTAAAGATATTTTCCACCTTCTTCCTCAGCATGCCTTGCACAAGTTCAGCTAAGCGCCGAAGCTCGTGTTAACTACGTGGCTGGTTATTTGCTTTTTAACACTAAATCCGATACAATAGAGGATTATAATGCCTTGAACTGGCGGCTAGGTGGGGGAAAAACATTTTAAAATGCTTGAGGTGAAACACCGGCAAAGCTTGGTTGTCACGATGTGAATTTGAACGTCTGCTGACTAGCTAGCCTTATTAGCAAATACGATATTAGCTTTAGAGGTAAGCAACCTGAGCTCAGTTTGGAAAAAATACACATATAAACAACTGTTTACACTCAATGATGTTAAAAGTAATATATAAAATGATCGATATACTTACTCTGACATGAAGTAAATCTAATTCTTATCAGGATTTTTGACTATTTCGGACGTCGTGCCGCCACTAGCTCCTTGCTAGCCACGTCCTGCTACATCATACGCTTTAGAGTTCACGCAAACAGACGGAAACGTGATGACGTAGATGAGGTACCTCGTTTTTGTTAAAATTCTAAATAAAATATCCGTGTAGATATAACTTGTTGATATATTATAGTGTGAATGTAATTTATATGATAAAATCTAATGTACTAAAATAATATTATTGAATATATATTAAAAATTATATAGAAGAAATATTTATATATTATTCTAGAAGTTTTAGTTCAATATGCAAAGCCTAAAAGCAGATAATTGAATTTCTATTCAATTAAATTTATTTTGATTCACCACTGAGGAAAAGTCTGAAAAGTCCAACAGATCTTAGACTTAATAGATTTTTTTCTAATGAGTAAAGATTAGTTATATTAAATTAATAAACATATTTTAAAAAAATTCTGCATCTTTGGTAGAAATAAAGTTGATCTAATGAAATAGATTAACTCCTGGTCTTTTTGAATGTATAAGTGACAGTTTAATAGGACAGAAAAAAAATCATTTAGATTTATAATTAAAACAGTATAAATAATGGGGAACTGTGCAATTTCAATGAAATATATGTAATTTACACTGTACTACAACAAATAAATCATGTGGAAATCTCTCTGAGAAAGGATACATTTTAAATTTCAAAGGATATATTTGTTGCCTTGTCTTCTAATATGTAAAAATAAGAGAGGTTAGGGTTATTATAGTTTAATCAACAAAATTTTCATATTCAAGAAAGACATATTGGAGAAATATTAATATTTTAAGAGTTCAATGGGTTTTATCAATATATTCTTATGTAACTAATCAATCATATTTTGATATGGCCCTAATGAATACAAGTTTGACACATTCAAAAATATTTGACAAAAAAGCAAAAATGAAGATTTTCTTATCATTGAACCTTAAGGAATAACAAAAAACAAAGCATGACACAGGAAATATTTAGCAATAGCACTTTATTGAACACAAACAACCCTAAGCCACAATACTGAATGACAAGACCAATTGGCTGCAGCAAACATTTTATAAAATAGATTCAGGTTTAATGTCACTAAACTGTTTTTTTTTTCTTTTAACGTCAGAAAGACAGATGCAGGTTTTTCCAAAACAGTGAATGATCTTTTACATATTTAACATTTCTGTAACAAATCATCATTCACATGTTCACACAAAGGAATAACAAGGCAAAGTGCTTTCAGGATTGCATTGTTGAAGAAACAAAAACAAAAACATGAATGGCTTGAGGTTTCAGGTGAGAAGGTGGGTTTGTGGAGTGGGGCTGGTCCTGTTTTTGTTTTCGTGTTGGCGTGTAGGTGGCGGCGGCAGGGAGGGCCGGGATATTTGGTTGGGAGAAAACCTCAAACCTTTCACCTTGTCCTGTACCCCTTGTAAGTCAAACCCGGTGTGAAATGTGAGGGCAGTGTGGAGAGACGGACGCCTACGCAGCCAGAATCTGGACAGATGGATTCAAAGGCAAACAGCTTGAGGGACACAGACCGACTTTCCTCCCCTCCAACCCTCAAAAACTGAATCCATCTACCCATCTTCATCGTGACAACCTGTGATATCAGTACAGCTGCATGAGCCTAAATGAAGCTGTAAACGTTGAATTATCTCATATTATAGGGCTGGACAGAAAAGCATACACAGAAAAATGAAATGAACTAAAAAGGTAATCATTTACTTTATCAAAGATGGTTCCTCTGACCACTGAATGTTAAAGGGGAGAGACTATCATAATCTGCATCACAACTTTGTCTGGCTTCACATTCCAGTGGTATTTTGTCATATAAATGCTTCTCATAAATATTTTATTTTTTAAAACGTCAAGTAGACATGTACAGCACATCCAAGCACACTTTATGTATAAGTATACAATTGCTCATGATAAATCTGTATTCCCGTACAGTGGACTGACCTATTAAAAGCCAGAACAGGTGGAGAGACGAACAATACTCAATGCTGCAAAACAAGGAGGTAGGAGTAATGCTACGAAGAAACGAAAACAAAACAGCGAGCAATGCTAGAATGTTGAAATGTCTGTGATACGCCAGGATTACTGAACCGCGGTAGTTAGCGCCGACAGCTGCCACCCCAGTCAGCGTTTGCGCTGGTAGATTTTTTACTTTATTTTCTAAATCACATTTTGAATCTGACGACACAGGTGCATCTCAATTTAAAAAGAGAAACTCGCTCTATAGTGGAACCAGAGACAAAACTTCAAGAGTCTATTCTGTTGTTTCTGACGATGACGGCTTACAGCTAATGAAGATTCATAGAAAGTTGAGTGGAAGGGAAAAAAAAAGTGAAGATTAAGTTAACAGCCATAAAACGTCATTACTAACCAACACAACTGCTTGTACTGTATAAAGTCAGATTCACGGAAAGTTGAGTGGAAAGAAAAGAGTCCAGTAGGGAATGCGGCTTACAGCTAATGAGGATTCTGTTAATTTGGAAACATCCATAAACCATCACTTCTAACAAAGATGGCTGTTTGTATTATATAAAATCAGACTTATGGAAAGTTGAGTGGAAGGAAAAACGTCCAATAAGAATTGTGGCTTACAGCTAATGAAGATTCGGTTAATCAGGAAACATGCGTAAACCGTCATTAGCAAAGATGAATGTTTGTACTGTTTACAAGCTCATTCATGGAAAGTTGAGAGGAAGGAAAACTGTCTGGAAAAGAACTGTGAAGCAAAATCGGTTTAAATGTTTGAGTCGATTCCTTAATTGCAGACAGATCATGTCAAAGAAGCTCTGATCATATTGCTTCTGAAAAATGACTTTTGGGAGTAGCAGACAGCAACAATCATGGAAGTCAACAGGAATAAAAGCTTTAAATATCCTCCAATAATTCAACTTCATGTCCAATTTCTCCTGAATTGAGATGCATCTGTACGTGTTGACTGGATTAGCAGCTGCTGTGGCTTTTAACTGAAGTAAATTGTCGATGGGCTGTTTTTGGCCCGCCAAAATAAAAGTTCAATCATGTTTCCAACCGCTTGCTTCTGGTTCGGTTGTTGATCTGAAAGTAGCTGATGTGAGCAGAGTAAATTCATTGGTCCTGTTGTCATCACAGGTCTGGAGACCGCGCTGCTGGTGATGGCATCAACTCCTTCACACACACAGTAGAATAGTATATTTGCAGACTTGTAAATGAGGTAATCAGCGTTATGCTAAATAGGGAACCCTGTCATTGACACACTTAATTCACCAGCAAAGCAAAAATAAAAAAAAACAAAGACAGGACCGTGGAAGAAAAAATAAATCAAATTTGGAATGTCAGGTGGACAAGCCAACTTTTTTCCTCCTCCTATGCTTGTGAAGGTGCATCGTGGTAATAATTTGATTGTAATTCATCACATGCCCTGATTCAGAGTCCTTCCACGTACAAGGGCTCCGTTTTTATTTCCCATATAAGCCACTCGCATTGAAACAATGTGAGTGGCTTACTTTTCAATTCTTCTTATTTTTTTTTTTTTAAATCTGTAATAAATTAAGGCTGCATGAGCAGCAGATCAACACCTGCCTAAAGTCCAGTTGATGGAGTATTGTTAAAAGCTCATGAGTTGCAGTAAGGTGGTAAAATCTTCAGTGAAGCAGACTAAACCAAAGAGAAAAAAAAAACATGAAAGGGACTACAAATACAACTAAAGTATCACAAAACATGCAATATACATCCTACAGCTAAAAGCACATTCATGGGGCTCCTAATGGGCAAATTCTCTGATATGGCTCTGCTTTAGAGTAATCAATAGGAGACTCACAGAAGGAGCAAGTCAATAAGGTGCTCCATCAGAATATCACCGCCTTATTTCACCTGCGCACAATACTTGGTTTCATTCATTTCAACAGTAAACACCGCAAAGTGTTTCCAAAATCCACTTTTTGTGTAAACGCGACCTCCCCTTTTTCCCCCACTAATGCATCTTCTGCTGGTGAAAACAAACGGCACTTTCAGAGGGGAATGTTTCTCTAAAAACCTCCGAGTTACAAACGCACGGGTGGAAACCTCCTGTGGGTTTGACTGTACAAGCTTTCGGCTACACACTGAAAAGGGAAGGGGCGCGAAAAAAAAACAAAAACCTTAATGCTTAACATTGAGAACAACATAAGGCATTTCAGATTTTCTTTTAGATTTTTTCCCCTCAAATCACAGACTAAAAAGGAGGAATCGAGGATCCATATAAACACACGAACACATGCAAAGGAACGTGTCTAGTCCAAATTACAATACCATCAAAGTCCATCCATTAAAACACAAAAAACAAACAAAAAAAAAAGCTATTCCAACTTTTCAACTTGTGCACGGTCCTGTGTTTGAGCAGGCAGCTTTCAAACTTTCATTTTAAATCACAGTTTTAAGAACAGAATCTCACATCTCACGTTTAAATGCCACTTCTGAATACAAACAAGAGGACCGCTGAAATCCTTCATTTGCTACAGCTCAGTGACTTTTGGTGGGTTTTTTTGTTTGTTTTTTTATCAAAAGAAAGGATCATAATTTTTTTCTTACTCAACCGAGGAAGCGATGATAAACAAAAAGTTATTGCACTTTTATCTAGTTCAAACGAGGTCAGCTTGACAGAAGATTTTCATGCCTTAATGTCGTAGTAAGACAACAAATGTTACGTCACTTCTAGAATATGATCACACCGTTATTAACACTGCACACAGCTACAAACTGCAATCCTATTTCTAGTTCAGTCTACCTAAAATAACACAATATTATCTCCACAATCAATTTGCAACACAGTCACAACAAACAGTTCACCCTAAAGTTCGATGACGACTTGGTTTGCACTGTGAAGAAGTTACTAATCATAGATGAAGAACCCAGAAGGCTGAGAGGAATAATCAGAAGCAGCTCTAGAATTTCAGACAGCGGTCTCTCTACAGTTACTGTGTTTCTAATGATCAAGCCTCACAATTTATGTGTTTTTTTTTTTGTTTTGTTTTGTTTATTTCCTCCCTCTCATCTTGGCCTAAATTTGGTTTGCTTTGCTTGTCATGGTTCGGAGAGCCCTCCGAGGTGCCTTCTTTGGATTTGTGCTTTCAATCTACCGATCGTTTGTTCACCGTTTGATGTGCCTAAAGGAAATCGCACCAGTACTGTGCAATTTCTTCTGCAACCCTAAAATTCATGGGAAATGTGTGGAGAAATCCAAGCAACTCTAGAGGCAGTTATGTAGGCTTTTGCTTTTAATTTGAAACATAATTTAAAGGGCAAATATCATATTATAGACCCATCAATGGATTATAGATCCATTATTTTTTAGAGCAAAAACATCACTTAAAAAAAAAAAAAAAAAAAACATTTGCAGCCACTAACCATTTAGCGATGACAGCTTCAGCTATCATTTTTTTCTTCGTGTCTGAGCCAAATGGATGAGTGTGTTTTCAGCTACAGCCCGATTGAATATCCATCATCGCTTTGTTTATTGTGGCAGAGTGGTGGACTAGTGCCGGTCGGATTTAACGTCAGTATTTTAAGTTCCCTTTTATCTGGCAAAATTATGATTATTGTAGTGATTTTTTTAAGGGGCAAAGTTGCAATTGTGGGGAAAATAAACTGATAAAATTTGAGTGGTGTGACAGATTGGAGTAATATTTTTACAGCTACATTACTGTGATGCAGTTAAACCTTCACAAAAAACAAAAACACTGATCTACTATGTGTACAAAAGTGAGACATAACCACATCAGAGTAAAATGTCAGAACTGAATGCTACCAGCTGTTTAGTTTTCCTAATTCGCCAGTTTGCTGAATTAGACACGCTCTAAAAAAGCTTTAATCACTCTATAGGGTGCTGGTTTGTTAAGTCTCCAAGTTACCACTTGGTAACGTCCAACTTTCTCCATCTCAAGCCTTTTGCATCTCTGTTTTTGTCTTGGATGGACATAAGTTTTGCATCCAAGATAAATTTAGGCGGCTTTGTGCTTCCTGTTATTAGAACAAATTATTAGCACAAGCTACAAGCCTGAACACCAATCGAAAAAGAGAAGCAGTAAAAATTGATGATATATGCCCTTTAAATGATGACGCTCAGAGGGAGTTCGGTTCTGCCACCACGTATGTTCAGTGTGTTTTTTTTCTTCCCCATTGTAAGGCTTCTGGGAAATACAAATGGAAGACCGTACCTTTCGGTAGTTACAAGTAAAAGGCACCGTGCCACCTCTGTGCTTGGTATTACACAGGTCATATTGGTGGGGTAGAGGGAATGAATAACCAGCTGGGAAGGTTGTTATACAGTGAAGTTATATTGTTTTGACTAACAGAGGTAAAGTTTTATAGCTACCTTAACATCCCAGCTGATATTTAACTGGATCTTTTAACTCTGACTTGCACCAAATAACAGATTCATCTGTTAATTGCAGTGAAGGGAGATGCGTTGGAACAGGGTAAATATGCGCTTCAGTTTAAAAAAAAAAAAAAAAAGGGGTAGTGCATGTTTAGATACGACAAACGTCTGTTGTAAAGTCACAAGCACACAAAACTACTTCTTTTACTTGGGAGTAATCTACATGACTGACATCAGGGGAAAGGAACAAAAACACCACACAATCAATGTCAGCATCGTCACACAAAAGATCACTGATGAGGTAAAACTGCAGGTCCAATAAAAAGTACAAGGTGCAGTTGGCTGCCCCTTCGCAAGGTAGGAAACATGAGACATCCGCCAACGCTGATCAAACGCTTCCGCGCAGATCGTCTGGTTTAGGCTGGTTTAAGCAGAATTACACAACCCACAAGATGGATATACAAGGATTTCTTTTAAAACTCTTTGTTAGCATAGCTGTACAAGCATCCTTCCTGTCTTAGTATTTTTATTTTTTTTTTTGAGGTACACAACTTCAATTCCCAGTGTCACTTGGCTCTGGATAACAGAGAAGCCATAGTTTGATTGTGTCTACAAGTGAATTCTGAATTCATTCATTCACAGTGGAAAATATGGCGAAATCCCAGCCTCTCAGAGCTATCTTGGTACCATGGCAACCTTGAGCTATGTGCTACCTCAATTTATGTGTGTGCTTCTCGACCCCCGCGGTGGCATCTGCGGGAACCTAAAAGTAGCCAATTTCTTTTTTCTTTCTTTTAAGCAATCAAAGCAAGAAGCATAACTCTACAGGAGATGAAGCGTCTCGGGTGCTGCCAGGTTTTATTTTCTGTTATAGCTTTTAAGGCAAAAGGCTCAACAGTGGATCAGAGTTGAATTGAAATTTGCCATTTACTTCAAGTAAAAACCAAGACATCCATTGAGGCAAATCAATTCTATATTGTATATACTATGCTTGTCTTTTTTTTAATTTTGGACATCAAAAATGTTTTTTTTTTCCTTTGTAACACACAATATAAACCACCTTGTTAAACACACAAACAATGGATTGCTTTGTCAATACTAAAGGGACTACCTATATACTTCAGAAAAAATTTCCAATTATAAAATACACCAAAATCCAACAGAATACTTGTATTTTAAGTAGTAATTTCTCATGCACATGTTTATATAGCTTTCTTTTGAGTAATATAACTGGCTTAGAGACATGCAGCTCCAAACACAAAACTGTAAGAATCCTGTCTACGTCTGAATGTTACTGACCGAGTAAATATGATTCATGTCTAAAGGCAAATCAAGGTTTCTATGGCACTAAATGGGTGTAGCTTAGGTGCATTTTGTCAAATATAGGCTATTTATGAGTATGTGTCATCATATCTACTGTAGACCTTTTTATTTTTTTGTCCGTCTTGTTTCACTGTACTGTAAGGCAATCTCAATGGAATGGATGACCGTTAATGTTAAATTCATCTACACTTTTATCCTTTATGATTTTAGGCTTCGTTCTACACAACTATAAACTTCTAAAAGGCGGGAGAGAGGGGCAAGGGGGGGAAACCTAAAAAAAACCCAAAACACAAACATATCCAGACCTTCAAAGCAGGAAGACTACTACACATACATTAGAATAAGTAGAGAATTATATTTCTACATGCTACCTGTATATTCATATCTACGCAAGACAAATGAAGAGCAACAGTTTAAAGTCGGGAGAAAGAAAACTGTCACGCTCTGAACTGACCCTACATTCATTTCAGTCAGTAAATTCATGGCTCAGATTTGATGGTCAGACTGTAAACTGCTTGAACATATGCATAAATCCATTGCTGCTTAACAGAGAAGCTTTCCTCTCTCCCTCTCTCTCAACACATTTTGGCAAACAGGCCTTATTTGTGATAAAATATGACATCTAACCCGCATTTGAATCTTCCATTGGCATTGATGCTATGATTTACTGAATTGGCCTAAAATGGATGGCAGTGCAATATTTGTGCTGCACACTTTTACACACACACGCTATTGCTACAATTGGACCTTTCATTGCTTTCTTTCCATCTCTGACTCCAAATATATTGTATAATATGCTCCATTTGTTTAATAGTAGCTACGTCACAACTGCGACCTAGCTCCATGCACAATCACTGGTATCACTGGTACACAAAAAGTAAAATAAAAAGCATGTATAAGAATACTGTAATACACACACACACACACACACACAAAAAGATTACATCAAGCGTCATTGCACAAGTCAATGACTAACTCCATTTACGACACAGATAAGGACATCACGAGAAATGAAATAAAAATCCCTGCCCAAATCCAGGCTGGCCTGACAGCACCTACAGATGGCAGAGAGGATATGGAGAGTGTTTCGTGAAGCCTGCCCGCCTGCCTGAGGTGTTGCTTTAATCTCTCATCTGACTTTACAGGACTTAGGCCAAAGTCTGCATTGTTAACAGTAGGCTGGGTGATGGGAAGCGATAACACAAGTCAGCAGGGAGCGGACTCTGTCCCCAAGTGCTCAAAAGCAACCCTATTTTATTCAATATATATATATTTATAAATGTTTTATTTTTTTAAATAATGCATTGATGGAGTACAATTTAGTTGCAGCCTTTGCTTCTTTTTTTTTCCTCTTTACTGTTTCTCATTTACATTTCCTGTATTCAGCAGCAACACATGCATGTAAACACAAGTACATACATTACATCTGCTCTACTTTGCACACTTAGAACCTGAATGTACTAAAGTGCGTGCTTGACTACGTAATTAAGTGCTGTAGGATTACAGATTTAAAAAAAACTGGATTTTGGAACGTCCCATCTTGGGGAGAAAAGTAATATATATATATAAAGAAAACAGAAAAACTTTAGATATAAGAGATCAGATTGAATTAAGAAACTCGACCTGTTGCTTTAGCAGGAATCCTGAGAAGAATAGTGAAGGTATGTACCCATCTGCAGTACTAGTGGGGCGTTTTCCACTAAAGTGGTTCCAAAATAAAACAACCAAAAAAAAAAGAAAAGCTGGAGCCAGACCTAATCTAGTGATCAAGTGTGCGTCTGACCCTCCATCACTTTTATTTTAAATTTCCTAGGATGATATCAATGCTTTTAACTTCAAAAAGTAAACATTTTTTCCCCATTTGTGCAAAAAGATGCTCTATTGTCACCAGATTAACCTATTAACTCTTAATTCGACCAGCAGCGTTACGATTAACTCTTAAACACAGCGATTAGAGCATTTCTTAACAGTATCTGAGGATAGAAAAAAAATTTAGTGTTCAAAAACTAAGCTGGGAATCTCAATCTAATTAATGGAAACATGAGAGAGAGTGAGTTTATCTTTTAATATGAAATTTGAGTTTGTTTCTTTCCATTTTGTTTTAAATTAGTAAATTCACTGGTCGCTTATCTCTATTTTCCCACTTCCAGCTCCTGATCCAAGTGGGGGTTTTTTTCATCCCAGTTGGAGCCAAGAATGAACCAGTTAATCGTTACCAGAGCTGGAAACGGAAACAACTGGCGCCAAGGAAGCACCAGCAACTGTTTAGCACTGGAACCAGTTTGGTGAAAAAGCCCCAACCGCCTTTCCAATAGGAGAACAAAAGGCTGGGCTTCACAGATTTGTTCAGTTTCAGCCAGTTATAGATGCCGAATAAAGTAGTAATCTACAACTCTTAACTCAATGAGTTTGCTGCTCTGAAAAGAATATTTGTCAGTTTGAGAAACAAAAATCAAGCTTAATGCGCCGCTGTGAAAGCATTTTTTCCTTTGTAAAGTGTATTCAACAACAAAGTCTAGTCTAGGTCCTCTTCTCTTATCCAGTCAAACTAACGTGTGCAATTGTGCCGCTTCAACACCAGCGGATATGAAGTCATCACACCAAGGAAACCCATCTGACTCAGTGTAAGCTAACCACCATCAGATGGCTCAACACAACTAAATAGCATAGATAAAACATCTAGGAGTCACCAACAGCTCTAGTGGTCTGATACAATCATCTTTAGTATGCTTAATATCGGAAAATGGGATGAGGAGACGACTAAATTAACACAAATAAAAGCACATATTTGGATTTCTGCTATTCCTGAAATCTAAACAGGGATTGGCCTAAGCAGAGATACTTCTTCTTCTTCTTAGCCCTATTTGTTTCTTGCAGGGACACAACCTCCCTGCTCCACTAACAATGCCGGAGCGTAAAGATAAGCATTTATTTATTTGTTTATCTACTTAAAACTCCCATTAGATACGATGGTGTAACTGTAGTTAAATGCCGCTGCCATCAAACGGGCGGCAACATAATCAGTGTCAGGGCTCGTTACGTTCTGCCACCAAGCAATCTAACTGAAATGAAGCGTCGTAGAAGGCATGGGTCAAAAGGCATTTCTTGAGATGCCACAAAGGCGATCCAGTGCATTTAAGTTGACACTGACAGTAAAATGCCCGGCACGTACAGAGCCATTCGTTTAGTCTTTAGGTAAATCAAAAGAAATGAAAAAGAAATCAAAACACATTCTAGGGAAACAAAAGCCCTTGTGACAGTGATTGTCTATTTATTAACGCTCAACAAAAAGGCAAAAAAGAAAATATTGCTTGGAAACCGCCCAATAATTATAATAGTTCAAAAGAAAAAAAGAGACAATATTTGTTTAAACGGATCAGTTCACCACTAAGAAGCTGCGATGTAGATTCTTAAGACAACTTCACCAGCTCCACAAAATACTCTGTTAGCGAGAGCTTAAATGTCAATGGCCAGCTCAAAATTTAAAGACACACGCACCAAACAAAAAAAAAAAAAAAAAGGAAAATATTATTAGTGCCTAAAAACAAGACTGATTGCTCTCTTTCAGTAATCAGGCCATTCAAATTGTGAAATATTCTCTGAAAAACACTGTTAAAAGAGATGGGAAATGAATTGAAATGGCTTGTTCATTTATGTGCTCAGATATAAGATGCTTCGATGAGGTGTTGTTGGCAGATATTACTAGTAAAGCCTTCATCTAGAAATAAACAAGGCCTCAGTCAGTCACTATCCTACAGCAGTTCTCTAAGTCCTACGAAAACAAAGAAACAAAAGAAGAAGAGAACGTTAGGCCTACGGACCCTGGGTGAAGATGAAGCAGCTGCTAAACGAGTTGACGAGGTATATCGAGATCTATTGTCTTTCTCTATACAGTACAGTTCATCTCAAATAAATAATTTATAGCCATAGTAGTGTTGATCAACTTTGGTCATAACTTATATGCTTAGAAACATTCTAGCTTAACAAACACTTATTTAGCATCTTTAAAAAGAAAAACAAAAAGCGGGGTCGGCAAGCGGTACGCAGGGATGTTTCGGCCCGACCCCACAATGGCTCTCCTTTGGAAGGAGACATGCTAATGAATTCAGCAGCATTTACCAAATCATCTTAAAATGCCAAACAATTCTAGGCCATATGTTTAGAGTAAGCTAAGGATTTAACAACTTTATGACCCTTTTTCCCAAAATTTCAGATTGTACTGTAGTACAAAAAGCATTGCACTCTTACGCAAAAACTTTGACTTTCCCTTGTGTGGTTCCTTCATAAAAATCTAGGCTAGTAGACAATTTAATAATAATATTTAAAAAAAGGCTCAAAAACTCTTTGATCATTCTTTTGGGAAGGCTGTACGATCCTCTACAAGGTCACCTTTCTGGTTAAACATAATATGACTTCTCTACTGAATGATATGGAGAAATAGGACAGTTGGTGCAGATACCGCCATGCTATGATGAGAAGTTGGCTATATAATGACGTCAGCAGGGCTTTAAAGGGTTAAATAATTTAGAGATGGCCAGATTGCTAGTTGGTAGTAAATGCCTCGTCGTGGTGACCTTGTAGAGCGATCTGCCTCTTTGCATTAAGCACTACCAGGAGACGGAGGAATGGGATCTAATTGCATAATAGGTTTGACTGCACCTCAAGAGAAGACCAAACGCTCACGCACGCACAGACGCACGAACACGTACATACAGAGAAAACAGACATGTGGGTGGGTGCTCTTCTTGTCCTCTTGACCATGTTTAAGGTAGTCGCCCCCTGGTGGTGGTGATGTCGATAGCAGCTGGCTGAGTTCACTCAGACAGACACCCGTCCAGGCCCACCGGTGCACCGTGGCGGTCTTTGACGTAGCCGTTGTGGAGGCCGTTGCTGGGCAGAGGGGAGCAGGCGGCGGTGATGCCGCAGTGCTTCAGCAAGTTGAGACCCGCAGAGGAGGAGATTGTGGGTGAGGAGGAGGAGCAGGAGGAAGGGTCCCGCTGAGGGAAAGGCTTCATGGTAGATAGGATCAGAGCCAGGCAGTCAGCCACGTCCTTGTTGGGCGCACAGGCCAGAGCCGGGGTGTGGCCTGATTGGCAGAACAATCAGCGTGAGAAAATCCCAATAACTGTATTTTCATTACAAATATGTACAAAAACGTTGTCAATATTCCGCTAACATTAAAAAAAAATTACTCAGTTTCAGAGTTTCTATTAAATAAATGCAAAGTTGTTCATGTGATAAGCTGTTAAAAAGCAACGCCTTCCTCAAACAATCATTTGGATGGATCGATTATTGAAATAATAGTCCACTAATTTAGTAGCTGCTTAATTGTTAGTTACTATACAGCATGAAAAGAAGGCAAATTGTTGAAAGAACAACATATTTAGAGCAGTAATTTAGTCTAAACTGCACAAGACGCAAACATATTTTGCATCCAAGAACAAAAAAACTAACAAAAATTATTTCTAACTCTTCAAATTGCAGTTTAGCTTAATCTGATTCAAATTCTGTAAAAAATAAACCTAGTAAGCATCTTTTGCAAGTTACCTGTTATTCCAAAATAAATTAAAAAAAAAAAAAAATCGACTGATTCTTCTTGCACTGTAATAATATTAAGTTAGAAGAAAGCATTGAGCTTTTCACATTTTGATATTTTAAGTATCTTTTTAGTTGCAGATGCATCCTTCACAACAACTGATAAAGTGTTACCTAAAAGGAATAAATGTTTCTTTTCTTATTTGAAACATTACTGAATTATCTGTTAGTATTTTTAAACTATTTCTAATGCTGAATGAAATGCATTTAAGTGGCTAAATTAAAATTATTTAGAATATGCCAATTACTTTATTAATTGATGACTAAAATAATAATTAGTTGCAGCCCTAAACTTGCCTTTCCTAATATGATGTAGCCTATCTGCCTAAATACATGTTCCCTGATAAATGCATTAAAAAACAGGAAAAGGAAGGAATGAACCAGCACCATAGAAGCTGTGAAGTTTCTCACCTTCCTCATCCACGGCCAGCACCGTGGCTCCTCTACTCAGCAGCGCCTGCACCACCGTAGCCAGGCCGTTACGAGCTGCAAGATGGAGGGGCCTGCACAAGACCACAAACAAAAACAATGCCAGCTCAGCTCCGACTGCAAAGGGACAGCTGAGAAAAGAGCTAAGATGGTTTTAAATAAGAGTTTTTGGCTGTAGTTCTACAACATTTTGTCATTAACAGCATAGATGCACAAACTTCTAGTTTTAAATGGTAAGATTTATAGACTGGAGCAGGAATCCAGCATACAAACACATCTATTGGTGAGTAAAATGTTCTTTGCTGCATAATTTTAATTATTGTGAATAATCAAGACATTTTGGGGTAGATGAGAAATGTCAACCATGAAGAAGAATTAGCATTTTTCCTTCTGCACAGTTACAATTTAGTCTAAATCAGATCCAGGCTGATCTGGATTTTAACTGCAATCATCGCAAACTATAAACTGTGGCTGCTATTCAAGTCACATCACAGTTTAGTGTGATATTGTTGGATAAAGGTCAGAGTTATTTTGAAGTATTTGGTGTAACAACAAAATTTAACACAAGTCTCTTCAATTCTTCTCATTTGTGTCACTTGTGCAGAAACTACTTAGTAGCATTTTACTTTGATCAGAGTTTCCAAATCTGTATTTTATTTTGAATATCTCAGAATGGACTTCACAAAAAAAAATTGTTTTGTAATTATTTTGAGTCATGTAACAGAAAAATTTACAAATATGAACACAGTGTGCTGAGTTTTATGTTACAGTTCATAAGTTCTTACATTTGCAGTGCACTGTTGGTGGCATTTATGAGAGTGGGATTGTGGATCTCTCCCAGAATCAGCAGAGCGCACATCTCATGGGCCTGAAGGAAAAATGACAAAGTATATAAAAAAAAAAAAAGATCACTAAAAACTGTGTGGAACCATTATCTGTTTCCAGAAATGTTTACCTTAAGAGCAGTGCTGCTAGTAAATGTGTTAACTATTGTGGATAAGAGCGTGTACCTTGCTGCAGGCCAGGTGCAGGGCAGTGTTCCTGTTCTCATCCAGCAGCGTCAGGTCGGCCTTGGCTCGGTGGAGGAGGATTGCTGAGTAATAACAAAACACATGTTTGGCACCCAAACGGCAGCAATAAAGGTTGGTTAAATTTATTATGATCGTCTGCCGCAGATTATGCAATATTTAATTGGTTGGAAAATCATTTTTATGATGCTGCATCAGAGTAAACACACATCTAACATACTGTGCGACTCTAAAGAAAGGTTTAATTTCCATTTCCAGATTTTTGAGTCAACAATAGCATTATTCCATGTTAAAAATTAACAGCTAAATCTTAAGGTTGAGACTATAAAAGTTCATCAACATCATTGCTTGTGGTCAGCATCTTACTTATTTTTGGTGTTGGTGACACAACTGGGTTTCTATTTTACTTTGCACAATGGACAAAATTAGAATAAAAAAAAAGAAGCAATTTTTGAGTAAATAATAGATTCTAGATTAGAAGAAAGACCAGAGTTGAGACTCACCCACAGTGCCGCTGAGTCCCCTGTCAGCAGCAACCATCAGAGCAGAGCGTCCACTCGTATCCACGGCATTGATCTCTGCGCCGTGGCGAAGCACCAGCTGAAGTCCTGCCACATCCTCAGCGAACGCAGCTGCATGCAGCGGGGTCCTACAGGAACACGCAGAAACAAAACGATCAATTATGAAGATCCTGAGTGAAGTGATACATCTCAGGATCAAACATGCTTTATGTCTGTGATGATGTAAGATATTCCTGATCCAAGCTGATGGAAATGTGCAAATCTTTCCAAATTAGTAATGAGTCCACCGACCTTCCTTTGGCGTCTCGGGTGTTAATCATGTGGACCCTGGCAGATTCCAGCAGCCTCTCTGCAGCGCCGCTGTGGCCGTTCATCCTGCAAACAAGTCATTTATTTACTTATTCTGGTAAATTAAATAGATAAGGAATAGTAGATATAACTGAAGCCAAAAACCAAACTTCACATTCTACAACCCGCATCATTTTTGCACATAGCTCTTTTTTTCTTTGGTGTCTGTCAGGTTTTTGTTTGCAAAAACAGAAATGAAGCACATAAAAAGAAACAAAATGAACAAGTGCAGCATTATGTGCGACTATTGATTAACAATCGTCTATTGATCACATTTGAAATGTTTTGAAATTTGAAGCCGTGTACAAGTGTTTCTTTTTAAAGTTTGGCACCCAACATAAGAATAAGCAACATGAAGACTCACAGAGCACAGTGCAGGGGAGTGAAAGGGTCTCCCTCTTCATGAATAAATGTTTTAAATTCAAGTAAAACCTCCAAACAGTCTTCATGCCCTGAGAACAGAAACACATCGGCACAGATTTAATAACGCCACCATCAATATTTAGAGATCCTCCATTCGTGAAGCTGAGCAAACCTTTGTAAGCAGCCCAGTGTATCGGCGTGTATTGTTTGTGGTCCAGCAGTTTGTCCTGTGGGTCAGTTGCCATGGTGACTTGTACCAGACTGGCCAGTATCTCTGTGTGGCCTCTGGAGGCAGCATAGTGCAGCGGCGTCCTACCCTGGGCGTCGCGACATAACGGAGAAGCTTTGTGCTCCAGCAGAGCTGCTACACAGTCATCATGTCCCAACACTGCCTGTGTAAATGCAAACAAATAAAAAAACTGCATTGAATTGTGGGTTTTTTTTACATTTATGCAGGGCGAAAGAGACTGTACTGGCTGCTGGATCTGTTCTCTTGAGAGGGTGTAAACCAAGAAAACATGTACAGTTTTTATTTTAACCTGAGTGCAATTTAAAATAGAACTGGGCGTCAAATAATTAGATTATTTTTCCTTTTCATTCACACTGATTAGCAGAGACAGGTAGTAACTAGTTACATTTAATCAATTAAATCTACTTGAGTAACTTTTTTTTTAAATACATAAAAATAATTAAGTGTATTTTTTACTATGCTGTGCTTCTTACATGAGTGATGATATTATGAAGTATTTTCACTCTTACTTGTGTAAAATTTCTGAATTTTCTACCCACAGAATGAAAAAACAAACATGTTTTAGCCACAAATTCCCTAGACACAGACATACTTGCAGTTTTTGTTAGTTTCATACGTTTTTTTTTTATTGAAAGAAACTGATTTGTTTTACTTTTTTGGCCTGATTTAGTTATTTTTGTGTTACATATACAAATTATTGTCATTTTGGTCCTTAAAATAAAAACATATTCCCTTTGACTTTATATTTTGATGTACCTTGTGATGCATTTTTAAATATTGAATGATTATTTGATCAGTTACTTTTTACTCTTACTTGAGTAATTTCTTAGACGGATACTTTTTACTTTTTTATGAATAAAGTATGTTGGATTGTGCTGCTCTTACTTGAGTACAATTTTTCTGTACTCTACGGAAATCTGTTGATTAGACAAAACTTTATGACCACCAGAATATTTTTGTGTTAGTCACCGTTTTGCTGCCAAACAGTCCTGACAACTAATCCTGTTGCAACAAACCACAGTCAACCTTCACTGTACAAACTAACCCTTATCATCAAGTGTTTCTTCTATTTATACTGTGGTTCAATAATTGGGTGTTTAAAATTTACCCCTCTGTGCAAAGCCGTGTGTCCTCTCTTGTCCTTAGCGTCCGGTAGAGCACTTTTCTCCAGCAGGAAGTGGACACAGTCAGTGTGCCCTCCCAGAACAGAGAGCATTAAAGGGGTTCTGATGGAGACAAAAGCAACAATAAACATTAAAGGAAAACAGATAAAAAGACATGATTTTAGAATAAAAATATATATTTTAAGGGTTTACAGTCGTGAAAAAATTATTTTGTATCAGCTTGTGAATATTTAATATTAAATGAAAGGAAAGTTAAAGATACAAGTAATTCAACTGAACAGCTAAAATTAAATAAAGCATCTTTTAAAGCTTTCTTTTCAACATCAACACACAGATTGGTGAAATTAATTATTTGAATTTCCCAATTAAAATGGACATAAATACAAATGTGTCCATCACATAAAATGCAAATGATGAACATTTGCCCTGTTAAAAATAAATAAATAAAAAACAAATTGTTTGCTGAGCTTCTAACTCTGGATTCCCCCAGTGAATAATAACATGGCGTGACACAAATGGCCTAGTCAAAGCTGAGATATTCAATCAAAGAATTAGCCATTCAGGTCTCCCAACTTATTTTTCTCATCTAAAGGAAGATAATTTGTGATGACGTTTTGTTTCACAAATAGAAATTTAATTCCTTCCTTCTTAATTTTCCAGTTTTTACTTTTACAGATAAACTAAAGATTGGACATAAATTTTGCGCCATTGCTTTTTTATATTATACTGCATTGAGGTAGATTTAATTTTAATCACTCAATAAATATGAACAATTCAATTAACAACTAAAAGAAGCACAAAGAAGTGGAAACTTGATTCACAAAGAGAAAATTAGCTTAGAGTATTACAGACATGTTTCAAAATGGTTTGGAGATTCTACATTTGAAAGGAAAACAACTCACTGGCCAAATTTGTCCGTGACATTGATGAGATCCCCCTCCTCCCCATAGTCAATCATCATGTGCAGGCAGTCCGAGTGACCATTTGCAGCTGGTTTACAGAAAAGACAAATTAAAAACTGAAAACCAACCAACCACATTGCTAGAGAAGGCTCTCCGCTTTAGCTACAATACCTGCAACATGAATCGGAGTCCACATGAGATGGTTGTCGTTGAGCAAACAGGAGGCCCCCTGAGCTAAAAGCACCTCCACGCAGCGAGCGTAGCCTTTCTGCGCCGCCAGGTAGAGCACAGAGCGGCCGGCGGCGTCCTGCATGTCCACATAGGCTGCCGTCTCTGTGAGCACACGCAGGGCCTGCCAGTGGCCCCGATCAGCCTGCAGGAGGAGCAGAATTAATCTCCGCTCTGCATCAAGTCAACATTAACAAGCAGAGGTTTGTGTGACGCTCACAGCGAGATGAAGAGGACTGACTGGAATGCTGCTCTCTATGTCTCCAAGTGCATTAAAGGACATCTCCAAAAGCTGGAAAAGTAAGAAAACCCAAGTTTATCACAGAAGAAATGATGCATATAAACAAATTAGAGCTAGATTAACAAGATTAAGAGAAAATACACATTTAGGTGACAATGCTAGCAGTGAAGATGAATAATAAAGACATTAGTGCTCGTGAGAAAACTCACCAGCTCCAGGTTCTGCTTGTTGCCGTGGTAAGCTGCATAGTGAACAGCACTATAACCTTTAGAGTTGACCATAGATGGATCAGCACCATTGTCCAGAAGATGCTCCAAGCAACTGTTACAAAAGGCACCAAAGAGCAAAACTCAGTGAGGTGCTGGTTATATATAATTATCTAATAATTTAATTTATTCGAAGATGAGAAAAACTCACAAGTAGGACTCTTTCGTCTCATCCTCAGTATTTTGATGGTTCCCAGAAAATTGGCGATCAGTTCTGACAAATCAATAATATCTGTGAACATTTGCTCCAGGACAGAAGCAGTCCAGGGGCTGCAAATGGCCCCCGGGCCACACTTTGAACACCCTTTATCTATCTTGACCCAGCGTACTTATGTTTTTTGGGGTTTTTTATTTGTTTTGTTTTGAATTTAAAATCTAAACACGCTTCTCACCTGCTGAAGGCTTGGGAGGCAGCAGAGTAGTGCAGGGGAGTGCAGCCAGTCTGGTCTTGCTCGTTTACCTCGGCGCCAGCATTCACCAGAGCCACGGTGCACTGGTACCTCCCATTAGCAGCCGCATAGTGCAATGGTGTCCTACAGGGTACATGCCAGGTGAAATTAGACAATCACCCTGAATTATGCCATAATTTGTTAATTTAACTGATAAAATGTTCAGACCTCATCATGTAGAACTCACCTTCCCATTATGTCTCTCTTGTTCAAGTCAGTACCGCTACTTAAGAGCAAGTTCAGACATTCAACATTTCTGTAAAAAAAGATGTTTATTAAAGATAAATACATGGTAAAAAATTTTTTTTAAATAGTATAAAAGTTGTGCTATTTACCCTCCAGAGGCAGCAGCATGTAGACAGGTCCTCCCAAAGTTGTCAGGGGTGTTGATGTCAAACCCAGCCGACAGCACATGCTCTTTACTCATGGATGAAACTATACTATACAGCTGACCTGAAGGGACATTAACAAAATTACTCACATAGACATAAAGAATTAAACAAACATGTGAATCAGAGTCGGTTTATTTAGAAAACAAACCTGAGGAGAGTAACTTGCGACAACAGTCTGAAAACCCGTACAGCACAGCTAAGTGCAAGGGGAACATTCCATGGATCCCACGTCTGGAAAACAAAACAAATTAGTAAGAAGCTGCATTAGATGCTGAACACCTAATAAATCAATAAATGTAAAGCTGTACTGTTTTTTAAAAGTAAAAGTGGTGAGATTTTTGCCTCTACCTGGCTGTGTCTGCTCCGTTGGTCATCAGAGTGCTGATCAGCAGTTCATGGCCATACTTAGCAGCAACGTGGAGGGGAGTATTGCCATATTTATCCACACAGTCAATTTCCCCACCTGACAAAAACGCAAAGAAGAGGGAGAGAGAATTAAATACGCTTTCAAAGCAGAGAACGAAATGAAAAGGAAAACAAAAAGTACTAATTACCGTTTTGGATGAGGATCTGAGAGCGTGTGAAGCGTCCATGAATGGCTGCCATGTGCAGGGGGCTCTTCCCTTCTTTGCTCTGATAAAAGTAGGAAAAATTATTTTCACAAAAATATTCACACAAAGCTAGTATAATTTTAAAATACATCCACTGCAGGGCTACCCAAGTTTTAGATCCATCCCTTCTCTAATAACTCTCCTGAATTAAATATTAATCGCATGAGAAATGAAAGTTATCGACCTCATTTTAATTAATTGGTTTTATCGTTTCTTCTTTCTATTGATGACACTGGATGAAAAAAAGACTCAAATCCAGCGACCTCCACTTACCCTTCCCTTCTTCATTTCCTTAGCATACGGGAGGAGTAAACGATTGCATCAGGTAGTCGGATATTCCCATCTACTCCACCTGAATCTAACAATTATTGAAGGGCAATATAGCATACAGACTTCATAATCTGAACTCTTTTGGCTGAATGTAGTTTTTATTTCCACTTTGGTTTTATGTTGCGTTTGGTTTTTATTCAAATGCATTTTCTGTCAAGAGACTGAGAGTCCACTTTATTTTTGTTTTTGTTTACCAGTTCCAGTGTTAAGTGTTCTTTTCAAAATAAAACATCTTTATTTTTAGCAGGATATGCTTGCATCATTATGTCATTACCATTACATCAGTTCAATTCCCAGGTTGGAGGCTTTGTCAGAACAACTTGACTAAATTCCAAAGGGTTGGAGGCCCAGCTGATATTTCTCAGCTAAATTCCTAGGTTGGAGTCCTTGTCAAATAGTATTTTGACTAAAGTACCAAAGGGTTGGAGGCCCAGCTGATACTTCTCAGCAAAATTCCCAGGTTGGAGGCGTTGTCAGAACAACTTGACTAAATTCCCAGAGGGTGTAGAATCCCAGTTGGTTCAACTAAAATCTACAAGAGAGGTGTTTTTAGAGTCCCTCATTTTATGAGGACTTCCATAATATCCTCGCACTGAAAAATTTTGAAAATTGTTTGTTGCTGTGGTTTTTATTGCCATGTCATTGCTGTTGTGTGTGTGTGCATACAAGAGTGAGTGGTGCTCATCTCTCTCTGTGAGTAAAACTTTCTGTCCTCGGAATTAGAATCCTAAGTGAAGAACCGGACTGAGGCTAGTCTTTAAGTTGCATGACTTTGTGTTTTGTGTTTTTGATGTAAAGCACTTTGAAATGCCTTGTTGCTGAAATGTGCTATACAAATAAAATTTGATTGATTGATTGATTGATTCAAAAATATTATTTATCGCAATAATTTTTTAGATAATTAATCGCTTGGCAAAATTAATTATTGTGACAGGCCTAATGGTGCATTATAAATAAAATACTTTAAAATGAGAGCATCACAAGCTCTCGTTACTCTGAATTTGGCTCCAAGTCGCTTTGTGGCGTCAATCTGCATCACAACACAGTAAACACTGCTCTTTTCTTACCTGCTGGTTGACATCAGCCCCATTGTTGACCAGCAACTCCAAACACAGGGCACCATTGGTGGAGACGGCAGCCAGGTGCAGAGGGGTGAAGCCACACTTGTTGGGCTGGTTAACGTTAGCGCCGTGGTTCACCAGCTCAGTCGCCACAGCTTCCTGTCCCATGTAGCAAGCCACGTGAAGCGCAGTGTTTCCGAAGCCATTGGGCTCATCAATCTGACAATGAAACACAACCGAAACATCATACTTTATTTTTAAAAAATCCTATAAAAACATTTAAAAAGAGGTAAAGCCATAGACACTCTTAGTAAATAAGCAATTAATCTGACAACTATTAGTTTAATCTACTGATTATTCTGACAGTTAGATTTTAAAAACTGGCAGTCAAGATTTTTTATTCTGTTTTTTATGCAATAACTTAAATATATGTCCTGCAGAACAACAAATAATTCAATCTTGTTTTAAATAAGAAAATAAACTATTTATTGCCTTAAATGCAATAACATACTTTTCTTGATCATTAAAAGGATGCTAAAAAATACTTCTAACATCAACACGTGAAAAGTTGAATTAGCCACTTAATAATTTCAAAGCAAAAGTTGATTAATATAATTTTTTTAAACCAAATTAAGCTAACACTATGTCACTTAGAGTTTTGGTTTGAACATATTTACAGACAAACTAGGATTTTTTTTCTGAAATGAAAAGTGTTTACATTCTTTGTACAGTTTTGGTTTCATTATTGTTCTGAGTATGTTGCTCTTTCAGCAAATTGCTAGATTTTTGAGTCTGTATGCAGCAGCAAATGATGAATTAATTATTAAATTAGTTGACGATGATCGATTGAACATGATTAATTGTTCAAAACTACACAGCAGTGATGCAATCATAAAAGCATGACCTCTCACCTCTGCTCCCATCCTCAGAAGGTACTTTACAATTTCGATGTGACCACTTGCAGCAGCAGCATGGAGAGGTGTATAACCCAGCTTATCCTTGCAGCTCTTGTCAGCACCACGGGATATCAGCATCTTCACAACCTCCAAATGTCCTGCAAAAATCCCAAAAAATAAAAACATTTCAATGTGTCTTTCATTATCACACTTACTAATGTTACTGTTGTTTATTTGAACAAACCTAACTTCTACAGTTTTAACTCCTACCTAAAAAAAAACAATACAAAAAAACAGCTGGTTTGTAGTACTGGCAAGTAATTAGGTCTGCCTTAATGCGAATAAACAAATAATTCCTTTTATTTCACATACATTTTAGTGTCTAAATGATCAGTTGATCAGCTGTAGCAAATAATAAATCAGAACCTAAATATACTTCTAACATGAACATGTGAAAAGCTCAGTGCTTTCTGCTCAATTAAAAAACAGCATAGTGATAATTTGTTGATTATGTTTTTGGATTAATTGATTAATAACTAGATAGAAAAAAGTGCTTAATTGCAGATTTTCTTTTTTCCTTTCATTTTTTTTTTCCTTTTTATAGAATTTGAATCAGGTGAACCTAAAACTGCAAAGAACATAATTACAGATAGTGGTTTTTTTTTTATCTTAAATACAAAATGTGTTTAATTATTGTACATTTTTGGCTTAATTCCTTCTCTCAATATGTTGTTTCTTAGGCAATTTTTTCTTTTTTGATTACTAAATCAATTGATGATTATTTAAAAGCTAATTGATTAGTCACAGTTAATCGTTTCAGCCAAACATGAAATAGAAACTTGTTTACCCAAATAAGCAGCACAATGAATAGGTTGCCTCTCCTTCTTATCAATGGCACTCAGGTTGGCTCCTTTGTTCAGCAGCAGCTTCACCATCTGTTCAACAAATAAAACAAACAGAAATTAACTTTGTAGTCATCTCTACACATTAAATGGTTAATCGTTGCAGCCTCACCTCTTGGAAACCACTCTGAGCCGCATGGTGCAGGGCAGTCCGACCGGTGCGATCTGCCATGTTCAGGTTGCTCAGCTGGGTCAGCAGAGCCTCTGCGCAGCGCGTGGCCCGGTTGGCAGCAGCCACATGCAGCGGCGTCTGCCAGAACTTGTCTCGCGTGTTTGCCTCGGCTCCGCGCCTCAGCAGAAGACCCACTGCTCTCTGGAGAGACGGAAGCCACCACCAAAAGTTAAGAGTTTTAATTGAAGCATTAGGGTCCCCGTTTGAACCACTAATCCTCAGCTAGAAATGGCTTGTTAGCATTGAGGTAAGCTATGTAAATATGTACAGTTTGTTTAAACACCATCAAGTCTTCCATTCTATCACAGCAACATTTTTTATGACAGGCGAGAGGAAGATCCAGAAATTATGTCTGGCTTGCAAAAACTAATGAGTCCTGCCCCTCCCCCACATATTGCTACACACTGCTGAAAAACTACATGTTCCCCTTTTGTAAGAAAAAAAATTTATAACCATTTTAACGTATTTATTGTTGGACAAATGAACAACCATAATGTAGAAACTAAAGTACCTTTAAAGTAGTCAATTTTATTATATGAACAATATTTTGAAAACTGCAACTGGCAAGCAGTCAGAGACTATTAAAACTACACAATTTCTTTTTTTAAAAAGAAACTCAAGCATTAGTGGAAAGTCTATAGCTGAGAGTCTGTATTTTGTTTTTATACAGTTTCTGTCTGTTGGTTAGTTATTTCTAGTGCCTTTCTTTCGTTTAGTGTTGTTATTTTTTTCTGTCCTAATAAATGCACAGTGAGGAGTTTTGCTTTTTCTGCTTACTTGAAACTTAGCTATTGTGCTAATGCCTGGATACTTACACCGCCATTCATTTTGGTAATGTTGATCAATATGCACTGTCCTAATGAAATGAATTAAATTAAGCTGACAGCAGACTGGTTACTTGAGCAAATAGCCCAACCAATGAGCGAAGAAATATTAGCTTGAGGTGCTCACTATATAAAAAGAACCAAAAACAAACACATTCTGTGCAACAAACACTTCAAAACCACTGATTAATTGAAAACATTTGTCCTACATTTCCTACTTCTGCTTATAAAATTAAATAAATATATTGTAGGCAATATTATTACAACTGTACAGCAGTACATTAATCAAAATGTTCTTTATTTTAGTGATGAAAATTGTTTCTTTTCTGTTTTAAATAAGCAATAAGACCATGTTACAAACTTTTTGCTTTAAATTTCTGTCTAATTGTCCTGGAATTAAAACATTCAACATACATGACTGTGGTTGGACACAAAAGATAATTCAAATGTAAAAAATAATTAGCTAGAAATGACAGACCCCTTAAAATAGACACCTACTTCATTCCTTGAAGCAGCTGCCCTGTGCAACGGGGTCAACCAAACGTTGTCTTTAGCATTTACACTGGCACCTGAAAGATATACATTTCCATTTTCAATATAGATTCACAAAAATCTGCAAACAAAATCCTCTTTTATGCATATTTTCTTGTTTTAGCTATAAAAACAGACAAGATTTATTTTGCTGTTCCACTCCCTCTTAGAGATGGGATTGGGTTTTATGGAGCATTTATCATGTTGGACTACAAAAGGTACCGACTTTTAACTGCAATAAATGTAGTGGAGTCACCTGATTCAATGAGGAGGTCCATAATCTGGACATCACCCACACAGGCAGCAGCATGAAGTGGTGTGCGGCGCTCATGGTCCTATTAAAACACACACACACACACATGCACACACACACACACAATACGTGAAACATTGGGACTCCATCCAGTGTGATCTGCAACAAAACTCAATGTACTTGTTGTCACATACCAGTGCATTGACATCTTCCTTTCTGTGCAATAACAGTTGAACTTCTTCAGTATTACGACTGAAGATGGCCTGGACCAGAGGAGGCTGAAAAACACGAACACCCCGGAGTTACAAATAAAAACTATGCAATAATAATAATAATTTAAAACCAAAAGAGAACAAAACCTTAACGCTAATCCAGATCGATTACTCGAAATATACTCGTACCGCTCTTTATGCTCTATTTGAGCCGCTCAAATAGTTGCTATAAATATCAATATTTTCGGGATAGTAAATGCATAAAAATATTGGCATGACTGTATATTATGTTTTCAAATGTTAATTGCAGTTATTTAAATGTAGGACTGATTTTGTCACGTTTTTTCATTATTTCTTCCAGCAGTTAGACCAAGCCCAAGCTGAGGCCTACAGGCCCCATCTTTCAGTTCTTACGTCGTTAGCTAAATGGCTCGAGCTAACTAATGCAGCTACGGAGCTGGCCCCGGCCCAAACTACGGTCGAGGCTACGCTTCCGACCACAAAAACGGTACCGCACATCAAAAACGCAAGAAATTCTGTCCTCCTAATTACTAAACCAACAAAACTATGCATGCAATAACGATGTGCAACAGCAGTATTTCAAGTGGTTCGGCGAATACGTAGCATGTTGCGCACTAGAGCAGATTCCTTCCAGCAAATAGACTGCGCCAAACACGGAGGGCTTTCCTTTCAGCGTACCTGGTCTGCGATGTTAAGTACTCCCATCTCCCAACTCAGCCAGGACGGAGCTCCTTCATGAGGATTAAACTTCGAGGTAAAGCTGCAGTGCAATTACAATTTCCACCTCTCAGACTACACCCATAACTGAAAGCAAAAAAAGAATGCGGTCTTTCTCTCTCGGTCTGTCACTGTTGTTGTCTGTATCCAGCGTCTGGTCTGACGATGGCGCTGGTCCGCCTACAGGCGTGGCGGTCCGCTTTCTGCTTTCTGGGGTGAAATGTCGACTTCTAGTGGCCGTGAAGGATACAACATTTATACGCATGAGTAAAACAATTATCCTGAAGGTCAAACGAGACCTTAGAGATTTTAGAGAACATAAAAACCTTACGTTTTAAATGATCGCTTTTAATGCCAATGTGTTTGTTAATTTAATTGTACAAGGGCATTACACAAACTAAAAACTAATAAAAACATACTCAGCAAATATGTATGTATGTATAGATAGATAGATAGATAGATAGATAGATAGATAGATAGATAGATAGATAGATAGATAGATAGATAGATAGATAGATAGATAGATAGATAGATAGATAGATAGATAGATAGATAGATAGATAGATAGATAGATAGATAGATAGATAGATAGATAGATAGATAGATAGAGATCATTTTGCAGATGATTTAAAAATGCAAGAGTGTCATCAGCTTAAATTAATATAATATAATATAATATAATATAATATAATATAATATAATATAATATAATATAATATAATATAATATAATATAATATAATTAACTTCATTAGGACAGAGAACATTGGCTTACCGTTACTCATGGCAGTGGAAATATGCAGGAATTAGCACAATAGCTAATTTCCATCCTTTTTCCTATGGCATGTAAGCAGAAAAACCAAAGCACCTCACTATACAATTCACAAGACCACAAGCCTACAAAAACCTACAATTTATATCACAGTTAGACTTTTATTTTGTGCCATTTGGAGATAAGTGAGGTTATATGTTGAAACTGTTTTTGATGTCTGAATTTCTTGTTTTGTAATAGTCATTTATTTGTATTTTTAAATTGTAGTTGTATACAAATTTGGACATATCTTTATATATTTGTCTGCTCCATTATGTTGTTTTTAAATGTTAAATCAGTTATTAAAATCAAGTTACTCAGTACTTATGTAGTCTTTTTACTCAATACTTTTTATGATGTAGACTGTTGTCTTTATTGAGTTCCTGTTCCTCCGCAGCCATGGCTACCACTTGCAGTTTATGTCTGTCTTGAGCTGACTTAGTAAGAAAACAAACTTTAATATGTTTTTATTTGATAAGTGTTTAAGATTTTATTATTGCAGCTCCTTGTTTACTAACTGTTGTAGAAATGGATATCAACATTACATTTATATCAATCTTTTATTTAAATTTAACCTCTTTCCAATTCCATGTAAAGTATTTTAACATAAATAGCACAAATTGTAAGTGAAAATGTGTACGAAAACAAAAAGTGATTTATGTAACACAAGCAGATAAAAAACCATAATGATTAAATAAATAAGACTATTTTAGTAATCTACCAAAGCAGGCAATTATTCCAATGTTTCTTTTTTAAATAGAGATATATCTAACAATATATTATACATTATAATATTAGATATTATAGCAAAATTATGAGTCAATTGAAACTATACATTTCAATTGACAGAGATATTACTGTTAAGTTGTTTGATATATCCAAGCAAATAAAATAATGCTTTTGACTAG
Organism: Poeciliopsis prolifica; assembly: GCF_027474105.1. Classification (NCBI taxonomy): domain Eukaryota; kingdom Metazoa; phylum Chordata; class Actinopteri; order Cyprinodontiformes; family Poeciliidae; genus Poeciliopsis; species Poeciliopsis prolifica. Next base: position 7,886,676 of record NW_026562398.1, read on the forward strand.
AAATTTTTGAATGCTTTAAAATGTATTTTCTAAAGCATTCACATGTCTATATTTAGACTGAATATATTTAGACTGAATTGATTCTGATTCTGCAGAGAGCGAACCTTTGACCTGACTTGGTATAAATGTCCCTGGGTTTTCACCCCCTGTCCAGTAGGTGGCAGCATATTTTCCATGAACCGTTGGCTTACCCTTACCTACTCGCTGAAGTACGGAACAGTTTGTCCCGTCACCGGCGTTTTATTTAGCAGTAGAAGGTCGTCAGGAGCTGGGCGTATTTTAACAACAAAACCATATCTATCAAGTCGGAAGCCGATGAAAGGATCTGAATTTAGTGCAGATTTTGTGCCGCAGACACAGGGTGATGTGTGTGTAAGTGAAAGTGAAAAAGGACAGCAACGCGGCCTCACGTCGCGTTTTATCGGGGCTGTTATGAAACCTCGTTAGCCTCGTTAGCCGCTGACTACCGTCGTTTGTCGCCGCAGTTCGGTTGGGAGCTTTGAAAAGTGGCCGGCGACGCGGGCAGTTGGTCGTCGGTGTAGCTAACCGCTCTGACGTAAGAGACTGCGGGGCCGGAACTTCGATTCTCTGTGTTTCTGTTGGGACCTGAACCTGCCCGGGGCTCGGCTTCTCAGCGCCAGGATCACCGTTGTTCGCACGGAGAGTGGCCGGGTTGATGGCAGCCACAGCCGGTGCCCGGAGGTTACCCATGGGTGTGCGGACGTTCAGTGACTTTCTTCAGATCGCCACCGTGGGCTCCCCTCGCTCCTGTCGTTCGGCTTTACAAAGAGGATGTTTGAGACAAAACATCAGGTAAGAAATCCGGGTGGTTCTGTTTAATAAAAGTCTATCGCCTATATTTTATACTGGCTAATGTGGTTTGACTAATATTCTGTATCATATTCTGGAGTCTAAATCAATATTTTCAGCGATTGTTCTGCCATTTTCCAGGGTTAAAATGAACGTTTTTGACTTGTAAAGGTCACTTTCAAAACAAACAATGCCCTAAAATCAAAATTGTTTCCAGCTTATTGAAACTTTGTTGACGTGTTAAATCAGTTAACTTTTTGGTATGTATGTGATTGAAACTATTTAGCTAATTTTGATTAACTACCAAGTTGTTAATCTTTGATTTACTCAATTACAATTTATCCTTATTGTGACCTTTGACGTCACCGTCACTATAGAAATAGGTCAGTGCACCTAATTGGCCAAATATCTTGTTTGCATGTAGGATTTATGCTAATTCAAGTAATCTGCTTGGAATATAAATGATCAAATTTGAATTTTATGGCTTTTTCTAAACCTTTGGCCCAGTATTAACAATTTGAGCCAGTTTAGATTTCTCTCTAGGAACTATAATACTAAGATATAAAAAGTCTTAAATATTGTCTTTTCTATACTTCCTGCCATTAGTAGGAGATCTTAATATAAGATGATTAAAGAGACATTAGGGGTGTCTTTTTAAAAAATTTACATGATTAAAGAGACATCCCTGCTGAGTAAAGATAATGAAATTAATTTAGAGATTTCTAAAAGGCTGCTATGCAATGTATCCATTGACAGCGGGTAAAAAGCTCAAAATTATAAAACCGAAACCTTGCTCCATTTAAATAAGCCTTCATGTCTTTGAATAGCTTCTTAAGTCTTTGTGCTTCCTCTAATTTCAACTTTAAAAACCTCACTGATTGTGAAAACGGCAAGCTTTTTCTGGCTAGAACAGTTGATTTTCTGTAGACTAATAAAAGCAAGTTGGATTATCAAACTTTGATGAATATTTACCAGCAGGATCTCTCTTTTGTTATTTTTTTTTGTTTGTTTGATCATAGAGCATAATGTTTCACAGAATATACATAAGCCCAGTATTTGACTTAAAATATGTCACTGATCTGACTGAGCATTTCTGTGTGGACAGTTCAGTTGTGAAACACATGAGAGTACCTGTCCTGTCAATCAATTAGATTTCAAAGGATGGTAAAAAATCCTCCGGTTTCTCTACATATAAACACCAAACCCAGAAATTGCCAGCATTGTCCCCAACCTGACCTTTTATACCATTATGGTCAACCTCAATAGCTGGAAACTAGAACACAGGAGAGCTGTTTGGTTGGCTTGTATGCCCAGGAAACCGAGTGAAGTTCACAGAGCCTCTGCTTCCACCTTCTAGACACCTGTCTTCATGTGGCATTTTGATGACCAGAAGTCCCAAGGTGCTTTGCCTTCAAGAGTGGGACACGATGACGACTGTCCCCCAGAGCAGAAACTTCATCAGCCTCACTAACAAAAGGAAGGAGTACTCAGAGCGTCGAATACTTGGGTAATATTCCAGTGTGTTATTGTTTAAAGCTGCAGTATTTAAGTTTTATGATATATATATTTTTGTTTTGTTTTGTTGAAACTTTCACGATGTTGTGACACTACAGAATGAGACAGATAAAAGTGTAACTCTTCTGCCTTGTCCCAGTGCTAACCAGAAATGATGACTTGTTCCTCCGCCATTAACACTTTCACAAGGTTGATTGACAGCATTAAGTCTTTCCTCCTAACTCTGATTGGTTATTTACTAAACAGGCAAATATATTAGTGCTGTAGAATTTTCCTGGAAGAATTACTTTGGGTGAAGCGAAGTGCACTTAAACGTTTTCAAACTTTGCGAAAATGCCACTGTCCTGAGCATAAAATTAACTCTGCTGTTGGTGCGTTAACCAGTTAGTGGAGGTTTGCCAATCACTGAATGCTTCACATTGCAAATGCCCTTAAGAGTACAGGAGAACTGAGTGACTGTTGTTGTTAGTTTGTGCTAACCACAACACTCCTCAGTGTGGAAGTGGTCACTGTGGAAATGGCAGCACAAGGAGGAGTTGAAGGGGATCGATCTTTTCAGATTACCGTGTTTTATTGTCACAATATGACAGATTTATTAAAAACCATTTAATAAGAAAATATCACTTCTTAACCTTGTAATTCTTTTTTTCATAGTTATTCCATGCAGGAAATGTATGATGTGGTGGCCAACGTCGACGACTACAAGCACTTTGTGCCTTGGTGTAAGAAGTCCCAGACCATCATGAAGAGGGCAGGTCACTCGAAAGCCCAGCTGGAAGTGGGATTCCCCCCGTGGTGGAGCGATACACATCCATGATCACTAGTGTCAGACCTCATCTAGTCAAAGTAAGGATTTACTGGTGGAGCAGTGTGAAATATTTAATCTAACACGCATTGATATCTGTCTGCTAAAATATGATGAGAAGTTAAAACGTTACTACAAACTCTTGCATAGACGCCTCATTTAGCCGCACTTTCTGGTGTTTGTAATGGTGTTTTTGTCTCGCTTTAGGCTGTGTGTACAGATGGAAAACTGTTCAATCACTTGGAGACGATATGGCGCTTTAGTCCTGGCATTCCCGGTTACCCTCGCACCTGCACTGTAGACTTTTCTGTAAGTATTCACTGTAAAAAATGCTTCACTATCTTCTTTCTTAAAGTTGGTCAAAAAGATTTTTTTATTATAAATGTGGGAAAATTGGTTAGTAGCTCTGTAATGTGTATATTACATAACTACTTTGCTTTTTTCATACCAGAGCCGATTTCTGATTAATTACAAAAGACAATATTTTCAAAATGTGGCTTTCACTGGAGAATCAGCGCCAGGCTATGAAAATCTTTGTTTGATTATAATAGTCATAATACTAGCAGAATAAAGATGCAATTTTACCAGAAGAATGTCTTTAGAATTACAAAAAAAGGCATTTGTCTGGTTCTTGTAAAATTGCTACTTAATTCCCCTAATATTTCAACTTTATTTTTATCATTCATAAGAAAAATATAATTTAAAACTTTCCTAGAAACTGAATTTTGAGTTTTTAGTTTGAGACGTAACCATCCAAATGAATAGAAATACTACAATGAATCCATAAGAGTTTCACTTTTTGATTCAAATTAGTGAAATAAATCAACGTTTTGATGGTGTCCTATTTTACAGTGATGCTCCTGTACTGTATAAAAATGAATAGAAAAATAAAATGAAGAAAATTAAACTTGTTGGAGCAGAAATAGTAGCTCTCACTTGTTACATGTTACACAGTTTAAGGGAATCCTGAGGGGGGAAATTAGATGGTTTATCATAGAACAGAATAATTGCAAAAATGGTTGCATCAAAATGAAATGAGATAAAAATTTGTATGACAGCCTCAGAAAGGTTTTTGCATCTTTATAAGTTCAGTTTGAAACAAGAGGTGCAGCCTTATCTTTTATCACTTGGTGAAGCAAAACGAGGCCTTATCTCCGTAATGCGGTGTCTAACTCTTCTTCTTCTTTTTCTTTCCCAGATATCCTTTGAGTTCCGGTCTTTGCTCCACTCCCAGCTAGCCACCATGTTCTTCGACGAAGTCGTAAAGCAGAACGTCGCCGCGTTTGAGCGGCGAGCCTGTAAGATTTTCGGCCCAGAGACTCGAATCCCGCGAGAGCTGATGTTTCACGAAGTGCACCAGACGTGATCTCGGCGGCCGCGCGCATCCTTCCTGGTCCGGCCTTAAACCACACCGACGTTCAGCCCTGTTGCACTCTGACCTGCATGACCCGCCCTGCGTTCACCTGTATAGACACTGCAGCCGCAATGGACCCATAACTCTTCGTGTCGGAAATCCCACCTCAAGTTTTCTCTCCTTCAGTCTGTCTGCTGTCCGTCTACCTCCAGCTTAGTTTTTTTTTTTTTTAGCAGAACCCACCGTTGCACTAGCTTCATGCAGTTACAGCTGTATTTATGTTAACAGTAAATCATTAAAACACCATGTTACCAGTGTAACATTGACTTTTAATTCAAAACTTTTTTCTTTTTTTTGTGCAACACATCTGTGCTTAAGTTTCATGCGCCCAAATAATCTGAAGAAACTGAACACATCATGAAAAGCTCAGCTGATCACACTATATTCTATGAAAGCACATTCTTTGCCTTTACTTTGACCATTTGTCCCCCCTGCAAATGGAGATTTCAATATATTCATCAGAAAGTAGTGCTGTGGCTTCAAATTGTTATGTTTTTTATTTATTTTGCAGTAGGTGTTTTGTTTTTTTGGGAGGGCGCATTCAATACTGTTCCATGCGTCGTCACAGGAACAGTATTAAAGTGAAATATGCTTCATTAGTAGCCGACTGTCACAATCAAACGGGTTTGGGGAAAATTTGCTTTTGCCTATAGCTGCTGTGCTGTGAGGATTGTATCAGGACTTCGCCTCTTATTTTATATTATGCCTTATTTAAAAATACTGCTGTAGAAAACAGCAGCTTAAGATGGTGGGAGTTGAACTTTGCACAAAATAACTGAATTAAGTTGTAGAAATGCTGGAGTGTACTGTAAAAGTGTTCATGAGAAAAAATTTTAAAAAAGAAAACTGCAACTATATTTGCCAAATTTTATTTTATAGAATTATATAAAAGTTAAAGGATGGAAAATGAAAATGCCATTTCATGCTATCACATCTTGTGGTGCTTTTTTTTTTTTTTTAAATTGAAGTAAAATGACGCTAAAAATGAAAACGTTGCACAGACAGAAAATGTTTCCCTCGTTATTAGACTATTGTATTTGTCCATCTTCTGGAGGTGATTAGGACCATGATATTTTATTTAATCTTCATTCTTATTTTGAAACATGCTGGTGAACTGTAGAATAAAATGCTGCAAAACCATCCATCATCTGTGGCTTATTTTTTTGTGTTCTGATAAACGAAGCTGATTAACAAAAAAGCAGATTTACTAAATTTGCACTGACATATACAAAAAAATCAGCCTGTTGGAAAGTCTCCATGTACGGTAGGAAAAAAATAATCATGATTCATCAATTATTGAAATAATCAACTAATTTGGTAACTTGAATAATCATTGACTGGGAGATATATAGACTCAAACAATATCTATATATATATATATTGTAAATACATTTAAGATTACAAATATATATATATAAATATGTGTTATTCCAAACTTGGGAAGTGGCAGTTTTAGCTTCATCCTGGTTAAAATTTTGTAAAATGAAAATAACATCACTTTCACATCACTATTATGGTTAATTTATTAATTGGTTGGTCAACAAAGATTTCCACAAATTGATGCTTAGTCCATAATACGTTTTTTGTTAGTGGCATGCATTGACAAAAATCTATTATTAAATTTTGGGCTATTTTTTTTAATGTTTTATTTGCGCTAATATTGAACGCAAACATACAGAAGAGGATTAGGGCCACTGCAAAAAAAAAAAAACGATGAATAAAATAGTTCTGACTTTCATCTCAGAATTCTGAGAAAAAAATCAGAATTCTAAAAAGTCAAAATTCTGAGATTAAAGGTTTATTTAGCAATAATGACCTTTTGTGACCTTCGGGCACCAATGACTGTCTGCTGGACGAAAGTCAAGTCAAGAGTTTTTCCCATGATCCCATTGAACAGAACACAATATATTTTTGCATATAAATTCAGGAAAATTTATGTTTACAAGTGTTTTTACAACTCTATACTTTTACATTTACTACACTAATGCTATTCCTCTGACCTGAGTAAAATTTCTTGGTATTCTACAAACTTGCCTTAACTAAAATTTCATTTTATTAAAAGTTTTGTAAACTTTTAACAACTTTTATTTCAAATGAAATTGATTTGGATTGTTTTTCTGTTGTCTAATTTAGTTACTTTGTAGTTATGTTATTTATGCAAATTATTTTCATATTTCATATGATATTCATATATATGACTTTATATTTGAATCTTTTAATTTTTTTATTTTCCTTTGTGATTAATAAAGTGTTTTTGAATTTGAAAATATTTCAATGTTTACAGATTAAATGCTTGATGTTTGGATCAGTCTACCTGATCAAAGTCTCAGCTACTTTTTACTTTTACATGAGTAAAAATATGTTGCAATTTTCAGCTATCCTAGACCCACGTCTGCTTTAAGAGATATACAAGAAATAAGGCCTTGAAAGCAATACTAGAATGAATTTACACATTCATACATTGTGTGAGTTTATTTTTTTAAATATTTACATTTTTTGGAACAACCCCAAATAACCAACTAGTTCTGGACAGTCATAAAACAGACTAAAATAATGTGGTTATTTTAGATTGAGTGCTGCTGTTCAAAACGTTTCATGTGGCCGGAGTTTTCCTCCACCTGCAGAGTAAATATTTAACTGGGTGCCTTTTCGGACTGAGGTTCCTTTACAGCAGAGAGGTTCAGCTCACCACCAAGAAACCAGAGTGGGGTTAAGGTATGTGGGGCAGTTATTAATAACGGCTCATGTGAGAGGTGGGCATTTGTACATTCTGCTTTCCATGTTCACAGTGATGGAGATCAGAATAAAGAGTAAACACAGAACCAGTCATAGGGTGGATCATATTTCAAGAGGTTCTCGTTTGTGTGGGTGTGAGCACACAAACAGCTGCAGGATTTTAACATTTTAGTTCCTTTAAGATGAGTGGCTAAAACCCAAATTAAATGATTTTAAATTACAAGAAGAGATTTCAAAAATACTCCTTCATGTATGTTGCTTCAAAAAAGTTTCTTCAATGATCCATTTTTGCCCCCATCCAGCTAAATAAAACTCATTTAGAGCCACAGGTTCATAAGAACATTTTTTTAAAGACCTACTGTGGGAAAGTTGCTGTAATGTTTCAAAGAAAAACCATTTTATTTCTACTTTTAGGTTTTAAAGTAAAGAAAAATAAAGCTTCTGCAAAATGAGAGCAGTTACAGTTTCTGAGGAAATCATAACAAAAATAAAATATTAATGGTTTTCATGTAATTTTGTTGTGAAATGTTAATATGATTATTATAGAACTAAGTGACATTTGTTATATTTTTATTTAAAAGTATTAGTTAGTTCTTTATCATTTTTAGCCGGTTAAAAGCCGTTACGACAGACAATCGATGGATGAAATGTTTAAAAAAGCATTTTTTTGGTAAACAAAATGAAAAAAAAGTGGAATACATTTGTATTCATTTTTATTTGTTTAAAATCAGAAAATAAAACCAACTGCTTCCAGAAGTAAACAAAGAATGGGCAAAATGGACTTTGATCATATTTTCAGGAACTAAAATCATGAAAGTATTTCCATACAAAGTATTTTTTGCAGTTTGGTACAAGACATGTAGGAAGTTGGAAGACCAAAGTTTAATTTTCTATCCTCATAAAATATCCCAGGCTAAAAGACAGGAAGATGATGGCATGAAGAAGGATTTTATACAAAAAAACAAAAAAATTACAGACAATCCTCTTCTTGACACCATTATAAAGTGTCTTTAGTCAGAGGCTTCTTCAGATTTGCTGTAATACTGGCTGCTAGATCCTTCCAGTCATCAGAATCTACAATCTGTTTGAAGAAAAATCTTCACTAATTAAGACTCTTTAAAATTTAATTTAAATCAAAAGCATGTTTGACCTAAACTGAGCTCCAGTATTTCTTATTAGCCTAAATTGAGAAACTTGAATTTATGTTGCTGTTCATTGAATTTGAGCTAAAAAGCAATTAGCATAAAGACTTCTGCTATGCTGCAGTAAAGGTTGAATTATTAAAGACTATTAACTAAGAGTTTAATTTAAATGAATATCACCTTTTTTTGGATAAACAAGTTCTAAACACCATGCATCAATTTCTTTCAAAATCAAAATTATATACTACTTTGTCTTGGTCTACCACATAAAACATTTCAATATATTTAATTTTTGTAGTTGTACCATGTAAACAAATAAGTAGTTTTAGGGCAGCAAGTTTTCATATGAAAACCCAAGAAAGGACACAAAAATGTTAATAAAAACCTTTATTTTTCATTTTTTGTTAGCTTTTTCAACAATCGCTTTTTACGCTTATTGTTTTGCCCACTTTGACCCGTTTAGCTCAATCCTCTAAAGCATGGCGCCAACGAAAGCACCTGCAATCACTTTTCCCACTTACGTACAACCTTAGCAACCCTCTACGATCAAAATAACCAAGTGTCAACATCCAGCCAATAGCATGGAAGAACATGAAAAAAATAATTAAAAAAATAAAATAACACAAGACGACGCCAGATTAAACCTGATGGTACTGAATCAAACGCCTGTGTGAACTACCAACTGAAAGTTTTTAGGGAAAAAAGAAAAATATATGCAGGAACAGAAACTTCACAAACATGGAGTGTTGACAAACCCAGAACTTAAGAGCAAGCTTGAAAGCTAAAAGAAAAAAAAAGAGAGAAAAAGAAAGAAACCAGCACCAGCTAAGCAAGAAACTATATTTACAAGATAGCTGCAGTTTTTCTTTTTTTGTTCATTGTCAGAATGAGACGGTGGCCAGTGGGACCGGACGCCATTATTACATCATTGGTAAACTGTGGAACTCATTGTGGTTATAACAAGCAGGTGATCGCATGGAGCTCATACATTCAAGCTATACATATATATACCTATGTACACAAAGTATAAATAAAACCACAAAATGAGAACATGAAGTTTACTTACTCTCTTTACATTTTCAACACAAAAGGTACACAATCAACCCGGATAAAAGGTTCTACGGCTACAAATTCGGGGACCCAGTCAAGCAAGTGCTTTTATTTGGAGTAGTTGATGTCAAAGCGCTCTCATGTGCAGATTACTTCACATATTAAAAGACAACTACAAAGCCTCCCTGTCATCCCAAGCTTGCTCTTAAGGATTTATTACAGGCAACTACAACACCGTTTTTAGTCAAATTGTGGTATTTTTTTGTTGTACTGTTTGTGCACATTCATCTTAAGACGCCTTCAGTTGAAACTCATTAAATGCTGAAATATTAAAAAGGAAAAACAAAGATGTTTCTATGCAGACAGGCATTTTGATCATAGAGGTAACAGAGGTCATTTGTTTAAAAGAGAGAGAAAAAAAAAACAAGCAGGAGAAAACAGGGGCAATCAAAGATTTAAAGGGGCAGTATCTTTTAACTGAGTCTTATAAAATTAAACATCTTTAATAGATTACATATTGGGTTACTGCTTAGGACCTTATTCATTAATTTATTTTAAACTGGAGTGTTCAAATGTGGGAGTGAAACACACTAATTACATGTAAAGGGAAAATAAGATTGCATAGAACAAAAACATTGCTATTTGATGTGTGTTTCTTTTAAAAAAATAATAATAATTTAAAGTTGAGAAAAGATTAACAAAATATCCAGGAAGTGTGGTTCACTCCCACAATTCCCTTTGAATGCCACTACCTATTCAAAGTTCAGACTTCGTGCTCAATGTGAACCATGCACACAGCGTTCAGGGGAAAATCTTACAGATGCTTGCAGACTTGGACTGGAAAAATAGTTTGAGCCCACTCAAGGTTACATGTGTGCATGTTTGAAGTTTGTTGCTCTCAAGTTCCAAACATGCAGACATGATGGGGGAAACTTGTCAGTGGTTAACTAAACGCAGTTTAACACTATCGGTGTGACAATTTAAAAGGACCTTCTTTAGCGAAATACCATTAAAAGCGTACTGTCTCTTTGAATCCCAATAAATCCCTGGGGTTGGAAATGACAAAAGGGGTCAACTGGTGTCTGCCTTTCAATGTTTCTGCCTGGTCTCACTCTTCCGGCCAACCCCCAGCTCCTCTGAGGTGTCGCTTCAGCCCGATTTGGTTCCGACCAGAGACATCAGTCCATCTGTGCTCATGGACTTGGGGCGCTCCAAGGGGAAGCCGAGGGCTCTGCTCCACACCAGCTGGGCGAGGATGCCGAGAGCACGGGACACACCGAAGAGGACGGTGTAGTAGTTCATCTCCGACATCCCGTAGTACTGCACACACACACAGAAATTAGACTGAATATAGAAAATATGGCCACTGCACTGCAAAACAAACCCAAAATCTTACCAAGACTCGTTCTTAGTTAACTTGACATAAGACAAAATTTACCTACTTTTAACTTTTTAGCAAAAAATAGTCTTCTTTTAAGTACATAATCACTTAATTTTGATGAAAAAGTTCTTTATTTAACAAGACATTTTCCCAATGTTGTAAGTTAATTTATCTGCCAGTAGAACAAGTTCTTTTTCATCCATAAAAGGAATTATTTACTTAAAACTAATCTATATATGTTGCTGAAAAGTTACTTTTAAGTTAGTGTGTCATATTTCAAGTGTACTAAGCTATTAGCACTAGAAACTAGACCAAAAATACTCAATACAAATTTGCGTTTTTGCAGTGTGTGTTAATTAATGAATGATTTTGTCTGCAAAAAATAAAAAATAAAAAAAATAAATAAAAATCAAACAATTGGGACATCATGGAGGGACTGGTCAATGTGAAAACATGTTCAGTATTATCTATGTAGTACTTATTGTAGAAATGTGAATTTTTCAGTGAGCAGTGATTTGATTCAGAAGTCAGTTTACAGTGTAAAGATTCTGTTTAAAATATGATTGACAAGAAGAGTGCAAACAAAAAAAACACTTCAAACAGTTCTACAAGCTTCCACACTATATCAGATTATGGAGTATATTACATCAGTTTATGACAAAAATAGGCTTGTGCATAAAGCTCGTACCTGCAGAAGGACTCCACTGTGAGCGTCCACGTTGGGCCAGGGGTTCTTGGCTTTCCCCTGCTCCAGCAGCACATTGGGTACAATTTTGTAAAGCTGGGCAACCATCTTGAACATGGGGTCATTGGGCAGATGCTTCAGGGCAAACTCGCGCTGGCAGGTGTAACGCGGGTCGGTCTTTCTTAGGACAGCATGGCCATAGCCTGGAACCACCTAGAAAGAAAAAATGTGATGCGCCTCGTTACACAACCGATGAGATCACGATCTCCTTGCAGGGCTTTTGACTTTGACTGAATGTGGATGCAAACAAACTCATGACTGAGTGGGAATGTTTGGGTTTGATTTTTACCCTTCCAGACTTGAGTGTGTTCCAGATATAATCCCTCATCCTCTCATCAGATACTTCTCCTCCGAGCTCCTTCTGCAGAGCCGTCAGCCACACCAGCACTTCCTGCAACAGAAAAAAAAACCAAGTTATTTACGTTTCCATCCATTTCATGAATATTATTACATTATTAGTATAACACAGTGAGGTGAGCACTGCAGTAAAATGCCAGGATTGTTTCTGAAAACCAAAACATTCTTCACTCCAGGTCCGTCAGTTTCCCCACCGTAAAATTCAAGCACTTTCAAGGCCAGTTTTCAAACTTTTCCAGCACTTGACTTTGGAGATTAAAAAATAAATAAATAAAATACAAACAAACTACAGAAGTCAGTTTAAATTCACTATTTTATGATATCTATTACTGTTATTAATGTCTTGTGATAATATTGCACATATTAGACAAAGAAGCTAAAATAAAATTTGATCCCCTTCCTGAAAGTGCTGAGAAAGTCATAAAAAATATCAAAATATCTTCTCACCAAGTTTTACTGTACTTAGCAAATAGACATAATTTTATTAATTATTAAAACAAAACAAATTTGGTCTGATGTAACTTTAGAAAGTGAGAAGATGTAGATGTCTTTTCATTATCTTTAAATATGTGGTTTCAACTGTAAGTAACACTTTCCAAATGTAAACTTTAAATCAAACTCTAGATTGGACTTTATTCCAAAACTTTGTAGTTTGAATATCAAGCACTTTCAAGAAGTTTATACACAAATCAACCACCAGGCTTAGCAGGTTTTCTGGGGGAAACCTCTTCGTATGTTTATAAATTTGCTAACAAAGCAGGTTAAAAAGGCTACTTTAGTTTTGAGATGATGATGAGTTATGTACAAACCTGATTAGCCAGGCCGTGGAGCGGACCGGCCAGACCGTTCATAGCTGCGCTGAATGACAGATAGGGATCAGACAGGGCGCTGCCTACTAGGTGGCTGGTGTGGGCGCTGACGTTGCCGCCTTCGTGATCACTGGTGGAAAAAAGAGAAACGACATCATCAGGAAGGAGGAAACTACACCTCAAACATGTGACGCCCCAACTGGCCGCCCACCAACCCTGGTGCTTGGACTGAACTCAAGAGTTGCACACAGCGAACCAACCACAGACAGACAGAGAGGGTTTTTTGTTGTTTTTTTGGATTACAAACTCTTGAATTTCAGAAACGGTAGATTTCTTAAAAGATTACATCTTTTTCTCAGACATAATATTTTTCTGAACTGTATTCAAGATCAATACAATATGGTTGAAGCACCGGCTGATGTATTTCTTCAGCTTTAAATTGGACACCAAAACAGAAAAAAATAAACTTCTTCCAAATAATTTGTAACTTGAATAAACCGCATAATGCTAACTTTTGTTTTTTTAATTTTATTGTTGTATCAACCGTCCAGACCCCTCAAGTCTTCTGGTTCTGCTCTGCATTCCCAGAACAAGACATGGGGAAGCAGCATTCAGCTTCTGTCCACCGCAAATCTGGAATAAATTTCCAGAAAACTGAAAAACTGCAGAGACACTGATTTCCTTTAAATCAAGGCTACAAACCCACCTAACCCCAAATTACAGTTAATTTTGAAACACAAATGAAACATTTTGGTGAGACGACACTTGACAAACTGTAATACCTCAATTGGTGACCGTGTTGTATGATTTTGTATTTTTATAATGTTGAACTGCCTTGTTGCTGAAATGTGCTATATAAATAAACTTCATTAACTGATTTATTGATTCCCAGTGAAGCAAATTTTACAAAACAGTCACTATATGATGATGCAATTTCAATACTTAAGATAAGTAGACATGCACATAACGACAAATAAAAACTGTTACAACTCTAATAGCCAGAGAAAGGCAACAAAACTATAATAGTGAAATGTAGAAAGAAATAAGTAGAAAAATACACAAATTAGAAGAATATTATTCAACAATGATAGCTATGTCTATTGTAAAAGTGGATTACAAAATAGGTCATTAAAAATGAACTAAAACTTTCAGTTTACTCAACTTTGTCACCATAAACTAAATTCTTCGGTCTTGTAATTGAGAAAATCTGTTACTTTTTCCCATTTTCTACATGTTATTTCCATCCAGTCACCTAAGGCTGGTTTAAAAACCATTTTCTTATAATAATCTTTTTACTTGCTGTTAATAGTCATTAGATATTTGTTTTTTGAATCCTCTCACCAAAATACCTGAACGAACCTAAAGGAATGTTCTGTTTGAAAATACCTCATAGAGCTTTATTCATCTCTTTCCAGTAATATTTTATCTTTGGGCAGTCGCAAAAAAAATACAAAACAAATAAAATAAACATTTTTTTATTTGGGTTTTATTTTGCAAATCCAACTGAACGTGAAGCTTTTGGAGGAAAAACGCTGCAGGTTAAGTAAATAACCTGAAATGAAAGTGCTGAGCTTCTTTGCAAAGATAAGATTATGAGGGAAGTTAATGTTTCCTGAAGCTGCTTTTCGACTACTGGAGCCTTTTTGAATAACTAATATAGCTACTGGCTGGTGTTTCCACATTAGGGTTAGGTATAAATCTATTCTAGACAACAGAGCTGAAGAGGAGGACGTTTGTTTTTGGACTAAACCCAGAACTAAAAGTTGAGTTTTGCCTTTGAATGTTGTTAAACTGTAAGAGCCGTTTGTTACAGGTGTTCATATTTTCTACAGCCTCAGGTGACTGCATGAGGGTTTGGTCACGTCAGGTACCTGAGGCTTGCGTGACTGAAATGTAGTTGGGCAGTTGCCAACGTGCTACTTGCTTTGAATGACTCATAAGAGATGAATCGCAGTACAGAAACCAATTCAACCGGCTGCTTACTTACAGACTTACTTACATACTTTTAACTATACTGACAGGAGTAATTTGTATTTTGGCTTTCAACAGACATTCTAACTCTTTTCTGACCGGAGGCAGAGGAACAAACAAAGCCATTGTTAGTAACTATAAGCAGAAACTTTGTGGTTTATAGCACATATGTTCCAAAATATAAAATATTCAACATTGTCCAGGATTGTGGATCATCCTGGTGAATGTTGATTCACCGTAAACTAACAAACACTATAGTTGAAATTGTTCTGAACCGAATGAACTTCAGTTGTACGAGCCAGTTTTTTTTTTAAAAAAGATCTACCAGATACATAGTCTGTATGTCATTGTTTTTAAACTAGTTATAGTTATAGATCTATGTTTTAAATTTTTTAATGATACTGTTGTGTAGTCAAAGTGTGCTTCTGTAAGTAACTGCTGTAATTATGCTGCTGACACTCACTGGGATATTCTTGCAAGAGATTTTTTCATCTCTAAAAGTTTTTGACCTGGTAAAATAAAGTTTGAAGAAGATCTAGAAAGACATTTAATATTTCTAGAGACTACTGAAAATGATTAAAACAAAAGATACATAAAAAGATAGTAGCTTTAGAAGAGAAGCTAACTAAGTTTAGCCTACCCTAAACTTAGTTTGCTCATCAGTCCTGATGTCCTGCTTATTTATTTTTGTGGTATAAAGAAAAATTTGGAGTAAATAACAGTAGTTAAAAAAACTAATCACAGCAACCAACTTCAATATGCCACATTCAGAACTTACACCATAAAAGTTATCATTGTTAGTTTGAAATCTAACAAAAAGAAACCAGGTTTATGATGCATGAAGACATTTGATTTCCCACCTGTGGATGGTGAGGTAGAGCCTCATTAGCTCAGTAAACTGGGCGTCACTGTAACCCAGCATGTTGGTGAAATTGTGGGACCAGTCCAGATTGGAGTCGATGGCGCCGATGCTGCTGCCTTCGCGGTAAAGGTTGCGGTAGATCTTGGCAGCAATGCAGGGCAGCTTGGCAATCAAGTCCATGGAGTCTTCATAGACAAACTAAAAAAAAAAACAACAGAAATGGTTGAGTTTCACTTTCCATTTAACCAAATAAAGTGCAAAAGATTGGACAAAAACTTTGTGTAACATTTGTCAAGATTAGTGGCACTTCACCAAAAGTGTCTGCTATGTTGCACTCAGTCCCAGAGCCACTGTTTATCAGGACAGGAAGTGCTGAGCAGATTTACACTCACCTCCCAGTACTTGGACTTGTGCACTCCCTCAGAGTACGCCCTGGCAAAGCTGCTCTCACTGTTCAGAGCCGTGATAGCAGCACTGAACTGAGACATGGGGTGCAGGTTTGTGGGGAAGTTATCCAACATGGTGACAACGTGAGAAGGGAGTGCTGCTCTCTTTGCCCACTCTTTGGACACCCACTTTACCTACAGGGGCAAAAAAAAAAAAAAAAAAAAAGAAGTGAAACAACATAACTCAAACAGCTGAAAGCCAACACTACAATCAGTATCGTCTTATCAACTGTATTGAAATTGTTCAAAGAGGTTAGTTGAAGCAATATAATCTTAGTGATTTAGGTTTTAATGTTTGTACAGTAGGTCAAAGTGCAACGACAGAAGGGTCATCTCTAGAACAGCTCTTAAAGTACATCATTTTATGGAAATACTAGTGGTGTGCTGATTGTAATTTTCTGGCCAATTGCTGATCTTTAAAATGCCTGACATGCCAATGTTTTTGTCTGAAATGTGACCATCGAGAAAGTCGCTGACTTGGTGACAGGAGGGTGACTATTATTAACTAGAAACATGCAGACATGACGAGGTACGCTGGTCTGTCGGTCATGAGGGAGCAGAAAAGGACAGTGGCTGATTTTTAGACCTTTGTCGAGGTAGATAAGATTGGCTTCACGCGTAAGCATCGACTAATCATCTATCTGCCAAAATAAAGGAAATTGGGGTCGCACTCCTAGTGAATACATGGCTCCTTTCCAACTGCTGATAATCTATCACAACTAGAACTGATCAAAAGCATTTACAACTTTTGTAATGATTATCTCGATCCCCATTCTAGGCACCAAAAATCAATCAAAAGCTATTCTTCATTAATCAGAGTTGCCTTACAAAAAGGAAGTGCATTCAAATGCTTTGTGCCTCATCTATACTAACGACGAGGCATAGTAACACATTTTTAATGTTTGCAGCAACCATTAAATATGAGTTACTGTGCCTCAAATTAAGTATGACTCACATTTAATGTTTGCAGTAACCATTAAATGAGTCATATTCATTTGTGTATTTAAAAAAGCTTCATAAAGCCTTTCTGTTTATATTTGGTTCCTGTTTTTTATGGTTGGATGGACTCATTATTATGTGTTGTTTCTTATTTGAATTCCAGTCATTTGCAGAGAGAAATCCTGTGTCATTAAAGATGAACCAAATATATTTCTTTGAACAAACAACTTTGTTATTCTTGCTTGATCATAAGGTGTCACTTATGTCTGGGAAATTGGACACTGACTAGTTAGCATGCCAGAGTCTCCTTGTTCAAATCAACAGCATCTTTTGTCTTCCTCACCTGCTCCTCAGTTGGGATTTGTCCTGTTACCAGCAGCCAAAAGAGGCCTTCGGGCAGTGGCTCCTCACCTCCTGGAGCTTTAGGCAGCAACTTTTGACACTCTGGAATGCTATAGCCTCTGAAACGGATGCCCTGCGCACCAACACACATACGCAAAGAGGACACAAATGAACTCATGAAAAAAATAAAAATAAAAATATTCAACAAGAAATTTCCTTAAAATAAAAATGTTGAGATTAAGCTGGTCAAAAGATAATGGATGGCAATAAAAAAATCAATTTTCAAATAATATATTGAGGACTGTATCATGACACAAGTTCACCCTCTCAGAGGCATTTTAAGTGTCCAAATAAAACAAAAAACAATAAATAAAAAAGCAAATGAAAAACACATGCAAATCAAACCATAAATAAAATTATTTAGTGTCTGTAAACACAATTAACCTTTAAAAAAGTATTAATCAGAATACAAATCATTGAGTTCATTTTAACTTATGCGAGTAATCGATTAATTGTGACAAGCTTAGTTGAGACGTTAAGTTTTAAATGTGGCTTCTGAATATCAAATTCAGCATAGTTCTTTTTTTTTTAACTTAAACTAAATAAACAATGCTTTTTCCTGTTTGGATAGTTCACCTGATATGGCCTGATAGCATTTTCAGGAACAATTGATCAACTAAACACATTTTAACATGTCAAACTGTCAAAACAAAAGGTTTTTGTTCAATAACAGGCTTTCAACTCTATGGCCCTCATTTTCTAAAATGTTCAGTTCCATCAAAAAAATAAATAAATAACTTACCTCATCTGGATCCAACACAGATGTTTCATATACAAGACCCTTCATCCCTCTCATCCCACCATAGACCTGTTAAATAACCATATGATGTCACAATGGGGTTTGAAAAATCTTAAGCTGAATATAACAGAATCACCAGCATTAAAAGAAAAATAAAAACAAGTGAACTTGGTATAAAGAAATAAAACTAAACCACAAGACAATGAAATCCCCTGCAGTACACTCGGAAACCGTCATCAAGTATTTTAGCAGACATAGTATTTCTATACATGTTTGTTTAACATCTGCAGGGATTTGGAGTGACTCAGCAGAAATCTCTGTGTTGGCAGGAATCAGTTCATACTGTGACCTCAGAGGCAGATGACCACCCACCCAGTGATACCTGACACAGTAAACCAGCCAGGACAAGACTAAATGGATTATGTGCTGCAGCAGCCAGGGCATTATTAATCTCTGTCCTGGTCAAAAGCTGAGACAGAACTTTCTAAATTAATATACAAACTCAGATCTCCACCCCTCTCCTACTTTTAACAACAGAATATTCTTTACATTTTCTTTATCACTTACATCTATATTTATTTAAAATGTATTTAAAATTACATGTAAAGGGTTTTTACTCACCATGTCAACAGTAATCTGACCTATGTTTGTTTTGCCATACTGTTGTTTGAAGTTCTTAATCCTGGTCTGTTCTTTTGGGATGAGGTCTGCCAACACATCCTTCAGATTCTGGAGATAAAAAAAGCAAAATTCATTTAACCTTTTATTTACTCTTATTTTAAACTAAAACACAAAAGTAACAAAGATTAGAGTGTTCTCAACACTTTAGAGTTACAGAGGTTAGTGGCATCATGCCATAACATATTTTCAAAATGTTTTATGTATTATAATAAAAACAAATGAGGAGTGAGGACAGTTAAAATATTCATACTTACTGTTGTTGATGCAGTGGCATTCCTAGCCGCCACAAATAAGTATGTGGCATTCTGTGAATAAGACAAGCAGCAGAAAGATGGAACATAAATTTAAACTTTCCATCATCTGAAACCAAACATCTCCAAAGTAATAAAAACTTAAGGAAAAGCTAACTTTTTTGGCTTAAATTAAAACTAAAAAGCCAGTTACAGCTCATCATAACTACAAATGTATTCACTGAGTTTAGCTGAATATTTTACACAGAATAAATGAGATCAATAATCTAACTTGTGGTTAGATGGTTGCTAAAAAAGCAAGTAGTCAAATCAAATAGCTACTATGTACTTTATCGATCCTGGTTTCTATTTTTAACTCTGTCATTCTGGTGTAGCAGGCAGGTAAAACTTTCCAACATTCAGTTTCTCAAATTGGATGATAATAAGCAGCAGGAAACAACCAAAAACAGATAATGTTTCCCGAAGATTTTATCTCTGATAATCAGACTCGTATTAAATAAATACACCTACTTCTAGAAGACAGCTAGTGCTTTCCTATGCACATTTCTAAACTTATTTTCATACCCTACAAACCGTTTTTAATCCAGACTTGAATAATAAAATACATTACATTTTGTGCCTATTTTGTAAATTGTAGTTTCTCCCCAAGTTTCTCCTGTTTTTCACACTTTCAACTCAGTATGAGATGTTATGACCGAATGTTGTTTGCCTCCTTTAATCTTCTGTTAACGTTTATATATTTTTGTTTATCAACTTTCTTCACTGTGTTGCGTTTCTAGGGTCATTTATGGATAAATTGGGTTGATATAAATTATAACTAGTATTGTTTTTTTTATTAGTGATTTATTATCCATTGTCTGGATCTTGTACACTCTATATTAATCAATCATTTTGGTGCTGAAACACTGACCTTTGTTATCAAGAGGCAAATATTGAATTACTTAATACAATATATATAGTAATATTATTGTAAAAATAAAAATGTATACAATAATGAAAGGATATATTTAATAACTGCAACAAAACACTGCAAACATAAGCTATGCAAGGGTTTACTAGACTCTCAAATGTAACAATAGATGAGAAAAAACTATGACAAAGTGCTCTGCTTTTCCACAAGAACAGAGCAGGCCCAGGGTCCCCGAAACAAAAGGGAGGTTTTTGCATCACTACATTCTCTTTACACAGCTGAGAGAAAGATTATGCAACATCTCTACTAGCCCTTACATATATATGTATGGAGCCGTAGTTTCACTCAGAGAAGTAGAGAAACTGCATTTCACAGAAAGGTTAACAGAGTCAGCATCCAAAATGTCGTATTTATGATAAAAGATAAACAAACACTCAAACACTTCCTTTTCCCCTTTACCCCAAATACACTTTTAATAAAGAGAGTCAAGTTTTTTGTCATTCTAGACTAAAAGTGCTTCACAAAAGTTTTTTATGTCATAACTTGGAGTCATATGATGTTATGTAACTGCAGAAAAAAGGCCAAGTCATATTTTTTAATCAGCTGAGATAACAGGTGATAAGTGAAGAAGTTAAATGTGTCAGAAGTCAACTTCATCTGAAAGGACACCAAACCCAGCAAGGTGGTCACCAGTTATATTCTTGTAGGAGAATATAACTCCTTTAAGCTATATTTTTAAAGGACAGCCGTCTGTAAAGATACCGTAAATATTTCAGTAGAAAGAGAAGCATAGAAATACGGGTAAAGTCTGCACTGGAAGGTCAGTAGACAGCGGGCCAGTCACTGAAAGGTTTAAACTTGGGGTACTTGATCACAAACTGGCTTTCCAGATCTACATCTGTTAAAATAAGAAGATACTCGATTAACTATTCAACATGTCTCTATTCTCAAATTTCGAGGTAAGGGTGTATACCTACCACGTTTACTTTGAATGAGTATGAGCACACGAGCAAAAACACATGTTTCTACAGCATTGCTTATTAGATTCGTGTACACTGTCCTGCAAACCTTATCCCTGGCACGACATTAGACACAGCAGAAGTATTAATCTGAATGTGAAGGTCAACGGGGAAGAGGGATAATCGCCAAATTAAAAATCAGTCTAAAGGCAAATACGTGGTAATGTAAACAATTACAACATCCAAGAGAAATAAACTGACTCTTAAAGAGTGTTTATAGGTACGAGGGTCTGAGGAAACATGTCCAGAGTGAGACTTTAGCAGGCCAGTTTTACAAGAAAACCTCCCCCAAGCTAATATTTGCTAACAAGACGCGGGTTCCTATTACACAACCAAATTCTGGAAAAACGGGAAGGGAAAACTACTGTTAAAATATTTGACAGTTTGCGCAACAACCCCATAAAAAGTTCCTCAAAGTGTAGTACACGCTGTGCCTGATAGTGCTGTGCTAGCTAGCACCAGCTAGCAAGCTATTAGCGTTGTTAGCAGCCTAACCGAAAGTTAGCTCGAAGATAACGTCAGCCGTTTGGACAAAAATGCCACACGCCGTGTGTTTCTTATCGTCTTACCTTTGAATTGAGAAGTTTAGGCGCTAGCCTGCTGATAGTCAGGAAGGACATTGTGTCTATATCAATGTATTATTACTACTTATTTTTTCTAACAAATGGAGCCACTGCCAGTGCACCGCGGACCAGGTTGAAGGTGCCCCTCCAGAAACTAGAAGGTTGAAGAAGGATTCAGGCCTGTTATTCCCCGCTGTATTGATTGGATGATACGCTGGATTGATGGAATTACGTAGTTGGGTGTGATTGGTCAAAGTAGAGATAAGCTAAATGTGATTGGATTGACGACAGGTTTAAACCATGGTCTGTCCATTTCCCCACTTACATAGTCTCTGGACGGAGACGGCAAAGACCTTTGGCTAACTTATCTTCGATCTCTACGAAAAGGCTTTGAATTTGATTTGTGAACTGTTTGATTTATTTCAGACACTCCAGCAAGAGAAAAAAACCCACAAACCAAACAAAGGTAGTACTTACATATTCGGAATATAATATTACTAAGTCTAAATGCAGTTCCTATTTACATGCTATGCATACACAATTCACCCAAATACACAATTTATTTGGTGACTAAGGCTAAGATTAGTTTAACTTATATAATCATACCCCTTTTCACCATACAGATGCAACAAATGAGTTTATGACTGGATGTAGATATGTTGTACAATATCAACAATTTGAAAATATGTTCTAAATTTGTCATGACATGACATAAAGGTGTATCCAAATACATTAGAATTTAATCAATACATTACTTCACTTCTTATAATTATGACACTGAAAATAAAACTCAAAAATCAACTTAAAACCAATAATAAAAATACTTTTAAGACAGAAAGGTAGAAGGTAGAAGACCCTTTTGCATAAATTACACCAGCTATGCCTGACATTAAGACAATCAGCCTATTGGCTTTGCTGAGGTATTAAGAAAGCACTGTTGGCTTCAATGATGATCTTCAGACCTGCAGCTTGTCTGTATTATTGGCTTTGGTGTCTCTAATCTTCCTCTTGAGCTCTAAAATTTCTGACATTGTCTCTGGCTCATTAGAGGTAGCCTATCCCATGATCTGGATACACCTAAGCACTCACTTCAACTATAATCATTAACTTGTAAATCTCCCACAAACTCTTAAATGAACTTTGTTTTAGAATTTTCTGAAGTTTGCAATTGCCCCTGTTGATTGTTCACCTATTAGCAAATTTTTTTCCTTTAACCTTCCATTAATTGGACATGCTTCTTTAGCAGAGACCTTTTGTGAGTGAGTGTTTACTGGACACAATAAGTAGTCTTTCTGATGGTTGTTTAACCCAAAACATAACATTTCTAAGCTAAAATTTTATCAATATGTTTCAGATACCTGAAGGAGAGAGAGCTTAACATCATCAGAAACCCTTGCTGGAAATGATATAGCTAAAAATAAAGTAGGTTTTTAAAATGCTGTTATTATCCAGTTGTGTTTTCTATTATCTTTTTATCTTTTTTATAGTGTTATAGGTCCATTATAAATGGTGTCTAGTTTTTGAAAACTACTCGAGACAAAAAAAGTTTTTTTAATTGAAGTGAATTGAACAGAAAAAGACTGTTATTTGTTCATAAAAAGACAAGTTAATTGCATATTTTTTTTCTCAATATTCATCCCATCAATGGTTCAATGAGACTACCAGCATAACAACAATCAAGAAATATTTTTAACGATTCAAGACCAAAATGTCCAGCTCTATTTTAGAGTGAAAATGGAGTTGTTGATGTTCTGGATTCATCTGAGTTCTTGTCAACATGCACTCCTGGTAGTTGGATCAAAGTTTTGACATAAAGCCTGAACACTTTTTCCAAAGAAATAATTTAATCCTGCATTACACAATAGATGGTTAAAATGCCACAATGTATCAAAACAGAAATAATACTTTTAGATACAGTGCACAGACACGTAAACATTCTTGTAACTTACACTCACTTTTGAACTGGAGCCTGGTATAAATAAATAGTCTCTGTTGCATATTCATTGTTATTCACACAATGCAAACAAAACCAGAAGACAACATCTGTAAAATATATTTGGCACATTTAGAATGGTCTTTATTCTTAATGCAACACTTTTTGATTCAGCGACAGACTGTAAAAATTGAAAAAGAAAATGTGTATCTCGATAAATTAGAATATAGTTGATTTATTTCAGTTATTCAAATGAAAAAGGTGAAACTCATACTTTGTATCGATTCACTATACACAGTGATTTATTTCAACATCTAATCTCTGTTTATTAAGGTAATTGTGGTTTACAGATAATGCAAATCTCAAGACTGCAACGTGAGACCAGTAAAAAATGATTTTTAAAACATTAATTTATGTAAAAATCACGTCATTGTCTCTATAATCACATGTAATACATACATTGACAGATGTCCAGTAGATTTTCATTAAGTTCCTCCTCAAGGAGTGTAAGTCACCAAAGGTCAATGCTAAACAAGGTGGCTGTTCACAGTGTTGTATCCAAACATGTCATTTAAAAATTGAGTGGAAGGAAAAACTGTTCTAGAAAAAAGAATTACTGGTGTGAGTCATGACAACTATGGGTGTTAATCCACAATGTTTAACAAAGCCCAAAATCTGCAGTAAATCTGTGTGAGTTTCACTTTTTGAATTGAATCACTGAAATTACTTTTTGATAACAATCTAATCCATAGGGATGCAACCATAACTCAGACTGTAATCTGAGATCATGCAGGTTATAAACAGACCAGTGTCCTTCCTGACTATCAGCAGGCTAGCACCTAAGTACCAATTATGCTTTTTCTAAAGTTTTGGATTTGCATTCATTTATCTAGTAACCATCCCAAATATTTAGTTTTGTGTCAAGATGTTTCTTTTATGCAGTCAGTTTCTACCTTCAACAGCACTCACTCAGCAGGTTTGGCACACTCTAAGCCAACTCTTCCAGAGTTATTGACTGGCAACTTTTAGATGCATACGAGTTTCAGTACTGGGCCTCATCACTGGACCTCTGCAGAACTTGATTTCACAGCGAGGCAGTAATTTAAAGGGGACTTATTCTGCTTCCTTTCAAAGTAAAGTAGCTAAATTGTGCAAAAAATGTTCTTTACATTTTTTTTTGCATAAAATTATTCTGAGTGAGATTTCACCTGCTCAGTTCTGCCTATTTTGAGCTCCATGCAAAATGTGTTGTTTTATGGCTCTGTCACTTTTATGCAAATTAACTGCTGCTGGCCACGCCCCCAATATTTAGACTTGCACTTTATACAAGTGAAAACATGCAATTTCAACAATACTCTTGTCTTTTCCAGTAGCCATTGCAGAGAGCATTCAGGAGTGAAACCAGCTGACTGAAGATTTTCATTGTCTGATAACGAAGTGAGTGCATATCCCCTTTCGTTGCTAAATAACAGGGCAGTACCGTCAACTGTGATGTCATAACCAGAACGTTTTTGAAACGCCTTGTTTTCCAAACACCAAAAAAAAATTTGCTTATTGCTGGAAAACGTTTGGATGGGTTTATTTTTTGCTGTTTTTGAAGCAGGAGAGACCCAGATAAAAGACCAAATCGTGCAAAAAGTAAATTTTGCATAAAAGGTCCTGATTGAGGAGTGCTGAAGCAAGAATGCATCTAAAAGTTGAAGCACAGCGGATCTCAAAATCTGACCTAAATAGAGACCTCATCTGTAAATTATGAAGACAAAAACAAAAGTCTTTGAAAAAAAAGGCTCAATATACAATAATCAGCATCATGCAGCCGTTATGACATGCATGCTTTATAATCTTTGTAAACGTTTTGAGTCAGTGGCAGTCTCCTCCACATCGTCTCAAGTGAATTTTGTAAACAAACTCTTCCTCAAAACATACAACAAAACGGCTGAACTAATTGTGTGCAACATCATGTCGTACAGTACAACATTTTTTCCAGAAGGTGATCTGATGCTTTTGGTCCCCACTCCTCTGCTCTAATTCCTGGTGACCTGACCCAATGAAATGCATAACGATGCATCCAGTCCTCAACATGAGTCCTTCCGGAGGAAGAGACGAAGGCCCCTGGGCTCAGTCGTCTTCCTCTTCTTCTTCCTCTGGGGCGTCTGGACGGGCGCTGTGTTTCAGGCAGTTTTGGAGGTAGTTCACTACAGTCCGCTGGAAATGTCTGACACTGCGGGGCTCTCTCAGGACGTGGCCCTCATCTGGGTACAGCTGCAGGGAGTAGTTGGCCTCCACCTTCACCAAGCGGCTTAGTAGCTCAGCACTGTGCTGGAAGTGGATCCTCGCTTCGGTTAGAGACACAGAAAACATAAATCAGATGTGAGATTATTTCAAAAGTCGGTCATATAAACTCGTGGAAACTCACCATCTGCAGTTCCGTGCACAATGAGGAAGTTCTCCTCTTTTAGTTTGTTGACTTCTTCAAGGACAGATGCAGTCTGGGAAAACACATCATCATTACAGTGAAGTTTTGTTTAGTTTAATGCTGAAGTACCGTATTTTCAACACTCTAGGGTGCATCGGACTATAAAGTGGATTAAGCGAAACAAAACAGTCAGATTAGTCAGTCAGTGAAAGCACAGAACGTATTACTCCGCGACGCTCCTGACTACGGTAGTTGTGATGTAACATACAGAGTTATCGTATGGTACAGAGCGCCGTGTACCACACAAAATTGCTGGAAGGTTAGTGAACACAGCCAGATTTTATCCATATTAATCACTAGAGGGCGCTGTTTTACTCCAGAACAATATATAAGACGCACAGGATTATTAGGCAAATAGTCGTTTTTGGTTAAAATTAAAGGCCTTTAAGTGCCCCTTATAGTCCAGGAAATATGGTATGTAACTTATTTATTTATTTATTTTTTAACATATCTGTTGAAACTGTTGTGAATGTTTATTATGAGAGATAATCTATAAAAATATTGAGCTCCTCTGCCTGTTCCCAGTGCTAACTACAAATAACCAATCAGATCCAGTAGGCGGGTCTTAGTGCTGTCAATCACCCTCTGTATGGCGTTCCTCATCCCTCTTCTCTCTCCCGTTGTGCCTGGCCACCAATGAAGGCAGACAAACAGTTTTCCGCGAATGCTGAATTGTTTCTCCACCATCACCACATTGAGCAAAAAGTACAATCGGTTGATTGACAGCGCTAAGATCCTCCTCCTGACTCTGACTGAAAGAGATTGACGGTTGCAGCTAACATTTTGAGTTTTTGGTCAGGAGCAATACATTTATTCAGCCAACAATGGTAGCTGGCCTTTCAGCAGAAAATATGTCTCATAACATCCTGTCATGTTTTTAACAACTATTAAAAAACATGTTTTTTATTTATATAAAAGTTACAAGTCGTTTTATAACCTTACCGTATAAGCATGCTCCTCCTTTGCTGGAAACCCAAGATACCTTTCAGAAAAAGCTGCACCTAAGAAATAAAAAACATTTGATCTGATTTTTGTTGTACAACTTTTATTTAATTGTTGAGGAAAAACTATTTGTGTTTATGTCAAGCCTGTCGCAATTAATCAGTTACCTGCATCATAAATTAAAATAAACTTGATAATTTTGTTTACAAATTATTCAAAATCTATTTTGTTTATGGTTTCTATATATATGTATGTATATATATATGTATGTATATATATATAGAGATCTATATATCTATATATAGATATATATCTATATATCTATATATATATATATATATATATATATATATAGATATATAGATATAGATATAGATATCTATATATAGATATCTATATCTATATCTATATATATATATATATATATATATATAGATATATAGATATATAGATCTATATATATCTATATATCTATATATATATATATATATTATATGGGTCTTGGGTCTGAACTCACTGTAAAGCCTGAAATCTGTTATTGGTGCTACAGCTGCAGAGCATTGAAAGAGATTGTCGGTTGCAGCTAACATTTTGAGCACTAAATAACCTCCGAGTGCCTGAAATTAGAAACAACAAAACAGAGTTAAACAGTGATGCAGCTTCATAAAACCTGACATTTCATATCCAAAAAAACTTTTATAACCTTTCCATATAGGGCTATTCTCCGATCGTCAACGTAAGGAAGCTGCATTAACAACCTATGGAAGAATGAAATTGGTTAGTTTGGTAGTTTTTAAGGAATTTAACACCTTAATGCAGTAAAATTTCACTGACTCTACAACTCCAAGATAGTCTTTGACTCTCAGTGAGCCGAGTTTCCGGGGGTCAACGGCGACGGTCTTCTGGCCACGGCCGACGCCGCTGCGGCCGTCCACCCAGGCCAAAGCCACGCCGTGAGTGCTGCAGAGGACCTGAGGCCAGCCGAGAGAAAACTCCTCCGTCACAGTCTGGCTGCCGGGCGTGCCGTCGCTGACCGTCACAAGAAAAACAAGGTAAGCAAGCAAGGTGAAAACCTTTGTATCGCTTAAAATATGTCATAAATTATAAAAGGAAGACGATTTTTCTCCTGCATGTTCAGCAGGCGACACTTACACAATAATGAGGAGCGGGAGCAGGTTGGCCTCGTAGCCCAGAGGCAGCGTCATCTTCAGGTGCAGATCTACAGGAGAAAAATTTAGGCACAAGAATAATTTGGCTAAATAAGATCTTAACTTCTCAAAGTTACAAAATGCAAAAATATGCCTGTTAAATCAGCAGATTTAAACTCATGTAGGAAAATGTTGTTTTTCTGAATTGTCTGTTGGTTTGCAGAAAAAAATAAAATTTTGACTTTAAACTCAGAAGCCTAACTTTTCATCTCTGAAACTTAAAGTCAGAATTCTAGTTTTTTTTCTTTTAAACCTGATTACATAAAAATTCTGCCTTTAAGTTCAGAATCTCTTGATCACTAAAGTCGGAATTTGTTAATTTTTTTTAGATCAAGAGTCAAAATTCTGAATTTGAGGTCAAAGTTCTGACTTTTTTTCTCTCAAAATTTTGACTTTAATGTAAGATTTCCCGCTATTTTCCCTTTAGAACGTCAAACTGTTTTTCTCAGAAGTCCAGCTTTACGATCTCTCCTCCTGCCAGGATTTAGATTTTTCCCCCCTCAGAACTAATTTTACCCCAAATTTAGATTTGAATTTTCTCAAAATTTATATTGTTTTCCAGGCAGAATCCTGATTTTTTTCCCCCCCCTTTGAATTTTGACTTTAAGAGCTAAAAATTTCAATCAGAATTCTTGAAAAAAGTCAGAATTCTGAGTTCCATTGGTAGAAATCAAAAGTCAGAATGTTGCTTCAAACATCCATAGTTGGATTAGTTTATTTTTCATGAGATCTGGAATAATGAGTTATCAGACATATATGTACTAAATAATATGAAGGTTTTTCACCAGTCTGCTAAATCACACTTGATTACATCAACCTGACCAGGAACTGCAGGTAGAAATGAGCATTTTCTCCTATTAAAAGTTTAAAGAAATGTTGCTCATTATAAATAGTATAAAAGTTATAAAATGCCAGAAGTTTTCACCGTGGTTGTCTGCTTGGACTGTCCTGAACAGACTCTCAGGGAGCCTCTTGTCCTCCAGAGCTGCAGACAGCAAGTTGTTATCCTCCAAGACAACATAACCTACACAGGACACGCAACCAAAACTTGTTTTATTTTCACTAAAACACAAAGACAGACACAACACGTCACACTAATGCATTATATTCTTCTTATATCAGTGTTATGGCTGAAGTTGGGAGTGACAGGCAGGTGGCGGTGTTCACAAATAAATCCAGCATTCGGGTCAGGTTTTTAGAACAGCGCCCTCTGCTGGCTGATCTGTGGAACTGCATTTGACACTCACTGGTTGGGTCCTTCATACTGTGTACTGTGACTTTAGGGATTCCTGGGCCTGAAACAAAATTAAAGAAAATGATGTAAAACTGAGGAGTGTGAAGTTTTCCCATTTATCACAATTAAATATTTATTTGAATTCACCAGCTCAGTTTCACATCCTTCATAGCTACACAATATTTATGTTGAAATGTCACCCTTAGTGTACAGCATTTTTATTCTTTATTCCGTTTTTACATATATTTCTATATTCAATCATTCTGTCAGTCTATTTGCTGTTATTGCTCATCACTTTGCTGCTGCAATAAATAAATATTTATATTCTCTTTAGACTGCTTTGAAAAAAAGCTTTTAAATATAGATATTTTTGGTGTAACAATTGCAGTAAATTTCCACAAAAAAAGAATGAGTAATATCAATGTCCCGTAGAAGAAAATCCATTCACCAAAAACATAAATAAAGTGATCTTTCAGCACAAGAACAAATTTTCACAACTATTTATCAAAATTCATTTAACATTTTATTTAGCTGGACTGAGGGGAAAATGTATATTTTGACTCTTTTCAGATTTTTACTCATAAAAACATTTGCTTTTTATTTCAAAATTATCCTCTTTTCTGTGTAAATGTGTCACATAAGACCTGTTTGTGTGTGTTTTACCCAGGCAGTAGAGGATGAAGTGGGTTCGATTTGGGCTGAAAACGGCTTTGAAGAATCCGCATCCGTCGACGAGGCCGCAGGAGATGCAATGACGCTGAAACGCTCCATTCAAATCCACACTTAAAGTGAAAAAAAATATAACAGGTAAAAGGCAGCATTTAAAGGGAAAGTTTGTTTTTAGTTGCTCCAAGAGATAGTTGGATTGTTTTCATAAAACAAGAATAAAACTGTCACATATTGTGTCAAAATGAGTCAATCTGAAACAAATGACAAAATCAACTAACATGATGATCCATAATGTGACTTTAGTTTCGAAGCACAAATCTGAAAGTATTTGCCTCCTTACAGAAATTCTCTATTTATTTTTTAATAACTTTATCCAAACTGAGTGTTAAAAAAGTAATCACTGTAAAGGACATTTGGCCCAAACGTCTTTGCAGAATTATCTAAATTCAGCCATGTTGGATTACTTGTTTAAGGGCAAGACGCAATGTCACAATCAGATTGGAGTGTGAACTTTGACTAGGCCACAATAAAACATTCATTTTTTGTTGTTTTCAGCTGTTCAAAGTTGGACTCACTTGTATGCTTTCAAATTATTTCTATCCTGCATAACAAATTTATGCTTCAAGTTATCAGGGTGTTTTGGGGGGAGATTTAACGACAATAAAATCTAATTATAATTTGAATACGACTTTCTTTTAATTTTGTTTTTCTCTGATGATATGAAACATTTAAATATGACAAAAAAGTTCAAATTAAACCAGAGGAAATCTTAAAAAGGGGGTAAATACTTTTTGGCAGCACTATAGAAACTAATTCTCAAATTCATGAAAATGTTGGAGTTTACACGGGAATACTGAATTATGCATAATAAAAATACAACCTGTCTCCACCTGTTTGATTTATAATGAAAGAAATTGTGACTATTCAGAAGGGATTTACCTGTAAAGGTGTCTGCTCTCTCTCGATACTTCTGTGCTCAGAAAGTAGCTGAAAATGAGATTTAAAAATTAAGCAAAAATCACATATTTCCACATAATTATAAACCTCCTTTGGAATGGAGCAAAAACTTCATTTCTGTAAGATGCATTTATCAGCATTTTGTTTTAATCTTAAGTTGACGTCTTTTCAATTAAGCACAGCCTTTTTAAAACAACTTTTCATAAAGTGAATGTTAATAGAAAAGCATGGCTCTACTCTAAAGTAATTTGTGATTACTTTAGACTTTTTATAAATAAAACCGGATAAATGAATCTGATTTAATTAAAACTGACAAATTAAACATCGGTTCATACAACATATCATTTAAAGTTTGTTTAAACAGCCAAGCTAAACCATGAATAAAACATTTTGTTTTTATTTTGTTAGTCCCAACAGATTTTGTTTCAATTTCTATCACTTCAAACTCAAACACTGCTTTATCCTCCATCAATCAACTGTTGACCCCATAAAATACATTGTAGGTTGTAGCTATGGAAACGGCATGAATACTTTTGCAAGATTAAACGTTTAAAAGAAGCTGCAAAACTTTTTACTTGTGTCACGGTTAAAAGTTTTCCCCAAGGTTTTAATGTCAAACTTTCAGGTGCTCCAACTTCCTCCTTCAATCTGCATATAAATTATTCATGATCACAATCTATCGGCCCTCATTTGCATACTTCAGCGGTCTAATAAAGCCAGCGTTTTCTTTTCTCCAAAAAGCGACAGAGTGGAGTCGACTTCCCGCGTCTGCGTGAGGTTATGAAGAGTAATGAGTTCTTTAGAGGCAACAAGCAGCATGAGAGCCGAGCTGCTGACGAGAGACGGCTCCTTTAACAGCGGGCTTTCCCAAGCCCAGTCCGTCTGGGATTTACGGGCCCAGCAGGATAAAGTCAGGTTTAAGCAATAATCTGCTCGCCTCGTGTAATCCCCAAGTAATCCTTTGTCCTCTTTCCTGTCAGTAGTTTTACTACTTCAGTCTAAATCAAAGAGAGTTCCTTTAGTTTGGCAGCCCAGATCAATACGACATGCTCAGATTAGAGAGGCACTAAGTCAGTTCATTTCAAATTAGCTATTGATTAAAATTAGTTTAATTTGATAAACTAACAACGTCTGCTTAGCTTTAGACTTTTAGTGTTGTAGTTTGGCCGCCAACCAGCAGGGGTCACCACTGGTCGTCCGAAAATCGAGCCAGATATAGTATTAAAGATGGCGGCGCTATCCCAGCTAGTGAAAGTAAAACAGTCCAAACGGAGTCTGTTGTTTACGACAGTGAGATAATCTGGCTATTGTAGATAGAAAACAATAAGGGAGGAATAAATTACTGCCAATAATTAAAAAAAAGTCGAGAAAATTTTGAATTTAATCTTTGAGATTTTCTAGTAAAAAAAAGACTTTTTTGAGTTTGAAAAGTCTAAAGCTTTCGACTTTTTGAAACTTTTGACTTTCGAAACTCAGAAATTTCTGAATTTTTACTAGAAAAAACTGATCTAAAAAATTATTTGGTTGAAATTTACATTTTTTTTCTTTTCATCTCGCCAATCTGTAGGATAAAAGGTGGAAATTTCAGTTTTAAAAGCTCCAAACTTTCTAGAAAAGGAATTTAAATATTTTTGAAAAAGCAATACAATTTCAAAAGTAAAAATTTTGACATTTTAAACATAGAAATTTTCCAAAAGTTGAAAATTTACAAATTTTCAAATTATTTATTTATTTCTTTTAAATTAAATTTAATTGTGTCTTTCTTTTCTACCTACAAAGATCCTCACACACTGTCGTGGGTGTGGAAAAAAACATGCACTTTATGTGGTTCAAATCAATTTAGACGTCCATCTAAGTCAGTTTCTACTATAGTAGTTGAATGATTTAGATTAAAATTTCTATTTAAAGCAAACTATAATAATTTCAGAGACTGCAACTTTGGTGTTCACAGAAAGATTTCCCACTCAGTGTGGCTCCCACATACATCTTTCCAGCCTTCTCGTCTAAGGCGCAGAGCAAGGTGACATCCCAGCTCCCTGATGTCAAGAAGCGAGGCGGGACAGAGGGGATGGCAGGCTGCATTACACAGACACACAGAGATGAAGAGCAAAGCAGGAGTATTCACATACACAGAATAAAAATAGGAACAGCTGTATAGCAAGGTTCTGTCAGAGCATGGCAGGAGGAACTGCATGGGTCGAAAATGTGAGATTCAATCAAACGACCAGTGGCTGTAGAGAGGATCCTGTTGGATATTTTTATTATGAGGGCAGAAATCAGAATGGATGTGGGCCTCTGCAGAAATGGGAGAAACTTGTTGACAGAAAATATATATTTACAGCTCTGGAAGAAAATTAAGAGATATTCGGTTTCTCTGATTTCACTTTTTATAGGTTTATGTTTGAGTAAAATTAATATTGTGCTTTTCTGCAGTAAACAGTAAGCTGTTTTGATTAGAGGTTTTCAAACCAGGCCTGCTTATATTTACACTCTCTTATGATTAATGAGAGCATAACGTAACAAAAGCATTTAATTTTATTTTCCAGAATGCACAATGAGCCAGTTTCAGAAACACAATACCTACTCAGGCATACAGCCAAGTTTAAATGTGTGGGTAAGAATGTATTTCCATACAGTTTATAGCTTTCCTGCATTATAGTTTTTAGTTAAAAATTATGAAAAAATGAACACCCACAGCAATTTCATCAAATAAATAAATTTGATGAATATTTAAGACTTTTTAAAGCCCCCAACTAAGATTAACACATATAAGGCTTTTAAAAACCTTTGAGAAATTCTAGAAAGTACAAAAACAAGGAAAGCAGCATTTTCTTTACCTTTTAGGAATCAGATTTACGTTTTTCAGTAAATTAAATGAAGAAAAAAAATCACACACATTCCATTTTTATTGTAATCTTACACACTTTTTTATAAACACTAAAAACAAAGTAGAGACTTCAGGACTGAATAAATTGTATTCCAGAGAATAAAACAAAGCTTTACTGATATGAATATTATAAATCTGTAGTTTTGTCAAAGTATAATGATGAAGGATGGAAAACGACTGACCTGAACTGTCAGACCAGCAATGTGGTGAAACTCTCCACGAGCGCCTTGCTTTGCTGGAAGTATCGTATAGAACATGGAGCCGTCTGACGTAAACAAAGGCAAGTCCTGATGATGGAAGGTCAAAGGTTAAAGGAAGTAATTAATGAGTAAAAAAAAAAGCAAAGAAGGGAGATTTTCTGAATCACTGGAAGTACACACCTGTCGCTGGTTCTGCATCATGTCCATGGCCATTTTATGTTTCTATGGATTTCAGATGAAATTTGTCATTTATTTCTAACCATTTTCCAAAAAATTCCCCCCCCCCAAAAAAACACAGTAATTAAAGATGGTGGTCAGAATAATCTTGTGAATAAATCAAACTCAGTTTAAATACAGTTTGTTATGTACAGAACAACATGTCAGTTCTATGTTGCTTTGCTACATTTTGGTCAATCAATAAAGACAACATTTTTTATGCAAATGCCTCTGACAACATCAAATAAGGCATGTTTTTAACAAAAATCCTTCTTTAAAGGTAATTTACTCTTATAACATTTAAAAACACCGACACATTTCAAGACAAGTGCAATAATAGTACTCCACTTGACAACAGGACCACAGCAGAAATGTTGTTTTTAACTTGGTCTCAGTGCTGTCAATCAAACTCGTGTACACGCTACTGGAAGTGCTAATGGCGAAGAAACACAGTACTATTCCTGAAAAACTGTGGCTATGCTTTAGCATTTGTGGCATGCCATGTTGTGGTGAAGCAGCTCAGTGATTGGCAGCATAAAAACCCTCCTCCAGGCTCTGATTGGTTGTTTCTGACTGAGTGGGTGTATTTCTGTAGTTAGCACTGGGAGAAGGAAGATTATTTGTCTTGTATTAATCTACATTCTGTGTTGATTCTGGTACCTTTTGTGATGTCATTGATCCAAAACCACACACAGCATTATTCGCTGTTCTTTCTTTTGAACACTCCTCAAAAGCTTTGTATTTTATAAACTCCTGCAGTAAAATCCATTCTTCATTACCCACCTATGTTTTTATTGTTAGAGTAACTTTTGTTGGTGAAAAAAAAAACACCAGTGGATGGTATCTCTAAAGTAACTTTTAAAAGAAAGTTTAATACAATTCTTTTTAATTATACATCACTGTTATAAATGATTAAACTCAGCTTTAGATCATAAAACTGCATGAATTTCTTCAATACGAGAGCGATGGAGTTCAGCAAATCACTGAAAATTCTTCTCATGCAGCAAGCGACTTCAAATATTAATCCAGGCAGAACAAATCTGAGGGGTTCAGGAAATCAATCTCAACTCCCCAAACTGTGTAAATGAAGCAAAATTCTATTAAACCGCTATATTGCAGCAGAAAACCCTTCAGACTGCTAATACAGAGAAAGCGACGGCTGCTCACCTCTGAGCATGCCCCCGTGGTGGCCTCGCACACGCAGAGCACTGATTGGTTCTGGGCACGGTTCAGCCAGCGAACCGCGAGCCGGGTGCTGCTGATCCAGCTCACCATGGAGATGTAGTTTTCCCTGAGGAGGTGATGCAGAAAATGATACGTGGAGGAAGAAAAAAAAAATGATAAAGAGAAGCAGCGACTGGGAGCGGTTTCTGGACAGCGTAATCATCTCTGACAGGTGCCGTCTGAATTCATAGAGCTGTATTTTAAATTTGCAGAGATGTACCTGGACCTGAGGGAGTCGGGAGGCAGCATCTCCAGAGTGTGAGCTGGACCGTAAAGGTTCACTACAAACAGACTGACTGATGGGATACTGGAACCAGCCTGCATGTACAGAAGTAAAAGTAAGAAGAAAAAACCCAAATGGATAACATCTGAGTTTATTGAAAATTACTGATTTGTTTTTTTGTTTTAAATAAATGAATTACTGCCAAACCAGTGGATCAGTCCCTCTGTTTTATCCATGCCACTGTTTTTTTAAATAATTTTTTTAAGCAGATATCAGTTTTGAAGTCAGTTGATTCCACCGACTTAGCTTAGAAAGTTCAGTGAATATTTTCTCCTCTATTGAACATTGTGATCTATGGATGTTGATCACATGTCTATTGCAATATATGTCGTCATTGATTTATTATCCAGCCCTACGTTAGCCAAAAGTAAAAAAGTACTTATGGGCCAAGAAAATTATTTAAAACATGTTTAAATCAAGCAAATAAAGAAGTAAAAAAAATATTTATAATTATTCTGCAGGAAAATTATAGACTGAACACTTATGTGGTATTGTCAAAAAGATTTTCTCTTAGCTTTTTATTTGTAATTTTTTAAAAATCAATAGTTCACATTTTTGCAAACCTTGCAAAAATGTATGTTTCTACATAAAATTATAACACTAGATGTTGAAATTTGTGGCTATTGACATGACAAAATCTGAAAAAAACTCAGAGCAACGTTATTCTCATGCTGATGTTAGCATTGTGCTGAAAGAAGCTTTGCAGCCTCAACGTATCCCCAAGGAGCTGCTGGTGAGACTCATTTCAACACAGTATTTACCTTTGGGTACGGAAATATCATATTGGAAGGATAGAGGCCTCCTAGGAAGTGAGGTATTTCCATCACAGGCGTCACGGAGTTGTTGATGCGGAGATACGCAAGTCGGGCACCATCCATTGACCACCAGTGGGCAGCATATGTCAGAAGCACCTCCTCTGTATTTGGAGGAATGCAAGTTTTGCAAAGAGTTAAGTAAAGTGGTTTTACTTGTAATTGTGATCAGCCTGATTCTTTAAATGGTCATATCTGATTAAGGTTTTATTTTTGACTTTATCTCAAATAAGTAACAGTAACATACTTAGAGGATCTTCAACACAATGACAAATATCACGATAATAAAAATAAAGGATAACCACAGACTTGGTGTTAAGGTCTTGCAATCTACAAAGTAGAATAAATAAAGTAAATATATGTATTTACATTTCTATACGTAAAATAAATACACAAATAGGTAAAAAAGTGCATTTTCTTAAAAATAAAATGAATGTTTTCTATAAATTTTATAACAAAATGTTATTTCCTAATATAAATTATATATAAATGTATTTTTTATTTTAAATAAATTATATGTATACTAAATACGCTTAAATACTTATAATAAAGGGTTAGTAACTACAAAAAGTAGATAAAAGATGGATTAGGATACAAAGTAAAATTTCTGAAGAAGAGCTGACGTTTTTACAAGTTTCTGTTTATTACAGTTAAGTTTTTCCAACAAAGGCAGCGCACGTTTTTTAAGTCTGTTTCTTTAAAACTATTAAAAGAGAGGACATTTTTCTCTCCATTTCATCTTGTGAACATAATATTTAGGATGGGATTATAGTTAGATTTACTATGTTTCATCTGAAGAAAACGTTGAATTGTTATAGATGAGAAATATTTGCAAATTTAATAAATCAATGTTCTCTCCAATTTTTTCTGGAAGAAGGTTTTGCAAACCCGACCAAAATATTCCAGTATGCTCATCCTCCACAAAAAGTGTCATGGTGGCTAATAGAGCAGTTGTTGCTGACATTTGGAGACATCGCACCTTCGTAGGTCCAGTCAGAGAGTCCGTTCAGAACCTTCTGGTCCTCGTCAGTGGACGTGAGACGCAGCGAGTCGCCCGTCACGCTGGGCTTGTAGTAGATGTCTCCGTCAAACACAAAGGCCTGGCAAATTGAGCACAAACAAAAGCTATGTTCATTTTTATTTATTTTTTTAAATCTGATATTTACTGAAAAGGATTAGGGTCACTAGAAAAAAAATAAAACAGTCCTGACTTTAATCTCAGATTCTGAGAAAAAAGTCAGAATTCTGACTTTAATCTCAGAATTGTGACTTTAATCTCAGAATTCTGACTTTAATCTCAGAATTCTGAAATCTTTTTTTTCTGGTGGTCCTAATCCTCTTCCGTAGGTATTTGTTTTCTGCCTGATTGTTCATACTGCTAATTAAATCTGACCACGAAAGGTTTACGGCTCGAAAGCGATTCCGCAGGCGCAGAAGCAAAACGTTGACGACACACAGCAGAGCACTATTTACGGAAGTAATAATGGACAGAGCCATTTATGGATCAATTTTGACGTTTATTCAGCAATGGGAGTATTGTCGTAGCAAAACAAAGGGAGCTAATAAAAAGAAACAACAACTAATAGTAATGGGATTTTGAGAGGATTGACTGTAATTTCTGTTGTGAAGTCTGTTTAGGTGTGCATAGCTGATGTGATGCGCATCACTCGCTGCCTCCATGAATATGTCTCATGATACTATGATTTAAATGTTAAACTGCATGAACAAGTGATTTTAATTCAAAATCTTATTTCATGAAAACACAGCAATTACAAAATTTAAATTTTTCATCATGATCAGACTATAGAGAGAGATTTGCGCACTGGAAACGCAGCTTTTGACAGATTCACAAGTACATAATCATAAGTTTAATAAGTTTTCATCCATTGATTATGTCTTATTCATATAAATTTCTTCTTCTGGTGTAGAATTGCAATGCATGTCTCACATCAATAACGTAAAAGGTGAATACAGTCTGATATGACCGTTCAGACTGCTGACGCGTTGAAAACAATCCAGTTCCACATGTGGGAGTGGCACAGATTGGGTTTGTGAGGGAATTGATCCATTCAGTCAAATATGGGTCAGTTATGGGGGAATAAAGCAGATTTGGGTCGCATTTGCCTGCCGTGTGAACGTAGCCAATTTATTGTCAAAGTCTGCAAGGGTGCAGACTTCGCAGCTGGCTGCCTGTTTTGACTGGTGAATGCCTACCAAGTATGAATGAGTCATTGGCCAGAACAAACAGAGCTCAGAGCCAATGCATCTTTACTTGGCAGTGAGTGCAGTCCAGATGAACACTGACATCACTGCAACAAGCAATTTACAGCAGAGGTACATGAATGACTGCAGCTCCAGCTCCTCTCTCTTAGTACCACTGATGAAAATGTGTCAAATAGAGGACGATATTATAGTTAGGTGGGGCAAGCCTTTAATCACATTGCCGGCTTTAGTTAGTGGAAACAGCAGCACATTTATCTAGTGGATAAGTTAAGCGTCTTGCTTACCAGCTGATTACCCTGGGGTCCCCAAGAAGCGTACTGCAACTCTGTCATCTCCCTCTCGGGAGGGCTAAGCTCCAGCAGATTCCTGGAACACACAGAAAGAAAACCTGACATGACCCACTGTCTTTTGGGACAGCTGTCCTGCTTGAAGCCCTCTAAACTCCGTCCATGCCCTGCCCTTGAGAAAGCAGCAGTACTGACAGGACAAAAGAGCGAGATGCAGAGAGGAAAAATGAAACTGAGAGTGGGGTTGGCTCATGCAGGACTGGGAGCATTTCTCTCTTTTTTTATTCATATTTACATTCTTCTCAGGCTGGCAAACATCTTCCAAAGCATACTCAGGCACTGACTTTTCTTCTTAAAATCCTTAACGTCGCTCTGAAGTTTGAGGCATCACCCAAAGCCACATCATAGAACTTCTTCCACTC
Source organism: Poeciliopsis prolifica (assembly GCF_027474105.1). Classification (NCBI taxonomy): domain Eukaryota; kingdom Metazoa; phylum Chordata; class Actinopteri; order Cyprinodontiformes; family Poeciliidae; genus Poeciliopsis; species Poeciliopsis prolifica. The sequence continues at coordinate 7,926,196 of NW_026562398.1, forward strand.
ATAATGCTTGAAACAAATCTCAGGCAGCGACATCAAAGGTACAAAACTGCGCAAACCGTACGATATGTTTGTTGATGGAACCTGGAAAGCACACTAACAGACAAATGCATGACTTAATGAGACGCACTTTGAGGGGGACACTTTTTTTTTTCAAATCAAACTACAGATCTGCTTGCTTTGTTAATGCTCATGCCCCGTGCATCCCATGCATTTTGGCAATCACAGTTCCACCTACCCATTAGCCACACTGTAGATAGCATAGGAGGCTGTGAAGGACTGAGAAAACACCTGAAAGAGGTAGAGGATGTCATGCACAGAGGTGTGTCGCACACAGGTGAAAACACATTTTAGATCACATGCTCCTGCACACCAACATGAAGGATTTGGCATTCGTACAGCCTTCTAAATTTATTGCAAAGCAAGCTAGCTCTAACCTGCTAACTAAAATGTTAGTTGTGCTAACCCTAAATCACTAAACATAAGTTCCAGTAATGTTAAAGCACTACACCAACATAGTAATTGGTGGAAGCTAATGCTAAAGTGCTAATTTCAACCTTGTTTACACCCACCACATGTCAATGACTCAACATGTCAGATATTTTTCTTTAGGCTACACCTTAGTTGTTTGGTTTTTTTGTATCCTTGTCACTTTCTCAAAGTTTTCTTTTTAAAAAAAATAAGAATGTTATGAGAGGAAATAGAACTATTATGTAAACAGACTTCAAAATAAGAGCATAAACATAAAGAGCAAACCGGTTCAGGAATTCTGAAGAGTCGATCATCAAAATTCCAACACAGATGTTTCTAAAAATTAGTGCTGTAGAATTTAAGTGGAAAAATTAATTTAGGTGAAGCTAAGTGTACTTAAACATTTTGAAACGTAAAAATGCTACAGAGCTAAGTGAAATATTAGCTCTGCTGTTAGCTCATTAGCCAATTAGCAGACGTTTTCCCAACATTGAATTGTTCACAATGCAAATGCCCACTAAAGTAGAGATGCACCGAGTGAATGATATTGTCTATTTGCTGAAATCACAACACCCTTCAGTGTGGAAGTTGTTACTGTGGAAAGAAGTGAGCAATTTTCTGTCACTGGATAAAACTAGCTATTCTGAATTTGTTCATTCAGGCTGGAATCAACACAGATAGACTTTGGTGGATTTTACAATTTTCTACTCTGAATTGCTTCATACCTGAATTTTTGAAGTGTGAAGCAGAAAACATCAATTATTAGTAACCTTGTCTGGGATGTTTTGTGAAGTTGGCTTTCATTTTGAAGGATTTAACCTTGGCTTGAAATGTTGGCAGCATTTTAAAAATCAAATTAGATCTGATAAACTCCACCAAGAAGATGATTTGTTCCGGACACAGATCGCTGCTTTATCAGAAACACATAATTTAGAAAACTCCTTGTCAGAACTGAAGCAGGTGTTTTAATCCGGATTTGCCTGTTACTGAAACAATCACTTCTTCACGCCTAACTCACCATGAACACGCTCAAAGAAGTTACATTCACGTTTCATCATTACTCTGAATGATTTGCACCCTTGGGACTGAAAGATGAAAAATTAAAGGCATGACAAGAGAATAAAGAAAGGCATTCTGATTAAAGTGCATCATTATGGCCAATATTCCTCTCATTGAATTGCATCGTGGCTGGCAGCTCTGACACAAGCATCAGTGGCTGCGAATGATTAAATTAACACGCTGAAGGAGATGACTGTGAAACTGAATCAATGAACTTGTGCACTTGAATCTGTTACTTTTTCTCTGCTGATCTAAAGATTGTCAAATCAACTGGAGGTGATGCATTGATTTCCACTATTTTCCTCCGTTTTTCAGTCAAAGGGGATGAAGCAGCGGCGTTGCTCGCTGGCCTCTGGGAGACCCAACCCTTTGGAAAACCAGCCCCAACAGAAATTAAATGTCACATCCTCTATGCAGCGCTCTTAGCAGTAAAATTGGATTTTCTGTAACATTGTTTGTCTGTTAGAAAATGCATGGCCTTGGTGGCTAAGGCACAGAGGCATAAAAGAAAGAAGAAATCCATTCGGAGGCGGCCTCTAAATGAGACTGAAGTTTGATTGCGGGGTAAAAGTCAAAGGATGAAGGGCAGGAGTTACTATAGGGAGGAAGGAATCTTTCTTGCAAGATGAAAAACAGCATCATCTGGTCAAACTTGAAGAATAAAAAAGAGGAAAAGTGAGACAGGAAATTAAAGGGCGCACAGAAATGCCATCAGCATTGTGTTCAATCAGCTGTTAATCATTTGTTTAGAAACCTTGAGATTCTGCTTCCAATTTAGCATCAGGAGGCCTCTGGCAGTCGCTGCGTTATTGTGGCTGCATGTGTGATAAACAGAAGGGAGAAATGGAGCATCTGTCTTAAAGAGGCAAAGAGAATCCTAATGTGAATGCCAGGAACAAATCATAAATCGTCCACTTCGCCGTGCCTGTCAGCCTCCCGCTTTACTACTCGCATTCAGGGTGCTGCCAAAACGTAGGAGAGGGGGACTACACACAGATTAAAGACTCTGAAGACATTGCAGGACAATGTGACGAAGGATATGAGGAGAGATCACAATAGGCTTTGAATAAGCACAGATATCTGGAGCTATTGTACAATTCACAATACGGAGATAATAGCTTCCTTTCTACTCTACATTGTTCTTGCGTCACAAGCATTTTCCTATAGCAATGCAGCCTTTAATACAACAGCAGCACCCATCACTGTTTGCTGCAGAGAGCAGACACAACTCCCATCGTGTTTTATTTCTGCACAAACCTGGCAGGCTGCAGTTCAGCTGTTTCAGTGCATTAAATCCTTAAAAAATACCATCCACTGGAAAATGTCTCCCCATCATTTAGAAACACCTGCAGGGCTTTGCAGAAGTAGTCACACTGCTGGATCTTTTCCACATTTTGTCATGTTACAACCAAAAACTTTAATCTGTTGGATTTTAAATAATCGACAAACAGGAAGTGGTGCATTATTAATATAAGTTTAAATCCCCAGGGTGTGTTTTTGCATTTCTATTTAGCCCTCCAAGTCAATTTTTTGCTGCAAAAAAACAAACCATGGAAGGATTTAGATCAAACTAGTGAAATTTAAGACATCACTTTAACTGAGAATCTTTGTCAAGGTTTGATTTTTGTGAATGTTATTCATACAATCTGTCTGAGTACGAGCTACTTTAAGAAAAATTGGCAGAAAATGTTGTTTCTCATCGAACTACATAAGCAGAGACATACCCCAGGAGACCAGCTGGTGCTTCTACATAATATGCACTCAGGTTAGCTAAATAAAAAAACAAAACATTCAGATTTTATTGTGTATGAAAACAGTTTCCACCTCATTCACACTCTACAAAACACAGAATCTTACCAAGTATTTTTGGTCCAGTATCAAGTGCAAATATCTTGGTAAACTTATTTTTTTCTCATTTTAACCATCTCCAGGCAGGTGTTGCAGATTTGCAACAACTTAGCCAGTCTTTGCAAGTAATTTGAGCCTGAGAGGATTAAGATACTTGCGCTAGAAATGCAAGTGCAATAAAGTAAACAAAGGTTTGTGGTTGTAAATGTGACAAAATGTAAAAAAAAAAAAAAAAAACAAAAACCCTCATGTATGAGGTTTCTGCAGGGTCCCTCTCCTGTTTACATATTCTCTACTCCCACACAACTCAACTGTGAAAACAAAGTGGCCTAAATCAAACAGGCTTCAATGAGAGACATTTCCCTGCAGGTAATCTGCTTTGTCTTGTTGCTTTGTGTCAAAATCCCTAACTAGCTTCTATACATTCCCTTTTATTTTAGCAAAATCTATTTATTTTCAACCCAGCAGGCGCCACCTTTGCAAACCCTTCTGAGCCTTTACAAAATCCAGTGAACCCTTTTAACTCCTCCTCGCACCTCTTCTCCTTCTTGAATCTCTGACCATCTTTGATAAACATCCCAGCTGATTGTAAATGGGCAGCGTGTCTAAGGACAAGCGGACCGTATCCCATTTATTGTACTCCCGCCGCCGCCGCCCTGAATGCACTGCTTTCTCTTTTCGCTCTTGCATTCTCTGGCGCTCCGAGAAGTCCTCCGCTCCTCTTCTGAACGCCAGAAATGGTGCTTGGCATAAAATGCTTCAGTCAGCTTAAATCTACCCCCAGAGATGGAAAAAAAGAGAAAGAAAAGTGAGCGAGAGTGAGGAAAATGAAGGAGGAGAGATGGGAAGACAGCTGGAGACAGACTGGGAGAGGGATGGAGGATTCACAAACACAAAATGCAAATACCCTATTTTCTGAGCAAACAAAATGCTTCCAGGTTATGTGCACCCAAGCTCATAATATAGTGTGCTTATATCCTTGAGTGTGCAGAAGAAGAAGAAAAAAATCCTGCTGATACCAAAGGAAATATGGTAATGACTTGCTATAAATCAGCTAAGCAGAGTCCCAAAGATCTGAGCCCGTTTCCTTTCGTAGATTTGTGAAAAACAGATTGAATGTATGCATAACCGTTCAATAATTCAGTTAGTATGGAAGCTCTGTGTTTTGTGATGAATGCAGTAACACAGCAACAGGCTCATTCGTTCCCCACACACAGGGAAAATCTGATACGCAGTGATTAGAAGAGGGGAAGAAAAAAAAAGGAAACCCAGAGAGATACAGGAGACTGTGAGGCAGAACAAATGAGGGCAGGAGGAATCTTCTTGCAGGTTTTTAATAAAATGTGGGAGGAAATGCGCCGAGGATTGTCATTTCCCTCTAATTTGGATCTCCTCCACCTCTGATTACTCGCACATAACACAGCTTGTCTTCCCTTTGAGCAAATAACTTGCAACTATGCAGGAATTTGCGAGGTGAGGAGTTACAAGTGGTGGGAAACTGAAGTAGAGATCTAGTTTTTCTTCGCCTTATCTAAACCCACCTGCGATTGTGAGGCTCTGCATGTTCTTATTAAAATTCCCCACTGAACAGGCAGGGTTATTTCATTACCGCAGCTCCAACTTTCCCTCTTCTTTGATCCCCCTCTTTCACTTCTTTGCACCTCGTCTGCTAAACACTTCACAGCGATCTCTCCCTCCTCCTACCCACTGCAATGAGCCAGTTTAAATATTCAACTCCTCATATGTTATCCCAGTCATTTGGAGGGTGGGTGTTACAGACTGCTGCAGCTGCAGAAACAGAGCTCACACACACACACACACACACACACACACACACACACACACACACACACACACACACCCACACACACACACACACACACACACACACACACACACACACACACACACACACACACACACACAACCTCTCCTCAACCTTGTCCTTCATGCTTTTGCAGCTTCTCTGTGTTGTTTGATAGAAATTGCACATCACCTTTGTTTAACAGCCACAAGTGGCCCGTCAAGCTTTGTTAGCAGGGAATCGCTTGTCTTTAATATTTGAGGAAGATCTATGGCTGTGGATGCATTCTGAATGCGAAACACTGGATAATGAAGTCGAGAGTCGATCCAAGGCCACTTTCCTGGCGATATCAAACTTACCGGTTGGATGTTGTACGCCAAGAGGACAAACCTCTTGTCTGCAGACACCTGGAATTTAGATGAGGTCAGGTCCTGCAGAAAAAGGCAGAATTAGGAGAAATGCAGAAACTTTTTGCGCCATTTTCTCATGTAAAGGATAGTAAAACAAGATTTTTAAAAAAGTAAAATCGCAATGAAAATAACTTTTTTCCATACTTTCACCCGTCTGTGTGCAATTTTGAAGTCAGATTCTGTTAAAACATTTTACAACGTTAATTTAGCAGTAGTCTTTATTTAGTTTTGCAGTACCGTAACTCCACCACACTTTGAGCTATCTGAAAAAATCCAATGCAAGGGGAGACGTTGCGCTTTACAGCCGATATTGGATTATTACGGTAATTTCACTCCCACCACAGCAGGGAGTCAAATCAATCAGAGGGACACACTTTCAGTAGGCAGTAAGTTGCAAAACTAACTGTTAAATATTGAAAGTTACAGTTGTTACGGATAAATGGGCAAATATATAATTACTTACAGGACATTTAAAGAACTTTGTACAATTAAAATAGGCAAAAATATCCAGGTTGAGCTAAAAGTGAGTTGAAAGGGTTAAACGATGTTGAAACTAATAGCTTCATCTTTACAACAAAGATGTTATAATGGTTTATGCAAATGCCATTTTATGAACCTTCAAACCATCATTATTTTCGAACTGAGTGCTTATTTGCACAGAAACCATTAAAGAAGCTGAGGTAGGATGCACCAGCAATGACCTTTGTATGAAACACGTACTGAGAACGGAACATATAAAGCAACACAGTTTACAAAACAAAAAGATTTTTTTTATCAGTTTAAATGGAAAATGGCATCAAATAGCTCATCTTTTGGATGACTCTATCGAGCAGCATCATGTTGATTTATGCCTTTAAGTACCAATTAGGGTTTTACTGGGCAAAACAGAAGTCTTATGTTTCATCCACAACCAGAAGTTACTCTTTCTTTGCTCTGAAGCATCTCGAATGGACCGTCACACAGTCGTAATGTGGACTGTAATAAAAGAAATAGTAATCTTAATCTTCTTTGGAGAAAGGGGATACAATGTGCTTTGGACCATGCAAACTGTTCTAAGCAGCAAATTTAAAAAAAGCCAGGCTCTGTGATGGTATGGGAATCAGTGCTATATTGCTGTTACTGCAGCGTTATTGCAGAAGAGGACACTTCACTAAATTGGGAAGCATGCAGTCTTGAAGAAAGTGTAATTTCCAGGGATGTCCGTGTACGATTTACCAAGATATTACACAACTAAATTATTAAACACAAAGATACGACTGCATATTTGAAAAAAAAAGGGCAAGTGTACTGGATTGCACCCGTCCCTGCAGAATGACTGAGTGGAGAATTTTAGAACAGGAAGTAATAACAAAAACTGCTTCGACACCTTGAGATGTGCTTGCAGAAAAATGTGGAGAAAAAGCCCCCACAGCAAAGCAACAACGTTTTAGAATCGGATCAAATGAAAACATAAAGTCCTGAAGCTTTGCTGCCTCAACATTTCAGAAATGTGTTGAGGAGAAACATTTGCAATGACATAAAACAGCCAAACGTCAGAAGAATTGTTTATAGTGCAAGTACTACTCAGATTTAGTAATATTTTCTTCATTTATTTTACTTTAGGACCACATTCAGTTATTTATATCCTCTTAATTTATTTTTATTGACTTGTATTATCCTAATTAAGAAAAATAAAGACTTCTCTTCTCAATTCGTGTCTGGTTTTTGGGTGACAACACACCAATCCTGCACAATAATTAATGATTTAATTAAGATTTTACATCTTTCCAGGATTCAAATATATGCACAATATTTGGACAAATGTCCTTTTTGAAAGTCTTATTGCTTTTTTCATAAATCTGGCAGAATATTTCATCAAACTCCTTGGCAAAATTGATACATGATGTTGATTCAGTTTTGGCCAATAGACCAATAGCTTTGCAGCAAAGTCCACAAATTTATGCAAGAGTTGATGTTGGTGACCTTTCAGAAGCCTAATGACTGTTTATCCATTTTAAAAACATTTTTATGTTTCTGTTAGTTTCAACCCTCTGGTAGTTTGAGGTTTAGTTAAAATATTTTTGTCATCCTTATTTCTATGGAGGACCAAAACTAATATAGTTAAAAATACAAAAAGAAATTTATATATTTTCCCTTTTCCTTTTTCTTATACTTGCATTATTGTTTTAATATTTTCTTGTCTCCTCTTGTTCCATTACTGCATCATCTAATTTACTTCCTGGGATATTGTTTTATGCAAATTCCACTTTTTGCATGTTTTTGTCCTTCCATTTGGATTTCCATTGCTTAATAAACCAACCTAGCTCGTTTTTTTTAGCAACAGCTCAATATATTTTGGTGTCTTGAAAATGAACCGTTTCAAAAACCCCTGGAATGTAATGCCATAAATCTCAGCAGGCACATTTGGTCAGCTGGACAAGTTGTTGACTTACCATCCATAAATTACTTTCTAAATTCTTGCTGGTTGAGCACCAGGCTCTACTTCTGCTTTTCCATGATGTACCGTTGTATAATTACACATCTGTAGTGTAAACGTTGTCGCTAGCAGCAGCTGGTTTGGATTTGAAGTGACAAGAAACCCCAAAACAGATTGTTTTAAAATAGGCAGAACTGAGCAGTCTAAGTCTCATTATCTAAATGATTTTATGCAAATAAAATCATGAATAAGCTTTGTACATCTGGTGAGAGGCATAATAGGTCACCTAGAAAATTGTCTCTGCAACATATTTATCTTTGTGTTTTGATATTTATGAAAGAAAATTATTCTTTTGTTCATTTTCTATCGAAGCAGAGATAAAAAACCATCATCTCAACACAGGGAAGACACTTATCATCCCGACAACACAACCCTGCTTTGAGCATGGCTGCGATGACCCACATAAGTCTGTTAGTGTCGAGCAGAGGCGGTGTTCAAAACGATGCCCTCGCACGGAAAGATCTCTTTGAAGACACAAGCAGAGGGCTCACAGAGGAGCCAGATTGGAGGGGTAGGGGGGGAAATATGCGCCGATACCGTCAACGTGCCAAGTCTTTTTTTGTCTAAAATGCGCCATGTGGTGCCACAGCTCCCCGTAGCATCTGTCTCCCAGTTTTCATTTCTATCGACCTATTTGCTCATTCTTTGAGTTCGTGAGAGACAGTCGGTTCTGCAAGCCGTCCTACCAGAGAGCTGTTGTCCAGCAGCGTTGCGGTCAGGTTGCTGCTGAGGGTGAATGTCAGGACATGTCCCTCTCTGGTGCGCAGCACCACTTCGTTCTCTGTCAGGGGGGAAAAACACACTGAGTTTGTTTGTTTAATTTTCTGAATATGTATGGAAAGAAATACAGCGTGAAGCATGAAGTCAAAACTTTTTCTTTTTTTTTTTTTTTACATATTCACGTGAGTGGGTGGAAGCAGAAACTTGAAAAAAAAAAAGTCCCACTTCTCAACCACTTGCATAATCTCACATGGATTTTGTTTTAACCGTGTTATAAATGCAAAATTTGTCAAAATTGGTCCATTAAGTCTTTCAATAAATATTATTATTATTATTTTCTCCTGACATTTATTGTTGCTATGTAAGCTCGTTCTCGCCGCCGTGTTTCGCCGTCGTCTGAAACTGCAGAATGCATCACAATCAGCCCTGTTTTATTTACAAGTGTTACACTTTGGCATATATCTTTTAATTGCGTACAGGGTTTCTTGGTGTATAACTTTGCTGTGTTTTTAATTAATGTTAAGAATTTTATCTGCTGTGTTTAATTTTTTGCAACAGTTCACTGGGAACCATTACTCTGTAATTTGGTTTTGGATTTTTGGCATTGGATGTTATTGAATGTATATAAGCAGAAGCTGCTGGACTTATATTTAATTTTGGCTACAATGGATGAACAATTATTATTTCCTTAAAATTTACTAAAAAAACAAAGCTAGCATCAACAACAATAATTGATTGATAGTATTATATATTATATCCAGGAGTAATCATCATATGTCGTATGTTTTTATGATAATTTGAACAGTTTTATGTTTGGACATCGGCTATCCTGCAGGATTTCTGAATTTGCATGTTTTAAACTTATAAAATTAAACAATTTTTCAATCTCATGTCAATGTTCATGCTTATGTTTAGCTTAAAGTATTAGGTCTTCAACAATTTAGGTTTCACAAATCTAGTTAAATTGTGTTTTCTAAATATCCAACCTTATGGATTATACTTATTTCTCTTTTTTGTGGTATTGTTAATACTTGCAGGGTAGTTTTGTAACTATTGCCCCAGATTTCTGCACAATAACATAAACAGGTAATGCTTTTTGTTGTACACCAGGTTGACTTTATTTAATACGGATTTTAGTTCAATAGAAATTGGTGTCACTGGCAGTGACTGACAATTCCCAAAAACATTATTTTTGTTGTGTTTTATTTAAGTTTGTTCATTTAATCCTTTCACTGTTGTTCCATCTCCAACACAAGAAATGTATCACTGGCAAATACTTTTCATCATCTCAGGTATAACAGGTGATTAAAACATGGATCCTCACCGTTCAACCACGCCGCACAGGGATCGTGAACTTTGAACTCTTCACTCTCCAGATCCTCCATGGTCACATGGGAGTGGAGCAACAAGTGAGACTCGTCTTTAAAAGCAGACAGACAAAGCAAGCTATGAGAAACCTCTGTTCACATGAAAGCAGATGCTATTATACTAATTATTTCATGCTTCAAAAACCAATTAAATCAATCTAAAGTTGTTTTTTTTACCACAATCATTTATAATAATTTCCAAAACTTACACTTCGATTCAAATCGACAAGAGATAGCAAACAGGAATTACATTTATTATTGATTACACTGATGTGCATTCCTTAATGATTGATTAAGCAAAAACAACAAACATACAAACATATAAAAATAAAGATTCATCACCACCTCTACTCCACTGCACAAATTAAAGGGAAGATTAATGGTGAAGAAATGAGTATTCAGATTTCTTCTGTTTTAATTTCTTCGTCACACTTACATTTTTCAGAGCCTCAAAATAATTTGAAATCCAATAAATGATGATTTTAGTTGTGAAAGAGGACAACATTTTGCAATTTAGGAGACCAAAAACATGCAAAATTAACATTTTGGGAGTATTTTTAACTCAAATCCTACTGGCACATATTTACTTCCATATATTTACTTCTATAACAACGGTAATTAGGTACTTTTTTAAACTTTTTCTAAAGTATTCAACGCAGGGCAGATTAGATCGTTTTATTCCCTCAGTAAATAAATTTCTAATTTCAGGTATAGCTGCCTGATATTAAAATGTGTTTCAAATATATAGAAACATAAAACATAGAATAAATCTGTTGGGATCCAATTTTCAAGTCCATTTGTAGCTTTCATGTAAGCAGAGGGTGCAAATAACATCAAGCAGTTTCGGGAAGCGCCTGCAGGAATAAAAAGTTGTCTTGACTTGATCTAAAAGCCGGCAGATGGCACTTGGAAGCGCCGTCGAAGGAAAGCAAAACAGTGAAAGGACGTCTGCATTCAGTTCAGCGTCGTGGAGAGGATTTTCAGAGCTGACGAGATCGATGCTCCTCTCACGTTTGTCCTTCAGGAGCGAAACTAAATTAGCAAAACGAAATGGAAGCCAGGGGACACGTCCAGCTCTATAGCATACTAATTAACACCTTATATCTTATTTGTTTAATGGCGGTGCTAAAAACAAAGACTTAAAGGAAAAACTCCCGGTTTATTGGCTCTTTTAATCTCTCGGAGACGATTTAACCAGGAGCAGTAACTTCTTAGAGTTTCCCCAGTTTGCCTGGCACCAAAAAAAAAGAGTCAAAGACATTTTTAACCTCTCAAAAGACTCAACTGTTTTATTTATGATGTGGTTCTTGTACAGATTAAACAAACATGCTTCAGAAGGAGGCGCCCGTTTTTTTTTTTTTTCCACTTTACAGAGCCTGATTAGTTCTTCCTTTCTTTTCTGCTCTTTGTGTCAAGTTAAAGGCTTCTGGCTGCAGACATGAGAGTTAAATTGGTCTCTTTTATGAAACTTTCAAAGCTTTGGATGCAAATTGTGCTTCCCGCTTTGATGCTCCTGCTTCCCTCCGCCTCTTTTCTTACCGGGCGTGAGGATGACGACGGAGAGGATGACCAGGGACATGACGGCCAGGATCACCACCATGGCGATCCCGATGCCTTTCCAGTTCCTCGGCGGACCGTCTGAACTCCCCAGGTCCTGATGCGGGAGAGAAAACAAATGATGAATGTGAGCCGAGCTAAAAGAGAGGACATTAGTGCCGCTTCATTTCCACCGTCAGACAAATCGGTTTGCTGAGCCACGGGGGACCGAGACCAATCTGCAGCATTACTTAGACTCCAACAAATCGCACAAGTTTTCAGCTGGAGAACTGCGTGAAACTGTTGCTTTTAGGAGAGCAGATTTTAATTGGGGAAGAAATTAAAGCTGACACATAGTTCTTCTTTTGCTTTGCTTCATTTCACATGAAATTATAGACCTTTTACTTTGGAGGAAGGTTAATGGTGAAATGCATTCCCTGAAACTGAAACACTCTTTAAACTATATATATCCATCTCCAAATTGATTTTTTTTTCACTGAAAAATTAAAAAAAACAAGCATTTATAGCATGTTTATATTGTAATTGCACATTTTCTGCAGTAGATTTTTTTATACACATAAAAACTTTTAAATCCAGTAAAAGAAAGATTTTTCTTGTATGAAGGATGTAAAGAGACATTCAATGATTGTTTTATGACAGATGGAAACTTAAGCAAAATCTAAATTTTATTGTAAATAAATGAATGAACTAAACTAGACATTAAGACTGGTTAACTGTAAAAGACAGAAACAACAACAAAAAAAATGTTTGTTAACAAACATATATTTAATTATTGCCATAAAGAGTCGTACAGAGCAATAAACATGGTGAAGAAATAATTCATAATTTTACAAATGTTTTATCAGTAAAATCTAAAAAGTTTGGAATGCATTTCTGTTTCATCGTGTTTCTCTGCAACATCTGCAACACCAGGCTGCTGGAGAGCGAATCAGCCTCAATTTTCTGTCTTTTTTTAAAATTTCTAACAGGGTTTTTTCCAGGGTTTTCCTGCATTTAGCTTCATCCATCTTCCCATTAGCACTGAGCTGATAAAGAAAAAACATCCCCAAACAAAGATGCAGGGTGTAAATCACTGTGATTTGGTGTGATTAGTTGTGTTTTGTCTGTAGCCAAACAATTAACAACTTTTCTAGTAAAAGAGACTGCAAATACTTGTGACACTGGAGAGCAGTGTCAGTGTCAGTGTCAAAATGAATAAGGCTGAAACAATCATATTAATTATGATTACTCGATGCAGTGTTTTTGTATTTTAGGCAATAAAATGTTTATTTTCTGATTTATTTGCATCTTTGAATCTATTTCTAATATTAAACAAAAAATGAATTCAGTAATTAAATGAAAAATCTGCAGAAAATGTCAATTTTTTTAACCGATTAATGATTGAATCTTCAGAATAATCAATTACTAAAAGAATCATTGGTTACGGTACTAAAAATTAACCATGTAATTTTTGTATCACTTCCAAAATATGAACAACTTTGTGTTAACACAAAAAATTCCAATAAAATATATTGATCTTTATGACCATTACTTGAACAAATAGGGGGGGAAAAAAACACAGTAGATATTTTTACAAGATGTGGAATCACTTATGATAAAATTAAAAAATTATTTTGAACCCCATGAACCATTCAGGCTCCAGGGTGAGAGCCAGCATGCGTGTGCCTCAGCTCTCTGCAGAGCCACATTTCCATTTTGTTATTTCTCTCCCCTGAATCAAAAACACATCAAACAGCTTAAATTACGATCTTTTCCAGGCAACGCTGCACACATGCTGGGCTCTTTTTCCCCTGCATCCAAAAACAATGGTGAATTATTTTGGGTTTTGGGGGAAAAAATAGTTTGCAGCGTTGATTTGCTCCTCAGTTAAGCTCTAGATTTTTGTTAAGTCTGCTCTGTACAGCAGCCAGCACATCTTGTTGTCTGTCAGCGTGCTATTTATCCTCCCATTCACACCTGCTTTCAATTTGTGATTACAACAGTTTATTGTCAAGCTCAGTTTTCGACATCCAGTATTCTTGTTTTTGGGGTTACTTTGCTCGGTGCCAGATTATCTTGACTGTGTTTAGTCAGCCTGTCTGCTCCGTTTATACTCGACTGGGTTGTTAGCAAAAGTTACTGCAGGAGCCAAAAAGCCAAATCTGTGCATCGTTTTAATCTACTGCAAAAATCAAATAATGCCAAGTATTTTTCTCCCGTTTCTAGCGCAAATATTTTTTGTAAGAAGCAATAAGTTTTTCTCTAAACTTCTTATGTCAAACTCCAGGCCTGGGGGTCAAATCTGCATTTCAAAATCTGCTGTGTTGCAGCAAACTTAATAAATCTGTTTTTTTTTTTTGACTGAACAGTCAACGTTGATGAATTTCTCTTTCCTCACCACACCTCTCAGCAAAACATCAATAATTCTTAACACTGACAATAAACTGCTAATTCTGCTGGCAGATTATTTTTTGAATAAGTCAGATAATCAATGGAAATAGTACTTTTAGTCAACGTGAAGCAATTATTGACTTAAAACAAGCTCCTACATTCTGCTGAAAAGTTAGTTTTGTCTTACTTCAACAGTACTAAAAGCTTACCCCAAAATATGGGGTAAATAAAGGAGGAAGGATGATCTGCTATTCTACTCTTACTGAAGGTACAACTTGTATTTGGCATGAATTGGTTTTACACCATCCATCCATCATCTGCACCTGCTTGTCTTTGCAGAGTTGCTGGTGCTTATCTGCAGTGGGCAACACAGAAACACACACAGGATTAGCAACCATGAATGCACACATTCAAACTAACGACTTCAGAGAGACCGACGAGCTGCAACATTCGTGGGACTGAGTGAAGAAGCCACATTCAGAGATCATGCTACAAATATCCCAGGACCGTCTTACACCAAAACAACTCATTTTAATTTAACCCTGCAAATCCAAAACGTAGCAATGACGATCCAGCCAAATTTACAGAACCGTAATTCTGCCACACTATCAGAAAAATTCCAACAGTTTCTGAAAGGGGAGACGTTGCGCTTTCCAGCCAATATCGAGTTATTACGGTAAAATCACTCCCGCTGTAGCAGGAAGTGATTTTAATCTGATGAAATGCTCTTTAAATAGATGGTACATTTCTAAAATACCTGCTACATATTGAAAGTTCCAGTTGTTATGGAAAAATATATTTACTCACAGAACATTTAAAGAGCTGCGTACAATTAAACTAAGCAAAAATATCCAGGCGGAGATTTTAAATTTAGCACATAAAGGGTTAACATAATATTAATAATATATTAAAATCAATCAAGAAACTTTAACTGCATTTCCATTATAAAATGGTGCAAACAGAATTTTTTAAAAATAAATTTGCCTTATGCAATTTCAAAATCCTCAAGTTTTTTGATATAAAAAAACATTTTGTGGTTGTATGAGGTAATTTTTCAGCTGCATCTAAAGTGGTTTTATTGGAAAAACTTTGCTGCATCACACGAGTCACGTAATCAACATAATGACGTTACTGCTGGCAAAAAAGACAACAGGAAGTGTCAGGAGGATGATGGTTTGTTTTTGTGTTTTTCAGATAATGTGGAATATTCTTTAAACAGAACAAGTTTCACAACTGTTTTCTTAAAATTAGTTGCACTTTGTCTCCCAGAAGCAAGTTTGGTTCATCAAAATTTAATCAACAAGTCTAAATTAGATTGTTAACAATAAATGTAATAGAGCATATTAGAGAGAAAGATTTGACAAAACCACAGCAGGCTTAACCTCACGTCTCTGTGTACCATCCGAATGCAACAAAGGGGAACTGACAGAGAGAGCTTGCATCAGCATCATTTACAATTAAACACAAGTGTGTGTCTTCGCCACACTGTGCTGCGCTCCTTCACAATGAGGGGCTGACACTGCTGGATCACACGCCTGCAGAAGAGCGAGCGAGCGAAACCGCAGCAGAGCAGCCATAAAACTCAGCCTTCATTATTGCTGCTTTGTCCTTTGACTTAACTGGGAAAGCAGGCACACCTCCCTCCGCTTTGGAGCGGAGGAAAAAGCCACCGATGTGCTTCAGCGGTCAGCAGATTGCTGCTTTTCCTCGCTCCCTGGGAGGACACCAACTGTCTGTTTTTTTTTTTTTTGGGTTGTTTTTTTAGTAGACCCAATCTGTCTAAAATTTACATTTAGCAGCTTAACACTCCCTCCGATTCAACCACATGTCTTCACATGACTGGAGTTTTTCCTTTCCTGACTACAGAGTCATAATGTCTCAGCTTTTTCACTTTAAAATTACGCATTTTTATTTATTTTTTTGTTCTTTTGATGAACTTGTAAACTGGAAGGAAAATATGAAAACTGTTGCTTACATTTTTCTATTTTATGCTTTCTAGAACAGTTAACATTTGTAGTGTTTAAAGGTGCAGCAACTTTTATGAAATATATATTAAGAGACCTCTGAAAATGACCAGTTTCTCTGATTTTACTCTTTATAGGTTATGTGTGAGTAAAATGTACATTGTTCAAAGAACTACTGACAACATGTCTCTGAAATTTCAAGGAAAAATTTTGTATTTATTTGCAGAAACTGATAATGGTGCAGAGGTTTAAGCCCTAAAACATGCAAATAAAACAATTTCATATTAATTTAGAAATAACAATACTAATGTTTTAACTCAGAAACCAACAGTTGGTGGAAAAACCAGGAGGTTTTCTGTGGGGTTCAGTGCAGTGGGCTCTTTTTTTTCCATCTTTTTACATATTTGTTAAAACTGTCAACATGATTACCTGTACAATATGAGACAGACAACCTGTGAAAAGATTGATCTCCTCTGCTTGCTCCTATTGCTGTCTCAAAAAAGCTCCTGACAAAAAACAACCATTCATACCCAGGAGGTGGGTCTTAGCGCTGCCAATCAATCTTATGAACATGCTGCTAAATGTATGAATAGAGGAGAAACAACTTAACTTTACAGGAAAACTGCTTATCCATCATCATCAGTTCTAGCTGCGAGAGGAAGAAAGGAATGAGCAGTGCCACACGGAGGAATGATTGACAGCGTTAAGACCCGCCTCTTGGCTCTTATTGGTTGTTTCTAATTAGCACAGGAAAAAGCACATTTTTTTTCTTTTTATGTCTCTTTAACTTCCTCTCACGACATTTCAACAAATATATAAAAAAATATATTTTTAATAAAAATTACGTAATACAGTTTTAAGGATATTGGAAACATTTTTATTTGAAATTTGGAAAAACAGCAAATTAAACTTCAGGTTTTTTTGTTGCTGTTTTTTTTTTTACCATTCTTTCAATAAGGAAAATTTTATAAAAATTAGCTTTGGTCTCATTTAACAAACAGAAATAATTAATCATATTTATTATTATTGAAATAATTGTCAAATAATTTAGTTATAGAGTAATTGTTAACTGCAAAAAAAAAGCAACACAGAGTAGTAAATAAGCAAAAACTGTACAAAAATATAGAAATTTTCAATTTAAGATAAAAAGAAAACCCTTCTTTGTCTGTAAGTATGTTCATCTGCTTCAAATTCTGTTTAAATAAATCATCTTAAACACCTTTTGCTATGTAACAATTAATAATTAATTTTTTAAAAATTAGCAGATCAGCCCTACACAGTATTGATGTTAAGTTGAGCAGAAAGGGTTGAGCTTTTCTCTTCCTGATGTTGAACAAACTGTGAAAAATTCTTAATTTCTTTAGTAAAGTGAAGAATATCTACAAGATCTGGAGACACAGGAGCATTTCACTTTACACCTAAAACTCTTCTTTATCAGCTTTTCCAACAAATCTCTGCTCATTTTTCACTCCTAACCTTTATTAATCAATGTCAATAAAACTTCTGAGGTTGGGAGATAAGCGAGTCCACTTCACGCCTGAGGTGAGCAAAAGACTCACAAGGTCTGGCGGCTCAGAACTCCTGCCAAGACTTCATCATCTTTTAAAGATGTACTGCAGCATGAAAACAAGTTCGAATTAAAACCACTACAAGCTGCACCAGCAGGGACAAAGCATAAGTGATGTTTGAACTCTTGGTGCCGTCCAAGTCTCCCCGACTTGGGGATAAACACACACGCACGCACTCACACACACGCACGCACTCACACACACGCACCCTCAGGGAAGAGCCATTATCCTGCCGTCCGATACAGAAATCCAGCGTTGATGCGCTCATATTGCACCTTTACAATTCTGAGGCAGAGAAATTTAATTAAACCTAATTAATATAACATGGAGGTTAACCGCTGCAAACATGCAAAGTGAGACTTATGCGTCGTCGTATCCGAGCACAACACAAATAAGTTATAAAATAAAGCCTCGGTGAACAGAGACTTCAAACTGAATTATTCGCTTCACTGACTTCAATATTATTTTCATGTCCTCCCTCAAATTATTTCAGGAGGGGGATACCCGTCTCCTCTTGTTCCCCTGGAGCCAAGACATTACTGCCAATTAAGGTCAAATCACTGGAAAGACGGCGGAGGAGAATCCCGCATCGAGGCGAGTCATTCCTGCAAATGGGGTGCAGATGCAGGGAGCTGAATCCCCCAGAGCAGCTGCATGCCACAGTGCCGCCTGGCTGCTGGTCACGCTGCGTTTCAGGACTCTAATGCAGCACAGTTTGCCAGCACAGGTGAACAGATGACAGGGCTGAGCCGTGTGACAGAGTCGGTTTATCACAGTCAGCAGCCTGACCGACACGGACAAATATCCGAGAGCCGGTTTTCTGCAGAGGGGTGGGATCATTTGTATGTGAAGGAGACTAAAGGAGTTTAGATGAAGGTGTTGGACAAACAGCAAACAACTGTTAATGAATAAATCACCAGAAGGCGTCCCCCTCTGGGAGGACTTCTTTCTTTTTTTGGCAAAGCAAGCAGAACTGGACTGGAGGCGAGAGGGCTCTTTCATTCGCCGGCAGTGCTGTGGGATTTTCACTCAACCAAATGAGGGAATCGATAAGGTGCACAGTTGTACGAGGTCCGCAGGGAAACAATTAAGAGAGGGAATGCAGCCATGAAGGAGACTTTTAGACAGAAGCTCTCCGTCCTAAACGCCAGGATTATTGAAAAGTGTGGCACCTCTTTGAGGATTTACAACACCATGTCAACTTCAGATCAGACTGGAGTTCCCCACTGCACTCCTCACAAATACTTTTCTCTTAAGGTGTCCAAAAAGAATTTGCAGTCAATCGAAAAGAAGTCACACCAAACATGATCTGCAGAGCGCGCGCCACAACTAGGTTGTGCAGGATTCAGGCAGTATTTAAAATTCATAAATTAGACTCAGGGGACCTTCTTAACTCCATCTTCAGTGTCTTTGAGGCATCCAATAATAAATCACAAGAAGAGAAATGAGTGAACCGAAGCACGCCGTTGCTGGATTTGCATACTTGAAAACCTCCTGAACCCCGGCTGTTGATGTAGATCACAGACGTAGACGCTAATGAATAAACTGCTAACGTTAAAATGGGTCTCTTATTGGCAGGCACATACAGACCTCAATATATAAGCTATTGGCTGATTTTAATGATTCATTATAATTACTCACAGGGGAAAGATGCAGATTAACAAGGAACCCATATGCATTATTTTGTCAATATTTCTCATTGCCTCAGTAAAAATAAAGGTCATCATTAGAGCAGACTGTAATTTCAGATGAAGAGAAACCAAACAGCTGTAATTGATTTCCAGCTGAACCAAAGCATTGCATTGGGTTTTCTCTCCTGCAAAAAAGAGAAAAGAAATGGTGAAGACACCATGGGAGACCATAACTAGAGATTACTTTCTCCTTTTTTAGCCCTGGAGGTTATGACGAGACAATGCAGCAAAAGCCTTCGTGAAATGAAAGCTCAGCTGCTTTAGTCTATCGCTGCAAGGCTCCCCTATCTTCTTTTCATGCTCCCCATCACACACAAAAAAATTACATCACAAAAGGTTCCTGTACACTTAGTTGCGGCCTGGGGGAACAAGCAGCATCATGAAAACGCGAGGTGGGGGAGCTATACGGGTGACATGATGTGGAGTCAAAGTAAATATGATGAAGAGGAGTCCTTTTCTTCCCGGCGCACCGAGGCTCCTCAGAGGGGATTTACCAGTAAATAACACGTTAGGACTCAGTGCAATTTTAAATATGGAGCATGTGGAGCTGAGGCTGAGCATCAACACGAACATTTCTGAGATTAAACTGGGCTTTCTGGTTTTATGCAAGAACAAATGTATGTGTGCTGCTTTAAAATTCAGCATTTAACAAAACACACACTATCCTAAAAAGGTAATTCCAAGGATGAACCAATTAAGAGTTTTTTCTGTGCCATTTTTCTGATTTCTGAGCTGCAAATTTCACACTTTAATCAAACCTATTATTCTCGAAGGATCGTAGCACATTAAAGAGAAAATGACAGCAGTTTCATTTAAAAATGTATTTGGGTCATGCTAAAAAATTCAAATAAGAAAATTATGAGAATAAAGTCCTAGTACTATGAGAATGAAGTGATAATATTATGACTTTCTCGAAATTTTTCAACTTTATTCCTGTAATATTAGGACTTCATTCTCATATCATATAACTTCTATTCTTGTACAAGTTTATTCTCAGAATGTTATGATTTTATTCTCGTAATATTATGACTATAATCTTCTAAAACTACAACTTTATTCTCATATTTTTCTGACTCTGTTCTTGTACGACTTTATTTTTGTGATATTATTGTAATTCTGTGACATTATTTTGACTTTATTCTCTTACAACTTTATTCTCATAATACTTATGACTTTATCCTCATTATTTTTACTTTGTTCTCGTACGAGTTTATTCTTGCAGTTTTATGATTTATGATTTATTGTTTTCTTTTATCATTATAATTTTACTCATTTATCCATGAACGCTTATGTCAAATCAAGTGCATCAAAATATATGATGATGCTTTTACAGATAGAAAATTAGGCGAGTTCTTAGTTTTGTTGACTTTACTAAATAGAAATCAAATTTTCAGTACTGATTTGCCAATTCCTTGATCACAAACAATGAAAGAAAAAAACGTTTGATTCAGTTCAGTCTCAGCTGATTCACTGGTGCATCTTTAAATAATTAACTCAAGCTATGCAAACAGTTACTTCCCGTTTATAACTAAATGCATCAATAATGTTTCTTCCTTGTAAAGGAGCAACAATCTCAACAGATTTTCTGCCTAAAGTACATTGATTTGTGACTGACGAGAGCTGACATTTGCAGGTGAAAAGGTCGTCTATAAACCCTGCAGCCTTCTGTGGTCGTTTCCATCAGAGAAAAAAAAGCCTCAGGATTATGAAATAAATGATTTCTGGCAAGTTTCATTTGGATTTCATCATGTCAGTAAAAGCACTAAAGACCTGAGTGCCACTTAATGTCAAGGAGTTTTCCTCAGTATTACACCAACTACAGAATATTCAGAATGAAAAACAATCCTCTGAAGCTGCAGCTGAGTAAATATGCAGAGACTCGAAACTCTTCTAAAAATAATAACCGTTTTATTATTAATTAAACAATTTAGAATGTTTTCTATATAGTGCTGAACATTCAACATTAAAAAAAGACATTTAAATAAGTGTTATAGCTGTTATAAAATGTAAAAATGAATTCTAAATATTACTAATTAAAATAATACACATTTAAATCAAGCATATTTTTGTTACTGATGATATTTTCAATGCTGTTGTTACGTCTAGCATAAGTCTTGGCTAATCATTTTGACTTGAATATAACTGTTATTCTCATTCTTTGTGCAAATGTTAAGAATAATATGTTAATATATGTCAATTAAATAAAAGTTCTGGCTCTCGTTTGGGGTTGTGAAATGTTTGGACTTTCGTCAAGAATTCATAAAGTTTTAGCTGTAGCTACAGAGCTATTGCTGAAATCACACTTGCTGTTCGCTGAGAGACTGAGAGAAAATTGCTGCTGATGAACCACAAATATTAGCGTTAGAAGTCAGAAAACAAGTTTCAGAAGATTTAAAAGTTTAAATGCAGGTTTAACTTGTTTAGATAAAGCGCTAATGTTAAGATCAAACATGTTAGACACTATCCAATTCAAAAGAACTTTGAGTAATTGTATGATGATTTAAATATAAAAAATATATTCATCACTCATCAGTCTCTCCAGGATTTTGTGATTGTTTTGTGTTTTTTTTTTATAATATACTGTCTACTATACATGACACATTAGCGATATTTGCGCTAATGGGTGATGTTAAATGTGACTTTTCATTCATCGCTTTATCTTTCACAGACTATATAACTTGACATCAAGTGAGGCTGGGTCAGCAGTCACTTAAAACCAACATTTTTGGCCAATTTGGGGAAAAATGTCAGTAAAATCTGAAACATTTGGGGATCAATTGATGTTGTGTGAATTTTGATGTAATTTGGAGTCTAGAGGACCACATGAAAAACTTACAGCGGGCCAGATTTTGCCCCCGACCCTCGAGTTGGAACCGCTACTCCAGTTCTATTGATTCAGTTATGTTCGGTTTATCACTGTATCTGAAACATCCTCTGTAACTCTGCAGATTAAAACCTGGAAAAATGCTGAGGAGGAAAAAAAGCCATGGTAGTAATAAATGCATCTCACATTATAAGCAGAGAATAAAGCTTGAAAATATATACAGAAGAGGATTATTTAATCCTGACTTAGGCAGCATAATTTTTAGACTATACCTCACACTGGCTGGTTTGTATCATTTTTCAGCCTGAACTGCTTAAATCTAGTGCAATTTACAAATGTCCTGCTTCATAATCCCCATTCATTGACCATGCACCTTTGCAGCAAAGGGCTAATCAATCATAGTGTGCAGGCTGCCCCCCTCCTCTTTTGTCAATGTGCGCGTCCATGCTGGAGGGGACTGGCTGCTGGGACTAATTATCATCCAGGAAAATTGAGCTTTCTTAACGGTGCAGGGAAACACGCTGAGGCTGCATGGGACAATAAAGAAGAAGCCTGGACGTCCGAATCACACCTCAGTGCTCAGGGGCAAGCCTGTCCGGAAGATGGACAGCAACGGAAAAAAGTGTCCAGAAGCGAAATCACCAATTTTCCCCGACACACGGAAAACCCCCTTGGAGAAAACACACACACTGCACACTTCCTCTGCACAAGGAAGGGAACCGCAAAGTAGTGAATTGAAGCCCACCTACCAAATCCGTGGTCATGTTTTGTTGAGTTGTGGCAATCATGGTGTAATCCGCAACAAGCGCCGCGCTGCCGTGTGGAGCCTCACAAGCCGCCGAGCAGCTGCACTGTTGTTTGGCGGAGCTTTTTCTGCATCCTCCGCTTCTTGCAAGTTTGTCCTCAGCGGGTTGGTGGTCCTGCCTCTCTCTCTCTCTCTCTCTCTCTCTCTCTCTCTCTCTCTCTCTCTCTCTCCTGGCTGCTAATTTGGTCGGAAATTAATCGTGACGAGGTGTTGAGTGCAGATAGTCATACAAACCGCTTGAGTTGCTTGAGCAGCAGGAATGATGAACAATTAGTTTTGATGAAAAAAAGCACATAATGTTAAAATCCAATAGCCAATTTCATTGTCATAATGCTGTTTCATTGGAATCGTATTCCCATAATACAACCAAACAATATCACCAGATAACTAAACCAAACGGAGCACTGAACAGATGCTTTTAACCACTTTCTTCAGGTGGACAGAAAAAATGAAGTTATTATATTTAGAGTAAGTTGGAGAGTCAACATACAGATTTATTTTTTTGCAGCCAGATACTAAAAATCAGACCTGAACATTTAGAGCCACATAAAGACAGTTACAAAGTCAGCCTTCTATCACCTGAAGAACATTTCCAGGATTAAACAAAAACAACCCAACAAGATTTAGAGAGAAATCCATGCGTTTGTCTTTAGTTGCATTGATTACTGAAACGGCGTCTTTACAGGTCTGCCTAACAAATCAATCCTCCAGACTTTAAAATATTAAAATACTGTTGTTTATAAATCGCTGAACGGTTTTGCACCACAAGACATTAAAGATCTGCTGTCTGCATCCCAAGAACCAAAACCAAACATGGAGAAGCAGCATTCAGCTTCTAAGCACCACAAATCTGGAACAAAGTTCCAGAAAACGGCAAAACATTGGAATTATTTAAATCTAGAGCTGTTTAGAGCTGCTTTAAAAACATAATAAATGGAACATTCATTATGTTCCATTTATTATAAACAGCTGCGTGTTTATAATGCATTGTGTCAGTAGCTTAGCAGCCTCATCTTGGATGCAGCTTAGTTTGTATTTCGAACACTGTACTCTGATGTAAGCTGAGCTCGATAGACATATAATGATGTTTAACATACGTATGAAACTTACTCTCTCATCATTCGTTTCTGTGTAAATCTGCATGATTGAAGCTTTCTGACATTAAAGACTGAATATCTGACTGCACCAATGGAGATGATTGGATTTTTTAATTTATCCCGGCAGGATGTGTTGAAAAACTGAATTAGGATGAAGAACTGTGTGTGATGAGTTTTGTCAACTGAGTGAGGAAGTACTGTGGCTTAACTCTGCATCTCTGTATGTCGCATATGTATTTTATAAGCAGCTTTGGTTTTACTCGCCTCAGGGGCAACAGATGGATATTAGCCAGGGGCAATATCTGGTGCAGGGCATATCCTCTCTTCTGAGAATAATGTTCCTGCACATGGTCTTGAATAATGAAGACAAACTCAAACCTGAACGCAGTGCTGTACAATACAGTGACTTTAAAACTTGAATCCCACATAAAATCCTTTCCTCATGTCTTTTCCTGTCACTTACTGTGTACTCTATGTTAGCTGTGACAGTGACTTGAATCTGATAGTCACACACTAAAGGAAATAATGCACTGGGTCTATCAGGGCTATAAAGATGACAAGGTAACTGTATTATAATTCAGCAATGTGCAGTTTCTATTCTGAATTGACAATTAATTTACAGCCTTTTCTTGTAACTCTTACTTTGCAATTTTATAAAACTGACCTCAGTCTTTCACCTTCCTGTGAGGTAAGATAATATAACCAACTGTTGTTATATTGTATTCATATAAATTTAAAAGACAGTTCAGCATAAATGCATCATAGTGGAACAACCACTTTCAAAATTTGTTTTGGAGATAAACATAAAATGTTGTAAAATGAAATCCAATTAAGATGTAATGTATACAAAGAGATTTAAAAAAGTATGACTTCTGGCCTGAAACTGCCAAATGCAGAAAATGGTAGAGGGCCCGACACAAACCCTTGTGGCATCCCGCGTATAATTGCAGGAGATTTGGAGAATGGGTTATTAGACAGTAAGACACCACAATCTTTCTAAGTGGTAAGATGTTGAAGAAAAACACAAATGTAATGGAAGTTAATTAAGATCACTGAAACTTGTGAAAAAAAATTACCCAAAACCACATAAAATGCTACTTTTCATACATATTCCATTTGTTCACCATACACTTGCTACTGAGCGCTTTTCATTTTCAGTAATCTAACAGTCCTTCAATTCAGCAGAAGGGTCATACTTGTTTTGCTATATAAGTTATATTAATTTGAGTTCCACTAAAACAGCAACAGATCCTGTTTATAGAAAGCACATTATCTGGTGTGCTTTATTTTTTACCTCTATCTCTAATACTGCAGTAGGAAATTTACAGCCTCACATTATTTTATTTTTTAATATAATTTCTCATTCAGAAAAAGCGAGATTGTAGTTGTTATTCCACTTGTATCTTGAAATAAAAATAAAAACAGCTCTGCGTCTGCAAGTTCCGATATGCCAATGACCGTTACGCTGTAAAGTAACTTACCGGAAGTGACGTATTTTCATATTCACTTTCACAGTTTCAGTCTTTATTAAGCGCATTTATTAGGTGTGCAGTGAGTCCGTTAAATTTTCATATTAAGCTATAATTTGTACAGATATATTTTGTTGTTTTACGCTTTGGTTTTTGTGTGTTAGGCGGAGAGGTGACAGTTACGTTGATTTTATTTTGAAAAGAAGTATACGGAAGTTGTAACTGCCGATTCCTTTAACACCCACGCAGAGCGCGTTCATTGGCCAGCGGCGAAGTTTGAAAAGAAACCCGCTCATAGTAGGTACGGGCGAACAAGGATGCGGACAAAGACGGCTGCGAAGAGAAAATGAGAACGAACTGCTAAATTAAACAACTCTCCGGAAGGGTTTACTGTACAGAATTTCTCCAAACAGGTAGCTAACTGTAAGTGTACCCAGCGGGTGCAAATATGACAAAGTTAGCTTAGCTGCTGTTTTGTTTTGTTAGCTTACTTAAGCTGTGAACGAGTGACGTTATTGTAAAACCTTGCTAGCGAAAGCTGGAAAGAAAAAGGGTAACGAGCGTCTTAGAGTAGGGTGAAAAGTGATATATAAGAGTGTTGTTTAATGTAATAAGTTAGCTTGCCTCTCTCTAAAACGTATTCAGAGTAACTATTTCTTTGAAAGGCGCAGCTTACTTCAAAACGACTAGGAAGTTTCTAAATTCACACAAATGGAATGATCTGTTAAATTAAAGAATCATTAAGCTGTGTGTGTGTGTGTAATTCTTTTCCTGTAGGGATTTGAATTGTTGGACACCATGGAGACTACAATCCTGAACCTCCAGAGCCTATATGATAATCTGAGGACTCATGTTGAGCTTATGAATGAGAATATTGAGCCCAGTAAGTGGTTCTGTTAGATTATATGATTTAATCTGGTATGTAAATGCCTGTTTGTATTCACAATTTGAACTCTCACTGACAGGTTTCATTCAGATGCTGCAGAACTTTGAGGACTGCCGCCGCAAATGGGCAAGGTCTCTGGATGAACTGGGATCTTGCAAGGATATGCTGAGAAAAGCAGAGATGGAGAGAGGAGCCTTGGATGTGAAGCTGAAACACGCTCGCAACCAAGTGGACGTGGAGATCCGGCGCAGGCAAAAGGCAGAGGCCGACTGCGAGACGCTGGTATGGTTTCTTAAAGGCAAACTTTTTGTTTTAGGGTTTACCTTCAAGCAGCTCTTGAATTTTTCTCCACTTGTGCTTTGAATGTACAGGACCGTCAGATTCAGTTGATCCGGGATCTTTTAATGAGTGAGGGATCCACCAACAGCATCCAGCTGAGTGCTGAACAACGGTCTGCTCTAGCCTTCCTCAATACAAACTGCCAGACAAATAGCCAGAACACCAATCGGAGGTATAAAGATATTTATACCATCTCTTTCTGACCTGCTGTCTTAGTAGTAGTTTGGTGTTGGTTTTTTTGTTATTCTTAATATTATTTTTTTATGTTTTATTAAACACTTTGAATGTCTTTGTTTATACATCTACATTTTATGCTAGACCTGAAATTTCCTTCTGTAGGACAACAAAGACGATTTTATTCAATTCAGTCATATAGCTAGAGTCAAAAACACACGTTCCTATTTGACCCTTACAGTCAACTTCAATTGCTATCAATTGGTATTGCACGAGACATGGCTGTTGTGTGTTTTATTTACCAAACAAGTTTTTCTTCTTTATTTCTACAGATTGTTGACAATAGATGAGTCTGCCTCCATCTTGTCAGATATAAGCTATGACAAAACCGACGACTCCCTTGTAAGTACTCTAATTTTTTCCGGCATAATCAGAGAACATTTTCTCCGTAATGGCCTGTTTTGGATGAGTATGTGACTTAATATCTCTTTCAGGATTGGGATTCGACCAACATCAGGACAGTACGACTCAAGAAGCGAGAAAAGAGGGTACGCTGTGCATTCGTTCACTATTAGGAAGAGGCTAATGAATGAAAATGTGGTTACAAAGAACAGGTGTCATACTTTGTGTCCTGATTTTAGCGCTCCTCAAGAAATCTCATTGATGGGCCTCCAAGTGCTTCTAAAAGATCACGATCAACAGGCAGAACCTCAGAAAGGGTAAACGTTGACATTTTCTGCAGGTTGTCACCATTGGATTACAATCATTTACATCTCAGTGTTTTATCCTTATTGTTAGCATGCAGAGGTTTCCTACAGCCAAATCTTTGCCTGATTTAGTTTTACTGACTGTGCATTGATGCAACAGGGAAGTGAGACGCTTGTGACAAAGACGACAGTGACTGTGCCTGCGAATGGAGGTCCTGTTGAGGCCATTTCTACCATAGAGACAGTTCCGTACTGGACTCGCAGCAGGAGAAAGACTGGTAGGATATCCTGCATATGCGTAGCGTTAACCTACGTTCATGATGTCTTTATTAATTACATAAATTAAGCACCTGAAGATTAGATGAATTTGTCCCAGTTGGTTTTCCCATTTTGATGTGCTTAACCTGTTAGAGCAGTGGGTTCCAATGTGGGGCCCGGAGGCCATTTATGGCCCTTGGATTGGAGAATTTTTGATTTGCATGAAATTTTCAATGATAAATATATACATAATTTTAGCTTCAAAACAAGTATTTTTCTTTTATGAACCAAGTTTTTTTTTCTTCTTTTTTTATGTCATAGGCTCCACTGACTTTTTACTCAAAAACAAATTTAAAAGCAGTACAGTTAACAGTTTTCAACGACAGTTCTCATTTTTTGTTGCTGGGGAGAAACAAAAAATGATATCTTGACCAACAATTTAGGAAACTGCAACTTTTTTCTCTCTTTTTAAAGACCTTTTTAATTAAAGCACATATTAATTTGTTTTGTGCAGGTAAATAAAAGAATTCAGAATAAAATTATCTTGCATTTTTAATTGAAAAAAAAAGTTTAAAAAAAGAAATTGTGGCTATTGAATGCTTTAAACTTATGACATTAAGAAAAATAAATATAATTTTTAAAAAAATATTTACTTTAAATGTAAAGGTTTTTTTTTGCTTTTGCTTTCCCAATGTTACAGAAACTTGTCAATTTAGGAGCGCTGTGACATAATTAGAATAATTATAAACACGGGCTATTAGGCTTAAAATGTATTGAAATTTATCTAGTTTTGCACTTCTTGTTGTTGGAAAATGTTTTTTGGTGGGATTTATTTGTTTTAGGATAACGTATTGGTTATAGAAATTCTTGATTTATTCCTCTGTCAGAAGTTGAAATAATAAGCACCAAATTTCTTGTGAAATCTCTCCGTTCAGCTGCCATGGAGTGGGACTCTGAATCTGTCAAGTCTGAGGATATTTTTAAGGCCCCTGATGGAGACAATAAAGCTGAGCCCAGCACTCCACAAAGCAAAGGAGGCGTCCGTCTTCACGAGTTTGTCTCCAAAACTGTAAGTTTATCATTGTTGTTCAAAATTAGAGCAGTAGCAATATGTTATTTTATGGATTTTAAGGTTGGTTTGGATTATTTTTGCCTTCAATCTATAAATATAGGAATGTATATAGATGTATTTCAGTTAACGGCTGCTTCTTGCAGGTAATCAAACCTGAATCCTGTGTGCCGTGTGGAAAAAGGATCAAGTTTGGCAAGATTTCACTAAAGTGTCGTGACTGCAGGGTGGTCTCGCACCCCGAGTGTCGCGAACGATGCCCGCTGCCATGCATCCCTAACATGGGTGCCACACCCGTCAAAATCGGAGAGGCATGTGACGACGTCTTTATCAGCGTTTCACCTGATGCTCAGCCTGAGTTTGACCAGGCTTCCTGTTTGTTTTCCTCCTCAGGGCGTCCTTTCAGACTACGTTCCTGACACGGCGCCCATGATTCCTTCCCTCGTGGTTCACTGTGTGAGTGAGATTGAACAAAGGGGTTTGCACGAGGTGAGCGGCGCTACACTTTGATTTAATACCAAATTATAAAGAGCATTAAAAACCTCACATTCCTGCCGTTAATGGCTTTCTGAGACGAGACAGTTGTAACTCTAGTTTTGACATTTTGTTTGTCGTTGTATTTGGTAAATGCATTAAAATAGTATTACAAGATGAATAACTTTTTAACATTGACTATTTTGTCACATTGCAGTTTCAAATTGAAATAAATGGAACTTTATTTTGAAAGTACATTGACTTAAATGTTTGCAGCTGTAATCTCAACTAATGATTAAGTTCTTAAAGTTTTATTTCTACTATTCTTTCTGTTTGAAAGTAGACTTCTGAAATGAAAATACATTGTGATAATTAGAAAAACTATTCAAGACGGGGGAAAATATTGTGATGACCTTTTTGTGCATGTTGCCCTGATGTACTCTGAACACAGGTTCATGCCAAACTTGTCAGATTTTTTTATTTGTAAATCTGTTTTTCTTCTTTTGTTGGTCAGAAACCTGTGGCTCTTTTAATCTTTCACAGTTGCTTTTAAAGCCTAAAAAAATATAAATGGAACTTTGTGCCTCTGTCACATGTCATCTTTGTACAGTGAAAACTTATTTCAGATTTTGCCATTGCTAATTTCTGTATTATTATTTTTTTCTTTTTTTTTAGAAATTTATCATATAAATGCATCTTCAGGGAATCCCTAATGGTGTATGTTTGATGACTTCCCTCTTTCAGGCCGGTCTTTATCGTCTGTCCGGCGCCGATCGCACAGTGAAGGATCTGAAGGAGAAGTTCCTCCGCAGCAAAACCGTTCCTGTGCTCAGCAAGGTGGACGACATCCACGCGATCACTGGCCTCCTCAAGGACTTCCTGAGGAACCTGAAGGAGCCACTGCTCACTTTCCGCCTCAACCGGGCCTTCATGGACGCAGCTGGTTTGTTAGCTTTATGTGACTGGTCTGATGGCATAATGTCGCTATACATGTATAGAAATTATTTGCAGCTGTTCTTAAGACAACAGCAGAACCACATCAGAGTTCAGAAATGTACTTAACACAGCCGTTAAAAGCAGGTTTATAAGAACTCCTGATTGCTTTTTGTTTTATTTGTTCAATTTAAGCGAAGTGAAAGAAACCTCTTGAGAAAATATTGATCTTTTTCCCAGGGTTGCTCCCTGAGTGCTTGTTTGTTGCTGTAGGTTTTGGAAATTGCACACTTTGCCTCATCTCAGCTGAGAAAATTGCTCATTGTCATCCCACAGAGGTTTCAGACGAGGACAACAGCATAGCTCTGATGTACCAAACCATCAGCGACCTGCCGCATGCCAACAGAGACACGCTGGCTTTCCTGATTCTTCACCTCAAAAGGTCAGGAGTGAGAAATGTGGACTAATATGTGGAATTTAACATTTACAGAATGTTTTATTCTTTTAGGAAGCTTTTGCATAATTTAAAAATAGATATTGATTAAAAAGTTATTTATGAAAACTACTTACTTTAGTTTGCCACCATCTAGCTACACATTTCTTGAAGCTGCAACTGCTGAGGGAAATAACACTTTATGAGCAACAATGGGATCTTAATTGGTCCGATGAAATCTTGCAGAGTTGCTGACAGTTTGGACACCAAGATGAACATCAGCAACCTGGCCCGGGTTTTCGGTCCAACCATTGTTGGTCATGCTGTTCCCAACCCAGAACCAATGACCATCCTGCAGGATACTAAACGCCAACCAATGGTAGGTCTGAGCAGAACATCTTAATTAATTTTTTTTAACCTATATAAAGATGTAAAGCAAGGTTTCCCCCAGAAACCTTGCTAAGCCTGGTGATTGGGCGTTAGGGCAGGCGTTCATCCAGCGACCCGTCGTGCTTTTGAGTTTAAAAAATTTTTACATGTTGACAGGAAATTTGATAATATCACTTGATAATTATGTGTTATTGGAAGATTAATGCCAACTATAAACATAAAAAAATAAACGATGCTTGCCTGGTGGGGGCAGAAGTAAAGCCTGGTGGCCCGTCAGGCTTGTAAAACAGTGGGATAAACCCTAAAGATACATCTTAAACCTTTAAACACTTTGTCTGCACATCCTTAGGAAGTTTTTAATTCATTTATCTAAAATTAAGGTCTTAAAGTGTCTTAAGTAAATTTAAGAAAATGCGAGTTAGCCGTCATCATAGGTCTTAGGACTATTCAATCTCATCTAAAGTATTTTCTATCAGGCAAATGTTTGAGCTATGTGCAAACATTTTCACTCACTTTGCTCTGTGACTGAAGGCGGTTAAGGCTAACAGTAACAAGATGCTAATACTTGTTTGCTAACTAGCTAGAAAGCCATAATATGCCATGTGAGAATTACAAAGCTGAAGCCAAGAAGCAACTTCACAGTTTTGGCCCTCCTGCATTTCTTTTGTACATCTGTCGTGACATAGGTCTTAAATTTTATTTATGGTCTTAAAAAGTCTTAAATGTGAGTTGGTAAAACCTGCAAAAACCCTGTTGTGTTAAAATGTCTTTATTGGAAATGTTGGAGAACAAGAAGTGGACAACATGTTTAAGACATAGCTTTTACAGGCTTTCAAGTTTAAAATAAAAAAGTTTCCACAGTTTATTCTTCGAAAAGAAAACTGAAATGTTCAATGACAAATGGAAAAAAAAGCATAGTTTGAATATAAGACTTGGAGATGGGGAGATACCTTTATTGAATTTACCATGAATATTATCTGACTGCAATATATTCCATTTCTCGTAAGCGACCATAAAATGTGTACATCTGTTGAAGCTTTGGGCTTTTATTGTATCGTTAAAGAGCTGCCTGAATGGTCAGATTTACTTTTTACTGTTTTCGCTACTTTTTGAAAACATCAATAATATATTTGAAAATGTGAGTTTTTTCATGTACTTTGTTGTCCTTGAAATAAACAGCACATGTAAAATCTAATGTTGAAAGATTAATATTTTACCAAAACGTGGATGAACTAAACCTGCAAAAGCATAAAAATATTGAAATGGAGAAGCTGCAGGAACTGAGTGATGGACTGTTCCTACCGAGACGCTGGCAGCTGCAGATATGCCAAAAACACTGAGATGAGTAATTTAAATTAGCAACAAAAGCATTCATCTTGTCAGCTGTTTATCTCCTGTTTTACTCCTTGTCATATTAACAATTCCCACTCAGACAGTTTTACCCAAGCGCACACGTCTGCGTGATAAAGTTGTCTCATTGAAATTCCTCTTGCTGCAGACATCAATAAACTATACAACTTGCCCGAGGGAAGCAAGCATTTTTTTTAGCAGCTGTACTCCAGTGGATTTTATGATTTCATCACTGTGAAGGCATTCCCTCGTCTTTATTTCACCAGTTAAATTTTATTATTAAGTAACAAACAAGCGAAAGTGCTTTACACCAACATCAAGCCTGATACTGGAGATTATTTTAAATTTAGAAGCAAAAGCTTCTGTAAATATATGGATTTAGTCCTGTCATAATAACAAAAGTCGCTGGACGATAAATTCTTAGTAATTACTGCGATAAATGATAATGTTTTTGAGGCCACTGTTAAAGGTACAATAATAAATTTTGTAAAGACTGTAACACTGAATCTGGACATTTTAAAT
The DNA here is from genome assembly GCF_027474105.1 of Poeciliopsis prolifica. Classification (NCBI taxonomy): domain Eukaryota; kingdom Metazoa; phylum Chordata; class Actinopteri; order Cyprinodontiformes; family Poeciliidae; genus Poeciliopsis; species Poeciliopsis prolifica. Next base: position 7,959,228 of record NW_026562398.1, read on the forward strand.
ATCCAAGATAAAACGCAGCAATCAAGAACAAATGAAGTGGAAATCAAAATAAAAAGTCTCTAAACAAAATTTTCCTTCTTAAAATATAAATCATTGGAATGGAAATTATTGAGCTCATTTATATAGTACATCATTTAATACTTTGCTTAGTAACAGACTTACTCATACCATCTGTTTTTGTAGTTTTTTCAAACACGTTTTTCCTTCCACTCAACTTTCCATTGTTACGCTTGCCCAGAGCAGTCAATGAAAATCCTACAAACCTTATTGATCCCAACAATTGCATGGACCATTACATAATTTAATGGGATTAAATTATTTAACTAATTACACAATTCAATATTTTGACTAATTATATAATTCAATTGCATTAAACAATAGTTTGATGTTTCTTGTTTAATAAAACAAACAAAAACTTTATGTATAAAAAATCTGAAATTTTTGACTATGTTGCTGAACCATCATATATATATATACTTTTTTAAATAGACTATTATAATTTAAGAAGCTGCTATATTTCTCCTCACCACTCAACTTGTCAGTAAACGTTTAGCCATAAACATAACAAATTACAGTTTTTCTCCCCCACTGGCATCAATAACGCATGTCGTTTTTGCAGCAATACCTGAGTGTATTATGCTTTTACCTCAGTGAAAGGGCCCCAGTCTTCTGTTCAGCCATTTAAATTATTTTAATCTCGAGCGAAAAAAAGAGCAAATGGAAGTACTTGAGTAAAACCAGATAATTAAAAGTTTGGAATGATCATTTCCAATAAAAAAAGATGAAAGATCCATTGGTTTTGTGTATTTACTTTTGATCCCCACAAAGTCGGACCATATTTACGGTCAACGAGAATCCCACTCTGGAGTGGGATTCTCGCCCTCCTCTCAATAATCGCCTCCCACTCAAACTAAGCCGTGTAATTTTACTCTCCCAGAAGCCATTACAGTCCCACTGAGGCCTTTGTTATTAATTCCCTCTGTCTTTCTAACGGCAAGCTAAATCAGTGCAGCGCTGGTGCAATAAAACGAAGCGATCTGCTAAAATAACAAATTATTCCATTTTCTGTTCAGGTGGTGGAGCGCCTGCTGTCTCTGCCGGTGGATTACTGGAGTCAGTATGTGATGGCTGAAAATGTGCAGCCCAATCTGAATCATTTGATCATCGAGAATGCAAACTGCTACGCCACCCCTGAGAGAAGTATGGCTCTGATTGTCTGTTACTGCAGGACTACTCCATGAGATTTGTTCTGTTTTTTCATTTCTGATGTTTCAGATCATTAAACAGATTTTATGTGGGTCTATAAAAGCTGGGTAAAGACTAATTGCACTTATAAAATTTTAAATATTAAGGGGGAAAGGTTGTCTAAAGCAAAATGGATCCTGTGTGGAAAATATAATTCAACCTACAAGGTGTTTATACCATCATCAGGAGTTTGCAACTATTAGCAATGAATCTCCTACAGGAGAGATTTTATCACTCATGTTTCAGTTTTGCCATCATAAGTCTTTTTTTTTTTTAACCTACTTTGATTAATCGTTTATTCGATTAAAATTAGTTCCAGTCGACTGACTGAACGTCCATTTAAACCTTGTTTTAGTGTTGTAGTTTTGCCGCCATTCAGCAGAGGGCGCCGCTTGACATCTTTAAGTGAATCCAGTTGATGCAGGAATAAAGATGGCGGGGCAATAATAGGAAAAAGAAATGGACCAAATAGAGTTCGGTGTGGGAACAAAATCCACTTTATGCGGTTAATTAATTTGCTTTGCCGGTGATTTTTGACGGGCTGCACACTCCTGGAAAAGTTCCCTGCCATATTTACTAATTTTTTTATTTGTGTTTAGGGGCCTTAGAATGGCTTTGTAATATTTTTCAGACCGATCAGTGTCAAATTTATGACTTTGAAAGTTTGGTTTGTGTAACTAATCAGCTTTTTATTAAATATGGTTCATTTATTATGTAGTAAAAGGAGGAATTAAGTGAAAAGTGCTACATTTTTAATGTACTCTGCTTGTTTTTGTCTTAGTATTTTACAAGTTTCTGGGCGTCTCATGGAGTTTCTTGTAGCCTAATCCTATTTCGCCTGTCTTTTTGCAGTGAGCATACTTGGACCGCTAACCACACCAGAGCACCAACTAAACAAAACGCCGTCCTCCAGCTCCCTGTCTCAGAAAATGAAGTCCACTCTGACGCCCCGGTAAATAAACTGAAACTCCTTCACATCCACCATGAACACATTGTTTTTAGTTCATGAATTAAATGTGGGTTGCCGTCATTATTTTCCACGACTCACAGCGAATGACGGTTTTCGTTTCAGATTTGGGAGCAAGAGTAAATCGGCTGTTGGATTTACCCATCAAGGGAAGTTCTTCTCTTCTCCGCTCCTCAAATAATCCAGCATATCTCCGACTAATCTCTGTCTGTATACTGCAAGACGGGGATGTAATTTGTTTATAAAAGATTTTAACCAAATGGTAGGCATCACTTTCTGTCGCTTTTACTAAATTCAGATCATTAGAAAAATGTAGAATTTTTCTGAAACATTTCTTTACAGATTAACTGTTTTATGCAGCTGTTATTGTTTAAAAAGTTCTTCAGTTCAGAAGCTGAAGAACTGCAAGGCATTTCATTTTTGCATGTAATTAGATGTGCTTATTTTGATGTGTGAGCTTTTAGTTCAACATTCCTGTTTCATTTCCTTTGTTTTCTTTTTGTGGTGAATTTCTTCATTACTCAGTGGTTTGTAATCTAAATGTGTAGGAGCATTTAATCCATGTTATTCTTAGCTTCAGATTATCATTACATCGACAAGATTTTGTTGGTAAATTAATAATTGGACCAGTAATGTTTGTTTTGTTATTTTTTCTTCTTTTTTTTTTTTTTTTTGCTCCTTTTTTATTTTCTCCATTTGGAGGAAAAACAAAAATACATCAAAGTTGCACTGCCAGTGATCGTAGCAGGCTTCCTGCTGGATTATTTCACTCCTCTTTGTAAAATTTATTCTCCGCCATCTGTGTAAAGTGATGATTTTCAAAGCCAGTTTAGCAACTGTGGCATTATATAGTCATATACTAACTCATTTTGGGTAAAAGTGTTTTTGTTATACTTTATAAAATACATTTCTCATGCCTACAATTGTCTCCTGTCTTCATTGCTGCAAGTTCTGCATTTACAGGGCTTGAAATCATTGGAAATGATTGAATTTTAATTCTGTGTTTTCAAGGTTTGGAAAGTGCTGATTTTCTGATTCAAACTGCAGTTTTGTAATAAAGTGATTTAATGTTGGGTTAAAACCCTAATTTTGTACAAAGTTATACATACAGTTGAAACTAGATATTTTCATCTGCCTAAGTTTTTTTTTTTTTTTTTTTTTCTCAGTCTGAAGATTTAACTCGGTGTGAGTTAAATCAGTACTTTTAACCAGTCTTGGTTAAAAGATTTTGGTTGAGCTAGAATTACAAAATTATTTCTAATTACTAATTTCTGGAAAACTTGGCAAGAACCTTTTCTTTTTATTTATTTATTTTATTTTGCGTTCTGAGTTTAAGCATTTCATTTGAGGAGGAAGATTCTTAACACAATTTGCTTGGTTTGTGTTAATAAAATGAGTATTTATTATTCCTAATTTCTGAATGACTTGTTGATCTTTGGAATGAAAATAATGGTTGGAAGTTTTATTAAATTTGTCTTGTCAGGTGCATAAACATTTTGAAACCTACCTTGTTCCAAAATACAATAAGACATGAATAACAGTAATATTTTTTTTTACTTCGTTTGTATAGATTTTAACTTTGGTGTGATGCAGAAAAAGTTTGAAAAGTGCTTGAATTTTACTGTGAGAAGTATAAAATCCTGTTTTTTAGTGTTTAAAAATTCAGCTTTAAATGTATATCATGAACAAAATCAAACTTAACCGCTTTCTTTCTCTCGACATAAAATGGACACATCATTGACCATTTTAATTTTGGGATGATTCACTTTATCCACAGCTTGAATATGTAATTATAGTAGTTACATTTTTGGAAGGTTTTTATGAGAAAATGATTCATCAATTTAGGTTTTTAAAGTGAGGTCACATGTTGATCTGATGGGAAAAATTCCTTAAAGGACTTTTGGAAAACAAGGTTGCGATGACAAACTGTTCAACATTTTTATTAAACTGTTTCTTCATACTTGTGGGTCAGAGTTTTGCAAACACATGTTTTGGTTAATTTCTGGCTGACCTTTGTATTTTTTTTCATACCAGATGAAAATCATGTTGGGAAAACACTGACTTGTTTCCACCCATTTATTTTATATTCCATCTGTTCAGTTCTAAAAGTCTCTTTTTTTAAACTCGTACACAAACAGATCAGTGCAAGTATTTGTTGTACAAATGCAAACCACAAGATTACATTAATTCCTTGTTCTGTTTCATCCGAACACAAAAAAGAAACCTATTCAAAACTGTTTGGTTTTGGATTTTTATTGCTTTATGAAGCCAGATTGTTCAGCTGTTAATTAGTTTGTGGTTTTTCTGATTGCTTCCCCTCTTCAGAGTAATTAGCTCATTAAATATTTCTCAAAACTGGCTTCTGTTTTTTGCCGGTGGGGTTTCTGAAGACACAGACAGGAATGATAACTGCTGTTAATGATGCCTCTTTTGTGTCACATGAATAATACTCCTGATGGCTGGTAAACACTTTTCAGCCATCAAACATTATTCACGACAGAATTCACGACTTTAATCCTCCATCGATGACAGAATATCTTTGAGAGACTTATCTTTTAGAGTACAATTTGCCCTGTTGATGCGTACAGCGAATGTAAACGGTATCAAAACTTCGGCCACGGCCAGAGAAGAGGAGTGTTTTTGACGTAGTCCTGGAAGGCTGCCTCGGATCCCCATTTCTTCATCGCCTGCCGCTCCAGGATGGGGATGCCACTGACGTAGCGCAGTAAAAACCACACGAACAGCGGAGACGCCACACTCAGGTACTGAGGCCCCTGCATGACGGACGAGGCCGAGAGCCAAAGACCCGACCACTGCAGGATCTCCCCAAAGTAGTTGGGGTGTCTGCTGTAGCCCCACAGTCCACTCTGGATGAATTTCCCCTGTGGACACATCAGAAACTCTGTTTTTATTTGTTTTCCTAGATCTAACAAGGCATAAATTTACCCCATTCATCACAGGCAGTTGATTGAGATGAAGACTTTTTATTTTCCTTCAATTGAAAATGTTAAACATGTCCATAATCATTCTTAGCTAGTCTTTTAATCTGGTCCGTTCTGCCTCTTTTGAGCTCCGTTCAGAATGAGCTGCTGTCACTTTAAATCCACACAACCTGCTGCTAGCCACGACCCCGAACTCGACCTTTACACTCGTCCGTGAAAATGGCTGCAATTACTAAACCGTACATCTTTGAAAAGCACCAGTCTGTCTACAACAAAACATTTCTCTTTTCCAGCAGCCATTGTACAGAGAATGCGGCTGTAAAACCAGCTGACTGAACATGCTGGAGTTCTGTCTGGGTTGCTAGGTAACGTAATGAACTCTGCTTGGGTTGCTAGGTAACGGGAACGTTGTGACTTTACGTTCGGGAGGTTTTTGAACTGGCTCATTATCTAGACACCAAAAAATATATATTATTAGGTCATAAAATTATTTAATGATAAAAATTAATATTATTGCCTGAAATTGTTGGTTGTTTTTAGAAGCAGTCGAAATCCAAATGGAAGTATTTAAAAATTTTTGCATGATATGTTCCCTTTAAATACGACACAAAGTATTTGTCTTTTTATAATCAAGCTTTTATGATGAGAAATATCAAGAATTTTACTGAAAAGCTGACTTTTCTGCAGCCAGATCAAGTTTAATGTGTTAAACTTGGCTAAATATTAGCAAGTGTTTTGGGATAAAATGACCCAAATTGTGTTTTTATAATTAAAAACAAATTGGTTCAATTGAGCCTAAAAGACTTTGAAAAACAGTAAACATGAAAAATCCTTTTCACGTTTTGTATCTACAATGAATAACATCCCTACACTACAAAACTAAAAAAAGTTGGACACTTATCTACTAGATTTTATTTTATTTTTTCTTTATTTTCTTGGCAGTATTTTGACTCAATAATTTTGGCTCGTGTAACAAAAACTTAGGACACCAGAATAACATGCCTGCTTACTTACAGCATTATCTGGGTCGCGCTTGAAAAGCCACTTCTGCTGATCCGCAACGGCTTCGGCAGCGAAGCCAATACCCCAAACGGTCCAACCGATGAAGTCCCTGGGCCCCAGAGGCACGTTTCGCCTCTCGGTGTTCAGCATGAGGGTGGGAAGGAGGGTCATAAATACCCACACAGCTTGGAGGAATGGAAACAGATGAATCAGTTTCATTCAGCCTTGCTTTAATCCTTCCATGAAAACAGAAATGCATCTAAAACGGAGTAAATACCGGCCCCTGTCTTGAATAAATGCATATAGGGAGCAAGAAAGTAGACATTGATTAATACGGGGAGGCTGATCTGCTTCAGGAAGGGAGGAGGTGAAGAGCACTTTTCAGATTTTGTCACAGTAAAACCACAAACTTCAATAAATTTCACTGGGATTTTCCGACGTAGATCAATGTAGGAAGTTGTGAAGTGGGAGAAAAAAAATGGTTTTATGAGTTTTTCTCTAATAATCTGAAAACTTGCATTCAGAACCACATTTTACTGCACAGACCTGTGGCTCTTATATCCAGGGCCGGCACAAGTATTTTTAGGACCTTGGGCAGATTTTCATGGCCTCCCCTCCCGCCCATACCAGTAAGTCAAAAAAAAAAAAAAAAACATTGGCCAGTGTTGGCGTTATAAGCCAGAACTCGTCCCATAAAGCTCAGGCAACCAAAACTGTTTCTGTGGCTCTGATTAGAAACTCAACACACACAAAATCAAAGCGCTACTAAAGCAGCAGAGATGCACAGTGCAACGGATTTAGCTCGTCATGCAGCGCCGGTCCAAGGTTGAGGAAGAATTTGACTTGGGGGCCCCTTTTGCTGCTAAGAACATCAGCAACACCAACAGCATTTCATCAAATATTTAGTCAATTCTGTGAGAAAGGCGTAATTTTATTAGCCAACCTGCAAAGCAATCAGTGATAATTGTTGTTTACTGAGATACATTCGTGAACAAACAGAGCTCAAAGTCAAAGACAAACTCAGCATCAGACTAAACAAAACCACAGTGACGATCTAACTTTGAAGATTGATCTTTGAACTTTTACAAAGTAAACTTGGCAGCTCCTTAAAATCTTAAATTTAAATGTTAAACAATTCTAAATCTTTCAATTTATGTATGACGAAACAAATCAAGTTTAGCAGCATTGATCATCCCCATAAACCAATGCTACATTTATGTATCTGTGGTTTGTGTTCAATTATTAGCATTCCTGAAGCTGTGGGAGGCATTTCTGGAGCTACCAACTTAATTTGGATTAAACAGAAGTGCAAATGATTGATATTAATTTTAAGTATATGCTCCTGATTTGTTGTTCTTAGGACTCCATAGTTGTAACAATGTCTACCCATAACACAAACATGGCGAGTTTTCTACTGTAAACCCTGATATCTACATGTTCCATGTCACAAATAAGCACTACTTTATCTTGAGCATGGCATAAGAACTTTGTAAAAACGGTTTTTGGTTTTAATGTGACAGAAAGTGGCAGTATAACTACTGTAGCTTCCTCTGCAGGTACCTTGAACACTCCAGTAAACAAAGAAAGTCCCAGGGCTGTCTCTGACGTTGTTGAACCTGCGGTCATGACCGTCCTTCAAGATTCGCAGGAAAAGGAATGTGCCCAGCCTGCAGTGAGAACACGGTTAGCATCCGTTTCCATTAACGAAGGCATCATTCATTAACTCCTGACTTTAAAGTTAGACGTTCATTAGTTCCTCATCTGACCTCTCCAAGAACCCGTCCACGCTTCATGTTAACACTGAACTGCTTTGGTTTGCGGCGTTTTGGGTCGGTGCTGACTTTCTTACCTGAGCCCCCATGCTGTCACCAACCCGGTCTGCACCTTCTGCCGCGTGTGACTCGCTCCTCCCCAGATCCGACTCAGGTGTGCCAGTAGTATAAATGTGCCAGAGCCTTCAAAACGACAGACAGACAGAGCTGAATTTCAGAAATTATGGTGTGGAGCTCCACTTGCTGCAGGACAAGGCGTGTCTAATAAATCTTTTACCCAGGGCGCTGTGGACAATTGGGTCCAAAGTTCAAAGTGGAGCAGAGAGCAAGAAAAGGACAAGTGAAAAGAAGCGTCAAGGTGATTCTCCAGTGGGAAAACTTATATTCTTTTCACACCTATCAACAGGTAAACTGCAGCTTTTGGAAAAGTTGAAGAATCTAAGTTGAAAATTTTAAGATCATCTAAATTACTTTGAAAATCTGTGACTTCCTGATTGGACTTTTCCTGAACTATTTCCTTGTGAGTTTGGGCAGAAGTCCATTTTCTCATCAAATCATTGTTTTTGTTCTCAAACATCTAGTAATTTTGTTCAATGAACGAATGATTTGCAAGGTGCGTAATGTTGGATTTGTTCACATTTGTAATCGAATAAAAGAATCAGTTAAAGTAAGCGGGAAAAAAATTAATTACAGCAACTTAAAAATCACACTCCAGTTAATATTGCTTAGCAGTTTTAACTGGGTCTAAACTGCTGCAAAAGTGCTATTGGTTGCTTTCGCGATATGCAGAATATTTGTTTTCTGAGGAATAGTGATACTCAGACACATTTTACTTGGGCAGTGAGCCCAAGTGAGGCCTGTTAAATTTGAAAATGGCACCATAAAAGTTCAGGACATTTAAGAAATGTTGCACATACGTGTCCAAGCTTGGAAGCTGTAACTTTGAGAAAACTGTGTTTCCTAACTCTGCCAGAAATCTACAAAATTATTCTCAATCAATAACCTTGTGACCCATTTTCTTTCTGATTTCGGCACGTCAAATATCCTTTATACCACTCTTCGTGATCAAATGGACAATTTTTTATTAGTGTTGGAAAAAAATCTAAGCTTTTTTACAAGTGCTGACCAGTTTTTACATTTTTCTGCTGGTATTTTGATGATTTACATTTTGGTGATGACCTCTGAAGGCCTCTTTGCCATGACCCTAATCTACTAACATTAAGATGTTAGTAGCTACAAAAAACAACAACTTTAAGCTTAAATCTGCTTAGTGTATGAAAAATTAGGGCTTTCTCTTTTCAGAAAATGTTAAAATATAATATTCTATCAAGGTATAATTGAAAATATTGATTCAGTAGAGTCCTGTGTCATATAGATAATATTATGTTATTTTTACATTGTGCATATTAATATTTAGTTGCCTATTATTCTGTTTATGTCATCGTGTGACATGTTCATTTTAAAATGTAAATGTACTAAATAAACAAATGACATTAAAATATTAATATATGGGTTTGTTCGTGCCCAGCAGCGCCCCTGGTCCCATGATCGCTTTGTGCGCCCCTGCTGCTGCAGGCGCTGATTGGTTCTGCTAAAGCTAAGGGAGGAGTTTTACCTCTAGACTCGTTTCACAACAAATCCACTTTAGATAACACCAAAACACAGCTTTTGTAATCATTAAAATGACTGCGCATGAAGCACCTTTCATGTAAAAATAAATCACGTCAGACTGAGCTCTTCGTTTTCCAGTCTGAATTCAACTTGCTGAAATGAAAACAGACGCCCTACTTTTGCTTTACCTGCCAAGTCGTAAAACTTCTCGGTTCTGAAAGCTGCAGCCAGAGCCCAGCCGGCCCACTGGACCCCCAGGTCGGTGAGGGCGCATTTGACCAGAGTGCTTCCCATGATCACGTCCTGCAGCGCGGCGAGCAGCGCGGCCATCTGAGCGCCTGTCATGAAGCCACGCCTCCAGAAACCAGACAAATACTGAACAGTTTGGGTGAAGTTCACCACCGAGATTCCACAGGAAGCGGGTCCGCAAGGAACTCTGGGTAGTGTAGTTAAAAGAGCGTCTGCTCTCATGACTGTAGGCAAGCGACTATCGGTACAGTGGATGCATCTGAACAGGAATAAATATTCGGCAAAACTTTTCTGAAGAAAAAAAAGGGGAAATTTATGATTTTGAAAGGTTGAAGATAATTTTTTTTTCTTTGATTAATCCAAGAAAATTTATAAATATATATTTTTAAAAAAATCTGAGTTTTTGCCAGAAATTTACGCCTCTTTTTAATAAATAAATAGATAAATAAAAAAAATTCTAAAATTGTAACTTTTTTACTACTTTAGAAAATTTCTCAAAATTTCAGATTTTTTTCTTGTAAATTCCCAACTATACAATTTTTCAAACATTTTTTAAGATTAATCTCAAAATTTCAGATTATTCAGATTATTTTTTAGTACATTTTCGACTTTCAACACTCAGACATGTCCTTGTTTTTATCTAGAATTTTTTTTAGATTATTCTTTTTGCCTAAAATTTACTCGTCCTTGATTTTCATCTCTTGTAACCGGATTAAACTGTTATTATCGATAACTATTAACTGTTATTTGTAACATTTATTTACAGTGGAAATAAATAACTACTTAGAGAAATCTTAACATAAGTTTAATCTTTTATTTCAGTAGGATAGTAAAAAATCTAGTTCTCTAACAAATTCCAAAAATGTACATCTGTGTCTCATTGTACTTAAAATATGTATCTCATAAAGTATTTTTTGTGTGTTTTTCTCTCAGGAATAAACACGGGCAAGTTCAAACATGGCAGACAGCACAAGTCCAAAAGGCAACTCAGGCGATTTTGCTAAAAAAGTGCAAAGACAGCTGAGCAGAGGCAAAGAAAAGGTGCAAACTTTAGGATTTCTTGTTTCTCAAAAACCAAAAGAAGGAAAGAAAGGAGAGATTTGGATGATTCTTTATTTTACTGCAGGTGATGCAAAGGCTTGGAAAGTCAATGGAGACGAGAGATGATCAGTTTGAATGCTCCCTCCAGATGTTCATTGACCAGCAGGTAACAAAACCTTAAGCTCGATTATTCTCAATAATCACAAGTACGCTCTAAATCTGTTGCAAAAGTATTTGTGTCCCTTAATCTACATTAGCTTTACTTCACAACAATCAATTTTAATATTTTCTTTGTGTTCTATGTGGTGAAGCAGCAAGGAGTAGCTCATGCTCGTTAAATTGAAGGAATGATACAAGATTTTGGAAGTTTTTTATAAACTAATTATTGAAAATTCAGCCCCCCCTGTACCATGACATCCCTAAATAAAAGCTCAGAAAAACATAGTGCCATCAAAAGTCACTGGATAACCTACATCTAGAGCTATAACTGGAACGGTCCAGTCAAAGTCTGGACCTAAATCCAATTGAGAACAAATGGAAAATTGGCAAAGAGTGATTTCACAAAATATTGAGTATTTCTGACAATTTTCAGGTTTTTCTCTAAATGAATTTAAACAATTAAAAAAAAAAAGATCCAAAGCAACTGTACATCATTTTTCTTGGTTCTTTATTTTGGTTTTTGCCCTAAAATCCTATCAAAATACATAACATTTTTCACTTCTGTCCTGAAAACAATCTGTAAAAATCCAAGGAGTTTGATTACTTTTGCAAGGCAACACATTAAATCATTGCAAACTCCTTTTCTATTTCCAGACAGACGGGAACCGGATATACAAGGACTTACGGAACTACATTGATGCAATAAGAGGTATGAAGTGGTTGTTTGCACATGCAGCAGAGATGTAGATTTGTGCCATCTGCTGGTCTCAAATAAGTCATTGTACTTTTTGCAGACATGCGTGAAGCATCAAGACGCCTCTCTCAGTCTCTGTTTGATGTTTATGAAAGCGACTGGGCTGGAGAGGAAGACCTGGGAGCCATTGTTGAGGTTAGTGACAGAGAGAAAACAGCAACATGGATACAACAGTATACAAAATATACTTTATTGATCCCTAATTGCTTATTAATTAAAAAGTGACTCCATCCACGGTGTTAAAATCTAATTATTAAGGAGAGGTAGAAAAATCAGGGTTAGAAGTCGTACTTCTCTCTGTGTTAAAGGTGCAAAATGTAACTTTTATAAAAAATATATTTTACATATTTGTTGAAACTGTCTTTTTGCCATGAGACAAATAATCTGCAACCAATTCAAGCTTCTCTGCTTTCTCCCAGTGATAACTAGAAACAACCAATCAGAGCCTGGAGTGGTTTCACAAAGTATTGAGTATTTCTGAAGATAAATTCCCAGCACAATTTTCAGATTTTTCTTTAAATAAATGCTAAAAAATATTCCACAACTATGCTTCATTTTTCTTCCAATTCACAATTATGAGTCCTTTGTGATGGTTTTTAGCGCTGTCAATCACAATCTTATGTGGTGCTGCTTTTTCTACCTTTGTCTCCCCTCTTGCTGTTACGCTGCAGCTAGCATAGCATGTTGAGAATGCTAGTGCTAGTTAGCATAGCCACCTATGACAGCAGATAAATGCCTTTCCTTTAACTGTAAGTTGTTTTTCTGCCATAAGAACATTTAACAGCGAGTACACGCCATTGATTGACAGTGTTAAGACCCGCCTCCTGGCTCTGATTGGTTGTTTTTGGTCGGGAGCGGTGCATTTCTTCAGATGGCGATAATAGCTCAGGGAAGAAGTGAAGGAGGTTGATCTTTTTACAGATTATCCATCTGATATGGTGTAAGTTTTAACAAATATGTAAAAATATGTATTCCTTATAAAAGTTACACCTTTAGTGAATAATTAATGTAATGTTAATGAAGGGCGAGGACCTCCTGTGGAACGACCACGAGGTGAAGCTGTTGGACCAGGCCGTCCGCACCATGGAGTCCTACGTGGGACAGTTCCCAGATATTCGGGTAATGCAGGGAAACTGAACTGAACATGTGGACAAGACAGAAGCATGAGAACAAATTCACGTTTCTATGAATCTACTTTTAAACTTGTAGGAGAAAATTGCCAAGAGGGGAAGAAAACGGGTGGACTACGACTCGTCCCTTCACACCCTGGAGTCTCTGCAGACCGCCAAGAAGAGGGACGATATCAAGATAAGCAAGGTCTTTGAAAGAGTATTAAAAATCTTAGAAGGTTTTTTCTTGTACCTTCATCTGCTTAAATATCCGTCCTTTCACTCTGCAGGCAAAGGAAGAGATGCTAGTTGCCAAAAACATCTATGATGGCATCAACAATGAGCTGAAAGAGGAGCTGCCTGTCCTATATGACAGGTCTGATGGCTTTCTTTGCAATGTTAGCCTTTTCTCTTTCCTGTCTTTTTAGATTAATTGTGTGTTTTTTCTCCCTGTAGCCGCATCGGATGTTACGTGGCTGTCTTCTCAGCTGTGTCTAATTTACGAGACATCTTCTATAAGGAAATGAGCACGGTACGTCTCGCTTTGAAGTGAAGCACAATTATAAAGTGGAGAGATTTTCTTGTTTTGACCACCCATGTCCTCTTTCAGCTCAATCTTGATCTGCAGAGTGTGATAAAAGAGCTGCAGGCTCAGCATCCTGACAAAACGTTTGCTGTGAGGGGGCTGCAGAGGTACGTTTTGCCCTCTTTACATACAGTTGATTAAAAAAACAAAACATGTATTTAGCGCAGCTGGAGGTTTTTTGAACCGTAATGGATCAGAAAAATATGATTTTTTTTCTTGGAACTTTCTTTAAGACACAATTTTTGCTTTGCAAAAGTTTTAATATCGAATGAATTTCTCATATTTTGACATTGTATCAAAAAAGTACAAGTTCAAGTGGCAGATTATTTTCACTTAACATGGGCAAATAGTCTTGTTATAAGTAAATTTATCTGCCAATAGAACTTGTACTTTTTCATCACTATTAAGGAATTATTTACTTAAAACAAGCTTCTACATCTTGCTGAAAAGATACTTGTAAATTAGTTTTGTCGTATTTCAAGTGTACTAAGATATTTACAGTAGAAATTAGACCAAAAATATTTGGTAAGATTTAATGTTTTAAATCTGCTGGAAAAGACAAATGTTTTGTTATTGACTTAGCATTTAGAAACCACTTTCTGGTGTGCAGGAGGCTCCACTTCTGCTTTTCAAAGATTTACAGTTGTACAATTATGCATCTCTTTAAACACTAATTTGGCCAGCAGCTTATTTGGATTTAAAGTGACAAGATGCCCCAAAATAGCTAAATCTGAACAATCAGAACAGACTAAAATCTCATTATATAAGAATAATTTGCAAAAATAAATAAAATGAAATTATGAACACATTTTGTCTAGCCCATAACTACCCTAAAATATTGAAGGAAGAACAATAGGTCCCCTATAACTCAGAGGAGGATGAGCACAATTACAGTTTTCAGATTTTTATTTTTTATGATTGTTTAAATTGATGCATTAATTTATTTTTCCTGGTCGTTCCCATACATTTGTGGCTTTAACCTAATAAAATTGGCTGTGAAACCTTTGCAAAGTACTGCAGATATAAAAAAGTTGCCACATTCCTGTTAATTATTTCAGGTACGGCTCCCTGAAGAGACGGACTCTGCTGTCCCCCAAGGCCTGGAAGGCCAGTTTTTCTGAATTTCACCGGACCTACAATCCCAGAATGAGCCTGCGGTCCAGTCTCAGGTCTCCGGATAAACCCCGCCACAGCACTCTGTCCAGAGAGAGCAGCACACTCGGTTTCTCCTCTCGGTCGTCCACCCTGAGCAGAAGCCTGACAGAATCCAGAGAGCTGGACACGACTTCCTGCCACTCCGAGAACCAAAGCTCTGTGGCGCAGGAGGAAGCTGGAGCGGGAACATCTGGGAAAGAGAAGTCCGGAGCAGCCAGTGGTCAGGGCGAAGAGGGGAAAAGCTCCAAAGAGGTAGAAGATAAAAACGATGGAGAAAAAGCTCCACCAAGTGAGAGTAGCTCTGAACTGAACAACTCCTGCGAGTCGGAGAGCTTGGAGCTGCAGCTGTCCGCAGCCCGCAGCGAAACACTGCACATCGAAGAAGAAGAAGAAAATGCCTCTGCAACCCTTGACTCCCAGAAAGCAAGCAGTCTAAAGAATGGCGACGTCAGCGGGTTGAACTCTGACCCCAGTGACCTGCGCATTCCTCACAAGGTTGGTCTCCAAATTATCTTGGAGCTGAGGCATGCTGGTTCTATTTCTGGTTTGTTTTTATGCATGTTATAACTCTTGTTGTCTTTAGGATGGTGCTGGAGAAAAACAAGCGTCCCACGACTCAAAAACCACAACGGTTTAAAGGTTTTATACTCCATAAATTCACATTGCACTTTGCCTGCAGTTTACTTTTAGTATTTGACTTTTTTTTTCCTTCTGCCTGAACAGAAGACTGAATACGACAGCTGGTGAAGAGGCAAAAATAAAAAAGGATGAAGACAGCCGGGCAGACGAGTCCAACTGTTGTTTAATGACTGATGTTTCCTTGCTGTTAGTTTTCTCATTTATCTTTCAATCAAATCAAGTTTGCCCCAGGAAAAGCTTCTCGATTGAATAAAAACAAACCAAACAGAAACTGTTCTTTAATAATCAGTTTATTAGTATGAATGCACAGGGTGGCACATTGTGCTTAGCTTCTGTTGTTAGAAGAAAGTGAACTGAACTGGTCATTTTTATGTTTTTACTGACTGTAAGGCCAAAACCAAACGAGTTGAGTCAAGATTGTCAGGGATTAATAACATCTTACACATTTTATCATTTGTAGAAACATTTTTAACATTTATTGCAAAAAAATCTAATAAGTTAGAGTTTTCATTGCAGCTGTATGTTTTGGGTTTGGTTTAATAAGAGTTGAAATAGCTTTTTAAATTTGTATAATTCATGCAAAGTATTTTGTAAATGTGTACGCCTGGACCTTTTTCCCATTTTGGCCGCATTACAACCACTAATTTTTATGTTCTTATTGCAGCTTTGCTTTGATAGATCAACACAAATCTGGACATAATTGAGTAGTTTATGATGAGAATCAATACATGGTTTAATTTTTTTTTCAACAGCTATGCATGAACAAGAAATAAAGCTGAAATTGCTCAAACTTAATCTTGTCATAGATTCTCTATTCAAGTGGAGTTTGACAGAATGAGTCTGAAAGATGAAAATGCTTCAAAGTGGAAAGCATATCAGGCTAAACAATGCAATATGATTCTGAAAATGCAATTCTGGTTTCTTTTAAGATTTGAAATAATAATTAGACATATTTTAATAGAAAAACACAACAAAACACACACACAAAGAAAACACACTACTTCCCTGTATGGCATAATGGAAACATAAAAAATAAATCAGATGATGTCGAATTAAGTCTGGATTGTCCTTGGGTACAATTTCACCATGAACTGAAGAAGTCATGATCACTTATTCATAGAAATATACCATAGAAATGCCCAGATAGATTACTGAATGTCCCTAAAACTCATACATTTAAAGATGAATATAAATTATAAAAGTGCAGTGTGTAAATAAAAAATGACCCAAATTCAAACAAGAAAACCAAATTAACAAGTCCTATCAAAACCGGCCAAAATGCAATGCATTTTGGTTCTTTGGTACCAAGTGCATTGGTACTTTTTGCACTTGGTGCAACCCAAACTTTTGACTCCCAAAGTTTGGGTTAGGATTCTATTTTGATCACAAACATCAATATGGAGTCTTGGGATTCTCAAAAGAGTACTTGAATAAAAGTACTCTTTTGAATAAAGTACTCTTTTGAATAAAAGAGTACTTTTACTTAAAAGTACTCTTAGAGGTACACAAATAAAAGATTACTAGGTGTTTTAATTGTATCTCAACGGTTTCATTCATTCATTCATTCATTCATTCATTCATTCATTCATTCATTCAAATAGGCCACAACTTGACCGTTGGCTCGAGCAGCGCCACTTCCGGGTTCACTTCTTGGGCCGCACTTTTAACCAACAGAGTCGCGCATCTGTTTCATAGAGGATCTCTGAGGCAGAAGAAGGGGAAAGGGAGGGGCGGAAACGGCGAGCGTCTCCCTCCCGACTCGCCAGAAACTGTCTCTCCTCTTACTGTGTTTCACCCACGCAGTTAAGTTTCACGAAGTGGAGTCAGTCGGAGTTAAAACCTCAGACCCCGACAAAACAGCAGAGACTGTTTGCTGTTAGTTTTTCCCGCCGTGAAAGAAGAAAGTTGGGTTGTTTATTCCGTTGTTGAGGTTTGGAGTCGCTGTTGTTCCTCAGGTAAGCCCAAACAGCAGCTGCGGTGAAACAATGATTGATTCACTGATGGCCGGAAACGGGCTGCTTTTATTAAATTATGGAACTTAGTCCACTTTCTGGTCAAACAAGTTGGTGTGAAAGAGTTTTTGTTTGTTTGTTTATTTATTTTTTAAATTTTTTTTAAAGGTCATTCGTTTAACAAAGAAGTTCAGCTGGTTGCAAAGCAGGAAATGTTTGTTTGAGCAAACGCAAAAATTCAACTAAATTGTTAGTGAACCTGTCGATGTTTGTTTAATTTGTGCCTTTCTTTCAGGTAGTCAAACTCACCCAGCATTCACAATGAATAGTAAGTTCACATTTTGTTTACATTATGCATATATTAAGTCATTTTATGATTTATGAGTATTAAGTCTATGTATGTTGTTCAAGGCATAAGCAAACTATTGACTCCCAAAGTTTGGTTTGGGACTCCATTTTGATCACAAACATCAATATGGAGTCTTGAGATCCTCTTGAAAAAATAACCTAAACGGCAAGGAGAGTGCATGTGTTTTATATTATATATATATATATATATATATATATATATAATTTAGTAAAAATTAAAAAATTAGGGCTGTGCGGATATAACATTTTGGGTCAATATTTAATATTATTAGTATTAAAACTGACATTTGTAATATTTCTCAACTGTTTTGACACATTTCAGGAAACAAAGGACAATAATATTAATATTATCAGTTTGTCAGTCTGTGAGGGATATGTTAAGAAATAAAGAATTATTCTGCCTGATATATTGTGCATTATTAGTGAAAATCCAACCAAAGGTTTTATGTTTTTATTTTTTGGGTTAAAAGGCAAAAACTTTGTGAACCACAGGATTATAAATTGGAGATGCACAGTTTCTGTCTACAGATGCCAATTATATATACTCATGAATGCATATTTTCATTATGCATGCAATGTTTTCACCAGAGCATTTAAAGAACATGCATTGGGGGAAAATTAACACAGGCTTTTAAAAGCTAAAGTGAAAGTAATTCCAATCTGTCTATTTACACTGAAGACTGAAAATCACTGAACTTTTAAAACAATGTCATGAAATATTCAACAAGAAAATTAATGATCAACCCCTTTAAGTGGTTGCAATAGTTGACTTATTATATAGCAGAATACATCTTCTGCAGTGGGAAATTGCCTAGAACATTTTATTTTAGCCCAAAGGTCTCGTTTTCAACTGTGAAATATGTTTTCTTAGATAATTCTATGTTTTCGTTGGAAATTCTTGTAACTCCAACCACCAATAGGAAATAAAAAGCTGTTTGGTTCAGGGTGTGGTGCAGCCTGTTGGCAAACAACCAAGCACAAATTTGCAGATGGAAGCTGCCAGAAATTCAAATAAGCTGTTTTAGCAGCTTTTGGTCAGAGTTTAGACTTCAGGAGGGATTTTTGTTGATTTTTTCAGGTGTGAAATTCAGAAAGCTGCATATTAGTTCCTCAAGGTCACATTAGAAAATCATATATAATGACAAATAAGAGCTAAAGGCACTAATCTTCAAATATCTTTAAACGAACAATAGGTTACAGTCCCAATCCAAAATAATCAGATTACTTTGTCACAACATGATGTGTTGTTACATAAGTAGCTCTTGTTCATTGAGATTCTGTTTTCTGACATTTTTAACGATCTCCCTTATCTTCCAGGTACAGTTTTGAACTCAGCAAATGCGTCTACACAGCAAGCTGTGACGAGCTGTGAGTATTCAGCGTTTAACAGATAAAGTTACCAAAGTGCTGCTTTTTCTTTTCAGAGCTGCGACTCGGCAAAAATAAACTCTACTATCACAACCTCAGAGTTTGTTCTGTTTCATAAACATATTTGTTTTTTCTGCAGATTCAACTTTGTGGCCGACAACTGTTTCTAAACAAGAAAAGGACGATGTTTTTTATGGTAAAACCTTCATTCCTTGTTTTTCATTGTTTGTGCGATTATCCACATGGACTCACTATAATACACAGTAAAAGAAGAGTGAGCTACTTTTCATTTACCAGACATTAATAAAAAGAGCTGAATATGTCAAGTGTTTATTTCTGTTAGTTCAGTTTATTAGGAAGAAGCTGCTCAATGGAATATTGTAACACTGCAATGCAAACTTAATGAAAAGAAATTTGACTGTATATGCATTTAATCAGGTGCTTGAAGTCCTTGAAAATTTTAATCACTAGTTTTCAAGGTTTCAAAAGTGCTTGTAAACAGTTAACCACTGTATAAAGTGGTTAATATTCTGGCTGCGCAGTTTGTAAACAAACATTTAGGAGAAAAGACTCGTTACAGAACTGAATCATATTTAAACATTTAATTTGAGCTCAACAAACAGATTTGTTAAATGTAATCAATATTTATTATTCCTAATGACTCAATAAGTTATTAATCTGTGTAAATGTTACATTTGTTGCCCATTTACAGTGCATTCCATGTGAATCGCAGTTTATTCTCGATTGCAGCTATACCTATTTTTGCATACTTTTTCCTTCCACTAAACTTTCCATTTAGTTTGAACACTGTGAATAGACAACTTATTGACCTTTTTGTGGCTTAACTACTTAGTTGAGGGGAAGTTTGTTGGATAACTGTAATGTTGACATTTTTTCTTATTGTGCAGTTTGTAATATGGCTAAGACAGAATGATTAATGGTGATGAATTAATTATTAAATAATCAACTCATTTAGTAATTGATTATTTTACTACAGTACACAGACTCAATGAAAAAAAAAGTGAAAGAACATACTCAGAGTAATTAAGCCAAAACAAATCTTAAATGTGTTTAGTTTAAACACATTTAACTTAAACTTAAACCAAAACTTAATCATGTTTAAGTTTCGGCTTAAGTAAGAGAAAGAAAAAGAGAGAGATTTTGCTTAACATTAAAAAAAAAAAACTTTCTGTAAATATGTTCACTGTGTTTTGAAAAGAAAATGTATTTAGCACAGATGATCAAGCTTATACTAAAATCATATTGCATTTTAGGCAATAAAATTTGTATTTTCTTTTAAAAAGGAATTTAGATTTTTGTCTTTCTGATCTTGTAAAATAAAACAAAAAGGCTTAAGTGGTTAAATGGAAAAATCTGCAGAATGTGACAATTTTTAAAAAATCTTAATCATCTGAATAACTCAAATTGTTAGGCTGTAACCATCAGAACATTTTTCAACTGTTTTTCGCAATAATTAAAATCAACATAAATAAACACTCCTTAAATGTATGAAGATGTGTAATGGGTCTGAGTTTCACTCCTTTAATTGAATTATTGCTACACTGAGATGTAAAAATCTTTAAAACACAATATCTTTCCACAGCGGTAACAACAGCAATCCCTCCAAGAGACCAAAACACAATTATTGGAGGTATCAGTTTTTACTCAAGTTACTCTTCTTGTCACTTTTAGGACACAGTTGGATTCTAAAGTCATTCTTTATTTTATTTTCCTTTCAGTGGTCGTGTTTGCCATGGTGGTGACGTTGATTGTTATTGCTTTCATACTGTACCGGTACATGTGCAGCAACAAAGGCGACTACAAGACGACAGGGGAGCCGGCTCCAGGAGATTATTTTTATGACGAGCCCAACAAACCCGGTGCAAGTGAAAAGAAGGAATACTTCATATGAACCTGGGAGAAGATGGTGGTTAACAGAAAAATAAAGATCCATGTGTAATTTAAAAAAAAAGAAGAAGAAAAAAAGAAATGGGGTGGATTTGCTACTGGAAGAAAGAGGGGAGGGGATATTTTTAAGAAATTGTCCCAGGAGTGAAACCAAAGACAGGATCAGGACTGTAGCCATGAATGTTGATGAATGTGAAGCAGCTGAAAGACAACGGGCGTCTATCGACATCCACAGCTTGGTATGAAACAGGTGGAAGGATTTAAAACATGTCTACAGCCAGCGATAGGATCACAAAACATTCAGCAACCGTCACAAGATTACTCTGACACTATTATTATTATTATTATAATCATGTTTCTCAGTCTCTTGCTTCCCTCAGACTGTATTTTTTTTATCAATCTCAGGCATGCTGTGTTGGCTGTTACATTTATGTTGAATTGCTTTTCTTTTTAATTAAAAAACTGACGATACAGAAACTGCTTTTGTTGCACCTGATTTAATTTTCTATATAGAGTTACTCAAAACTTTTTATGTGTGGAAGATGGTAAAGAAAGTATTACCATGTATCTTCAATCTATTTTAAGTTTTTTTTTTGTAAAATTGCTCCATTACACTTTATCAACAGTGATATGTTTGCCTACTTCAAAAAAGGTGTTGGAAAATGATTACCTAAAATATATTTAAAAAGCTTTATTTGCACTAGTTTAAAAAAAAAGTCGTTATGGGAGCAAGAAATTTAGGTGTAACTTTTTCTATGGAAACCTATGACGGGCATTATTTTTACACATTTATAATTTTATGAAATTGTACATAATTTTCCAAGGCACTGATTCTGTCCATGCTTTTAAACCGTGAACCATAAATGTTTCACATTTCAGTTCCGCAAAACCTTCACCGCTGGCCACAAATAGGAAGTGAGCACAAAGATTACAGGTCCGTTCATTTGTAAAAGTCAATTCTAAATAAGTTAAGCAAAATGAAGCAAAGATTTTGCTGCAGCTCATGTTTTAGAGTAACTGGATATGATTTATACGTTAAAAATAGATTGACTTTGTTCATGCAAGTGCAATGCTAACTGTGAAATGCTAATAAAACTAAAGCCGCACAATATTTGAAGGTCTTGCAATGGCGATATTATTAAATATTGTAATATCAGTCGCGATATTCCTCCTTGATTTGTGACGTTAAGCTTCGTGGGACGTATCTCCCGTGTGAAACGTCTGCTATCGCGAGACTCCGTCCAACTGGCTACATTAGCATGTAAAATGCTAGCTCGCTTACGGAACGGTCTGGGCTCTTCTTTGTTTACTTTAATTCGTTCCGTTAGAATTTTTACCGGGCCAATCAGCGGACAGCAGAAGTTATGAACGATGACGTCGCTGTTTTCGAATTGTGTGTTGCCTTAGCAACAGCAATGGAGAAAGTGAACGGAGCCGGTAAGTGTGTGTTGGTCACAGATATTGAATTAACATTAACAGCCATCTTGTTCAGCTTGGAACTTCTGTCTTCGCAGGTTTACAGTTTTAGTAAGCCTTTTAGCATCAATATGGCGCATTAGATTAATTTCAAACTTTACCAAATCGGTAACATTTTAAATTTCAGTGTCTTTGACGTGAAGTAAGGCTGAGTGAGAGATACTGCCACCTGCAGTTGGGAGTTGGTAGTCACTTAAATCCAGTGTTTTTGCAAAATTCGCCATATGCGTAGAATGGCGAAAAACTCGAGCGACTGATTTATGTAATTTGGAGTCTAGAGGGCCGCATAAAAAGCTAGTGAGGGTCAAATTCGGCCTGCGGGCCTTGAGTTTGACACATGGGTTCTAGAGATGTTGTACTGGGAAGCTAGTTCATTACATTTACAAATCAAACATGAACTGGTTATGTAATTTTCCGCATAAAGTTTGTATTAAAATAACTCGCTCTGCTATACAAAGAATTTTTTAATTTTTTTGGGGGGGGGGGGAATAGGAAGCATGTTTATTAAACTAATAATCGCCTGTGGCAAAAACCAAAATAAAAAAATAAATAAATCTCAGATGTTGTCAACATAAGAAACTTTTTACTATTCTACCAAGGGACTACACAAATGCATACAAGAACAAACTTACCACATTTCAAATTTCCAAAATAACCTTTATTCTAAACTTACATTTTAAATTTTAAGTTTAGTATAAAAAAGTTAAGTGCACCTAAGTTCTTTTTTTTTTGTTCAAAGTATTCCGTCCTTGACATGTCTCAGCAAACGTAGTGACACTCATCTCCTTTAGTAATCTTAAAAGATAGAATGTGTACCAAAGTACGTCACATCACTTTAGTACATACATCTATTTTACAAAATGTTGTAAAGAGAATCCCTGAACTATAAATGTCCATAATCCTTCAACAAAGAATGTCCCGTTTGCTGGCTGTGGTTGGCATAGCATCTACTAGTCAGCTGTGAGTTTACAGTACTTCATAATGCTGGAATGAAGCCATTTAAGCTGCTTTACAATCGGAGCAGAGATGGGGAAAAGAAGAAAACTTCCGTTTGAGTTACAGCTGGTAAAGTTTTGATAGCTGTGGCCTTTTTGTTTAAAAAAATAAAAGGTTAAGCTGCCTGAAGTGACAGCAGGAGTTGGGTTTCTTAAAACACTTGTCATATCAGAAGAAGGAAACAGATTTCCAGAAAGTTGGTTTGGGATTTAGTTATTATTTGGATCACTAAACAGCCAATATTTTGACTTTTGTTTCTGTTAGCCACAGCTATTAAAATTTTTTGCTGCTGTGTCGGATACCCAGTGACACTCATTCACACCACAATGATAAATGCTTACAAATATTAGTTTGTGGTATCCATACAGACAACATGTCTAGCTTCAAATACTTTATTTCGTTTTTGATTGACTCCAAAGATGTATTTTTATTTTTTTTAAATGACTTAAATAAACATGCTGACAGTCATGTAGCCTCATTGCAAGATCTTTGCATACACTTTGAGGCTTTTGTAACAACATGGCACATCTTTACATTAATTTTTTAAATGGAATAAAAATGGACTCAAAACTGTTGAAAAATGTCACAGCTTTTTTTCCCTTTTCATTTAAAAATGAAAACAGAATGTAAAAAGAGATTAGCCCCTTTTTTTCTGCAACTCCTCAGTTTTGCTTAGCAGTGCATTTCAGATAAAAGGTACATTAGCGAAAGGTGCAAAGTATGCAGCAACTCAAAGATGCAGGTGACTCACATTGTGACAGAGGAAAATCCACAATAGATTGCAGTCATGGGAAACTGAAGGCTTGAGGAGCCGACAGTGTCACAACTTCTTGTTCAAGGATATGTTTGCTTTTTCAAACGGTGACGATTAAAATTTGATGTCACAACTTATTATAAATGCATTGCCGGCTAGATCTTTGGCACAACCAGCTCATTGGTTATACTGTCAAATCTTTTCTTTACCTAACTACTTGTGTAAATCAGTCAAAATATTGAATCACGAAAAGAAAACTGAAGTATTAAATGCATTTTTGTGAAATGGTTACAATCTTCTAAGAAAGATGATTTTTTTTCATACAACTTTAAAGATGTGTAAACAAAAAAAAAACCTAAATAAAAAAAAAAGAAAGCATAGCTCTGTAGATCTGAATAATAAATGTGCAGTGATAAACTCTGGGTATCCGACTGTGGAATAGAAACAGGATACATAAAAAGCTAAAAATGTTACACCAACCACCCCTTTCTGTTCATCTTACTATTTGGATTTACTTTAAATTTCTTTCCTTTAAGTTTACTGAAGTTAATTTGCTTCGATTCAGGGTTATCCCCAGTGCTCTTTGGCACTCCACTATGTTCATCTACAAGTTGCCCAACAAGGTACAGTAAACCACTTGAGATATTGCATTAACTCTTTTCTTAAACACATATTTGTTTTCCTTTAAATTAAATTTATTTATTTTACAACTGATTGAAATGGAACAATCTCTCAGAATGTTCATTGTGCAACAAATTTATTGTGGTGTTTTTTTTTTTTTTGATACTGTGCAAAAGACAAGACAGGTCTAACTAAATGCATCCAGGATGCTGGTTCTTTTTTTTTTTTTTCAATATATAGCAGAGACGGTAACGTCCCCTGATCATCATACTGGTATTTACACAAAACTATTACACTCCTATTAATTAAACTACACTAGAGATTTTCAAAAACGACAAGTGGAGATTTCTTTTAGTTTGCGCTTTGCGACTTTGTAACTTTGCTTCTTTGCGTTTTACTTTCACCATAAAGCAGCTAAACTATATAATGTAGGTCTGTTATTTCAACATTTTTTCTAAGTAGTTTTACAGGAATACATGAATATCTCAGTGTTATTTGTGACCATTTGATCAAAGGAGAATAGCTCTCCTGAGCAGACACGGACGCCTGAAATCCAATCTGGCGACCAAAGACTTTCTATCCAGCAAAGAATTATGGAGACTGAAAATTTTAAATCTGTGACTTTTTTTCCCTCTCAGGCAGTGAGAATTATCATTTGATCTGTAGGTCAGAAGTGGAGTACTGTACCTTTAACAAGGGCTCTAAAATATTACATTCCGTTAGGTGATATCAGTATTGTGGCATGGCCAAGCAGCCTGAAGAGGAAGGCGTATGGAATAAAGAAGGAACTGGGGAATCATCTGGGACGGGGTTTTATGTATGAACCAGGAGGGGAGTAGCTGCTGTTACCAGATGGTATACCCTCCACTGGATCCGCCCAGGAAGAAGTTATTCTTGCGCTGTGTCATGACAACATTGGCGCCCTGCATGGCGGCCAGCTGAGCCGCATTAGGGGGGTGTCCAGGCGGTGGGGGCTGAAGGGAAAGCAGGAAAAACAGACTCAGTTGACAGTTTTCGTCGAAAGCAACGCATTTTGACGTAAACACTCACGGGGATGGAGACGCTGCTGCCGGCTGTGAAGCGAGCGCCGGCGTCGAAGCCGCCGTCCACCATCACGGTTGATCCATGGGGGTAAACGGCTCCCATGGGGTAGTAAGCCATGGGGACATTCTGGCCCACCGGACCCACTTGCATGTGTGGCTGCATGGGCATGTACACCTGATGGCCAGGGTAATGGGAGGACATCTGTGGCACCTGACCAGGCACCTGAGGTGGAAGCACATATCTGGGCTGGTATATCTGCACACAGAGACGGAAAGCAAAATTAAACCTTCAGAAATTATAACCCGTCATAATGTCCAACTTCCATATTGCTAAATTACCTCAGAATATGCAGGTGGTGTGTCTGTGTAGGGAGGTGCCTGAGGAGACATTTGCATAGCAGGAGGGTATACAGGTGCAGTACTCTGCTGAGGGTACACAGACTGCTGTGGATATGAACCTGCAAGACAAAACATTGGGTTTTAAACAAAACACTGAAACCCCAGGGACTGAAGGGGAATTCCCAGGTTCAGAAAGGGCCTAAAGGATGATGATGAAGCCAGAAAATGTGTGTGAAGCCAGAACAAAATGAATGGAAACTAGGGCTGCAACTAGCAATTATTCTAACGATTAACTGGATAAAGGAGATTTTATTGGAAATAACTGCAGATTTTTCATTTTATCACTGGAAGATTTTTTTTTTTTTAGAAAAACAAAATTTTATTTTAAGGACATATCGGTCTAAAATGCAACACTGTATTCTTTTAGTGAACTCTTGACCATTTGTAGCAAAGGATGCATCTGCAGATAAAAAGACACAGCTCACAAAAACATGTGAAAAGCTCAGTCTTCTCTGCTTGACTTATCAATACAGCATATGGTTGATCTGTTGATGATTGTTTGGATTAACTGATTAATAACTGGAGAGTAAATAATTATAATTTTTTTTACAGGACATGAATTGGGTAAAACCCAAACTATGCCACTTGATAAAGATTTTTTTAATCTTAAATGGAAATATATATATATTTTTGTACAGTTTTGTCTTAAAGTTGCTCGGAGCCCGTTGTTTGTTCAGCAAATGTCCTTTTTTTAGTCTTATATAATTATTTGATTACTAAATTAGTTGGAATTTATCTTAACTGATTAATCATTTCAGCTCTGATGGAAACATAATGAGAACAGTGCTGTGCTCTGGGTAAACATTTTTGGTCAAAAACTGGTCATAGTGTGAAAACTATAGACCATCACTCCAAATAAAGTAACCTTGTTTTAAAACTGAGCAACCAACCACATGCTGGCTAACCGAACGTACAATCAGACCAATTAACTTATTGTGACCTCGTTAGACTTGTGTTATTCACCAAACAGAATAACAACAATAGATAATATTCTGCTAATAACTTAAAATGAGCGAATCATGTTGCAAAATATAACTAAGAATGTTATTTACTTAGCAGGAGTGAATAATTTTTGCAAGTAATTTATGACATATTGGCGTTAACATCAGAATCAGGCGATATTAGTAATTTTTTAACATCGGTAATCTCTTCTTGCCTCTTGTATTTGTTCGGTCAAATTTGTATTCCTAATATTTGCTTCCGTCTTTAACTTGATAGACTTTTATTAAGTTAAACATTTAAAGTCATATACAATTTTGTGTAAACGCTGATTTAAATTTGTATAAAAGGTTAATATACAAAGAATCTCTGTATAGATGGTTCTCTTGAATTTATTCTCATAATGGTTAAATCAATGTGGATTACTTATTACTTATTGTATTTTAGTTTAGATTGAATTTTCTTGTAATATACGCGTTTTAAAATTAAACCTGTGTAAGGAGAATTTCTATCACCTATGGGACAAACAGAGCTTGTATATTTATCAAATATTAAAACATGAAGCAAAAGCAGTAAGAAAATTAAGGCATTCATGTTTTTATTTTTGCTGTTTTATGCATGTAAATGGTGATAAAAACTACATTTTACAAGATGAGTATGGACAGTTTGGTAATTTGCAATCAAACAACTGTACCTTAATAGGAACAATGAACAACAAATGACAATACATATAAGCTGATGTAACAAAAATCTTGTGTATTAGGAAAATCTGAAAAATATTAAACTGAAAATAGATAGAGAATAATAAGATGTAACCTAAGTTGTCATTTATATCATGCTTTACAATTATATAGCTAACAAGTCAGAATTATCTAAAAAAAAACAAAACCAAAAGATCTTGAGGCAAACTGAATTCACTTTATTCTGATACCATCACAGAAATGTGACGTAGTAAAAAAAAACAAAAAAAAACAGCATAAAGTAAAACAGTTTCTTTTTCTGTGTTGCAGATTTTTTTAAAAATGGGCCAGTCGGTTGCAACATAATGGTTAAATTATTGTGAAAGCAAAACTAGCATCAGCCCTTTGTTTGGGGGATGTAAGCGTGTTTAGCCTTTTTTACAGTCTAAAATGATCCGCTAAACAGGAAAACAATCTGAATAGATGCAGCAAACAGCCCAAACTAAAACACTTCTTCAGTCTGACTGCACCAGAATAGGACTTCCATGTTAACAACACAACGGCGAACCAAAACAGTCCAGTTATGGCAGCTTTGCCGTTTTAAATGGTTGTAGCTCGATAAAAATTTTTTTAAAAAAACACAAAAAACCCCCCCAAAATGCTACCTGATCAGAATCAGTAAACGAATGTAACGAGAAAGTGAAAAAAATGTATTCATTACAGTATTTCAGACGCATTTAGGTTCAGTAAGTGAGCTTCCCAGAAGGCGTCAGTTTATTGTTATGTACGTAGCTAAACGTGAAGTCCGCTTTAGATAACGACAGCCCGTTCGGCTCTAGTTCTAACAGCAGCGTCGACTGACGGGCAGCTAGCTGACAAACTGAACCCGCTGTGGAGAAATACCTTTGTTATTCATTGTTGTGGATTGATTCGGAGGCTGAGGAACATCAGCTTGTACGGAGCTCTGCGTATCTTGTCTCGGCCTTGTTACAGGTTTCGGATTGACACTTCCTTGTTTCTTCTTGTTGTTGTGGAAGTGGTTACGTCATCCGTTCTTTATCTGCGGCTGCACGCACGCACGGCTCGCTCGCACGCCTGCGCCCTCTCTGGTGGAAAAGGGGAACTTGCTCAAACGCGAAGTGAAGCAAACAAAAATTCAAAAAGCGAATTTTAAAGCTAAACATTGCGGAGAAATATAAGTACATGAAAAGCACAAAAATTAGAAATTCAAAAAGAATATTTTTAAAAAATAATTTATTACCTAGAAATGATTAATCACAGATTTTAAAAACAGCTTACCTGTGTCTGACTCCAATTATTATACATAAATAAAATATCCTGAAAAGGGAAGAACACCTTTAATAATTGTATTTTTTACGTAAAAAATATTTTATGGTCAATACAAATAAGAAAGTTTTAAAGAAATTAGTCATTTTATTAAAACTGCAATAGCGAAGTTATTCCGAAGCTGGATATTTTACAATTTTTTTTTCTAAACTTATGAAGCCATGTGAATAACAAATAAGAATTTTAAATGTTCACATTTTAAAAATGTTCATACTGATATTCAAATTATGAATCTAGACCTTTACAATTAAGTGGTACAGGTGAAAGTTAGCTTGATTTGGTTCATTATGTTCAATGAAAATGACAAATACAGCATTTTTTAATAATTTTAAACATATTCATATTTTTGCAGAAGTTTAAAAAAACATTTATTATTATTATTATTATTATTATTATTAATTTTTACAATAATGCTTGATTACTTTTTTAAGCAACCAATGTCAACGTGTTTATTGCTTTTTTAAATTACTGATTAGCATTGGGTTATTTTCCAATTATTGCATTTTTTAAAAATTTCTGATAAAAATAAAAGAAATGTACTGTTGTACTGTTTTACTATGTTCACTTCAAAATTTAGTAAACAAAAGAATATATAAATCTGTGTTTTGTGGTTTTCATTTGCTGTAAGCCATAATAATCCAAATTCAAATATTTAAACCCTATAATCTACTGATGTGCAACTGTATGTCCGGATCCGCTCCGAATGTTTATTTCAGCGTGACAAACACTGCTCGACTTTCTCAATGCGGTACGTCCCCTTTAAGAGAACCATGGCACCGCTCAAGTCGAGGCAGACATTTTTCAATGCAAGATTTTTTTCTTGCATAAATTATGTTCATGACGTAGTGCAAAAGGACAATTTTGGGGCAATTTGTCCGACTTTACAGCTCTGGGGGGATTCCTTGAGACACCTGGAGGATTTCTGATGGTGTGAACTGTTGCAGAAAGGGCACCGTCATTAAATATTAAGGCAGAGGAGATCCTAACATTGCAGCCCTCCTTATCAATGCAAATAGCTCTCTTTTGTGTGCAGTCACAGCGCCTGTCTGGGAGCTGAGATGAATTTCTAATGATGGGTGACTGAAACAAACTGTGACAGGGAGCATTTTAAGAGCGGCGGATTACGGGAAATAAGCTGCATTTCCGCGGTAAGTTGCATTTAGAAATCGCACTGTGTCCAAGCTCGCTGCTGGCGCGGAGCAGCGAAATGGCGAGAGAAAATGAGTTTTGGTTAATATGCAATGCTCGTAATTAGCATAATTTATATATTTATGATAAAGAGAGGGAAATGCATAAAATTCGTGCTCTCGGCTCGGCTTGCCAGGATTTTCGTCGGCTGTGAATGGTGCTGGTCCTCCAAAAAGTGGCTTTTATTGACCAGGATGGGGGTGGGGTGCCCATCAACAGCCGCTGAAGTTTTGACAGATCCCCATCTCCCGGGGGGCTCTGCTGCAACAAACGCACCATCTTGAGCCTGTTTTGGAGTCTGTTCAGAATTTGCAACCACTTCGTGGATATTTTAACCATGTTTGAACATGTTTATTTGCAGCTTTTGTGCAACACAATATGGCCTGTTTATACTTACAGGCCCCTTTAAATAGTCTGTGTCTGCAGTGACTAAAATGGTCAGGAGTAACAGGGAACGTTAGCATGTTGGTTTATTTCAAAGGTAGCAATTGAGTTTAAAGTACAAATGCAATAAAACAAAGAATCTCTACATTTTTTTAGATGTGATATTTGCATAATCAGTATGTGTTTATCTAGGATGCCTGCAAGACATTATCTAAGTTGGTGCAGCAAGCCATGAACTCCCAGGATCCTGCCCAAGATGCCCCGCTCACTGTCAATGAGCAGGTAAAAGATCATCTGTTATTCATAACAATATATTAATATTCTCCTTTTTTCCACATTTTGTCCCAGCACAGCATCAAACTTTAGTGTGTTTTATTTGGTTATAATGTGATTTACTTACTCAAGGTAACTCATTGTTGTGAAACTGGAGATAAATTAAGCTTTGTTTTCCAAGTTGTTACATTTGACTCAAAACTCTTTTGAACCACTTTTAGTTCTTTTGAATTATATTGCTACTGCTCTAGAAATTAAAGTTTTTTTTTTCATTCTTTGCAAAATTGCTCAATCTCACTTTGACTAGGTGAAGAGCATTTACAAACATCGAATTTAAAGTTTTGCCACAGGTCATTTGGACTTATGTCTGGACTTTGACTAGACTATGAACTTATATTGTCCTTTAATCTTGGGCTCCACAATTTTGTCATCACATTATCAACGTTTGCAGTATTGTAATGAATAAACCGTAATGTTTGGATTATTCAGTTGGATATGATTATATATTTGGCCAGTTGGATAAATAAAAGCCCTTGAGGCACATGATTCATTGTGGAGTTTTGGTCTGTTGAATGTGGTGTGCAGTGTTAGTTAGATTCACTCCAAAATATTGCTTTGCATGGCTAGAGTGTTTAAATTTATTTAATCTCATATTTTCTGTATAAATCAACTACAGCAATTAATTGAACAGAATTTTAGTTGGTTATATCAGAGAACAGAGCAGAATGCAAACAGAAATATCACTTAAAATTTTAATTTGTGGTCCAAAATGATATTTCTTACATAACTGTCTGACGCACGGCTCTCCATTGAGATCACAACTCACTTCTGTATTAATGCTTGATAATTTCTGCTACTCTTTGCTTCAAAGACTGTCAATGTTTAAACTGCCATGCTTATTAATAATTTGTTGTGGATTTTCTCACCTGTAACGCTTTGTGTAGACATAGCCAGCAAGCCAAAATCAATCTTTATAACTCACAGAGGTATAAAGCTGAGCGTTGCTTAGGCTGCTTGTTGGCTGATGCCCTCTCCGTCATTTCGGTCCACTCATACGTCTTTTTTTAAGTTAGTTTTGGTTTTTGTTTTGTTTTTTGGGGGTCATCTTGTCCTAACATGTGCTTGGCTTCTCTGTCCTCCTTAGCCATTCACTGTCTGACAGCAGAAGTTTTTTTCAGCCATTTAAATCCTGCACTGTGAAATTCCCCCTGTCAGGGACATCCAGGTACGCATCACCATCTCTTTCTCTCTTTCTCTCTGCGTTTGTCTCCTCTGCATCCTGTCTTCCAGCCGCCTTGCTGCCTCTGCTTGGTCTTTCATTATTTCACTTTGTGAATCATCAACTATAGGTCAGCTCTGGGTTTAGAATATGCTGGTAGACGGGAGAATTATTGACGTTAGCACATAAAAGTATTCATAGCTCTAAAATTGTCCTAGACAATAGTAAGGGCTTACTAGCCACCAACAATTATTCTGTCTTTATGTTTTTTAATGCTTTGTATAAAACTCAAAAGCCCAAATCAGTTGAGTTGTATTAATGTTTCTTTTTTAATATAAACAATATTTGAAAATTAAGAAGTGATAGTCGATTTTGTTGAAAAAAACATGGAGAAACTGGTCAGGGTACAAATTAAACCTATTATGCATCCTTTCCTACCTGCAGATATATAGAACTATGTATTAATGTCACAGTTAATTGTGTTGCAGTAGTAAAACAATTTTTGTATTGTGGATAAGGCACCAAAAGTGGCCCTAGCCCAGGTGCTCTATACAGCACAATCCCAAGAGGCTGCAAAAGACTCATTCTTTTATCAGGACAAAACCTAAATATACGACCAGAACTGCATTGGAGCAGTTCTGATTAAAGCAATCACATGTGCTAGAATGGCCTAATCAAAGTTCAGATCTTAATCTAATTGAAAGTCTTTGGCAAGAGTAGAAAATTAATGTTCACCAAACTGTTCTGACTGTGGTTCTCTAATAATGTTCAAGAGATTTTAATATTTTTACAAGAAGGAGGATTTCTTTATTTTTTTTTTTTTTTTAAATAATTTAGCTAACTTTTAAAATGAATTTCTAAATTCTGGTCCTGTTGTACAGTTATTTTCTGGATCTCTAATCACCTCATAATTTGCCCCTGCAGGTTATTGTTATGTCCGGTCAGGAGACAATTCGTGTACTAGAAGTCGAGGTTGACGCATCTCTGCCGTCTTCGGTACCGGATGGGAAGAATGAGAGCAAAATTGCTGAGGAGGAAATGGCTCAGTGTGCAGAGAAAGCTGAAGCTGCCAGCACCCAGAGCAGCCCCACAGCGCCCCACAGCACTGGGACGCAGGTAAATCATTATTTTGAATCGGCTTCAGAATTGTTTTTCTGGTGCAACGAAGCTGCACAGTAAAGTGCTAGAGTTAGTGCAACTTCAGCTGTTACAGCTGAAAACTGGCAATGAGGTCTGCAATCTGGGCGTGGTGATGGATTCACACCTGAACCTTCAGAACCACATAAAGACAAATATAAAGTCAGCCTTTTATCATCTGAATAAAGGACTAATTGCTCAGCAAGAGTTTGGGAAACACATTCATTATCTTTAGTCGCTGCAACGGTTTCTTTACAGATTTACCTAAAAAGAATCAACCATATTCAGAACGCTGCTGCTGGCGTTCTGACTAAAACCAGGAAGATGGAGCACGTCACCCCAGCTCTAAAGTCCCTACACTGAAAGAATAGACTTTAAAATACTGTTGTTAGTTTAAAAATCACTAAAAGGTTTATCACCAAAACACACACCAGAAAGAGGCAGCATTCAGCTTCCTCTCCAAAGCTGAATGAAACAAACTTCCAGGAAACTGCAAAACATCCAAAACACTGACATTTCAATCAAGACTAAAAGCCCACTTTTATAGAGTTGCCTTTAAATAGAACATTGACCAACATTTTAATGTGTATTCACAATTTTAAAGATGGCACTCCTCTGTTTTTAGTATTTGCAACTGTTAATTCTATGATGTGTTCATTTTTTTTTTATCTTTTCTCAACGTAAAGCATTTTGAACTGCAGTGTTGCTGAAATGTGTGATACAATAAACTTGATTGATGGTGTCCTGCAGAGATCGGAGAGCAGCAGGGAGCGTCTGCTGATGCATCGGCTGCTGCTGTCCAAACAGTGAATCCTGCAGTTCCGCTCAGCGTTTCCATTGCCCAACCCCAGGCCACCATGCCCATTACAGTACAAGGTTGTCCACAGGTATGAACTACGGCATCAACTTTAGAGAAAACCTTTCGGAGAAATTAGAGGCAAGACCGCGAGCCAGGGATTGCCATCCAACATCAGTGTCTAACCTCATTAAAATTCCTTTCTTACCTTGTTTTAAGAGGACAATAAAAATTGCTTAATTTTAGTGTTTTGGAAGTTAACTTAAGGATATTTAAATTAAAACTTTGTTCAGATATGATTACAGATCTCATTTTAGAAAACCAAAAACAGGTTTCCTATAGTTTATTTATTTATATTGATAACTTTTCAAGGTCTTCGCAGACAAATGTAGAGTGACTTAGGCAAATATATAATAAGACGGAGGATGAAGTAAAACCATTATTAAAATAAAATAGAATGGGAAATATTCTGTATAGTTCCAAAATGGAAAAAAAATCTGTTCAATAGCAGCAAAGTGTCAGACAATAACAGCAAAACAGACTCACATAAAAACAGAATATAATGTATATATAAAAACAGAATAAAGAATGAAAATACTGCACACTAAGGGCAAATTTTCAACATTACACAGTGTAGTAATGAAAATAGTTCACTACAGGCCTGAATAATGTGCATCTGAGTTGTTGCCAAAACTTTCTCCAACTGAACAAAAATAAAACTGAAGTCATTATTTTTGGACCTAAAGAGGAACGATCTAGAGTCAATGCACAGCTTCAGTTATTACAACTAAAAACTAGCGATCAGGCCTGAAACCTGGGAGTAGTGATGGACTCGGACTTGAACCTCCAGAGACACATAAAGACAGTAACAAAATCGGCCTTCTATCACCTGAAGAACATCTCCAGGATTAGAGGACTAATGTCTCAGCCAGATCTAGAGAAACTCATTCATGCGTTTGTCTTTAGTCGCATTGATTATTGCAACAGCGTCTTCACAGGTCTGTCCAATAAATCAATCAAACAGCTACAGTTGATCCAGAACGCTGCTGCTCGCGTTCTCACTAGAACCAGGAAAATAGAGCACATAACACCAGTTTTAAAGTCCCTCCACTGGCTCCCTGTAGCTCAAAGAATAAATTTTAAAATACTGTTGTTAGTTTACAAATCACTGAATGGTTTAGCACCACAATACATCAAAGATCTGCTGTTGTTGCACAACCTTCCAGACCTCTCAGGTCTTCTGGTTCTGGTCTGCTCTGCATCCCCAGAACCAGAACCAAAAGAGGAGAAACAGCTTTCAGCATCTATGGACCAAAAATTTGGAACAAACTTCCAGAAAACTGTAAAACAGCGGAAACCCTGACTTCAAATCTCAAGTAAAAACGCACCTGTTTAGAGTTGCATTTGAAATGTAATATGTATGGATTTGATTTTGTAGATATGTATGTAATTTTTTTTGTTTTTTTCCTGTTGTGGGCAACGGGGCCCGGCGAATACCCGTGGTTAAACGGACAGCGGAGTCCGGCGGTAACAGGCGCTTAAATTCCGTGTCAAAGGGAAGGGGGAAGAAAGGGAAAAAAAAATAAATAATACTTGGTATTTTATTCTATGTTGCATGCCTTTGTGTTTTGTGTTTATGATGTAAAGCACTTTGAAATGCCTTGTAGCTGAAATGTGCTATACAAATAAAATTTGATTGATTGATTGATTGATTGATTTAATTAAAAATGTACAAAATATGCATGTATGTGTGCATTAAAAAACAACAGACTCTTTATAAGGCGTGAAAAAAAACTGTTAAAACAACAAAAATCTGCAGATACCAGCAGAAATATTATTAGAAAAGAATAAAAATTTGCAAATAACTGAAAATACTAGCAGGGATGTAAGCATTTTTTTGAGTTATTGAGAGTAATCAATTAATTTCTGGATAAATTAACATGAGCTCAATAATTTCCAATCTATTTATTGAATATCTTTTGATACTTACAGACAGAAAATCATCAGTTTTATTTACAGATTAATTCTGGGTGTTTTTTATTTCCAATAAATTTGTTGTTTTTGGTTGTGGTGTTTCATTTAGGATATTTAAAGCATCTTCCAGGTCTAGTGTAAAATATTTACAAAATTACAGTCTGTGCCATTATTATTGTTCTACTTGAAAGTAATTTCAAAACAACAATGGACTTTGTGCTCTGCAACACCAGGTTCTGACCCAGGAAAGCCTGGCCACTTTGATGACTGGTATGATGGCTCAGACGGGTTCACTGGGTCAACCTCTGCTTATCCCCCTCAACATGGCCGGTTCCATCGCCGGCCAGGGCGGATTAGCGGTTCTCACTCTGCCAACCACCAGCGTAGCCACTCTCCCTGGCCTCACAGCCGCAAACCCAGCTGGGAACCTCCTCAAGCTGCCCTTTGCTGGCCTACAGGGTAAAACACAGTTTACCTGCTGCTTGTTTCCCCCTCTCACATCCAGAAATGTATCTATCATAGATTCTTTTCTTTTTGTAGTTTTTTTTTTTTTCCCATTTTACCAAAAATGCTAAATCTTACCAAGTACATTTTTTCTACTTTTTAGTACAAAAATTATAGTTCACTTGAAATACGACAAAATTAACTTACAAGTAACTTTTAAGCAAGATATAGGAGATTGTTTTAGGTCAATAATTCTTTAATATTGAAATCAAGTGACAATCTGTCAGCGAAACTAGAACTGGGTTGCTACTGTCATTTATGACATTAGTAAAATAATCTGCCAGTGGAACTGATACTTTTTCATCAATATTAAGAAATTATTTAATATTGAATAATAATTTCAATATTAAGAAATTATTATTCATCAATATTAAGAAACAACTCCAATATCTACTGTATCTTGTAAATAATTAATTTGTATTTGTGAAAAAGTACCAGTTCTTTTGTTCAAATTTAAATTAAAAAAAATTTATTGATCCCAAAGGGAAATTAAATGTTGTTGTAACTCATTTTAATTAAAATTCTTCAGTTAGACTGAACACACTCTGTTTTCCCAGGGCAGCCTCATAAAGAGGATGGTTGTCCATAATTTTCTTGATTTTATGAAGAATACTTCTTTGCATCATATAACAAGATATTCTTCCCATGTAGTAAGTGAAATAATCTGCCAGTGGAACAGTTTGTTTTTAACCAATATTAGGGAATTATTGACCTAAATCAAGTTCTTGTATCTTGCTGAAAACTTACTTGTAAGTAAATTTGTTTTATTTCAAGTGTACCAAGATATTTGCACTAAAAGGAATTCAAAACCACTTGGAACATTTTTGTGTTTTTTGCAATGCACAAATTTAAACTCTTAAATATTAACAATCTCATCAGCTAATAGCTCCATTTTGTCATTTTCTTTTTAGCTGCAACAGTTCTGAACTCAGTCCAGCAGCCCCAGCTGCAGGCGAACACACAGGCAATGTTCCAGCCTCAAGCAGCGCCGGTGCAGACGTCTGTGCAGCAGGTGCCTCCTCAGCAAACTCAAGTCACCAACGCACAGGTCACTTCCGCCCAGGTGACAGCCGCCCAGGTGACCTCTGTGGCCAACGCCATCTCCCAACCCAACATTTCTGTGGCAGCACTTCAGACAGCAGGACTGTCCATCAACCCAGCCATTGTAGGGCTCATACAGCTCATCGTTTTTTACATTTTTCCTGTTTGCCCTCATTTTTAACCGTGTTTTTATACATATTTGTTCTCAGATAAGTGCTGCTTCTTTGGGTGCACAGCCTCATTTCCTCAGTTCTCTCACATCAACCCATCATCAACAGCCCCATGCCCAGTATGGCTGGCATCACCAGCCAGATCATCACAAACGCCCAGGGTCAGGTAGGTCACAAACAAGCTGTGGTACAATGTGAGATTAAGTGATACAGGTGTTTAATTCTTAAAGATTAACTGTAATGACCACCAAATAAGCCTGGAATGGACTTCACCTGATCTGTGAAGGTGTGCTGTGGTATCACACTGCAAAACACAAAATCTTTCCAAATATTTCTATTCTAGTTTCGAGTGCAAATATGTTATCACACTTGAAATAAGAGAAATCTAACTTATTAGTAACTTTTCAGCAAAATATAGGAGCTTTTTAAAGTAATCAATACCTTAATATTGATTAAAAATTACTAGTTTCACCTGCAGATTATTTCACTGATAACGAGACATTTTTCCATGCTGTAAGTGAAATAATCTGGCAGTGATACCAGAACTTTTTAATCACTATTAACGCAATATTTACTTAAAACTAGCTACATCTCATTGAAAAGTTATTTATAAGTAATCTTGTCTTATCTTTAGTGTGATAAACTACTTTGTAAGATTTTGTGTTTTCACAGTGCAAACCTTGAAATCACTGCATAAACACAAACCCTTACAACGTACTTTTTGTCTAGTTTTTAATGCTAATAACTTAGTACACTTAAAATAAGACAAAACTAACTTAAAAGTAAGTTTCAGCCAGAAATTAGAGCTTTTTTTAAGTAAATACCTTAATCCTAATTAATAAGTACTTGTTCTAAGCCAGCTGCATATTATCCGAAACAAACAAAAGCATCATCCTCCAACTACTTCCTGTCATCTTTGTCATTTTGATCATGTGACTGATGTGATGTAAAAAAGTGTTTCCATTACAGTTTTGCAAAATACATATATTTCAATATGACCAAAAAAACCACCTCATTTTAGCGCAAAAACTTTTCTATCCAAAAACAAAATTGCTTTTTCATCAAGTAAATTATTTTTATCATTTCAATTTGTCCAGTGTTGTAGTTAATGGAAATGCAGCTATTGAGGAAAAAAGTTGTTTTATTATTCAGTGTATGTAAACTTCTAATTTCAACTGATTGCTGTTTGAAATAATTTATTTTGCTTTACACAATGTGCAGGTGATAGGAACTCTCCCGCTGCTGTTGAACCCAGCGTCTCTGGCTGGAGGGACCGCAGCTCCCTCTCTGCCCCTGCAGGGTCTGCAGGTCCAGACCATCCCCACAGCTGCTCCTCAACACCCAGGGCCAAATTATCGCAACTGTGGGAAACGGACCTGCTGCCGTTGCAACTTCTGCTGCAGTTCTGCCCAAAACTACAGCTCCTACTACAGTTAACAAACCAAACGCTCAGGTAGAAAAACAAATCCTGTTTGAACTGAAAGAAAAGCCCCAAAATAAACCAAATTAGTGACAATGAAATCAAAGGGGCGGTATTGTGTAAAATAGAGTTTTTGAACTGTACATCATGTCGTTATATTTTTATCTCACCAAAACATATATCTGGAGTGTTGCCTTGATTCAAGGATATCCTTTAATCTCCAAGGCAACCATCTATGCATCTATGGACGTAGCTCCGCCTTTGAGGCGCAGCTCCTCCTTAAAGCTGCAGTTTCCAAGTTTT
Organism: Poeciliopsis prolifica; assembly: GCF_027474105.1. Lineage (NCBI taxonomy): Eukaryota > Metazoa > Chordata > Actinopteri > Cyprinodontiformes > Poeciliidae > Poeciliopsis > Poeciliopsis prolifica. The sequence goes on from NW_026562398.1 coordinate 7,998,720, forward strand.
CAAGCTCTCAACTATCCCAGTAAGCTTCTTCAGACTAGACAGTAGGAATTAGCAAACACCTGGTGGAACTCTGCATCTACTGAGCTCATCATAAAAATGCTGTGATAACTTCCTGAAGGGTGCGGGTCCACAAAGAGCAGGAATTTTTAAAGACACAGAGGCCCAATTCCAAGGCTTTAAAAAAATATGTATGAAATTTATTTTATTTGACACAAATAATGTTTTAATAACAACTGAAGGTAGCGTACAGAAGTTACTCGATTTTGCTATAAAACAGCCTGGAAACCATAATACTGCCTCTTAAGAGAGCAGAGAGGTGTGAAGTTTCTGTTATCCACAAATAAGCAGCATCTATAAATTGTGACCATTACTGTTTATTTTCAGTGACAAGTGTCACTCAGTCACCTGTTGTCATTGCACCGCAGCCGTCTGCACTGAAGAACTCGACCGCACTCACCTCAGCAGCACCCATCGCCTGGGACACATGGCCAAAGTGGGGCAGCTTGTCAGCAGTACGTACACCTGCTCTCTACCCTCAGCAGAGGAATGTTTAAACAGCAGCCAGATATTTTTAACCAGGCTCCTCACAATTTCAGAGCCTCAGCAGGGAGTCAGCAGCGAGGAAGGGATTAATTTGGAGGAAATCCGAGAGTTTGCCAAGAACTTCAAGATCCGTCGGCTGTCGCTGGGCCTCACGCAGACACAAGTCGGGCAGGCCCTCACTGCGACGGAGGGTCCGGCGTACAGCCAGTCTGCCATTTGCAGGTAAGTGACTCACCTGTTCTTTTTCTGCCGTCACTGCTTAGAAGCTTTCCTCTGTGTTTCCTCTTGTAAAAGTGCCAGTGTTTCATCACATGCTGACGCTGTGTGCAATGCGTCGACAGCTCTTCTTCACAGCCAAAACGTTGACTCACAGAGGAAGAGAACGTTTTTGATGATCGTATTCTGCTAAGGAACAAGTGGAACGGTCCACTGAAGAGAGGGATGTGCTTTACTGTATATATATTGATATATATCACTGGAAACAGATCCTATTTGAAACACCTATTTAAATTAATTAGAGTACATTCCATAAATGGTTATACAAAGTATTCACATCTATTTTTCACATTTTATGTCGTTTCAGCCACAAATGTGTTAACGTGTTTCATTTAGATTTTATGCAACAGATTATTGAAAGTGTTCTGTGTTGCCATTCAACGCCTTTATTGATCCTATTGATCCTAAATGAAATTAAAAGCTTAAAATGCTATCAAAAGCCACCTAATTGGTAAATAGAATCCACAGGTGACATATTATGCTTCCTTTAACTGATTATGATAGGTCAATGCACAAAATCATTCTTGGATCATGAAAATTTAGTGTGATTAGTTCTGCCTATTTTGAGAACCTATTTTCAATTACCTGTTTTTGAAACGGCTAATTTTCTAGACATCAAAAAATATTAACTTATTGCATTTCTTGTTCTTTAAAAACTCTAGACTGTTTTTTAGAAGCAGTAGTGACCCAAATGGACGTACAAAAATGTGTAAAATTAGAATTTTGAATACGTTTCTTTTAAAAGTCATATTGTAAAGATCCATTTTGAGGTTTTTCTGTCATTTCTATTGTTGATTGGAAAAGTTTTCCCTCCTTTCTGCCTCAGGTTTGAAAAGCTTGACATCACCCCCAAGAGCGCTCAGAAGCTAAAACCGGTTTTAGAGAAGTGGCTGGCTGAGGCCGAGCACTGGAACCAGAAAGGCCAGCAGAACCTAATGGAGTTCGTTGGCGGCGAACCGTCCAAAAAGCGCAAACGCCGCACCCAGTTTTACGCCGCAGGCGATCGAGGTCCTTAACTCCTACTTTGAGAAGAACGCTCTGCCTACAGGGCAGGAAATTACAGAGATCGCAAAGACTGAATTATGACAGAGAGGTGGTCCGGGTCTGGTTCTGCAACAGACGACAGACACTGAAGAACACAAGCAAGATCAACGTCTTCCAGGTTTAGGAGCAACCTCATTCTCATCTTCATTAGGGTGGGTGGAAAATTGAATTAGTTTTTTTTTTTTTTTTTAAATCAAGAACATTGTAAAGTTGTGTATGAAAAACGAGTTAGAACTGTGTTCTCAAGTTGTGTATGTAAACACAGTTGGTGCATACTCAGTTACACTGCATGGTCCTTTTGTTTTACAGTTTTACACTGCAAAACCCCACCAAGTAATTTTAGTCTAGTTTCTGATGCAAATGTATCAGTACATTTAATAAGACAAAATAACTTTTCAGCTAGACATACAAGGTTTTACTTGTACATTGGCAGATTATTTCACTTATAACACAACAATTTTTCATGTTATGCCTGAAATAATCTAATGGAACAAAGGAAAGAATTTATTGACTTAAAACAATAAATCTTATTTTAAGTTCACACTTGTGCTTGAAACTGGACCAAAAATACTTTGGTGTCAAGATTTTGTGTTTTGCAGTGTAACATGCCATATTTAAGAAACTTGAGCTACCTTTTTTTAATAAGTGGTTTTATAAGCTAACCCTTCTCATATATTTTAAGTTTCTGTACAGTATCTGTTTTGTTCTTTTATATATTATTCTCTCATTAGCATATTTGAAAAATGCAGAATAATAGGACAGTTTTAGCTGGTCGTTTCCTGGAGGTTCATCAGACTCTGAAAAGGCAATAACCTTATTTTCAGTTTTAAGTGTTTACAGAACACCAGTTACTTTAATTCTGCCCAGCGCTTTGGGACAATCACCTCTTTGATAGATAATCAGAAACATGAGCTCGTTCTTTCTCATTTGGTCAAACCGCGTGAACTTAGTCACAATCTCAGCTTTGATTACATTGGACTGCAGACACACCAGGTTTGTTGGAAACTAAAACTGTGGGTGTCTCTTTTTCATGTGTCATGGCTGAATGTGTGACTTTGGTGACTATGATACATGAACACACCAATCTGTCTTTTGAACTTTATTTTTAAATGCTTGTTTTGTTCAAAGGACATTTTGCCTCATTACCTAATATCTGTAAGTAAAAACTTAGGAATATATTTATTGGCACCTCTGGCAAAGATGTGTCAAAAAGCCCTAAAATAAATTAATCTTTCTTCGGAGTTCAGTGGAGAAAAACATTATTAGTTATTCTTTGGCTCACTTCAAGTGTTTGTGGTGAAAAGATAATTCTGTGCATCTTTTTACCAAAACATTTTTATGTTTGTAAGGATAAATTAAGCTTTTCTCTGCTATATTTCTCATACAAATGGTTGACATGAAAACTTGGTGACTTGTACTTCTAGGGCTTTAAATTTGAGCGTCAGAGTTTTATTTTAGTAAAGTAAATTTGGATTCTTATGCAGCCTTGCAACTAAAATAAATTCCTCCCTGACTTATGTTTTATTCACAACAGAGTCGTTGATTACCAGATAATAGAGATGTATAAAAAAAATGCTCCAATTATGTTTATTTGAGAAAGAATTGTTGATATGGTTTTTGAATGTACTCATAAGTTATATCTACAATTGGTTTATTTTAAAGCTATTTGTAACTAGGAGTGCCAACAACTTCATCCTAACAGGCCTGTATGGAGCCTAATATAAGTTGATATAGATTTTACTGCCAAGTTTTTTGATGTTCCTCGTAAAATTTGAAATCAAACTCCTTAAACTAATAAAAATATAAAAACATTATCAGCTTAGCTGCGTGGAGAAATGCAGATTGTTTGGTTAGAACATTTAGTTTGAACAAATTTATGGACATTTCACATGGAAACATTCTTTGGCAGTTCTCTTTCTCCTTCCCGTTATTTAAGAATTCGTTTGCACTTTAGTGAAAGCAGGGAAAGTGAATGAGCTGCTTGCAATCACGATGTCAGTGTAGTACCAGATTTACGTGTTTTGGAAAAAAATAAAGAGGTTTTTTGTTTACTGCTATCGATTAGTAAGAAGCTTTTGGAAAATGTAGCAGTACCCTACAGGCAAAATGGCAAAACTTTTATTTACTATATATGCAGATGAAAAAATGTAAATTACTACAATTTTTTTACTAATATGCATAAATACAAAATGTTTTGAGTTTGTGAAATCATATCTTAATAAATGATGCATTTTATGCTCTATCTCATGGTTGCCTTATGGGCTTTTAATGCAGTATACCTAACCATAAAAACATGAGTCTTGGTTTAAAATGCTCAGCAATTTAAAAAAATATTTAATTATGTTTATTGTTGTAAGTTATGTAATAAAGAAAAGTTAAAACATTATTTCAGAATAAATAAAAGGTACTACTCATTTCACTTAGCAAGCTGTTGATGTTTCAGATCTCCACAAAATAAACATTCAATGATTTTTGTCTTTTTTTGTCAAAAGAATAAACCATCTTTAACAAATACTTGCATGTATTTGTATTTGTATTTGTATTGGTTGTCATTTAAATTGGTTGTCATTTAAATCATTATTATTTTTATATCACACCAACCTGATGACTCTCTCCATTTTTTTATTCCCACATGTCCTCTGTTGACATTTCAGGCATAACCTATGGAGACGTTGGTTACCTGTGTTTATCTCTTTTCTCTACAATAAGGATTTATAGAGATCATATTCTGATTGCATAATTGATCTTAATTGATAACTGAATTGCAGGTGTTATCAAAGTAGGTGGGTGGCATTAATGAAATGGAAACCTTTGTTTCTATGACCTTGTAACTTTTCTTAGGTGTGTCCTAATTGGATATATCAATGTTAGCTTTGTTTTTAAAGCGTTATACAACAAACAAGTTGAACTGCTGCACTGCAAAATAAGGATTTGAAAGTCATAAAGCATTAATAGGATAATTTACTAGTTTAGAAACAAATACAACACTCTAACTATAGAATATTAAAGTTATTAGTTATTCTAATGGGATTTACCTGTGTTTAAATCTATCAGTCCTCCCATCAACTCCAAGTACTGTACTGAGTAAATTATACAGAGACTGATTCTACTTAAAAATTTTGAAAAACAGTTGGTTGCACTGGATTTTATTTTGGAGCGATAGAGTAAACCTAGAAATGTCTCAATTAATAGAACAAAATAGAATAGAAATAATGTGTAATGTTGCTCAGTGGGGAAATTCAGGTGAACTGGCAGCAAGTTGAAGCATGTACATTTACACAAAAATAAAAAATATAAAAGTACAGGTAAGAATAATATACAGTAAGGATAAATTTACAACATTACAGCACTTTGAAATGATTAATAATAGCATAATCAGATTCAAAGAAACTGAATTGATCCAACTGAGAAGGATGAATTAAAAATTTTGCAAAATGTATATTTTTGTATAAAACAGCAATTTAAAAGAAATGAAAAAATGGCACAAGGATGTTATTTAAAATTATAAAAACTACAAGTAATAGGAATGTAAACACGAATGTTTGTTAAGTGTCGTTTTCACCCGCTTTCTGTTTGCCACAGGAAGCGTTGTATTTATACTTTTATTTAACAAACAGTGAATTAATTGTTGTAGGTCTGTCACATCTAATATGACAAAATATGGAAAAAATATAACGTGTACCATCACTTGTCCAGAAGGTGGCGGCAGTGAGCACAAACGTTCCTTTGCTCTCCCGGTCAGTTCCAAAAGAGAAAGAGGAGAAACAGGAAATTACGGCGGCTCCTTTCCGACGAAGCAAGATAAACAAACGATGTTATATTACATTATGTAATATTTAGAACTCTGGTTTAATTTTCTTCATCATTGTCCGTATAGATATAGCAAAGCAGCAGCCAGTTGAGGTGGACAGCCAGAAGCGAAGACGAAGAGGAGCTAGCAGCATCTTGGCGTTGCTAAGCTAACCTGCTCGTCATGTTTATTTTAGTGAGAATGAGCGCGACATGATCATGGCATGGAAGTATAGATGTATTTGAATAAATATACGTATTTAATTTAAAGGTAAGAGTTATTTACAGTAAAAGTGTCGCGTTTGTTAAAGAAAAACAAAAACAATGTGTGATTCCCTGTATTGTCTTTGGCTTTCTGGCAGAAAAACGTGACGAATTCAACACCGTTAATTTTAATGCAAACATGCGTCGTTTCCTGTTATCAACATGCTTTGTCGTGGCAGGATTTTCCACGCTCATTAAATATTAATCTATTTAATTTTTTTGTCCTGTAAACTTTTGAAGGTTGCAGGTCACAGGTGAAACCTTCGCTTCTTAAAGAAAAAATAAAAAACAGCGCAGCGTCAGCATGGCGTGGGCTCTGAAGCTGCCCCTCACGGACGAAGTGATCGAGTCCGGACTGGTCCAGGACTTTGATGCAAGTCTCTCCGGGATAGGGCAGGAGCTTGGTGCTGGGGCGTACAGTATGAGGTATGTGGAGGATAAAACCTCCATGCTGTTTTTGGTGTTGATGTGTATCTAAATGCTGCAGAAAATACTGCATTTTATTATAGTAGAGCATCAACAAGAAGTTCATGCGTTTCAAAAAAATTAATTCAAAGCAGTATAAGTAAGTTTGTGAATTTCAGTTCATTTTGTAATTTACAGATTATGATTTATGAAAACCCAAAATCTAGTTTGTTACAAAATAGAAAATCACATCAGACCAGTTTAAAGTAATTTTTGATTAAGAAATTTTATTTAGTGGACTACACAATCATGGCGAACGCAACTGACTTGACAGTCCTTGCAGTTGGGAGAAAATTGAGTGGAAGGAAAAAGTGTGTTAGAAAAGGGTCAGATTCAAAAGGCATGGTTTAAGAAATGCAACACACAGATGTATGTAACTATTAACTTTTGAGTTGGGCACAGAATGGTCTTACCTAACTGAAGAATAAAAATGCTTTGCTTCTTCCAAAGTCCTCTTTTTCAGAAGTAAATATGTTACGCATTTCACTTGAAAACGAAGGCTTAGAAAAAACAAACTTTATGGAGATTCTGCTTTATTTTATTAAGATTTAAAAAATTTTTTTTATAGTATTTCGCATTTGCCCACACTGCTAAAACACCTTCTTTAAAAACCACGGTATCTGTGCGCTTGATTAACCAACAAACTGGCCTTATTTACAGCAATTTATTTTATCAGATTAAATGATTATACAACAGAGTACTGCATTGAATAATCAGTTACTAAAAGAATCATTAGCTGCATCCCTAATTTAGTTTGCTTCGCAGCTTTTATTTCAATTACATAAAAATATCTGTGAATTCTAAGTTTCACTGGATTGCATTAGTGCTCTACATTTCAGTATTATATCTGGCTAATTTAATGGACCCTAACTACTCATAACAACAATTACTAAAATTTATTTATGGTAAGTCCCCCTCAGGATAAATGAAATATGTCTTGGATTTGAAGTGACGTAAATTTTTAATTGATTAAGATCCCAAACCTCACGGAGAATACTGGTGACACTACGTAACATAGATGTTATTAATGTTGACATCTCAAATTAATCAATAGTACTACGACCGCATGTTGTTCAGATATCATGGAACAACTATAATGTAGATATTATATTATTATTAGAAACATTTCAGGCATATTACTATGAAAACATTTTATAATAATTTGTGAATTAGGTAATATTGATGTAGTTTTGATAAATAAAGAATTAAAAAGTGTTTATATCTTTCAGCTTCAGACAATAGGAAACATGGACTTTAGTTAATTAGCAGGTTTCAATTAAAAAGTTGCTTCTGGCAAACTAAACATCATTAGTTTGTTTCTGCAATTTGCTGTTTTGATGAAACGTGTGGATAAAATCAATTCATATACAACTCAGTTTCAAATTCTCACGTTTGAGACTTTCTTGGTAAATACATACATTTTCCTAATGTTGAGTCCTTTGTAGCTCAGATCAGTACTTTGCTTCATGGGTGATGAATCCATCTGTTCCCTTAAGTGCCTGACTGTGGCCAGAATTCCTGTGTTGAGAGGAGCGGGGACTCCTGACCTGGAAACGTTGGTATTTAGTGGTGTTGCTCCCAGTTCTAGTTAACAAGCTAAACAGCAGGAGAACAACACGACTCATGATTCAGCCTAGAGCTCTTCTCCAGCAGCTCTGTCCTGTTTATAATTCATTCTATAGCCCTTATAAGATTATTACCTTTTAGGTTTGTTTTATGGAAGGAATGAATGTGAGGTGAGAGTTTTGTTGTTAACACTTTTCTCATGGCTTTCCTCTGCAGCGACGTGCTCGCCCTCCCCATCTTCAAACAGGAGGAGTCCAACTTACCTCCAGAAACTGAAAACAAGATCCTTCCCTTTCAGTATGTTTTGTGTGCACCTACCTCGCCAGCCATTAAACTGCACGACGAAACACTCACCTACCTCAACCAAGGTCAGTATCTGGATCCCAGCGATGTTACAGCTAAAGCAGCAGGGTCCAAATTGTTTGCCCCGGGGTTCAAAACTGGCAATTTTGCTACTTTTAGTTTCACTGTATATTAATGAAGATCCAAATAATGAAAATTGAAATGAAAAACAGACAATTTGGGTCATGAATTGTGTTTAATTTGTTTTATTTTCAGGGGTCAAACTAAATAATTTCAAGGGGCACAAATGGCCCCCAACCACACTTTGGTTCCTGCTGATCTAAGATGTAAAGTTAAAGACAAAACTAATTAATTTGCTTTTCTCCAAAGCGCATGTTGAGTTGGGAAAGGCAGAAAACATTTAGGAATATGTGAGATTTGAATTTTGTCTAAAACTCTTTTGTAAAGCATGCAGAAACAAATAATATAGTAGTGAACATGCAGACACGATCACTGTTTTTCTTCCTCCAAGTCTCATTTTTACTAGAAATCAGTTTCAAAAGCAGCACAAGGTGCGCCGCCTCTCATATGTATTGGCACTTCTTTAACAATTTCATAATTTGGCACTTTACTGTCACAAATGTCAATGGATTTCACAGGGACTTTATTTGATAAAACACCACAAAACGGTGCATAATTTTGAAGTGATGCAAAATTTTTGTTCATAAATAACATTTTATTTAGAGGGTTTTACAATTCCATTGTGCATTTAAAAACAAAGACTCAGACTATTTGGAAATATTTGTATAAGGTGAGCACACCCCAAAAAGCTAAGATCAGGACAAAACATTTAAACTCCTGGGACATAAACGAGGTGTAGTTGTCAATCTAACTTCATGATTGCTTACATATATGATAAAAATGAGGGAGAAATGTATATAACCTCCAAATATTTTGTAATTAATCCATTTTACTTTATTTTTATTTTACTTTTACTTTAGGCATCTCTACTTGTTTTTGCAGGGCAATCCTATGAAATTCGAATGCTTGATAATCGGAAGATCGGGGAGCTTCCTGAAATCACCGGGAAAATGGTGAAGGTAAGACACAGGCACACCCACTGGAACGAAACAAACGCACCCAGTAGAACGCTTTCATTCTATTGGCTGAGAGTTTGCTAGGCGACATTACTTTTCTGTTCCATGTAGTTTTGAGCACAAGCGTTACAAGTTTAGAGAAGAAAAACATAAAGTCCTGCTTTCAAATTTGAAAATGTGTGCTCTCGAATTACGGCAGCAAAGTTCCCCCCATACATCTCCTGACAGCAGTTTTCTGAAACCGTTTTTTTGTTTCTCAACCACAGAGCATCATCCGCGTTGTTTTCCACGACCGACGGCTCCAGTACACAGAACACCAGCAGCTGGAGGGCTGGCGCTGGAATAGACCCGGAGATCGGATTCTGGACTTGGTACGGACCAGAGAACCAGCAGCTGCTGCTGTTTGAGAAACCTTAGTTCTTAGACTTCTTACAAGAAGAATTGAACCTTCCTTGTCTTGAATCCTTGCAGATATTCCCATGTCAGTGGGAATAATCGACCCGAGGGCTAACCCCACTCAGCTTAATACTGTGGAGTTTCTGTGGGACCCCTCAAAGAGGACATCCGTCTTTATCCAGGTAGCCCTTTACTTTGAGTTATTTCTGTTCATTAAACATCTGGCATTCACCCTTATTAATGCAGAAATCCTCTGCATTATGTAGACAGAATAAATGAGCGTTCAAGGTTGGGATAAAAAGGTTTTAATTTCAAATGATCTGAAGTTTTTCACATAGAAAATTTTAGCAAAGGCAACTAAAAACAAGAAATTTTTCCCATTTTGTTAGGGAAATGTTACTACTGGCTCAAAATCTTAACAAAATGAGAGATCATGCAGTGGTTAAAGTGCATAAAAAGGGGTATTATTAACAAAAACAACAATGGATTGTGGATGTCAGTATCAGTAGTGTTTTACGAGTGCATATGGAAGTGTTGAAGTGGAAAAACAAAGACAAACGCAAATGTGAAAAAGGAGGGGCACTGAGGTCTGGCAACAAAACACAGCAAGCGTCAAGCAGCAGAGTGGACGCCGAGGGCGACCCAGAAGGTGGAGACAGCCAGGTTCAAATACTCTGTGGTCCAAATCATCGGATCAGAAACACCTGCAAAGGGGAGGAGCACAAAGACAGACACAGCCCTTAAGGCCCAGGCCTGCAACAGGGAACAATCTGGCAGTGAATCTAGTACTTTTTTTTATTTTTTTTCGATTTTAAGGAATTATTGACTTAAACATAAGTTAGTTTTGTCTTCTTTCTTAGTATGCTAAGATATGTGCACTTGTAACTAGACCAAAGATACTCTGTAAGATCTTGTGTTTGTGCGCTGAGATTTATTTATCTATTTATCTAGATTTGTCTCGATTTGCTGTTCATGTGCTTTACAAAGCTAAATTATTTAAGATACTTTTAAGTTCACAATGGTGTAGGTCAAAGGTGCCAAATGTGGGTAACTTTGTTTAAACTGTTGCTACATTTAATTTAAGAAAGAATAAAAGCTGATTTGGGTGCAACAAAGTTGGCTTTTTAGTAGAAGTCTCTAGGTTTGACCTTTTGTTTTTATAAAAACACAAATACTTTGTGATGTACTTTACATTTTCTTGTGTAATATTTATGTTGGCAACAATTTTGACCCTGATTACAAATTAAAAGTCGATGGGTCAAATTTGTACCATTTTTGAATTGGAAAAAGTCTGTCAAAGGGCCACAAATAGCACTTTGAACATTGCTGGTGTAGAAAGTATCATCACTAACTGTAGATATGAAACCCTCAATGATAGTTTTGTATTTTTTTTTTCAGGTTCATTGCATAAGCACAGAGTTCACCATGCGCAAACACGGCGGAGAGAAAGGCGTCCCTTTCCGCATCCAGATAGACACGTTTAAGGAGAACGAGAGTGAAGAGTACACAGAGCATCTGCACTCTGCTTCCTGCCAGGTCAAAGTCTTCAAGGTTAGAGAAAATGAGCAAAAAAAAAATAATTAAACGAGAGAAGAGACTTGTTCAACTGCAGCACATTTGTTTTAATGAAATATTGCACCTTCCTGACTCATTTCAGCCCAAAGGTGCAGACAGAAAACAAAAGACAGACAGAGAGAAGATGGAAAAGAGAGCGCCGCAGGAGAAGGAAAAGTATCAGCCGTCTTATGAAACTACGATTCTGACTGAGGTGAGCATGTTGGGACGAGTTAAAGGCCTGAATGGAGAAATTTCTGATTTATAATGATGGATAAAGTGTGATGAGTATTTCTGATTGGTGTCAGCTTTAATCTGCACATATACTCCAACTATTAAGGTTTACACCAACATGAACAAATAATCAGGAATTGGAAGCAAAATGGCAAAGTGTCAGTAAAACATTTAAGCACACATAGGAGATAAATTGATTTAATCAAATATTTAGATTTTTTTAAATTTACTTTTTGAAAAATCTCATTTTTTTTTTCTTTTTTCTAGAGTTTCTGTGATTTTGATAAACGTGTTTTAAATCTTCTATTTATTTGGCCTCTGAATTCAGAAAACCTCTATGATGTGAGACGTGAGACACTCGTTTGTGGTTGCAGAAGACATTTAGTTAAAGTAATGGCTGCACAAGGAAATAACGGAGCGTTCACATACTTTTGCACTTGGCAGATTTTCTGTTTTTTGACAGATAAGATTGAATAAATAATAAAAATGTGTAACTTTTTGTCTTTGTTTCTCTTATTTGGAAGGTCTGCTTTACAATTTGAGATTTGGATGTTCATTTCACATAGTTATTATAATTTTTCTTTAGAAAATAATGACCATGTTCAAACTATCAAGCAGCACTGTGCAAGAACTGAGCTACTCACATTAATTTAGAATCAAGTTGTTTTCTCGCTCAATTTTTCTTGTAATTTTAAGATGCTTTTTCTGGTAACGTGTGTTTTTGCTGCTAATAGTCTGACTATTCTCATAATTAAACACATAATTAAATAAAAATTCTCACAGTCTTGTCCCAATACTCCATTGTACAACTCACAAAAGGGGTGATTAAAATAAAAGCCTCTTTTTAAAGACATTTTCTGTCATTTCTCATGATAAAAATTAGAAATCTGGTTGTATTCGATGTTGTTAGAGACTGAAGAGTTGCTCTGTTGCAGTGCTCTCCTTGGCCTGAGATCACGTACGTCAACAACTCTCCGTCTCCCGGCTTCAACAGCACACACAACAGCTTTCCTGTCGCTGAAGGGTAGGAGCGTCTCACCGTTCCGGCCCCCGCCACCTGGTGAAGAATATGTTCATTAAACACATTGAATTTTTTTGATTCTTGTTTCTAGTAACGGATCACCGAGCCACCAGCCTGAGCCTGTTGTTCAGGTTGCAGATGTAAGTTGATGTCGGTTTTATTAGATTAGAGCGCGGGTCTTGAAGGCACAAATGTAAACCTGAGATCAGCAACACAGTGTCGATATTTAAACATTAGCATTTTTAGTTTGAAAGAAGAAACGTTTAAAAGTTTACTTCCTTCATAGCGCCTCCCTCCAAATTTTAAAATGACAAATATGAACAGACATCCTTCCTAAATATTTTTCCACAAACAAAATGCGAATTCAACTTAAAACAATATTAGCTCATTTGAATTCCAAGTAGCAAAGGTATTTCATAACTGTACCCACGCACTGAAATCTTCTTATTCTTTAATAAATATAATATTCTTAGCAGTAATTGGTGCTTTAAAAGCTAAGGAAGCATCCTTAGTGATTGTTTCTAGTTATTTTCTTTCTGTTTTAGAACTTGTTGCCCACAACGACGCCACAAGACGCGCAGCAGTGGCTCCATAGAAACCGCTTCTCACCTTTCTGTCGACTCTTCACCAACTTCTCAGGTACGATCAAATTTTAGAAAACAGTCTTTCAGTCACTACTCAGAGTTCAGCATACTAATGCGATGATGCTACATTATTATTCATTGAACAACAAATGAGAATATTTTGTGTCACTGGAGTCGAACAATGGAACGAACTGAATATGGAGCTACAGCAATGTCCAAAAATCAACCAGTTTAAAAATTAATACAAAGCTGTGATATTCAGATTGTACTGAGAAGAAGGAAATTGGCACAAATTTGAGTTTTTCCCTGTTAAAAACTCATTTGTGATACTGTTAGCATTATCGATAGCTTATTTTGGTTGCCTTACTGCTATTATTAGTTTTTTTCCTTTTTTTTTTTTACATTTTATTTATTGTTTTAAAACACAGATTAATAAGTTTATAGGTGTAAATTGGTAATTATTCTGATGCTGTATGTCCAGTTGTTGTTTACAATTATATATATATATTGTATATTTTCTTGAGTTAGTTTAACCATTTTCTCTATGTAATATAATTTGTTGGGTCTCTAACCCAGTATATTGAACAGGCACATTAATATTATAACATGGCTTTAAAAACTAATTATTGAGTCAGTGATATATTTTGTTAAATTAGGTGAAGTGATAACTTCTTCCTACTCTTTTTCAAACAAAGTAGTGGTAACCAAATTTTGCACGTTTTTCTGTCTTACTGATTCATTTTTCTCTTTTTAAACCTGTTTGAAATAAATAAATAAATAACATTGCAGCTCTTGTGTGAAACTGGTTTGCTGTGGGGATAAAAGCTAAGAAAGAGCAGAGATGTAATATTCTATGATCTTTGATTTCTTTGCTCACTTTGTTCTTTTTCGCTTTTCTTTGGCTGGACGGGAAGTTTTCAGACTTTTAACGGATTTGTTTTTGTCACTGCGTGTAAAATTGTTGGGTTTTCTCCCCAGGAGCCGACCTGCTGAAGCTAACCAGAGAGTTTATCCAGATTTGTGGCCCAGCAGATGGTATAAGACTGTTCAACGCGCTAAAGGGACGGTGAGTCTCTTTAAATGTTCATTTTATTTAAGTATTTCCACTTGGTATTATCCAAAACTAACTTCCATAGTTGAGCAAAATGTATTGTTTAAAAATATTGTTGCTTTCTTGTGTTTGCAGTGTGGTCCGCCCGAGGTTGACCATCTACGTTTGCCAGGAGTCGCAGCAGGCGCGAGAGCACCAACCGAAACATGAAAATGGAGACGCTGCTGCCAGTGCTTTCTTTGGTGAGCACATGATAACCCAGGCTAGTACATCAGACATAAAATGTGAATTAATTAAACAACTAATAAATCTGTTGGCTTGAAGAATTCTGTTATATGAACAGTAAGTCTTTATTTTTTCAGATTTTCTCCAAACGTCAAGAAAAACAGAAATGAAAAACCTACAACAAATCAATTTTCTAATGCTTTTTGACACTTGTTTTTGTAAAACCGAAGCTTCCTTCAGCATTTAGTCTTTTTTGGAATATTTCACCAAATTGACAGTTTGTTGCTTCTCAACCAATGATCTCTGGAAAATGTGCAATGACAACATAAGTTTATTTTCTCTCATTTTTAACCTTTCCAAACAAAAAAAAACAAAAACAAAAAAAAAAAAACAGAAATGGGAAAGAAATGACACACGAGGAAGGGTTGGAAAACCTTTTTTCTGATTTGTTGAACAAAAGTTTATTTACGCAATCTGTAAATAACCCCAATGTTTTGATTTAATAAAATGTTTCTGAACGTATTTTTTCATAAATTGATCATTCAAGTGCCATTTCTCCCCTGTTTTTGATTGTTTTTACCTGCAGTATATCACGCCATTTACCTGGAGGAACTCACTGCCAGCGAACTCACAGAGAAACTCGCTCAGCTCTTCAACATCTCACCCCGACAGATAAATCAGATCTTTAAACAGGGACCCACTGGTATCCATGTGCTGGTCAGCGATGAGGTAAAAAAATACCACATAAACAAAATAACGCGTATTAATCACAACAAATATTTCCTCCTGCAATAAATAAATTTCCTCTGTTCTTAATAGATGATTCAGAATTTCCAGGATGAAGTTTGTTTTGTTTTGGACACAATGAAAGGTAATTAATTTTTCAATTTTGATCGTTTAGTGTTTAGCTTTGTTTTGCAGAAGTCATATTTTCACAATTTCTCTAACTGCTGCTTGATTTGTTTTTTGTTTTTTTTGTGACCAACACAAAAAGGCCTAAGAGAAAGAATACATAGGTTTTCTTTTTCTTGAAACAAGATTTTTGTTGGTGGTTTTCCATTTATAAAACATGCAGAACCACCAAACTTACATTCCAACAAAGATAGACGTAGTTACAGGAATGCAAACAACTTTCAGATTTACTTTCCAGTTTTTAAACCAGCATGTATAATTTCAAAATTGTAAGTATTACCATATTCATGTTTGTCGTATATGAATATATTTTTTATTCTAATGTCCTTAAAAGAACTCAGATTTTTTGCCAAATCAAGGAACAAAAAAAGAAAAAGCAGATGATGTGGAGAATCGTTTCTGATATCGAGGTTTTTAAAAACGTATATTGTGAATTTTTTTTTTGTTTGGTAATACTGTATCAACTACAAATGCATTCAACACTTTTGAGAGTTTTGTTATATTTTGAAAGCTATGATCTTTTTTTTTTGTGTGCGTTTTTGCCTGTCACATAAAATATTCCCTGCAAAAAAATCAGATCTAGTTTAAATTGAGAAATTCAATCTAACCTCACGTGGTTCTTCTCTTTGCAGACAACACGAGCGATGGCTACCACATCATCTTAAAGTGAATCCCAGCCGAAGAATTATGCGATGTAGTTTTATTATTTAGACCTGCTGCCGTCTGCCACACCAGACATCCACACACCTTGCTGTTTTCGGATCAGATGAGGTTCGCCTGACTAATGCGGCAGCTGGGAGGCCGGTGCCACCCAAGCACCTTTCGCCCTCCTCCCCCACCGTACCTTAACGTCCTTCCTTTTGAGGAAGTGAAGTAATCGTCTCACATATACTGTTTCATTTTATGTCCTTCATGTTTCAGGAAAAGATTTGCGTTGTTTATAAACGATTGTTTTGTTGTCTGGTGCTCAGTTGCCTTACATTTTTAAGAAACCCAACGTTGCTACAACAATCCCACCTAAAACTGCAACCAGGTCGTCGAGGGAAACTGCAGGGACTCAACGGATGCAGCTTGAACTTCACAGGTCGTGTCCCTGCAGCATCTTGAAAGTTGACACCATGGCAACACTAACCAAGTGTCTTCACAAGCTTTTCACAACAGTCAGCGAATTTACCCCAACATAATTTTCAAGTTGTAATTTGTTGTTTTAAGGTGATTTTCATAATGAATTATGCTTCCCAGTATTTTAAAAAATCTTCTTCAAATTTGCATCACTTTGTTGTTTTTGTTTTTTTAATTTTTGTTCCCTTATTTTAGACATTACCAACTCTAAATGCTTTTAAATGTTATTGCTTCATGTAGCCCTGGGAAAACTCAACCCTTTGTACATTCAAGTTTTGACTTGATATTTTATAGATGTCAGTTTTTGCTTTGATGTCAACGTTACTAAAAATGATGACTAATGTACTGACAACTGTCTTGTTTCGTGATTTTGAGAAAACATCCAAATAACCACTCAAAAACAAAATCCTGCCAAGTATTTGTGTTGCAGTTTGATGTGTAAATATCTTGGTACACTTGAAATAAGACAAAGCTAATGAGGGAGCTCATTTTATGTCAATAATTTCTTAATAGTTATGATAAACTTCAAAGTTAGTTATAGACCAGTAATAAATGGTAAAATGTTTTTTGCAGTGCAGTCTCTAGTGAGATTATTTTTCCAATTTGTGCCACAAAAAGGAGGCATTCAGAAGATTCACGTTCAAGCTTTGTGGTTTACCCATAATGCTTTGAAGGTTTGGGGTTAACCATGGATGATGGAGGCTGAGACTAGCCACCTTACCAAGGATGTTCTCGATCCGTATCCCATGACAATAATTTGTCGTTGGCATTTATATTGAGAACTAAACTAACCAAAGTCTTAAAGTAGCTTGAAGCTAAATATTTAGTTAGCAAACTATTGCAGTTGGTAAACATAAATATTTAGTTTGAAGAACATTACCTTACACACTATCTTGCTGTGAACTAAATATTTAGTAAGCATGCTAAACGTTTAATTAGCTAATTAGCAATGATACAAATTGTAGCATGATCAACAATTTATGTTAATAGAATTTAGCAATGCCAACTTTTTGGCAATGTGCAAATTATCTTAATATTAAGCTTCAAACTCTTTAGCTCCAAATCTAATATTTAGTTGGAAAGCTAAATATTTAACTCTAAACTATATTTCGTACGTAAACTTTATATGTAACTTGGAGCTAATTAGCTTCAGGCTACATATTAGTTCCAGTTGAATATGTTGCTTCAAACTTAATATATTTAAATAACTTATCTAGTTAGATTAAAGCTATTTGCATTTAGCTTTAAATATAGATAAGGCTTGCTAAATGTTTCGTTGGCTAAATATTTAGAAAGTACAAAAATGTAACAAGATCAACAACTGGCGTGAGTCGTGGAGTTTGTGGAGGTTAGCAACACAAACTTTTTATTTTGGTTGTACACTTATATGCAGCAAATTTTCTTCAAACTAAACATTTTATTTTAAGCTAATATTTAGTTATCAAACTAAGTAACTTTACATTCAGATTGCTAAGTAATTAGCTCTGGACTCAGAGTTCTCACTCTGAGTGACTCTCAGGCCCTGAGAGGCACTCTGAGTCACTTTTTTTTTTTTTTGCTTTAAAACAAAGCTTTAAAGCAAACATTGCTACAAATAAAGCAGGTTGCAGAAAATATCTGAGCATTTCTACGTCAAAACCTTTACACCAAAAAACATCGTGCTTTCCCAATGGCCGTCATTTTGAAGAATTACTCTGTCTACGTCATCACAAGTCCTCTCCTCGAGCATGTTTTCTTTTTTCTGCTTACGGCTCTCCATTTCTCTGGAGCTTAAACTGCCCAAAACTCTAACATTTGTTTCATATTTTTCACTTTTTCAGAAAATTAAAGCAGGTTTCAAGAAGTCCTGATCGGATATAAAGACCCTCCAAGCAGTTGTCTCACTGCTGCATTTATGTCCCAACTGAACAGAAACAAGTCTGCAATGCTCTCAAATTTATTATTCACTGAGAGGCACTCTGGCCTTGTTGCTCTCATGGACTGAGAACTTTCACTTCCTGCTCCTTCCAATTCTCTTACATGTACATTAGTACACTCTGGATGCAGCGTATGCTTCAGACCAGGGGTGCTCAAGTCCAGTCCTCGAGAGGTACCATCCTGCAACTATCAGCTGCTCCAACACACCTGAATCAAATGAATGACTTGTTACCAGGCCTGTTCATAGCTGAGCCTGGTCTACTGGAGTAAGGCTGCAACTTAAAGTTGCAGGATGGTAGCTCTTGAGGACTGGACTTGAGCACCTCTGCTTCAGACCATTCCATAAGCAGATCTTGAACTCCCTCCCTCTTTCCACCTCTGAGTAAAGCCTCCCTGACATGTGCTGAATCCAGCACATGTTAGAGAGTTGGCTCCCTCACTGACACTCTGCATACAGACTATGCTTCGCAGTGTTCCGCCTGCAGGTCTTGAACTCAGACCCATCGGAACCGAACCCATGTCTTTACGCAGTGTGCCAACCGAGCAACTACCCATCTTTCCGTTCGAACTTCTACAAATACCACAAAGTCAGTCTTCCATGTTAAAGTTTAAAAGCATGCCTTAAGCAGGCTTTGAACTAAGAACCAAATGGACAGCAACCCAGTCTCGATCCACTGTGCAAACCAAGCATCTGCCGATCTTGTCGTTCGAACTTCTACAAGTAGCATGCCTTAAGACCTGCTTAAGGCATGCTTTTAAAGTTTAACATGGAAGACTAACTGTTCTTTAAAGAGGTTGTGCTCATAAAACGAAGACAAGTTCCACACTGATTTTGTGTTTTCTTTTTGAAACCTTAGCTGGCTATGTGTTATGGGTGAGTCTAAGTTCCCGCGTAAGGCAGACTGTGCTCCGAAGCACAGTCTGCATCCAGAGAGACAACTGGAGTTTTAAAGTTTAACATGGAAGACTGACTTCGTGGTACTTGTAGAAGTTTGAATGGTAAGATCAGCAGGTGCTTGGTTGGTGCATTACATACAGACCGGGTTTTGTTTCAAGGCCTGCTTCAGGCATGGTTTTAAAGTTTAACATGGAAGACTGTTCCGATGGTTCTTGGGATACTTGTAGAAGTTCGAACTGAAAGACCAGTAGGTGCTCTGTTGGCGCACTGCGGAAAGACATGCGTTGCGGTTCTGATGGGTCTGAGTTCAAGACCTGCAGGCGGAATGGTCTGAAGCACCCTCTTTATCCAGAGTGACAGCTGGAGTTTTAAAGTTAAACACGGAAGACCGACTTTGAGGTACTTTTAGGAGTTTGAGCGGCTTGATGTGTGAGTGCTCGGTTGGTGCACTGCGTAAAGACATGCGGTTCCGATGGGTCTGAGTTCAAGACCTGGGTGAGGAACGGTCAGAAGCACCCTCTTTATCCAGAGTGATAGCTGGAGTTTTGAAGTTAAACACGGAAGACCGACTTTGAGGTACTTTTAGGAGTTCGAGCAGCTTGATGGGTGAGTGCTCGGTTGGCGCACTGCGTAAAGACATGAGTTGCGGTTCCGATGGGTCTGAGTTCAAGACCTGTAGGCGGAATGGTCCGAAGCACCCTCTTTATCCAGAGTGACAGCTGGAGTTTTAAAGTTAAACACGGAAGACCGACTTTGAGGTACTTTTAGGAGTTTGAGCGGCTTGATGGGTGAGTGCTCGGTTGGCGCACTGCGTAAAGACATGTGTTGCGGTTCCGATGGGTCTGACTTCAAGACCCGGGTGCGGAACGGACGGAAGCACCTTCTTTATCCAGAGTGACAGCTGGAGTTTTGAAGTTAAACACGGAAGATCGACTTTGAGGTACTTTTAGGAGTTCTAGCGGTTTGATGGGTGAGTGCTCGGTTGGCGCACTCAGAGGGCCTCTCAGGGCCTGAGAGTCCCTCAGAGTTGTTTTTTTTTTTTGGTTGCTCTTATGGACTGCGTAAACTGAGCACCTTTCCATTCAAAGTTCTACAAGTACCCCAAGGACCATCGGAACAGTTAGTCTTCCATGTTAAACTTTAAAACTCCAGCTGTCTCTCTGGGTAAAGAGTGTGCTTCGGACAGTTCCGCACACGTGTCTTGAACTCTCACTTTAGACCCAGTGAGAGTCTAACGTTGTCCATTGTTGCTCCCATGGACTGAGAACTTTAACTTCCTTCTCTTTCCAACATTTACAATAGTACATTCTGGATGCAGTGTATGGTGCAGACCATTCCATAAGCAGATCTTGAACTCCCTCCACTTTCCACCTCTCTGAGTAAAGCCTCCCTGACATGTGCTGAATAAAGCACATGTTAGAGAGTTGGCTCCCCCACTGACACTCTGCATACAGACTATGCTTCGCAGTGTTCCGCCTGCAGGTCTTGAACTCAGACCCATCAGAACCGCAACGCATGTCCTTACGCAGTGCGCCAGCCGAGCACTGACCCATCAAGCCGCTCGAACTCCTAAAAGTACCTCAAAGTCGGTCTTCCGTGTTTAACTTTAAAACTCCAGCTGTCACTCTGGATAAAGAGGGTGCTTCAGACAATTCCGCCTGAAGGTCTTGAACTCAGACCAATCGAAACCGCAACGCATGTCTTTACGCAGTGCGCCAACCGAGCACTCACCCATCAAGCCGCTCGAACTCCTAAAAGTACCTCAAAGTCGGTCTTCCGTGTTTAACTTTAAAACTCCAGCTGTCACTCTGGATAAAGAGGGTGCTTCAGACAATTCCGCCTGAAGGTCTTGAACTCAGACCAATCGAAACCGCAACGCATGTCTTTACACAGTGCGCCAACCGAGCACTCACCCATCAAACCGCTCGAACTCCTAAAAGTACCTCAAAGTCGATCTTCCGTGTTTAACTTCAAAACTCCAGCTGTCACTCTGGATAAAGAGGGTGCTTCCGTCCGTTCCGCACCCGGGTCTTGAACTCAGACCCATCGGAACCGCAACGCATGTCTTTACGCAGTGCACCAACCGAGCACTCACCCATCAAGCCGCTCGAACTCCTAAAAGTACCTCAAAGTCGATCTTCCGTGTTTAAATTTAAAACTCCAGCTGTCACTCTGGATAAAGAGGGTGATTCGGACCATTCCGCCTGTAGGTCCTGAACTCAGACCCATCAGGACCGCAACTCATGTCTTTACGCAGTGCGCCAACCGAGCACTCACCCATTAAGCCGCTCGAACTCCTAAAAGTACCTCAAAGTCGGTCTTCCGTGTTTAACTTTAGAAATCCAGCTGTCACTCTGGATAAAGAGGGTGCTTCGGACCATTCCGCCTGCAGGTCTTGAACTCAGGCCCATCGGAACCGCAACGCATGTCTTTACGCAGTGCGCCAACCGAGCACTCACCCATCAAGCAGCTCGAACTCCTAAAAGTACCTCAAAGTCAGTCTTCCGTGTGAGAGTCCCTCAGAGGGCCTCTCAGGGCCTGAGAGTCCCTCACAGTGCTAAGATACTGCTATCTCAACGCTGACGCCATGTTGTATGTTGGAAGCTAAACTGAGATAACATGTTGACGCCATTGTGTATGTTGGAAGCTAAACTGAGATAACATGTTGACGCCATTTTGTATGTTGGAAGCTAAACTGAGATAATAATCGCTGGAGCAAAAGCACCGTGTTCGGCTCTTTTATTAAAATATCTCCCTTTTAAAGGGCATTTACATGAGCTGATAGGTTTTAAACAGCAGGATTTAGACTGAAAAATGTTTTTATAAGATCATTCAGTTTGAAACAGAAACCACATTCCCTCTAAACAAAAAAAGAACAATTGTTTAAATAAGACATTAGAGAAGGCAGAAAATGTGAGATAATTAACACCTTATTGTATCTGATTCTCATCAGAAAATAAATAATAAAACTGCAGATTAACAGAAAATCTTCCATAGGATCCTAGAAATACAGAAAAACAGGAAATAGTTCAGAGAGAAAAAACTCAAAGAAAACATTCAGGATCATATGTGTCACCTACCTTCCACCAAACTACCGGTGTTGGAGAAATTGTGATATTATTAATCAAATATTTGTTATTCTCATTGCTTTATTATGTGTCTTTCTTTTATGCTTTCATTTTAGTTAATCTCATTATATAATTAAGAATATTTCTGTATTGTTGATTAACTCTGATTCCTTTCTCCGAAGGCCTCACTGATAGAGAGCAGAGACGAAATGGCTTCCAGACCAGACGATGATCTCTGCTGTCCGGTCTGTCTGGACATATTTAAGGATCCGGTTCTTCTGTCATACAGCCACAGCTTCTGTACGGAGTGTCTGCAGAAATCCTGGAGAGAGAAACCAGGAAGAGAGTGTCCAGTTTGTAAAAGGAGATCATTCATCAAAAATCCACCACGTAATCTGGCTCTGAAGAATCTGTGTGAGACTTTCTTACAGCGGAGAGAGAAGAGAGCTTCAGAGGATCTCTGCAGTCTGCACTCTGAGAAACGCAAACTCTTCTGTCTGGACCATCAGCAGCCAGTGTGTGTCGTCTACAGAGACTCAGAAAACTACACCAGTCACAGATTCAGACCCATTGATGAAGCTGCTCAGCAACACAAGAAGAAGCTTCAGGAAACTCTGGAGCCTTTAAAGGAGAAGCTGGAGCTCAGGAAGAAAGTTCAGGAGGAGTTTGGTCAGACAGCAGAACACCTGAAGGTCCAGGCCCGACACACAGAGAGGCAGATTAGGGAGCAGTTTAAGCAGCTTCATCAGTTTCTAGCAGAGGAAGAGGAGGCCAGGCTGGCTGCACTGAGGGAGGAAGAGGAGCAGAAGAGAGGGATGATGAAGGAGAAGATGGAGGCTCTGAGCAGAGAGATAGCAGCTCTTTCAGACACAGTCAGAGCCACAGAGGAGGAGCTGAGAGCTGAAGACGTCTCATTACTGCACAACTACACGGCTGCAGTGGAAAGAGTCCAGCGCTGCCCCCTGCTGGAGGATCCACAGCTGCCCTCAGGAGCTCTGATAGACCAGGCCAAACATCTGGGCAACCTGGCTTCAACATCTGGAGCAACATGGAGACAGTGGTGACCTACACTCTTCTGGTTCTGGACCCAAACACGGCTGGTAAAGAACTCCATCTGTCTGAAGATCTGACCAGTTTGACTTTTGCAGAGAACCTGCAGGTTCCTGATAATCCAGAGAGATTTTATAATTACTGGTCTGTTCTGAGTTCTGATGGTTTTAACTCAGGGAACCACAGCTGGGATGTTGATGTTGGGGACAGTGAGGACTGGATGCTTGGTGTGATAGAAGAGTCTGTTCAGAGGAACGGAATCATAAGGGCTGGATTGTTGGTTATATTGTTCTATAAAGGTACATACTATGCAGAGTCTCCACCAGCTCCTTCCACTCGTCTCTCAGTCCAGAAGAATCTCCAGAGGATCAGAGTGAATCTGGACTGGGACAGAGGAAAGCTGTCCTTCTCTGATCTGGATACTAACACACACATACACACCTTCACACACACCTTCACTCACAAGATGTTTCCATATTTCTGCACTATTGATAAAACCTTAAAGATTGAACCGATGAAGATCTCAGTGATCAAGCAGCAGCTCTGATGATCCAAATCAAAACTTAGTGATCAGATGATTGATTTTTTATTCATTTTATAGTTTGCTGGTTGGGTGAATTTCTTATTGTCATTTTTAAACTGTTTTTAATCACGAAACTGGAAACTTTTTAATATCTTTCTGTGTTTTCCACTGTAATGTTTTGAACATTTATTATTTACAACTTGATGTAAATAAATTAGTTGGTTATTGAAAACTTGCTCTTTCAATTTTACTTGTGATGGATTATAAATGAAAACTATCACAACATGCATCCACATATCAATATATTTACTTCTGGTTGAATAGTTATTCAGAAATGTTGTAGATTATTAGTTTTTTCCAAATCTAAAGTCTTTTTTTTTTCTTGTTAATTTTGGAAGAATTTCATGTAAACAAATATATCAGCTGGTTTATGGGAACAAATGTTCATGAATGTCTCTTGTTATCCTGAAACAGCAAAAATAAAAGCAATAAAACCAAAAAAAAGTTACAAAGTTTATTTTTATTGATGGCTTCAGATTAAACGAGTTTCTCTCGATTCATTTCCTTCTGGTTTTCTAATATGAAAAATATTTTCCTCGTCACATCGATTTGTGTTTCTGATGTCCGGATCTCAAAGTTTAGAACTTCTTCTTCCATCTCCATTCCTCATTATTTCTCTGGCAAGTGTTTGGATGAAAACATCAATGCTAAACTGAAACGTTGGAACCCAGGAAGCTGGCGGCGCCGCCGATCTCACTGTGGAGAACCAAAGATGATCATTTGCTCTGATTTAAGGTGTGAAGAACAAAAATGTCTGACATGAGAGTGGAGAAAAACATGATTCATGTTGGAAAATAAAATAATATGTAGCTGTTCAAAAGACCCCTTAAATAATCTGAGTTTGTTAACTACTACTGTTCGTAGTGATTTCTGTTCAGCGTTACTTTTGCCACTGTAGAGCCCTGAAAATTGACCATATGTTAAGAATAGCATTTATTTGATTTATGTTATGATAATATCACTTTAAGAGTGGTGCATGATGGGAGTGAGGAGTTCATGACCTTGTTAGATTAGAGAAAAAAACGAGAGAGGAAAACTATATGCTGTATACTGAACCGTGGATTTTGTTTTAATAAAGTTGCACAAAAGTGAAACTCTTCAGTTTTTTTTAGTTCTTTTCAAGGGTGCAACATAAATTTTGGTGTTTCCGCCCGGTTCAGCAAATGTTTTCGGCAATGAGAATTTTTTTTTTTTGATGAAGAGGAACTACGCCTCGGCGGAGGTGAACGTGCTAGCGGCTATGCTAAGCGGCTATGCTGAGTGACTACGCGGCTAGTCAGACGACGTCTACTGGAAAAGAAAAGCAACCACAAAAATCAACCAAACGAAACATCATGGACAGTGAGTGGGAATCTCTGTTTGCCGATATTGAAAAGAAACTAGTCACTCTGTCACTGGATAAGCTAAATGCCCTAACTGAAGCGCTAGGCCTGGAGCTTAGTGAAGAGGTGAAGTCGTCATGTCGGCTAATAAGAAGAAAAATGCTCATTCACTTGGAGAGTGAGGATGTCACTTCGTTGGAGGACAGTGGATTTTCAGTTTTGTTGACCACTAATGATTTAATAGATGACATGAATAAGAAAGCTGATATGGACGTTTTGTCAGGTGCTACGTCAGAGCACACCGCTGCTGAACAACAAGTGGTCAGTGAGCAACCTCTGCTGGTACAAATCGGTACTACACCTTCAGTTTTACCACCGCAAATGTCAAGCTGCTCACCAAGTTCTAAGTCATCGCAAGTCAAAGACCAAGTAAATCTGTATCCAATATATAGAAAGGATTTTCGAATTATTGGACAGATCGGTGATGTGGGACAGAAGGACAAACTGAACTTCGCTAGTCTTGAAAGACAAATAGAACGTGGACTTAAAAAAGGATATGATGAGGGAGAGATCGTTGAAGCAGTGATCCAAGCCATTGCACTTGATGTGAAACTAAAAAGTTATCTAGAGAGTAGGTCAGAATTATCATTGGACTCTCTCAGGCAAGTGCTTAGGACACACTTCATAGAGAAAGATGCAACAGAACTCTATCACACTTTAACACGTGCAGTACAAGATCCCAGAGAAACTCCTGTTCAGTTTCTTATACGCACCATGGACCTTAGACAAAAAGTGTTAGCTGCTTCTGATAGAGCTAAAGTTGGACTAAAATATGATCCTGAGCTCGTGCAGACACAGTTCTTGCAAACTATTCTGACTGGATTACAAGATGATGCTGTAAGAGTGGACATTAAACCTTACTTGCAGGACGCAACCATTAGTGATGAAGTGCTTCTTGAAAAAATGAGCGTCGCCTACAGTGTTGAACTCGAAAGAAGTAATAAACTGTCGACGAGACAAAAGAGCATCAGAGTGGCTTCAGTTCTGGAAGAGGATGGCTGCAAAAATGAAGATGTTGGAAGCTCAAAGAAAAGCAAAAAGCAGACAGAAAAGCCAAACCCCATTGTGGAAAAGCTGGAAGCTAATAACAAAGTTATTTGTGAAGCTATCCAAAATCTTTCAACACAAGTTGCTAATTTGACTCACACAAAAGTGAGAACTGAAGACAAAAACATAAGTAAGCCATACTATCCAACTATTACCAGAAAAAGCCCCAGAAAATGTCATCAATGTGAACAGTCAAACCCAGAAGGAAAATGTACACACTGTTTTAAATGTGGAAGCAGTGAACATTGGGCTGTTGGATGTCGGAAAAAGAAAGACTCAGCAGTTAATGTCAACAAAATTGAAGTACATACTGCAAATTTTATTGACAGTGTTCCACAGAAGGAAGTGCCTTTGTCAAAAAAACAGGAAAAGACAGCAAAACTGATAGGACGCAAAAACCTTGTCCAGTGTAACATTGGAGGTGTCCAGTCACAGCTCTTTGGGACACAGGATCGCAAGTGTCAATTGTGGATCTAAATTGGAAAAGAGAACATTTACCAGAAGCCGAGGTTCGATCAGTGAAAGAGCTTCTTGAGGAAGGTATGTTAGATCTTTCTGCTGCAAATGGGACTGAGATACCATATGAGGGTTGGGTTGGAGTTGAGTTTAGTCTTACAGAGAACAGAGACAGTGAACTGTTAGTACCATTTCTTGTAAGCTCTCAGCCAATTGCCAAGCCAATAGTGGGTTTCAATGTCATAGAAGAGCTTGCAAAGTCTAACATATCAACAGATAGGACTCTTCCCAACAAGTTTTTGCACAGTCTTGGGTCAGCATTAGATGTAGGACACAAGAAGGCAAAAGCAGTGTTCTCTGTGTTAAGTAAAGACAAATCTATGTTGGAGAATCAAACAGTAAGGCTAGGAAGACAAGATATCATTATTCCAAAACATCAAATGTTCAAAGTAATCTGCGGAAAATTCAAGAAAAATGTGCTGAAGGGAAAATATGCAGTTTTGGAACCAAATGAAAGCACACCATGGCCAGAAGGATTACAAATACAACAGCAACTAATACACATACCAACTGATGAGAGAGCTGCAATTTCAGTTGTAGTTGAAAACAATACAGACAATGATCTCAGACTACAAAACAGAACAATAATTGGTTCATTATTCACAGTGGATAACATAGAAGATGTAAAAGAAGTCACAAAGAGGTCACAAAGGGAAAGTGGACATGTACACACCAAAGACATAAAAGTGACACCAGAAAATGAAGAAAAACTTGAAAAACAAACATGGGATCCACCAGTTGATGTTTCACACTTAACAGTGGAACAGCAAGAAAAAGTGAAAAAAATGCTAAGAGAGGAAAGTGATGTTTTTGCACAAGATGAGTGGGATACAGGATGCATACCTGATCTGCAGATGAAAATACATCTCAAAGATAACATTCCAGTGACAAAAACATACAATTCGATTCCTCGTCATTTGTATCAGGAAGTGAAAAAACACATTCAAGATCTACTCAGTAGGGGGTGGATACAGGAGTCGACTTCTTCTTACTCATCACCAATAGTAATTGTGAGAAAAAAAGACTCTACCATCCGACTTTGTGTGGACTATAGACAATTAAACGAAAAGACACACCCAGACAGACATCCCATTCCAAGAATTCAGGAAATTTTGGAAAATCTCGGTGGAAATTCCTGGTTTACTGTGCTAGACCAAGGAAAAGCCTACCACCAGGGCTTTGTTAGTCCAGAGAGCCGAGCATGCACTGCCTTCATCTCGCCATGGGGACTTTATGAATGGCTAAGGATACCCTTCGGATTAACAAATGCCCCAGCTGCTTTTCAGAGGTATATGGAGGGTTGTCTTGGAGATCTCAGAGATGAGATATGTGTACCCTACCTCGATGATGTTTTAGTTTTCAGCAAAGATTTTGACCAACATGTGGAAAATGTGAGAGAAGTTTTACAAAGACAAAAAGAATGTGGAATAAAACTCAGACCAAAAAAATGTGATTTTTTTAAAAAAGAAGTGTGTTATGTCGGCCGTGTCATTTCAAAAGATGGATACCGGATGAATCCAAAGAAGTAGAAGCTGTCCAAGCTTTGAAAAAGTCAAGTCCTAAAACAGTCAGAGAAGTAAGATCCCTTGTAGGCTTTCTAGGCTACTATCGATCGTTCATAGCCGACTTCTCAAGGATAGCAAAACCGCTTTATGATCTGTTGTCACATCCAAAGACAAAGAACAACTCCTCAAAGAAAGGTTCTGCACAGTTGCCACCATCTCAGTCTGTGGAATGGACAACATTACAGCAGGAGGCACTTGAAAGGCTTGTCGACGCTTTGTCAGATCCACCAGTAATGGCCTACCCAGACCTTGAAAAACCATTTGTGTTACAGGTGGATGCATCAGAGGAAGGTCTTGGGGCTGTCCTATATCAAAGGCAGGAGGGAGCATTAAGAGTAATAGGGTATGGTTCACGTACACTCACTCCTACTGAGAAAAACTACAAACTTCACTCAGGAAAGCTTGAATTTTTAGCTATGAAGTGGGCAGTCACTGAACGATTTCGAGATTACCTCTTCCATGCCCCACACTTTACAGTGTACAGTGATAACAATCCCTTGACATATGTGATGAAAAGTGCTAAACTGAATGCGGTAGGACATCGCTGGGTCTCAGAATTAGCAGATTTCCGATTTACTCTGAAGTACAGACCTGGTAAAGTCAACCGAGATGCTGATTTTCTATCTCGCAAACCTACAGAAATGGACAAGATAATGTCAGCATGTACAGAGGAATGTAAAGCTGATGACATAACAGCACTACAGCAAGGACTCAAAGCGGATCACAGTGGTGATACTGGATTTCAGCTGTTACATGCAATGTAATTGTACTGTCACAACTAACTGTTCCATGTACGACTCTAGTTGAGCCGATAGCAATCAAAGACATTCAGATTGCTCAACAAGAAGATCAAGTGACACAACGAGTAATCACATTAAAGCAGAAAGGTGAGAAAATTAAATACAGAGACAAAGTGAAAGAGACAACTGAAGTAAAACGACTTTTGAGGGAATGGCCTCATCTTTACCTAGACAAAGATGGAGTGTTACGACGAAAGACAAAAACTAGAAATCAACTTGTCGTTCCTGCTAAGCTTAAGGCACTGATTTTTCAGCAACTCCATGAGGAAATGGGTCATTTAGGAGCGGACAGAATGATCTCATTAGCCAGAGAGAGGTTCTATTGGCCAAAAATGCGAGAAGAGATGAACATTATGTGACAAGAGTCTGCCACTGTTTGAAACAGAAGAAACCCAACCGAAAAACTAAAACCCCACTACAAACTATTACAACCTCTGCACCTTTTGAACTAATTTCGATTGATTATCTGCATCTTGAGAGAAGTAAAGGTGGAGTAGAGTATATTCTTGTAATAGTAGATCATTTTACTAAGTTTGCGCAGGCTTATGCAACATCTAACAAGTCTGGAAAGACAGCTGCACGCAAAATCTTTGACGACTTTATTCTGCGATTTGGATACCCTGCTCGAATCCATCATGATCAGGGAAGGGAATTCGAGAATGAGTTGTTCAGAAAGTTGTAAAGCTATAGCGGAATACAACATTCAAGGACGACACCTTATCATCCTCAGTCTAACCCAGCTGAACGTTTTAACAGAACTTTGTTAAGCATGCTCAGAACATTGGAAGAGACACAGAAACCTAACTGGAAAGACTATTTGAACAAAGTAGTACATGCATATAACTTACAGTCCATGAATCGACTGGCTTTTCACCTTTTTTTCTGTTATTTGGAAAAGAGCCAATCCTACCCATTGACTTATTGTTTCCAAAAGAGCAAAAGCAGTCGCAGTCTCATCAAGACTATGCAGACAAATGGCAAAGGTCAATGCAGGAAGCTTACAACATTGCACAGGAAACATGAGAAAAGCAAGTAAAAGAGGACAAAAGTGTTACAACAGAAAAGCCTGGAGTTCAGAACTTCAACCTGGAGACCACGTTCTTGTCCAAAACCTATCTGAAAGAGGAGGACCTGGAAAAATACGTGCTCACTGGGAAAACAAAAACGCATGTTGTTAAAGAAAGAAGAGGGAAAGACAGTCCAGTTTATGTGGTGACACCATTAGATGGTGAAGGGAGGGAAAGAATTCTTCATAGGAATGTTTTACTACCCTGTCCTTATCTCATTGATGAACAAGATACTAAAGAACCAAAAGAAAAACACAAGCAGAAGAGACAAGGAAACAGACAAATACACCAAACCAGAGACCATGTTCATGAGGATTCTGACAGCTGTAGTGAGGACGAGTACTCTGTGTGGATTGCTCATCAAAGTCGGACTACCAGTCTCAACCCAAAAGCCCCAGTCTTTCAGTCCAGATCAAGACAACCTGCAGAAGAAATCCAAACTAGGAGACTTGTACAAAGACAAAGCCAGTTTCAGGATGAAAATGATTCTGCTGACGTCAGTAATCAAGTGGACGACAGACATGATGAAGGAGACTTCCAGATCCAAGACACGAGTCAAAATCCGGATATGGATACTGAAGATCAAACACTTGAACTTGAAATGCTTGAGGAAGACAGCGATGCCTCTTCGGAGGTTGATCAGGAGGTGAAGAAAGAGCGACGTTCCTCAAGAACACGTCAACCAAAATCCATCTTTACATATAATGAGTTAGGGAAACCTAGTTTCATATCTTTGAAGAAATAGAAATTCTATTTTGAACAATATATAGTTACAGTTAAAGTTAATTGAAAATGTTTTATGATTCATTTGGTACAAAATATTTAGTTACAAATAAGAGTCATTTTGCAGAGATTTATTTCTGATGACTAAAGCTACACTTAAAAGTTATTGCTGTATTTACAGAAGGAAGTGAGTTTTGTAAGGTAACAGAAGTCGTACTACATTCACAGCATGTTTAATGTGGATACATTTAATAAGGTGGAATGGTAGATTTAGCCATATGTGACTTAATGGACTTGGGAGGCCTACCAATGTACCAATGATTTAAGTTAATACACTGAAACAGGAATATAAGTCAATATACTTATTCTGTGTACATGCATTTGTAGTCATTGAATGTGTAGTAGTGGTTATGGTTTTTGAAGAGCAACATGTAACTAAATGGTACCTGGTTGAATTCAGTGTTAGAAGCTAGTTGTAAGGATACATTCTTTTTGAAGTTTAAAATGTTTTGGAAACATTTTATTTTAGTAGGGGAGGGTGTAGAGCCCTGAAAATTGACCATATGTTAAGAATAGCATTTATTTGATTTATGTTATGATAATATCACTTTAAGAGTGGTGCATGATGGGAGTGAGGAGTTCATGACCTTGTTAGATTAGAGAAAAAAACGAGAGAGGAAAACTATATGCTGTATACTGAACCGTGGATTTTGTTTTAATAAAGTTGCACAAAAGTGAAACTCTTCAGTTTTTTAGTTCTTTTCAAGGGTGCAACACCACTTAGGGCATACCGTAGTTGGGGGCGGCGATGACGTCATCACATCGCCGTAAGAAAGAACCGTTCCTGATATCAGAGGGGAGGTGGGGTAACAGAGCCACTGCTAATACGTGAGAGGGGCAGAATATGTGTGATCGCCTTATAAGTGTGCGTTAGTGACAAGTAAGTTATTATATTTGATTGTTTGCTGAAGTTAAATGAATGATTCGGAGTTTATTTGTTAACCGTTATTTACCGTTAGGTCCGAGCTATCGGCTATATTTGTATTGTAGAGCGCTGAGCGATGTACTTGACAGGCGCACAGGCATTGATATTAATTCATTTGTTTTAGTTCACTTATGAATAGTGATTCTGATGTTAAGCTTGTTTAGGCTTTATTTATTTCCTTCTTAGTTTATCTAAGATGTAATAGTAATGTGTAATGATAGAACACCTGAAACTTATTTCTGTTTATTCTAGGAGACCACACACACAGCTACACACATATCTGAAGCACTCACCCACACCCACCAAATATACCTTGATGCCAATTACTGTTGTTGGACTAAGATCTGTGACCCAACTTGGAATACAGAAAGTAAAAGGGATCCTGCCTTATGTCTTCCTTCTTCCACCTGCTGCCCCACATCTGGTCCTGAACTGAATCCAATCTAAGTAGTGTTCTGACCGACACTCCAGGTTGAGAGCAGTGACAAACCTGAACAGTGCCTTCAAACCGTCCTACAAAAAAGAGCAGCCTCAGTTACAAAGTCTGTTTTCCTGTTCACTTCTTAAGTGCCTGTTTGGAAAAAGTCCATATTTTTTATTGTCCGTACAAGGAGAGGTGCTGGTTGTTGCATAGCTGTACAGGGTGCATCAAAGTTGGGGGTCTTGGATACGAGGGAAGTGCAGCAATACTGTAACACGATGGAGAACCATTTATCATAAATCCATGATTTATGACAAAGCACTGCAGCCCTGGAGAGGAATATAATCTTTGATGTGAAGGGAAACTTTTCCTTGTAGCAAATCTAGTTCAAAATAAAAAAAATACTTTGATGCAAATTTCATTAATTTTCTGACATTTGTATAATGTGTCTAAAACTGAGATCATGTAATTGCAGAAAATTCTGTAAATGTAAACCAAAATAATAGTTTTTAAAATTCAGAAAATTAAAATAAAAGCCATCAAATAGAAACCCTCTATTGATAGTCCTCCATAAACAATGGAGGAGTATCAAAACTCCTCCATCAATATCCTCCAACATGAAAGTCTTTTCATTGTTCACAGCAAAAACTGGAGTGTTAAAATTTCAGGGTTAAACGTGTCAGAGTTAATTTTAACTCAGTAAGTG
Source organism: Poeciliopsis prolifica (assembly GCF_027474105.1). NCBI lineage: Eukaryota > Metazoa > Chordata > Actinopteri > Cyprinodontiformes > Poeciliidae > Poeciliopsis > Poeciliopsis prolifica. The sequence goes on from NW_026562398.1 coordinate 8,031,873, forward strand.
TATTTTTAACATTTAGCGATTTAAATGATGCCCAGTGTTGGAGTTATTTCGCAGAGTTGATTGCGTTGGTGTTGAATTAACTCTGCTGGGAGATAAATAAGCTCCTCCCCTCTGCTTCAGTTTGATTTCAATCTGAACACGGCTCCATTTTCTTCATCTCCTGTTCTACACGGTAAGTGTCCAACTTACTAAATATTTTGTCCAGCACTATTACATTGACAGAGTGAGTGATTTGACTATTTCTACTAATTACCACATAATAAAAAGCAGCTGAATATGTCCATTTTGCAACAGTTTTACACAACATGTTAGCTGGTAGCTAGTAGCACTTACACCTGATATTATTATAATGGTAATTCTTACAAAACATATTTTGTCAGACCATACACTCGTAAAAATATACTTCTACGTTTTTGCCGTTTAAAATGATAATTTTGGCCTTGTGAATGTAAGCTAACGACTATTAGCTTCCGCGGAGCGTCAACGAGCCGAAGTCACGTGACACCAATAGCAGCGTTACAGTGAGGTGAACTCTTGACCTTTACCTTATTTTGCTTTGTCTAGGTTTATCCCATGCTTAAATAAAATGCTGATCCATGTAAAGTTTGGTGACCTGCAAAAGTATGTGAAGTTGGAGGAAGTCGAAGGGCCGTTTGACTTTAATCGATTTCATGAGAAAGGTTTGTTATTTATTCATCCTCTGTGGGGCATGGGCATTATTCTTTTCAATGTATGTCTGTTTAACACATATTTTACACATTTGTGGTAAGTAAAAATTGTATTTTCATTAATATGTTTTATGCTAATCACATGATCAATATCAAGTAACTGTTGTTAGTTTAAAAAAATCCAGCTAATTACAGAATTAGGCTCTAAATCTTGCCTTGTTTTTTCAGTCATTGAACAATTTTGCCTGCCACCTGATACAGAAGTTACATACAAAGATGCAACAGATACTGAAGTTGACGAAGAAATATTCAGTGACCTCCTTAGACAAGGCAATGTGGTACAGACAGTTTTCTGCTATGATGGTGAGATACCAAAGCAAATTAAATCAACAGTTTTATAGATTTTACCAAAGAATGTAACTGATGTCTATTGTCTCTTTCTTCAGAGTTCTCAGAATGGTCATCTGCTTCTGACTCAAGCTTCAACTCAAATGCATCAACATCAACAATACTAATGGATGAGATGCCACGCAAGAAGCAAAAAACTGAGAATCCTGATAACTCAGTGTCTGCTAAAAATGTAACAATATTTTTTGTCTGCCTCTAAATTCTGTTTTGTATGCCCAGACATGTTTTGTCATATTTTGGTCATCTGCATATTGCATATTTCCTTTTTTTATTGTTCATTTTATAGCTGGTTGAAGGTGTCCTACAAAGCAAGTCTGGTGGTGAAGAAATTCTGCAGGAGTATGAAACTACAGAAACCCTAACTGATGCCACAAGAAGACAAATGGTGAACATACTGGTGGCTCACGTGATTGATGAACAAGGGTATGTTTTTACACTATTTAATTTATGTATAATAATTGAAAAAAAGGTTTAATCACCAATTTAAAATCTGCTGTTAGGCACCTCCCCACAAAAGCAATCAGAGAGAAGTATGCCTTTGGAATAGTGACAAAGGCATCCCTCAAGGATCCATACACCAAAAAAGGCAATGTAATGTTTTTTTTTTGTTTGTTTGTTTTCTACAATCAATCATGCTCTTTTATTTTGTGACTCAAAACTGTAATTTTGCATTTAATTTTTGTTCTTTTTTTTAGGAGCACTTTTATGATGCAGCAAGCAGCACTGGATACATTTCATGGCATCTTAAAACGGTCCTAAGGAAGATTCAAAGAGGATCTCTTGTGACATCAAGTAGCACCAATTACATTTCATCTGGAGGCCCAAATATACAGAGAACTGTGATTGTTGAAAAACAGCTTGATGGGAATGCCTGCCAGGAGGCCATATCTCTGCTTAACCACACCACAGACAGGTCCGTGATCTTTCAGAAGATGAGAGAGACTTTGAGCACCGTCACAAGCTTATTAAAGATGCCAGTGGAAGAAATGATATATCCTGACCACATTCCCGGGGTTCCTGGACACAAAGGATTGGTAAGTGTTCAACTGAAGTCTTTAAATGTGGATTTTTACATTGTTATAATGGTTTGATTTCTACATGCTATTAAAGATTGATCAAGACTTCCGTCTCCTATTCAGTGAAGAAACCTCATCCAGACTGCTGCAGAAGTGGGATGTGTTCTTCAAACCAAATGTCATCAAGGAGGCTAAGCGTTTCACTTCTCCACCTGAGTTGAGAAGTTTGGTGCAGTCAGCGGAAAGTCTTCAAAGCGATGACCTCACTAACACATCTAGTAAGTACCTAGATATATCTGAAGATAGTTGACTATTCAGAGTATTCATAAAGTTCTGATATTATAGCTGAAAACTTTTATAAATTTGTCCTCAGGCTATGACCAAGAAATGGCCTCGCTGTTACTTCTCTTACATCTTCTTCCACCGCAACCAGGAGGACAGAAGTCTCCAAAAATCAGTGCAAGTGATGCAGATGAGAGACTTGTTGTCATTCATAAGGTAATTGAAATTTAAAATATGCAAAATTATTTGTCTATTTCCTTTTGTAGACATGCATAAATACAGATGTTTGAATGACAGCTTTGAAGATGTCTGGGCATACTTAAATTAATTTTTATGTCACATGTATCGTAAAGCTGTATGTTTGTTTCTTTGTTTGTGTATATCTTTTTAATTTTAGTCATGCTGCAGTTTGGAGGAGCATCTTCGGGGACAATGGGGTCTGCAGCCATACCTCCTTGCTGTTGGGCGTCAGCGCAAGATTGACAGCTTCTACATCGTCATGGATAAGTGCCTCATCCCATGCCAGACAAACAGTTCTCTTGGAACATTTGATGAGCTATTCAAAGCACATTTTGTGTTTAATTTCTCTTATGATGCTGCATTGATGAATTTCTACACATTTCTGCAGACAACAGTGTATAACATTGACGTGGGCAAAATGAAGGAATCGCCCAGAGTTAGGGACGTGAGAGCAAGGCTGCTAAACCAGTCCGTTGAGCTCTCTTGTGAGTAAGTCAGGCTAAAAAATGTTGACCTGTTTTTATGTGTCAAAAACTGTATCCAAGCGGAAACATTTGATCATCATCATGCTTTCAAAATTGTTCAAAGTGAAGAAAGGCATTTAGTAAAAATCCCTGAACTTAAATTTCTTTTGATATTCAAAACTCTTATGGCATTTCTAATGAATGTTTGATCATTGTACCACAATTTAAAATGTTGGGAACACAGCTGCAAAAATAAAGTGTTCAAAATGTATGTACTTGTGTCAAGTTTTTTTTCTTAATAATTATTATAATTAATCATAATCATAAAGTAACTTTTTTGGAATGAATAACACTTGAAAGTGTTAAATCAACACTAATAAAGTGGTAAATTTTTGTTCCTGGATCAGTGTTATCCAGTATATCCCACAGTGTTAAATTAACCTGTTTTGTGAGTTAAATAAGTAACTCTGATAAAGTGTTAAAATTTTAACCATATTGAAAGTGTTAATTTAACTCTTGATGAGAGTGGACTATATAAGCACTGAAAAAGTGTTAAAATCAACTCTGTGGGAGTTAAATTAACACTGGACTTTTTGCTGTGTTGAAAAAACCTTCATGTTGTTTCAAATACTTAGAAACAGGTTTTATTACGTCTCCATGCATTGATTTCTTCTTGGATGGTTAAGATTCACTGAAAGTCACCATAATGTAGAGCTGAGTGTCATCTGCGTAGCTACTCTAGCTAATCTTATTTCTTGTGATAACCTGAGTTAACAGGAGCCTCAAGATGGAGTCCTGAGGGACCCCAAATTTGATTTTGTCAGCTCTGATAAAAACATACTTGACAAAAATAAATCCCTTTTATTGTAAAATGATTGGTTACCAGTAGAAACGCAACACAAACATGTTGAATTTGATTATTTTAGATTTTTATATATTTCTAGTTGAATTCAGGCTTAAAATATATTATATGGCTCCCACTGAAAAAAAAATCCAAATATTTTGCTTACATGGCTAATCTCCGTATCCAGCTTTTGGTATCAGCCTGTTGTTAGAGCCATAAATAGAAAATATGTAAGTAATTTGTTTGATGGTTTCTTTTTTATTTTATTACACTTAGATAAGATTATTTGTTCATACAATTTTTATTGTGAAGTTTAGTTTTATTTTGAAAGGCTTACTTCCTGTTGGGAATATGTTGTCAAGGAACAATTCTATTAACAGTTTGGCACTTAACGGATTATTTAGACACGGTGCAATACAGTTTTTGACCGTGTAAACTGTGTATTGTTAGAAAAGAAAGAAAAGGAAATTGTAAACGGCAGCTCTAATTTTTGTATTTATGTAATTTTTATAGATAAATACTTTCGTTAAAATTCATAGTTTCACGCGTCCTTTACTCTCCGTGTCTAAGGAATGACACAGATATTGCATCTGTTGCCATAACATTAGTCAAAAACTGGCTGTCTCCAAGAGGATGAAAGGACATCAGAACGAAAGAAACGAAGCGGAGGAAACGTTGAGAAGACGAGAGGTTAAGAGCCATTGTCAAAACTTGATTACCGTTAGATCTGCTAACTGAGGGAGCTACCAGTTACACTGCTTAAGTCGTTTGCAAGTCAAAGAGACATTAGAGCTGAAAATATTTTACGTTTATGGACTACAAAGACTTTTGTGAACATATGACAGTGTGTCTGAAGATATATGGACCTTGATTAATGAATGGAGGAGAAACGATCGTTTGTTGCCGCATCAGACGCAATGCTGGCTTATGACCACAAGAGGGAGCCAAAATACACACAAAAGGCACTCGAGGAGAAACTCCGCATGCTTATTGGACAAAGAAGGGCAAAAATGGCTCAGATAACGACTAAAATGAAGGAAATAAACAGCATGAAAAATAATGAAGAGCATGTGGATAAAGTAAAATCGGAAACACATCAAAGTTTTCACAAGCTGCACGAAGAGTTCATATTGCTAAACAACAATGTTGCACTGATGTTACCTGAAGATTAAGCCAAAACAGATCAGTGCAACTGCTACGAGTCAAAGGCAGCTAATATTAAACAGTTTTTACAGGAGACTAAAAGTTGGATTCAAGAACGTAAATGAAGAGGAGGTTACTCCACATGACAGTGTTTCCGTGATAGCTGATCTTCATTGTCAAAGAAGTAATAGCAGATTGAGTTCTAGCATTGCAAGATCTTCAGTTGTGTCAAACACTAGATCAGTGGCTCGCATGAAAGAGGAGGCTAAAAGAGCAGCTCTTCTAGCACAAGCTGAATCACTAAAAAAGGAAAAAAGCGATACAACTGCAGGAAGCAAAGTTAAAGGCTGAGTTGGAGGAGCTAGAGATTGAAACTGCAATAGCAGCCTCTACTGCTAAGCTCAAGGTTTTCCAGAACCATGAAGAACCGCGAGATGCAATGAATGCATATTTGAAATACAGGCTGGAAGAACCTCTGTCAAGTCTCCCAAGATCCCAACCTGTAAATGAATTCCATGCTCCAATAAAGGCTCATGATGAAGAGAGGAAAGATCATCCGATTTCTGATGTGTATGCTAGTATCAAAACATTCGTCTCATGCATATTTGTGTCATCAGGATCACTTGGAAGGAGCCCCACCTACCGGTCCTCAGGAGCCACATCTACAGGTGACAGAATTTATGAAGTGATGCATCATCAGAACCTGATCACTGAAATGTTGGTCAAGCAGCAAAGCCTATCACTCCTACCCACGAGAGACATTCCTGTGTTCTCAGGTGATCCACTCACATATAGATCTTTTCTCAGAGCATTTGACAATGCTATTGACAATAAGACAGAAAACGAGAAAGATAAACTCTTCTTTCTGGAGCAATATACACGTGGAGAGCCACAAGATCTGGTGAGAAGCTGTGAACACATGATCCCAGAAAAAGGTTACAGAGAAGCCAGACAACTACTTCATAAGCAATATGGCAATAATTTAAAAATAGCCATGGCTTATATCGAAAAGGCTTTAAAATGGCCACAAATAAAAACAGATGATGTTAAGGGCTTAAATGCTTATTCTCTCTTCCTGATTGGTTGTCGAAACTCAATGCAAGATGTTGACTATATGGAAGAGATGGACAATCCAACAAACATGAGAGTCATTCTGACCAAATTGCCATATAAGATGAGAGAGCGATGGCGTAATGTGGCATTTGAAATGCAGGAGGCCAGAGGAAGAAGAGCAAGGTTCACGGATCTGGTAGATTACATTGACAGACAAACAAAGATCATCTCAGATCCATTGTTTGGTGATCTCCAGGAAGTCAGTTTATCTACAAAGCAAAAGGAAAATGGTTGTTTTGAGAGGAAAGCAAAAGAACATACACCAAGAAGAAGCAGTTTTGCTACAAGTGTTGACACAGAAAAACAGAAATTTTCACAGTCAAACCAAATCACAAAGACTGATAATGGCAAAGTATCTCAGAATAATTGTTTGTTCTGTGGCAAGAATCACAGTCTTGACAATTGTGAAAAGTTCCAGAAGCAAGCACACAAAGAAAAGATTGAATATTTGAAATCCAAAGGTTTATGTTTTGGATGCCTTGTTCAAGGTCATTTGAGTAAAGATTGTTCAAGAAGACTGACATGTCAGTTATGTTCGCGGAAACATCCAAGCAGCCTACATGTACAAAGAGAAGAAATGACATCACCTAAAAAGGAAAGAAACACCATGTCTGAATCTCCGACCACTAGTGCTGTAAGCCAGGAGATGTGTGGATACACTGGGGCCGGAAGCAAAGAAGAAGTTTTGGCCATTGTTCCGGTAAAACTCAAGTCTAAGAAAGGCACACAAATAATTGAGACATACGCCTTTATAGATCCTGGCAGTTCAGCAACGTTTTGCACAGAAAAGATCAGGAGAGCACTGAACTTAAGAGGCAGAAAGATGGACATTTTGCTCCGAACTATGGGACAGGAGAAGCTTGTCCATAGTCACATCTTGTCAGAACTGGAAGTCAGTGGATTCGAAGAAGAAAAAATACATTGACTTACCTTCAGTGTTCACACAATATGAAATTCCTGTCAAAAAGGCGAACATTCCCGATCAGAAAGACCTCCGGAAGGGACATATTTGGATGAGGTGCACCTTCCAAGTATTAAGGCAGAAATTGGCCTCTTGATAGGTGCTAATGCTCACAAAGCAATAGAGCCGTGGAAAGTCATCAATAGCCAAGGAAATGTTTTAGCCTATGCAGTAAAAACATCAATTGGCTGGATTGTCAATGGTCCTGTGAAAGGGGAAGAAGACGTTCAACACTGTGAGAATGAGTTGCCAAGTTTAACAGCAAACACGATATCAGTAGCCAGAATTGAGGAATTGCTGACACAGCAATATAATTTGGATTTCACAGAGCGTAGCTGTGAAGACAAAACAGAGATGTCACAAAATGATCGGCAATTTATGAAAGATGTGGAACAGTCTTGTCAGTTCGTTGATGGACATTACTGTATAAGTCTCCCATTTAAGAACAAGTCTCTAAAGATGCCCAATAATCGCAGTCTGGCTGAGCAGAGAGCTATCAGTCTCAAGAAAAAACTCATAAAGAACCCCAGAGTTTCATGCTGACTACAAAGCCTTCATGTATGACATCATAGCAAAGGGTTATGCAGAAAAGGTGCCTGAAGACAGTCAGTGCAACAACGGTGAGGTGTGGTACATCCCACATCATGGGGTTTATCATCCAAAAAAGAAGAAAATCAGAGTTGTTTTTGACTGCACTGCGACATATCAGGGAGTGTCACTGAACAACCAGTTACTCCAAGGCCCAGACCTCACAAATACCTTGATTGGAGTGTTGACAAGGTTTAGAGAGGAGAAGATTGCACTGATGGCTGATATAAAGGCAATGTTTTATCAAGTCAGAGTACCGTCAAAGGACTCTGATTTCTTGCGTTTTTATGGTGGCCTGATGGAGACTTGAACGGAAAACTGGAGGAGTACAGAATGACTGTACATATTTTTGGAGCCACATCATCTCCAAGTTGTGCTTGTTTTGCCTTAAGAAAGACAGTCGAAAACAAAGAAGATCATACAACAGCTGAAGCAGCTAAAACAATCAAGAGAAAGTTTTACATGGATGACTGCTTGGCAGCTGTGGCTTCAGAAGACCAAGCAATAGAACTTTCACAATCTCTGAAGGTTCTATGTTTGCAGGGTGGATTCAACCTGACAAAATGGGTCAGTAACAGCAGAAAGGTTCTGTCATATATTCCTGAAAATGAAAGAGCTGCAGAGATGAAAGATTTAGACTTGAAAAAAGACACTCTGCCTACTGAGAGAGCTTTAGGAATACACTGGTGTACCGAGTCGGACACTTTCACATTTAAGGTGAACATACCAAGAAAACCTGCCACAAGGAGAGGAATTCTTTCAGTTGTTAACTCAGTTTATGATCCTCTGGGTTTAATTTCACCATGTATTCTTCCTGCCAAGCTGATTTTGAGAGAACTTTGTCAAAGGAAATTGAGCTGGGACAAGAATATTGGAGAAGGAGAGTCACAAAGATGGAAGCAGTGGGTGTCAGAACTTGAAGAACTTTCCAGCTTCCACATAAAGAGATGTATGAAGCCAGATGATTTCTGCCCCACAGCTAAAGCAGAGATGCACCATTTCTCAGACGCGAGCGATGTTGGTTATGGTACTGCTTCATATCTATTGCTAATCAATGAAGATGGACGGAGGAGCTGCGGATTGCTCATGGCCAAATCCAGAGTTGCCCCTCTAAAGAAAATAACAGTTCCTAGGATGGAACGACGGCGGCAGTCATAGCAGTGAAGGTCGACATACTGTTAAGGCAGGAGCTGGAGACCCCCTTGGGGAGTCTGTTTTTGGACAGACAGCTTGACCGTACTTAGGTACATAGAGAATGATGCTTTACGTTTCAAGACCTTTGTGGCCAACCGGGTTACATTCATTAGAGAAGCTACTTCACCATCAATGGAGATATGTGAATAGTTCACTTAATCCAGCAGATATTGCTTCACGTGGCACAAAATTTACCACTCTCATCCAGAAACCACAATTGGATCTGTGGTCCACATTTTCTCTATGAAGAGGAGTCTGAGTGGCCAACAAGACCTGACATACCAAACACCATGGATAAGGACAGTGAGATCAAAAAGACAGCGCTAGTCAGTCTCTTGACTATGACTGAAGTTTCACCCATTAAAAAACTGGTGGAATACTACTCTGACTGGCACAACTGAAAAAAGCTGTTGCATGGATGCTACGCATGAAAGACCTACTTCACTATCTCGTGGAGAAGAGAAAGGAATGTAAAGAAGTTGCTGTCCTGAAAGAGTCAGAATCATTGAAGCAGTCCCAGAAAGTGCATGAAAAATTGATAAGATTGAGAAAGTCAGTGAAAGGAAAACCTTTGTCTGTTCAGGACCTGGAAGATGCAAAAATGGTGTTAATATGTCACAGTCAAAGAGAGATGTATCCAGAAGAGTTGTCTTCACTTTTGGGTAAGGATTCCCATCTAAAGAGGTCAAATCGACTTTCTAAATTAGATCCTTTTCTGCATGATGGCATCATCAAAGTTGGAGGTCGACTGAACAAATCAGCCATGCCAGAGGAAGCAAGATGCCCAATTGTGTTGCACAAAGAACATCACATTGCTAGGCTGATTCTGCAACAGGTTCATCGACAGAATGGTCACTGTGGAAGGAACCAGCTGATTGCAAAGGTCAGACAGCAATACTGGATACCAGGACTGAACAGAGCTGCCCGCACAATAATATCAAAATGCATCACATGCAGGAAAATACATGCAAAGCCTGCAGTCCAGAAAATGGGCAGACTTATTGGAAGAGCGTGTACTCCCAGACAAACCTCCGTTCACACATGTGGGAGTTGACTATTTTGGACCCTTTGGTGTGAAAAGGGGACGGAGCATAGTGAAGCGCTATGGCGTACTATTTACATGCTTTGCACTGAGGGCTGTCCACATAGAGGTTGCACTCTTTGGATGCCTCATCATGCATAAATGCCATCAGAAGGTTCATATGTAGAAGAGGTCAAGCTTCTACTCTGCACTCAGATAATGGCACTAATTTTATTGGTGCTAAAAAGGAGCTTAGAGAAGCCATAGCTGAGCTTGATCATTCTAAAATAAGAGAAGAGCTAATGACAAAAGGTATCGCTTGGACCTTTAACACACCAACTGCCTCCCATCAAGGTGGAATATGGGAAAGACAGATTCGTACTGTCAGAAAGGTGTTGAACTCTGTTTTGGGGGAACAAACATTAGATGATGATGGTCTTCACACACTATTATGTGAAGTGGAAGCGATCATAAACGATCGTCCTTTGACTGCTGCATCAGATGATCCAAATGACCTGGAGGTTTTGACCCCTAATCATCTTCTGTTGTTAAAGAAACAGCCAGTCCTTCCTCCAGGCTTATTTGACAGCAATGATACATATTCACGTCGACGATGGCGACAGACACAATACATGGCTGACTTGTTTTGGTCGAGATGGACAAAGGAATATCTTCCATTGCTACAAGAGCGGCAGAGATGGCGGATTCAGATGAGGAATTTTATCCCTGGAGACCTTGTACTCATTGTTGACAGTTCAGCTCCAAGAAACGCTTGGTTGACTGGAAGAATCCAAAAGACCTTCCCGGACTCTAGAGGAATTGTGCGACAGGTTCAAGTTCGCACCAAGACTAGTTTATTAGATAGACCTATTAGTAAACTCTGTTTGTTACAAGAAGCAGAATGATTCAAGGAAAGACTGCTTGTTTGTCACAGCTAAAATGTTAGATTTTTGGTAGGTTAGTATGGCTCTTTTTGAAGTTTAATTGTTATGCATCCTGCCTATACAATTAGGGGCCGGAATGTTAGAGCCATAAATAGAAAATATGTAAGTAATTTGTTTGATGGTTTCTTTTTTATTTTATTACACTTAGATAAGATTATTTGTTCATACAATTTTTATTGTGAAGTTTAGTTTTATTTTGAAAGGCTTACTTCCTGTTGGGAATATGTTGTCAAGGAACAGTTTGACACTTAACGGATTATTTAGACAAGGTGCAATACAGTTTTTGACCGTGTAAACTGTGTATTGTTAGAAAAGAAAGAAAAAGAAATTGTAAACGGCAGCTCTAATTTTTGTATTTATGTAATTTTTATAGATAAATATTTTTCGTTAAAATTCATAGTTTCACGTGTCCTTTACTCTCCGTCTCTAAGGAATGACACAGATATTGGATCTGTTGCCATAACACCTGTAATGAAGGTCTTCATTACGTGTAGGAAGACAGTTTAAATGTTTTAATTGTTTACTTAGATTGGCTTATCTCAGTTCTTTCCTTATAAGGATTCTGGGAGAGACCAAATATAGAGGGGGAGAAAAGCACTGTGACTTTTAGAATTTATTAATTGGATTGATATTTATAAGAGTATTTTTAGAAATGAAATGATTGCTATGAAATGAAGTGTTTAATATTATGTTGAAGATGTATTGTCTTGTTTGTGTATATGTATTTGTTTTATCCTGCTGTGAATTGAGTGTGATTTGGCTGAAGCAGTGGCCAGATTCAACCAGCAGGGGGAGTCTACCGCTTCCGCTAGTCATAGTGAAGAGCACCGGAATTTCCTCCTTAGATAAAAAATCATCGCTGGAGCAGACGCACCGTGTCCGGGTCCTTTTATCAAGACATCCCCCTTTTACAGGTAAGAGTACATACATAAATACACACCTTCAGATTGTAAATAAGTTTATTTACTTTCGGAAAGCTGTAAGTTATTTTCGATGTTTCTAATGTTAAAAAATTCCGTTGTTAGTTCCGTTGTTAGCACCGTGCTAAGATACTGCTATCTCAACGCTGACGCCATTGTGTATGTTGGAAGCTAAACTGAGATAACATGTTGACGCCATTTTGTATGTTGGAAGCTAAACTGAGATAACATGTTGACGCCATTTTGTATGTTGGAAGCTAAACTGAGATAACATGTTGACGCCATTGTGTATGTTGGAAGCTAAACTGAGATAATAATCGCTGGAGTAAAAGCACCGTGTTCGGCTCTTTTATTAAAATATCTCCCTTTTAAAGGGCATTTACATGAGCTGATAGGTTTTAAACAGCAGGATTTAGACTGAAAAATGTTTTATAAGATCATTCAGTTTTGTTGTGTATGGAACACTAGTTCAAAATAAATGATGTCCAAGCAGACGACTGGAACAAGCACATAGCAACATTTTATTTCCAAACGGGAACTCACTTCTTCTTCTGTAGTTACAGGTTCTCTAACCAGACTCTCAAAAACCACGAGAGCGCCACCTACAGTTTCATTAATTTCTGTGTCTGGAACACCACAGCTCCTCCCCTGTAAAATCAGTACTTCTCAATCAAGTATACATTTTTCAGGATATTTTTTTTGTATGAACATAACTGAAAACAAGAAACTTCTTCTAACTCTCATTTAGAGTTGTAATTTCAAGTTCAGTCTGTCAGGAGGACGCCGGTTCCTCACTGGACGAGTGTTCCTTTCGACTGTAGGCGAAGACATGTCTATTGGTGCACTTCCAACAGTTTTTTCTTCCACCTGTTGATCCACACCTTTAGTTGTAACAAGATCAACATCCTCATTCCAAAAGTTTCCTGTAGACAAGTCTGTCTGTGTAACACAAACTGGATTTCCATTTACACCCAGAATCTGATTTACATGTCTTTTAACACATTTTCCATTCACTTCCACACTGTAAGTTACAGGACCCAAAATCTCTTGTACAACTCCGTTCAACCACTTCTCCCCTCCCCTGTAATTCTTTACTAAAACAGGTTGACCTACTGTGAACACTCTAAGACGTGGAGCATTGGTTCCGTTCTTTGTTGCATCCTATGAGAAAACTGGGGTCTGATCAGTGACAGTCTTGTTCTAACTTGTCTTTTTAGGAATAACTCAGCAGGAGTTTTCCCTGTGGTTGTATGGGGTGTGTTTCGATACCCTAAAAGAAAATTTGCAACACAGTGCTCAAGTGTTAAACCACCTACAGCTCGATTCTTGGCTAGTGACTTTTTGAGATTTTGGACTAAGCGCTCTGCTAGTCCATTACTGGCAGGGTGGTAAGCAGGTGACTTAATGTGCTGCACTCCATTCTTTTTTAGAAAAAACTCAAAATCTTGTGAAACAAACTGAGGACCGTTATCTGTAACAACTTCTTTTGGTAACCCATAAGCAGCAAACAAATTCCTCAGTGTTTCAATGGTTTTGACTGAAGTCGTAGTATGCATGGGAATAATCTCTGGCCATCTAGCATAGGCATCCATAACTACTAGAAACATCTGCTTGTGGTCTTCTGCAAAGTCCAGATGGATTCTCTCCCACGGGCTGGCAGCCCACTTCCAGGTATGCACTGGTGCTGTACAAGGCATACTACGCTGCTTTTGACAAATAGTACACTCACTGACTTCCTGTTCAATGCACTCATCTACTGCTGGCCACCAGAATAAACTTCTGGCAAGAGATTTCATCTTTACTATTCCCCAGTGATGCTCATGTAGTTGAGAAATCAACTGATCCCTTAATTTCTTAGGCACCACCACTCGTAATCCCCACAGTAGACAATCATCTTCAACAGTGAGCTCAAAACGTCTCTGAAAATATGGCTTCAGCAACTCATCCTGTACATGTTTAGGCCAGCCAGTTAACACCAGCTGTTTCACCACCTTTAACACAGGATCTTTGTCTGTTTCTTTTGCAACCTCCTTTGCAGTGATAGGTAGCTCGTCAAGATAAGATACTTTGTAAATAGGGTTTGACACCACATCCACATTTGGTTTCATCGGTAACCTTGATAAACATCCGCATTACTGTGTTGCTCAGATCTTTTGTACTGAATCTCATATTTGTAGGCAGCTAGAATTAGAGCCCACCTTTGCAATCTAGCAGCAGCTAGTGTTGGTACACCTGTTTTTGGTCCCAAGATTTTTAGCAATGGTTTGTGGTCTGTTACCAAAATGAATTTCCTTCCATAAAGATAGTCATGGAACTTCATAACACCAAACACTAAACCAAGTGCTTCTTTTTCAATTTGTGAGTAGTTTTGTTCAGTCTTAGTTAGCATTCGTGATGCAAATGCAATCGGTCTTTTGCTTCCATCTTTCATTTGGTGACTATTACAGCACCAACTCCATAAGGAGATGCATCGCATGCTAAAATAAGTGGTAACTCTGCATCAAAATGTACCAAGATTTTGTCAGATTGAAGAGCCTTCTTGGCATTCTCAAAAGCATTCTGACAACTTTCTGACCAACTCCAGTCTGCATCTTTGTGTAGCAGTGCTGACATTGGCTGGATCAGAGTCGATAAGTTTGGTATAAACTTCCCATAGTAGTTTAACAGAGCCAAGAATGACCTAAGTTCAGTTACATTTCTTGGAACTGGAGCCTTCTGAATAGCGGTTGTCTTTTCCTTCATAGGATGAATTCCAGTAGCATCAATGACATGTCCTAAATATGAAACACTGTCTTGCATGAATTCACATTTTTCTCTCCTTACCCTAAGGTTGTAGCTTTGGAGCCTCTTAAGGACCTCCTTTAAGTTACTCAGGTGGCTTTCTGCATCTTTACAGTTATCAAAATATCATCAAGATAGCAGATAACACCATCCATGCCCTGAAGTACTTGATCCATTATTTTCTGGAAAATTGCAGGAGCACTTGCAACACCGTAGGGCAAACTGTTGTATTGATACAGCCCTTTGTGAGTGTTGATGGTCAGGTAGCACCTAGAGCTGTCCTCCAACTGGACTTGCTGGTAAGCCTGCGATAAGTCTAGTTTGGTAAATTTCTGACCTCCTGCTAATTTTGCAAATAGATCTTGCGTTTTTGGAAGTGGATATTGATCCACGTTTAACCATGGATTGATGGTGACTTTATAGTCTCCACATAGTCTCACACTGTCATCCTTTTTAGGTATGCACACTATTGGAGCAGCCCACTCACTGTAATTAGTGGGTGAAATAACTCCTTCTGCCTCCAATTTTGTCAGTTCCTTTTCAACAGCTCCTCTTAATGCATATGGAACATTTCTTGGTTTGTGGAACTTTGGCGTTGCTTCTGGAACAACATGTAACTTGGCTTTAATACCTTTCAACTTGCCTAGCTCAGGGTTGAACACTGATCCATACTGAGCGCAAATGTCTTCCACTGTTACTGGAGCCACTCTGTTCACCTGTGACCAGTCTAGCTTCAACTGGCTAATCCAGTCTCTACCCATCAAAGCAGGGCCTCTTCCTTTTACTACTAACAGTTCTAGTTTATTAGTGGTCTCTTGACATTTCACTTTTGCCACAAATTTACCCATCAACTGTAATGACTTGACTGTACGTTTTAAGTACACAATTTGCTGAACTAAGTTTGACTGATTTAAATCTGCGCCTATACAGATTTTCAGATATCACTGACACTGCGGCACCAGTGTCTAGTTCCATCTTCACTCTTGAACCATTTACACTGACATACACATAGTAAGGCTTTACAATGTCATCATTACCTGTGTTCATTTCAAACAGACCAAAATCTGGACTGTCCAATGTCAGATCTGGAACAGTGTCAGAGTTCGGTGCAGCTTCCGTCTTGCACTGAACCACATTACTGGCTGCTCTGTCTTCTCTGACTTGATGTGACAGGAATTGGTTGTCCTCGGGATCTCTTTTTAACCCATGCTGGTTGCCTGGATCTGCATCCTGGGGCGCATCTTCAGGGGGGCTATGCAGACTGTGGACATCCTGCTGTTGAACGCAGACATCATGGCGCTGCTTGAGAGCGCTGGGTTGCCTCTTAAAATCCAGATGCATGGTTCCTTTGGTCGTACTCGAACAACCTTCTTTACGCGTGCAACAGGCTTTTGCGATGTGTCCCTTTTTCTTACACTCGTGGCACTCACTTTCTTTAAACCTGCAGTCATTCGGGTTATGATTTTTTCCACCGCAGCGATAACAGGGCTTACCGGCCACTGTATTTTTCTCAGCTTCACAGTATTTTGGTTTCACTCTTTTGTCCACTACATGAGCCTTGAAAGCTTTCTGTGCAAATTGCTGTGCACTGTCCTTGGTTACCTCAAAGGATAGCGCCATCTCTACAGCCAGCGGCAGCGTCAAGTCTTTGGTGTGCGCGGTGCTGAGTAGACGGTCTCTCAGCTCGCTGTTCTTTACCCCACAGACAAATCTGTCACGCAGAGCTTCCTCTAAGAAAGTCCCGAATTTACATGTAGCTGCTACTTTTCGTAAACTAGCCACGTACTCACTGATTGTTTCATTGTCTTTTTTGGTTTCTTCCGTGAAACTTGCACCTTTCTGCAATAAAGTTAGTCTTCGGTACGTAGTGCTTCTGCAGCAAACCCACCAGCTCCTCGTAGCTTTTCTCTGACGGTTTATCCGGAGCACACAGGTCCATCAGCAAGCTGTGGGATCTTTTTCCCACCACCGTGAGAAATACCGACTTAGTTTTCTCATCTTTAGTGTCCAAGTCGTTGCCGCAAAATACTGCTCGAGACGCTCGCGGTAGTTGTCAAAACTTTCCTCACTTTCCTCGAAGTGAAAATCTTCTGGCTTTCCAAACGCCATCTTTGTAGCTCTGGTTCGGCGGTCCTTTCACTCACCCAAACAGTCGGCTTTTTAACGGTCCCGTTTTGCCTCTATGGAGCCGCAGCTTCTGCGCACTCTGTGCCTTCCAGCTTGAACAATCCCATCCTCGTCGCCAAAATTCTGTTGTGTATGGAACTAGTTCAAAATAAATGATGTCCAAGCAGACGACTGGACCAAGCACATAGCAACATTTTATTTCCAAACGGGAACTCACTTCTTCTTCTGTAGTTACAGGTTCTCTAACCAGACTCTCAAAAACCACGAGAGCGCCACCTACAGAGTTCATTAATTTCTGTGTCTGGAACACCACAAGTTTGAAACAGAAACCACATTCCCTCTAAACAAAAAAAGAACAATTGTTTAAATAAGACATTAGAGAAGGCAGAAAATGTGAGATAATTAACACCTTATTGTATCCGATTCTCATTAGAAAATAAATAATAAACCTGCAGATTAACAGAAAATCTTCCATAGGATCCTAGAAATACAGAAAAACAGGAAATAGTTCAGAGAGAAAAAACTCAAAGAAAACATTCAGGATCATATGTGTCACCTACCTTCCACCAAACTACCGGTGTTGGAGAAATTGTGATATTGTTAATCAAATATTTGTTATTCTCATTGCTTTATTATGTGTCTTTCTTTTATGCTTTCATTTTAGTTAATCTCATTATATAATTAAGATTATTTCTGTATTGTTGATTAACTCTGACTCCTTTCTCCGAAGGCCTCACTGATAGAGAGCAGAGACGAAATGGCTTCCAGACCAGACGATGATCTCTGCTGTCCGGTCTGTCTGGACATATTTAAGGATCCTGTTCTTCTGTCATGCAGCCACAGCTTCTGTACGGAGTGTGCAGAAATCCTGGAGAGAGAAACCAGGAAGAGAGTGTCCAGTTTGTAAAAGGAGATCATTCATCAAAAATCCACCACGTAATCTGGCTCTGAAGAATCTGTGTGAGACTTTCTTACAGCGGAGACAGAAGAGAGCTTCAGAGGATCTCTGCAGTCTGCACTCTGAGAAACGCAAACTCTTCTGTCTGGACCATCAGCAGCCAGTGTGTGTCGTCTACAGAGACTCAGAAAACTACACCAGTCACAGATTCAGACCCATTGATGAAGCTGCTCAGCAACACAAGAAGAAGCTTCAGGAAACTCTGGAGCCTTTAAAGAAGAAGCTGGATCTCAGGAAGAAAGTTCAGGAGGAGTTTGGTCAGACAGCAGAACACCTGAAGGTCCAGGCCCGACACACAGAGAGGCAGATTAGGGAGCAGTTTAAGCAGCTTCATCAGTTTCTAGCAGAGGAAGAGGAGGCCAGGCTGGCTGCACTGAGGGAGGAAGAGGAGCAGAAGAGAGGGATGATGAAGGAGAAGATGGAGGCTCTGAGCAGAGAGATAGCAGCTCTTTCAGACACAGTCAGAGCCACAGAGGAGGAGCTGAGAGCTGAAGACGTCTCATTCCTGCACAACTACAAGGCTGCAGTGGAAAGAGTCCAGCGCTGCCCCCTGCTGGAGGATCCACAGCTGCCCTCAGGAGCTGATAGACCAGGCCATCTGGGCAACCTGGCCTTCAACATCTGGAGCAACATGCAGACCATGGTGACCTACACTCCTCTGGTTCTGGACCCAAACACGGCTGGTAAAGAACTCCATCTGTCTGAAGATCTGACCAGTTTGACTAGAGGAGAGAAACAGCAGCTTCCTGATAATCCAGAGAGATTTGATTATTACTGGTCTGTTCTGAGTTCTGATGGTTTTAACTCAGGGAACCACAGCTGGGATGTTGATGTTGGAGACAGTTATACTGGAGACTCGGTGTGATAGAAGAGTCTGTTCAGAGGAAGGGACTCATAAAGTCTGGATTGTTGTTTATACGGTTCTATGAAGGTGAATACTCAGCATGGTCTCCACCAGCTCCTTCCACTCGTCTCTCAGTCCAAAAGGTTCTCCAGAGGATCAGAGTGAATCTGGACTGGGACAGAGGAAAGCTGTCCTTCTCTGATCTGGATACTAACACACACATACACACCTTCACACACACCTTCACTGATAAGATTTCCATTCTTCTCCACTAATAAAACCTTAAAGATGGAACCGATGAAGATCTCAGTGATCAAGCAGCAGCTCTGATGATCTCAACATAAATAACAAAAAGTCCAAATATAACATTATTGATCAGGTGATTGATTGGTTTTATCATTGATTATATAGTTTGCTGGTTTGGTGAATTTCTGATTGTCATTATTAAACTGTTTTTAATCTGGAAACTGGAGACTTTTTCATATATTTCTGTGTTTTCCACTGTAATGTTTTGAATGTTTATTATTTACAATTTGATGTAAATAAATTAGTTGGTTTTTGAAAACTTGCTCTTTCAATTGTACTTGTGATGGATTACAAATGAAAACTATCCCAACATGTATCCACATGTCAATATATTTCCTTCTGGTTGAATTATTATTGCTTACATAAATGTTGTAGATTATTATTTTTTTCCAAACCTGAAGATTTCTTTTGTTTTTCGTGTTAATTTTGGAAGAATTTCATGAAAATAAATGTATTAGCTGGTTTATGGGATTAATTGTTCATGAATGTCTCTTGTTAACCTGAAACAGCAAAAATAAAACCAATGAAAACAGATAAAGTTGCAAAGTTTAATTTTATTGATGGCTTCAGATTAATCTGAAACCTTCTGTTTAATCAGAAGATTAAAATCACAATGTACTGATGTCTCTGCACAAGACCAAATTTCATTTGATTTGTAATCAAAAATGTTCTTCTCAGTTTCTATAAGCTGAATTTTTTACAACTCAGGTTTGGTAAACATTTTATGCAGATATTTTGTTGAATGTGCAACATGTACAATTACATGTTTTATATTAAATTACTGCAATTTATTGAAATATATTTTGTTTACCTCGTCAAAAATGTGAGTACATAACTATTATTTGTTGTGAAAAGTACATTTGTTTCAACTTTTACAAATATAAACACACAGAATAGTTAATGTAAGAGTTATTAGGTATGAATAAACAATGATTAAGTAATAATGGTTAAATGAGGCTAAATTAAGTGAAGTTGGTATAAAGTGCTATCAAATATTTTGCGTTTCTGTTATGTTTTTGGAAAAACTTAAATAGTTAAAAAAACACCCCTGAAGTTTGTTGCCACAGATTTCAGATCTGACCAGTTTGACAAGAGGAGAGAAACAGCAGCTTCCTGATAATCTAGAGAGGACTTATGATGATTCCTGGTTCTGATGGTTTTAACTCAGGGAACCACAGCTGGGAGTTGATGTTGGAGACAGTTCACATTGGATAGTTGTGTGTTAGAAGAGTCTGTTCAGAGGAAGGGAATCATAAAGTCTGGATGGTTGTATGTAAGGTTCTATAAAGATACATATTCAAAATAAATATCCACCAGCTCCTTCCACTCGTCTCTCAGTCCAGAAGAATCTCCAGAGGATCAGAGTGAATCTGGACTGGGACAGAGGAAAGCTGTCCTTCTCTGATCTGGATACTAAACACACATACACACCTTCACACACACCTTCACTGATAAGATGTTTCCATTTTTGACACTTTTAATATATTAAAGATCCCACATAAGATGTCAGTGATTAAACAGCAGCTCTGATGATCTCAGCATGAAGAACAAAAAGTCCAAATAAAACATTATTGATCAAATGATTGATTTGTTTTATGATTGATAATTTTTTGGTTTGGTGAAATTATTAATATCATTTTTAAACTCTGCTTTTAATCAGAAAACTGGAGATGATCTGATTATCCACTTGATGATCAATAAAATATAATCTAATCTAAAACCATTCATCTTTTCCAGGGATTATGTTACCAGCTTTTGTTATCAGTCCACTAATAAACACCATTATTTTCAGTTTTCATTTATGCTAACAAGACACTGAAAGTCATTTTTCAGAATGTTGATTTCTTCTTGTCCAGATCTTTGACTCACTTATCCAATCAGTTACGGTCACAAAATGTTCTTTCACAGATAACACAGCAGAAACTTTAATCAAATCTATTCTTCCTCCTCACCACTAAGTTGTAATGATGTAAATGAGTTGGTATGAAGCTTTCTGTCTAAACTCTCAGATATCATTGATTACTTTGCCCCCATTAAATTGAAGGTTGTGTCTGGTAGGATCAAGTCTCCATGGAGAAATGCACAAACATTTAGATCTGCAGGAATATTCTGACATAGAGCTGAACAAAAATGGCGTAAAACTCGACTTCATGATTATTATGATATAAACAAATCGCTCTACTAATCTACTAACACTCAACACTAAAACATGCAAAAGAAACATTCTTTGTACATATCATCAGTAAAAACATTAACAAAGCTTGAGCTTTTTTTGCAACCAATGAGAGAATCACAAACAAATATATACAATTATATATGTTATATATATATTTTATGTATACAAATATGTCTTTGTTTTTAATCAGGAAACTGGAGATGATCTGATCATTTGGGGATTTTTTCATATCTTTCTGTGTTTTCCACTTTAATTTTTTAATGTTGTAATGTTATGTACAACAACTTGATGTAAAATAAATTACTAGAAGATGATTGAAAGCATAATGGGAAGCCTAATAAATTTATTTGTACCTGATAAGAGTGTACTTTGTTTTCAACACCACAAAAATCTTGTAAAACAACTTTAACATAATCACAATATGCATCCAACCATCTACACTGCTCTGCTTGACTGGTAAACAAAATAAAGGAACACAAAAATCATCCAGTTTGAAGCAGAAACCACATTCCCTCTAAAGACAAATAAGAAATATTGGGTAAGTCAGACATTAAAGAAGGCAGAAAATTTGAGATCATTAACACCTTATTTTATCTGATATCTCATTAGAAAGGTAATTATAAAAAAATTAACCATTTAAAGGATCCAGAATAATGAGGTTTTGGCAGCAGCTTCAGTCACAAACAGGTTTTTACTCCAAAGCCAAAGTCTTAGATAAAGACAGAAAATTAAACTCATTAGTGGTGAAAGTTCTTAAGGTATCAGTAGTTTTAGGGACAGAAACATTAATGGTCTCATTAAAATCATATTTTAAATGACTGTCTTCTCTGTGGTCAGCAAAGCAGACAGGATTCCATCATGTCCTCCTTCAAATCATATATTGCATAAAATTCTTCCAAAATGAGCAAGAAAAATACAAAACAAAACTTCAGGTTTGGTTTAGAAGAGGCTCATTTGTATAAACAATAATGTTTAAGCCAATCTGAAACATTATTTTGGATGACTGTTCAGATTTTTGATTTGTAAAATAAATCCTTGTTTTTACAAATCAGAAGTTTTTGATCAGGAAACGGGAGGACATCTCCCATTTCCTGATTAAAATCATTGATTTTTAAAATGATAGAAATAAATTTGCTACGCAGGCAATCATAAAACCAACTAATCATCTGATCAATAATGTTTCATCCTCCTCAACTGAACACATCAAGGTTAACCAATTCAACACCTTGCTGCTATGGGTACCTATATAATGTGAGGGAGGAAACAAGCACCTTCCTACTGCATCCTGGGTGCAAAAAGGAGCGCTATAGCAGATCCTTCCTGCAAACAACTTTTATACTTGACAGGCAAAGCAGTTCTTTGCATGTTAAAAAAATTATTAAATGGTCCAAATTATATGCAAATTTTGTAAATCATTCAAAATATTCTCAGTTTCACACTTCTTTTAACCTGGATATGCTATCTTCACTATGGTGTTTTTCTGATGGTAAACCTTAGTTTTCCAACTGAGGCAAAATAAATAAATTTTCATCCAGAGCCAAACTAATCCTCTCAGACCATAGCGCTCCAGTTTCTTAACTAATATTTAATGATCAATTGTATCAAATGCTTTTTAAAGTCAATAAAGACCCCCAAGAGCAGGTTTCTTTTTATCTAATGAAGTGGTACCCTCTTCTATTAATTTAAGAACTGCCATTGCTGTGGATCTTTGGGAACTAAAGCCAGACTGACTCTCAGCAAGTCATTGATATTTATCAATAAATCTCTCCAATCTGGCAACAAATACATTTTCCAAACTTTGGAGGTTTATGGAAGAAATGAAACAAGCCTGCAATTAGCAAAATGGAGTTTGTTTCCAGGTTTATATAGTGCAGTCTTTCTCAAACTGCTGATGGTCCGCGGGAGCCCCCTAGTGGTCCGCCAGGTACTGCATTTAAATGGCTCTATGGTGGTGAACAGTGGGGCTTGACTTTGCTTGCTTACGATGCTCTGCTTACACGTCACCAGCTATTGACAGTTTGTTCAGATAATTAATCTTTTAATCCATTTATAGATTCTGTAGTCTTTAATCATTTGAAACATGGATTTTTCTTCTGTTGTAACTTTTAAACAATTTGTCCTTCAGTTCAACCTTATAAGTGGAGACAATTGTTGATGTTACATTATAAAATAACTTACAATTAAGTATTAGCAAAGTTCTATGTAATTTTCACAGGTGGTGGAGCGCTGTTGATAGCAGCTACTGAAAGTAACTAAAACGTTACTTTTAATGTAACTTAATTACTTTCAAAATCAAGTAGTCAGTGATTAACTAAGTTACTTTTTCAAGGAGTAATCAGTAATCTGATTAAAGATACTTTATCAAGGTAACTATGCCATCACTGGTTGTATGTCAGTTTGTTGACATTTCACAGATTTATACTATGGAAGTATTCAGTTGGCCTTGCAGCAAGGAGGTCCTGGGTTCGATTCCCGGCCCGGGGACTTTCTGCATGGAGTTTGCATGTTCTCCCTGTGCATGCGTGGGTTCTCTCCGGGTTCTCCGGCTTCCTCCCGCAGTCCAAAAACATGACTGTCAGGTTAATTGGCCTTCCTAAATTCTCCCTAGTGTCTTTGTGCATGATTGTTTGTCCTGTTTGTCTCTGTGTTGCCCTGCGACAGACTGGCGACCTGTCCAGGGTGAACCCGCCTCTCGCCCGGAAAGGAGCTGGAGACACACCAGCACCTCCAGACCCCGTTAGGGAGAAGGGAGCTCAGAAAATGGATGGATGGATGGAAGTATTCAGTTGTTTCCATCTGGTGGTGGAATTTCGGTACTACATTTAAGAGTCTGCCGTTTTTCATGATGTCACAAAAAGAAGACAAAGCAGGAGAATGCAAAGCCTGGTTTTCTCTCAGTACATTACAACTTTGATTCAGTGGGTCTTTGAAAGCACTGTTGGTATGTATTCAATTTTGCAATGGATTTGTTGTTGACTAAGAATAATTTAGCCATTTGTGAAAAAAGCAATACTTCTTTTATAAGAACTTTTACAGCCTTGAGCTAAATATTTTATCTGTAGCAAATTTATTGTACATTTAAATGCTTTATTGTTTGCTATTGTGTATTATTCCTGGAAGATTGTATTTTCATTTCTCAGTTAGCTCCAACTGTCTTCAGTAAAGAGTTAACGGAAGCCATCTTGTTTGTGTGGCCATTTTGGAGAGGAGTTCATCTGAATATCGACACCTATATAAGGCGATGGAGGTTGAGTGTATGACAGAAATGCTTCAAACAATACAAAGATGGCAATAAGGCTAAATAAAATGCTACAGAAAATATTATGTTTCCCACAGGAATTAAGGTTTTTACACTCTCAGGTCTGCCATTTTATTCTTCACACCTTAAATCGGTTCAAACGATCATTGTTGGTCCTCCACAGTGAGATCGGCGGCGCCGCTGCTGCACACTTTAAAGTTAATCTCCACATAATAAAAACAACAAAATTTTAAAGTGACCTTTATGTTTTGAAAAACAACAGACAAAATGCAAACAAAAGTTTATTAAGTTTTTGAATGTCATATTGAATGTCACATGGAACCCCACAGGATCCATCTTTCTATTGACTATAACAATATTTTTCAGTGTTTTTGAAGTTTTAATAAATAAAGTTGATTACACCCATGTATTGTTTCTGTAAAATAGGAAAAAATCATTTAGTTTCTCAGTATTTTTAAAGTATTTTTCTGTTGATTTTATGTAAACTTCACTGCCATGTTTTACAGTGTGCTCTGGGAGAAAAGCTAAGGGGATTGCCGTAAACAAGAAAAACCTGTTTTAACATTCATGTTCCTGTTCATCTGCATTTTGTTCTGTAGTTCTGAGTCACACAGAGCAGAAAACAAAATTCAACGATAAAAACAACGTGCAAGAATTAAAAACCTTTTTATCATCAACATGTTGCATATCGGCTCTAATTTCACTGAAATACATTCTTAGCCTAATTGATGGCCCTTTAGCAGCTAAATGAAGGGATTTCAGGCCAACCTGAGTTTATGTTTTATTACCACAGCTTCTGTATTTGTTCCTCTATAATATTTCAACAATCATATTGACAAAGTCCATCACAGTTTTTACCTGAACTGTGGCCTTCCTTTAATCTTTCATCATGTTTTTATAGTTGCACAGGAGATGAAATGAAAGTTAGTCAGGAAATAAGCTAAATAACAACCATATAAACTTGATCCTAATCCTGAGATCCTTCCTTTGTGTTTAGTTTTTTGTGGAGCAGCTGGTCTTTGTTCCCCACAGGATCCATTTAGACGCCTTGTTTTGATTTCTTCACATCACTTCATCTTTAAAAGCTTGAGGACGGCGTTCCTCCAGTCTGACCAATAAAATCAAGTCTTCTGTTATCAGGAGGATGAGAGAAAACATTAATGCATCATTTATTGATGCATGTTTAATCTGAAGCCATCAATAAAAAGAAACTTTGTAACTTTATCTATTTTTGTAGGTTTTATTTTTGCTGTTTCAAGTTAACAAGAGACATTCATGAACATTTGATCCATAAACCAGCTGATATATTTGTTTACATGAAATTCTTTCCAAAATTAACAAGAAAAAAAAAGAAAAATCTTCAGGTTCGGAAACAACTAATAATCTACAACATTTGTGTAAACAGTAATTATTTAACTAGAAGGAAATATATTGATACGTTGATACAAGTGATAGTTTCATTTATAATCCATCACAAGTAAATTGAAAGAGCAAGTTTTCAACAAAAAACCTAGTAATTTATTTACATCGAGTGATAAATAATAAACCTTCAAAATATTTCATGGAAACAGAAATATGTAAAAAATCCTCCAGATGATTTATTTAAAGTATTTACTTGCAAATGGTGTAAAATAAGTATTTAGTTAGTAGCATAAGTTCACCTCAATACTTGTTACATATCCTTTGTTGGCAATGACAGAGGTCAGAGGTCAAATGTATTCAGTACATATTCCATAAGTCTCGGCACAAACTGTAGCTGGTATTTTAGCCCATTCCTCCATGCAGATCTCCTCTAGACCAGAGATGGTTTGAGACTTTCAACTCCCTGCAAATGTTTTCTCTGGGGTTGAGGTGTGCTACTGAGTAGGCCACACCAGGACCTGAAACTGGTTCTTACAGAGCCACAGGACCTGAAACTGGTTCTTACAAAGCCACACCAGGACCTGAAACTGGTTCTTACAAAGCCACACCAGGACCTGAAACTGGTTCTTACAAAGCCACACCAGGACCTGAAACTGGTTCTTACAAAGCCACACCAGGACCTGAAACTGGTTCTTATAGAGCCACACCAGGACCTTAAACTGGTTCTTAATAAGCCACACCAGGACCTTAAACTGGTTCTTTCAAAGCCACACCAGGACCATAAATCTTGGGGTGAGTGTGATGCTGTCCCTGCAGTGGGTATACCGTTATCATTATGTTCCAACGTGTCCATATTGGACAGAATGTGTGTGTGTGTGTGTGTGTGTGTGTGTGTGTGTGTGTGTGTGTGTGTGTGTGTGTGTGTGTGTGTGTGTGTGTGTGTGTGTGTGTGTGTGTGTGTGTGTGTGTGTGGCCGTCCCCGGAAGGTGTAACTTGACCATTGTGTCCTGAAGTATCGTTGTTGGACAGAATGTGTGTGAGTGTGTGGCCGTTCCCTGACTTGATTATTTACTGTTTTTATTAGGACAGTTATTGTCCTATGATGATTTGAAAATATTTAGAACATTATTATATTCATTATCCACATCATCCATGAACCCAGAATTTCCTGAAGCTTCTTCTTGTGTTGTTGAGCAGCTTCATTGATCATTGGTGTTTTTCTGAATATCTGCAGACGAGACACAGAGTTTGAGTTTCTCAGACTGCAGAGATCCTCTGAAGCTCTCTGCTCTCTCTGCTGTAAGAAAGTCTCACACAGATTCTTCAGAGCCAGATTAAAAGGTGGATTATGTCTTGAAGATCTCCTCCTACAAATTGGACATTCTCTTACAGGTTCTCTTTCCACCAGTTCTTCAGACTCTCTTTACAGAAGCTGTGCTGCATGACAGAAGAACCGGATCCTTAAAGACGTCCTGACAGACAGGACAGCAGAGATTCTCCCGCAAATTGGAAGCCATTTTGTCTCTGAGTGAAGCTGAAAACACAGCAGACTGAATGTTAAAGCAGGAAGTCAGTTTCCCTTGTGCAGAAACTGTATTTTCTTACTTTCACTTTGATTTCCTTTTTTTTTTTTATCCAGCAGCAGTCTGTGTTTCAGTGTCTTGTTCTTCAATTTTCTCTGTGGTCGCCTTTAATCTTTCCTGAGTCAGTCGTTTGGTGGAAGGCTTGTGAGAAAGACATTCGTGATTGCTTTCTTCGAGTTTTTCTCTCTGAACTATTTTCTGTTTTTCCTGTATATCAAGGGTGTCCTGTTTGAATTCCAGTCTTGAGGCAAAGATGTGGCGCCCTCTTATGGATTTTCTGTTAATCTGTTTTAGAAAAAACTGCAGTCCTGGAGATAAAGGCAGTGTTGGATTTTGAGGAAAACTTTGCCCTTCTGCAAATAATCAGGTTCAGAATAAAAAATGCTTTGATGCAAATTTGATTATTTTTCTGACCTTTGTATAATGTGGTTAAAAACGGAGATAGAAAAATTACAAAAAATATTGTAAATGTAAACCAAAATAATGTTAAGAAATTCAACAAATTTAAATAAAAGCCATGAAAATATAATAGAAACTAAGTATTGATACTCCTCCATTATTAATGGAGGAGTATCAATACTTTCATGTTGTTTCAAATACTTAGCAACATGTTTCATTGCACCTCCATGGATTGATGTGTTCTTGGAATGTTTCAGGGTCTAGTCTGTCTTCACATCTCTGTTAATGTAACTAATTTCATAACCATCTAGTTCAAGTCAGCCTTAATATTAATCCAGGTTTCAGACATAGTTATGATACTTAAAGCCTGAATGAACTGGATTAAACAGTCTTTGATGCTGGTCAAATTCACATATCAGCTTTTGCTGTTGAAATGTATGATGGAAAATGTATTATCTGCTTTAACAGTCAAATTGTATTGCTGAGTAGAATAGTAGCAACAATGGTCAACATTATTATAGATAAAGTTCTTTTCAGGATCCAAATCCTTTTCTATTTCTAGACTTTAATATTCAATGTTATCAAATGTTTTTGATAGAGGTGTTCATGTTTTATCCATAACTAAAGATAAAGTTTTGGCAAATTATGACATGATTGAAATACATCATGTGACAGGATGATTGTCTCTTAATGAATCTGCCTTATTTTTGTCCTTTAGCTCCATCTAGTGGAGGATAAAATACATAGATCTGTTCTGCATCCCTGACTGCAAATATTTCACTCCCAGTTTATCGTATATTTTAAAGTGCTTCTAATTATCGGTTTCCAGTTTTCTTTCTTTAGTTCTAGAAATTACTATACTATACCATACCAACTTTATTTATAAAGCACTTTAAAACAACCACAGCTGAAACAACGTTCTGTACATAAAATAGATAAAAACAAATACAGTTTAAAACAAATAAACATACAATATAAAACTAGATCTCGCTGGAGTTGAAAGCCAAGTAAAATAAATGGGTTTTAAGACGAGCTTTAAAATTGTTAAATCATTTCATGGCTTTAAAGCATGAAATCCTTTTATTCCATAAAAATCATTTCAAAAAACTACAAAGAACATTAAAATCTCATTGAAAATGTTTCATTTTAGTGATTCCATTGATCAATTTAATAATGGCTTCCAAAAATAGAAGCAGTTTCAGGATTTCCTTTTTGTATTCGGTAAATAATAACTTTCCTGCTAATGCTAGCTAGCCTGTTTGCTTTGGTTGTATGTACCCAGAAAGCCTTGCTCTGTGGTCCACCTCATGCTTTTGGAGCAGCTGCTGGTCTAGTCCACCTCCAAGCACCAAACAATTCTGATCAAATCAAATCAAATTTTATTTTATAGCATCTTTCAGCAGCAAGGCATTTCAAAGTGCACAATCAATAATCAAAAACTACATTAAGTCCCATAACAATGCAAATAAAACATTTTTAATATTTCATCTACACAACTCAGCCAATGGACATTGACCTAGAGGGCCCTTCAAAAACTCACTTAAACGTGATGTTCAATCTACAAAACTCAGAGAAATTTAACCATCTAAATCCTTGATGAAAGAAAATTATCTTTCCTGATGACAGAAAATACAAAGTTCTTTGATATAATAGAAGAAAATCAGAACATTATATTTCTGTCTCAAAAACACACCAGGTCCCTTCATCTAAGAGTTTAATTCAAATAAAAGTTTGACTTCAGAGTAAAAACTTGTTTGTAACTGAAGCTGTTGCCAAAACCTCATTATTCTGGTGCCTCTAATTGGTTTCTTTGTTTTATAATTACTTTCTAATGGAAAATTGGATACAATAAGATGGTAAGTCGCTCAAATGTTCTGCCTTTCTTAATTTCATTTTGTTAACATTTAGCTTTCTGTTTCTGAACGTGGTTTCTGGTGCATTTCTGGTCCTAATCCTGAGATCCTTCCTTTATGTTTAGTTTTTTGTGGAGCAGCTGGTCTTTGTTCCCCACAGGATCCATTTAGACGCCTTGTTTGATTTCTTCACATCACTTCATCTTTAAAAGCTTGAGGGCGGCGTTCCTCCAGTCTGACCAATAAAATCAAGTCTTCTGTTATCAAAAGGATGAGAGAAAACATTAATGCATCATTTATTGATGCATGTTTAATCTGAAGCCATCAATGAAAAGAAACTTTGATACGTTATCTGATTTTAAAGGTTTTATTTTTGCTGTTTCAAGTTAACAAGAGACATTCATGAACATTTGATCCCATAAACCAGCTGATATATTTGTTTACATGAAATTCTTTCCAAAATTAACAAGAAAAAAAAGAAAAATCTTCAGGTTTGGAAACAACTAATAATCTACAACATTTGTATAAACAGTAATTCTTTAACTAGAAGGAAATATATTGATACGTTGATACAAGTGATAGTTTTCATTTATAATCCATCACAAGTAAAATTGAAAGAGCAAGTTTTCAACAAAAAACCTAGTAATTTATTTACATCGAGTGATAAATAATAAACCTTCAAAATATTTCAGTGGAAACAGAAATATGTAAAAAATCCTCCAGATGATCAGATCATCTTTCATTTCCTGATTAAAAACAGAGTTTAAAAATGACAATAAGAAATTCACCAAACCAGAAAACCATATAATCAATCATAAAACCAATCAATCATCTGATCAATAAGTTTTGATTTGGATCATCAGAGCTGCTGCTTGTTCACTGAGATCTTCATCGGTTCAATCTTTAAGGTTAGTAGTGGTGAAGAATGGAAACATCTTATCAGTGAAGGTGTATTTGAAGGTGAGTATGTGTGTGTTAGTATCCAGATCAGAGAAGGACAGCTTTCCTCTGTCCCAGTCCAGATTCACTCTGATCCTCTGGAGATTCTTCTGGATGGAGAGACGATGGAAAGGAGCTGATGGAGAATATGCATAGTATGTACCTTTATATAACCATAAAAACATCCATCCAGACTCTATTCTTCCCTTCCTCTCAACAGACTCTTCTATCACACCAAGGCTCCAGGCTTTAGTGTCTCCAACATCAACATCCCAGCTGTGGTTCCCTGAGTTAAAACCCTCAGAACTCAGAACAGAACAGCAGGCTTTATCAAATCTCTCTGGATTATCAGGAAGCTGCTGTTCCTCTCTGAAAGTCAAACTGGTCAGATCTTTAGACAGACGGAGTTCTGAACCAGCCGTGTTTGGATCCAGAACCAGAGGAGTGTAGGTCACCACTGTCTCCATGTTGCTCCAGATGTTGAAGGCCAGGTTGCCAGATGTTTGGCCTGGTCTATCAGAGCTCCTGAGGGCAGCTGTGGATCCTCCAGCAGGGGGCAGCGCTGGACTCTTTCCACTGCAGCCTTGTAGTTGTGCAGGAATGAGACGTCTTCAGCTCTCAGCTCCTCCTCTGTGGCTCTGACTGTGTCTGAAAGAGCTGCTATCTCTCTGCTCAGAGCCTCCATCTTCTCCTTCATCATCCCTCTCTTCTGCTCCTCTTCCT
Organism: Poeciliopsis prolifica; assembly: GCF_027474105.1. Lineage (NCBI taxonomy): Eukaryota > Metazoa > Chordata > Actinopteri > Cyprinodontiformes > Poeciliidae > Poeciliopsis > Poeciliopsis prolifica. The sequence continues at coordinate 8,062,989 of NW_026562398.1, forward strand.
CCCTCAGTGCAGCCAGCCTGGCCTCCTCTTCCTCTGCTAGAAACTGATGAAGATGCTTAAACTGCTCCCTAATCTGCCTCTCTGTGTGTCGGGCCTGGACCTTCAGGTGTTCTGCTGTCTGACCAAACTCCTCCTGAACTTTCTTCCTGAGCTCCAGCTTCTCCTTTAAAGGCTCCAGAGTTTCCTGAAGCTTCTTCTTGTGTTGCTGAGCAGCTTCATCAATGGGTCTGAATCTGTGACTGGTGTAGTTTTCTGAGTCTCTGTAGACGACACACACTGGCTGCTGATGGTCCAGACAGAAGAGTTTGCGTTTCTCAGAGTGCAGACTGCAGAGATCCTCTGAAGCTCTCTTCTGTCTCCGCTGTAAGAAAGTCTCACACAGATTCTTCAGAGCCAGATTACGTGGTGGATTTTTGATGAATGATCTCCTTTTACAAACTGGACACTCTCTTCCTGGTTTCTCTCTCCAGGATTTCTGCACACACTCCGTACAGAAGCTGTGGCTGCATGACAGAAGAACAGGATCCTTGAATATGTCCAGACAGACCGGACAGCAGAGATCATCGTCTGGTCTGGAAGCCATTTCGTCTCTGCTCTCTATCAGTGAGGCCTTCGGAGAAAGGAATCAGAGTTAATCAACAATACAGAAATAATCTTAATTATATAATGAGATTAACTAAAATGAAAGCATAAAAGAAAGACACATAATAAAGCAATGAGAATAACAAATATTTGATTAACAATATCACAATTTCTCCAACACCGGTAGTTTGGTGGAAGGTAGGTGACACATATGATCCTGAATGTTTTCTTTGAGTTTTTTTCTCTCTGAACTATTTCCTGTTTTTCTGTATTTCTAGGATCCTATGGAAGATTTTCTGTTAATCAGCAGGTTTATTATTTATTTTCTAATGAGAATCAGATACAATAAGGTGTTAATTATCTCACATTTTCTGCCTTCTCTAATGTCTTATTTAAACAATTGTTCTTTTTTTGTTTAGAGGGAATGTGGTTTCTGTTTCAAACTTGTGGTGTTCCAGACACAGAAATTAATGAAACTCTGTAGGTGGCGCTCTCGTGGTTTTTGAGAGTCTGGTTAGAGAACCTGTAACTACAGAAGAAGAAGTGAGTTCCCGTTTGGAAATAAAATGTTGCTATGTGCTTGGTCCAGTCGTCTGCTTGGACATCATTTATTTTGAACTAGTGTTCCATACACAACAGAATTTTGGCGACGAGGATGGGATTGTTCAAGCTGGAAGGCACAGAGTGCGCAGAAGCTGCGGCTCCATAGAGGCAAAACGGGACCGTTAAAAAGCCGACCGTTTGGGTGAGTGAAAGGACCGCCGAACCAGAGCTACAAAGATGGCGTTTGGAAAGCCAGAAGATTTTCACTTCGAGGAAAGTGAGGAAAGTTTTGACAACTACCGCGAGCGTCTCGAGCAGTATTTTGCGGCAAACGACTTGGACACTAAAGATGAGAAAACTAAGTCGGTATTTCTCACGGTGGTGGGAAAAAGATCCCACAGCTTGCTGATGGACCTGTGTGCTCCGGATAAACCGTCAGAGAAAAGCTACAAGGAGCTGGTGGGTTTGCTGCAGAAGCACTACGTACCGAAGACTAACTTTATTGCAGAAAGGTGCAAGTTTCACGGAAGAAACCAAAAAGACAATGAAACAATCAGTGAGTACGTGGCTAGTTTACGAAAAGTAGCAGCTACATGTAAATTCGGGACTTTCTTAGAGGAAGCTGCGTGACAGATTTGTCTGTGGGGTAAAGAGCAGCGAGCTGATAGACCGTCTACTCAGCACCGCGCACACCAAAGACTTGACGCTGCCGCTGGCTGTAGAGATGGCGCTATCCTTTGAGGTAACCAAGGACAGTGCACAGCAATTTGCACAGAAAGCTTTCAAGGCTCATGTAGTGGACAAAAGAGTGAAACCAAAATACCGTGAAGCTGAGAAAAATACAGTGGCCGGTAAGCCCTGTTATCGCTGCGGTGGAAAAAATCATAACCCGAATGACTGCAGGTTTAAAGAAAGTGAGTGCCACGAGTGTAAGAAAAAGGGACACATCGCAAAAGCCTGTTGCACGCGTAAAGAAGGTTGTTCGAGTACGACCAAAGGAACCATGCATCTGGATTTTAAGAGGCAACCCAGCGCTCTCAAGCAGCGCCATGATGTCTGCGTTCAACAGCAGGATGTCCACAGTCTGCATAGCCCCCCTGAAGATGCGCCCCAGGATGCAGATCCAGGCAACCAGCATGGGTTAAAAAGAGATCCGAGGACAACCAATTCCTGTCACATCAAGTCAGAGAAGACAGAGCAGCCAGTAATGTGGTTCAGTGCAAGACGGAAGCTGCACCGAACTCTGACACTGTTCCAGATCTGACATTGGACAGTCCAGATTTGGTCTGTTTGAAATGAACACAGGTAATGATGACATTGTAAAGCCTTACTATGTGTATGTCAGTGTAAATGGTTCAAGAGTGAAGATGGAACTAGACACTGGTGCCGCAGTGTCAGTGATATCTGAAAATCTGTATAGGCGCAGATTTAAATCAGTCAAACTTAGTTCAGCAAATTGTGTACTTAAAACGTACAGTCAAGAGTCATTACAGTTGATGGGTAAATTTGTGGCAAAAGTGAAATGTCAAGAGACCACTAAGAAACTAGAACTGTTAGTAGTAAAAGGAAGAGGCCCTGCTTTGATGGGTAGAGACTGGATTAGCCAGTTGAAGCTAGACTGGTCACAGGTGAACAGAGTGGCTCCAGTAACAGTGGAAGACATTTGCGCTCAGTATGGATCAGTGTTCAACCCTGAGCTAGGCAAGTTGAAAGGTATTAAAGCCAAGTTACATGTTGTTCCAGAAGCAACGCCAAAGTTCCACAAACCAAGAAATGTTCCATATGCATTAAGAGGAGCTGTTGAAAAGGAACTGACAAAATTGGAGGCAGAAGGAGTTATTTCACCCACTAATTACAGTGAGTGGGCTGCTCCAATAGTGTGCATACCTAAAAAGGATGACAGTGTGAGACTATGTGGAGACTATAAAGTCACCATCAATCCATGGTTAAACGTGGATCAATATCCACTTCCAAAAACGCAAGATCTATTTGCAAAATTAGCAGGAGGTCAGAAATTTACCAAACTAGACTTATCGCAGGCTTACCAGCAAGTCCAGTTGGAGGACAGCTCTAGGTGCTACCTGACCATCAACACTCACAAAGGGCTGTATCAATACAACAGGTTGCCCTACGGTGTTGCAAGTGCTCCTGCAATTTTCCAGAAAATAATGGATCAAGTACTTCAGGGCATGGATGGTGTTATCTGCTATCTTGATGATATTTTGATAACTGGTAAAGATGCAGAAAGCCACCTGAGTAACTTAAAGGAGGTCCTTAAGAGGCTCCAAAGCTACAACCTTAGGGTAAGGAGAGAAAAATGTGAATTCATGCAAGACAGTGTTTCATATTTAGGACATGTCATTGATGCTACTGGAATTCATCCTATGAAGGAAAAGACAACCGCTATTCAGAAGGCTCCAGTTCCAAGAAATGTAACTGAACTTAGGTCATTCTTGGCTCTGTTAAACTACTATGGGAAGTTTATACCAAACTTATCGACTCTGATCCAGCCAATGTCAGCACTGCTACACAAAGATGCAGACTGGAGTTGGTCAGAAAGTTGTCAGAATGCTTTTGAGAATGCCAAGAAGGCTCTTCAATCTGACAAAATCTTGGTACATTTTGATGCAGAGTTACCACTTATTTTAGCATGCGATGCATCTCCTTATGGAGTTGGTGCTGTAATCAGTCACCAAATGAAAGATGGAAGCAAAAGACCGATTGCATTTGCATCACGAATGCTAACTAAGACTGAACAAAACTACTCACAAATTGAAAAAGAAGCACTTGGTTTAGTGTTTGGTGTTATGAAGTTCCATGACTATCTTTATGGAAGGAAATTCATTTTGGTAACAGACCACAAACCATTGCTAAAAATCTTGGGACCAAAAACAGGTGTACCAACACTAGCTGCTGCTAGATTGCAAAGGTGGGCTCTAATTCTAGCTGCCTACAAATATGAGATTCAGTACAAAAGATCTGAGCAACACAGTAATGCGGATGCTTTATCAAGGTTACCGATGAAACCAAATGTGGATGTGGTGTCAAACCCTATTTACAAAGTATCTTATCTTGACGAGCTACCTATCACTGCAAAGGAGGTTGCAAAAGAAACAGACAAAGATCCTGTGTTAAAGGTGGTGAAACAGCTGGTGTTAACTGGCTGGCCTAAACATGTACAGGATGAGTTGCTGAAGCCATATTTTCAGAGACGTTTTGAGCTCACTGTTGAAGATGATTGTCTACTGTGGGGATTACGAGTGGTGGTGCCTAAGAAATTAAGGGATAAGTTGATTTCTCAACTACACGAGCATCACTGGGAGAGAGACATTAGGGACAGGTTCTCGTCAAGTCCCATTTTGACAGGTCCCCTTTGACCTAATTCCCCCCCCTCCCTCCCCCCCCTTCTCCTTCCCCTCCTCCTCCTCCTATTGATTTTTATCTTTTTAAAGAGTAATACCAATACAACAACAGTTATTTAATCAAGAAAAATGTATATAATTATATACTATGTCTACTGAAGTTTTAATTAGATTTGGAATGGAGATGTTGCTTCTGATTCTGCGACTGGCGTACAACTGTGGTCTGAGCTGTGGGGGGTTGATCAAATATAGGGTACGGCCTGTGAAATCCATATGGTCTCTGTGTTAGGTTTTTTCTGTTTTCTCTCTGCTGAATTCAGAAAATGTCGTATATCTGACTTTCTTTTTAAGAGTAATACAGCACCCAACAACAACAACAATTATTTAACCAAGTAAAAAAAAAAAAAAAGTATATAATTATGTAGTGAAGTTGAAATAGATTTGGAATGGAGATGTTGCTTCTGATTCTGTGTCTTTATTCAGCCAGGCATAGAATTGGAGGTCCGAGCTGCGATACGCAGAGGCTTGCTTGCTTGCAAGTAGGTGCGAACTTTGCTGGATGCAGACAGAATGACAAATTAGCCACCTCGGGGGAATTCAGAGCAAGACCCTCATGAACCCCGCTGGTTCATGAGGGGGCAAACCAGAGCGACATCTGGTTTTTGTTTTTCTCAGTTTATCGCTCTTTGTCTAAAGAGTGATTACCTTCAGTTATCTGTGAGCAACACACGCTTTAAACACATTTGAAACTCATAGATTTTTCTGTAACACTCACTAGTGTGATACATTTCAGTAAATGTTTTCATTTGTACATGTACTTCTTAAGAATATGTGACTGTTTGTAAGCAGGCCAACGGGAGGTTATTCAAATTAGACTTTTAACTTTCCTTGGTTAAAGAATTTGTCCAGAATTTTCCTAAATTTATCCTCGCATCATTGTAAATGCTACTTTCGTTCAATTTTTTTTCCTGCTGCTGAATCAACACTGATCTTCCAGAGCTTCATGCTTTCTCCAAAATAGTAAACGCCGGTATAAACACATTTGAAACTCATACATTTTTCTCTGTAACACTCGCTAGTGTGAAACATGTCAGTAAAAGTTTCTCATTTGTAAATTTATTTCTTAAGAATATGTGACACTTAAACAGACCTTACTGAGACTACTCATATTTAAGTTTTAGCTTTCCCTAGAGTTGAAAGTTATTTTTCTCTCTTTCTTTCTTTATTTTTTTAACACTGCACAACTACGCTCCGACATGGTAAATTATTTTGTTACCTTTATCATTTATTTACATCGAGTGATAAATAAAAACCTTCAAAATATTTCAGTGGAAACAGAAATATGTAAAAAAAATCCTCCAGATGATCAGATCATTTCATTTCCTGATTAAAAACAGAGTTTAAAAATGACAATAAGAAATTCACCAAACCAGAAAACCATATAATCAATCATAAAACCAATCAATCATCTGATCAATAAGTTTGATTTGGATCATCAGAGCTGCTGCTTGTTCACTGAGATCTTCATCGGTTCAATCTTTAAGGTGTTAGTAGTGGTGAAGAGTGGAAACATCTTATCAGTGAAGGTGTATTTGAAGGTGAGTATGTGTGTGTTAGTATCCAGATCAGAGAAGGACAGCTTTCCTCTGTCCCAGTCCAGATTCACTCTGATCCTCTGGAGATTCCTCTGAATGGAGAGACGATGGAAAGGAGCTGATGGAGAATGCATAGTATGTACCTTTATATAACCATAAAAACATCCATCCAGACTCTATTCTTCCCTTCCTCTCAACAGACTCTTCTATCACACCAAGGCTCCAGGCTTTAGTGTCTCCAACATCAACATCCCAGCTGTGGTTCCCTGAGTTAAAACCCTCAGAACTCAGAACAGAACAGCAGGCTTTATCAAATCTCTCTGGATTATCAGGAAGCTGCTGTTCCTCTCTAAAAGTCAAACTGGTCAGATCTTTAGACAGACGGAGTTCTGAACCAGCCGTGTTTGGATCCAGAACCAGAGGAGTGTAGGTCACCACTGTCTCCATGTTGCTCCAGATGTTGAAGGCCAGGTTGCCAGATGTTTGGCCTGGTCTATCAGAGCTCCTGAGGGCAGCTGTGGATCCTCCAGCAGGGGGCAGCGCTGGACTCTTTCCACTGCAGCCTTGTAGTTGTGCAGGAATGAGACGTCTTCAGCTCTCAGCTCCTCCTCTGTGGCTCTGACTGTGTCTGAAAGAGCTGCTATCTCTCTGCTCAGAGCCTCCATCTTCTCCTTCATCATCCCTCTCTTCTGCTCCTCTTCCTCCCTCAGTGCAGCCAGCCTGGCCTCCTCTTCCTCTGCTAGAAACTGATGAAGCTGCTTAAACTGCTCCCTAATCTGCCTCTCTGTGTGTCGGGCCTGGACCTTCAGGTGTTCTGCTGTCTGACCAAACTCCTCCTGAACTTCTTCCTGAGATCCAGCTTCTTCTTTAAAGGCTCCAGAGTTTCCTGAAGCTTCTTCTTGTGTTGCTGAGCAGCTTCATCAATGGGTCTGAATCTGTGACTGGTGTAGTTTTCTGAGTCTCTGTAGACGACACACACTGGCTGCTGATGGTCCAGACAGAAGAGTTTGCGTTTCTCAGAGTGCAGACTGCAGAGATCCTCTGAAGCTCTTCTGTCTCCGCTGTAAGAAAGTCTCACACAGATTCTTCAGAGCCAGATTACGTGGTGGATTTTTGATGAATGATCTCCTTTTACAAACTGGACACTCTCTTCCTGGTTTCTCTCTCCAGGATTTCTGCACACACTCCGTACAGAAGCTGTGGCTGCATGACAGAAGAACCGGATCCTTGAATATGTCCAGACAGACCGGACAGCAGAGATCATCGTCTGGTCTGGAAGCCATTTCGTCTCTGCTCTCTATCAGTGAGGCCTTCGGAGAAAGGAATCAGAGTTAATCAACAATACAGAAATAATCTTAATTATATAATGAGATTAACTAAAATGAAAGCATAAAAGAAAGACACATAATAAAGCAATGAGAATAACAAATATTTGATTAACAATATCACAATTTCTCCAACACCGGTAGTTTGGTGGAAGGTAGGTGACACATATGATCCTGAATGTTTTCTTTGAGTTTTTTTCTCTCTGAACTATTTCCTGTTTTTCTGTATTTCTAGGATCCTATGGAAGATTTTCTGTTAATCTGCAGGTTTATTATTTATTTTCTAATGAGAATCGGATACAATAAGGTGTTAATTATCTCACATTTTCTGCCTTCTCTAATGTCTTATTTAAACAATTGTTCTTTTTTTGTTTAGAGGGAATGTGGTTTCTGTTTCAAACTTGTGGTGTTCCAGACACAGAAATTAATGAAACTCTGTAGGTGGCGCTCTCGTGGTTTTTGAGAGTCTGGTTAGAGAACCTGTAACTACAGAAGAAGAAGTGAGTTCCCGTTTGGAAATAAAATGTTGCTATGTGCTTGGTCCAGTCGTCTGCTTGGACATCATTTATTTTGAACTAGTGTTCCATACACAACAGAATTTTGGCGACGAGGATGGGATTGTTCAAGCTGGAAGGCACAGAGTGCGCAGAAGCTGCGGCTCCATAGAGGCAAAACGGGACCGTTAAAAAGCCGACCGTTTGGGTGAGTGAAAGGACCGCCGAACCAGAGCTACAAAGATGGCGTTTGGAAAGCCAGAAGATTTTCACTTCGAGGAAAGTGAGGAAAGTTTTGACAACTACCGCGAGCGTCTCGAGCAGTATTTTGCGGCAAACGACTTGGACACTAAAGATGAGAAAACTAAGTCGGTATTTCTCACAGTGGTGGGAAAAAGATCCCACAGCTTGCTGATGGACCTGTGTGCTCCGGATAAACCGTCAGAGAAAAGCTACAAGGAGCTGGTGGGTTTGCTGCAGAAGCACTACGTACCGAAGACTAACTTTATTGCAGAAAGGTGCAAGTTTCACGGAAGAAACCAAAAAGACAATGAAACAATCAGTGAGTACGTGGCTAGTTTACGAAAAGTAGCAGCTACATGTAAATTCGGGACTTTCTTAGAGGAAGCTCTGCGTGACAGATTTGTCTGTGGGGTAAAGAGCAGCGAGCTGAGAGACCGTCTACTCAGCACCGCGCACACCAAAGACTTGACGCTGCCGCTGGCTGTAGAGATGGCGCTATCCTTTGAGGTAACCAAGGACAGTGCACAGCAATTTGCACAGAAAGCTTTCAAGGCTCATGTAGTGGACAAAAGAGTGAAACCAAAATACCGTGAAGCTGAGAAAAATACAGTGGCCGGTAAGCCCTGTTATCGCTGCGGTGGAAAAAATCATAACCCGAATGACTGCAGGTTTAAAGAAAGTGAGTGCCACGAGTGTAAGAAAAAGGGACACATCGCAAAAGCCTGTTGCACGCGTAAAGAAGGTTGTTCGAGTACGACCAAAGGAACCATGCATCTGGATTTTAAGAGGCAACCCAGCGCTCTCAAGCAGCGCCATGATGTCTGCGTTCAACAGCAGGATGTCCACAGTCTGCATAGCCCCCCTGAAGATGCGCCCCAGGATGCAGATCCAGGCAACCAGCATGGGTTAAAAAGAGATCCCGAGGACAACCAATTCCTGTCACATCAAGTCAGAGAAGACAGAGCAGCCAGTAATGTGGTTCAGTGCAAGACGGAAGCTGCACCGAACTCTGACACTGTTCCAGATCTGACATTGGACAGTCCAGATTTTGGTCTGTTTGAAATGAACACAGGTAATGATGACATTGTAAAGCCTTACTATGTGTATGTCAGTGTAAATGGTTCAAGAGTGAAGATGGAAACTAGACACTGGTGCCGCAGTGTCAGTGATATCTGAAAATCTGTATAGGCGCAGATTTAAATCAGTCAAACTTAGTTCAGCAAATTGTGTACTTAAAACGTACAGTCAAGAGTCATTACAGTTGATGGGTAAATTTGTGGCAAAAGTGAAATGTCAAGAGACCACTAAGAAACTAGAACTGTTAGTAGTAAAAGGAAGAGGCCCTGCTTTGATGGGTAGAGACTGGATTAGCCAGTTGAAGCTAGACTGGTCACAGGTGAACAGAGTGGCTCCAGTAACAGTGGAAGACATTTGCGCTCAGTATGGATCAGTGTTCAACCCTGAGCTAGGCAAGTTGAAAGGTATTAAAGCCAAGTTACATGTTGTTCCAGAAGCAACGCCAAAGTTCCACAAACCAAGAAATGTTCCATATGCATTAAGAGGAGCTGTTGAAAAGGAACTGACAAAATTGGAGGCAGAAGGAGTTATTTCACCCACTAATTACAGTGAGTGGGCTGCTCCAATAGTGTGCATACCTAAAAAGGATGACAGTGTGAGACTATGTGGAGACTATAAAGTCACCATCAATCCATGGTTAAACGTGGATCAATATCCACTTCCAAAAACGCAAGATCTATTTGCAAAATTAGCAGGAGGTCAGAAATTTACCAAACTAGACTTATCGCAGGCTTACCAGCAAGTCCAGTTGGAGGACAGCTCTAGGTGCTACCTGACCATCAACACTCACAAAGGGCTGTATCAATACAACAGGTTGCCCTACGGTGTTGCAAGTGCTCCTGCAATTTTCCAGAAAATAATGGATCAAGTACTTCAGGGCATGGATGGTGTTATCTGCTATCTTGATGATATTTTGATAACTGGTAAAGATGCAGAAAGCCACCTGAGTAACTTAAAGGAGGTCCTTAAGAGGCTCCAAAGCTACAACCTTAGGGTAAGGAGAGAAAAATGTGAATTCATGCAAGACAGTGTTTCATATTTAGGACATGTCATTGATGCTACTGGAATTCATCCTATGAAGGAAAAGACAACCGCTATTCAGAAGGCTCCAGTTCCAAGAAATGTAACTGAACTTAGGTCATTCTTGGCTCTGTTAAACTACTATGGGAAGTTTATACCAAACTTATCGACTCTGATCCAGCCAATGTCAGCACTGCTACACAAAGATGCAGACTGGAGTTGGTCAGAAAGTTGTCAGAATGCTTTTGAGAATGCCAAGAAGGCTCTTCAATCTGACAAAATCTTGGTACATTTGATGCAGAGTTACCACTTATTTTAGCATGCGATGCATCTCCTTATGGAGTTGGTGCTGTAATCAGTCACCAAATGAAAGATGGAAGCAAAAGACCGATTGCATTTGCATCACGAATGCTAACTAAGACTGAACAAAACTACTCACAAATTGAAAAAGAAGCAGCTTGGTTTAGTGTTTGGTGTTATGAAGTTCCATGACTATCTTTATGGAAGGAAATTCATTTTGGTAACAGACCACAAACCATTGCTAAAAATCTTGGGACCAAAAACAGGTGTACCAACATAGCTGCTGCTAGATTGCAAAGGTGGGCTCTAATTCTAGCTGCCTACAAATATGAGATTCAGTACAAAAGATCTGAGCAACACAGTAATGCGGATGCTTTATCAAGGTTACCGATGAAACCAAATGTGGATGTGGTGTCAAACCCTATTTACAAAGTATCTTATCTTGACGAGCTACCTATCACTGCAAAGGAGGTTGCAAAAGAAACAGACAAAGATCCTGTGTTAAAGGTGGTGAAACAGCTGGTGTTAACTGGCTGGCCTAAACATGTACAGGATGAGTTGCTGAAGCCATATTTTCAGAGACGTTTTGAGCTCACTGTTGAAGATGATTGTCTACTGTGGGGATTACGAGTGGTGGTGCCTAAGAAATTAAGGGATCAGTTGATTCTCAACTACACGAGCATCACTGGGAGAGAGACATTAGGGACAGGTTCTCGTCAAGTCCCATTTTGACAGGTCCCCTTTGACCTAATTCCCCCCCCCCTCCCCCCCTCCCTCCCCCCCTTTCTCCTTCTCCTCCTCCTCCTCCTCCTCCTCCTATTGATTTTTTATCTTTTTAAAGATAATACCAATACAACAACAGTTATTTAATCAAGAAAAATGTATATAACTAGAAAATTCCTGAAGAAATTTAACCGGGGCCTGCAAAGTGTGCCCGTCGATTTTGACCCAGCGTTCTGATGCTAAACATTAGCATCCATGCTAAAGAAAGCTGCAATGTCATCAATACAATGTGGAGAGTCACAAGCATGTATAGTAAATATGGGTAATAAGTAAGGGAAATAGCTAATACCTCATGCAAGGTAAAAGGTTAATGGTAATGCTCTGCCTTGCTCCGCAAGGCAGAGCCCTAACCTGAGTGGAAAGGATCATGCAGGATAATCTTATTGCACTGCCTACGGCAGTGCATTGGTGGGAAACAGAGAAATGCTAATGTTTGTGCTAATGCTAATGCACTGTCTTGCTGCGCAAGACAGTGTCCTAACTTGAGAGGAAAAGATAATGCAAGCTAATATCATTGCAGCGACTGCGGCGCTGCATTAGCCACGGCCCGAATCTTAAGGCTTTTATTTTGAAATGTTCAGAATGTTTCATTTTAAATGGTCAATGTAATCCCATGTATAACAGTGATTTGGTTAAATCAGACATATAATGGTCAAAAGAGCACTTATTTAATGTAAAAATTCTCAAGGCTTTTATTTTGAAATTTTTTTTAAAGCTTAATTTAAAATTTCCACACTAATTCCATGTGTAACAATGGTTGGTTAAAAATAGTTATAAAGGCCCAAAACACAAGCAGTTCTAAAGTCCAGCTTTTTTCTCTGAGTTCTGCCATAGTTAGAACTACAGTGATGCGTTTTTGTAGTTCTAATCAGCTGGCCCCTTTGTGTTCCGTTGCCATGGTAATGGATCCTCTGCCAGCTGTGAGTCAGACAGGGGGAGACTTAATTCTATCAGTTTGAGGCAGCCATTTTCCCTAAAATATGCATGAGCCAGAAAGGAATCTTAAGGCTTTTATTTTGAAATTTTCATTGAGATTAATTTTAAATGGCCAATCTCATCCCATGTTTAACACTGATTGGGTTAAATCAGTTATATAGTGGTCAAAAGAGCAATTACTTGATGGAAAAATTGTCAAGGCTTTTATTTTGAAATATACATTAAGCTTAATTTTAATGGTAACACTAAACCCATGTGTAACTATGGAGTTTTGAAATCAGTTCCAAAATTCCCAAAAACCAAGTACTTGTCATGGCCAGCTGATTACTAATCAGTAGTAACTGACAGTTCTGCCATGTTGTAGTTTTTATATTCACCTATGACCTCTTCTGTAGGCACTGAGTGTTCTGCCATGTTGTAGTCATAACCTTCAGGAATTGTAGTTCTAAAGAGGAGGTCAACTGTCATGTCAGTGTGACACACAAGGAGAGACTTAATTATAAATGCTTGAAGAAGTTAGTTTTTCTGACAGGCCTGAGAGAAATATTCAAGGTTTTATTTTGAAATTTTCATTAAGCTTAATTTAAAATTTCCACACACATACTGTGTGTAACAATGGTTGCTTAAAATCAGTTATAAAAAGCCCAAACACAATGTAATTCTAAAGGCCAGCTCATTCCTCCTCAGCAGTAACTGACAGTTCCACCATGTTGTAGTTCTGACAATCAGCTCTGACTCTTTTTGTAGGCACTGAGTGTTCCGCCATGTTGTAGTTCTAACCTGCAGTTATTGTAGTTCTAAAGAGGTCAACTATCATGTCAGTGTGACACACAAGGAGAGACTTAATTGTAATGCTTGAAGCAGTTAGTTTTTCTGACAGGCCTGAGAGAAATATTCAAGGTTTTATTTTGAAATTTTCATTAAGCTTCATTTTAAATGTCCAAAATAATCCAAAGTTTAACAGTGGTTTTGTTAAAAAAGTCACATAATGCCCAAGAGAGCAATTACGTGATATAAAAGAATCTCAGGGCTTTTATTTTGAAATTTTTATTAAGCTTAATTTAAAATTGCCAAACTAATCCTGTGTGTAACAATGATTGCTTAAAATCAGTGATAAAAAGCCCAAACACAATGTAATTCTAAAGGCCAGCTCATTCCTCCTCAGCAGTAACTGACAGTTCCAATGTTGTAGTTCTGACAATCAGCTCTGACTCTTTTGTAGGCACTGAGTGTTCCGCCATGTTGTAGTTCTAACCTTCAGGAATTGTAGTTCTAAAGAGGAGGTCAACTGTCATGTCAGTGTGACACACAAGGAGAGACTTAATTGTAAATGCTTGAAGCAGTTAGTTTTTCTGACAGGCCTGAGGGAAATATTCCAGCTTTTATTTTGAAATTTTCATTCAGCTTAATTTAAAATTGCTACACTAATCCTGTGTGTAACAATGGTTGCTTAAAATCAGTTATAAAATGCCCAAACACAATTTAATTCTAAAGGCCATCTCATTCCTCCTCAGTAGTAACTGACAGTTCCGCCATGTTGTAGTTCTGACAATCAGCTCTGACTCTTTTGTAGGCACTGAGTGTTCCGCCATGTTGTAGTTCTAACCTTCAGGAATTGTAGTTCTAAAGAGGTCAACTGTCATGTGTGTGAGGCAGAGACAGATTTCTATCTTTGTGAGACAGCTCAGTCAGTTATAATGGAAAAGCAGCGAACAACTCCTTGCCGTTCGGGAACCGTGATACGTATCGGAAAACCGTTTGAAGCATATGAGAGAGCTATTTTTTGTCTCCGATAGTCCTGCAAATCAAATCTGTAGCTCATTCATAGTAATTACAGCGATGATATAAAATGGTGTGTGTTGAGGTCTGAAATTTTCCATAAAAGTATTAAAATACATGGTGAGAGCGTCAGTTAGGCTGGAACTTGATTTTGCTCTAAAGCACCTTGACAGAAAACCGTAAGCCCTAGAAAAATTTTGAAAACATTTTACCGGAGCAGACATACGTATCGATGTCATGTCGAGTTTCATACCGATTGCACGATATTTGTGGCGTGGCGGCGATTTCAAAATTTATTTGGGTCAGAAATCCACTTCATTTTCACTCTAGC